>NC_064616.1:227614829-228849204 GCF_023898315.1 Schistocerca nitens | reverse complement strand
TACAGAAAGCAGCTGGGAATTAAAGTATGCTCCGTTATGTTGTTGAATACAGTGATTTTCGACGAATATGTTTTCAGCGTGAATCAGCCATCAAGCTTTCAACTGATCCATGTAACAACCGGCACAATATTGTAACATAGAACAGATTTCTCTATGAGAAATGAGAGCACAAACTCCTGCCCTACCTATAAATTTTATTGTGAGCTTTATAAAGAACAGGTAATTACTTTTAGCCGCTGTTTTCCAAATCAATATTATGCAGTGTGTCAATTAGTGAAATGGTCCCCACGAGCAACCTGTGGCATCGAAGAGGATTTCACGGCGAGGGGTGTGTCTTAGACGTAGATTTTGGAATATGGAAGCTAAGTTTCCCTGCAGCAAGCTGAGTAATCACGGTTCCATGAATATCAGCACAGGCAAAAAATGGTTCAAATGGCTCTGAGCACTATGGGACTTACTGCTGAGGTCATCAGTCCCCTAGAACTTAGAACTACTTAAACCTAACTAACCTAAGGGCATCACACACATCCATGCCCGAGGCAGGATTCGAACCTGCGACTGTAGCGGTCGCGTGGTTCCAGACTGTCGCGCCTAGAACCGCTCGGCCACTCAGGCCGGCCAGCACAGACAAATGATGCATATACGCACATGTCATTGATTCTACTCATCTTTCATGCGGTGTAGAAAATACACAGGCTGCTCTAGTACGTTGCGCTTCTCAGGCGTTTCCGAGAAATCGAAGTTCAAAGTTTTACGAGGCTGTCGAAAATCATAAACGAGCGAACGGTTCTGTACAAGCACTTGTGTTTCTATAGCTTCAGCAGTTATAGCCTTCTACGGGCACATGTTAAAGGCGTAGCGGTTGGTCAATAGAATTTTTTTTCAGTAGAATGAGTACTCATTTCATATCTTAACGGTTTCCTTTCCGCCAACTATCGTCAAACGTGTTACAGCTGTACGACTCGAGGCCCAAATAGGACAATACACGGACATTCGTCTAGAACTTCTCACCTATATATTAAATGCGGCTTTCTTCTATGCTGTAAGTGGTTATGAATCAAGGATTTACTGTTCCTGTACTTATACATAAATTAAATTTAATGGCATTACATCAAATATTAGAGTTAGTGCCATCATCTGCTTACTGTGTAGATTTTGTGGGTAGGTTACTTGTCTGTTTGTCAAAGGAAGCGTTCAGTGTTGTGAAGTACACAACAAAGTCAGTTCTCTTGTGTGGTGTGTTTCACATAAGATATTTTTCTTTATTACATACAAAACAATGGGTGAAAGAAATATTTATGTAGATAGGTAAAAGTAAAAATCGCAGCTTTTTCTTCAGAGCTATGAAAAAAATTTATTTAGCATTTCAATTAACTGAACTGCATGTTCTTGGTGGAACATTGTATATTTATAAACTTATCGAAACACAGCTTTTTGCCTTTATTTACAAACATTTATTTTCAGGTTGTAAGGGCATTTTCTAGTACGGTGTAGCCTTCGACCCTTACATCTACGTTTTCTATTGGAAGATACAGATTTTTCGAAAAAAATCCGTTTTGATTTGTTGCAAGCGAACAATAAATTCTACGACTAAACCATTTCTGTTTTTGTCGATAGCTTATTCTTTTTTCAGTTTCTTGATCTGTGATTAAAATTGATTGATAGATACGTCTGATAACTCGATTCGTAAGTCCTTTTCTCAATAAATGGACAAAAAAGCTTGCGAGATTAACGTCATTTTTTCCTTCTGGTTAAAAATAAGAAAGCTATTCACGTTGGAGTTCCATGTACAGGGCGGTCATAAAATCTCGACCAATTTTACGAATGCATTTAAGTAATACTCACGTACGCTGATGAGCCAAAACATCATGACCACCTGCTTATTAACTTGTATGTCCGTCTTGGGAACAAAATACATCACGGATTCAACAGTTCATTGGTATGTTTGTGGAGGTGTGTGGCATTAGATGTCTACGCATAGGTCATGTAATTCTCATAAATAACTGGCCGCTGATTTGCTTACGCGGTGATGGCTCCCGATAGCGACCCAGATGGGTTGCATAGGATTTACATCAGGCGAATTTCTGTAGCTCGGTTCTGGCTCCGAGACGCAGACAATTACATTGCTGAAAGAGGACATCGCGGTAGGGCAGGACATCAAGTATGAAGGTATGAAGGTGGTTGGCAGCTGTCAGCGCGTATTCGATTACTAACAGAGGTTCCATGCAAGCGAAGGAGCTGCTGCCACCAGCCTGCGTCAGTGGCGCGCTGCACGTTTCGAGCCGCCGTTCACTACGATGACGGCGCTTGTAGAGACGACCGTCGACCTAGTGTAGCAAAAATTGATTTATCCGAAGAGCCGGCACGTTTCCATTGATCGACGGTCGAATCGCGTTGATTCCGTGACCACTGCAATCGTAACTGAAGATGTCGCTGTGTCAGCATGTGACCACGTAACGGTAGTCTGTTGCGGAGCTCCAAGTTCAACAATGTGCTGTGATTCCGTATTCTTACTGAAGCTGTGGTTCCACGAATTATTCCAGCATATCACAGTATATCCTGTAACTGACTATTTTGCAACAATTGAGGATCCACAAACAGTGGCTTTTTTGAATCCTAGTTACACATTCACTTTTCGTGTGTCTCTTTGCCATTCAGTGATAGCGTGTGGTGGCCCATTACCTCATATGTAGCAGTTATGTTAGTTAACTTTACCGCAGATACGGAATGTGACCTCAGTAAACAAAATGCGGTGCATGACGTATTCCTTGTGTGCAGCTTCTATCAGATCGTAACACACAGCTTTGCGAGCTACGTAATCTTTGTGGTCTAATATGTGAAGCATCTGAATATGGTAGCTTTCTTCTTTAGCGTTAAGTGTAAAGCTTTCGGCGTCATTCATTTGGCCACCTCTAACTCGTTCATGAAAACGACTGGTTGATGCGTTCTGACTTCTTGCGATTTCTCTTCTGATTCGCTGAACCGCCTCGTGTCGAACAAGATGTCTCCCGGAGTGTGACTCATCGGCAATGTTTCCATTTCTTTGGAACTTATTTTCAAGTAAGCGAATGTTTGCTCTTGTTTCTGCTGGCATGTAAAATTTTAGAGCGAGCGCCTTTTGGATTGCCATATTAGATAAGCGGCGCAATCGGAGGCTAACACCAACCACACGATATTTTATCGTAAGTATTCTTCTTGAATATACCGAAAAAAAGTAATTGGCCAACGATATCACTGGAATGGATTATAATTATCTAATGCGTAAATGCAGCCATTGTTTCTTAGAAACTGATCGAGACTTTTGACCTCCTGTATTATGGAAAGCGACGGTAAACTAAGCCCTTTGTTGGAAGACCAGAATTACAATTCTCAGCAGAAGCTCATCGAGGCGCTCTTTGATTCCTTTTACTCCCTAAATTATCTAATGCGTTGTCCTCGATGGTGAGTGTTCATCGGAGGCGAGGGTATCATCTGGAGTGCCCCAGCGAAGTGTGGTAGATCCGCTGTTGTTTTCTATCTACATAAATGATCTTTTGGATAGTGTGGATAGCAATGTGCGGCTGTTTGCTGATGATGCTGTGGTCTACGGGAAGGTGTCGTCGTTGAGTGACTGTAGGAGGATACAAGATGACTTGGACAGGATTTGTGATTGGTGTAAAGAATGGCAGCTAACTCTAAATATAGATAAATGTAAATTAACGCAGGTGAATAGGAAAAAGAATCTTGTAATGTTTGAATACTCCATTAGTAGTGTAGCGCTGGACTTAGTCACGTCAATTAAATATTTTGGCGTTATATTGCAGAGCGATATGAAGTGGGACAAGCATGTAATGGCAGTTGTGGGGAAGGCGGAGGGTCGTCTGCGGTTCATTGGTAAAATTTTGGGAAGATGTGGTTCATCTGTAAAGGAGACCGCTTATAAAACACTAATACGACCTATTCTTGAGTACTGCTCGAGCGTTTGGGATCCCTATCCGGATTGAGGGAGGACATAGAAGCAATTCAGGGGCGGGCAGCTAGATTTGTTACTGGTAGGTTTGATCATCACGCGAGTGTTACGGAAACGCTTCAGGAACTCGGGTGGAAGTCTCTAGAGGAAAGGAGGCGTTCTTTTCGTTAATAGCTACTGAGAAAATTTAGAGAACCAGCATTTGAGGCTGACTGCAGTACAGTTTTACTACCGCCAACTTACATTTAGCGGAAAGACCACAAAGATAAGATAAGAGAGATTAGGGCTCGTACAGAGGCATATAGGCAGTCATTTTTCCCTCTTTCTGTTTGGGAGTGGAACATGGAGAGAAGATGCTAGTTGTGGTACGAGGTACCTTCCGCCACGCACCGTATGGTGGATTGCGGAGTATGTATGTAGATGTTGAGGATTAGCAGAGAAAAATTTGGGTAGCGGAATACGCAATAAGCTGCGAATTACAGCCGAAGAGGTCAACGCAAATCAATAGCAACGCAACCAACGGTACTGCCGTAGCTGGCCAGTGACGCCGGGTGAACGATGATAGTGCGGGAAGTCGAAACACGCTCTCCTTGCTGCTGCCATAGGTTCAAGGATGCAGCACGTTCTACTTCCAGTCTATGGACGCCAGTGGTACAGAAAGGTTTTTCAGATTAGGTGTTTTTATCTGTAATTTACAAAATAATAAGAACCACAAGCTGATAAAGATAGGTGACTACCATGGAGGCTTCAGAAAAGGAAGGTCCTGTATTGAACGGTTTTGGAACCTGCGAACGCTCCTGAAGGTCAGACAGACGAATAACACTGTAGTCACATTTTTGAACTTTAAGAAGGCCTACGACTCCATAGACAGGCAGGTCCTCTTTGTCACATTAGAAGAATATGGTATAGATAGAAAAACTAGGACACTTACACAACATACACTTACAGACACCACATCCAAAGTAAAATTTATTGGAGAAATCTCAAACCCATTCGAGATACATATAAGGGTAAGACAAAGAGATGGTCTCTCACAGCTTTTATTCAACATTGTCTTATTATTATATTAACACACACACACAGGCTCACAAACATGATCACAAAACGCCCACTTGCATTCTATGGACACATACATAGAATGAACAACAACAGACTCACAAGGAGGATTTTTGATGTAGTAAATAGTTCAATAAAAAATACATAGTTTACAGAAATCGGAGAACACCTAAAACAAGCAGAGATCTCTATAGAAATGTTAAATGAAACTGTGAAATTCAGAAAGAAAATTATGAACACGAAAACCGAAGTAAAAGAAAGGAAGGAAAAAGGTATAATTCGGACGGAGCAAGGGAAACAGGAACACAGCCAAAGAATGAAGAGGTTTCGGGAAGAGAAAAAGAGAAGGAAACAACAAAAAAATGAATAACAATGTAACATTCAAGTTAAACACTGTCGCGGAGGCAAAAATGTGTAATAATTATATTGATAATTAAGGTAGGTAAATATAAGAAGAGTTATTCATTTTACGGGGTTATGAACATAGTGTATTGAATAGCTCAGTGGATTAGAGATAACAGCCAACCAGTTGCAAAATCTCGATGCTTTTAAAATCGTCTTCTTCAGAAAACGTAGGACCTACTAACAAGTTGACGACATTGCGTGTCGAACAAAGATCGTAAAATAACAATAAGCAAAATTACAGGAAATGTTACAAAAAGTTTTAGAGAAGAATACTCATGTAAAATCACATTATCTATAGTCAATGAGGAAGTCGTTGACTCAGTCTAGTACATGTCATTCCTTATTGTAATGCTCCTATCTTTGTTCCATACACAATGTCGTAATACGTCTACCTCTTTTGAAGAAGACAGTTCTCAAACCGTCAAAACCATGATCGAAGTTTAATAAACATGTATTTTGCAACTGATAGGCTGTTATTTCTAATCCATTGAAGCTCTCGCATGCACACTAAAGCACAGCCAAGTTCAAAATCTAGAGAGTGTATTTAGTTATTTTCCAGAAAGGTGCAGCAACGAGTTACAGTTTTTTCTAACATGTAGCTGAAGTACGGGTTGTCCATAACTAAAGTTCCAGTTTCAATGACGTCAAATTTAACAGTGCATTATTGGCTTAGGGGGTAGTGTCAATGCGATGTGCAATGTCTGCCTTCAGTTCAGCTACGTTCGTAATTGGAGCATTGAACACAACATCATGTGATATCGGTGTCCAACCTGTAGGAAAATGACAAGTGGTGATTCCAGCGTTACCGAAATGCCTCTGCAGTAGTCGCTTCACTGGCTGTGCGACGTGCAGAGGAGCGCCATCTTGCATAAAAATGATCCTACCGACAAATCCACGCTGTTGAAGGCTTGGAAGGACGACGGTGGACAAAAGACTCTCATAGCGTTTACCAGTAACGGTACAGGTAACAAACACGACCCACAGGACTCATATCCTCGAAAACATACGGCTCTGCGATAAACGGTGCCGCCAATCCGCACCACACAGTCACCTTTGCAGAATGAAGTTGTACCGTTGATGTTCGTGCGGATTTTCCGTTGTTCATATGCTACAGTTCTGCGCGTTGACATGTCCTTGGAGATGGAAATTGGCTTCATCTGTCCACAGACTCTTCCATGCTCATTCATAGTCTACTTACCTGCGAGCAAGAATTTCCAGAGCGAACATTTGTCTAGCTGGCAGGTCAGCTGGAAGCAACTCCTGAACATCTGTGATTTTGTGTGGATAGCAATGCAGGATGTTTCGTAGGATTTTATGCAGTTTGCTCGCAGGAATGTCGGACATTCAGGCAATTCCCCTTGCACTGCATGTTTCCACACCACCATTCGACCCCTCCTGCAATGCTGTGGCCACATCTTTGACAGACGTCGGATCAACTGCTCTCCTCCCTTTGTCACATTACTCATCCAAAGAACCTGACTTTTCGAATTTTCTGAAGGTGGCAGGGGTAAAATACAGGGAGCGAAAGGCTATTTACAATTTGCACAGAAACTAGATGGCAGTTATAAGAGTCGATGGACATGAAAGGGAAGCAGTGGTTGGGAAGGGAGTGAGACAGGGTTGTAGCCTCTCCCCGATGCTATTCAATCTGTATATTGAGCAAGCAGTAAAGGAAACTAAAGAAAAGTTCGGAACGTATTAAAATTAGATTACGAAATGAGACACTTAAAGTAGTAAAGGAGTTTTGCTATTTGGGGAGAAAAATAACTGACGATGGTCGAAGTACAGCGGATATAAAATGTAGACTGGCAATGGCAAGGAAAGCGTTTCTGAAGAAGAGAAATTTGTTAACATCAAGTATAGATTTAAGTGTCAGGAAGTCGTTTCTGAAAGTATTTGTATAGAGTGTAGCCATGTATGGAAGTGAAACGTGGACGAAAATAGTTTAGACAAGAAGAGAACAGAAGCTTTCGAAATGTGGTGCTACAGAAGAATGCTGAAGATTAGATGGATAGATCACATAACTAATGATGAAGTATTGAATAGAATTGGGGAGAAGAGGAGCTTGTGGCACAACTTGAAGAAGTGATCGGTTGGTAGGACATGTTCTGAGACATCGAGGGATCGCCAATTTAGTATTGGAGGGCAGCGCGGAGGGTAAAAATTATACAGGGAGACCAAGAGATGAATACCCTAAACAGATTCAGAAGGATGTAGGTTGCAGTAGGTATCGGTAGATGAAGAAGCTTGCACAGGATAGAGTAGCATGGAGAGCTGCATCAAACCAGTCTCAGGACTGAAGACCACAACAACAACAACAATACTTGTCAGTAATGCGACCTTATATAGTAACCATGGGTCTGTGGAATACCCTGATATCACTACCCAAATCAGCACCGAACCCTCACCATGTTTCACTCTTGGCAGTAAGCAGTGTACATCGTAGTCTTGGAATGGCATACGCCAGATGTAAACTCGGCCGTAAGTTGGGAACATTGTGAAACGAGACTCATCCGGCCCAATGACTTTCTACTGCTGTTCCATAGTCCACCTGTTTATCTGAATGGTATTGTGTTTGCCTTCCATGCAGCAGGCCCGGGTTGATTTCAGACGGGTTTGGAGATTTTCTCTGTTCGTGGACTAAGTGTTGTGTTATATTCATCATTACCGACACGTAAGTCGTCCCTGAAATGAGACTTAAAACTCTGCGGTCGAACTTCCCTGCATTTCATACCTTCAGCACCACGTTTTCCTGTTACTGGCACTTGCTTCACTGCTGTGTGATTTTGAAAGCCAGTTCGTCCTGCAATCCCCTGATTATGAAGCTCTCTTCTCGTTGTTTTGGTGCTGACAATTTGCGAGTGCGACATTCAGTTCTGCCGTGGCTTTTGCAGCTGTCGTCTCCTTATTTTTTGTGGAAATACTTTTCACTGACTGTCACGATCACTCAACACACACTTTCGTCGCATTGTGATCTAGCGGATGACGTTTTCCCGCTTTCCCTGACGTGGTATATATCTTTGATATGGTGTCTGTTGGAACACCGAACAGTTGGGCTACCTTGGTTACAGACGCTCCTAGGATACGAGCACCAACAATTTTCCTTCGTTGGAATACACTTAGCTCCGACATAAGGCACTCACAACCATGCAGAACACGGTTGTGACCACGACTGACACTTGGAACACGCTGAGGGTATTGCAAAGGTGTCGTTCGGGGTCAAATGCAACAGCACCATTCGCAGGCTTGAATATGGTCAAGCGTGCATTTCTTTCGGTGTTTCCATTTTTTGTCGAATCCCTGTTTACAGCATTCTTTCAGGAAAGACAGCCGACTTTACTATTAGCATACTGGTTAGACTTACCTGAGAAGTAGCGTGCCCAATTTTTAGTTACTTTTGAATTATTTACGTCAATCACATGTGTGTGTGTGTGTGTGTGTGTGTGTGTGTGAATTAAAATAAGGACTTCTTGGCGATTTTAATTTTCCGAACTCCTCTTAAAAACGGAGTTTTGTGCAAAATTGTGATTATTTTTATTTTTATATGAATATATTGTTTACAGACCCTGAATGAATGTTCAAATGTGTGTGAATTACTAAGGAACCAAACTGCTGAGGTCATCGGTCCCCATCGGTCCCTAGACTTACACACTACTTAAACTAACTTATACTATGAACAACACACACACCCACGCCCGAGGAAGGACCAAACCTCTGGCGTGAGGGGCCGTGCAATCCGTGGCATGGCACCTCTAACCGCGAGGCCACTCCGCGCGACTTACGTCATTAAAGTCGTGTACAAGCTGTGTCACCGAAAAACGTATCTAACAATACGTAGGAAAGGGACTAGCTCCAGTCCATTATGCGTCTCCTTTTTACCCCATTATTATATTTCTTGCGATTATGGAGCAGCCGACACTCGTTAAGTGCCATTATTGATCCACACACGCTACACTAATTGAAAAGCGTGCATTAAAACATTAAAATATAGTAAACTCTGGCTTATATAATTATGACCTGATAATGATGATGTAGTGATGAAGACTTCATTTGTGTCCGTTGTGATGTTCGTGTTGTTGATGTTGACAATATTGACATTGGTACTGCTGTTCGTCAAGCATATCTGTGTAAATTAAGTGTGTGGAATGAGGACGTGACTAAGATGGTGTAAGTTGGGTGTGAAAACAGAAATCATTTTAGGGGTATGTGTATGGGTACAGAAGAGCGAGCATTTGCGAGGGTTGTCGTAATCTGACAGGTTCTTCTTGGGTTTATGATGGGATTTGAATGTTGTAGAATCGAATATGCTACTCAGTATTTTGTGAGAGTGGAATTACACAAAGGTATCTATGCAGGAATAAGACACGAGAGAGGGTCTGAGAGTATATGTCGATGGAATTTACATGAAATGTGCAATGGACGGCCAAAGTGACTTGTTGGAGGGCATGAAACCGCTCAAGTGCGTCACTGGTTATAAAGGAGATTCTAATAAATGATAACTCATTTAGTGTTGTGAGTTCTTAGTGTGGAATTGTGTATAGATGGGGTGGATAAATACATGAAGTGCCGCGTATAGTGCCGGTAGTACAAAAGTCGTCTTGTGGTGTTCGCTTCATCTACTCCTCAAGAACAACATCGTAGGTTGCCCACTACAGATTTGCGAATAATATGTGCGCGAACACTGTAAAAATGAAGACGCTCCTGCTTACATCCGGATCGACTTGTGGTCTCCCCCGTGAATTGACCTCATTAATACAGTAGTCTGTCTAGGCATCGGCACATTGCTGTTCTTCATTTCTGGTGGTTTTGCTAGCAGTTCTGCACTCAGAACTGTGGTTTGACGGCCGAGATGCATACAGTTAAGGAAGCACGAAAATAAAAATAAAGATACATTTCAGCAGCTACGCGAGGATTCATTACATGCCTTTTTGCCGAATTGTGTTAGACGAGTGGTGGAATGGTCCACAAGCTCTTCTAGATAGGGGCTACAGAACTTGACCGTAAGCTGCGTATCGCACAGAAGAACGACGGTGCAAGTCGCCAACTTCCGCATCCGGACACATTGCTGAGTGCTAGTTCTAAGTACATAAGAGTGCTCGACAATATCCGTTGGTCACATCTTCCTCGATGCATGACCGGCCAGTGGCTGTGGCGGTGTGGGTGGACCAGCGAGGCGCTCTGTGACACCAAAAGCTTTACTTATCGTTGCAGGTCATTTAGAAGGCGCATTATGTTATGAATTCAGGAAAATGGGCACCCGTTTAAGAGGAGACGGAAGGCAAGTCGGCTTCAAAAATTCGATTTTTAGATTTTAGCATATTTGAAATGCCTGGTCTTTCCTGCGTGAAACAGTTTTTGTTTTATAAAAATACGACAACTTTTTTGTGAGATATGATGGTTTTACTAACGCTCCGTGCAATCTGGCATTTAAATGCCACGCCTTCCTTTTTGCGCCATGTAGGGATAATGCACAGCATTCTTTTACTCCTTGTATATTATTTCATGCTTCTATTGTTTTATCGCTTCAGTGTTTCATTACCTGTATCTACTATCGATACTCTTTTTTACGGTCGTGTTTGTTATTGTTTTCGAGCGTTAATGGTTGTACTTAGTGAAGTTTGTTGTGAGTGAAGTACGTGTTGATTTGTATTTTCTTTGGTTCCGAGTGTTTTCATAAAAATGCCGCGAAGAAAGAAATTCTCACTTAAATTAAAATTCACAGGAAACAAATACGTAAAGGTAAATGAGGTTAGTGGGTGAAAGGACCCAAGAATGTTAGACATAAAGAAAGTCAGCACATCAAGAAAGAAACTGCAGTGTCGTCAAGGCATTTCCTCCCGGTCAGCTTGTGGAGATGAACATTCGTTTGGAGATATGGTGAACCTTAGCACGCTCTGTGATTCATTTCCAAAAATACTGTGTGCAGAATATGTGGTGGTGACGTATCTTTGGCTGAGAATCAGCGGCTTCGTAGAGAGATTGTGTCAAATCTGACATTGAGTTGTACAAAATGTGGTGCAGTTGCTACAATAATGACATCAAAAATGACAAATAATAATTTATGTGAGAACAATATAACGCTACTTTATGGTCCCAGATCTATTGGTAAAGGGATGGAGGCAGGCAAATTCTTATGTGTATTACTTGACATTCCAAATCCTCCTGCAAAATTTATGACTTACAATAACGTTATGGGTACTGCTGTTGCTGGAGTTTGTAACATTGCAATGAAGGGAGTACCTGAAGAAGCATTCAAGCAAAGTGATGACAGTGAAAGTGGTGATATTTGTGCATGTTTTGATATCAGCTGCCAGAAACGTGGACATACTTCACTAAATGGTGTCGTGACAGCTACATCATTTTATACCGGCAAGGTAATTGATGTAGAGGTTCTAAATAAGTACTGTAAAACTTGTGGCAGTGGAACTGAGAAAGAGCATGAACATAACTGTCAGATGAATTATAGTGGTCCAAGTGGTGGGATGGGAGTAGCAGGAGTTCACAGGATTTTTAATCGTTCAGTGGCAAACAGAGGTGTCAGATACACACAGTATTTAAGGGACGGTGACAGTAAGGCTTATGACCGGGTATGTGCAGAACAACCCTATGGTCCTAATGTCACAATTTCTAAATTAAAGTGCATTGGGCATGTCCAAAAGATAATGTGGTCCAGGTTGAGAAGATTATTTAAAGAAAAGTCAAAAATAGTATTGGAAGATGGTAAGGAGATATTTGGTAAAAGTCACCTGACAAATGTTGAAATAGATAGATTACAGAATTATTATGGCTTGGCCATAAGAAGACATGTAGGGAATTTATAAAATATGAAAAAGCTGTATGGGCTATTTATTCCCATAAGCTTTCCACAAATGAAAATCCAGTGCAAGGTCTTTGCCCGAATGATCCTGACACTTGGTGCAAGTACAGGAGAAGTGCCAAACATGACCACAAACACTCTTTATTTGCATCAGTAATGAATTATGGCTCTGAGCAATATGGGACTTCACACCTGAGGTCATCAGTCCCATAGAACTTAGAACTACTTAAACCTAACTAACCTAAGGACATCACACACATCCATGCCCGAGGCAGGATTCGAATATACGACCGTAGCGGTCGCGCGGTGCCGGACTGAAGCGCCTAGAACCGCTCGGCCACAGCGGCCGCCAGTAATGAATGAAATTAAACCCATATTTAGAGATCTTTGTAAAGATACCTTGTTGAAGAAATGTCTTCATGAGAAAACCCAAAATTGAAATGAATGTGTGAATTCTGTCTTTTGGAACTGGCTACCGAAAACTGTATTTGTTCAGCTTACAACCCACAAATTTCGTCTTTATGGTGCTACTTTTTGCTTCAATGATGATGTAATTAGAAAACTGGATGTTTTGTAATTATTGGGCATAAAATCTAGTGGAAATACTGCAAAATACTTAGTGAAAATAGATAAAGAGAGATCCGCAGAACAGATATTGCCAATTTAAAATGCACAAAAGAAGCCAGACAGAAAAGAAGAGGGACCAAGAGAAGAAACGAAGATCAGTATCATGAAGATGATGCTCAGTATGGTGCAGGGAAATATTACTGGTAAGTAATTCTCATCAATAACTTTATTTTCAGGAACCATGATTTGATAAACTAATGGGGTTAGAAAGATGAATTTTTTAAAAATTTGTATTGCAGATGGTAATAAGTTAATAACAAAGAAAGTTAAATTTTACTAGTGAAAGAATAAAACATTTTTTCTTCAAAACCAGAAGAGGTATTATGTTCATTTTCCTTGTAAGTTGAGGCGTATAGTTATGTACACGCAGTAAAAATTTCATTTTTTTATCACCTATAGTTCTTTTGAAAAGTGTACGTATTCAAAGTGTAAAATAACATTGGCAGAATAGGGATTAAATTGCCTTCCGTCTCCCCTTAACCAACAGGTTTAAATGAACATCCTGCAACCTGATCATCCATCTGAACGCAGCAAATTATGTGCAACATGCTGTATCCAACCCTAAAACTTTGAACGTTTCTGGCTCTCTAAATAAAATTGATAGAAATTCGGTTCAAACTGATATGTGTACAGCTAATTTACATGCAGAGTGCCCATAATTAAATTTCCAGTTTCAAAACGCTATAGGAAGATAACCGTTGCTCAGAATGGGTCAAATTTGAACGGCATCTTATTGACTCAAGGGGAAACGGCATGGAACGAAAAATGTGCACACAGACAGACACGCTGTACACGGCTGATTCTCAGGTTGCATCCGAGATGCCAAATATGACTGATGTCATGATACATCGCGCGTTCCGCGAGCGGTGACTGTGCGCCAGGTGCCCTGCTGAAGTCCTGGACACTCAAGGGTATGAAAAATGGCATTGGTCCAATGTCTGCTAACGGTCTGGAGAAAATGATTATGTTGTTGTTGTTGTTGTTGTGGTCTTCAGTACTGAGACTGGTTTGATGCAGCTCTCCATGCTACTCTATCCTGTGCAAGCTTCTTCATCTCCCAGTACCTACTGTAGCCTACATCCTTCTGAATCTGCTTAGTGTACTTATCTCTTGGTCTCCCTCTACGATTTTTACCCTCCACGCTGCCCTCCAGTACTAAATTGGAGTTCTCTTCATGCCTCAAAACATCTCCTACCAACTGATCCCTTCTTCTAGTCAAGTTGTGCCACATACTCCTCTTCTCCCCAATTCTATTCAATACCTCCTCATTAGTTATATGACCTACCTATCTAATCTTCAGCATTATTCTGTAGCACCACATTTCGAAGCTTCTATTCTCTTTTTGTCTAAACTATTTATCGTCCACGTTTCACTTCCATATACGGCTACACTCCATACAAATACTTTCAGAAACGACTTCCTGACACTTAAATCTATACTCGATGTTAACAAATTTCTCTTCTTCAGAAACGCTTTCCTTGCCATTGCCAGTCTACATTTTATATCCTCTGTACTTCGACCATCGTCAGTTATTTTTCTCCCCAAATAGCAAAACTCCTTTACTACTTTAAGTTTCTCATTTCGTAATCTAATTCCCTCAGCATCACCCGACTTAATTCGACTACATTCCATTATCCTCGTTTTGCTTTTGTTGATGTTCATCTTATACCCTCCTTTCATGACACTGTCCATTCCGTTCAACTGCTCTTCCAAGTCCCTTGCTGTCTCTGACAGAATTACAATGTCATCAGCGAACCTCAAAGTTTTTATTTCTTCTCCATGGATTTTAATACCTACTCCGAACTTTTCTTTTGTTTCCTTTATTGCTTGCTCAATATACAGATTGAATAACATCGGGGATAGGCTACAACCCTGTCTCACTCCCTTCCCAACCGCTGCTTCCCTTTCATGTCCCTCGACTCTTATAACTGCTGTCTGGTTTCTGAACAAATTGTAAATAGTCTTTCGCTCCCTGTATTTTACCCTGCCACCTTAGAATTTGAAAGAGTATTCCAGTCACCATTGTCAAAAGCTTTCTCTAAGTCTACAAATGCTAGAAACGTAGGTTTGCCTTTCCTTAATCTTTCTTCTCAAATAAGTCGTAAGATCAGTATTGCCTCAAGTGTTCCAACATTTCTTCGGAATCCAAACTGATCTTTCCCTAGGTCAGCTTCTACCATTTTTTCCATTCGCCTGTAAAGAATTCGTGTTAGTATTTTGCAGCCGTGGCTTATTAAACTGATTGTTCGGTATTTTTCACATCTGTCAACCCCTGATTTCTTTGGGATTGGAAGTATTACATTCTTCTTGAAGTCTGAAGGCCCTGTCCTAATGCATCTTGCTCACCAGATGGTAGAGTTTTGTCAGCGCTGGCTCTCCCAGTGCTATCAGTAGTTCTAATGGAATGCTGTCTACTCCCGGGGCCTTGTTTCGACTTACGTCATTCAGTGCTCTGTCAGACTCCTCACGCAGTATCATATCTACCTTTCATCTTCATCTACATCCTCTTCCATTTCCATAATATTGTCCTCAAGAACATTGCCCTTCTATAGACCCTCTATATACTCCTTCCACCTTTCTGCTTTCCCTTCTTTCCTTAGTACTGGGTTTCCATCTGAGCTCTTGATATTCATGCAAGAGGTTCTCTTTTCTCCAAAGGTCTCTTTAATTTTCCTGTAGGCAATATCTATCTTACCCCTAGTGATATACGCCTCTACATCCTTACATTTGTCCTCTAGCCATCCCTGCTTAGCCATTTTGCGCTTCCTGTCTATCTAATTTTTGATACGTTTGTATTACTTTTTGCCTGCTTCATTTACTGCGTTTTTGTGTTTTCTTCTGTCATCAACTACATTCATTATCTCTTCTGTTACCCAAGGATTTCTATTAGCCCTCCTCTTTTTACCTACTTGATGCTCTGCTGCCTTCACTATTTCATCTCTCAAAGCTACCCATTCTTCTTCTACTGTATTTCTTTCACCCAGTCTTGTCAATTGTTCCCTAATGCTCTCCCTGAAACTCTCTATATCCTCTGCTTATGTCAGTTTATCCAGGTCCAATCTCCTTAAATTCCCACCTTTTTGCAGTTTAATTAGTTTTAATCTACAGTTCTTAACCAATAGGTTGTGGTCAGAGTCCACATCTGTCCCTGGAAACGTCTTACAATTTAAAATATTGTTCCTGAATCTCTGTCTTACCATTATATAATCTATCTGAAACCTGTCAGTATCTCCAGGCTTCTTCCATGTATACAACCTTCTTTTATGATTCTTGAACCAAGTGTTAGCTATGATTAAGTTATGCTCTGTGTAAAATTCTACCAGGCGGCTTCCTCTTTCATTCCTCACCCCCATTCCATATTCACCTACTACGTTTCCTTCTTTTCCTTTTCCTACTATCGAATTCCAGTCACCCATGACTATTAAATTTTCGTCTCCCTTCACTATCTGAATAATTTCTTTTATCTCATCATACATTTCATGAATCTCTTCATCATCTGCGTAGCTAGTCGGCATATAAACTTGTACTACAGGGGTAGGCGTGGGTTTCGTATCTATCTTGGCCATAATAATGCTTTCACTATGCTGTTTATAGTAGATTGCCCGCATTCCTGTTTTTTATTCATTATTAAACCTACTCCTGCACTACCCCTACCTGATTTTGTATTTATAATCTTGTATTCACTTGACCAGAAGTCTTGTTCCTCCTACGACCGAACTTCGCTAATTCCCACTATATCTATCTTTAACCTATCCATTTCCATTTTTAAATTTTCTAACCTACCTGCCCGATTAAGGGATCTGACATTCCACGCTCCTTTCCGTAGAACGCCAGTTTTCTTTCTCATGATAACGACGTCCTCCTGACTAGTCCCCGCCCGGAGATCCGCATGGGGGACTATTTTACCTCCGGAATATTTTACCCAAGAGGACCCCCTCATCATTTAACCATACAGTAAAGCTGGATGCCCGCGGGAAAAATTACGGCTGTAGTTTCCCCTTGCTTTCAGCCGTTCGCAGAACCAGGACCGCAAGGCCGTTTTGGTTAGTGTTACAAGGCCAGATCAGTCAATCATCCAGACTGCTGCCCCTGCAACTATTGGAGAGGCTGCTGCCTCTCTTCAGGGACCACACGTTTGTCTTGCCTCTTCAACAGATACCCCTCCGTTGTGGTTGCACCTACGGTACGGCTATCTGTATCGCTGAGGCACGCAAGCCTCCCCACGAACGGCAAGGTCCATGGTTCAGGGGGGGGGGGGGGAGACAAGTATTATACGACCGTATTGACTGATCATGTCCATCCCATGGTACAATGTTTGTTCCCTAATGGTGATGGCGTATTCCAAGACTACAGAGCCCCGTTCACACACCTCGAATGGCCCAGTAGTGGTTTTGTGAGCACGAGGACGGATTTTCACATCTCCCTCGGCCACGACCGTCACCATATATCAATTTTATTGAGCCTTTGTGGCCTACTTATGAGGAAAGTAGTTGTAACCGCTATCAACTTGTGACATCGTTACCTGAACTTATCACCATTTTGCTGGGTAAATGACATAATATTTCCTTGGAAGCCATACAGGACCTGTATTTATCCGTTCAGAGTGTACTGGAGGCTGTTGTAAACGCCAACGGTTTTATTATTCCGTAATATGTTGGTTGGTTGATTTGGGGGAGGGGACCAAACAGCGAGGTCATCGTCCCATCGGATTAGGGAAGGATGGGGATAAAAGTCAGCCGTGCCCTTTCAAAGACACTCTCCCGGCATTTGCCTGAAGCGATTTAGGGATGCGCCCGCATGTCGTGGTCGTGCGGTAGCGTTCTCGCTTCCCACGCCCGGGCTCCCGGGTTCGATTCCCGGTGGGGTCAGGGATTTTCTCTGCCTCGTGATGGCTGGGTGTTGTGTGCTGTCCTTAGGTTAGTTAGGTTTAAGTAGTTCTAAGTTATAGGGGACTGATGACCATAGATGTTAAGTCCCATAGTGCTCAGAGCCATTTGAACCAATTTTTTCGATTTAGGGATGGCAGGACGCGGGCTTGAACCGTCGTTCTCCAGAATCCGTGTCCACTGTGATAACCACTGCGCCATCTCGCTCGGTGCCATATTAGGCATGCTAATGTGGTGTGTTTTGCGTGCATCCACATTTCTGGCCACGCCCTGTATTTCTAACTCTCTATAATAGCAACCAAGGCACATTAACACTGGAGATATAAAACAGCAGTTCCATTGTGTTTTGAACTGGAAGCAGCGATTTCCGAAAATTATGTGTAGTTACTGAATTATGCGATAAATAAAGTAAACAAAAAAAATCCAGCACCATTATTACAGAGGTTTCATAAATCAGAGACGAATGAATATTGTAAGCATTTTGAATATAAATTGACTTTAAGCCATATTTCTGACGCTGTTCCTCATTAGAAGGAGAAGGTAAAGGCGAAAGTGAAAGTTTTTATTATTATATTTCTTTTCGTTCTACATTAGTCGCGCCATGTCAGTGTTCGAAGTTTTATTGGTTTCTGACGTCATTCCGGAATAGTTAGGTAAATGCTTCTCTCGCACATCATCGTTTTGTCTGAGAAAATGGCTGCTTCCAAAGGGCGTGTTTGAGAGTACGAACGGGTAGGAATTTCTCAGCAGCCCAATTATGGAGTGACGAAGCAGGGAGCAGAACTGCCGGAAGCAACAAAGTTCTCAGTATGAATCATTCCGCCTCGCTACACCGGCCCTGCCACACAGCTGCCTAAAAGCTTGGCTGTGAATCATCGAAGCTGTAGAAACCCTGATGTCGCTGCACGTGACATTCCGACAGAGTCCACGAGTACGGTACCCGTCGTTCTCTAGACGCAGGAAGTCGGGAGCTGCGATCCTAACCACGCTTGTCAGTTGACGATTCTGTTGTAGCTGTCAGTGTAACGATCCGTCTCACGCGGCATCTTTGATAAAATTTAGTGACTTATTTTATCGATAAGCAGTACTATAGATTAAATAAAATTCTATCGCCAAGCAAAATAATGTTCTTATAAAAGGACTGAAACTCATGTTAGCCCTACTTCATTGCGTTGGAACTCAGTGTCGGTGGGAAATGGTCAAGGAATATGTCAGTTTGTATCGAGAACTTAATAAAGGAAAAATATAAGAATAATAATTTTTTTATTACTTAATGCCAGATGATAAAAACCATGTGAAGAAATTAACAATCATATTCAGTGAGCAACTTAAGATATGTTTCACTTTCCAAAGCTTAGCAATGACCAAGGTAGGGCGAATGTATCGATCGCGGTCTATCAGTAGCAGCTATGCTCTTATTTTGCTAGAGTAATCTGTGGGAATCTTCCTACACGTCGGTCAGGCTCATACTATCCTTTATCTTCCCCTGCTTAAAGGCTATATGGCGTATAGAGGGGCATGAAGATGACGTAATATATCGTCGGAACTCGAAGCCAACTAAAATAACAACATGAAAATTTAAACGGTTGAAAGGTGTTTGATTTGACGTTCTAATCACTGAAAAGGCATAACTGTTCCTCCGCTGAGAGCACTGACGTCGAGCCCGATGTCTCCTACCAACAATTTAGACACCTAAAAGCCAATCAGGAACGTTCCAGAAGGGAATGACTATTAACTTTCTGCTGCAGATACAGCTCTCCTAAAAGAGGGGTTATCATTGTAAATACACTCCTGGAAATTGAAATAAGAACACCGTGAATTCATTGTCCCAGGCAGGGGAGACTTTATTGACACATTCCTGGGGTCAGATACATCACATGATCACACTGACAGAACCACAGGCACATAGACACAGGCAACAGAGCATGCACAATGTCGGCACTAGTACAGTGTATATCCACCTTTCGCAGCAATGCAGGCTGCTATTCTCCCATGGAGACGATCGTAGAGATGCTGGATGTAGTCCTGTGGAACGGCTTGCCATGCCATTTCCACCTGGCGCCTCAGTTGGACCAGCGTTCGTGCTGGACGTGCAGACCGCGTGAGACGACGCTTCATCCAGTCCCAAACATGCTCAATGGGGGACAGATCCGGAGATCTTGCTGGCCAGGGTAGTTGACTTACACCTTCTAGAGCACGTTGGGTGGCACGGGATACATGCGGACGTGCACTGTCCTGTTGGAACAGCAAGTTCCCTTGCCGGTCTAGGAATGGTAGAACGATGGGTTCGATGACGGTTTGGATGTACCGTGCACTATTCAGTGTCCCCTCGACGATCACCAGTGGTGTACGGCCAGTGTAGGAGATCGCTCCCCACACCATGATGCCGGGTGTTGGCCCTGTGTGCCTCGGTCGTATGCAGTCCTGATTGTGGCGCTCACCTGCACGGCGCCAAACACGCATACGACCATCATTAGCACCAAGGCAGAAGCGACTCTCATCACTGAAGACGACACGTCTCCATTCGTCTCTCCATTCACGCCTGTCGCGACACCACTGGAGGCGGGCTGCACGATGTTGGGGCGTGAGCGGAAGACGGCCTAACGGTGTGCGGGACCGTAGCCCAGCTTCATGGAGACGGTTGCGAATGGTCCTCGCCGATACCCCAGGAGCAACAGTGTCCCTAATTTGCTGGGAAGTGGCGGTGCGGTCCCCTACGGCACTGCGTAGGATCCTACGGTCTTGGCGTGCATCCGTGCGTCGCTGCGGTCCGGTCCCAGGTCGACGGGCACGTGCACCTTCCGCCGACCACTGGCGACAACATCGATGTACTGTGGAGACCTCACGCCCCACGTGTTGAGCAATTCGGCGGTACGTCCACCCGGCCTCCCGCATGCCCACTATACGCCCTCGCTCAAAGTCCGTCAACTGCACATAGGGTTCACGTCCACGCTGTCGCGGCATGCTACCAGTGTTAAAGACTGCGATGGAGCTCCGTATGCCACGGCAAACTGGCTGACACTGACGGCGGCGGTGCACAAATGCTGCGCAGCTAGCGCCATTCGACGGCCAACACCGCGGTTCCTGGTGTGTCCGCTGTGCCGTGCGTGTGATCATTGCTTGTACAGCCCTCTCGCAGTGTCCGGAGCAAGTATGGTGGGCTGACACACCGGTGTCAATTTGTTCTTTTTTCCATTTCCAGGAGTGTATTAGGGCCAACACAGTTCAGTAATAATTCGAAGTCTGTATGTTACATTCGAAGAAAAATTTGTGAAATAGCCCATATTCCAATTCAGCTTTAAGGCAAACGGTAATTTTGTCCCACCGCCCCGCTCCTTACTTTTTGACAGGTTGTCCACCAGTGCCGTATCTTCTTCTTTTTCTGATGATCAGGTTCTTGCAGTAAAATAAATGTCGCACATGCGACGACTGATAAATCCTCTTCTTCCCTCTCAATATCGGCCGGTGAAATTGTAATTAAAACGCTACCTTTATGTTGTTGTTATTGTGGTCTTCAGTCCCGAGACTGGTTTGATGCCGCTCTCCATGCTACTCTATCCTGTGCAAGCTTCTTCATCTTCCAGTACCTACTGCAACCTACATCCGTCTGAATCTGCTTAGTGTATTCATCTCTTGGTCTCCCTCTATGATTTTTACCCTCCACACTGCCCTCCAATACTAAATTGGTGATCCCTTGATGCCTCAGAACGTGTCCTACCAACCGATCCCTTCTTCTAAACAAGTTGTGCCATATACTCCTCTTCTCTCCAGTTCTATTCAGTACCTCCTCATTAGTTATGTAATCTACCTATCTAATCTTCAGCATTCTTCTGTAGCACCACCTTTCGAACACTTCTATTCTCTTCTTGTCTAAACTATTTATCGTCCATGTTTTACTTCCATACATGGCTACACTCCATACAAATACTTTCAGAAACGACTTCGTGACACTTAAATCTATACTCGATATTAACACATTTCTCTTCTTCAGAAACGCTTTCCTTGCCATTGTCAGTCTACATTTTATATCCTCTCTACTTCGACCATCATCAGTTATTTTGGTCCCCAAATAGCAAAACTCCTTTACTACTTCAAGTGTCTCATTTCGTAATCTAATTCCCTCAGCATCACCCGACCTAATTCCATTATCCTAGTTTTGCTTTTAAACTGGAGCAACGTAGGAAAGTTATCAAAGCCAAATGTGACTCCTCATGGTCCAATCCCTTGGCCCCAAGCCCTTCGTTTGGTGTGGATGAGAAATCGAAAGCCATTGCATTGGCGACGAACTTTCTGCCCAATCCAGTCTCTGTAATTCGTTGGCCTAGTCTGTATGCATTTAAACAGCTGCCATCTGCAACCCATTCCCCAAAAATCAGTTCTCTTCTCACATCTAGCTTACAGTATCTTTGTTACATTCTCATTACACATAGCTATATTACACGGAGAAATGCTTCTATCGCTCGTCACCGCTTTGTATGAGAAAGTATATGCTTCCGAAGGTCAGTGAGGTTGATAATGCAAAGATCGTAGGAAGTCTTATAGCTGCCAAATGACGGAGTGACAAAGCAGAGAACGGAACAGAGGAAGCCACGTAATTCACAGTATGAAGTCATTCTTCCGTATCAGCACAGACTGTTACGGCCCAAATACGCAGCAACCCAACAGCTCAGCTATGATTCATCGAATTTGTGGTAACCCTGCTGTTACAGCACTCGGAATTCCAATGAATGTATAATGTGCTTGTCGTTCTCAACACGCAGGAGGTGGGGAGCTACGATCCTATGCCACGCAAGTCAGCTAACGAGTTCGTTATTGTGCTCAGTGTTAACTGCCCTTCTGACCTGCGGCGTGTGGGAGTCATTTCGTAGATCATTTTCTGACTTAAGCCAACGAATAAGTTGCATCCTTGATTCAATAAAAACGCAGAAAATCTTAAATGGATAGTGAATTCGACTCTTACTTTATTGCCGAGATAAATGACGCAGTTATAAAATAATTGAAGCTGGTGTTATTTATTTTACTCCATCGCAGCTCAGTGACAGTACTGGTCATAGAATACTTGAGTAATGATAACGAAACCAGCGGCTGTATTTGAATCTACCGCCGTTTACTCTTTTTAATACATTATGTAATCGTCGAACCCGAACGTAACCTCCCATCCACAACTGTTTTCATGTGAAGTGAACAGAATCGTATGCAGCGGGCCTACACTAACTGGATTCCGTATCTTCCCTGGTGGCAATCACACAATCCAGTCACAACTTTTTTTCATGGTTGTGCAACATACTAGAAATTATGACCGGTGGGGCCTGAGTAGGGAGCGAGTCTTGCAGCTCGGTTTTGTACGTTTTTCTTGAATAACTCGCAAACTGTGGCCTCTAGCGAAAACGTATCCCAGTACAAAATTTAACAACGTTAAATTTGGTACAAAAAAGATACCGTTCTTTTCCCTGTAGGACTAATAGCTTGCGGGTAGCGAGCGAGAGAATATGAAAATCTCGCGTCTGGTTTTTGAAGGCCAGACATAACATTACGGGCTACACAAAACTGTATCGCTAGGGTGGCTGAATCACTCTGCAAGTCAATGACTTTCCAGACAGTATTAGACATAGGCAAAGCAAACAAACAGAATGCACTTCAGCTTAAAGAGGGAACATACCTCCGTTACACTGAGTATAAATGGTAAATTTATAAATTGTGCAACAAACACAAAGTTTTTAGCGATGAATATTAATCGTCAACTGGCATGAAATGAACACACAAAGAGGATGGCAAAATGAATGTCATCAGTATGTTTTGCTGTTATGTTTCTCTCATCAGTTTGTAACAGTCTTTGCCTTGTATTTACGTGTTATTCCTATGTACACTCAACCCTTAGCTATTGGATTATTTTCTGGGGATCGAAGGCACAAAACGCGGATATAGTTTTAAACTGGCGAAAAGGGCCGTAAGAATAGTAACTGAGAGTTGGGCTCATTGTAAAAACTATATCTTTATTGCAGCAAGTGAGTATATCTTCCAATCTGATCTGCATTTTAGGGAAAACAATATTATGTATTTCACTAACAGTTCTACACATAATCATTGATGAAGAGCCAGTTTGGACATTTTACCAAGGAAAAATAAACAGAAAGTACCAAACAGCAAACAATGAAACTATATAATAAATTTCAAGAAGACACTATAACGACTACTAAAATACATCTGTTTAAAAAGGCAGCTGAAACGTTCTTCATATGTAATGCATACCGCTCGTACATAATCAGACATTACTCAGAGGGTTCAGAGGGGTTGTTACTAATGATAAAGGATAACGACAACACCTTGCTATATTACCATATTATAACGCTTTTGCAAGAAAATCATTTGCCATAGCTACAGTGCATGACAGTGACGTCTCGTCATTTTGTTGAGTTCAACATGCCACTCTTCACAGCGGAAGCTGACTCATTTTTCGGGTGGACTGACGGGAGGACATGAAACGAGCTTGTGGAATAATGACATATTTACGGGCATAATGGACTGGATTTAGTGTAAGAAACATAGCAGCAAGCTCATGATTCCGGAGTCACCGGTGGATGTCCTTGAAGTGAGAGAAAAACGGTACCAACCGAATGAGACGATGCAATTGTTAAGACACTGAGCTAATATTCGGATGGATTGAGCTTGATTTCTCTGGCCATCCTAATTTAGGTTCTCCGAGGATTTCCTAAGTGATTTCAGGCAAATGCTGGGATTTTTCGTTCATTAGGGCTCGATCGACCACCTGTCTTGGCTCAAATGGCTCTGAGCACTATGCGACTTAACTTCTGAGGTCATCAGTCGCCTAGAACTTAGAACTAATTAAACCTAACTAACCTAAGGACATCACACACATCCATGCCCGAGGCAGGACTCGAACCTGCGAGCGTAGCGGTCGCTCGGTTCCAGACTGTAGCGCCTAGAACCGCACGGCCACTCCGGCCGGCACCACCTGTCTTCTCTTCTACTTTCGCATTTATATATTCTGTGGGTAAGCATATTTTTGAGCTATTTCTTTTCATTCTGTTATGCTAACGACCTTAATATCATTGTAAAATAATTCCTAGATGAATAAACGAATAAATAAAATGATTAAAATATCCAGGCCGCCATGCGCTGTTGCCATTTTTCGGGGTGCACTCAGCCTCATGATGCCAATTGAGGAGCTACTCGACCGAATAGTAGCGGATTCGGTCAAGAATACCATCATAACGACCGGGAGAGTGGTGTGCTGACCCCACGCTCCTCCTATCCTTCTATGCTACCTGCGGATGACACGGTGGTCGAATGGTCCCGGTAGGCCACTTGTGGCCTGAAGACGAAGTGGAGTACAAATTTCTCACGCATTTCCAGCAGTGAGTTTCTGCGGTTCTACTAGACCGCACATTTAGCACTGTCCACCGAAGTAGGAAATGCCGTGACTTTAGCAACCTCTGCATTGTTGTGAGCGGGGTTACCTCCACGTGCTGCTATAAAGTTAACGTAGAAACTTGAGACAGATGAATGTGATATGGTAGCGGAGCTTGTAATGGGCTCGGTTTTTAAGGGAACTGTCGGAGACAAGAAATCCCAAGTGACCAACGCTTGCAGATGTTGCGGCTTCTGTCGGTTCTCTTTTAGAAGAACGAACGTAGCGGTAGAGGCGGTAGAAACTGAATTTGTTGCACGAATTCCGATTCTCAATTAACAGATATTAGGTTACTGCATAAGTTCGCAGCATTTTGTTTTGCATGTTCGTATTCCGGTTGCTATCGTTTATTTATCGCAAAAATGGCTGAAATGGCTCTGAGCACTATGGGACTTAACATCTGAGGTCATCAGTCCCCTAGAACATAGAACTACTTAAACCTAACTAACCTAAGGACATCACACACATCCATGCCCGAGGCAGGTTTCGAATCTGCGACCGTAGCGGTCGCGCGGTTCCAGACTGAAGCGCCTAGAACCGCTCGGGTATTTATTCCATGTCATGTTTTTATTTGTAGTTCACTGTTATGTTGTCCTCCCCCAGTAGCGCCGGCACGGTAGCTCAGCGTGTTCGGTCAGAGAGCTGGATGGCCTCTGTAAAAAAAAATGAGTGGAAGGATCAGCAAACGAATTTCAACGGATGTCATGTGACGTCCGCTACGAGCAAACACAACGATCAACAACGAACAGCCGGCCTGTGTGGCCGAGCGGTTCTAGGCGCTACAGTCTGGAACCGCGCGACCGCTACGGTCGCAGGTTCGAGTCCTGCCTCGGGCATGGATGTGTGTGATGTCCTTAGGTTAGTTAGGTTTAAGTAGTTCTAAGTACTAGAGGACTGATGACCTCAGATTTTAAGTCCCATAGTACTCAGAGTCATTTGAATCAACAACGAACAAAATGAAAAAAAAAATGGTAGCAGAATGGTCAGCGTGACGGATAGTCAATCCTCTAGACCCGGGTTCGATTCCCGGCTAGGTCGGGGAATTTTCTCCGCCTAGGGACTGGGTGTTGTGCTGTCATCATCATCCTTTCATCCTCATCGGCTGCAGGTCGCCGAAGTGGCGTCAAATTGAAACACCGGCACCCGGCGAACGGCCTGCCCGACGGGGGCCCTAGCCATACGATTAAATCAAGAAACTGTTTTGTTGATGTTTGAGTTTACATATTGTCGTTTTCCCATTCGGAGATAGTGAGAGGAGCTGTCGACTCTAGAAAATGGAGTGCCAAGTGGAGAAGTCGAAATATTTCCGATATATTCTTCTATTTGAGTTCAATCGAGGGGTGATAGCAGCGCAGGCAATCATATGCATTTACACAGTGTATGGGGATTATGCTATTGGACACAGCGCGGCAATAAAATGGTTTCCTCGTATTAAGGAGGATCGTTTTGACATTAGTGACTCTCCACATTCAGGAAGACATTCGGGGCTTGATGAAGATCGTTTAAATGCATTAACCCACAATGATCCATGTCAGTGTACTCTACAAATGTCAAATGTGATCAACTGTGATCATACCACCACCGTGCGATAGTTGCATCCTACGGAGAATGTTCAAAAATTGGGTGTATGGGTACCAAATGCTCTAAGACAAAATTGCAAATGTCAGCTGGTGGTCATATATGCATCTCTGCTTGCTCGTCAACAGTTGGCTCGTGACTAAACACTAGTTGTTCCTATCCTGTATCGTTACTAGTGATGATAATGGTCTCTTTATGCTAACATAAGGAAAATAAAGGAATAAATGAGCCCAAACAAAGCAGAAACTCCTCGTCTAGAGACCTGCACGCATCCACAAAAGATAATCTTAAACCGATTGTGGAAAGCGACAGTGTGGTATACTATGAACTGCTTCCCCGAGGTCGAACTATCACTGCTGACTGTTATTGTAAACAAGTGAGACGTCTTACAAACGCAATCCAAGAACAACGCCCAGGAAGACTGCGTGAAGTAATGATACTCCACAATAATGCCCGCTCGTATTCTGCCAGACAGACACAAAACCTATGCAGGAGCTGGGTTGGGAAGTCATTCCGCACCCACCTTATTCACTTGATCTAGCGCTCTCAGATTTTCACATTTTTCACTCTCTCTCGAACAACCTTTTTGGATGAAAATTCGCTCCGAACTTGGCTCGATTAGTTCTTCGGCTCAAAACCGTGTGATCTCTACAATCGCAGAATCGAAAGGTTACCTCGGCGTTGACAGACTGTTGAAGATGGTGAAGCAGAATATATTATTGACGACCAAAGTCTCTGCTATATGTATCTGTTGTGTTTTTTTTTAAACGCTACGAACTTATGCAGCAACCCAGCACGTTTAACCTTACCTGCTAGTCTTCCGCTTTCTTAGCCGTGGCCAGCATCAGCCATCACCTCTTCTAGCAGGGTTTCTGATTATTGATTAAATGGTTGTAGGAGGCAAAATGGGACTTCTGCAGACCAGAAGTTGGACAGATCTGGTAAAGTCTTGCATATATTTCCATAAACACACACATGGAAATGCGAGGTAGCCTTTTACAATTGAACTTGCTGCTGGAAAAGACAAATGGAACAACTGTGTGATATAAACGAGGGTTCTGTTAGCTCGTCCAAACCTTGACCAGAAAGGAAAGAGAGCAATGACGAACAAATTGTAATGATTATTATCCACTAGGAGTCTGCCTGCTTAGCTGGGTGGTAACGTGCTTGCCTCCCATGCAAGCGGGCACGAGTTCGATTCCCGGCCGGTTTGGAGATTTTCTCCGCCCGGGGATTGGGCGTTGTGTTGCCCTCATCATCATTCCATCCTCATCACTGGCCACGTCGCCCAATGTGGCGTCGACTGAAATAAGACTTGCACTTGGTGGCCGAACATCCACGGTTGGAGCCTCCCGGCCAACGATGCCATACGCTCATTTCATTTCATCCACTAGAAAGGTTAAACTGAAGCACAGGCAGGGGCAATACAAAGGAAGATGGCACAGGTTTGTAGCACGTTCCCGATGTTATTCTATCCTCACAATGAGCAAGCAGTAAAGGAAACCAAAGAAACATTTGGAGTAGCAATTAAAGTGTAGCGAGAAGAATTGAGAAACGATGAGGTTTGTCTATGGTACTGTAATTCTTTTAGAAACAGCAAAGGACTTGGAAGAGTAGTTGAAAGGGATGGGCTGTGTTTAGAAAGGAGAAAATAAGATGAACATCAACAAAAGCAAAACAAGGATAATGGAGTGTAGTCGAGTTAAATCAGAAGTTGCTGAGGGAATGAGATCATGAAACGACACACTAATAATAGTAGATTAGTTTTACTATTTCGGCAGCAAAACAACTGATTCTGGCCGAAGTAGAGAGGATATAAAATGTAGGCTGGCAATTGTTAGAAAAGCGTTTACTAAGAAGAGAAGTTTGTTGACATCGAATATAGACTTAAATGTTAGGAAGTCTTTTCTGAAGCTATTTGTGTGGAGTGTAGCATTGTATGGAAGCAAAACGTGGATGATAAACAGTTTGGACAAGAAGAGAATGTAAGTTTTGAAATGTAGTGTTACAGAGTAATCCTGATGATTAGACAGGCTGATCGAGTAACTAATTAGGAGGTACCAATTGGAATTGGGGAGACGAGAAATTTGTGCTACAACTTAACTAAAAGTAGGGATATGTTGATAGGACACATTCTGAGACACCAAGGGATCACCAGTTTAGTATTTGAGGGAAGTGTGGGAGCTAAAAATCGTAGAGGGAGACCGAGAGATGAATATAGTAAGCAGATTCAGAAGGATGTAGGTTGCAGCAGTTATTCGGAGATGAAGAGGCTTGCACAGGATAGAGTAGCATGGAAAGCTGCATCAAACAAGTCTTCGGACTGAAGACTATAACAGCACCAACTGTCAATGGTTACCGCATGCTCGTCTGAAAATCCAGTCTAATTTCAAGAAATGAATAGCATATTAAAGTGGCCATCAATTCGCTTTTACAGAGAGACGTTATTAAAGAAACTATAGCAGCTATCACTTGAAACGATTTTGAGGTCAAAACAGTAACTGTTTCAGAAGAGTTGATTCAATATTTGTTTATAGCATTAGCAGACTAATTTTTCCACTTATTCCACTAATCCTATTATAGCCATTGCATATAACTAGACACGTTCGCATCACAGTTATTTATGCACCATGAAGAGACTATTCCAGCGTCTTGTTTGATAGTGCACTGTGTTCTTTAGAATATCAGTACTACGTGACTGTCCTTTGTTTTACTCCTGGAGGGAAATCCAGTAATTACTCCAACAAAAAAGTAAAATAATCACCACGAATTGAAAGTATGTATTTTTCCTAAGACGTTATTTCGTCAAGGATAAATAACTGCTAATTTGCCTTTGTGAACTTTTGGTTTATATTTGCTTTTAGTCTCATCATATAAAAAGAAAAAGAAAATGATAGAGTTGTATTTTTGTGTATTTCAGTTTGTTTATAGCGGCACGGTATATTGTAGATATGTTTCATTTACCGTAGAAAATTACCTTACTTTCTGTGTTGCACAAAATTTCACAGAAAGCCGGTCCAATTCTGTAATGGCAACAACCCTGTTTTCATATGTTTATATACGAGTACATACAGATACGTGCGCACTTGCTGCAATGTTATTTCTTTGTAATATGGACAGCCTAAAAATAATCCAAGGTAAGATAATAATCCTACTGTACGTATAATGGATTCCTAAAACGAACAGAAGAGTCTATTTAAATATATTCAGTCGTTTTACGCCCAATAAATTGTTTCCTTTTGCAATTTGATCAATAAATTTCACTTTTTTTGACTCTCGACCACTGTCAATTAAGCTGACCGACAACTTGACTGATTTTTACAGTCAAGATTATTATGGGATTGGATATGGACACTACAAAGCATGTGTTGGCGTTGTTCTGGGGGCCCTGCCTGAGCTTGCCCCACCCTGTAGCTTCCCCCACCATGTAGCTTCTCCCACCACGACGTCTCCCACTAATGCCTATGAGCCCCCACTATACGACTCCTCCTACAGTTCGAAGAACGCAGTTGACATTCAGTTTCAGCGAGACCTCGGTGAATAGTGCGACTAGTCTTAGCTATTCGAAGGGCGTCTTAGTGCTTTGCTCAAGTTCCAGTCGGTTTCATAGTGTCAGTTGGATCACTCTACAGGGCATTATGTCGTCTGAGCCTGGCAATGAATTAGGATCGAACGCAGTTATGTGCTACTTTCCTTGGCTTCCATACTATCTCAGATATCAGATTGGGTTTGATATACTTGTTAACCCTCCTGATGCACAAGCGGATCCATCTGTGGCCGGTCAACCTCCGCGCTTGATCCATGTTGAGCTTTACTTCCCAGATGGTATTATCTGCAATCCTGCAAACTTTGATGAAATGCCAAATCCTCTTTCATTCGGAGGTGGAGCGCCACATTTCTACCCTCCACTCTCTGATGTCCATCCACCAATGCACCCAGATAATCCACATCCAACCCAGTCGTTTTATTGTCGTCTACGCCAGCAAGCTATGATGTTGCAAGAACAACCTTATGCTCGTGTGCTCGTAGATATCGTAAATGGCCAGCCTGGGGAATTTATGGTGATTGATGAGACACCATACGATGTTATTCCTCAGTGTACAGTGTGCAATGAGTTTCACAGAGAGCCAGAACTTGTTCACATGAAACCACCCCGAGGTGTTCCAAGACGCAAGCGCTCAAAGCAGTCGCACAAACAGTCAGGGCGTTCACATCAGCGTCCATCAAAGTCCAGATCCACAGGTCAACAGGACACATCACATGCAGCACCACACGCAGCCGGTGAAAGTATCACCACAGGCCCCAGTGAGTATAATATAATGCTTTTGAAAATTTTCAGATAACAATTTAAGCATATTACGCTACATATTATCTGTGGATGTCTTTGTAACGCTTTCCGTAATTGTTTTAGTATATTCATGACTTGCACTAGAGATCTGCCAGACGAGTAAATTTCGATGCTACTTCCTGGAGACAACTAGTGAATACATTGGTGCCAACAAGATTTGAAGTAGTTGTGTTATGTGATCGCTGAAAACCTTCCTTAATCACTAAAGCAATTTGTATTTTTGAGAGAATGTGGTATGATTTCTAAGTCTGCTTTATGATTTTGGATTCGCAAGATGTACTAATCGCTTTCGAGTGTGATTCAGACTGAAGAAATGCACACATACGATTTCGAAATACTAAAGCAAACTAAGAATCGTAAATTATATATTTCTTATATTTGTAGTGTGTTATTCTGAAAGGACTGCATCATAAACCAGAATCTGATATTTCCTGCGCATTTCAGTTTGTCTCTCTCTTTCAAAATTGAGTATACTATTTCCTATATTTTACACTCATTCACCTCTAGTTTTCCCCTCTGTGACGAAATTACAATGATACGAAGTTATGTTCATATTTAGTGAGAAACCTCCATGTTACTTGTTTATGATATTTGTTTGCTTTTCTGCAACGTGTAACAACAAATACTTTATCTAACATTTATGGAGATAAGTTCTGTTAGAGACAATATGAAAACATATAACAAAATACCTGCCATCACACAGTAAGTGGTATCTAATTTGAAACTGCACTACTAGTTGTGGACTTGTACTTATTAAAATAACATGCTACCTACTACCACTCAGTAGGTGGTACCTAATTTGAAATTGCACTACTAGTTCCAGCTACATACCGTACATGAGTTACTAATTCAAGTTAATGAAAATATCTGAATTTCCAGTAAGAAAATCTTAATCAAACTATGAAAAGTCATAATTGTCAAGCCTCTATGTTCAGCTGTATTTTGGGAGCTCCAAATCCCTCAGTGATTAATTTGCACAAACATGAATTTTCACACATGAGTGTTACTAGTTCATGAGTCACAGAGGCACGTCAACATACTTCATTTAATTCTTTGCTACAGCCCAGAAAGAATATAAAAGGAAATTACAATAATTTAACAGCATTGCAGAGCATAGAGAATCTGAGAAATATTTATTTACTTGCAATTTCTTTTTTTATTCTATGCTTAAACGTTTTCATTGTATGCAATCTTACTAGGTGTGCTGCACTAAACTAGTTATCAGTGAGTTACCTGTAGTAAAGGATTTGTTAGAGGTCTGTGTTTGGTAAGCAATTCATACAGAAAGTAATGGAGTTGCTCACAAGAATGATAATAGCTGCCAGACCTCACTTGTTTATCAGTCTTGAACGGACCTTATAATGTGTCGTTAAGGGAAAAGAAGCACAGTATGTCATAGGCGGCTTTACAAACTGTGTCTTGCAGTTAATATATTTTTTTCTATATTTGCCAACAGATTTTATATGCCATTTATTGCAATAACTGTGTCATAAGCTAGTCCTGTGAGTTTCTTTTTTTTCTGAAAAACATCTGCAAAAGTGCAAAAAGCGTACATTGGCTCAACAGTTGCCAGAGGAACATGAGTTACATGAAATAGCGACAGGAATACAGAACAAAAATGTTTCCACTTAGGCTGCTGTTGCAACCATCGAAAAGGCAATGGCTCGTTTGAATATACAAGGTAAGAATAATGAGGGAAATGTAGTTCAGGACATTGAAAAGCTTTGTGCATATGCAAATGTTGGTAACAAGAACTAGATGGATGCAAATTTAGAAACACAGCGAGTCTTGTAACGCATCCTGCACTCAACGTCATGAAGAATTTTATTTATATTTTATGTTGCCCATCAAGTCAATTATGTTGTGAAACCAGAACTGACATTTTGTCTGCGCATTTCGGTGTTAAGTATTTTCCTTTCAGCATTGTGTATTTAACACTATTTCCTATGTTTTATACACATTCATCTCGATTTTTCTGTTCTGTGATGCAATTACAATGATGTGAAGTTATGTCCATAGTTAGTGAAAACAACCAAATTTATTTGTTTATGATATTTGTTTGCTTTTTTGCAACATACAATAGCAAATACTTCATACAACATTTAAACAGATGAGTTCTATTAAAAGCAGTATGAAATATCTGCTGTCATTCAGTAAGTGGTGCTGTCCCTATTTGAAATGGCACTGCTAGTTACTGAGTTGCACTCATTAGTTGCAGCCACATGCATAAATTTCTAATTCAGGTTAATGAAATTATCTAAATTTCCAGTAAGCAGATCTTAATAAAACTGAGCACAGTCATAATTGTCAAGCTTCTATGTTCATCTGTATTTTGGGAACTCAGAATCCCTCAGTGAATCAGAAATAATTTGCAGAAAATATAAAATTCCACACATGAATGATATTAATTCATGAATCACAGATGCACATCAACATACTTCATTTATATTTTTGCTGAAATTCACGATACAACATAAACGGAAATTTCAACAGTTAACAGCATTATGGAGCATACAGCACCTGATAAATATTTGTTTACCTGTAATTCATTTTTTTCTACTAAGCTTAACTTTTTTCATTGTATGTAACCTTACTAGCTGTGCTATACTAAACCAGTTGTCAGTGAGTTACGTGTGGCAAATTATTTGTTGAAAGTCCATAAAATCTTCTGTGTTTGACTTGTGACTCAGAGAGAACAAAATGGAGTTTCTCACAAGAATGATAATAACTGGCGGACGTCACTTGTTTTTCAGTCTTGAAAGAACCTTATAATGTGTAATTATGAGGAAATAAGCACAGTATGCTATAGGCAGCTTTACACAGTCGATCCCTAAAGTGTCTTACAGTTAATATATTTTTTGTATATTTACCCACAGATTCGACACGCCATTTATTACAATAACTGTGATGTACACTAGACCTGTGGTTTCTTTTTTTTTCAGAAAACAATCTGCAAAAGCAAGAAAAGCCTACATTCACTCAACAGTTACCAGAGGAAGATGGGTTACATGAAATAGCAACAGGGATACAAGACAAAAATGTTTCCACTGAGGCTGCTGCTGCCACCATAAAAGATGAAATGGATCGTTCGAATTTGCATAAAGTGAATGATGATGGAAATATCGTTCAGGACAATGAAGAGCTCGGTGAAGATGCAAATGTCGATAACGACAAATAGATGGATGCAAATATAGCAACATGATGACTCTTTTCAGTCATCCTGTTCTCAACGCGATGGGGAATTTTATTTGTATTTTAGACATTTTGGCAAATTACGGCCTCTAAAGTAATGTACGTAACTTCTTTATTTACCACACAGGAGGCGGTTCAGAGATTTATGTAAGCATGCATGTGGTGTCTGGCTCAGGTTTCCAACAGAGATAGTCTTAACATTTTTATGAGTATATTTTTTTTTAATTTAAATATGAATAATTCATTTTTACGCTATGAGTAGAGTTTTGTAGTGTAAAGAATGATTGAAAGCTTTTCAGATGACGATAGAATGTATAGCAAGTAGAAAAAGTGCTCAGCCATCTGAAAGTAATCTACCAGGTGTCTACAGTGTCAACTACTTGTTTATTAAGATGACGTGTAGCATTTTATACTAATGTATACTTATTGCCTGGTACCTGCATTCTGTGGTGGGTATGAATATGAAGGTTGTCCAACCATAGTTATTGTGATTTCTATTGTACAGGGATCTTTCAACAGTGATTACATCATTTTCCACTGCTGTGTAAAATACTTGTGATTTTAACATGTGTGCTTCACTCATACCAGTTAATGAATTAAAAATCTAAGTGAAATGCTCATTTACAGCAGGAAATATATGATACAGAATTGCTATGTTACTAGAATTTTGACAGAATATATTACTATTTGATGAACAAGCTTAATATGGAAACTTGTATTGGAGTTGTAACTGCTGTCATATTATTGTTATTGTTGAATTACTGTAGGTAGAAGAGGGAATTATAGAAAATTATAGTTGGAAATAGAAGTAGATATTTCAGTTAAATAGACTGTTGTAATCATGTAATTGACCTTTGGATGTGATAGATAATATCTGACTGATGTAGCTGTGTAGTTTCTGTGCTACAATTGGGTATGATTTCATGAATTATCAATTTATTGGTTGTTATAAGTGACTTGTAAAATTTTTGTGAGAATTAAGTAAAAAATGGGTGTCAAAACTATTTTTATACAATGTGAGAAACGAATGCTTAGCTTCTATATTACATACAGTATCATACATGACAGTTAATTATAGCCTTTTATGGTATAACCGAATATACTGATAAATTTCTAATTGGATAAAGATAAATTTGTGGGTAATGTGTTTTCTCTAAATATATCATGTGTATATTACTATGAATCGTAAAAGATAACTAATGAAATTTTAGTATTACACAGTTCTACTTACTGGTAATCATTTTTCTATGACTCTTCTAAAAACTGAAGTTGCTGAGCACCTGTACTGCTATAAGTATGCTAACGATGTGTAAAACATATAGTTTGACATTTGTTCATATATAGAAACTAGTTATCCTTGATATATTTGTGAAAATAGTTATGGAATTGGAAATTTCACTTTGAGCTGTATTTTTTCTAATTAGTTTTTTCTTATAATATTATATTATATCTGTATGTTTTTCATTAAATAAAGGATCAATACCTTGAACAAAAACTCTTTTGTGTAATTATTTTCTTATTGCGTTTTAGGCAACTGGTAAGCAATAACATATCTAAATAAAAGCTGGAAGGCCTCTGCAGCATATGCTGACGCCTATCACAGAGCAAATTAATATTGGTACTAAGACTGTAGACCAAGTGAGGTAACGCAGTGGGTGGCACACTGGACTCGCATTCGGGAGGATAACGGTTCAATCCCACATCCGGCCATCCTGATTTAGATTTTCGGTGATTTTCCTAAATCGCTCCAGGCAAATGTTGCGATGGTTCCTTTGAATGGGCATGGCCGACTTCCTTCCCCATCCTTCCCTAATCCGATGAGACTGATAAGCTCGCTGTTTGGCCTCCTCCCCCAAACAACCCAACCCTACTAAGACCGTAGATCCCCATGACTGGCACAGTTCAGTAGAGTGAGATGTAATAACATATCCTAGTGAGTGCAATTTCCACATTATTCATTTCATTATGAGCAATAATTATTGTTTGTGTTAAGATGCTACCATAATCGTAGTGTCAGGATTTTCTGCAGTATTAACTAAAATTATATAGGCAATATTTTTACATAAGCAAAACAGAGATAAAAACGTTCATAGATAACTAGTAAAGTTACTCGGTCAGAGAAAACAGCTGCTATTTCTAGAATATTTTGCAGATATGTCTTCACATCTGCAGTACATATTTTATGCATGTATATGCAGAATAAAAAGTATATCTTTTCTAGCTAATATAACGATCATCAAGAATATATGCAGATTTTCTTTTACTGTGTTGCTTGCAAGATTCAGGACAAAAATCAAAAAAGTAATATTTCATTAAATGACTTTCAGCACCAAATAATTAGACCAATATCTAAGTTAGAAAAATAATGTTAAAATCATTTATAACATGAGTTTATCAGTTTTGTAAGATAAAACTTAGCATTCTTTTGGTTTAGTAATTTCATGAATTTCATGCTGAAAGTAAATGAAGAAAATATATTTGTACAACACACTATTGTTTTGGCTGCACATCAGTTTTAAAGTAGTATTAAAGTTTCAGTGTATTCAGCAAGCTGTTACCTCATTATCTTTTTTACATGCTTTGATTACATTTGTTCTTGTATGTCTCTGTCATAGTTTTCACATTACCAATTATATAATGAGATTTGGCTGTAAAACTTGCTCAACTGCAAATATGGTCGTGAACGGATGGGGTCACTACATTTCTTGAAACTATGCTTACTGAATGAAAGTTTGTTATGTCACTGAGAAGAGGACACCAATTTTATTACTACGACGTGACGCATAATAACACAAAAATCTAAAAAATAAATACCATACAGTTCACAAAAACTATGCCTCTTGAAAAAAATAGTCTCTCTCACTGAAAACGGCACCTCTTACAACAATTCACATTCATTTCCAGTGCTTTATTCAGTACAAATTCAATACAGTCACCAACGCTCTAGATTTGACACACACGTTGCTATTAGAATCTCTTGTGCACTAAAACACATATTTGCTCAGTTACTGGATTCTTAGCAAAAATTCTGAAACACAAGCCACCTCATATGGTAAACTGATGCTATACAACATGAAGTAATATAAAGTAAATAAAAGGAGCGCAGGTGCGTCACTAAAAGGCAAACAACGAGAATGCTGTAGTTGTTTTCTCAACAGCAGTAACACATTTTATGAACATATTTGAGCCTATTTAGAAAGTTAAGAAATTCTGATTTACAATCTATAGAAAATGTTTTTAATCGTTCAAGCAATAAGTGGCCAAGGAAACGTCAGCCACTCGCATTTATACCTCGGGTCCACATTCATAGAGCTGATGTGACAACACAGTTGCCACATAAAATCGTGTAAGAGGATCGCAGACATGTTGAAAATAAACAGTAGCACTGTATAAAGGCTGGACTGGTCACAATGAAAAAATAATGTTTGAAAATATAATGACTTTATTGCTCGTAATATAATGTGTTTCGGACTATGCAATCTTTAGATATCTGTGATAAAGTACCAAAGGTACATGGAAATTACAAAACCGAATCAGAACAGTGAACTACAAGAACAAAGCTCAGTTGTTCACACAAGGTGCTTCAGGCAGAAACATGCCTAGCAGCATGATGCTGCACGTAGATATAAAGCTTACAAGATGTGTACATAACAATCGTTATCAGACTAGTGAAAAAATCTTTAACATGAAACTTACAGGTGAACATTCATGCCAGATGTCAGCACAGCAGTGATGCTGGCACCATACCTCTTCGTAATTCACAACAGAGTCCAAAAAATTAAATCATAAAAATACAGTGGTCAAATATACATGATAAAATTATAATAGGAAGCAAGACTGCAAAAGATTTTTTAGTTTATAACGAGGACAGAAAAGAAAAAACTGCATGGCTACCATCAGGTGGCAAAGTAGTAGCAAATATGATGACGTACTTCATCAAGATTGTTAGTGAATTTTATCTATGAGAAGTACTAGATATGAGTATGTAGTTCAACAACAAAATAATTAGTTACAAACTTTAAAATGTAAAATAAAAACCAATAAACGAAGACGTATTGGCTGTTAACAGGTAGCAGAATAGTAGCAACATTGACGCTGTACATCGTTGTAGCTGAAAATGGCTATATTAAAAGCTAAACAAAAAATAATACATAATCACAATGCAAATAAAAAACGAATGAACAGAGTCATATTGACTGACGTCAGCTTGTAATAAAAACTAAAGTGCGCGTCATATATCTTGGTGGCCGAGTTTACGTTCGTTCTGCGCATCTGACGTCACAAAACACAGTCAGCCAATGAACAGAGAACGACGTTGCCAGATCTCGACTGCAGTGCAGAGCACGGACAAGTGTCTTCAGTTTTAGTAACGTTCAGTCATAAATAAAGTAATAGAACAAAAGCAATGTCTTGATAGCAGACTTTCTTTTATAGAAAGTTTGGAAAAAGCATTCTTTATACCAATTGCTTCATATTCTATTAATTAATTAAACCAAACAAGCAATAAGACTCCTAATTCAGGCGATAGCAAGGAAAGGTGTTTGTTTCAATCTCACAAACTGCTCTTTCGCAATAAAGAACAGCGTTAATTGTTTATTTCCTATTGTACTTCGACAAAGCGTGAGTAATTCATAGTCATACCAACAGTGTTTATAAGTAGTTGCGTGAGGTGTTAGAGTCCTTATGGAGTTACACTGTTCTATGAGCTGAGGTAGCGGAACGGTTAAGGTGTAACGCCGGCATGGTAGCTCAGCGTGTTCGGTCAGAGGATTAGCTGCCCTCTGTAATAAAAAAAACTGAGTTAATCGATCAACAACGAACTTAACCGGATGTCTTACGACGTCCGCCCCGAGCAGATGAAACGAACACAAGCGAACAAAATGAGATAAAAAAAAAATGTTGGGCTGCCAAGTGAATGGTTATGAGTTCAAACTTTGTGCGGTGCTTAATATTTTCTTTATTTAAAAACAATATTGGAGTGCCTTACTTCACGAATTTTATTCGTTTGAATTAAATTTCTAGTGCTTTGCCTCTTCATTAACTTTTTCGCTGCTGCAGACACGTGCTCCCCGCATTCCGCGCTGTGCGCGATTTTGTCATCACTGCACTTCTCGCCTGTGCAGACACATGGTGTTCCCAATGCTTTGACACACTTATCACTCGATTTCACAAAAACTATTTGGCCAAATAATTTGATTTTTACACGTCTTCTTGACTGATACCTTCCCCCCCCCCCCCCAGAAATGACTTAATTTTGTTTTGATGCGCAGCATTAAATGTAGTAAACCATTGCACGAAATTTTGAAGAGTTTGCAGAGGTAAAAGTCCATAGCGTATACTTTCCGTATGGTCGATTTTAGTTGCCACAATGTTGAGAATGAAATGTGGACAAGATACCTAAATTTCATATAATATTTACTGTATAACAATTTCGCATTTAATTTAAGTACCACATAGGTGTCGTATGTAATATTGAGAAATATTCCGTCTTTCGCGACTGTAATAAAAGTTTTATTTACACAGGGCGCGTTTGGCTTTATTTTAAAGCACTTCCATCGGTGAAAGGTATGGCACATACACAATGGTATTCATGTTCTATTTCTTGTTTTTGTTCCACAGTCGCAGTTTTACCAATGGTATTGAAATATATCCCTCTTCTGCAACTGTAATAAGCGACTTATTTAGACCAGACGCGTTTCTCTCTTTTGAAGCATCATAAGAGGACTTTATTTTGTGTCCTCCATTGCCAAGTCACCTTTCGTAGTTTTGTGCTGCGGTAGCACAATATTCAACGTTTGTGTTGGCTCATCAGTGCTTTAGCAAATAAATGCTGTTTGTGTGTGCCACACACAAAATTATATTTGACATAGCTCTGAGCGCTTCACTGACAGACGGTATATTCAAGTCCTAATGTTTTTGTAAGTCCACAGTTTTGTTTAATGTATTTTGTCTACTTTCTTTTGATTGATTGAAGTGTTTAAAATAAAGCCAAACGTGCCCAGTGTAAGTAAAACTTTTGTTACAGTCGCGAAAGGTGGAATATTTCTCAATATTACATACGACACCTATGTGGTACTTAAATTAAATGCGATATTGTTATACAGTAAATATTATATGAAATTTAGGTATCTTGTCCACATTTCATTCTCAACATTGTGGCAAATAAAATCGACCATCCAGAAAGTATAGTCTATGGACTTTACCTCTGCAAACTCTTCAGAATTTCGTGCAATGGTTTACTGTATTTAATGCTGCATAATAACTGCGTTTAACAGCGAAACAAAATTAAGTCATTTATGGGGGGAAGGTATCAGTCAAAAAGATAGGTAAAAATCTAATTTTTGAGTCAAATAGTTTTTGTGGAATCGAATGATAAAAGAGTGTCAAAGCAGTCGGAACACAATGTGTCTGCACAGGCGAGCAGTGCAGTGACAAAATCGCCCACAGCGTGGAATGCAGGGAGCACGTCTTTGTAGCAGCGAAAGGGTTAATGCGGCCGTGGTGGCTTTACTTCATGAACTGCGCGCTCCCCCCTAAACATAAGCTTGCGAACTATGCTATACTATGGCGCTGCATCTCTTGGCGCGTGCGTCGTGTGCAACTGGCAACGCAGCAATCTCCCGCGTCTAGACGGGCATGCGCGAGCCGCCAAGATAAAAGAATTGAACTATAGCAGATGAAAGAAGCACAAGAGCTATGGCGAGCGTCTTTACAGAAGTTGTAAATGCATAGAAATAGAACAAAGTAAACAAATACACCGTGATACACACATACGGAGAAAATATTGTACTACTCCACTGGGGTTACTATGACGTGCTCTAGAAACAAAGACAAACCTTTACTACTCACCAAACCGTCAACACGAGGTCTGTAAGCATTACGAACCATGTTCTGTGTCCATCTTTTACTTCATCATGCCATAAAGCAATACTGAAAGAAAAGAAAATTTCATTCATGTACAACTTAATTTGTCTTGCTACGTGATATCTCAGTAGGCACATAGGGCACACGTCGTCGACATCATGATCGCCTTACTCCCAAAACTGCCATCCGATCTAGCCACTATAACTAGCCTTCTAGATGGGTAAGAAGAAACGTCGTCTTTTAATAATTAATTTTTTTTCAGTGCGCTATTCAAGTGTAGAATGTGGATGTGTGAATAAAGTTACCATTAGTGCACAATACTAAGAAAAAAAAATACTGGGGCACTGTGCTGGCTATGAATGTTGTAAATCGGCCAAGTGGTAAATTAATGAAACTTCCTGGCAGATTAAAACTGTGTGCCCGACCGAGACTCGAACTCGGGACCTTTGCCTTTCGCGGACAAGTGCTCTACCAACTGAGCTACCGAAGCACGTCTCACGGCCGGTACTCACAGCCAGTACCTCGTCTCCTACCTTCCATACTTTACAGAAGCTCTCCTGCGAACCTTGCAGAACTAGCACTCCTGAAAGAAAGGATATTGCGGAGACATGGCTTAGCCACAGCCTGGGGGATGTTTCCAGAATGAGATTTTCACAAAATCCTTTCTTTCAGGAGTGCTAGTTCTGCAAGGTTCGCAGGAGAGCTTCTGTAAAGTCTGGAAGGTAGGAGACGAGGTACTGGCAGAAGTAAGGCTGTGAGTACTGGGCGTCAGTCGTGCTTCGGTAGCTCAGTTGGTAGAGCACTTGCCTGCGAAATGCAAAGGTCTCGAGTCTCGGTCGGGCACACAGTTTTAATCTGCCAGGAAGTTTCATATCAGCGCACACTCCGCTGCAGAGTGAAAATCTCATTCTGGTAAATTAATATTGGCCCCTGGTTTTGGGATACTGAGGTAATTCACATACTGCATCCATGTATGTGTTACTACCACATCTCAAAACATGACTATAATTTTACATAGAGAGACTGCATAGCACCAAGGTGTGTGAGGTGCTGCGTCCCCTGACTCTCTCAACCCGACACACACACATACACACACACACACACAGAGAGAGAGAGAGAGAGAGAGAGAGAGAGAGAGAGAAACATCACTAGCCCTGATGATGCATGTCAGATACCACAAATAACTAGCACACGTCTTGACACAGTGCATTATCGTCACAATTTAGTGAAATACTACACTGAGACTGATGGAGGTGGCACAGTGGTTTGCACACTGGACTCACATTCGGGAGGACGACAGTTTAAACCCACATCCGGCCATCCTGATTTCGGTTTTTCGTGGTTTCCCTAAATCCCTTCAAGCAAATTCCAGGATGGTTCCTTTGAAAGGGCACGGTCAACTTCCTTCCTTATCCTTCCCTAATCCGATGGGACTTACGACCTGTTCGGTCTCATACCCAAATTCAACTAGCTACAGTGAAATGACAAAAGTCATGGGATAGCATACATAAAGATGGTGGTAGTATAGCGTATGCAAGGTATAAAAGAGCAATGCATTGGCGGACCTGTCATTTGTACGCAGGTGATTTATGTGAAAAGGTTTCCAAAGTTATTATGGGCACAAGACGGGAATTAACAGATTTTTTTCATGTGTTTGAATTGTTTACCTACTTTGGACTGCCTCTACAAATATGACTTTATAATGGTCTAAAAACTTTTAGCATTGTACTTGATAATGGCATAAAAGCCGAAATCTGCATAGTACAGAAGATAAATGTAATAATACAGTCAACTGGCTTTTACTCTCTTAAGAAGTATTGCATGACTGTGGCTCATCGCCATAGAAAATTCATCAGCCATTGCCAGACTTTGATTGCGGAATAATAGTTGGAGATAAACTCAGGGGACATTCTATTTCGGAAATCCTTAGGGAATTCATTTGCTCAGATCCATAGTGTCCATAGTATGCAGAGAATAGCACATTGCAGGCATTACCTCTCACCACAGGCAACGCAATGACCGACGGTCTTCACTTAACGACCGAGAGCAGCGGCGTTTGCGGATAGTTATCAGTGCTAACAGACTAGCAGCACTGCGTGAAATAACCTCAGAAATCAATGTGGAACGTACGACAAACATGTCTGTTAGGACAGTGCCACGAAGTTTGGTGTTAATGGGATATGGTAGCAGTCGACCAACGCACATCGCCGGTAGTTCCTCTTCTGGGCTCGGGACCATATCGGTTGGACCTTAAATGGCTGAAAACTGGTGGCCTGGTCAAATGAGTCCCGATCTCAGTTGGTAAGAGCAGGTGGTACTGTTCGAGTGTGGCGCAGACGCCCCCCCCCCCCCTCCGAAGCCATGGACCCAAGTTGTCAACAAAGCTCTGTGCAAGCTGCTGGTGACTACGTAATGGTGTGGGTTGTGTTTATATACAACGAACTGAGTCCTCTGGTCCAACTGAGCCGATCGCTGACTGGAAATGGTTACGTTGGGCTACTTGGAGACCATTTGCAACCATTCATGGACTTCATGTACCCAAACAACGGCGGAATTTTTATGGACAACAGTGCGTCATGTTGTTTGCGACCGTTTGAAGACTATTTAGGATAATTCGAGGAAATGATTTGGTTACCCAAAAAATGGTTCTGAGCACTATGGGACTTAACTTCTGAGGTCATCAGTCCCCTAGAACTTAGAACTACTTAAACCTAACTAACCTAAGGACATCACACACATCCATGCCCGAGGCAGAATTCGAACCTGCGACCGTAGCGGTCGCCCGGTTCCAGACTGTAGCGCCTAGAACCGCTCGGCCACTCCGGTCGGCGTTTGGTTACCCATATCGCCCGACGTGGGACATAATCAACAGGTCAGTTCGTGCACAAAATGTTGCACCAGTAACACTTTCACAGTTATGGTCGGCTATAAAGGCAGCATGGCTCAATATTTCTGCAGGGGCTTCCAACGACTTGTGAAGTCCATGCCACATCGAGTTGCTGTACTACGCCAGGAAAATTGAAGTCCGACACGATATTAGGAGGTAGCCCATGACTTTTGTCACCTCAGTTTATAGTGATAGACTATAAGTCTCAGGATATTTATCAAAATCGATTGAAGACTTCATAACAAAAACAATTCTTGTCAGTTTTTTAAAATCGTTTTCGTGATTTCAGCGCAATTTTGTTGTCATCACCAAGACTTACAATTTGTTCTAACCAGATATGGCAGAAACGTCCCTTGTCTTGAGTTCTGCAGTTGAAAAATGTGATGTTTCTACAAAAAACAGCCCGTGTCAAAATAATATTTGACAAAAACAGCCTTTGTCATTTGACAATGGCTGTTTTTGTATGAAAGCAGGCGACAACGCAATCTCATAGTTCATTGTCGCTCTCGATGTAGTTGTCTGATTATTTCAATCTACTCTTTGGAACGTGACGCTTCAGTGTCTGAGATTCTATTATGAATTCCTAAGACTGTGTTCAGTGGCGTAAAATGTAGAAACTTCAAGAAAGAACAAAAATGTAATAAAGAAGAAGAAGCTGATGGGTGAGCAACACATGAACTACGTTGACGAAAGTATTCCCGTGAAACGTGTTGGAGAAGGCTGCACGTAAGCACTGTTTACATTCTTTATTTCCACCAAAGGTATGCTGGTGACGTGACGTCCGCTCCCTTTGGTAGCAGATGCAAAAGAACTTTTTAAAATCTTTTGTTTAAGCTCACAGAAACATTTCACAGATTCATCGTTATCATAATAGTTGTCGTTATAGTCATCGTCGTCGTCGTTGTCATCGCAAAGTAATTCCGCGAGGTTTTCAGACATTTTGCATTGAGAAAAAGAAACCCTTGAAAGCTGGCTTACGACTAACAAGAGAAGCAAGCATGATGTACAAAAATATATTCATAAATAATTCCATTTACTTACATACAAATCAATACATATTTCATTCGATTTTCTGGAAGCTGTACCATGTGGAAGTAAACACTCACTCGCGCCGGGTTACTCACGATAAATGCATGCAAACACTCGTGTCGGGTCAGTCGCACACCAATGGCAGTTTAACGTGAACCAGTAACACCAAAAACTACTCCGATTACACTATTTATGACATGCAGACAGTTAAAGAAAAGAAATTGTTTTGTTCAGAAGCTATTTTAGCGGTAAAATCCTCGCACGCAAACGGTTCAGGCGTAATCCACGAGCTCTCTAGTTGTCCGCCCCCTTCTATAAGTACCAGGAGTGAAACGAAGAAAAAAATTATGTTTTACAACCCCTACCAGAGGACCTAACAAGTTTTGCCGCCCCTGTGGAGCTGGTACCCGATTCGGGCCGCACCCTTCGTTCCCCCCATTGCTACACCACTGCTTGTGTGGGCAGTGCGTTTGGTATGGACAAAGCGGGAGCAGCGATAATGATCTGGGCGGCGACTCACTCGTGTTCGATAATATCGTCGACAGTCTGAACTTCTTCGATATTAATAAACTTTTTGGAGCTAGTCTCGCATGTGACTTCGTGAAAGTCACAAGTTGTGCTAAGAAGTGAATAGCGCCGGTGAAATTTGAGAATTTGTGATAAGTTCCTATGCGACCAAACTGCTGAGGTCATCAGTCGCTACGCTTACACACTACTTAATCTGACTTACGCTAAGGACAACACACACATCCGTGTCCGAGGCTGGACTCGAACCTGACGGGGGGAGCCGCGCGAACCGTGGCAAGGCGCCTAAGACCGCGTGGCTAAAACCTGCGGCTACGCGCCAGTGATCAATAATGTTAGTTTGATGACAGAAATGAGGCTACGCAATTTTGTTGCAAAGTAGTTGAATTAATGGTGCAATTTTATTAAATGAGTTTAGTAGTCAGTAGGACTGACAATTAGTGTTTAATCATGCGCCAGCTTGCATCAGGCTGTTACTTCTTGTGTTTGAAAGATCGCTCTGATAGTTGTTGAATGGAATAAATTCTAATCAAAGCTCAAATCGATCCAAGTGTCGCCAAATTTATTTAGATTGGTGGATATATTTGCTGAACGTTCTATCCTTTTCAGCTAGTTGCTGCTATTTTAGGAGCAGAATATTACGGATGTGCGTGGGAACCCATGGGCAACGCAGAACAATTCTTCCGCGCAGTCATATGTTTCGTCGTACTATGGGAAAGTGATAACGTAGGGAGCAGTAGGTGTTCAGTATTTTTGATCCTCTAAACCTCGTTTGTGAAGTCGCAAGGGTAATACTAAAAAGTAATAGGATATGATAAGGTCACGTAAAATCAGTATTACGGAAAGCAAATGGAATATTAGATTTGTTGGAAGAGATTTAGGAAAATGCAATGCATCCGTAGAGGAAATAGCATACAAGTTGCTCGTGTGATCAGTTCTAGAATATTGTTCCATTATCAAGCAATCATGACAACCAACGAACGAATTCGAAAAGTGCTTATAGAATAGTAAAAGATCGGCATTGGCCATATGATACTACGGCGTGTTCCATTTATACGATGACCACACATGCATGGTTGTGTTTGCGGGCCACCAAAACCGCGCAGGCCAGTCTAATGGGTCCCACGTTTCCCTGTTAATACTCAGTTGGGTGCACCCCAAATAGGCGTGTGGATAGTCGTACCTGGGTAGTCGCTACGGATCTGAGAGATCCACACGAGGCAAATGGATAATTTTATTTTAAAAAAAGTAAAGTTTTCATTCAAAGAGTGGAACATGAGGCGTGACTGTCTTTAAGTGTACATACAGTGTGTTACAAAAGGTACGGCCAAACTTTCAGGAAACATTCCTCACACACAAATAAAGAAAATATATTATGTGGACATGTGTCCGGAAACGGTTAATTTCCATGTTAGAGCTCATTCTAGTTTCATCAGTATGTACTGTGCTTCCTCGATTCACCGACAGTTGGCCCAATTGAAGGAAGGTAATGTTGAATCCGCACGCAATTGTGCAATCACGTCATCAACACAGATTTTCTGTGAACGTTTGGGCAGGCATTGTTGGTGATGTCTTGATTGGGTCCCATGTTCTTCCACCTACGCTCAATGGAGCACGTTATCATGATTTCATACGGGTGCTGCTAGAACATGTGCCTTTACAATTACGACACAATATGTGGTTCATGCATGATGGAGTTCCTGCACATTTCACTCGAAGTGTTCGTACGCTTCTCAACAACAGATTCGGTGACCGATGGATTGGTAGAGGCGGACCAATTCCATGGCCTCCACGCTCTCTTGACCTCAACCCTCTTGACTTACATTTATGGGGGCATTTGAAAGCTCTTGTCTACGCAACGCCGGTACCAAATGTAGAGACTCTTCGTGCTCGTATTGTGGACGGCTGTGATACAATACGCCATTCTCCAGGGCTGCATCAGCGCATCAGGGATTCCATGCGACGGAGGGTGGATGCATGTATCCTCGCTAACGGAGCACATTTTGAACATTTCCTATAACAAAATGTTTGAAGTCACGCTGGTACGTTCTGTTGCTGTGTGTTTCCATTCCATGATTAATGTGATTTGAAGAGAAGTAATAAAATGAGCTCTAACATGGAAAGTAAGCGTTTCCGGACACATGTCCACGTAACATATTTTTTTTCTTTGTGTGTGAGGAATGTTTCCTGAAAGTTTGGCCGTACCTTTTTGTAACACTCTGTATATTGACAAAATGGAACAAAAAATAGGTAAAATTTTGTGCTTCATCAGTTGTATCATTTTCCATATTTTCCATGAATCTGGGAGTTAGCAATTATAAATTGACTGACTGCTAACTTTTTGATAACGTGTATACGAAAATAAATTCCCTGATACCATCTTAGGAATCCAAATGACACAATGTATAAACGATAACACTAGGAATAATCAGTTTCAAAGCGATCAAAGTACAGTTCTTATGAAAGTTGAAAAATTCAATCATTATCGGAGTAATACGGTGACTGGCCCGCCCGGTTGGCCGTGCGGTCTAACGCACGGCTTTCCAGGCGGGGACGAGCGCCTGGTCCCCGGCACGAATCCGCCCGGCCGGTCTGTGGATGGTTTTTAGGCGGTTTTCCATCTGCCTCGGCAAATGCGGGCTAGTTCCCCTTATTCCGCCTCAGTTACACTTTCGGCGATTGCTGCGAAAACAAGTTCTCCACGTACGCGTACACCACCATTGCTCTACTACGCAAACATAGGGGTTACACTCGTCTGGTGCGAGACGTTCCGCCGTCCGGTGTGGTCGAGCGGTTCTAGGCGCTTCAGTCTGGAACCACGTGACCGCTGCGGTCGCAGGTTCGAATCCTGCCTCGGGCATGGATGTGTGTGATGTCGTTTAAGTAGTTCTAAGTTCTATGGGGCTGATGACCACAGATGTTAAGTCCCATAGTGCTCAGAGCCATTTGAACCATTTGAGACCTTCCCTGGGGGGTCCACCGGAGGCCGAACCGCACAATAACCCTGGGTTCGCTGTAGGGCGGCGGAGGGTTGAAGTGGACTGCGGTAGTCGTCGTGGGGTTGTGGACCACTGCGGCTGCGGCGGGGACGGAACCTCTCCGTCGTTTCTAGGTCCCCGGTTAACATACAATACAATACAATATGATAACTGGAACTAACACTCAGTTATACGAATATGTGTTGTCTGTTCTTTCGGACACATTCGGAAGAACAGACAACACATACTCGTATAACGACTCGGAATCCGCAGCTGTGACTTATTACATATAAACTGAAGGTGGAGGGAGAGAACAGAAAAGAAACATTCAAATGTTTCAAATGGCTATAAGCACTATGGGACTTAACATCTGAGGTCCTGAGTCCCCTAGACTTAGAACTACTTAAACCTAATTAACCTATGGACATCACACGTATCCATGCCCGAGGCAGGATTCGAACCTGCGACCGTATCAGCAGCGCGGTTCCGGACTGAAAGCCCTGGAATCGCTCGGTCGCAGCGGCCGGCAAAAGGAAAGGGAACGGATTAGTGATGTCAGCTACATCGGAACATTACAAGGAATCACTAGAGACGAATGTAAATGTGTGCCGGACCAGGATTCGAGCCCGAGATTTCTTGCTCACTAGACAGATGTGTTAACCACTGCGCCTCCAGGGACACAGTATTCATCGAAACTCCACGGACTCTCGGTACGTCCACCCTCCCACCGAGCGCCACGTATTCGCAGTCCCTGTCCATTTCCTCCTTGGTAGCTACTCTGAGATTTCTGTCCGAAAAAACAGACACCACGCATTCATATAACTGATTCGCCTAGATGGCCAATAGAGTCACCTTCTTCATTGTGGACACACAAGTACGTTCCACCTCCTGCGGAAATCCCAGAGTAGCGAGGAAGGAGGAAATGGACATGAACGGCGAATAGGTGAAGCTCGGTGGGCATGTGGGTCGGTCATGAGGTGTACCGAGATAGTCCGTGCAGTTGCAATAAACACTGTGTTCCGGGAGGCGCAGGGTTTAATGCACCTGCCTAGTAAATCGGAGCTCCCGAGCTCAAATCCCGGCCGGGCACACATTTTCACTCTCATCGCCACTCATTTGTGTAATGTCCCGATGCAGCTGACATAACGAATCCCTTCCTTTCCCTTTCCTTTCCTTTCTCCCCACTCTGCCTTAAATTTACATATAAAATATCACTCAGTCGTCGTCCTTATCATAACCAACAGTTTCTTTTCTTTTTCACAATCATCAGTACACACATAGGCACAGTGGTGAAGGCGCGAGCATAAACCGCACTGTTTTCAAGTGTAATTTGTCAGTCATCTTTTCTTAGTTCTGAGAGAGATGCGGCAGCAGTTCCGAGTACTCACATCAGAAGAAAATTGGTTCAAATGGCTCTGAGCACACTAGGACTTAACTTCTGAGGTCATCAGTCCCCTAGAACTTAGAACTACTTAAACCTAACTAACCTAAGGACATCACACACATCCATGCCCCAGGCAGGATTCGAACCTGCGACCGTAGTGGTGGCGCGGTTCCAGACTGTAGCGCCTAGAACCGCTCGGCCACCCCGGCCAGCTCACTTCAGAAAAGTTGGGTTCAGCAGAAGAGCAATTCGAAGAGGTATCAGCAGTTCTGGGTAGGGTTTCTGCAGTTCTTATAGAAATGGACTATGACGAATTGGAAACCAACGGTCGCCTCACCAACTGTGCTTCCGAAGCTACACAATGAGATCAAAAGTATCCGGACACCGCCAAAAACATACATTTTTCATGTTGGGTGCATTGTATAGCCAAATACTGCCAGGTAGTCCCTGTCAGCGACCTCAGTAGTCATTAGACATCGTGCGGGAGCAGAATGGGGAGCTCCACGAAACTCACTGACTTCGAACGTGGTCAGGTGATTGGGTGTCACTTGTGTCATACGTCTGTACGCGAAATTTCCACAGTCCTAAACATCGCTAGGTCCACTGTTTCCGATGTGATATTGGAGTGGGAATGTGAAGGGACACTACAGCACAAATGCGTGCAGACCAACCTCGTCTGTTGACTGACAGAGACCGCCGACAGTTAAAGACGGTCGTAATGTGTAATAGGCAGACATCTGTCCAGACCACCACCCAGAAATTCCAAACTGCATCACGATCCACTGCAAGTACTATGCCAGTTAGGCGGGATGTGAGTAAACGATCGAGCGGCTGCTCATAAGCCATACATCACGGCGGTAAACGCCAAATGCTCAAATGTGTGTGAAATCTTATGGGACTTAACTGCTGAGGTCATCAGTCCCTAAGCTTACACACTACTTAACCTAAATTATCCTAAGTACAAACACACACCCATGCCCGAGGGAGGACTCGAACCTCCGCCGGAGCCACACAGTCCATGAGTGCAGCGGTAAATGCCAAAACGACGCCTCGCTTGGTGTAAGGAACGTAAACACCCGACGATTGAACAGTGGAGAAACGTTGTGTGGAGTGACGAATCACTGTACACAATGTGGCGATCCGATGGCAGGGTGCGTGTATGGCGAATGCCCAGTGAGCGTCATCTGCCAGCGTGTGTAGTGCCAACAGTAAAATTCGGAGGGGGTGGGGTTATGGTGTGGTCGTGTTTTTCATGGAGGGAACTTTCATCCCTTGTTGTTTTGCGTGGCACTATCACAGCACAGGCCTACATTGACGTTTTAAGCACCTTCTTGCTTCCCACTCTTGAAGAGCAATTCGGGGATGGGCACTGCATGTTTCAACACGATCGAGCACCTGTTCATAATGCACGGCCTGTGGCGGAGTGATTACACGACAATAACATCGATGTAATGGACTGGCCTGCACACAGTCCTGACCTGAATCCTATAGAACACCTTTTGGATGTTTTGAAACTCCGACTTCGTGCCAGGCCTCACCGACCGACATCGATACCCCTCCTCAGTGCAGCACTACGTGAAGATCAGGCTGTCATTCCCTAAGATACCTTCCTTCATCTGATTGAACGTATACCTGCGAGAGTGGAAGCTGTCATCAAGGCTAAGGGTGCCCAACGCCCTTCTGTATTAGAGCATTACGGATGGAGGACGCCACGAACTTGTAAGTCCTTTCAGCCTGATACTTTTGATAACATAGCGTAATTGTGAAAAAGTCGACGTCGTATTTTTTCATTCCCATTCGATAAATTAATTGTTTGAGAACGGATCACACTAATATCGAGAACTGAATAAAAAATGGTTCAAATGGCTCTGAGCACTATGGGACTCAACTGCTGTGGTCATAAGTCCCCTAGAACTTAGAACTACTTAAACCTAACTAACCTAAGGACAGCACACAACACCCAGCCATCACGAGGCAGAGAAAATCCCTGACCCCGCCGGGAATCGAACCCGGGAACCCGGGCGTGGGAAGCGAGAACGCTACCGCACGACCACGAGATGCGGGCTGAGAACTGAATAAAATACAACCATACTACCTCTCCTCGTTCCTCTTTGAACGTTGTAGGATGAGCACATCTTATCAACGACTTCCAGTCCAGTTTTGTGCTGGTTGTAGTGTTTTACCATCTCCTTTTTTTTATCTGCAAAGAATCCCATACGGATGACATAGTAACAAGCATCCCTGGAGTAGAGAAACAACTGGAAAAGTTGAAAACAAATATGTCGCCGGATCCGGATGGAGACCAAGTTCGGTGTTAGAAAGAGTATTTTGCTGCATTTGCCACTTACTAGCTTGCATTTATCCCAAGTGACTGTAAAAAAGCACAGGTGACTCCTGTTTATAAGAAGGGTAAAAGAAAGGAACTGAAAAATTAAGGACCCATATCCTTAACATCGGTTTGCTGTAGATTTCTAGAACATATTCTGTGGTCGAATATAATCAGTTTCCCAGAGACCGAAAAGGTTATGTCCACGAATCAACACTGTTGAAGGAAAATGTGACAGGACCTCTGTTATTTTCTGTATACGTAAATGATCTGGTGGACTGGGTGGGCAGCAACCTGCGGTGATGATGTTGTGGTGTACTGGAAGGTGTTGAAGATGACTAACTGTAGGAGGATAAAAGATGATTTACGCAAAATTTTTTGTTGGTGTGAAGAATGGGAGCTAGATCTAAATGTAGAAAAATGTACATTAATGCGAATGGGTAGGAAAAACAAATCCGTAATGTTCGGATATAGCATTAGTAGTGTCCTGCTTGACACCGTCACATCGTCTAAATATGTGGACGTAACGTTCCAAAGCGATATGAAATGGAACAACCACGTGAGGATTGTGATTGGGAAGGTGGTTGGTGGACTTCGGTGTAATGGGAAAATTTTAGGAAACTGTGGCTCTTCTGTAAAATAGATTGCTTATAGAACGCTTGTGCCAGTTGAAACTCAGTGGGAGACAATTACGGGCTGTATTGTGGGTAATAAAACATTTCCAAACGAAAACGATGCAAGAGCACCTTCATTGCCCCTGCAGAATGCGGCTGAGAATTGTCTTGAAGAAGAAAAAGCACTACAGTTATGTAATGTTGGCTGCATACCTTCAGGCGAAATTTCTCACCAGGCCCTCTTACTTGGCGGGAGACACTGTTGTTCTAGGTATCTATGTGCTCCCTGTGTGCTCAGAACTAAAAAGAACGACGTAATGCGATCGATGGGCATACTAGAGACACTGCCCAACACACCTGTGCAAAACTTCATCGGATTTTCACTGTGGTTTCCATTATGGAACCGAACGTTCCTTACTTTCCCAATAACCCTCGTATATCAAGAAAGAACATGTGACGTACTGGCGTTTTATAGACGTCAAAAAGATAAATTCAAAGGAAGACTATCCCCTGATAACGACACAGTTACACTGAAGAGCCAAAGAAACTAGTACAACTTCGCAATATCGTGTAGGGCACCTGCGCGAAAGCAGAAATGCTACAACACGACGTGGCATGGACTCGACTAACGTCTGAAGTAGTGCTGAAGGGAACTGACACCATGAATCCTGCAGGGCTGTCCATAAATCCGTAATAGTACGAGGGTGTAGAGAACTCTTCTAAACTACACGTTGCAAGGCATCCCAGATATGCTCAATAACGTTCATGTCTGGGGATTTGGTGGCCAGTGGAAGTGACTGAACTCAGAAGAGTGCTCCAGGAGCCACTCTGTAGCAATTTTAGACGTGTGGGGTGTCGCATTGTCCTGCTGGAATTGCCCAAGTCCGTCGGAATGCACAATGGACATGAACGGATGTAGGTGACCAGACAGGATGCTTACGTACGTGTCACCTGTCAGAGTATGTGTCTAGACTTATCAGGGTTCCCATACTACTCCAGCCGCACACATCCTATCCCACTATCGAGTCTTCACCAGCTCGAACAGTCCCATGCTGACATGCAGAGTCATGGATTCATGAGGTTGTCTCCATCTGCTCGATACAATTTTAAACGAGACTCGAATAACCAGGCAATATGTTTCCAGTCATCAACAGTCCAATGCCGGTGTTGACGGCCCAGACGAGGCGTAAGGCTTTGTGTCGTGCAGCCGTCAAGGGTACACGAGTGGGCCCTCAGTTCCGAAAGAAAATATCTATGATGTTCCGTTGAATAGTTCGCACCCTGACACTTGTTTATGGCCCAGCATTGAAATCTGCAACAATTTGCGGAAGGGCTGCACTTCTGTCACGTTGAACGATTCTCTTCATTCGTCGTTGGTACTGTTCTTGCAGGATCTTTCTCCAGTCGCAGCGATGTTGGAGATTTGATGTTTTACCAGATTCCTGATATTCACAGTACACTCGTCAAATGGTCATAAGGGAAAATCCCCACTTCATTGCTACCTCGGAGATGCTTTGTCCTATCGCTCATGCGCAGAGGTTCAAATTCAATTAATCTCGATAACCTGCCACTGTAGTAGCAGCAACCGATCTAACAACTGCGTCAGTCACTTGTTGTCTTATATAGGCGTTGCCGACTGCAGATCCGTATTACGCCTGTTTACATATCTCTGTATTTGAATACGCATGCCTATACTAGTTTCTTTGGCGCTTTAGTGTATAACCAGAGGTAGCCATGTTTGTATTCAAGTCGGAGCAGCAAATGAGGTGCGAAAACGATTTGTAAGTGCAGAAAAGCGGCCAAATGAAACAGAGACTACAGTTTCATCAGCGTATGTCGCAGAAATAGGGCTTCAGTCAAGGCTACAACTTAGTAACATCGTCACTATCCCATAGAAGTGCGGAGCAGTAACTGCAACGCATTAGGAGAAAATACGAGTACATGGGATCTACGCAGGCTCCGACCGATTCTGCAGGAATATTGTTTCTAGAAAATAATTTATTGTTGAATGATGGCATCAGATTTTTATTTGCAGTTGATAACAGGGGACCGACTGAGAGAATAATGGTGTCTGTTTCTCAGTTTGTGAAACATTCTTTGTGGATGGAACGTTCTAAAGTTCGAACAAATAGTTTGGAGGATTGCATATGCTTTACACCTTATAGTGCAAGTTCTTGGGAGGAAACAAACGCTATTCCACCTGTCTATCTTTTTCTACGACAGAAAAAGTGAAAAATATTATTTTTTTATTTAACTCTTAAAACCTTGAATGGGCCCTTGCTTCTCTCATTATGGACAATGAAATTGCTACTGTCCAATCAGCTAGAAGTTTGTTTCCTCAACAGAGATTATCGGTTGCAATTTCCAATTTAATCACTATCTGTGGAGAGAAGTTCAGTGTTGCGGCCGTTTCCTGCCTACAAGGAAAGCGAAGGAATACACTGTTACATAAGAAAGTGATCAGCTCTAGCACTCATAGATCTTCCCCTGGAAATGTTGGGTGATGTTTGGCTATCTAATTAGTAGAGCACATCTGAAAACCAAAAGTTTCAGGACTTACAGGATTATTTCTCGACCAGTGGTTCGATAACATGCGAATGCCAAGAGATACCTATAACTGCAGTGGTACACCCCATCACACTAACAACGTCTCTGAAGAATGAAACCGAAGGATAAATATATTATTATCAGAAATTCGTTCAAATGTTTGCTCAATAATAAAACTCTCCGAGAAGACTTGTTTTACTGATTAATGTCAGATCTCGATGGGAAAAGAAAAAAAGAAACTAAACTAAACTCTACTAAACTCCGTCTGAACAGGCCATGGAAGCCCAACGCAACCGACCGGCCGCCGTGTAATCCTCAGCCCATAGGCGTCACTGGATGCGGATATGGAGGGGCACGTGGTCAGCACACCGCTCTCCGGGCCATATGTCAGTTTACGATACCGGAGCCGCTACTCCTCAGTTTGCCTCACAAGGGCTGAGTGCACCCCACTTGACAACAGCGCTGAGCAGACCGGATGGTCACCCATCCAAGTGCTATCCGTGCCCAACAGCGCTTAACTTCGTTGAACTGACGGAAACTGGTGTTACCAGTGCGACAAGGCCGTTGGGGGGGGGGGGGGGAGGGAGGGGAAGTCAGCAACTAAGACTGACATTACTACGAATGCTTTAAAAGGTTCCGTATTGACGGTAACTGTTACGCCATCGCCAAGGTAGCCCCTGCGGGCCGGCAACACGTCTACCACCGCACAGGACCGCGGTTGTCTATGCCCAAGGTGTAAGCAATGGTAAAAATTGGCTGTTTTGGAAACGGACATTCCGCGTACTACTTCCTACATAGGGAGATCGAGATGCCCTGCAGGAAGTGTTACTACACCAACATCTGATTGGACGGCCAATACTATTTAAAGGCTAGAAGCAGCACTGGATGTCAGTTCACGCCGAATACCGACCTCAAGGGCGTCTCCACGGAAGACTACGTCTTCGCCATCGCAATAGGACTTGGAATTAAGTATATGTGTGTTACCTCGGACTCTTGTGGGAACCTTAGAAGTTATCTTTTGTCGCCTCTAGTAGGAAATTCTTACTGGCTTTGTGATTGCGACTTTTCGTTGCCAGCCGTTGTGGCCGAGCGGTTGTAGGTGCTTCAGTCCGGAACCACGTGGCTGCTACAGTCGCAGGTTCTTATCCTGCCTTGGGCATGGATGTGTGTGATGTCCTTAGGTTAGTTAGGTTTAAGTAGTTCTAAGTTCTAGGGGACTAATTACCTCAGATGTTAGGTCCCATAGTACTCAGAGCCATTTGAACCATTTGAACTTTTCATTGTTATTCAGTCATTTCCATGAAGACTCACGTAAATAAAAGTCGTGTTGTAATAACTTTCAAATTGTCAGTTACAACACAAGTGGCGACGAATTTGTACCTGCGTCTGTCTTCATCATGGCGGAAATAGTGCTTCAGCAGCTGATCCAAACTGTGCACGATTTACTACAAGGTCTTCAACAGTTTTGTCAGAAATCTCAGGATACACAGGAACGTTTCATTACGGAACTCTTGAAAAACCAAACGGTTCCGCCCCCCCCCCCCCCGGCCGTTTCCCGTTTTTAACGAGTATACTGAAGATAGGGAAACATACATGAAGTGGCTCCTGCACCATTTTCACATCCACCAGGTTATCCAAGAGGCTGCTCGTCGTTCCTACTTTTTGTCCTGGAACCATTCCACAGTGTATGTTCACTTGACGAAACTACAGCCTCGACCTGCGGATTCCATGACTTTCTCCCAGATTTGTGTGGTTCTCACAGCTTACTACCAACGACGGTTCCACATGTTGGCTGCCTGGGTCGAATTCTACCAGTGTCGCAAGAAGACAGGCCACTCCTATCGCCAGTGGGCAGCTGAACTGCAAGGTCTCAGCCAGAAGTGACACTTCACCATATGGGTCTCGAAAGAATCCTTCATGGACGAGATGGTCCACGACCACCTAATCCAGGCTACCCCTGACGTGACTTTCCAACGCCACGCCATCAGACTCGACAATCCTACTCTGGATCAGATCATTGATCTGGCATTCAAGTACGAAGTCTCTATGGCAGCTGTCAAGCGTTTGGAATCCTGGGCGGAAGTGGCGTCCCTCTGAGACCACGACACCTTGGAGCCTGTCGCATCACTGTCGGAGGTCGAAGACGTGGCATCTGTCTGTCCTGATGACTGATGCCGGCCACCAGGTTCAGCACAGCGTTGGCAGGGCAGCTGTCCTGTCCAGGAATTCGCACCCTTCGCCGGCTCCACGGGTCTGGTGCAGACTGTCAGTGCACGGAGGGCCCCGCGCCCTCGTCAGTGCCACCAGTACCTCTGGCTGCAGTCCCGACCAGGATGCTTTCAGGGCCATGCACGGGAAGACTGCTCTGACAGGTGGGCGTATTGTACAGTGTGTACCGGTAACGGAGATGTCAGTTCGGTCTGCCACTCACGGCAGCCTCCTCCTCCTCCTCCAGCCAATGACCGTCGGGGGCTGCTACCCATCGATGTCAATCAGGCGCAATCTTCGGGATCTTCCAAGCTGATGATCGACGTTCACGTCAACGGTCGGCCGCCGCAGATGCAGGTGGATACCTGAGCAGCGGTCTCACTGAGCAACTAATCCTCTTTTGCAAAGATTGGGGCGCCCCCCGTGGCGCTCACACCTTGGCGCCTCCTTACATATCATAAGCAAGCGATCGCCCTCTTGGGTCAGTTCACGGCTTCTATCCTGTATAAATCGGTTCGCCGGGAAGTTATCTTCCTTGTGGTCAACAATACAGCCACCGCGTTCCTCTTTGGGTTGGATGCCTTCCATGCCTCTGGCATTGCCATCGATGACAATGTTCATGTGGTGTCCTCCCAGGTTCTGTTTCCATAGTCGATACCTTGTGCAAAGAATTCCAGGACCTCTTTTCGCTGGGTGTCGGCTGTGCTCAAGTTTTTCAGGTGTCGCTCCAGCTGAAACCGTCTGCCCACCCGAAGTACTTCCAGACTTGGCAGGTTCCCCTCGCCCTCCAGTATCCTCTTAAACAGGAACTGGACCGTCCCACCATGGAGGGAGTCATCATTCTGGTCCGTTACAGTAACTGGGCGATACCCCTGGTCGTCCTCAAGAGACCAGATGGGCGTCTTCAGGTTTGGGGCAAATTAAAGGCTACACTAAACCCTCAGCTACAGGTTGAAGAATATCCCCTTCCCCGTCCTGAGGACCTGTTCTCCAACCTCACTGGGGGACAATTTTTTTCGAAGATCGATCTTGCCGAGGCCTACCTCCAAATACCTTCTGAGGAGCCTTCTATTCACTTGGCCGTCATCAACACACTTTTTGGCTGTTCCGGTTGAACTGCCTCATGTATGGCATCGGTAGTGCACCGCCCATCTTTCAGCGTTACTTGGAACAGCTCTTGCGGGATGTGCCCAGATGTATCAACTACCTCGACGACATCGTCGTCATCGGCTGTACCGTGGATGTACATCTCGGTCATCTACGACAATTGTTCCTGTGCTTGTGGACTGCGGGCCTAAAATACGACCTTGCTAAATGCTCCTTTTTTCAACCCGCTATCTCCTATCTGGGTCACATCATTTCCTGAAATGATGTATATCCTACCTCCTCCTACGTCGCCGCTATAGAGGCCCTTTCTCGTCTGAGCGACGTCCACTAGTTGCGGTCTTTCCTAGGTAAAATTTCGTACTATCGAAAGTTCATTTCCTCCATCACTCACGTTGCAGCGCCCTTCCTTCGCCTATGCCGAAAGACCGTGCCATTTCATTGGTCCCCGGCTTGTGAGTCGGCTTTCCGAACCTTAAAGTGGGGGTTGCGCTTGGCGAGTGTCTCATGCCGTATACCCCCGCTCTTCCTCTTCTCTTGTCTATGGATGCCTCAGATTATGGTGTTGGGGCTGTCCTTTTGCATCATCTACCGGACGGATCGGAATGCCTGGTAGCGTACATATCTAAATCCCTTACAGAGGCCCAATGCAGATATTCTCAAATTGAGAAGGAGGCCCTCGCCATCAAGTTTGCCTGTACCAAATACCTCCCATACCATTATGGTACGTCTTTTCGTTTAATCACTGACCATAAGCCCCTTGTGACCTTATTTTCACCAGCAGCCCAGTTATCCACGAAAACTTCCCGCCGCCTGCAGTGATGGGCCCTATTCCTTTCACGTTTTAGGTACAACATCCATTTATGGCCCACTGCCCAGCACGTCAACACCGATACCTTGTCTCGGCTCCCCTCCGGCCAGGATTCGGCATTCAACTCATCGGAAATCCTAATTTTTCAGGTCGATGAAGACATACAGGAGGCGTTAGTGGCATTCCCTGTCACAGATGCGCGGGTGGCCACCACGACAGCCGCGGATCCTCTCCTGCAACTGGTTCTCCACGGGTGGCCGACGCTTCCTCCGCCTCGTGTCCAGGCTGACCTCCGATTCGTTTTCTCCATGTGCCATCAACTGGTGGCCACTGACGGGGTGCTCCTCCATGAGGAACATGATGCCAATCCACGAGTCATCGTACCAAATTCCCTGCAGTCCTGGATTCTCAACGTCTTACATCAAGGTCACTGGGGTATTGCCCGGGTGAAAACCCTTGCATGTCGCAATATCTTCTGGGTAGGCATGGCGGCGGACGTGAAGCGCATGGTCTGGGGTTGTCAGAAGTGTACCCAGGCCCTTCCTGCTCCACGCCGGTCCTTCCAATCCTGGCCGGCTGCTTCCCTCCCATGGGAACGCATCCATGTGGATTTTGTTGGACCCTTCCTCGGCGCTTACTGGTTGTACGTCACGGATGCCTGCTCCCACTTCCCTTTCATTGTCCGATGCTCCTCTATCACCGCGGAGACTACTCTCATGGCCCTGTCCAAAATATTTTCCATTGAAGGCCTTCCCGTCACCTTGGTTGCTGATAATGGTCCGCAACTTCACAGTCAAGAGTTCGCCAAATTCTGCCATGATAATGGTATCCACCATGTGTTTAGCCCTCCTTTTCATCCACAATACAATGTGGACCGTGCTCCGGAAGATGCTCTTATGTTATTTCTCAGTTCCTACAGGTCCACGCCAGTGGGTGACAAGAGTGGAACCGAACTGCTCCATGGTCGCCAGCCTCGGGTTCTACTCCATCTCCTCCTGCCTTGGGTGGCACCTCGCGCCCGGCCTGGTGCTTCCAGATATTCATCCGGCTCCACAGTGTGTGCGCGCGGTTTTGGGTACCAGCCCCGCTGACTGCCGGGGGTCGTTCTCCGGCCCCGTGGTCGACAACTGTTCGACATCCGCCTGGACGACAGGATATTTTCGCGTCACCGCAACTAACTTCGTCCTCGTTTCCTCGACCAGCTGCAGCCCCAAATGCCGGCTTCTCTCTCTCTCTCTCGTTGCCGGTCCCATGCATGAGGCCTCTGTTGGTGCCTTCTCCTCAGTTAGTGGGGGACCTTCCAGGAAATGGCCAATAGCCGCCGGCTGCTAGCCCCGCGCCACCGCCGCCTCCTCCGGACCTGGGGCAACCCCGGGATCTTCCCCGAGATCCGTTTCCCGGCGCCTCTTCGGCGGCGCCCCGGTTGGACGACGCGAACACTCCCATGCCGCTTGCCCAGCTCACCGTCGCCTTGCAGTCGCCACCGCTTCGACGTTCCCTCCGCATCGCGCGGAAGACGGCGTCCTACTCACCGGCGACCGGTTTCCACCACCTCCTTCAGGACGACTTAGTTCCCCATCGGCCTACGGCACCAGGCTACATTGGTGCTCTCTCCCCCGCGGTCGCCCGTTGCGCTCCAGCTCTTCCATGGGGGGAGGGGTGTTACGCCGTCGCCAAGGTAGACCCTGCGGGCCGGCAACACATCTAACACCACACTGGACCGAGGTTGTCTATTCCCAAGGCGTAAGCAATGGTAAACAACGGCTGTTTCGGAAACAGACATTCCGCGTACTACTTCCTGCAGTGGGAGTTCGAGATGGCCTGCAGAAAGTATTACTACACCAACATCTGACTGACTGGCCAATACTATTTATAGGCCAGAACCAGTACGGGACGTCAGTTCACGCCGAATACCGCCCTCAAGGACGTCTCCACAGAAGAATACGTCTTCGCCATCGGCATAGGACTTGGAATTAAGTGCATGTGTGTTACCTTGGACTCTTGTGGGAAATTTAGAAGTTATTTTTTGTTGCCTCTAGTAGGAAATTTTTACTGGCTTTGTGATTGTGACTTTTCGTTATTATTCAGTCATTTCCATGTAGACTCACGTAAATAAAAGTTGTGTTGTAAAAACTTTCAAATTGTCAGTTACATGAGTAACCTAAAATCATTTCTGACTTGTGTGACTTGTGCACATAAATTTCAGTGAAGAAGAAAACGTCACAAGCACTGGAAATTATATAAATACTGAAAAGTAGTTTAATTCGCGCCATACTCTTTGGCTATCTTGTAAATAAGTTTAATAAGGGCGAAATGAGACTACCTACTTGTAGTTTCCCTTGGAAACGGCAGAAATGCGGCAAAATGTCTGTTGCAATTTGTAGAGTATTCGCTAATGAAGACCGAAAAGAGGATCTTAAAGGCCATGCCTCTTGTAGGAAATAATTTCGGCATTCCCCTTGAGAGATTCTATGAATAAAAATCTGTCTGAGAGGACACTGAACACAAAATCGTTGCAGCGGAAACACAGGGAAATGACAAGTAACGGCATCCATTCATTCTCTCTGCGGTGGAAAACCGCTTATTCGAGCAAGAGCCCCAGGTTCCGTAGGACTGTCACTGTATACAATTGTCACTTCGTACAAATTCCAACCTCGCACTAACCTGTCTACTACTTTTTATGCCGTGAGGTGGGGGGGGGGGGGGGGGCGACTCCCCCAGCTGTTAGGTTGTTCATTCTGAAATGGTGCCACTCGAGCACACCGAGAAAAGAGGTCTTACTTTGTGCCAGTGTGGTCACAAAGCCAATGTGAAGCAAGAAGCTTATTTTCCTTCAATGGTCCACGCCATCTTGGGACTTTATCTCTCATAATATGTTTAGTGGGTATCAAAATTATCGGAGCCTTATCATTTGATGATCCTATGCTTCAACAACACATCGGCCGGTCATGAATCCCTAGCAAAATTGATGTCCTAGAAGAAATTTCCTTATTAAGTTTTCCAACTCATTTATTATGCACACTATCGATGCGTGATCGTAGTCAATGGTTTCATAATATCCCCTTCTGTGCGAATCATGATTGGATTTTATGTCAGCTGAATAATTCGACACTCTTCCGTTGTAAGGGCTGGACGAAATGGTCGCTAAGGCTACTCCATGAGTTTGTGAAACATCTAAGAGAATTCTCAGATTCATGATTCTACTACTCTGTTAAAGAACTCTTTTATGTGTTTATTTATCTATTTCTTTATATGTTATTTATTTAGCCTGACCAGATTAGAACCTCACGGCCTTCTTACATCTGACAAGGTAATAACTGATATTAATAATAATAATGATAAAAATACTAAAGGTCCTTAAAAATTATGTGGATTAGTTTAGCACATTTGATCCCATGTTTAGTATTATAGAAGAGGATAGGATAACGAAAGAGTAGAAGATGGAAATGGCAGAGAGAGTGACTGTTAGGAAGAACAGAATTCAATTAAAAAACTCTGCTGACACTGGGGAGGGAAAAGGTTTGACGAGAGTAAGCTGTAGGCTAGTATATGGGAGAGATGTCTATTGCGACAGAAGGAGGGGCCAACAACTGTATTTTGAAGTTTGGAAGAAATTTAATTTCTTGACATTTTGATGAAGATTACAAAAAATGACTTAGAGAACATGGGAGAGTTACATGATGGTACAGAGATTATTTTAATTCGTTGAGAACGAATATTTCTGCTGTGCTTTTCAGGTAGCAGTTTAAGAGTTGTAGTTATATAAGGGGGAGTGCAGTGATTGAGAAGACGATAGAGCTAACTTACAATATAACTACTGTGTCCAGACAAAGCGCCTACGCCCCCCGCTTCCCGCGAAGCAGACCGGTACAGCGGGCCCCCGACCGAGTAGGGGTCAGCCTGGCCGGTCATCCCGGAAACACAGACGCTTCCCAGAGACCACCAGGAGGCGTCCACGGCGCCGCAAGAGGTCGCTACAGCCGCGGACCTCTTTCCTTCCGCTGCAAATAGAGCCAGCTATATCCATGCGCCAAGCAGTATTTAGGCTGGCGCAGGAGCCTGAAGAGGTTCTTCCCCCTCCTCCAGCCCCCCCCCCCCCATCTGCCGTTGGCTCGTGAGTGTCATCTTTGTGCCGCCCTTTTCGTACAGTGTTTTACAGTGAGTGTTCCGTGTTGTTTTTTGGGAAGTGTTGCGAACGGCCATCATACTGTCGCTGGGTGTGCTTTCTATCCCTTGCGAACAGAAACCAGACTGTCGCCATGATTTTTAATTGTGTGTGTACTATGTTACTCGCCTGATTCCCGTGTCTTTTATTAACATTGCAAACCCCTTTTGGTTTCTGTTTTAACTTTCCGCATTTTTCCGCCATTTTACATTTTACGTCACCGTTTTATCGCCTGTTTTTCTTGTTTCTTTTCTTCTTCCGTTTTTAAAATAAAAGTCTGTAGGCTGTAGAGCAGCGTACTAAGCTGCTGCCAGCCCGCCCCCTTCGGGGGAAATTGAAAATCAATAAAGGAAAAAAAAAACCTGAAGAGGCAGTTCACGCCGAGCGCGCCCACTGGTGTCATCGTAGCCGCCGTGTCATCGTCCACCGCCGCCAGCGTACCGGAGCCATCCTCGCACGGCCTCTACTCGTCCTCTGACTCCGGTGACGGCAACGTGGACTCCGCGCCGCTCTTCATGAGACGCCTGGGGTTTGGTTTGGTGAAGTAGTATGGTTACTACAGACAGTATTGTTTGGAAGAATCTCTGATTTAGTTAGTGGTAGGCTTGGAGGACCAGTCCTACCTCACAAATATTGTTTTGTAAATTTTGAAGAAAGTCTTTAGTTTAAATAAAAACGCTATAACTCACACTCTGATATTTTCCTATCCGCGAACGGCGGATATAGTAACTGTCTACACTTATCGGCACGCAGCCATGATAATTGTTCATAGACGTGAGCGGGATGATAGAAATGGCGTACGTCACAAATGTATCTCACAGAAGCATTCATCGCCAATTCTAGCCTGCTTGCGGTTTCGTACGTACGTTCTTGGAGAATAGCAACACCGTAGTTAACTATGGGGAGTATAGCTCGCCCGGCTAGCAGCGCGGTCTAACGCGCTGATTCCCGTGCCGGAAGGCGTACCGGTCCCCGGCACGAGTCCACCTGGTGGATTAGTGTCTAGGTCCGTTGTGCTGGCCAGCCTGTGGATGGTTCTTTAAGACGGTTTTTCGTCTGTCTCGGCGAATGCGGGCTGGTTCTCCTTATTCTGCCTCGCTTACACTATGTCGGCGATTGCTGCGCAAACACTGTCCCCACGTACGCGTACACCATAATTGCTCTACCACGAAAACATTGGAGTTACACTCGTCTGGAATAACCTTGGGTTCGGTGTGGGGGCGGCGGTGAGGTGGGTGGTCTGTTGTGGGGTTGTGAACCTCTCAGGGCTACGGCGGGACGAAGCCTCTCCGTCGTTTCTAGGTCCCAGGTTCAATACACAATACACAAAATGGGGAGTATTAGTGACTCTACGACCTTGTTTTTAAGGTTATTGAAAATCTTTTATATTCTGCAATTCTGGAGAGAATCGTGTTGGTATTTACTAATATCATTCTGGTAAGAAATTCCACCTCATTTACAGATTACTTAACACTATCACGGTCAACATTTGATAAACTTAAATTATATTGCTTGGTAGAGGTAACTTTTACTCACGACAGGATCAGGATTAGAAGTGTTTGTTTCCATTGTGACAAAAGTAGTGTTGTAGAGCTGGGTTACTACAAGTTCTAGTTGCATGGTGTCAGTTTAGATATTCTGGGATCGGAATGCTACTCCTGTGTACTCCTGTGGAGTATGAGTTCTGTGGGTTAAGCGCTGCGGCACCTCTGTTGATTCTGGTCTCTGTTTATCTTTATATAATGGAGGTCACAATATTAGATTTTGGGCATCTCACAGAGAATATTTTGTAGCATTACGGGGCTGGATAGAAAGACACACATCAGGATGTTGCTTTTCATTCTTGCTGCCAGCTATAATGCCACTGCTAAACAAAAATGACGACTCTGTTGCCGGATTTTTCCATTCATCGAGCTGCCCGTTTCACCCCCAGAGAGCGATAAACCCCACCTGGCTGATGTAGGTCAGTGCACCGTCGGGAAATCGATTCACACAAGGGTGTGAGCGACCCCACCACCTCCATCTCTGACTAACCTGTTGCGTACAGCAACAGGTCTGAGACAACCAGTGACGAGGACTCCTTGGTGTGGCTAATGTCTCCTGCCTTGCGTGACCCCGCAAATGCTGATGTGAAACGGCTCCCTCTCTAGCTCTGCTGTTTCAGAGCTGAAGAGATCCTTGTTCGTATAATGTGCCTAGCAGAGAAGCATGTGCTGTCCTGGTCAGACTATGCCACATATTTCATGTAGAGAGCTATAAAAATATGTTAATGCTCACAGAGGAAGAGAACATGAAGCTTGGTAACGACTACCAGCACTGCATCACTATACACGGTGAGTCACTAACTATTGCCACCTAGAATAACTCCGAAAGTATGATAGTAGCTGAAAAGTTTGTGGGACGAATGTTGCATGGGACAACGGGTGCCACAATATGACGTTGGTGTTTTGTTGCTAGGTGGGGTCGCGTCAGACATATGAAGGTCCACTTTGTTTTTTTAATGGGATGCTATAGTTTGGTAGTTTTTTTCTGACAGCGGGTATCGAGACGAATCCAATGATGTGTAACAGTAACGTCTTGGAAGGGCAACTAAGGTCAAAAAAGTGGCATGAACGTCCATTTACAGAAGGTGCCAGAAGTGATGACCATTGGTATCAATGCAGTGCTGCAATCTTCTTATCATGGATTGAGGGGTATTCCTAATCACTTTGGCACTTATCAGAGTACATGCTCTGAGAATTATCTGTCGTATATCGTGCATATTGTAAATGTTCGCCGAGGACGGCGTATCAATCTAACTTTCCACTGACATGTAAACATCATTGGACGGTTTCCCAATAGAACACTAATAGGAACGGTAAGACTGGTATCGTCGAATCAAGCGACTGTGAATGATGTATTCCTTCGAAGAACAAGTCGATATGCTTCTAATTTACGGAGAGTACCAACGAAATTCAGTGAGAGCTAGAGACTTATACGCTGAAACATATCCTCAACGTACTCACGCTACACGTCGTAAATTTAAATATGTGTACGATAAATTGAGAACAACTGGATCTTTAACGCATCGGAAATATATCGGTCAAAGGAATGTTACTAACGAGGAAACAGAAATTGGTACTCTTGCCGCTGTGGTTCGAGGTCCTTGTGTTAGTTCGCGTTAAATCGCAAGGAGATCTGGCATGAGCCAGAGTATTGTTGTTCGTGTTCTGCATTGACATAAATATCATCCTTACCATATCAGTCTCCACCAAGAATTAAATGGTACGGATTGTATGCGTCGCACTGAATTCTGCCGATGGGCCTAACGTCAGATTCAGAGGGATGACAAATTTATTAATTTGATTTTATTTACTGACGAGGCTACATCGATGAACCACAAAAATGTTAATTTGCATGACACGCATTATTGGGCAACTGAAAATCCGTGTTAGCTGCGGAAAGTTGCACACCAAAGACCATGGTCGGTGAATGTATGGTGTGGGATTGCGGACAGATTTATAGGCCCCCATTTCATCGAAGGAATTCTTAATGGTAGGAAGTGCACCACATTCCTGCAAGAAACATTAGGTCTGTTATTGGAAGAAATATCTTTAGGACCAAGGAAGAGAATGTGGTATCAACACGATGGGTGTCCGGCACATTTTTCGCTGATGGCTAGAAATGAGTTGCAGAGACAGTTCCCAAATCGTTGGATTGGACGCAGAGGAGATGAATCGTGGCCGGCTCGCTCGCCAGACTTGACGCCTCTGGATTTTTTCTTTAAAGACGTTCCAACGACACCTGAAGATATGCGAGAGAGAACTGTCAGAGCATGAGCTTTGATAAGTGCCGATGTGATAAGGAATACCACTCAATCCATGATAAGAAGATTGCAGCACTGCACTGATACCAATGGTTATCACTTCGAACACCTTCTTGAGGCGTAGCGCCTTCGCATCGCTCCTGTCACTTGTTAGGACGATATCATTATAGGCATGAGTCATCGACAGATGTCACCAGCTGACATGGACCTGAGTTACAGAGCTGCACGTAGTTGTACTAGTAGGCGGCAGAGGTCAGCAGTTGACGGACAGTGCTAGCAGTCGTAGTGAAAACAATGTTGTAAAGTTATGCTTGATTAATATTTAATGTATTTGCATAAATATAATTGTTTTATATGTATAGTAATTAGCAGTGTGAGTATTGTATGAGTGAAGAAGAACAGAAGTAAATGAAAATTGTTTTGTTTATTCACGAAGTACCAGTTAAACTATACAGGAGATTTACTATAATTAAATGTGCAGTCAGTTTATGGTACTAATAAATTGTGAGTAGAACACAAATTAATCGGTAATTTCAGAAGGAGTAATTTTATATTTGATACTTTTCTAAATTTATTTATTTAGCAATTGCCATAGATTGGTTCAAATGGCTCTGAGCACTATGGGACTCAACGGCTATGGTCATCAGTACCCTAGAACTTAGAACTACTTAAACAAAACTAACCTAAGACCATCACACAACACCCAGTCATCACGAGGCAGAGAAAATCCTTGATCCCGCCCGGAATGGACCCCGGGAACCCGGGCGCGGGAAGCGAGAACGCTACCGCACGACCACGAGGTGCGCACTGTTGCCATAGAAAGAAATGTTTTACTATGATTGGTCATTGAAGTAAAGCGCGGGTTAGTGCGGGATAATACTGCAACCTGATTAACTGTTTGTGATACGTTACACGAATCTCCTGCCGCAATGATTGACTGAGAACTCGATGGTTTGCTCTGCGGCAGCACGGTGGTAGACGGCAGTGCCAGACCCCCATTCGTGTACTCGTGGTGGGAAGCCACCAAACGTCGACTAGTTTAAATCGGACTATAGCGGCAGCCATCAGCAGCGCTTCACCCTGTAGGAGACGGTAGTGCCACATAGGTATTGACAAGCCAATGGGCAGTGGTAAGGCGTCTATAAACTTGGAAGTAACTTCTGAAGGTATTTGCCGAGGTGTTTCCACTGGAGTAGCGACGTGAAATAGACTAGTGATACAACATATGATCAAAAGTATCCGGACACCCCCAAAATCATACGTTTTTCATATCAGGTATATTGTGCTGCCACCTACTGCCAGGTACCCCATATCGGCGACCTGAGTAGTCATTAGACATCGTGAGAGAGCAGAATGGGGCGCAGCGCGCAACTCACGGACTTCGAGCGTGGTCATGTGATTAGATGTCACTTGGATAAAAACTCTGTACGCGAGATTTCCAGACTCCTAAACATCCCTAGGTCCACTGTTTCGGATGGGATAGTGACGTGGAAACGTGAAGGGACACGTACAGCACAAAACCGTACAGGCCGACCTCGTCTGTTGACTGATAGAGATCGCCGACAGTTGGAGAGGGTCGTAATGTGTTATAGGCAGACATCTTTCCAGGCCATCACACAGGAATTCCAAACTGCATCAGGATTCACTGCAAGTAGTATGACAATTGGGCGGGAAGTGAGAAAACTTTGATTTCATGGACTAGCCGCTTCTCTTAAGCCGCACATCACGCCCGTAAATGCCGAACGTAATCATTGGACGACTGAACAGTGAAAAAATGTTGTATTTAGTGACGAATCACGGTACATAATGTGGCGATCTGATGACAGGTTGTGTGTATGGCGAATGCCCGGTGAATGTCATCTGCCAGCGTGTGTAGTGCCAACAGTGAAATTTGGAGGCGGTGGCGTTATGGTGTGGTCGTATTTTTCACGGAGGGGCTTGCACTTCTTGTTGTTTTGCGTGGCACTATAACAGCACAGGCCTACAATGATGTTTCAAGCACCTTATTGCTTCCCACTGTTGAAGAGGAATTCGGGGATAGCGATTGAATCTTTCAACATGATAGAGCACCTGTTAGTAACGCACGGCCTGTGGCGAAGTGGTTACACGACAATAACATGTCTGTAATGGACTGCCCTGCACAGACCCCTGACCTGAATCCAATAGAACACCTTTGGGATGTTTTGGAACGCCGACTTCGTGCCAGGCCTCACCGACAGATCTCAATACCTCTCCACAGTGCAGCACTCCGTGAAGAACGGGCTGCCATTCCCCAAGATACCTTCCAGTACCTGACTGAACGTGTGTCTGCGGGAGTGGAAGCTGTCATCAAGTATAAGAGTCTAAGAGTCATATTGAATTCCAGCATTACCAATGGAGGGCGCCCCGAATTTTCATTTTCTACTAGTGAGGTCGCTGATATGGAGTACCTGGCAGCAGGTGGCAGCGCACTACACCTAATATGAAAAACGTATTATTTGGGGATGTCCGGACACTTTTGAAATGGTTCAAATGGCTCTGAGGACTACGGGACTTAACATCTTAGGTCATCAGTCCCCTAGACCTACTTAAACCTAACTAACCTAAGGACATCACACACATCCATACCCCAGGCAGGATTCGAACCTGTGACCGTAGCAGTCGCGCGGTTCCGGACTGAAGCGCCTAGAACCGCACAGCCACCGCGGCCGGCGACACGTTTGATCACATAGTGTAGTAAGAGTAGAATTGGTCGGCCAGTAGAGCTCTATGAGTTCGAATGTGGACTAGTCATTGCATGTCAATTGCGTAAGAAATCTATTGGGTAGATTTCAACCTTTTTTATAGCTGCCCAAGTCAATCGTTGCTGATATTATGATGAAGGGGAAGCACAAAGGAACAGCCACAGCTAAACTAAGACCAGCCTGACCATATGTGCTGACGGTTAGGGACCGTGGAGCATTGCGGTGGGTGGTCGTAAAAATTCGCACGAAATCCACAGAATGAATCACCCCTGATTGTCTAAGTTCTACCAGCAGTCCAGCTAGCATAATGACTGTGCGTAGGGAATTAAAAAGGTAGGGGCACAATGTTCTAGGAGCTCCTCATTAGCCAAACGTTTGTGCAGTCAGTGCCTTGCATACGTTGAGATAGAGTAAAGAGTTACGCTACTGGTCGGTGGTTGACTGGAAGTGAGTAATTGGGGGTGCTGAATCACGCTATACCCTGTGGCAATCAGATGGAAGAATTTGGGTTTGGAGAATGCCTGGAGAACTTTAGCCCACCAAGTTAGCCGATGGCGCTAACGCGCAGCTTCCTGGACTCTGATAGGTGCGCCGGCCCCGGATAGAATCCGCCCGGCGGGTTAACTACGAAGGCCAGTGTGCCGGCCAGCCTGGATGTGGTTTTTAGGCGGTCTTCCACATCCAACTAGGCGAATACTGGGCTGGTCCTCATGTACTGCCTCAGTTACACAACTCGCAGACATTTGGAAACGTTCGCACTCTTTCACGGCTTCCACTAGACACAGACAGCTGGGGTACACTAATTCCGTCCCAAGGGGTTTGCAGTGGTGACAGGAAGGGCATCTGGCCACCCCTTAAGCACGCCAAACCCGACCATAACCATGCCGACCTTTCGAGAACTGCTGCACAAAGGAAAAGAAGAAGAGAATGTCTGGAGAACTTTGCCTACCATCATGCGTAGCGCTAACAGTGAAGTACACAGGGGGTGGTTTTTTTTCAGTGTGGGGATGTTTTTCATGATTTGAGAGTGGGCTTCTTACTGTGCTTAAGAACACGCTAAATGCGAAAGGATTCGAACACATTTTACAGTATTTTGTACTGTGTACAGTAGAGGAACAATTCGGAGACACTGATTGTTTGAATCAGCATGAAAATGAACCCTTTCGTACGGCAGCATCTGTGAGGCAATGGTTTTTGGACAATAAAATTCCTCACATGGACTTGTCTGCTCGGAGTCCTGACCTGACCTGAACCCAGTGGAACACCATTCGGATGGGACAGAACGTTGACTCCATACCCTCAGCGTTCCCAACAGAGTTCAACCCGTCATAAAGAATAATGTAGTAAACACCCCATATTAATACCCCCTAATAGTTGCCCAGATAGTCCGCAGCTCGTGGTCGTGCGGCAAGGTTCTCACTTCCCAAGCCCGAGTTCCCGGGTTCGATTCCCGGCGGGGTCATGGATTTTCTCTGCCTCGTGATGACTGGGTGTTGTGTGCTGTCCTTAGGTTAGTTAGGTTTAAGTAGTTCTAAGTTCTAGGGGACTGATGACCACAGATGTTAAGTCCCATAGTGCTCAGAGCCATTTGAACCAAATTGCCCAGATACTTTTGATCAGATAGTGTACGAGTTACCTACAATGGCCTCAACAGACAGCGAAGTCTATAATCCTACCACTACTATTGTAATTTAGTATGATTTTACCTAAATAACAGAAAACACTTTCTCTATCTTTCCACGTATAGCCTTCTTACTAAATTTAGTTTCTATATACGAGGGCTATTCCGAAAGTAAGGTCCGATCGGTCACGAAATGGAAACGACTATAAAAATCCGATAAAGGTTTGCACAGATGTGTTGGGTAGTGTCTCTAGTATAACCCCAGTTAGCATCACGTCGCTCTTCTCATTTCTGAGCTCGCAGTGAGTGCGTAAAGATGTCTAGAAAATAGTGTCTGCCGCCAAGTACGGGGGCCTGGTGAGAAATTTCCCCTGAAGCTATGCAGCTAACATTACATAACTGTCGTGCTGTTTCGTCTTCAAGACAATTCTCAGCCGCATTCTGCAGGGGCAATGAAGATGCTCCTGCATCGTTTTCAAATGGAAATGTGAGATTACCCACAATACAGCCCGTAATTGTCTCCCTCTGAGTTTCAGCTCAGGTCACATGAACCGCTGGTTATGAAGACAACATTTCGGCACAAGACAACGAGCCGTAGGCCAGCGTAGAGAATTGGCGGAGAGCACTGGCGGCTGCCTTCTATAGCGAGGGTATGGGAAAGTTGGTACAACGCTACGATACACGTCTAAGTCGGGTCGGCGACTATGGAGATAAGTAGCTGCAAGGTGTATCTAACTGTTGCAAATAAAACATTTTTGATTTTTACCGTGGTTTCCATTTCGCGACCTATCGGACCTTACTTTCGGAATAGCCCTCGTATATGGGAGGATAGTCCTGTTAATAGGAAAAGCTAATCAACAGAGTTACTCTTTTTACAGGATTTGACGGTGTGTTATATGTAGAGAAAAGTAAATCAGACTATTCAATTCTTTTCTTAAAATCTTACCCAGCGGTTAAAAAAAAAGCGCAGTATGAATAGTATTATATTGAAGCTAGGACAACTCAGCTCCAAGTTCATTTGGTGTTTTAAAACATGTACTAACCGTCGCCAGCCTATCCAGGTAATGAAACAGTGAAGTATTGGAAAAGCAGAAGTATGAATATTGCCTATTTTCTTGCTATTGTTTAAGTTGCTTCTTCAAATAAATATTACTCCACTTAAACAATGTTGGACTACACCCTTATACATTACGTTTTTGAAAGAGAAAAAGCCCAGTAGATAACTTCCAGGAAGCTAAAAAAATTGGCCAGTGGGGACCTTTAGAAAAGCACTTTCCATAATCAACAAACTCAAATACTAAATTACTTAGACACTAAGCACAAACGTTTTATACAGAACATTTCACTTCACGAAGACCTCGTGCTTACTGGAACTTACTTTCAAAACCTATTATTCTTTGAACTGACTCTGTATAGTCATTTAACAGATTCTACTAACTTGGTTTCACTCTCATTGAATTGTACGTAAGCAAACTTTTATTATAACACTTTGCAATAGTTAAGAAAACTTTGTTATTATTAACAAAAAAACAAGATAAATGGTGCCTCTTTATATTAACTTGGAAATTCATAAGTCTGTAAAAAAAAAAAAAAGGATACTCTGATTAATCAAACACCAGGAAGGGACCCTATATAGGTGTGTGATTAGGATGAAATAACAGGGTGAACCAGTTTCTTTAAAGTTGAAACACAGTTTAAATTATTGGTCCACGCTGCACAAAAGTAAAATTTGAAGAAAAAATCTTATCTGTTGGCTATAGTCTTGGGTGTGGCGGACAATTACGAGGGCAGTTCAATAAGTAATGCAACACATATTTTTTCTCGGCCAATTTTGGTTGAAAAAACCGAAAATTTCTTGTGGAATATTTTCAAACATTCCCGCTTCGTCTCGTATAGTTTCATTGACTTCCGACAGGTGGCAGCGCTGTACGGAGCTGTTACAATGGCGTCTGTAACGGATGTGCGTTGCAAACAAAGGGCAGTGATCGAGTTTCTTTTGGCGGAAAACCAGGGCATCTCAGATATTCATAGGCGCTTGCAGAATGTCTACGGTGATCTGGCAGTGGACAAAAGCACGGTGAGTCGTTGGGCAAAGCGTGTGTCATTATCGCCGCAAGGTCAAGCAAGACTGTCTGATCTCCCGCGTGCGGGCCGGCCGTGCACAGCTGCTGCAATGGCGGAGCGTGCGAACACACTCGTTCGAGATGATCGACGGATCACCATCAAACAACTCAGTGCTCAACTTGACATCTCTGTTGGTAGTGCTGTCACAATTGTTCACCAGTTGGGATATTCAAAGGTTTGTTCCCGCTGGGTCCCTAGTTGTCTAATCGAACACCATAAAGAGCAAAGAAGAACCATCTGTGCGGAATTGCTTGCTCATCATGTGGCTGAGGGTGACAATTTCTTGTCAAAGATTGTTACAGGCGATGAAACATGGGTTCATCACTTCGAACCTGAAACAAAACGGCAATCAATGGAGTGGCGCCACACCCACTCCCCTACCAAGAAAAAGTTTAAAGCCATACCCTCAGCCGGTAAAGTCATGGTTACAGTCTTCTGGGACGCTGAAGGGGTTATTCTGTTCGATGTCCTTCCCCATGGTCAAACGATAAACTCTGAAGTGTATTGTGCTACTCTTCAGAAATTGAAGAAACGACTTCTCCTTCTTCATGACAACGCAAGACCTCGCACCCGAGAGGAGCTCACAAAACTTCAGTGGAGTGTTCTTCCTCATGCACCCTACAGCCCCGATCTCGCACCGTCGGATTTCCATATGTTTGGCCCAATGAAGGACGCAATCCGTGGGAGGCACTACGCGGATGATGAAGAAGTTATTGATGCAGTACGACGTTGGCTCCGACATCGACCAGTGGAATGGTACCGTGCAGGCATACAGGCCCTCATTTCAAGGTAGCGTAAGGCCGTAGCATTGAATGGAGATTACGTTGAAAAATAGTGTTGTGTAGCTAAAAGATTGGAGAATGACCTGGTGTCTTTCAATGCTGAATAAAACAACCCCTGTTTCAGAAAAAAAATGTGTTGCATTACTTATTGAACTGCCCTCGTATGACGGCTACACTACCCACAGTACGGCCTGCAAGTATCTTCCTGTATGGGCTCAGTTTCTCTTCTTGGCGTCGTTCAATTTTACATACAATAGCCCAACAACTCGCAGCTATGACGTAAGCCTTTTGAAGTCTTCATCCGAAGCATTTTTGTGCAAATTTGCAGGCAAAGCTTCTCCTGCTCCAAAAGGGTGTTGCCTCAATCGCTGCTGCCAGAGACTGTATTACTTACTTCGTGCGCTTGCTCTAGGCAGCGCGTCAATCCGTCCTTACCACCTTTTCCACTCCTCAGAGTTATTTTCGTTTCAAACAAAAGCACACTGGCCTTTACATAACACCTATCTCTTACATTGTCCTTAGCGTGACCATTTCTTACAATTGTCAAATTTACATCAACATGAATAGTTTATACACACAAATATTTTTAAATGCAAATGTTATCAGAAAATTATTTAAGGTAAAAAACAATTTAGATAGTATTTTACGTACATTAGTCACATACAACGCAAAGAACTTCAATCTCCAGTATAAGACACTTAACTTTACATATACATAAAATATAGTACCAGTATGCTAAAATTTGAACCATAAACAGATACTGTTACAAGTCCCCAACGAAACTGCAGCCGGCAGCAACCAAGTGTCCCGCAGCTCCTAAATGCGGATACAGTACATTAATATTTTGTATTCTATATTAAAGTCTCGCAATTTGTTATTCTGCCAATACATGTCTGTTACTTTCCAAACCACATATAAGCTTTTCTGCATTCCTTGTCCCTTCAGCACCCTGCCATAAAGCTCCATATCTGCAAACACTCTACTCTAAAATAAATGATTCGTTTTAATAGCAATCTTTCCCATCACTGAGAATGGTACTGGCAGTATTAGACCGTTCGGCAATAGGCGTGACTGTATTATATGACATGGAGATACACTATACTACCCATTAGTTCCTTTAACAACTGGAAATCGAAGAAAGAGATTCCGTTTCATGGTGTCTGGAAATGTCAGTTTGTACAATGATTAATCAAGGCTAACCATGGGAATGTACATGAACAGAAAAGGCCGATCATGCTGTAGTCGTAACGCTGACAAGAGCTCACATTTCACACGATGACTGAAATACAGTGCGCGCCAGATTTACACATCATCAGGTTTCTCTGGATAACAAAAATATATATTTTAAATGCAAGCTTACAAGTTTATATCTTCTGATATTTTCAGTGGCACGAGAAACCCGGAGCGATAGTGGAACTTAGCTAGCCTGTAGGTAGCAGTAGACTCCGGGTTGCCGATTCGTCTCCCGATTAAATCACGAAGTCGTTTTGTTCCATGATCAACATGAGATGCTCTTACTAATTCTCTGATGGCATACGATCTCACCACGAGACTTTGCAGACAAGGTTCATTGCGGTGGATACCTACTCCACGACCTGAACTTTAAATTCATCTGCCTTAAAAAGCCAATAAGAGCGCTCCTGACGGGTTCTGTTTAATAACTCGCTTCCAGAAATAAATGATGCTGTAGCTATTGGTATTAATTTCATTTACAACCCTCACTGGACGTTACTAGAAGAAACCGTTCACTTTTACAGGTGAGTTCTGATGGAACTCTGCACATCTGTTAGATTTCCATCGCCTGGGTGGCCCTAATCGTCTACGTATCTTTACGTTCGTGGTTTTGTACTTCGCAGTAAGAGACTGCTTAACGATTACCATATTATTAGCGAAAGTTAACAATTGCGAATTAGAGGAATTACATGGTACTAAGATCACCCTAAAATACTTTCATACTGGGTGGTTATAATTAAAGTTTAACTTTCAAACCGCTGTAGAAATAACACCACTGGTCACAATGACATAAAATTGCAACGGAATATTATGGGAGAGGGAGAAAACGTATGAAAACTAAAACTAAACTCCTTCCACACAGGCCAAGAAGGCCCAAAGGTACCGACTTGCCGCCGTTTCATCTTCAGCCCTCAGGCGTCACTGGATGTGGACATGGAGGGGCATGTGGCCAGCACACCGCTCTCCCGGCCATATGTCAGTTTCCGAGACCGGAGCCGCTACTTCTCAATCAAGTAGCTCCTCTGTTTGCCTCACAAGGGCCGAGTGCAGCCCGTGTGTCAACAGCGCTCGACAGACCGGATGGTCACCCATCCAAGTGCTAGCCCAGCCCGACAGTGCTTAACTTCGGTGATCTGACGGGAACCGGTGTTACCACTGCGGCAAGGCGCAGAAGATGTGTAACAAAAGAAAAATAAATAGTGACAAAATGAAGCAATAGATGGCGCTGAAAGCATCATAATTTTATAGTGATCGACTACAAATGACAAATGAATCATACAGCAATGCCCAAGGTGTAAGTTTGGCGTTAAACAAATCAGTGTGCATGGGTGTACGGGTGTGATACTATTAGTTACGTAAGCCCATCCACCACGGCAAGGCCATATCACATCGGATGGGAAAAATAAGTTTTTAACTGACCTGAAGCCAAAAACCGCATAAAAATCATCAATGAAAATCAAATCGGATTATTAATTTCCGTGTGACTGGTGCAAAACATGTTCAGTTATTAATTTCCGTGTGACTGGTGGAAAACAAGTTCAGTATACTGTCCACAGTTTTCTGCAACAAGCTGAAATCGAGAAACAGCATCTTCCACAAATGATCGAAGTGTTTCCGGGATCACGTTCAGAATGCGCTGCGCAATGCGTGCCTTCAATGCAGCTAATTTTTCAATCGGAACTCTGAACACAACATCTCTCAGACAGCCCCACAGACAGAAGTCACACGGATTAAGATCAGGTGATCGGCACGCCCGGGCTGTAGGGAAATGGCGGCTGATAATTCTAGCATCTGCGAAATCGCGCTTCAGCAGCAGATTAACTGAATTTGCAATGTGCAGAGGTGCTCCATCTTGTACAAACATGATCCCATCCACACATCCACGCTGTTGGAGAGGTGGAATGACGTGGTTGGGCAAAAGACATTCATAGCGCTTACCAGTGACGGTATAGGTAACACGATCGGAAGCACCTGTCTCTTCGAAATATGTGGCCCTATGATAAATGATGCCGTAAACCCGCACCACACAGTGACCTTTTCAGGATGAAGTGGTACTGGTTGATTTGCGTGTGATTTTTCCGTTGCCCATATTCGACAATTCAGCGTATTGACGTATCGTGTCACATGGAAGTGGGCTTCGTCTGTCCACAAAATCTCCCACGGCCAATCATTGTCCACTTCCATGGGAGCAAGAAATTCTAAAGCCAATGTCTCTCTTGCTGGTTGGTCAACAGGGAGCAACTCGTGCACATGGGTAATTTTGAATGGATAGCAAAAAAGAATGTTCATAGGATTTTACGCACCGTGCTCACGGGTATGTCCAATTTTCGGGCAATTCTCCGTGCACTACACGTTTGTACCCCACCACTCGTCTCCTCCTGCATTGCTGTCGCCACTGCTTCCACTGACGTCGAACAAATTCATTTCCTCCCTCTACCAGGCTGCACACCAAAAGAACCCGTCTTTTCGAATTTACGAATCAGTTTCTCCAGACCCACGGCAGTCATAGGACCAACGCCCTTTTCAAACTCTTTAGCGTCCGAAACTTCTGCAGAGCGACGTATGCACAGTCATCATTCTTGTAATACTACTTTACAAGCAGAACGCGACCCTGCATTGAAACTGTCACGGCGAACGTCCCAGAAGCTAAAGGAGGAAAAACCGTGTGCAATGGGTCGTGCGCATGACAGATGTTTTCATTTGCATAGTCTGACACGTACAGCGCCATCTATTGATCAATTTTCACACTGTTTTTTCTTCTGGCGTACGTTTCCTCCATTCTCCGAAAATATTCCGTTGCAATTTGACGTCATTCAGACCAGTGGTTTTATTTCTACAGCGTTTTGAAAGTTTAGCTTTAATTATAATCATCCTGTACACTCCAAGAGAAAAAAAATGGGCACCTCGAAGGAGTTATCCGAATGGGCCGGAAATCGCTAGATGAGTTTTACATATACATAAAAACAAATAATTACAGTTTCAGAAAAATTTGGTGATTTATACATGAGAATGATCTCTACAAGTTGATGAAGTCAATAATGTGTTGGTCCAGCTCTGATCCTTATGCTGTTAGTTATTCTACTTGGCACTGACTGATGAAATTGTTGGATTTCCTACTGATGGATATCGAGCCAAATTCTATCCAACTGGCGCGTTAGATCGCTAAATTTCCGAGCTGGTTGGAGGGCTCTAGGGGGGTTGCCTATAATGTTCCAAACTTTCTAAACTTTAGAGAGATCCAGCAAACTTTCTGGTAAAGGTACGGTCCAGAAACACGAAGACAAGCAGTAGAAACTCTCGCCTTATGCGGATGGTCATTACGTACCTGAAATGTAATCCCAGGATAGTTTGCCATAAAGGGCAACATAACTGAACATCGAATATCGCCGACGTACCGCTATACTGTGAGAATGCAGCGGATAAAAACCAAAGGGGTCGTGCTGCGAAAAGAAATGGCCACGGGATGGGCGGCAAACAGATTGGTATCCCACCGCTATCCAGGGTATCTCCAGACACATATTCGGCCTGTAATCTCTTTGACTGGAGTATATATGTCTTCACTGTGAATCCCGCTTCGAACTGACAAGTGAAGACGTGTCTGCAGTCAGGATTGATGGTCTGGGGTACGATTCCTTTCCGTAGCAGGATCCTTTTGGTTGTCATCCGCGTCCTTATAGCACAGCGGTACGTCGACGACATTCTACGCCCCGTTTTGTTGTCCTTCATGGCAAGCAATCCTTGGCTTACATTTCAGCAAGATAAGGTCCACCCGCACACGGCGAGAGTTTTTCTACCTATTGTCTTCGTGCTTAGCAAAGCCTACCTCGGCCATCAAGATCCCAGGATCGCTCCTTAACTGAGAACGCTTGGAACATTATGGGCAGGGCCCTCCGTACAGCTTGGGATTTTGACGATCTAACGCGCCAGTTGGTCAGAATTTGGAACGATGTCCTGCAGGTCATCCAACAACTTTACCAATCAATGCCAAGCCGAATAACTGTTTGCAGAAGGGCTATAGGTGGGCTAACGTGTTGCTGACTTGCTCAGTTTGTGAAGCTCTTTCTCCTCAATAAAGCATCCATTTTTTCTGAAGTGGTAATCATTGGTTTGTCTGTACATGTACATCACATCTAGCGATTTCCGTCCCATTCGATAATTCTTTCGTGGTGCGTCGCTTTTTTTGTCTTATAGTGTATTACCTGATTTCTGTTCGTCTTTCGTCTCGGGAACATTTTGATAAGGTTTATTAAAATTTTAGCACTAATTAATTAATAGCTTACTCTTTGAACAAAATATCAGACTTCCATTCAACTCCGTGTACCTGTACCTTGGCAGCACAATAGCAGTAAAATACAAGGGACAGGTAAAATAATGTTAACACCGGTACTTACTTGGGAATGGATTATTAATAAGGGGTTGGACCTCCATTTCCCTGTAATACAGCTGCGATTCTTCTTGCTTTACTGGCATATAATGATTGTATAGTTTCTAGTGGAATGTTATGCCACTCTTCAATCAGAACCTCTTCTAACTCCCGTAGTGACGAGGGAGGCGGAAATATGCTCCAGAGTCTGCGCTCCGATATCGTCCACAAGAGTTCGATGATGTTCAAGTCCGGGGACTGTACTGGCCAGGAAAGAAGCTGCAGTTCAGTTTCATGCTCCTCATACCACGACTGTACTGTCTTGGCTGTTTGAAAGGGTGCGGGACAACATTTGAATCATGAGGTGCACCTGATCACCTAAGATGTTCATATAATCGTTGGCTGTAACACTGCCTTTGAGAGTAATGATGGGACCAGCAGAATACCATGATGTGGCTGCCCACACCACCACACTTCCACCTCGATGCTTAACCGCCGGACTCATGCGATCACGGTCGTAGCGCTTCTTTTGGCGTTCTCCAGACGTAAACCCGGCCCGGTGTTGGACGAAAACGTTGACTCGTCGGAGTATATGACGTGTTTCCATTGATCAGCCGTCCAGAATTTATACTAGTGACACTATGTTTTACGCTTCTTTGCGTTGGTTGTCGTCACTAATGGGTTAGATGTAGCAGCCCGTCCGTGAATGTTCGCTTTATGGAGATTTCGGTGGACAGTGTTGATAAATACGGGGTCTGACAGATGGCTATTGAGCTCTGAAGTCATTTTAGCCGCCGTAGTTTTGTACTGTTTTTACACAATTCGTGTTAGCGTACGACAATCTCTATCATTTAGTTTTGGATTGAGGCCACTATTACGTTTACACGGTAATGTCTTTAAGTGTTTTATTTAGGCTGTCATGACTCTTGAAACAGTTGCTCTTAAAACATTCAATAAGTTGGCTGTCTTTGTTACTGATGCTTCAGCTAATCGAGCCTCGACAGCCAACCCTCTACGGAGCTCTATTAGGTCTTTCATTGCACGTCGTCCTCGGCCTCTGAATGCAAATACGAAGTATGCACTGTTCGTCAACAACCTGCACTGATTCCTAGTCCGTACTGAACACTCAAAGCCCGGCGCGACACGTGCCTTACCTGCGTTGTTGGCCGTCAAACACAACTATCCCATTACTACCACTGTTCACATTAATTTGCTTATCCCCTGTACGCACGTCTTTTGGTGTCACACTACAGACTGCTATATTAACGAACGCCAGCAGCATTTGCGGCATGGAATAGTATATTGTTTCATTATGCTATTTTCATCAGTATAATAGGTACACAGGGTGGTCCATTGATAGTGACCGGGCCAAATATATCACGAAATAAGCGTCAAACGAAAAAACTACAAAGAACGAAACTTGCCTAGCTTGAAGGGGCAAACCAGATGGCGCTATTGTTGGCCCGCTAGATGGCGCTGCTATAGGCTAAACGGATATCAACTGAGTTTTTTTAAATAGGAACCCCCATTTTTTATTACATATTCGTGTAGTACGTTGCATGGGGACTTAATTAAAATAAAATGCAAATAATATTTTAAATTTTTTGCTTTAGTAGCTGTCTGTCCGATTACGAAGTCTCGTAAACGGTTGGCCCTGACTAGTATTATTACGCAATCTGACTGCATAGAACTACAACAAAGAATGAAATGGAAATTTTCATTAACACAATTAATTAATTAAGTCCCCAGCAACTATAAAACCTACGAAACCAAAGCACAAGTGTAACTGTTCTGTGTGTGGAAGTATGACTCAACGTACGCATCTGGCACGGTTCTTCTTCAACAACACAAGAAATTTTAAATATCATTATACTGAATTAATTAAAGGAAATAGAAATACCATAATTACTCAAGAAAACCAGAATTGCACTCTAATCCAAGAACACTAGCCAGATGCTTTGTTGACTGAACCTGTAATGACGCATTATTTAAGACACTGAAATAATGAAAAAAAAACACATAATATTTTACCTTCATATATATTGACGAAAAGCACTCTGATCATTACAGTATTTCCATTCGAACCATCTGCTGTCTATCCCATCAAACAACTGCATAAAACATGGAACAGACACTTCTTACTACAACATCTCGACAAGCACTGCCCACTAGTACATTTCAATACGAACTGACTACTACGAGTCCTCGACAAGCACTGCCCACTACGACATCTCAATAATCACTGCCAGTGGAGGCGGCGGAACAATACTCTCTAGCGCGATCTCTGGCGCTGTGGCTCAGTGTAGCCACCTTTCATATGCCCTTCCTCCACGGGCTAGAATTTGATGGTATTTTTGCCAGCATTGGTGGTGAAAATACCACCAACTTCGTCAAAAAAATACAGACAAAAATAAAAGATAATATTGATACGTAAATATCACATACTAGATAAAATTTTGGCTTTGCACTGACCTTTCAATAACCTAATATATAAAATACAGTAAGCAATACAAATTCTTTCATACATGTGACTTTACATAACAGTTTACACAAGTATTATGTGGTTAAACAGTTCAATCAATAGCGTCAGCAATGACGAATATGTGCAGGTAAGAGTCTCATAACTTTTCACAAACAGTAATACACAAAAAATCAGTTTATACAAATATTCACATAAACTCTTTCCATAGCCCAAGAAACAAGTAGTTGACAGTTCCAGCAGTAGCACCCAGCAATGGTCAACAGGTGCAAAAACCAACAAGTGACATTTTTTCAGTAGAAACAGTCCATCAGTGGCACCCAGTAATGTTGAATAGGTGCAGACACCGACAAGTAACACCATTTCAGTATAAGCAGTTCCATTAGTGGCACCAGCAATGTTGAACAGGTGCAGATATCAACAGGTGACATCTTTGCAGTAGAAGCAATCCATCAGTGGCACCCGGCAATGTTGAGCAGGTGCAGACATCAACAGGTGACATTATTTCACTAGAAGCAGTCCATCAGTGGCACCCAGTAATGTTGACCAGGTGCAGACATCAACAGGTGACATCTTTTCAGTAGAAGCAGTCCATCAGTGGCACCCAGCAATGTTGAGCAGGTGCAGACATCAACAGGTGACATCTTTTCAGTAGAAGCAGTCCATCAGTGGCACCCAGCAATGTTGAGCAGGTGCTGACAGCAGTCCATAATATTCACTTTCACTAATCACACTGTTCATCAGCAGAAATTAAACATGTCCTAGTGGCACGAATCATGTAGAAAAAGTGCAAGTAACAGTCCATAATATTCCCTATCACTAATCAGTCAGTTACTCAAAGTTCATTAGCACAAATTAAACATTTCCAAGTGGCACCCATTATGTTGAACAAGTGCAGGTAACAGTCCATAATATTCACTATCACTAATGAGACAGTTCAGTCATGAACCATAGTTTGAGTGCACACACAATTAACAAAATTATTATCAATGCTCTTACACTAAACATACAAATCATAATAAACGCACAAATGATATCAGGTAGTTGTCATATTAACTATTACAGTACACAACCTATAATGTTTATGAGTGTCAGTGCAAGCCACAACAACAAGTAAAATAATATTTAGGAGATAGCATGGTACCGATTTGGGATAGGGAAAGGAAAACACACAAAACACAGTCACTCATCTTTCATCCACATTAGTGCTACTGTGTAATTGAATAGTGTTAACTGTGTAAATGCAATTCTGTCAAAATTTTGTGTTCATCATGTGTATCAAGTAGTAGTGGCAGCAATGTATAACAGTCAATAATAGTTAGTCAACGTCATAGTCATCATGTCAAGACCAATGTTTGCCAAGCCAGATCAAAATGAATGGTTGCTGAACAACTGTCAGTGTGCCAAGATATGCAAATGCTTCCTCTCTCAAAAAAAAAGTATATACTGCTTAGTGATTTAACAAAGTGTGTGTGTAGACAATCTTCTTTCTACTTGAGTGTTCTAGTTTGCCATCTTCATCCTCCTTGTTCCATATAGACCAACCAAAAAAAATATGCTCCTCACTTACCTCACCTCTTATCCACCAAAACTCCAATAATCATCAGCATCACATAATCTCAATACTTCACTAATACCTCTTCAATACGTCGATACATATAAACCCCTTTCATCAATATCATTTACCTTACCTCTTGTCCACGAAAACTCCAATCATCATCACTTAATCTTAATACTTCAATAATACCTCTTCACTACGTCGATATATATAAACCTCAGCACCAATATCATTTCACTTCCATAACAACTCTTTCCTCTAGTCAGTCTCCTCGAACAAGTACAGACAAAATCCTAGTGCAACTTCAATTCATCATCCCATACAATCCGAAGACACAGTGTCCACACACAACCTCTGTGTAATCCATCTGACCCAAATTTTCTACTCATTATAAATTATAAGATACATTTTGGTTCCTTGTCCATCATTAAATAAAAGAAATGCATACATGACCTCTAACATACTTAGTTCGAATAACTCTCAGTAATTAAGTACGATTACGGAGTGTGAATGATCATAATATTTCACAGTGTGTACACCACTTCAAAAATTATGGCAAACAGAAGCAAACATGTGGAGTATTTCTTGTGTCAAGTGTCACTTCCTATTTCAATTACTCACGAAAAATGCAGTGTAATAACTGTCAATGGTCTAAGCTAGTGTTGGTATGTCATGTCGTTAGCTTCCTTCCTATTAGCATAAATTTATACAGCTTCCACAAAACCTCCAGCTCATGTGACTTCTATGAAGTTTCTTGTACTAATGTCGTCCGTAGCATTATAGCAGTTCATTTTCTTATCTTCAAAATATAAGGCACTGAGGGTAAGCAAAACATGCAATAGCGAGTAAATATACCAGTAGAGAACAGAATGTCAACAAGTGGATGCAGCACAATCCCTATAACGAGTCTCCGTCAAGCGAACAATCTGTAATTAATACCATAGTGTGGCCTAAACTCCATGTACGTACACCTCATATCAGCATTTCTATATATAGCAAATTAAAGAATAGTTATGACAACAAACAGAAATGTGTAAATATGCAATCCATACGCAAAGCAGCAAATATGTATCTTACATAATAAACAGGTCATTATCATCATATCAGCATAAGCAAATAAATGTTCATACGTAATCTTAATAAGTAAACATGAAGGCGCAAGCAGATAAATCACAAAGTGTAACCTACATACATAACCACAGTCAGCACAATTAATCAGTTGTCAATTACAATTTAAATAAATAAGCACAGCAGGCACATAATAAAAAAAAATATGACATCAGTGAAAGAGCAGTGCAGCCAAGCGATGCATAATATATACAAATAACAAGCCTGTTCATCAATCAATAATTGTCAAATTCAGCAAATGTACACAAGCACGTCGCTTCACAAGTAAATTCATAGAACATGAAATTTAGCACAAAGTATGAATCACGTAATCGCAAGCAGCAAATTACGTCTAAAGTACGTACCTAAGTGGAAATATGTTACCTGAAAAATAAACTCAATTAATAGTTACCCTTTTTAGTTTATTACTTTTTTCCTCGAAATTACATTCTTCCTGAAATTTTCTCCAAAGCAAGTCGTCTTAACGTCGGACACACACAGAATTTACCTGAAGGTCTTAAATACTTTATACAACCGTATCCTGAAAAATACTGAACGTTAATAACATAATTCATTAAGTCACTATAGCTTAATACTGAATTTAATCGGAGAAATTAGACTGTGTATTTGTTTACGTCTGTCAGTGCATTCGCACTGAGCGCTCGATCAGCTGTAGGCGCGTGACGTAGGAAGTAATTGTTTGCGGTCAACGACTGCCTTGTGCGGCGCGCAGACTGACTGTTGCTTTGAGTATGTGCCGCCGCCAAAACACATCGCGGTATCCTTGTACTCTCCGCATGTTTACATGTAGCTGTTAGTTTCTCTAAAGTATGTCATTCCACAAAAATTTTAAGGTTTGATATATGATGTATTCCTTTAGAGCGTCGTGATTTAAGAGTTTCTACTTCAACAGTGTTATCATGAATGATTTTGCGAACTCTATATGGACCGTTATAAAGCAGAAAAAAATTGCGACACACGCCTTTTCCTTTGTGAGACAAACGGTGAGACTTAATTAACACCTTCTGACCAACTGACAAGATTTTTAAATGACCAGGACGTTTAGCTGATTTCTCTCCTTTTGCAGCCGCAGACGCAATATTTCGTAGAGCCAGGTTGACAACTTCAGAATGCCGCAGTTTCCGTGAAGGCGGAAAACGAACGATTTCAGAAATGCGATTTGTTGGTACTTTATTTTTTAATATCAATAGAGGCGGTAAAGAAGTTGAATCATTAGGAAGTTCATTCAGGATGTTTTGAAAAATATGAAGATACTGATCCCACGTTCTGTGATTCTGATGACAATAAAGACGGCACAATTTATTGATTTCCTTCATCCATCTCTCTGAAGCGTTGGATTGAGGGTGAAAAAGTGAAATGAAAATTGGTTTAATCTTACGACGCGGTAGAGTACGAAGCCAAATTTTAGAGCGAAACTGTGATCCATTATCTGATATAACCTTATCAACATGACCCACTTCTTTAAGAAAATTATTGATGAAAGCGTTAGATACTGAACGAGCTGTTGCTTTGCGTAAAGGTGTAAAACACACATATTTTGATGTCAATTCCACTGCTACGAAAATGTACGCAAAACCATTAGTAGAACGAACCACTGGACCGAACAAATCGACTGCAGCCATGTCCTTTAATTTCGCTGGAATGATAGGAAACAACGGTGCTCTGTGAGAAACAGTTGGCGGCTTAGCCTATTAACATAATTTGCATAAACGAGGTGTGGCCAAATCATCCAATCTAACAAGGCGTCTAAGAAAATTACAGACACCAAGGAAACTACGAACATCACGTTTTGTGGAAGGAACAGCATAATTACGAATAGCATCTAGTTTCTCTGGATCAGGAAAAATACCTTCTGTAGAAATAATGTGACCGAGAAATTTCACCTGAGAACGACTAAATTCAGATTTTTCCAAGTTCACTGTAATGCCAACTCTTGCAAAAATACGTAATAATGAATCCAAAATTTTTTTGTGCTCACTCCAAGAACGTTTAGCAATAAGAATATCGTCAACATATGAAGTAATATTGTCACGAAGATAAACAGGTAAAATTCATTTAAATTACGAATGAATGCTGCAGAAAATATAGTAAGTCCAAACAGTAATTTCCAAAGTCACTTTTGGGTAAAATCGTCAAATTCGGTTATTCTTTACCTACTGTCTAGATAGATGGATAGTAGAAGAATTGTTTTTATAGATACAAAGAATAGTGAAAGAGTAGGCAGCGGTGCAGAAAACTAAAAGAGAAATAGCACCACTACAGCTCGGGGCCCTGTGAACGCTACGGCACATATTCACTTAGTGTAGTGAATCCCCTGAGGACCTTAATAGCCGCACATAATTTCCCGTTTGTGACTTTGTGGCACATCTGGCCGAAGTGCGCACGTAAATCGATCCAACCATGAACATGGACGTATGTCATTCCTAGAATTGCAAAAGATCTTAAATTTCCGAACAGTCAAAAAGTGTTTATAGTCAAAGTTTTCGCCTCGTGGCGACAAAGACCTACCGCGTCTGTCCCAGTTTGAATGTCGATTATTGTCAAGTTCACGCGCCTGGCGCTCTCTTGTTGCATCCCGTAAATGAAACAAATTATTTTCTTCAAACCCTTCTGCTATCTGTGATTCCAAATTTCTTTTGCTGTCTTTTCCTACAATTTCCCCTTCAATTTGTTTGACTTGCTTTCGTAATGCCTCAACTTCCCTTTTAACATGTTCATTAAATTTTCCCTGTTTTTCAACATGCTTTTTTATGTTCTGGTACTCTTCAGTTTCCGCAAATGGCAATGGAGCTGTATCATCCGAATCTCTGTCACCATGTAAACTAAGACTTGTCAATTTATCTGAAATCTCCTCAACTCTTTCCGATAAGTTTACGTCTTCCGTCAGTGTCGCAACTCGGGTTTCGGTATTGTCACATTTAGTAGTTGACTGTTCACACTGTTGCGTTAAGTCATTTGTTACGGATTCCTCGATTCTCTCAAATATTTCTTCCTTATCATGTGCAAGTTGTAAATTTAACTCTGAAAATTTTTGAACTATCACGCAATCTTTTTCTTCCCGTTCTCTGTCCTGTTCCTCTTGTCTGATTTCTGTTGAAATTAAGCTATTATTGTGAGCCTTCAAAATCGGTTGTACTTCTCTAATTTCTTTATTTGATTCGTCTTTCATGTTTTTGAAACATGTCCCTATCCGTGAGCATAACCGTGTTTCCATTGTTTTTAATTCAGATCCTAACTGTGATCCCAGTGAGTCTAACCGTGTTTCCATTGTTCCCATATCAGTTTCTAATCGTGTTGCCCAAGTTCCCATCTGCGATCCCAGTGAGTCTAACCGTGTCTCCATTGTTCCCATACCAGTTGTAATTGTTCCTATTTGTGATCCCTGTGAGTCTAACCGCGATTTTAATTCAGATCCTTGTGAGTCTATCCGTGTTTTTAATTCAGATCCCAAATTTAATATTATACTCATCAATTGCTCCATGTTAATTGTTTCAAAATTCTTTTCGCCCCTAACATTTCCCGCAAAACCAGTTTCCTTCGTCATAGCTGTAAAGCTATCTGTGTTCGATACTACTCCAGAATCTTCTCTCATTAATCTCGTATTCTGTGAATTTTCTGATTGAGAAAAATTTTGAAATGGTTCCGGACTACTTTCCCGACTTATTAAATTATTTTCAACTTCATTATTCATTATCCTGTTGTCCTGTGTTGGCGAGTTCGCCATGTCAACAATTTCGTCATTCTGACTATCCATTATTTTTGCCTTTTTCATTGATCGCGTAATCATTTACAGAATATACAAAACTCGTCACTATATGAAAATTACACACAATGACACTTTATCATCAACAATCATTCACACGAAATGCTTCCCTCAAACACGATTAACGAACAATAGAAGAATGACAATTACCAAATCTACACATGCAAAATAGACTACAATTACTAGACTACAAATTACTACAACAATACTACTGTCTACTATTTTTACAATCAGAAGAATTCCAAGGGACGATCCTGGCAGGGTCGCCACGTGCATGGGGGCTTAATTAAAATGAAATGCAAATAATATTTTAAATTTTTTGCTTTAGTAGCTGTCTGTCCGATTACGAAGTCTCGTAAACGGTTGGCCCTGACTAGTATTATTACGCAATCTGACTGCATAGAACTACAACAAAGAATGAAATGGAAATTTTCATTAACACAATTAATTAATTAAGTCCCCAGCAACTATAAAACCTACGAAACCAAAGCACAAGTGTAACTGTTCTGTGTGTGGAAGTATGACTCAACGTACGCATCTGGCACGGTTCTTCTTCAACAACACAAGAAATTTTAAATATCATTATACTGAATTAATTAAAGGAAATAGAAATACCATAATTACTCAAGAAAACCAGAATTGCACTCTAATCCAAGAACACAAGCCAGATGCTTTGTTGACTGAACCTGTAATGACGCATTATTTAAGACACTGAAATAATGAAAATAAACACATAATATTTTACCTTCATATATATTGACGAAAAGCACTCTGATCATTACAGTATTTCCATTCGAACCATCTGCTGTCTATCCCGTCAAACAACTGCATAAAACATGGAACAGGCACTTCTTACTACAACATCTCGACAAGCACTGCCCACTAGTACATTTCAATACGAACTGACTACTACGAGTCCTCGACAAGCACTGCCCACTACGACATCTCAATAATCACTGCCAGTGGAGGCGGCGGAACAATACTCTCTAGCGCGATCTCTGGCGCTGTGGCTCAGTGTAGCCACCTTTCAAAGTATACAAATATGAATGTTTTAGTTGGACCACTTTTTTAGCTTTGTGATAGATGTCGCTGTAGTAGTCACAAACGTATAAGTACGTGGTATCATGTAACACTGGGCCAGTGCGGACGGTATTTGCTTCGCGATACATTACCCGTGTTAAAATGGAGCGTTTATCAATTGCGGAAAAGTCGATATCGTGTTGATGTATGGCTATTGTGATCAAAATGCCCAACGGGGGTGTGCCATATATGCTGCCCGGTATCATGGACGACATCATCCAAGTGTCTGGGCCGTTCGCCGGATAGTTAAGTTATTTAAGAAAACAGGAAATGTTCAGCCACATGTGAAACGTAAACCACGACCTACAAGAAACGATGATGCCCAAGTACGTGTTTTAGCTGCTGTCGCGGCTAATCCGCACATCAGTAGCAGACAAATTGTGCGAGAATCGGGAATCTCAAAAACCTCAGCGTTGAGAATGCTACATCAACATCGATGGCACCCGTACCATATTTCTATGCACCATGAATTGCATGGCGATGACTTTGAACATCGTGTACAGTTCTGCCACTGGGCACAAGAGAAATTACGGGACGATGACAGAGTTTGTGCACGCGTTCTATTTAGCGACGAAGCGTTATTCACCAACAGCGGTAACGTAAACGGGCATAATATGCACATTTGGGCAATGGAAAATCCACGATGGCTCCAACAAGTGGAACATCAGCGACCTTGGCGGGTTAATGTATGGTGCAGCATTATGGGAGGAAGGATAATGGGCCCCCATTTTATCGATGGCAATCTAAATGGTGCAATGTATACTGATTTGCTACGTAATGTTCTACCGATGTTACTACAAGATGTTTCACTGCATGACAGAAAGGCGATGTACTTCCAACATGATGGATGTCCGCCACACAGCTCACGTGCGATTGACGCGGTACTGAATAGCATATTTCATGACAGGTGGATAGGTCGTCAAAGCACCATACCATGAGCTGCACGTTCACCGGATCTGACGTCCCCGGATTTCTTTCTGTGGGGAAAGTTAAAGGATTTTTGCTATCGTGATCCACCGACAACGCCTGACAACATTCGTCAGCGCATTTTCAATGCATGTGCGAACATAACGGAAGGCGAACTACTCGCTGTTGAGAGGAATGTCGTTACACGTACAGCCAAATGCATTGAGGTTGACGGACATCATTTTGAGAATTTATTGCATTAATGTGGTATTTACAGGTAATCACGCTCTAAGACCATGCGTTCTCAGAAATGATAAGTTGACAAAGGTACATGTATCACATTGGAACAACCGAAATAAAATGTTCTAACGTACCTACGTTATGTATTTCAATTTCAAAAAACCTACCTGTTACCAACTGTTCGTCTAAAATTGTGAGCTATATGTTTATGACTATTACAGCGCCATCTATCACAAAGCGAAAAAAGTGGTCCAAAACATTCATATTTCTTTACGTACTACACGAATATGTAATAAAAAATGGGGGTTCCTATTTAAAATAAGTTGATATCCGTTTGACCTATGGCAGCGCCATCTAGCGGGCCAACCATAACGCCATCTGGTTTCCCCCTTTAAGCTAGACAAGTTTCGTTCTGTGTAGTTTTTTCGCTTGACGCTTATTTCGTGAGATATTTGGGTCGGTCACGATCAATGGACCACCCTATGTATGTTCATTCGACTACGACGAAACAATGTTCATGAGAGTTTTTGTTTCAGCTCTGTATTTCCTGTTATATATATTTAAGTATGATGGACAGTGGCCCGCATCTCGTGGTCGTGCGGTAGCGTTCTCGCTCCCCACGCCCGGGTTCCCGGGTTCGTTTCCCTGCGGGGTCGGGGAGTTTCTCTGCCTCGTGGTGGCTGGGTGTTGTGTGCTGTCCTTAGGTTAGTTAGGTTTAAGTAGTCCTAAGTTCTAGGGCACTTATGACCACAGCAGTTGAGTCCCATAGTGCTCAGAGCCATTTGAACCATTTTTTTGATGGACAGTGTGACGTAATGTAGGGTTGGCATAAGATGTGGAAAAAATGAAAGTGTACGTTATTTTGTCACGTTACGAATCATACCACCATACATACCGCGCTTCATTTATCTGCTTTCCGCAAGCAATTACAGTTCTGGACATTGCAATCCTAACACCATGAAGGCGGCACGCAGTGAACTTCAAATTGGTGTGGATTATGTGGGATCCTGCCCACTCATCTCTTATGCGGTGCCTAAAGGATGCTGCTTTCTCGTATAGCTATACAACAATTCAAGAAAATCACATTAATAGTTTTTATTACCATAAAGTAGATTGACAATACTTAACTTTGATTTACAAGAACGCGTCGCAAGCAATTGGCGACCTGCAAACGATCAGTGTCCTTTGCTATATACAATGTCCGTGCCAAAAGCCTTCTGGAAATCTAGTAATATGTAATGTATTTGAGAGCCCATGTCAATAGCACTCATTGATTGCTTCGTGTGAATAAAGCGTCAGTTGTGTTTCACAAGAATGGTATTTTCTGAATCTGTGACATGTTTCGATAGATTTCTTCGAGGTAATTCATAATATTCGAACGCAATACATGTTCAAAAATCCTACTGCAAATTGACGCCAGTGATACGAGTCTGTAATTCAGCTGATTAAACATATTTTCCTTTTTTGAGTATTGGCTTGACCGGAGTAAGTTTGCACTCTTTAGGTACGAACCTATCGTCAAGTAAGCAGTTATATATGACTGCTATGTATGTAATATCAGTATACTCTGAAAGGAACATAACTGGTATACAGACTTGGCCGGCAGACTTGCCTTCATTATGTGATTTCAGGTACTTTGCTACATCGAGGATATCTACTTCTAATTTTTGCAACTGCACTTCACTAGAATGCCGGAATATTTATTTCTCTTTCTTTGGTGAAGGAATTTCAGAAAACAGTGCCCAGTAACTCCTCCTTAGTTGCAGTCACCGGTCCCAATACCATTGTTAATGCGCAGTAATGGTAATGATCTTGCCTTGGCGCTGGTACACTTTACATTAAAATCTCTTTCGATTTTCTGCCAGATCTCGAGACAGATTCGTGGTGGAAACTATTAAAAGCATCTTACATTGAGGTAAGCACTAGAGTTCGAGGTTCTGTAAAAAATCACCATTCTTGGAGATTTTGTCTCCTTTTAAATCTTCCTACCGGTTTTCGTTGCTTCTGGAGGAGTCTTCTGACCAGTTTTGTGTACAATGCGGTATCAGTCCGTCGTTTATAAAATTATTTTATAGAAATCACTCAGTTGCTGTCAATACTACTTCTTTGAATACAAGACACGTCTAGTTTACACATACGTAATTGGTTTGTAAAGAGTGAAGACTGTCCCTTACGAGGGCGTCAAACGAATTTTTATCTGCTTTTTTCGAAATAGATACTGAGAGCCATTCAGGATGCCAACGGCCCCAAATAACTAGTGCCCGAGAGGACAACAATTTTTCTATCGCCCGTGCAGGATCGTACTGCCTTGTGACATGCTTTGAGTCAGGCAGTGGGCAAGAACACAAGTATCAACACCGACAACTCCACGATATCTGGAGCAGCACGGACTGTCAGCATTGTTACAGCTTCCCTTGATGCTCTTGAAGAGAGAGGCACGTTGACATGGTGTGGCCAGAGGCAAAACTGGACGCAGGCGAGGCACAATGTCATCATTCTAGATGAGTCTCGGTTCTGCGTATATCACGTTAGACGTGTGCTTGTGGAAACCTCCGATTAGAACGAACGTTGCCATATTGCATTCGTTATCGTCATATGCGCCTAATACCTAGCGTGGTGGTATGGAGTAACACTGGATACACTACATGATTTACTGTGGTTTGCATAGTTTGTAATGTGGTTCAGTGGGCGCTATATTTGTGATATTTTGACGCCAGTGGCTTTGCCTTAATGTTGCCCATGATTTACTGACCTACTTATATCGCTCCTGTCTAGAGCCTGTGTATCGTAAGATTGATTCATGTGTGCACAATGACAAATGGTCTGAAGCGGATTCTGTCGAGTACTTAGTTCTTATTTTCATCCACCGGAGTACAGTAGCAGACAGAGACATTCAAGAAATAGGTCAGGATAATGTTTTTGCGAGTTGTTCTGTTTATTTCTTGAAGGTTTTTTTTGTTTATTTATGTTTGTACAGTTTTGTATATGCTTTTAGTAGTGTGAATGATGCGTGAATGTGGTCTAAAGGCCGGCCGGAGTGGCCGAGCGGTTCTAGGCGCTACAGTCTGAAACCGTGCAACCGCTACGGTCGCAGGTTCGAATCCTGCCTCGGGCATGGATGTGTATGATGTCCTTAGTTTAGGTAGGTTTAAGTAGTTCTGAGTTCTAGGGGACTGATGACCTCAGAAGTTAAGTCCAATAGTGCTCAGAGCCATTTGAACCATTTTTGTGGTGTAAAGTAAATATGTAGAGCATTGTTCTACTAATGAACGTTGTAGTGTGAGAAACTTGTAAGGCAGTGTGAATGCAGACGTCAGGGAATATTCTATCATAACATGTTAAGTAAGTTTATCGTGCTAGGAAAGCTATTTCGAGTGCAAATGAAAATAGTTAATAACGTAAAGTATAAACAAAATATCAGAATTTTAATATTTATTTTGGGAAAAATTATAGTTCGAAAGTGTTTTATTTGTTGATTGGTTAGTCACGAAAAGCGCGGACTAACGCGGGAGTATAATGTTTTTCTATTGGCCTTAAAGAAAACTGACCAATCAGAACGGAGTATTCTTCACTCGTCTGTTCTCTTGGAGATATAGAACGATTATAGCAGTCTAAACTAGTCGTATCCCTGCCTTTGAATGGTACGGTCGTGTGAAGTATGAGCTCCGAAGGAAGTTACAGTTTGCCGGTTTTAGTTGTACTACATGCCTCAAAAGTGCTTTAAAGTGCAGGCATATTTATTCCAGTGTTTTTTTTATAAAGTACTGATTTTTAAAGTAATTTTGGGTATGAGAAAAGACAGCAATTCCGCGTGGCAATTTGAGCAGTTTGGTGACTAAAAACTTGAGTGCATTAGACACCGATAAACGAGCATTTTCATTTAACAACAATCCGTGCTTAGTAGCTGTTCAGATTTCGGGAAATACGTTACTATAAACTTAATAACGTGAATGAAAGGGTTTCTGGATGACTGTGTTAGGATTATCACGGCCTTGGCAGTGAACTTTTTATTCTCGACTTCAGAATATACCGAAGTTTTGCACTATTTCCAAAAATGGTTCAAATGGCTCTGAGCACTATGGGACTTAACATCTGAGGTTATCAGTCCCCTAGAACTTAGAACTACTTAAACCTAACTAACATAAGGACATCACATACATCCATGCCCGAGGCAAGATTCGAACCTGCGACCGTGGCGGTTGCGCGGTTCCAGACTGAAGCGTCTAGAACAGCTAGGCTACAACGCCAGTATTTCCATCTTTCATTCAAAATTAAGATCTTTTCCCGATTTATTGAACAGTTACGTTGTATGCAACCTGGTGCGAGTTGCAGTTCGATAGGTTTCCGCTCGGCTTTCCTACCGGCGATTTGCTGCAACGAGGTGCAGGTAAATGGATGAAAGGTACCACCCATCGCACTACTTAGATACAGATGGTGCAAAACTGTTGGACTGGCTAGCACGTTCTCCACAGCTGTGACCCACTGAAGGTATCTGGTCATGGGTTTCTCAAAGACTGGCACACTATCATTCACCAGCCACTACGATTGATGAACCGTTGCACAGAGTCGAACTGACATGGAATGATGTACCTGTATCTGCCATAGAAGTTCAGTTAGAGTTGAAGCTATTGTTACCGTGAGAGGTGTCTGCTCTGAACTACATTTCGCAACGTGTGTGGCACCAAATCATCACCAATTTGAATCATTTATTCTTCCTACAGTACTGTACACGCAGAATGAATAACATTCCGTTATTTGGTATCATTTCTGGTGTTGTGATGTTGATGGTCAGCAATATACCATCACAATATAATCTAGCTGTATAACATTCAAACTTACACGCATTCCGAAAAGAAAAAATGGTTTATGAAAAGAATGTAACTGAGAACGAATGCATAGGACGGGGACAGCAGAGGCAGGAAAGCGAGAGGAAGGAGACAGTCGGAGATGTACAGATGCTCGGCGGCTGCTGCGCAGTTTCTGGGTTTGTCGATAATCTGGGACGTTCCATAGCAAGGGGCGGACGGCAGCCACAGGTGGCCAGCCCAGCTGGTGTAGGCTTTGCGTTAAGTCTGCAGCTTGCAATACTATTCGCCCGACTATCAGATTTCCGTCTTGTGCTGATCTTTAACATTGCTGGTCCTCTCCTCTTCCTCATCTTCCTCTGCAGGCTAATCGCGGACCACCTATACAAAGCTTAGTCCGTGATATACTTCCGCCAACACTCCTTTAACTACTATTTTTTTCTGTCTACTACTCTACCTGTAATTACATACTAATCAGCGCCCCTCTCTACGATATCATAAAAAAGGTGAGTCGCTCGACCTTCTGCTGCAGATTGTCCCCTTGTGGTATGAGATCACTTCTACTGATGAGCACTTACTTTATCTTGTGTTTGACGGTTAGTTAGTTACATATTTCACGGAACGTTTGCACGGCACGAAAATGTAGCTGTAATCGGGTTACAAGCTACAGAAGCACTTCACTTTTAGATGTGCGAGTAAATGCTGGTTTGTTACAGATTACTATGTAAATCTGCGAAAAATACGAGGGCGTGTTGAAAAATATATCAGTGAATTTTATTATTCTGTTCTCAATATCGGTATGCGTGTTAGATATCATGTGTATTACTCCAACTTTTCCGCTCGTTAACGCAAGTTGTAACCTGCCGCTAGACGACTCCGAATTGTAGCGTGTAACATGACGGTAGTAACGTACCTACAGGTGAGTAAAGTAATGGGATATTGATATGCAGATATACAGATGGCGGTAGAATCACGCACCGGTACACAAGTTATAAAAGGGCAGTGCACTGGCTGAGCTGTCATTTGTTCTCAGGTGACTGATGTGAAAAGGTTTGCGACGAACTTATCAGTTAGGACAAGGCGGCGAAATCTGGCGTTAATGGACTGCGGCAGCAGACAACCGACACGAGTGCTTTTACTAACAGCAGCGCCTCTCCTGGGCTCTTGACCATATCGGTTGGACCATAGACTGGACAACCGTGGCCTAGTCAGATTGTAACTCCCCCCCCCCCCCCCCCCCGCTAACAGAAAAAAATATAATGTATATTGCATTCACATTTAGTGTACAAGATGAGTCCCAATTTCAGTTGGTATGAGCTGATGGTAGAGCCCAAGTGTGGCACAGACGCCACGAAGCCATGAACCCAATTTGTGAACAAGATACTGTAAGAGCAGGTGGTGGTGCCATAATCTACATCTACATCTACATCCATACTCCGCAAGCCGCCTGACGGTGTGTGGCGGAGGGTACCCTGAGTACCTCTATCGGTTCTCCCTTCTATTCCAGTCTCGTATTGTTCGTGGAAAGAAGGATTGTCGGTATGCTTCTGTGTGGGCTCTAATCTCTCTGATTTTATCCTCATGGTCTCTTCGCGAGATATACGTAGGAGGGAGCCATATACTTCTTGACTCTTCGGTGAAGGTATGTTCTCGAAACTTCAACAAAAGCCCGTACCGAGCTACTGAGCGTCTCTCCTGCAGAGTCTTCCAATGGAGTTTATCTATCATCACCGTAACGCTTTCGCGATTACTAAATGATCCTGTAAGGAAGCGCGCTGCTCTCCGTTGGATCTTCTCTATCTCTTCTATCAACCCTATCTGGTACGGATCCCACACTGCTGAGCAGTATTCAAGCAGTGAGCGAACAAGCGTACTGTAACCTACTTCCTTTGTTTTCGGATTGCATTTCCTTAGGAATCTTCCAATGAATCTCAGTCTGGCATCTGCTTTACCGAAGATCAGCTTTATATGATCATTCCATTTTAAATCACTCCTAATGCCTACTCCCAGATAATTTATGGAATTAACTGCTTCCAGTTGCTGACCTGCTATTTTGTAGCTAAATGATAAGGGATCTATCTTTCTGTGTATTCGCAGCACATTACACTTGTCTACATTGAGATTGAATTGCTATTCCCTGCACCATGCGTCAATTCGCTGCAGATCCTCCTGCATTTCAGTACAATTTTCCATTGTTACAACCTCTAGATACACCACAGCATCATCTGCAAAAAGCCTCAGTGAACTTCCGATGTCATCCACAAGGTCATTTATGTATATTGTGAATAGCAACGGTCCTACGACACTCCCCTGCGGCACACCTGAAGTCACTCTTACTTCGGAAGACTTCTCTCCATTCAGAATGACAAGTTGCGTTCTGTTATCTAGGAACTCTTCAATCCAATTATACAATTGGTCTGATAGTCCATATGCTCTTACTTTGCTCATTAAACGACTGTGGGGAACTGTATCGAACGCCTTGCGGAAGTCAAGAAACACGGCATCTACCTGTGAACCCGTGTCTATGGCCCTCTGAGTCTCGTGAACGAATAGCGCGAGCTAGGTTTCACACGACCGTCATTTTCGAAACCCATGCTGATTCCTACAGAGTAGATTTCTAGTCTCCAGGAAAGTCATTATACTCGAACATAATACGTGTTCCAAAATTCTACAACTGATCGACGTTAGAGATATAGGTCTATAGTTCTGCACATCTGTTCGACGTCCCTTCTTGCAAACGGGGATGACCTGTGCCATTTTCCAATCCTTTGGAACGCTACGCTCTTCTAGACACCTACGGTACACCGCTGCAAGAAGGGGGGCAAGTTCCTTCGCGTACTCTATGTAAAATCGAACTGGTATTCCATCAGGTCCAGCGGCCTTTCCTCTTTTGAGGGATTTTAATTGTTTCTCTATCCCTGTGTGGTCTATTTCGATATGTACCATTTTGTCATCTGTGCGACAATCTAGAGAAGGAACTACAGTGCAGTCTTCCTCTGTGAAACAGCTTTGGAAAAAGACATTTAGTATTTCGGCCTTTAGTCTGTCATCCTCTGTTTTAGTACCATTTTGGTCAGAGAGTGTCTGGACATTTTGTTTTGATCCACCTACCGCTTTGACATAAGACCAAAATTTCTTAGGATTTTCTGCAAAGTCAGTACATAGAACTTTACTTTCGAATTCATTGAACGCCTCTCGCATAGCCCTCCTCACACTACATTTCGCTTCGCGTAATTTTTGTTTGTCTGCAAGGCTTTGGCTATGTTTATGTTTACTGTGAAGTTCCCTTTGCTTCCGCAGCAGTTTTCTAACTCGGCTGTTGTACCATGGTGGCTCTTTTCCATCTCTTACGATCTTGCTTGGCACATACTCATCTAACGCATATTGTACGATGGTTTTGAACTTTGTCCACTGATCCTCAGCGCTATCTGTACTTGAGACAAAACTTTTGTGTTGAGCCGTCAGGTACTCTGTAATTTGCTTTTTGTCACTTTTGCTAAACAGAAAAATCTTCCTACCTTTTTTAATATTTCTATTTACGGCTGAAATCATCGATGCAGTAACCGCTTTATGATCGCTGATTCCCTGTTCTGCGTTAACTGTTTTAAATAGTTCGGGTCTGTTTGTCACCAAAAGGTCTAATATGTTATCGCCACGATTCCGTTCTCTGTTTAACTGCTCAAGGTAGTTTTCAGATAAAGCACTTAAAAAAATTTCACTGGATTCTTTGTCCCTGCCACCCGTTATGAACGTTTGAGTCTCCCATTCTATATCCGGCAAATTAAAACCTCCACCCAGAACTATAACATGGTAGGGGAAATCTACTATAAATATTTTCCAAATTATCCTTCAGGTGCTCAGCCACAACAACTGCTGAGCCAGGGGGTCTATAGAGACATCCGATCACCATGTCTGAGCATGCTTTAACCGTGAACTTCACCCAAATTATTTCACATTTCGGATCTCCGTCAATTTCCTTCGATACTATTGCACTTCTTATCGCTATAAACACGCCTCCCCCTTCACTGTCCAGCCTGTCTCTGCGGTATACATTCCAATGTGAGTTTAGGATTTCATTACTGTTTACGTCTGGTTTCAGCCAACTTTCTGTCCCTAGTACTATATGGTCGTTGTGACCTTTTATTAATGAGAGCAGTTCTGGGACCTTTCTATAGACGCTCCTGCAGTTTACTATTAGCACATTAATATTGTTATTCCCTGTTGCATTTTGCCTACTCCTATCTTGCCGCGTCTCAGGAGGCGTCCTGTCGGGCCTACGGAGGGAATTCTCTAACCTAAAAAACCCCCATGTGCACTCCACACATACTCTGCTACCTTTGTAGCCGCTTCCGGCGTGTAGTGCACGCCTGACCTATTCAGGGGGACCCTATATTTCTCCACCCGATAGCGGAGGTCGAGAAATTTGCACCCCAGGTCTCCGCAGAATCTTCTCAGCCTCTGGTTTAAGCCTTCCACTCGGCTCCAAACCAGAGGACCGCGATCGGTTCTGGGAACGATACTACAAATAGTTAGCTCTGATTCCACCCCGCGAGCGAGGCTTTCCGCCTTCACCAATTCCGCCAACCGCCTGTACGAACTGATGATGACCTCTGAACCCAGACGGCAGGATTCATTGGTGCCGACATGAGCAACAATTTGCAGTCGGGTGCACCCAGTGCTCTCTATCGCCGCCGGCAGGGCCTCCTCCACATCTCGGATGAGACCCCCCGGCAAGCAGACAGAGTGAACACTGGCCTTCTTCCCCGACATTTCCGCTGTTTCCTTAAGGGGCTCCATCACCCACCTAACGTTGGAGCTCCCAATAACTAATAAACCCCTCCCCCCGTGTGCCTGCTCGGACCTTGCTGTAGGAGCGGCCACATCTCCACTCACAGGCAGAGCGGGCGATGCCACATGGCCAGCCTCCGCATTTACCCTCCGCCTCGTGCGCCGCGAACGCCGCTGAACCCGCCACTCCCCTTGGGGAGAGGGTGGCCCAACCGCGCCCGGTACCCGCGAAGATATCTCGACAGAAGGGACCGTGGGTGAAGCATGTAACACCTGGGGTGAACCATGCGACGCACCAGACTCCCCACTGCCGCTACACTCCGAGGCAGCAGCCTGAAGACGGCTGACCGTGGTCATCAGCACGTTCAGTTGTACGCGAATAGTGGCCATCTCCTCCTGTGTCCGTACACAGCAGTCACACATCCTATCCATCCTAAGAAATCAACAATTTACTGTAGAAAGTTAATCAACTTTTAACTAGACTGCTAATTCACTAAAGGCGGCTGATTATTGACTAAACTTGGGTTGCTAGCCACATCTTGAATAAAACAATGAAAATAGCACTACCAGTCTCTGGACTGTATTGAAAACAAACACTAGCACTACTGGCACTATGACTGACTAAAGGGACTCTCTCTGACTGTATTCAAAACAAACACGAAATCTATGAAACACTATTACTAGCACTCGGCAATTAAAGCTTCCTAAAAGCAAAAACACACTGAAGAAGAAGTGACAAGTAAGAAAAATATAGTTAATACTTAAATTAAGGTAGCTCGCTGCACAAAAGATGTTAAGCAGACGGCAGTTACGACGACACTGACGCTACTGACAATGGTGTGAGCTGTGTTTTTCTGGAATGGACTGGGTCCTCTGGATGTTCAGCTACTTGGAGACAACTTACAGCCATTCACGGACGTCATATTCCCAAACAAAGATCGAATTTTTTTGGTTGACAGTGTGCCATGTCACCGGGGCACAATTTTTCGCGATTTATTTGAGAACGTTCTTGACAATTCGAGTGAATGGTTTGGCCTCCCTGATCACCTGACATGTATCCTATCTAACATTTATGGGACATAATTCAGAGATCAGTTGGTGCACATAATCCTGAATGGGCAAAACTTTCGCTGTCATAGGCGGCTATAGAGGCAGCTTCCCTCAATATTTCTGCAGGGGACTTCCAACGTCTTCTTCAGTGGATGCCACGTCGATTTCTTTGCCGGCGATAAGCATGTCCGCCACGATATTAGGAGATACTCCATGACTTTTGTCACCTCTGTGCATGTGGGTGCGTGAGAAACAGCGAGCTGTAATCGAAAGTACGAATTCGAAGAGTTCGTCCACACACGGAGCGCCCTGTCTCTCAAGGATGGTAATACCAGACCACGCACGAGCGCTGCGACATCTGCAATACCGACGCTTTGGGTTGACTGTCACCGATCATCCACCATAGAGTAACGATATGGCCCCATCCGATTTTCATCTGTTTCCGAAACTTAAAAAACACCTTCGAGGCCTTTACTTTGACAGTGATGAATCGGTGCAAGCAGAGGTGACATTGTGGCCCTGTTAACAGTCAAACCTTTTTTTAGTGACGGTATTAACAAACTGGTCTCTCATTGGGAAAAATGTGTTCGTCGCCAGGGTGACTATGTTGAGAAACAAATATGTAGACGTGAAGAATAAAAATGTAGAATGTTAACAACGTTTGTTTTATTTAAAAAGCATTAAGATTTTTCACATGAAATATTCGTATGCATTACTTTTCAGCACGCCGTCGTAATTAACGTTAGCAACACCAAATATATGTTCTTTATTTTACATTAAGTAATACCGCAGCTATTTCACATCAAAGGCACACAATCTAATAGCTTTGCCGCAACTTAATTCAGTCATATTTTAGTAAATGGTAACTTCAGAGGAAAGTGATGAAAGTAATTTTTTCGACTACCGTCGTCATGATGGTAAAGAGTACGTTAGCCTAACAGTCTTGTGAGTTCCACATATAACAGCATTTTCTGCTCTAAATGGGAGGTACGTTAGTAGGATAGTATGCCCGGTGCAAGCCGAGATAACGATCTTACCACATTCAGTTTCATGTACCACATCTGGTGGCAGGTCACACACTTGGGTTCCTTGATGCCCCCACTCCTTCTCCCCTGGGGAACCACTAGGAATTGATCAAGGTCACCCTGGGGAATCACCCAGACCGTTGTGCAACTTTATTCAAGGTCATGACGTAATTATATAATAGTCACGTGTTATAAAAACGACGGAACACCCTTTCTCTCCCCTCTCCTCACCTGCCAACCCATCCCCTACCCTGCCCTTTCCTTCCCTTCCCTTCCCTTCACTTCCCTCTGGACCAATGATAACTGGGACACTTGAGTGAGACGAGCTATTCTGTAGCTGGACAACATAGGAAGAGCATGTGTTTATTTGTTAATAACAATATTACGTGACACAGGCAGAGACCACATCCAGGAAGGTCTGTAAGCACCTTGTTACGTGATTTCCAATATTTTCGTCAATTTTAGTATTTTTACCGGTTTTTCCTATTTTGCAACTGGGGAGGGCGCTCTGAAGCTGGGGTGCATAAGGAGAGGTCGAGTCTATAATTAAACAACAAATTACATCACTCTAGGTCCATTTGTTAATAACAATTTAGTAGTACGTAGCACTAGCAGAGACCACACCTAGGTAGATATGTGAGTACTCTCGTAATTCCATATTTTAGCGCATTTTACACATTTTGCCCCTTTTAGTATTTTGTCCAATTAGGCAAGATGCACCGTCTGTTCCTGACCTCATGATGCTCCCAGACAATCTCAACGCTGTAAGAGCCTGAATTAGATGCTAGCGATATTGAGACACACGTTCCCCACCTTCATCTTTTATTACTGGGGCACCTGAGTGCGTACCACAGGTTGTAGGTTGTGTGTTTTGTTAATCACAAATTAGGACACTACAGGTCTATTTGTTAATAACAAATTAATATTTTGAGACACCAGCAGACAGCACACCCAGGCAGATATGTAATTGTTCTCATATTTCCACAATTTTACCATATTACCTGAGTTGTGTGTGTCAACATTGTGTCACGACGTCCCATCACCACGTAGCACATTGATGTCCATCGTGTCGTGTACATGTGACGATGCTCTCAGCATTGTCCACATTTATGTTCATTGCTAAGCCACCACTCCATTACTAGTGTGTGACGTCATGGTGTTCTAAACGAACACACTGGCAGAAATAGACGTCATGTCAATGACGTCATAGAGAGTTCTATAAGTACTACCGATTTCTTACCAAAGACATTGTATAAGAGATACCACACTACATAACAGGTTTGTGTGACGTCATAGAAAAATTCTGATGTCACCAACCAAAGAATGGCCTGCTGTATTTGTAGCACAGCACTGAAAAATACGTAACAACCCCAGCGAAAATCACGTCGTCTGCAGAGTAGCCCGTCCCCTCAGACTGCGACGTGTGGCTATGTAGTCGCGAACGTCGAATCTTATGGAGACAGTGTCAAGCAATGGTCGATAAATTTGCAATATAATGCACACCTGTTTGGTGCCTAACACTGCTACTATATCAGTTGTGGATTATGGATCTCCCGCCGTCGTTCATAACGGCGAACACATCTCAAGACGTCGGTGAAAATATCAAAGTCTGGTGCAAATATACATCGCTGTCCCAAAAATGGTTCAAATGGCTCTAAGCACTATGGGACTTAACATCTAAAGTCATCAGCCCCCTAGACTTAGAAGTACTTAAACCTAACTAACCTAAGGACATCACACACATCCATGCCCGAGGCAGGATTCGAACATGCTACCGTAGCAGCAGCGCGGTTCCGGACTGGAGCGGCTAGAACCGCTCGGCCACAGCGGCCGGCTACCGCTCCCCCCCCCCCTATATTCGCTGGATAATGCCAGTACGGTATGCAACTCATCGTACGTTCGTGATCACCAGATCACCTATTAAGCAGGTGAATTCTCCATAAATCCAGTAACTTAATGCTGGACTTGTTACTGATACTGTCACTCAACATACTCGAAAACACAACTGAGAACCGACATTCAGAATCAACTTAAGATAAGAGAAAATTGAGCGATCCTCTCTCTAGCACCGTTTTTTGCCAGAGGCTCCTATACTGTGTGTGTGTGTGTGTGAGAGAGAGAGAGAGAGAGAGAGAGAGAGAGAGAGAGAGAGAGAGGGAGAGAGAGAGAGAGAGAGAGATTTTGTTCGGAATCATACATATGTAAGCACTGGACAGTTAGTAAAATAGGCTTCTCTGGAACTTGTCTTGCTGTACGTATAGCCCACATCCATTAAACCAACATGGTAAGGGTCTTAGACTATCTACAAAATCTCGTAGTTTGTCGTAACACACCACGGCAAGCCTAAACATGTCACGCATGCGATAAATAACTATCGAATTGAAGATTCATCGTAGGTAACAGCATACTGACTAGCACTGTGTAGTGGGACCATGACACCTGAAAAGACGACGCTTCCGCGAGCTACAGCTGCGAGAGCATGTAAAGCTAGTTCGGAGTCTTGGTTCTAGAGGAGAAGACTGTGTCATGTGGAAATTCAAGCATTCCTAAATAGATGCAAGTATAACTGTTTTGTGTAATCGATTTCCACGTTAAAGCTATAGGCATACAGCACCTAGCTTTTTTTAAGTATAGTATCGAAATATGGTATTGGATCCTGCACTGGATTGGCCGTTCGCCCAACTTAAATCCCATCGAGCAAGTGTGATATGCGCTGGGGAAATGTACTCGTTCTGCAGCACGTCCACATGTACCAACAACCATCCATCAGTTGTACCGCACTGCTGGAGGAATGGAATCCTTTACCACAAAAATATCTCACCAGACTTATGGATGAGTATGGAAACATGTTGCTGAGTATGCATTGCTCTGGCAGTCTGCGTTAGTATCGTAAAAGTGGTACACAGACACTGAATTACGTCATAGCATGACAATATGACCACCAACAGCAAATGCTTTTTACTAACGATGATTATTCACTGTAGTAGCAAAAAACCATCGGGTATAGGTCATGATGGCGAGACTTCCCGTCGCATGATCTACATGTGATTGAATTCACACTATATAGCGTGTGCCGTGACGTGGACACCCAAGAGTCGTGGGATAGGGGCGTGGAGTCCAGCAACGACGAGGAACATGCATAATGCTCCTCGGCACACCAAAAATGGATACTCATCGGTCTGTATTTATTAAAGAACCAGCCCACATGTCTATACAAATGTGACATACAGCTCCAAAGCCCGACAACAGTACAGAACAACCTGATAACGCTGTCCTAGGATCGTTGTAGTATATGGATGACTTTCATACAGTTATAAGTGGAACTAAGACGTGTATTTTGATGAAATACTACGTATAATCTAGACTTAATCCTATCAGTATCAAGATGTTTTGATAACGCGCATTACCAAGTAGGATAGGAGGTACTTTATGCTCACCCGAATAAAATTAAAACAAAAACAAAATTCGTTAACTGTTGACTTGTAGTGGCAACATGTTATTTTAAAGAGTTACTGATCTGAATGTAGCGTCGAGCACCTGAGAACACCTTTCAGAATACTCTTAGCAATATCAGTGCACGTTCAATAATGAGCACTTCCAACATCGTGATCACCACAAAAAGAATTAAGAAATTCAGATTTAGTTCATTCTTGTTAACTTTTTACTCTAAACATACTTTTTAAAGAGAAATTGATGTGCAAGTAACGCCATGAACCAGGAAATATTGAATACAACATTCGTTGGTGAAAGTGAGATCTGCTATTGAGAATTAAATTTTTGTATTAACTTTAACGGAAAAATGTAAAATATGTATGGAATATGGTAGCAGAATCCTTAAAAAATATTTTTTTCAAACTTTAGAATGTAAAATAACTGATTAGATTACAATATTTTCAAGAGATAAGCAAAAAGTACCATCCTCACCCCCCTGGTATTGCGAGGGTTAACTCCTTAGTTCAATATTTACGCAACCACTGTAGTAGTCTTAAATGGCTCGGAATACATTTTTATACGAGCAAGTTAAAATTGTAGACAGATAGATGGTATGTTGTACAAGTCAAACCCCGTTAGTTGATTATCCATATTTATAACAAAAACATGTTAGTAGAGAATCCAGATGACAGCACTTTTACGAGAATACAACACGGCTAAGGGTAGAGTGGATGCGAGTTTATTTTCAGTGTGCATAGCGGCATACTAGAGAAGGAAATTCACTTTAGAGACACCTTACCCACTTTATAAAAAATGGTTCAAATGGCTCTGAGCACTATGGGACTTAACATCTATGGTCATCAGTCCCCTAGAACTTAGAACTACTTAAACCTAAGGACAGCACAACACCCAGTCATCACGAGGCAGAGAAAATCCCTGACCCCGCTGGGAATCGAACCCGGGAACCCGGGCTCGGGAAGCGAGAATGCTACCGCACGACCACGAGCTGCGGACCCACTTTATAGCAAGATAGTAATTATTTATTTTAGTTATAATAACTCATAACGGTAAAATGTGAGACAGAATGGATACGGGAGGTCACAAGCAGACAGATATAGAAATCGAGATGGCCCGAACGATTAATTTCAGACTATCCAGTCACATAGCGTTAAAGCAATGAGACACGAAGGAGAATCGACGCCGACGGCGCCTTAAACTATCCTTCGCCGACACACTTTCGCTCTCCACCAAGACACTTCATTGTATATGTCTCGGAATCAGTAAATTTGACAGAGTTGATACAGCTGGAGAGAACACTGTATGAAAAGGCTAAAGTACGATAAATGGGTTTAAAAAATAGACAAACGCCAAGCAGTAATATTAGGGATTAAGTCACGTATTATATATCAAACTAATGCTACACATGTTGCCCACAGAGTCCCTTTGTTTCGTCGTTTGTCAGCAAACTTCTCATGATTCGCTTATAGTAACGTAACACGCAATCAGTGTGTTTCGATTCTGAAATGATACCAGTTTATACTGTATCCAACTATTTTTTCGATTACAAATGCATATAACGTGCAACTAGTATGTATTGGCTTGGAGAATGCCACAGCGTTCAGAATAAAGTAACACTACCGTTTCCTCACACACACGTAGAACTTTGGTAGTATGACAATTTCGTCTTGCCTCTCTAGATGCCTTCGTCGTCGGTCGAGGGAAGGAATGGTGATACCTGCTGGAAACCAATACGCAAACTGGCATAACTGTGTGTATACAGCAGAATAACGTCAACACACTACCTGCAAAAGCAATCCATTAACGTGTGAGTGTGTGTGTGTTTCTACCGTTGGTAATGTCACTTACAGTAGTCATTTGGAGGACTTTGGAAGACTAAGTATATACCCTGGCTGGGTTGGGGGTCTGTATCGAAGTTGAATGGCACAAAAAAAAAAAAAAATTAGCAACCTCTGTCTGGTCTTGGTTGGTTGATTTGGGAGGGGGGACCATATCTGCTCATGAAAGCATTAAGAGCATATTAATGTTTTTACACGTACACATGGAAAAAAGTGGATAAACGTCAAAAATATAGAAAGGGTCAAAAATTCGGTAAATAATCTGGATATTAAATGTTCGTTCAGGAGATACCTGCATTTACGCGTCAGTGAAACAGCAGAACGATTCACACTAAGCCATCGGGCCACATCAGTTTGCGACTGTCCTGCTTCCGTTCTTTTGAAAGTCGCGAGTTCTATATGTTCTTATCTCGTATTTTCTACTGAAAATCTCGTGCTTGTACTCTTGTTAACTTTACTATTACAGAGATCGTTTAAAGTTTATTTTTTTTTTTAATTATTGGTCCTGTGCGCAACAAATAACTTACTTGGTCTTTCTGCTGCCACTGCTTGATCTGCTGCATTCCATTATTTAACAAAAACATAAAAAAACCTATTATTCATGCTGAGTGCAATGAATGTTCTGTATGGCGGCTCCTGCTGTTGCTGCGGCTGCTGCTACTTACTACAGCTACATATAATTCAAGAGAAAGGGTTTGGTCAAATCTAAACTCGATAAATGATAACCCAAGCAAAAAACTATATTCTGAAAGCGATTCTTCTCATTCAATTAACAAAACGCTAGAAGCTCTTTGAACAATCGCTTCGTTTGTAAATCTGCCTCCAGTGGCATTAAAGCAATATTACAAATTAATCAAACCCTTGAGACAGACTGAAATACTTCTTAATTGGATACATAGTGAAACAATTCCCTGACAATTACAAAAGAAATCAATGACAAAATCTAACAATGGTTTCCCTTAAGAATTCAACTCCTATCATTATCAAAATTACCGTCTGCTGCTACGCATATACACAAACCCTTTTCTTTAAATTAATAAGCGTGCTGCAAATTATAAAAAATATTAAATAAATACCAAATCCTGTGTCACTGCTGGCGGACACGGCAGTACGGCAGCTCGGCGACGACCCCTCGCCCAACACATGTGCGCACCAGAGCAGGCGGGCTCCTGCACTGGCTTCAAAACTGCCACAATTTAATCCGCGCGCTGCGAAGTGCGACAACAATATCTTAGATTCCAGAGCTTGTGTACGCGCGCTGTAGCCAACCTTTACATTCTAAGAGAGTATTGCCAACGCTCATAACCCCCAACCTCATTTTTGAAAATTTTGCGGGGTGATTCTTGCCTAACATATTGGCAAGGAACAAACAGTAAAATTTTTTTACAAAACGACGAAAAATTAGGCAAAGAGAAAAATGTTACAATTTATATCCAGTGACTAAAAGTATTTCTTGCTTAGCATCTAAGTAAATTTTTTTATATGAAAATGTTGCTAGCCTAGTATGTATGTAATAAGAAAACATCAAAGGAAATATAACAAGTTTCTTACATAAGTAGATAAAAAAGATCATATAAGTTTTAACATATGTGTAACAGTAACTACTTAAGCATGGAATAGTCTTCAATGAGCTAATACAACCTAATAACCAGTAAAAAATAATATTTTATTTTGTGCATTTGGGCACTTACTTTTCCATGACATTAATCAGTTGTGGCCTGACTGTATGATATTTTATGTTTTTATGCTCGCAGTTCCCTGTGGTCAAAAGAAAACAGGTCTACATGTTTTAAGTGCAGCAGACTCAGGGACTTCATATCCACTGACAACCACACTAATATTCCCACATCCGTTGATTTATGGCGTAAGCAGACTCAGGGACTTCATATCCACTGACAACCACACATCACTGCGTTATTGCGTAAGTACCTCCTCAAACTTATATAGTACGAGTCTGGGTCGAGTATTTAACGTCATATTTTATAGAAAATAGATACTCCCTTTAAAATACGATATCTCTAATTACATAAATGAAGCAAGGAATAATATTATGTCATATAAAAAGGCATGTGAGCTCTGAGCTCATTTAAATGTTTTCTATAACTCTATTGCCGCAGCAATTACAGATTTGTGGCATATATCTCAAGTCATGAATAATGTGAGGCAAATTCAGTTTTCTTTAAATTTCTCGCCACAGCAATCACCGATTTGTGGCATGTATTTTCCAATTCACTCATAATATGAGGCTCACCACACGGTGGTAACTTAAATTTCTTACGATTAGTTTGGCCAATAACGGTGGCAAAGTTTTGATTGTGGCCACGAATCATTACAAATATGGCACCACACAAAAAATATCATTTTAATTTCAAGGCATAAATCCTGTGCCGTAGAACTCTAATTACCTACAATTTTTACATTACTAGTGATGCTGAAGAAGAATCTTACAACATTTGTTGCAATAATTGTTATGTACATTTTGGTTATAAAATATTTAAATAATCCTACAAATAGAAAAGTAATTCCATAGTGATGCTATTATATATAATAAAAGTTACAGAATCATTTAGAAAAAGTCTAGCCAACGGCTTGCCAAATCAATTTATATATATGTACAAAATTTAGTGAATGATTACGTGACTTTGCGTCAGAATTTTTTACACTCTAATTACTAAGTTATACCGAATTTATAATTGTCGGTCTGTAATGACTGTCAATATTTCTGATGTCGAACGTAAATGTGTGGCATAGCGTCTCAATCGTTTTTATATAGATTCCTCATTGTCTCTGTTTGGAGGCCTCCCTAGTCTTTGTATGAATCTGTGTGGCCATACCTTGGACGGTCACAAAGAACAAGAATAAGAATCATCCTACAAAGTACATAATAAAAAAATAGATTTACAAAATACAACACACAAAACTCCTCCATCTGTCCAGAAGAAACTGAAAGAAATGATTTATTAATCAAGGTGACAATAAATAAATTTATGACATGACATGAGAAAAATCATCACCTTCCAATTAACCTCGTGCTGGAATCGGCACTGCATCACTAAATTATAATCATGAAATAGAAAACACAAGATAAATATTAAATTGACTTATGTTACACTACTATTTACACATGCATAAAATATGGCAGATACTCTCGCCTCTTGGCGTAAGAGTCATTTCGCTCTGGAAAGAGAAAATAAATACTTTAATGCAGAACATAATTATCTAGGTCATAGCTCGGTGTTTTTGTCACGGCCGACTGTTTCTGGAACGTCTTTCTTCTCGCGACCCTTAACGGTAAGCTTGCTACGCTCCGATCTGAAAAAATCGTCTACTACACAAAATTACGTCACGTTAAGTGCTTTCGTTTCTGCAATGGAGAAAACTTCCGTTGCGATCATGTTTCCTGTAAGAAATGCAATAAATTCAACCTTAACAACAATAAGAAGAGAAACAACACTATCATTCTTACCATTCCACAATTTCATAGAGAAAAAAAAATTCTTGACGCTCATTCATCACATAATTCAACACTTTGCTGTGTATTTGTATCAGAACACCTTTTGTGACTCATAGCCATGTCTTAACTTTGCTGTGACTTAGATTTTAAGTAAGTGTGCACTCTACCTTAACATTACTGTGACTTAAATTTCACGCAAATGTGTATAAGCTATATCTTCCTTCATAGAATACCATTATGGGTTTCTTCGTTTACAAGTGTATCTTTCTTATCTTCTCTTGTTCTATAAATGTCTGCAAAGTGCTCCCTCATTGTGTCACACTAATCATGAGTGGCCCATAAGTCCTAATACGCCTTACCTGGCAAACTAATAAACACGAAAAATCCACATAAATCATCACTCTTCAAACTACTTCATAAATCAGAAGAAGTGTCAGTTCGAAGGTTTCCTAATTATACTATTACCCATCAAATATACCTTCTCAATTTAGAGCCACTTTTACATTATATTTTGCCGGAAGATAATGTCAACACTTTCTGTTATTTCATGTTATTTCTCCCTAAAAACGTATATATTTATTTCTTGCATTTTCCTTCAAATAAGTCACAAAAATTTCACTCTTTCAGTGAACAATCGCAAGGTGTCAACAGCTGGTATAATCCTCTCGTCAGAAATGTCCTCTGCAAAGTTCTCATTCTCTCAAACAATACAAATCGTTCATAATCATTCATTCTTGGTCTTTCATACAGGATAGATTGACAACAAAAGATTAATAGATAAACAGGTTAGTCAAAGATTATGAAACAGTACTGAAAACTAAAATCGGAAGAATATACTGTAACGGCTGGGGCACCTATGCTTGCCAAACATATATTTACTAAAGATCAGTAAACCCCCTAGGGCCTTATTCCTTGAAAATTTTAATGTGTGATAAGTGGTGAAGACCTCGCGATTTATGTGTTCGTATTGTCTCAACTTCCACAGCGTTTGTGTGTGCAATGCGTCGTATACGCAAGGGTCCTTCATACACCAAGAAAAACTTCCTACTCAAATATTTTACCTTATGAGATAGTCGATGTGATCGAAGCAATTCCGTTTGACCTACCTGTAAATTCTTGACGTTGACTCGTGGATTATGCAGCTTCTTTCTTCTGTCTGCAGCTTTCTTGATGTTCTGTAATGCTATACTTGCCACTTCATGGTGTCTCAAACGTCGCTGTGCAGGGAAGGCTGCTAATTGTTTTATCTTATCTGGTGGTTGTTTATTTTTAGGTAGTTCATTAATAATGTTTTGGAAACCAGATAAATGTACGTCCCAGTTTCTATGTTGGCGATGGCAGTACAATCTGCAAAGTTTAGCTAACTTCTTCACGATACGTTCTGATGGGTTACATGATGGCATAAAACGTGATATAAATACTGGTTTAATATTCCTGCATCGCAAGGTTTTCAGCCAACTGTTGGAACGGAATTGTGGGCCATTGTCAGAAATCACCTTGTCAACGTGCCCTACTTCCTTCAAGAAATTCTTGACGAATGCTGTGGAAACTGATTTTGCTGTAGCTTTTCGTAAAGGTGTGAATGAGACAAATTTCGAAGTAAGCTCAACAGCTACGAAAACATATGAATGGCATTGTCTAGATCTTATTACTGGTCCGAAGATGTCCACGGCAGCCATCTCTTTTAATTTGACTGGGATGATTGGAAATAGTGGTGTTCTGTGTGTCACTGTTGGTGGTTTTCCTTTCTGACATAACTTGCATATTGCCAGGACTTTACGGATTCTCTTTTCCACATTCTAAAAATAACATGTGTCTCGTAATTTTTGAAAACATTTCTTCGCACCAAAGTGGGCATAACTGAGATGTGTGTACCAAATGAGTTTATTTACAAGTTCGTCTGGTATGCATAAAACCCAAGAAGGACTGTCAGGACGTCTGCGTCTGAATAAGATGTTATCACGTATGATATAAAACTGTCTTATAGCAGGATGTGACTTACTCTCCCAGTTCCTTTTTATATCCTTCCAAATCGAATCCTTTTCTTGTTCACGAGCAATGTCACTTAATGAGGATGAAATGAAATTTTCAAAAGCAACCTTCTGCATGTAGAGTAAGCTGTAATTATTTTCTAGGCAATCTTCCTCGTTACTTTGAGCTAAACCAAGAGGTGCTCGTGAAAGTGCATCAGCAATGATGTTTTGTGAACCTGGAATATATATAACAGTGAAGTTAAATTCCTAAATAAACAAAGCCCACCGTTTTAAACGGTCGTGATTTAATTTGGCTGACATGAGAAATTGTAACGCCCGATGGTCGGTGTATACTTTTGTGTGCTTGTCTTGCAGATAGCAACGAAATTTATCAAACGCCCATACTAAGGCTAATGCTTCCAACTCCGTGACTGAATAGTTACGCTCTGATTTTGTTAATACTCGACTGGCAAAAGCTATACTTTTCTGAGTAAGAATTCCATTTTCAACAGCTTCTTGGAACAAATGGATACCAAGCCCAGATCTTGAGCTACCTGTCGAAAGGCAAAAATCAAGGGATAAATCAGGATATGACAATATAGGTGCATTCAGTAGTGCAGTTTTCAAATCGTGGTAGTCTGTTTGAGCAACATGATCTCAGTCCCAAACTGTGTTCTTACCTGTTAGTTGACATAATCTAGGTGTTGACAAGCTTTGTAGGCTAAGAAAACGACGATAAAAATTTATTAGTCCCCAAAATCCTCTTAATTGTCGCTTGTTTGTTGGTAGGGGCATTTCTTTGATTGCATTTAATTTTTCTGGATCAGGTAGAATGCCTTTTGTTGTAACAATGTGGCCAAGAAATTTGATTTGTGTTCTACCGAAGTCCGATTTTTCTAAATTGACTGTAATGCCATGTTCCCGAAACGTTCGTAATAATTCACTTAATACTTGGTTGTGTTTTGTCCATGAATTTTCTGCGATCAAAATGTCGTCAACATAAGTGGTGATCCTGTCTTTTAAGTGTGTCGGTAATATTGTATTCAAACCACGGATAAATGCAGCTGACGAAACATTGAGACCAAATGGCAATTTTCGAAATTGGTAACAGTTTCCAAAACAGAGGAAAGCTGTGTATTTCCTACACCTCAAATTTAATTCTATTTGCCAAAAACTACTTCGTAAATCCAAAGATGACATTACCTTCACTCCATGGAATTTTTGCAATAGTTCATCTAGTGTCTGTGGTCTATCGGTTTCAGGTTGGATTACTGTGTTAATTTGTCTGGAACCAAGAACCAGTCTAATGGAATTATCCCTTTTCTTAACCACGTGTAATGGGCTATTATATGAACTCACAGCAGGTTCGATGATTCCCTGCTCTAACATAGATTGTATTTCCTGTTTCACTTTGTCTCTGTATGTAAATGGGATGACGTATGGTGGTACAAAAATTTATTATGTTCCTTGACCCTGAATTCATAAAGAAAGTTACGTATTGTTCCTGTCTTGTGAGAAAAAACTTCACAATTTGTTTGTAATATTTCAAATAACTCATCAGTTCCTGCATTAGGATCCACTTCGTCTCGGTACACGTTCCTTTTAATTAATTGTTCTGTACTAATGGGTTGTTCTGTTTCACAGTAAAACGTAGTGATGTTATCTGTGCAACTATTAGACAAATTCAGTGATTGTTGTGCCTCAAGCGGAAAGAGAAAACGCAAATAATTCACTTCCTCATCCTCCTTTGTTAGCCATCCTTGAAATTTAAGCGTGACTAACATTTGATTTACTCGTAACATGACTTCAGCATTAGAAAAGTTTAACATTGCTTTATATTCACGTAGGAATTCCACACCCAAAACCATTTCTGTTGATAAAAGAGGGACTACTAAGAAATTTGCAGAAAACTCGTGTCCTTGACACCTGAAAACTAAAGAAGTCTGATTGCGTACGTATACACTCCTTCCTTGAATGACTCCCTTTAATTTGGTCTTTAATAATGGCAAGGTTGCACAAACAGATGATTGTTCACACTTCTTAAACATTGTCTCGCTAATTACATTCACAGGGCTGCCAGAATCCAGTACAGCTTAAAGTAGAGTATTTCCAACCGAGATTTTTATAATTGGATGAGCATACATAATTTCGTTGTTATCATTTTCTTGTAATAATGTGTCTGTAATGTCCTCCAATCCAACAAAGTTAACATAATTTGTGTATCGGCTTTTTTTAGAATCGAGACACATTGATTGCATATCGGTATTGCTAAAGGCGAATCATGAGAAGTTTGCTGATAAAGTATAAAAAAGGACTCTATAGGCAACGTGGATAACACAAGTTTTAGCTACAGGTCTCAGATTAGCTCCTAATACAACTGCTTGATGTTTGCTAATTTTTAACCCCACTTATCGTACATTTACTCTTTTTGTCGAAAGTTTTCTCCGGCTGTTTCAGTTGTGCTTACGTATATTGTAGCAGATTCTCTGCTCTCTTCAGTATGAGCAATCTTAGCACGCCTCGAATCTGCTCGGAATCAAACACGCCTTCAATTTGCCGCAGAGATTTACTGTGAACATTGAGAGCGATTTGTCGGGAGAACTGGGAGGGTTCGTGCCTCGGTAGAAAATGTCGAATAAAGTCGCCATTAATGTTTGATATGCATTAGTTTTAGAGAAACCGACATGCAAGACCAAAAAAAAAAAAAAAAGACGAAAAAAAGAAGAGAGAGAGAGAGAGAGAGAGAGAGAGAGCAGGGGAGAGGGCGAGTAAAGTCATCGTTTAATGTCGTCTTCCCTCTTTTTTTTACACTGTCGTTAGTTTTCATCTATTTTGCCAGCTTCGAGACGTGAGGTTTCAATCCTAACCATGTTACAGATTATGATGAAATTTATTTACAAGATTACAAGACATTTTTAATTTGTACGACGTAATCGTTGTATCGTTTGATTTTACATGAGCGTAGTATGTATTCAGTATCGACACCTTAGAAACTAATTGCCGTGGACAACGCGTAGCTTAAACCCACGACCTTTGCTTCATAGGCAGGAATGCTGTTCTGAACCACGGAGACTAACTGGATGCAATCTCTACATTACATACTCCCGCACTAAGTAGCCTCCTTCACCACTCAGAAAGAACTTCGTACAAATGGACTTCTATAAAGAAAATATCGTTTACGGTGTTATTTCGGAAACCTACGAGAGCAACACAGTTAATAGGTGTCAACCTCCAGAAAAAAATATTAAGTAGTCGTATACCTTAGCAAAGCCGGGTTACACGGACTCGTTAAACAAAGAAAGTAAGGGTGCCAACAGTTGTGCTTGGGAGGAACTGCTATCCTGTGAACCGGCAGAAGTGTCTAGAACGTGATCCTGTTTTATCACTGCTCTGATATCGGCTCGTTATAGCTCAATGGCGCTCCCGGTTTTCTACAATTTTTCACGGAGCAGGAGGTGTCGGAGGGACGACGAGAACGATCAATACCTTCCATATGGGTGGGACGAGTCACAGCGCCTGGCCTCGGCCCGTGGGGTGAGCGTGGGCGGAACGGGTGTCTGTCTCCATGGTTACGGTCGGAGCGGACGGCTACTGAGGGCGCGGCAGCCTGCGAAGGGGTGGAGTCCGCAGCCAGCAGCAGCCGCGGCCAGACGCCTTGCTCGCGCCGCTCTTCAGGTAAGCCACACCCGCAGCCCAGAAGTCTGCCCGACAGAACGCACTTCTCACATTCTATTCTAATTCATCTTTGCGTCGCTTCAGGTCGTTTATTTCGTGGAAATATAGTTGCTAAAGATTTTAGGTAGACTTTCTATTTGGTGCATAAAATTAGGCTGACTTCTAGCTTGCAGCAGAAAACCGTGATACGGTCTTTGTTTACCGTAGAAGCAAGAAGCAAATTCGACTGAACTTGTAGCACTTATGACTTGACAGACACTTTAGCAATGTATTGCAACTCTTTAAAGCTAAAAGAAAATTGTCAGCAAGGAAATCATATTGAATGGATGATGTCTTCACTTTCGGTATAAAAAAAGTACCTCAAAAATATTTTGTGGGTAGTTTTTCACTTCGAAGTCTTAATCGAACCGCCACAGCGGAAAAGTGACCAATTCGCTGATTTATTAAGGTCACGAAAGAGCTACTTATCTACACAGCTACATGATTTTTTGTAAGTAATTCGCCATTTGCTTGACCGACGGTTTCCTCGTTGAGGAAAATGCTGTCTTTCTTATATCAAATAACATATATTTACAAACTGCGCTGTCTTGTGACGTGAATGTCGTAGGTTGGAGTCTCTCCTTGCCCTAACTGTGAGTTTTGGGGGGTTTTAAAATTGCCACTACTGGATGAGTCATTCAGACTGACAGAAAGTAATCGCGGAAATGATTTGAGGTACATTTAAACAACGAATATGACGTTATACAAGTAAATAATCAATATTATGAGGTAATGAATACTGTTTATGACAAGTGTATCAAAAGGTGTGCTGTCTGCATGGCCAAGTTGCGAAAAGTCAGTTTACGTTTAGAAGCTACTACGTGAAAATAAAAAAGAGAACAGCCAAAGCCATTTGACTCGCCGTGTATCAAAATGTGTCATTTTAGAAAAATTTTTGAGTTTACGACTTGAAAACTTTGAGATTATATTTCTGTTGAACGTTCCTCTTGTTTGTGCTGTTAAGTAATTTATGCAAAATGAGCTGTAAATTCTCAAAATTAATCATTTTCATTCATAGTGTAATGCGCTTCACACCAGGTACACAGTGTCAGGAGCTTGCTTGTCGCATAGGAGAATGAATAGAGTGATATATAGAAAAATAAGGTCGCTGTTAGAGATTTTTTTCATTTCTTGTGAAAGTAACTCTCTTCCCGAAGAAATGCAAACAGTAAACACTTCATATAATAAATCCTTGTTTAAAGCAAAAAAAGAAAGCAGTATATCTGTTATCACTCTGCTTCTTAACAATTGCAAACAGCTAACACTTCATATACTAATTACTGGCCGCGCGGTTTAGAACGCCATGTCGCGGATTGCGCGACCCCTCCCGCCGGAATTTCGAATCCTCCCTCGGGCATGGGTGTGTATGTTCTTCTTAGCATAAGTTAGTTTAAGTAGTGTCTAAGTCTAGGGGCCGATGACCTCAGCAGTTTGGTCCCTTAGGAATTCACGCATATTTGAACATTAATTACTGATTTGAGTACAAAAAAAGAGATTTGTTACTTATGGGACTCACTGCAGAAGCCAGCGATAGTGAGAACGATTTCATCAATTAAACATTTTAATTACTGTGAATACTGAGTACAAGAAACAATTATTGTTGTTCATACTAGTTCGCATGCTGTTAGCTCAGTTTATATTCCATGGCAGCGTAACACATGATGCGTTAAAGTTTTTCCTAGTTACTATTAGGTTCTCACTAAAACCGAAATGGATTTTAGGGTGCATAACATATAGATTCACATAACAGATTACAGTTGATATGGTGTAAAATGAACTTCCAAATAAACAAACAGGACGCAAGATAGATCGGAAGTTAAGGAGTACAATTTGTGAAATCTCAGACGCTGTAAGCTATCGTTAACTCAACAGTTTGAAGATTCTTGTGTAGAATCAGCAAGGAACTTAGGTTTCATTCTATCTAATTTCGGGTATATCGAAGTTTTTCAGCTAAAGGCTTGCAGATAAATGTTGCTGGTATAATCTATCTGATCTAAAGTATTATTTGTAAACGTGATGGAATGTGTCCGCCCATCGCTTTTGTAACAGCTTCAACTCTGCTGAGGACACTTTTCCGTGAAGCGATTGCAGGGAATGGCAGCCTTTTCTTCCGCAAGGACCAAAACTAGAGAAGGTAGTGATGCCGGGCAATGGGGCCTGGAGCAAAGTCAACGTTTTAACTCATTCCATTGGTGTTCCATTGACTTCAAGTCCGAACTCTGGGCAGCACAGTCCAATTTAGGAAGGTTGTTGTCCACAAACCATCGCCTCACAGATGCTGCTTTATGACAGGGTGGATTGTCATGCTGACGCCAATAATCATCGTCTCGGAACGGTTCCAATACTATAGGCTGTTAAATGTGCTCATATCCTTCCGCATTTACGGTTTTCTTAGGCCCAATAAGGAGACCAATCCCATAACCACGAAAAACATCCCCACACCGTAACACCACAATCTCCGTACTTCACTGATCGCACTACACATGCTGGCAGGTAACTTTCTGTGGACATTCGCGAACTCAAACCCTCTCATCGGATTGTCACATACAGTGTGATTCATGACATCAATTACTGATTTCCCGCCATCCTCCCGCTGATTGCATACGTTTTTTATAACTACCTTCCATAATGCTTAACGATCACTTGCGCCAGTGCATTAGGTCTGTTTAACTTGGTTTACTTGTGGTTATTCCTTCACGTTTCTACTTCACAGTCAATCGACTTGGACAGGTTTAACAGGGATCAAATGTCCCTGATCGATTTGTTACTCAGGTGACATTCAATGTGTAGTCGATGTTCGAAGTCACTGAGCTCTCCAGACCAATCCATTCTGCTGTCAGTGCTTTTCAACTGACAATGAAATACTCCCCGCCTCCTTTTACACTCTAAGACAAAAACGACAGCCCATTAAGGAATTATCCGAGTGGGACGGGAATCAGCAGGATTTGCCAAGTATGAAGACCAGCAGAAGAAACTCTCGCCGTGTTAGCTTGCTGAAATGTAAGCCCAGGATCACTTGCCATGACGGGCATCAAAACGGGGCGTAGAAAACCGTCTAGATCCTGGGCTTACTATTCAGCAAGCTAATGCCCACCCACAGACGGCGAGAGGTTCTACTGCCTGTCTTCATGCTTGGCAAACCTTACCAATGCCAGCACGGACGCCAGATCTCTCCACAGTTAAGAAAGTTGGGGGCATAACGAGCAAGGCCTTCCAACCAGTTCGGAATTTTGGCGCTCTAACGCACTAATTGGACATAATATGAGACGATATCCATCAGGAGGGCATCCAGCAATTCTGTCAGTTAATGCCAATACGAATAACTGCTTGCATAAGGCCCAGATGTGGACCAACACGTTACTGATTTGCTCAGTTTCTGAAGTCCTTCCTCTTGAATAAATCGTCCAACTTTTTTGAAATAGTAATCATTTGTTTGTCAGTACGTGAGCTATCTTACTTCCAGCGATTCCCGTCCCATTTTCTTAGAGTTTGTGTTGGTTAGACCTCCTCTCGTGGCATCTAGTGGTCAGTACCACATAACATAGGTGTCTCCGGATACTTTTGATCTGAAATGTGTAATATGGAGCATTTACATGTTTAGCAGTGTATCCATACCGGCAGTTAGAGGAATGCCATTAATACGATTAACTGACGTTCAAGGCGTAAGCCTGTTGAAAAAATATAGTAAGACTATTCTGTTTCTATTTTGTAAATGAGTTTTCTGCTTTGAGTTCGTGTCACTAGTGGCGATCTCTGTGGTGTTATCTACTTCCTACAGACTTACTGATAAAAAGGGACAAGAATCAGCAGTGCACATGAACAGCAGCGACGCTACAGGCTATACCGGCCGCGCGTGGTAGATTACGTCACTTCACCATTTCCTGTCCCTTGGCAGCTCAAGAAGATAGTTCCAATAAACTACACAATGACAGTTCTGAATCAACATAATTGTTTTCATAGCTTGTATTTTTATTTATTTATTTTTTACAGAGGAAACTCTTTCTCAATGCTGTGTTTAGGAAACCACAATGTACAACCACCTGTGTTATTGAGGCAGAGGTAAGGTAGCTTTCTCAGTAGCTTGCCTCCACTCGTGAGAGGGGCAATGCGGCTTGTGAATACCGTTCGGTTTGTCAACGTGGCTCGAAGGATTCCACAACGCTTAAGTTCATGCGCTCATTGCCACTTCACGGAAGGCAGATGGTCATAAACTGCTGTTCATCGCATCTACGTCACTCTATAGTTAAACCACTGTCCTGAGGCTCAGAATATTAAAATTCTACCTCTTAGTGATCACTGACGACCACTACATACAAATTGCGATTTAAACAACACGAAATCGTCTCCACACAATCTGTTTTGCCCTAAACGTCCTTTACGAGAAATAGTACAAGCACCCCAACACGAAGTAGTTGGCCAAGAGAACATCTCGAATGAAAACTGGAATAATGACGTAGAGTTCTATTGACCGACGAGTACGGTATTTGTCTGGCACCTGATGACCGTCAGTGAAGACTGTGGTGGTGGATAGGTGTCAATGTCTGTCCCTCAGGTTCAGCATTGAGGTGGCTCAGTCGTGTTCTGGGCGGTAAGATGTACGGATGTCGGAAGCCACTCATCGCTATCGGGGGTAATCTGAAGGATACCATTTGAAACTTGCAGCGTGTCTTCGCAAGAAGCCTCCTCTCGCACTGAATAGTGTCATAAGAGTGTCTATGAATGGGACATGGTTGAGCAGTAACATCTATGCACGTTGTGGACAGTATTTCAAGGAGGACATACTCATGTTGCAATGATTGGGGCGGATCAAAATGATACTGAAGTTTCACCCAGCAATAGACTGATTTCACCGAAGTGCACTTTCCAATGAACTTTTCGTAGTTTCAAAGGGCTTGTGTTTTCATTCCCTAATAAACAAATAAACCAGCTACAGGTGGCACACAGCCAGATTTTATGCCCGGTTTCGTCCGTCAAAAGCGAGCAGCTGTGGGAAACGATTGTCTGATGATGCTACAATCTGGCTGCCGAAATCGGTTATAAAACCAAATTTTAGGTGACTTGTAACAGTTTTATCTGTATGCCATTTATAACAGCCGATGTGCCCCCAAACAAGCCATACGTGCATTTACTAGATTTTGAATATCTGTTTCCCTAGAATCTAAGCACACAGACGCTTTCAGATATGAAAGGCAGTGCACACCACCCTTGGGGCAGTTCATCCGCCTGCAGTAAAAAGTTTTCAGATGAGCAGTACAAGCACTCATCAGTCATCCTCACGACATGTACTGATAGAAATGGAAACTGTTACAGCCTGAGGCATCAGTCAGATATTTCTCAGAGTAGCACTTGCAACCTACGTCCTCAGTTATTTGCTGGATGTATTCCAATCTCTGTCTTCCTCTACAGTTCTTGTCCTCTACAGCTCCCTCTAGTACCATGGAAGTCACTCCTTGATGTCTTAACAGTTCTCCTATCATCCTGTCCCTTCTCCTTGTCAGTGTTTTCCACATATTCCTTTCCTCTCCGATTCTGTGCAGAACCTCCTCATTCCTTATCTTATTAGTCCACCTAATTTTCAACATTCGTATGTAGTACCACATCTCAAATGCTTCGATTCCCTTCTGTTTTCCCACAGTCCAGTTTTCACTACCATACAACGCTGTGCTCCAGACGTACATTCTCAGAAATTCCTTAGTCAAATAAACGCCAATATTTGATACTAGTAGAATTCTCTTGGCCAGGAGTGCCTTTTTGCCAGTACTAGTGTGTTCTTGACGTAGTCCTTGCTCCGTACGTCATTGGTTATTTAGCGGCCTAGGATGTAGAATTCCTTAACTTCACCTACTTCGTGACCATCAGTCCTGATGTTAAGTTTCTCGCTGTTCTCATTTCTGCTACTTCTCATTACTTCCGTCTTTCTTCGGTTTACTCTCAATCCATATTTTGTACTCGTTAGACTGTTCATTCAGTCAGTAGATCATGTAATTCTTCTTCACTTTTACTCAGTATAGTAATGTCATCAACGAATCGTATCATTGATATCCTTTCATCTTTAATTTTAATCCCACTCTTGAATCTTTCTTTTCATTTCCATCATTGCTTCTTCGATATACAGACTGAGCAGTAGGGACAAAAGACTACGTCCCTGTCTTGATCCGAGCGCTTCGTTCTTGGTCTCGTTCTCTTGGCTCTTGTACATATTTTATATTATCCGTCTCTACCTATAGCTTACCCCTATTTTTCTCAGAATTTCTAACAGCTTGCACCATTTTACACGCCGAACGCTTTTTCCAGGTCGACAAATCGTTTGAACGTTTCTTGATTTTTCTTTAGTCTTGCTTCCATCATCAACCCCAACATGAGAATTGCCTCTCTGGTACATTTACCGTTCCTAAAGCCAAACTGATCGTCATCTAACACATCTCCAATTTTCTTTTCCTTTCTTTTCCTCCTTTAAGAGATCGTAAATTATCTCCATTAGTGTGAGGTGTGACCTCCACGGACGCGAATACACTCTTGTATTCGTTGAGGCATGGAAGCAAACCTCTTCCGATTGTCATCGTGAGCAATTTCTTTCCATGCAAGAAACACATGCTGTGTCGATTCCTGAAGGTTGCTGTCTAGAGGCTGGTATGAGAGTATATTCCTGCCCATTGCATCCCATTCACTCTGCAAGAGCGACTTAACAGAAGACCACGCAGACCATTTGGGGATCCATACGTTTTTCGAGATATTTATCGAGCGGACTGCAATTTGGTGTATTGCATTATCCTGCTGGAATATGCCATATGGTACCCTGGTCATAAAGGGTATGCCAACTGGGTATACATTCTCGCCACCAACTGGCGAATTGTAACCTACCTTCAATTACTACAAAATCAGTCCTATTGTCATCCAATAGACATCAACACCCTGGTTTTAGGAGACTGCGGGGTATGGGTCTCGAGAATCGCCATCTCCTGTGGTCTCTCACCAGATCGTCTAAGAACACATTGGCGTCTCACTGACAGCCCACAGAAGTGAGAAGCGTCGCTGACCACCACAGAATTTCACTTTATGTCCCATTTGACTCTCGCTCTAGACTACATAAGTCTCGATTGTCTCTGATATGGTCGTCAAGGGTTAGACACTCACAAGATTTAGAGATCTCATTCCAGCTTTTAGTAATCTGTTCCAGACTGCACGTGATAGTATTCTGCCTATAATTAATGCTCTGATTTCAACTGTCGTTATTCGTCTATTCGTCAGAGCCGGTTATACAGTGCTACGATCTTCTCGTTATGTAGTCCGAAAGTAAGCTGAGCGTGTCGTCCTGTATGCATGCTGTGTTGTTATCACTACCTACAACGTTTCTGTAACGTTAGACACACCAAATAGACTTGTTATACTCACAACATACTTCATCCGTAAAAAAGCTTTTTGTTCTACACTGAAATTAATGAAATTATGCTCTCATGAAGACAATATGAACTGACTTCCTCCTTAATTTGTCGACTGACAGCACTGCTGGTGAAACAGGGGAGGACGGCTGTTGCTAGCTGTGTAAAGTGGGCTAAGAACCCAGCGGACGAGTATCAACACTCAGTGCAGATGTCCGGGAGTGTGACGCCACCTTAGGCATTGTGTGGCGACAATCGGTAGTACACCGTCCGACCTCCCAGTGGTTCTGGTTTGAGTCCAGCGACTTGCAGGGTGGTGTGGGTGGGCAGCAGAAGACGGATGACGTCTTTATAGTGGCACAAGGAAACAGACGTGATGTTAGCGGTGAGTTGCGGTAGCTTTGGGCTTTGTAGCGACGATACAGAAACTTGTATGTCCGCTGAACTGGCCGACCGCAAGATCTGCAACGCCTGACATTCTCGCCACCTCGGTGGAGGGCGTTGGCCCTTCTAGTCCAGTTGCCATCGGGGGTAAATCGTCTTCTGGAAATCAGAATTGGATTATTTTTTGGTGTAGTTGCACGCTTATGACGATGTGAAAGTAAGAAGTCGTTCACCTGCGCGAAATAAGATGGACCGTTGGTCGTGGTGAGTATGAAGACATTAATGGTGTAAGAAACTCAATATGAAAGTGCGTCGACTCATTTTGAATGCAGCGTTAACCTAGCCCCGGAAATGTCCACTAAACCGATCTCTGAGGCTGAAGTCAGACCCAGAGCTCCACATTCTGTATACAATATTTCACACCATGAGCTGTCCACTCAGTCATTAGGAACTTAATACCAGCTAAAGTCTGGTGCGACTTCTCAATTATGGCTTTTAACTCAACAATGTTTTCTGTGATGTTTCTTGTCTAGTGGCACTGAGAGGGGGCATCATCGTCACCACCACCACCACTGTCATCACCATCACCACCATCATCACCACCATTATCATCACCATCACCACCGTCATCACCACTACACCATCACCATCACCACCACATGCGTATCCACAATATGTTCTTCTTAACTGTCTGCTATTACATGACGATACTTTGAAATCTGTTACTATACATTGATAAGGAGTGCTAAGCTCCTCGACATGGTCGCATCTCGAAAAATCTCGTACCCTTGGACGGCTTAGGACTCGGAAAGCTCAATTCATTCACGAGACGTGGAGTGTAGCTGTCTTCTTCTTGTCGGTTGCAGATTAATACGGTAACGATGCTGCAGGGCGCGTTGGTCAATGACAATGTGAGGAGGGACTTTTACCCTAAGACAGCGAGAATGCTCTGTGACTCCCATACGCAGAGAGATAGGTCATAAATTAAACAGTATGCTCGAGGTGATAGAAATATGTGGAGCGCTGTCTGGTATACTTTGACGATTTATGTGTTTGAGAATTAACACTGAATGGATGTACTGAGCAGTCATCTATCCATGCTCGCACTGACACTCGCAAAGTGGAGAAGGGGTGGTTTAGCTATGATACTGAAATTAAGGAAACATGCTGTCACATCACTGGCCGGTGTTGAAGTTACTGTAAAACTTCTAAAATTATTCCCGCTATCAACTGTGATATTTATTATTAGAGTACATCAATGGTGTCTTTTCCATCCCATCCATGCCTTGGTGTGCTGTTGGTTACCACATAATGATTGACAGACAACGATTGTTTGAGTTCGGGAATGAGTTTTGTTTATGGGTAACAACTTCTGGGGGTTGCTAGCAGCGAAAAAGTGATAGCGTACATGAGTGCAATATGAGGAATCATTTGAAAGCGAATGCAGAGTCGTCAGCTATTCTGTCAGTGTGAGAGACAAGTCTAAATGTAGAGCTCGTGAATCACCTTCGGACTACAGTTTGGAGACCTACGCCAACGCCATAAAACTCTTCCAGTTTGCTTGTGTTGTAATTGTCTTTTATTTAAATTCAACGGATGTGTGGAGTGTTATGCTATCCACCATAAGAATATGGTTTACACTGTGCAAAGTCTATTTTCCTGTGAAAGGCCATGGATCAGAACTTCATAACGTTAGTTTAGAACCTGACAGAGGCCTTGAAGTCCTGGCAGAAAAAAAAGACATGTTTGGCATTGTACAAAAGCGTGTTAGAAAATAGTGTCTGAAACATCTAAACAGGACCAGAGAGAAACTTCCTGGTAGATTAAAACTGTGTGCCGGACCGAGACTGGAACTCGGGACCTTTGCCTTTCGCGGGAAGGTAGGAGACGAGGTACTGGCAGAAGTAAAGCTGTGAGGACGGGGCGTGAGTCGTGCTTGGGTAGCTCAGTTGGTAGAGCACTTGCCCGCGAAAGGCAAAGGTCCCGAGTTCGAGTCTCGGTCCGGCACACAGTTTTAATCTGCCAGGAAGTTTCATATCAGCGCACACTCCGCTGTAGAGTGAAAATTTAATTCTAGGACCAGAGAGATTTAGTACAGTCTGCGGGATACGATCATTCACATAGAGTATATGTGATCAAACTTTAAGTGGCTTAGTGGCTTCTGCAGCCCCTGTATATTTAATAGGCGGCAGTAGCAGTAGCAGTTTGAGGTGTAAATTCTGCGAGGGACTTGGTAAACCGTTAGGAAATCTTGGATGGCTGCACGCTTTGGTATTGTGGGAAGTATTGTGAAATCTCTTTCTCCACACTGGACTGCACCACAGCTATGTGTCAGTGCTCCCGCATCGGTGCCTAGGTGACTTATAAATGGGATGAGCTTTTGTAGTTGGTAATTTTTCTCTGTTGGGGGGCGTAGAGAATAACGATGATAGCATGTTGGGCAGATTGATTTGAATTGACGCGGATCTGTAGTACTTATATCTAGTTTGGGAACGTACCACACTGCGCGCATTTCCACCGAATGGTCAAAACACGCTCCTGTTGCACTACCTCAGGTCGTTCTGTTTCTACACAGGTTGCAGGAGGTGGTGAACATGTCTTTCTCTGACTTCTGCTCAGTTCCGACTTAAATTGGAATCACATGCGGAAAGCTATAAAAATGGGACCAGTTGCAAGATGCGTAGGGGGTGACTAAAACCAAGTTGAAATTTTACTGTAGCAACTAGGCTCGGGAAAGATGACTCGTTTCGAGATATGGGAGTGCCAGAAATATGACTGAGTAGTGGTTGTAATCATTAAATGAATTGTCAATAGGATCCCACGCATGTATGTGCTTGAATGGAAGTAGCCGATTCCAAATCATGGACATCATTTCTAGCGCATAGCATAACACTAGAGATCTGAGAAGCTAGTGTACATTTTCTTACAACCTCAATCGACACATCATCTACAACTACTGTTTGTGCTCCTTCTCAACAGTCATCGCCTATAACTCAGTGGATATATTGCGGAACCTCTGATATGGCCTCAAGACAGAATGCGCTACAAATACTAAAGAATTATCTAGCTGGGGCGGTGTGATGGAGTCGCAAATACAGCTTACATACTATGTTCCTTAGCCGAATCACTTTCAAAGTTCAGTGGTTTTATAGCAAGGTTGCGTCGTGGGCTGATAATACACATCCCTACGATCACCGTCACAGTATTTGTCCGACCAAAAAAAAAAAAAAAAAAAAAAGGCACCTCATTCAGAGATAATGTCGTACATCAATTCCTAAAGGGGGTATAGCTTTTAACATGGATACTTGTGTGCACCTGTAGAACCAAGACAGCTTGTGACAGTAATACACTCCTGGAAATTGAAATAAGAACACCGTGAATACATTGTCCCAGGAAAGGGAAACTTTATTGACACATTCCTGGGGTCAGATACATCACATGATCACACTGACAGAACCACAGGCACATAGACACAGGCAACAGAGCATGCCCAATGTCGGCACTAGTACAGTGTATATCCACCTTTCGCAGCAATGCAGGCTGCTATTCTCCCATGGAGACGATCGTAGAGATGCTGGATGTAGTCCTGTGGAACGGCTTGCCATGCCATTTCCACCTAGTGCCTCAGTTGGACCAGCGTTCGTGCTGGACGTGCAGACCGCGTGAGACGACGCTTCATCTAGTCCCAAACATGCTCAATGGGGGACAGATCCGGAGATCTTGCTGGCCAGGGTAGTTGACTTACACCTTCTAGAGCACGTTTGGTGGCACGGGATACATGCGGACGTGCATTGTCCTGTTGGAACAGCAAGTTCCCTTGCCGGTCTAGGAATGGTAGAACGATGGGTTCGATGACGGTTTGGATGTACTGTGCACTATTCAGTGTCCCCTCGACGATCACCAGTGGTGTACGGCCAGTGTAGGAGATTGCTCCCCACACCATGATGCCGGGTGTTGGCCCTGTGTGCCTCGGTCGTATGCAGTCCTGATTGTGGCGCTCACCTGCACGGCGCCAAACACGCATACGACCATCATTGGCACCAAGGCAGAAGCGACTCTCATCGCTGAAGACGACACGTCTCCATTCGTCCCTCCATTCACGCCTGTCGCGACACCACTGGAGGCGGGCTGCACGATGTTGGGGCGTGAGCGGAAGACGGCCTAACGGTGTGCGGGACCGTAGCCCAGCTTCATGGAGACGGTTGCGAATGGTCCTCGCCGATACCCCAGGAGCAACAGTGTCCCTAATTTGCTGGGCAGTGGCGGTGCGGTCCCCTACGGCACTGCGTAGGATCCTACGGTCTTGGCGTGCATCCGTGCGTCGCTGCGGTCCGGTCCCAGGTCGACGGGCACGTGCACCTTCCGCCGACCACTGGCGACAACATCGATGTACTGTGGAGACCTCACGCCCCACGTGTTGAGCAATTCGGCGGTACGTCCACCCGGCCTCCCGCATGCCCACTATACGCCCTCGCTCAAAGTCCGTCAACTGCACATACGGTTCACGTCCACGCTGTCGCGGCATGCTACCAGTGTTAAAGACTGCGATGGAGCTCCGTATGCCACGGCAAACTGGCTGACACTGACGGCGGCGGTGCACAAATGCTGCGCAGCTAGCGCCATTCGACGGCCAACACCGCGGTTCCTGGTGTGTCCGCTGTGCCGTGCGTGTGATCATTGCTTGTACAGCCCTCTCGCAGTGTCCGGAGCAAGTATGGTGGGTCTGACACACCGGTGTCAATGTGTTCTTTTTTCCATTTCCAGGAGTGTATGTAGTAGTTGTTGCGATCGAAGTTTTTTAACATCTGGTCCTCACACAGCTAATTTTGGGTCAATGTTATTTCGTATCGTAGGCAATCAATTATTGACGAAGTATTATGCTTAGTAGTAGTGGTGGATGCGTGATACGTTTGCATTTGAGCATCGGATTTATAAAGTATGTGTTTGTGGAAAGGAAATGACTATGTCCACTCTTAAGGAGGGTATAGATTTGACTTGGAGTACTGTGATAGCAAAGGGAAGAGTATGCCCAGTCATAAGGAAGGTGCAGATATTTCCAGAGCCACAGCCTTCAGCAGGGTTTATCTCCGATACTTCGCTCATTGTCGAATGCCGTTTAATTGAGCCCACGATCGTAACATTTAATTGTAAGTATAATTATAACTAATATATGTGACCGGTTTTACAGAATGATTTCCGTGTATGGATGGCTTGTGGTGGTAATGATTCATGTTCCCTGTTAACGGCAGCAGCCGTCCGAATGCAGAGGTCTGTTGGAGTGTAGGAATGTATTTGAGTTAACTTTGCCCTCGTCTAGACGACCGAACAGTGAATTAATACTTAGTATGTGTTGGGCGGCTTTCGTGATCAAGTGGAAATTTGAGGAGACTGTATATGGAGGTGTGTTTGCGCTGGACTGTTATTTCCTCCCATGTAAATTGCTCTGTTGACTGCTTCTGCACATTTCGTGCTTTTATTTAGTTGAGGGAAGATCGAGTGTGGTGTGTGCATCTAGCATGTAGAAGACACGTTTGTCTGTTCTCTAGACGTGGGAAAGACCTAAGTTGCCTTGTAAATTATACGGAAGATTTGCAATTTTTTTACATCACCAACTTCGGTATTCGAGAGTGCAAATATGAGTTTCTTCTATTTGTTTCTAGTTACTGAGTGGTTTACAGCATGCTGCACCTCAATAAAGTTTGGGGTTTGTAGAGAAATAATTTCCAGTCTATATCTTGGGAATTATGTTGCTCTAGCGATCGGTAGGGTGCTGCCTAGTTCTTGATACCGAGAAGTACCGCGAAAATGGTATAATATTATGAAGAACGATGTGAAAATAAGTGTGTTCTTGTAATCACCGAGTCTGGAGATGGAGCAGGTTTGGAGCAGAAACAGTAACGCGTTTGTGCCGAGGGGAAAGGATCTCGAATTTGCAGCAGAGCTCTGACATCGACTTTGGTTCACTGAGGGTGCTCTCATGTAAAAGGGATGATTTTGTATGGCGCTGAATGTCACGTCTGTAGAAAGAAAGAAAAGGACTGCGGAGCATCGTGACATATAGCCTGTGTGATTGTAGGCATACCATAATTTTTTCGGGTGTTCTACAGATATAAAAGATAACTGCACTGTTTGTGTAAAATGTGTATATATTGTGTTGTAAAGTTACTGTGGCTTACATTGTGTAATATATATATATATATATATATATATATATATATATATATATATATATATATATTGCACCGTAAAGTTAGTATGGTTCATATTATGGCATGAGTAGAGAGGATGACTGTGTCTCCTATCGTAAGAGTTTTTCAGTATTTGACGATAAGAATGGTAGTTTGTATGATATAATTGTCAGTGCAAAATGGCGATCTGTGTAAAATAACCGCTGGAAGCCTCACCTGCAGAAGGAAAAAAGGCGGACATTTCTTCGATATCGACAGTATCAGTAATTCGGCGGGTAAATTCGATAAGAAATAATCATACTGCTCGATTCATTGACGTCCTTTGTGCTGGGATACAGGAGCCTCTACATAGCATTGAGAACATTTGAGTATGTTGAAAGCAGGAAGGCTATCACGTGAGGTCAACGAGAAAGACTGCATTTGGCGTTACTTTCGTAAACAGGTTCTCTTAGGGTAAAAATTTTCATGCATTCAAGCGGAGACATCAAGTAAGCGAGCGTTAACCATTTCTGGAACACTATACAATTCCCAAAGGGTCGACTTGTCTGTTATTTTTTTACAAAACCATGTGACGTAAGAATAACATTGAGATCATTTTAGATGGCGAGTCGGCATGCTGGCGTTTCGCGACGGGGCGAGGTGTGAGCGATGCTGGGGGCAGGTAGGCATGGCTGAACACGTCGCACATGGACCGTTACAAACGTTAAGGGGGAAGCAGCCTGTGCTATTCTGTCATCAGCGGTAAAGACAAGTGCTGCCTTGAGGTGTCTCGAGTATGAAACAGACGTGAACGCGCCTCAGAGTTTTGTGACGTTGGTATAACTGTGACTGTATACTCGGAAATAGAGACAACTTTCCCCTGCATCCGGCGGCGGGTCGCGGCTGTGACGGTGCGTGCGGTCCTGAACGGAAGTCTTTGGGTGCTTTGATAGCTGACGGCCGCGTCACATCGCGGGAGCTGTGGCATGCGTTGAATGCATGTCTGTTGCATTATTTTGAGAGCGGGCCTGGGGGCTGTGATATGAGCTATTTGGACAGTTTAGGAGTTGATTTCGTGTCTGCACATTTGTGTACTGCATTTTGTAGGGGCAGTTTACAGGTCTGCACTGATATTATTTCTTTAATTTAGGAGTTCTTTACGTGTCTGCAGACTGTCTATTGTGATCCCAAGCACATCAGGGCTAGTGTTTTGTGTCAGTGTGATAAATATACTCATTCCCCAAATAAATTGTTTCAAAATAAATAGAGGGCACTCCTTCCTTACTCTATACAGCAGCCCAGCGCAGGCTGAGTCATTTTCGCACCATTTTCCCTATACAGACAACCATCTGGGATTTGGTCACAGGAGGGATGACAGTACCATCTGGTGGCAGTAACGTGTACTAGGTCAGCTGGAGTCTAGATCTCATGGTGGAGACACTGCTTGCAAAATAAAGACTTGTGCCCAGAGTCGTTTTCCCACCATTTCCCTCCAACCATCTTGGATTACGTCACAAAAGAGACGACAGCGCCCTCTGTTGGTGGTATTGAGTACTAGCTCGAGACCTTGTGGTGAACATCCTGTTTGACGCCATTTTGGATAACTGTACTTGCGTCGTCACCTGACTTCACGGTGGTGCTCTCTGGCGGCGATGAAATGTACTAGGTCTGTTGGGCTCTGGACCTCATGGTGAAGACATTGGCTGCCGCCATCTTGGATTGCGTCACAGATGAGAGCGCCCTCTGCTGGTGGCGATGTGTACTAAGGCAGCTGGTCTCTGGACCTCGTGGCAAGCCCATCTGCATGAAATTGGTTAAATAATAAAGACTTATCTCCAAGTCCTTTTTTCCCATGAATACTTGGGAGGAGGTTGCAGTTGAGCGACTGAGGTTAGTACAAGTGTCTTTCGCGCCATTTTCTTACCTTAGCAGCGAAACTCCAAGTGACCTTTGTTCACCACCAAAATTCAAACTTGGCCCCAGTTCATAGGAGGAGGTGGCAGTCGGGTGACTTAGATTAGTGGAGGTAGGCCAAGTGAGCTATCTTCCTGCGAGTTTCTTTGCTTAGTAGAGATAACTGGGGTGTGTTGCATTATCCTGTTGGAATATGAACTTCCCGCCATTTTTTTCTGGGGGAGGGGGGGGGGTGGCGCTTTCCTGCCAAAATTCAAACTTGCCACCAAAATCCGCCATCTTGAATGACGTCATCGCCGCCATCTTAGATGACGTCGTCGCCGCCATATTAGATAACGGTACTTTGAGGTCGTACACAGGTCGTCCCATTACTCTTGTTACGCAAGGCCGTTTCAGCTAGGCCAGTTCTCCTACCGATTTCCACGGTGTACCTACTGTCTTGAATGACAACACCTTCTATCTAGCATAACTGACTCCATTCTTGTATAGTTTCATGTTCTATCTTGATATTTGTTTGTCTCTTCATTGGCTTTTTTAACGGTCATTACCTTGATTTTTCAAGTGTTCATGTTTAGTTATGGTACCTTTAGTGCTAATGCTACACATCACAGCACTTAAGTTAGATCCACATGAAATGTATTCGCAGTTGCGTATATGGACTACCATCAGTTGAATAATGAAACAACGACTATGAAAATTTGTGCTAGACCGGCACATGAACCTGGTTTTCCCGCTTATCCCGAGCGGTCGCCTAAAGATTACGCTATACGAGCACGACTCACTGCCAGACACTAACTTCCATATGTCGTCAACCATGTGTCTACAACCTGTACTCGTAAATCTAATATGTATATTCCCGTACAGGGGAGACATTTTACATGACAGTGACTTGTCCGGTAACTGCGGATAAATACGATACTGCAGTGCCTGTATTATTCCGAATTACGATACAAAGTTCATACAGACATGCATGCATGTGTGAAGGAATTTTGCATCGGAATTCGGAATAATACAATCACTGCAATATCGTAAATACCGTATTTCTTAATTCCTTCTCCGAACAACGTCATCTGCAAATCTTATAAATGGATTTTCTGTCCGTTAATTTTACTGCCTTTCGTCTTGTGCTTGAAATTTGTTATGGCCTCCACAACGAACATGTTGAGTGAGTACGGGTATAGTGTGCAGCCTCGTCTCACTCCCCTTTTAATGGAAGCAGTTTAAGTGAATGGAAATGGTTTTTTTAGTTTTTGTACAGCAATAGAATGAGTATTTTGTCCCTCCTGTGTTTGTTATGGTCTTAAGTAGCATTTCCAGTTCGTATTACCGAAGGTTTTCTCTGTACCAAACAATACAATGTATGTCTTCCTGTTAACACTTAGCCGGCCGCGGTAGTCTAGCGGTTCTAGGCGCGCAGTCCGGAACCGCGCGACTGCTACGGTCGCAGGTTCGAATCCTGCCCCGGGCATGGATGTTTGTGATGTCCTTAGGTTAGTTAGGTTTAAGTAGTTCTAAGTTCTAGGGGACTGATGACCACAGATGTTAAGTCCCATAGTGCTCAGAGCCATTTTGTTAACACTTAGTCTTCTTTCGAGATTAGTTTGCGGTGGGCGAGAAAGTTGAGGAACGGCAATGCATCGTCCTTTTCTACCTCTATGTTGAACTGGATTTTAGTGTTAATACCACTGAGGTGTTCCAAGAACTCTTCATGTCTCACGTCCGTGGAGCCAAATGACAAACTTGTCGTCAACGTATCGAAAGGAACAGTTAGACATTAATGGCGCAGTGTCTAAGGAAATGTCCTCAAAATTCTCCATGAAGACGTTTACATCAACTGGAGCTAACGGGCTACCCATTGCAACGCAGTCCGTCTGATGGTAATACTGGCCGTTGTTCAGAAAATCATAAGACGTAAGAGTGTGCCTAAATACAGGGTAGGACAAATAAAACTGTTCAGGGCGAGTGGATACCATTGGACGTCAGTTTGTGGCAGCATTAACGGAGGAGGAAAATACTTGCAGTTACTTCCTAAACGATGGAGCAACTGCCCATAGTGCCGACCGAATCATGGAGCACATTTACACAATCTTTACTCTTGACAGAGTCGTTGGCAGATGTCAGTCAGGTCTTAGCCATAGCTCGCCACTCACATTACCTGATCTATCAGTGTACGATTACTTTGTGTTGGGAGCTCTCAAGTCTAAAGAGTATCGCAACAACGGTCACAGCCTTCAAGAATTGAAACAGAACTTTTCGGACGAGATTGCAGCAATTTCAGCGTCCCGATTTCGATCTGCCTTCAGTAACTTTCTCACCAGGGCCCAAAACTGCCAAACAGACGAATGATTTTCACTTTCAGCTTCTTGCTAAAGTCAGGTTAGCACTGTCTTTCCTTTCCTCTGCCGTGTTCCTTTGTACCGAGGAACTGTTCTCCGGGCCGCTTTTATTTGCCCCTCCCTGTAGCTCGACCACTTCACTTACGAAGCACTGGGATACTAGGTCAAATCAGTCTTTAACAGGCACATTCGTAAACAGCGACCCCACGTCAGTACTAACCATAATGTCACCCTCACTAAGTCGAAGACGGTTAATTCGTTTGCAGAAATCTGCTGAATCTTTAGTATGATGCTTGAATGTCCCATATGTGTAGCGAGATTGGCCAAATATTGCACCAGCTTGTATGTTATACATGAAATGTATTTCAAGTTGTGAGTATGGATAACCATCAGCTATTTAATGGAATGATCACTATGACCTCAGCGGTTTGGTCCCATAGTCCTTACGACAAATTTCCCAAATTTTTCCCTTTTTCAGCAAAAGTCTTCCGGAATTTATCCATTGTAATAGCTTCGTACAATGATGTAAAGTTTTTGTTTCACTTTTTCTCCTATTCTCTTCAGAAGTGCTGTTGGGATGTCGTCTGTTCCTGTTGCGTTCTTGTTCTTGAACTGCTGAAGTGCTGGATCAAATTTTTCTGGTATGCTAATCGTTCTATTATTATCGTCTTCCACCATATGTTCAGGTTAGAGATGGTTGTAATTTCCAACACTTCCGCATCATAGTACAAGTCTTCAAGATAGACCTTCCAGCAGTATGTCATATCTTCCCTGTCAATAAGTAATTGTCCATTCGTATCTTTTATCGTAGTACTTCCTTGTTTAAGTATGTACTGCAGTGGCTTTATCGTGCTATTTGCTTTATCTGTTCTTCCTCCTCTACATCATGCTCTGTACTTCGCCCAACTTCCTTCATCCTTTCTTCTTTGTCCCGTTTACATTCTGTCACAATGACATTCAGTATTGTTCTGTATTGCGTTTGGCTTTCTTTTGTATGTACCGTCTTACAGTGGTTTCTGTGATATAATAAATCTAGTATATCTTCAGTAATCCAAGGTTTTCTTTACCCCCTGTCAGCTTGAAATTATATGTACATCAACTACTGGCAAAAATCGTACATCCACCTACATATTTTAAAGCACTAACCAATGTATTGCCCCAACCTTTAGGCAGTTATTACATGTAACAGATATAATCTTAAGACCCCTGATTTGTAAAGTTTTCTCTCATACAATCGCTCCTTCCAACCTCTCCCTCCCTCTCACTTTCTCTTCCTCTCCCTCTGCCACCAACATAACTGTGAATCCCAACGAAAATTGTTATTTGTGTATAATTTTTCCACTGTAGTCAACATAATTATTGTATTTAAAGTTTGTAACATGCCACCTGATTGAATAAACGAGTATGGAGTTTAAGCTGTATCAACTTGCCAAAATAGGATGTATATGCCACCAGAAATATTTATTCCAACGCATACATTCTACACCTCAAAACAAACATCTCCAAACGCCTTTAAAAATTTATTCTGTAATAATGTCGTTACGATGTATATTCTTTGTACTTTGTGATAATGTCTTCTGTTCTACGATATATATTATTTGTACTTTGTGATAATGCTTTCTCTTCTGCTATACGACCCTTGCTCCGAATAGTTTCCAGACGACATATTTGTTTACAAAATATGACAGTATACATGTGATGTGTTATGATAGTGAAAGGAACCTGTGAACACTGTAGGTACTCTACTTTACTTATTTTATTTTTACCGTTAGATATACGATTAATTCTTTTTCGAAAGAAACTCAAAACCATGTTCTGAAATAGTGTTTTGTTTCTCCACTAGACAGTGCCACAAGTTCCTCCAAAAAATCGTAACACAACACACACACAAGTTTCATACTAACCACCGGATGATGGAGGTTTAAACCTTTGAAACGCGTCGTGGAGATAAATAAACAGTGACTGGTAACAGTAAACTTGTTGTTTCATTTAATTTCAATAACAGTCACGGTAAAGCCTAGCCTAAAATGTTCACATTTAAAGTCTGTTGTTTATCCGCTGAACATGACCAATCCATCTCAGTTGGTGACCAGTAACGGTGGCTTCTATTGTATACATCTTGGCCTCCTCGAGGATCATAGTGTCTGATTCTAAGTCATTTCATTTGGAGTTAATGACGTACCTAAGCGTCTGTTGGTTGAAGTGTTCTAGTTTCTTAAGATCACGACGATATCGTGTCCAGGTTTCGCAGCCATAGAGCAGGGTAGAAAGAACAACTGCTCGATACACCATCAGTTTTGTCGATAATGTAAGATCTTTATTCAGGAAGACCCGATGTAGGAGACGTCCAAAAGCAACATGTGCGGCATGAAGTCTGTTCTTCACGTCCTTTTCCGATGAGCAGTTAGTTGATAATATACTCCCTAGATAGAGGAAGTGCTCTATTTGTTCCAAAGGTGTGCTGGAAATAGAGATACTGAAATCCGGAAAGGCCGTTCCAGGAGCTGGCTCTGCTAAATCTTTGTTTTCTGGATGCTGATGGTCGGGCAAAACCTTTTATATGCGGTACCGAAATAATTTACAGACAGTTGCGGCTCTGTGGGTTTGTGAACTGGAGAAACATTGTCGTCAGCATACTGCAGTTGAGTTGTTTGAGTGAGACTTGTGAACCTTTTAGAGTGCAGTCTGGACTGATTAAATAGCCCTGGGTCAAATCTGTATTTACGTTCTACTCCGCAGTTGTTTACATACGACGTATCGTAAAGCATAGCTCAGACATGTCATCATGGAAAGCTTGGGTCATTTGACCAAAGTGTTCAGGGCAGCCGAAACGTTTTAAGACCTTTCACAATGCTTCTCTGGGCATTGTATCAAAGGCATTTTCTAGATCACAGACCACAAGTAGTAAAGATTTCTTTTATGGAGGAGAAATCCGTACCGAGATCCAGGAAGTACTGTCTAAGAAAGAGTTTGGAGGTGATTCAACGAAATTAAGAAAATGTTGTACCAGTTACGGAGACCAAGGATATGTCAGGGCAATTGTCACTTATGGTTCCGTCGACTATTTTGAAAATGGTGGCAATTGTGGAGTTTTAATGTCAGCTGCTACTTTACGGGTTTCTCACATTAGAAGAAACAGGGAGAATTGTCTGTTTTTTAGAGGAAATCCACCATTTTGAATGGTATCCAGGGGGTTCTGTCAAGTCTAGATGTATTTCTCGGTTTCATTCTATCTAGAGCCTTGTTGAGTTCATGAGATATCCGTGGGACTGCTATACAAGGTTGCACTGGATGTTGTGGGACATGTCCGAGAAAGTCGGCAGCAGCAGTAGAACTACGGTTTAAAAGTGCTTTCTAAAGCTCTTTCCAGCGGTTTAAGATGTCCTGTGATTGTCAGTGAGGATGGTCATGCTGTTGGCGACTTTCATGATTCCTGATGAGGAACGAACAGGCCCATATTTTTCTCTTATTCCAGCATAAAAACTCGGCAAGTCCCCGGCACCTGACAGGCTTTGAAGTTTCTTGGTTTTTTGTTGCCACCAGTGGTTCTTGATTGTTCTTATTTCACTTTGACGTTTCTGCTTGATCTCTTGAAAGTGTGTTTTATTTTCCAGGTAGGATGGATCTTGAGCAATAAATAGGAATATATCCCGTTCTTTACTTTTGAGGCTCTTAATCACATCGTTGTTGTCATAAAATCAATCGTTTATCTACTTCGCATCAAAACCTTGATTACCTCTGCAGACTTCTTGATGTTTTTTTAAAGTGGACCATTCCTGTTCAACATCTGTTGTGTTATCTGGGGCATTGCTAAGTCGTTCCAAAAGTGTGTCTTGCAAGGGAGAACGAACCATTTCATTCTGGAGGATGTTGATGTTGCATTTCCTCCTGGAAGGATTTAAGAAGGATCGTTGTTTACGATGGACAAGGATACTCAGATGGCTAACCAGCAGTTTATGTTCGGTCCAGCAACCATCGATGTTTCGAGTTGTTTTTTGTGGTCAGGACGACTTTCTTGTCATGCTGACATAGTCACTGAGATGGCAGTGTTTGATGCGTGGATGAAACCATGTTGTCTTATAACGGTTAGGTAAGCGGAAAGCATATTGGTGATACAAAACTCATGCTCACCTCAGAGACCTAGAAGTAGCAGCCCATTTGCAGTGCAGTTTCCTACACTTTGATTACCCATTGTTACCCCAAAAACTCTAGAACTGAAGTCGCCTAGTAACAAGAGTTTATTTGCGGTTGGTATCTTGACGAGAACATTGCTCAGCCGATGGGAGAACTGATTCTTTGTATCCTTCTATCCACCTAATGTGGGAGCGTAGGCAGAGACGAGGGTGACGAAGCTGTCTCCAGAAATGAGAATTCGAAGACTCACAACTATTTCATTGACTCGAATAGGGGTTAATCGACGTTATTTCACTATTTCTGTTTTTACTGGAAATCCTACACCACGGGTACGTGGTTCTCTTGCATCCTTTCCTTTCCAAAATATGGTGTACCCTGAGCTAGCCTGACTAAGATGTCTTCGCCTGATGGTCTGGTTTCATTTGAGGCAGCAACATCTACATCTAATCTAGCTAGTTTGTGGATGAGAAGAGCTGTTCTTCTTTCTGGTCTGTTTCCATTTAAATCCAGAAGAGTCCTGACATTCCATGTTACAGTAGTCTTTATCATATTGTTCTTTCTTGGTTTTCGTCTGCAAATTAGGAGTAACCTCCTGGGTGCGGATTCCCAGCCTCGTACAAGTGAAACTACTTATGCTTAATCAGCCTTTTCCAGGGCCTTGCCCATTCAGGGAGGGCAGCGGTTATCCTAAATAGGCCTGCCCAGTCGCAGACGAATGACCAGATCCCTGGGTAGTCACATGAGTTCTCAGGAAGGCGACCGTCACACACCTGCCGCTAGTATGCAGGTCCAGACTAGTAGCTTTCAGCCTTACTCACGCCTGCTACCACCGTCTTTATCCCATCGCCACTGGCCTTCAAGGAAGATGGGAGAAGAAACTGCCAATCGCGTGTCTTTGTTTAAGGTACATCTCAACTTACGAGGAAGTAACCCGCTCACTGTGATTCTGCAACAATTCATCGCGGCACGTGCGTATGAGACATGTGATTTCAGCCACCAGAACTGCAGCAAAGTACCGCGAGCTCTGGGACAGTGGAACAGCGCCTTTGCAGCCAGTTCTCGTGGCATCATCTCTTCCACCTACGCGACCGTCGGCGAACTCAGGTGTGATATGTTCCTCTTTCATCCGCTTCGCTGTTGGGTCCTAGGATGTTAGGGGAAGGCGTTATGGAAAGGGACGAAGAAAGGGATGGGGCGTTGTGGGACACACTTTGTCTGGTTCATCCGCTGAGACCTGTCTGGCTTGAGAGACCCGGCCAGTAGCTACGCTACCGCCAGCATAGCCCTCAGCTTGACGTTAACACGCAAACCTCTGTGCCCACAAGGGCAGTGCTACGATAATTCGTTGTCCTATGGAAAAGGAACGCATATTGTGCTGATGACAATCCCGCATCTTATCCGAAGTAAAAGAGGTTCACCACTTACTTCGTTATAGGTACGCGATAAACCGTAATTCCTCACCTGTTTTCTGAGTGTAAATTTTTAAACCCACAATTAATAAAAAGCATTTTGCAACGAAGGAGAGTTGCTCTAATTCCAAATGGGATAACAACATTCCAATATCAAAGTAAAAACCTCTTGCAGGAAGTGAGTGATGAGTGGATTCAAATGGTTCAAATGGTTCGAATGGCTCTGAGCACTATGGGACTTAACTTCTGAGGTCATCAGTCCCCTATAACTTAGAACTACTTAAACCTAACTAGCCTAAGGACATCACACACATCCATGCCCGAGGCGGGATTCGAACCTGCGACCGTACGGTCGCGCGGTTCCAGACTGTAGCGCCTAGAACCGCTCGGCCACACAGGTCGGCTGATGAGTGGGATTAGGAAAAAGCATGCAGCATGATTATGTTTGATATGAACAACCTCTGGTGACATTAAAAGCAACGGTGGTAACATTAAGAGTGCAACGGGAATTCCACTGTTAAATGCAGAGGAGAGAGCAGATAGGTGGAAAGAATACATTGAAAGCATCTATGAGGGTGAAGATTTGTCTGATGTGATAGAAGAAGAAACAGGATTCGATTTAGAAGAGATAGGCGATCCAGTATTAGAATCGGAATTTAAAAGAACTTTGGAGGACTTACGGTCAAATAAGGCAGAAGGGATAGATAACATTCCATCAGAATTTCTAAAATCATTGGGGGAAATGGCAACAAAACGACTATTCACCTTGGTGTGTAGAATATATGAGTCTGGCGACATACCATCTGACTTTCGGAAAAGCATCATCCACAAAATTCCGAAGACGGCAAGAGCTGAAAAGTGCGAGAATTATCGCACAATTAGCTTAACAGCTCATGCATCGAAGCTGCTTAGAAGAATAATATACAGAAGAATGGAAAAGAAAATTGAGAATGCGCTAGGTGACGATCAGTTTGGCTTTAAGAAAAGTAAAGGGACGAGAGAGGCAATTCTGACGTTACGGCTAATAATGGAAGCAAGGCTAAAGAAAAATCAGGACACTTTCATAGGATTTGTCTACCTGGAGAATGCGTTCGACAACATAAAATGGCGCAAGCTGTTCGAGATTCTGAAAAAAGTAGGGGTAAGCTATAGGGAGAGACCGGTCATATACAATATGTACAACAACCAAGAGGGAATAATAAGAGTGGACGATCAAGAACGAAGTGCTCGTATTAAGAAGGGTGTAAGACAAGGCTGTAGCCTTTCGCTCCTACTCTTCAATCTGTACACCGAGGAAGCAATGATGGAAACAAAAGAAAGGTTCAGGAGTGGAATTAAAATACAAGGTGAAAGGATATCAATGATACGATTCGCTGATGACAGTCTAATGAGTGCACAGTATGGTTTGAGAGTAAATCGGAGAAAGACGAAGGTAATGAGAAGTAGTAGAAATGAGAACAGCGAGAAACTTAACATCAGGATTGATGGTCACGAAGTCAATGAAGTTAAGGAATTCTGCTACCTAGGCAGTAAAATAACCAATGACGGACGGAGCAAGGAGGACATCAAAAGCAGACTCGCTATGGCAAAAAAGGCATTTCTGGCCAGGAGAAGTCTACTAATATCAAATACCGGCCTTAATTTGAGGAAGAAATTTCTGAGGATGTACGTCTGGAGTACAGCATTGTATGGTAGTGAAACATTAACTGTGAGAAAACCGGAACAGAAGAGAATCGAAGCATTTGAGATGTGGTGCTATAGACGAATGTTGAAAATTAGGTGGACTGATAAGATAAGGAATGATGAGGTTCTACGCAGAATCGGAGAGGAAAGGAATAGGTGGAAATCACTGATAAGGAGAAGGGACAGGATGATAGGACATCTGCTAAGACATGAGGGAAAGAAAAGCGTTACTGCTGGCAATTGCATTTGGAAGATCGTAGTACTTTAACTGCAAAATTGTGACAGAAACTCTAAATTAGAGCACCAAATAATTTTCGAGAAAAGAACGTGACACCGTTGAGTAAATTTCACTTAAGAAGAACAGAACAGTTCGTTTACTAGTAATATCCTGTTTCCGAACTTCATCGATGTAAAAGGAAGTAGCATGTTTAGTAGGTTCAGTGCCACTTTATTATATCAGAACACGAGATACGGTATAATTTCCGCCAGAAAATGCACATAACTGATGCAGGTGAGGTATTTAAGCCTATTTAGAACGGTAAGACTACACGGAAGAAGCTAAATTAAAGACTGGGAGCAAATTTGTAAAACAATAGTCTCAAAAGAATGAAGATCATCCACCGTATTTTCCGTAATGCAAGTTAGTCTATGACAAAAATTTACAGGATGTATCTTTATGCGGCGAAAACATTATTACTACTGCCCACTGTGAAGTTTAAAGGGTCCTGGTGGTGTTGCGGGCACATGACGCAGTGAGGAAAACATGCAAGCGGAAGAGACGAATGGACAGTCATTACAGCAAAGATGCGGGCCGCAAATGCGGAAACCCATTGCTATAAGCGGTTTTGACAAAGGGCATATTGTTGTGGCGCTGTTGGTGAAAACGAGAACCTCTGAAACGACAAAGCTGGTCGGCTGTTTGCGTACTGCTATCGTGAGCACCTAGGGAAAGTAGTTGAAGGATGGTGGAACAGCGCGTGGGCCATATGGTACTGGACGTCCACGTCTCAGTACAAAAAGTAGAGGGCGGAGGATCCCCCACTGTGCAATCCACGATCTGTGGCGAATATGACGTCATAGTACAATGCTGGTGCAGGCACAAGTGTTTCGGAGCACACCGTTCAACGGCCATTGTTGAACACAGAGCTCCACATCACACATCTCCTACGTCAGTTAAGACCGCAGTGGGCACAGCTTCACTGGGTTTTCACAGTGGATCAGTAGATATGTTTCGTCTGTCGAATGAGTTGCATTTCTTGTTACACTATATCGATCTCTGGGTTCTTACACGCCGTCAAAAAGGTGAATGGCTGCTTGAAATTTGCGTTGTGCCGCAGATGCAGGCCGGTGAGAGCAGAATTATGCCATGGGGCACATTGAGCTGGGATTCCGTGAGACATATGGTAGTAATCGAAGAAACCATGACAGCAGTGAGCTACTTGAACATTACTGCGGACCACCTACATCGCTTCATTCTTTTAAGTCTCCCCCTAGGCCGACGACATCTTCCAGCAGGATAACTCTCCATGATACACGGTCTAAATCGTGCTGCAAAGTGGTTTGACGAACATGATAGTGACCTCACATTAATGTCTTAGCTAGCAAATGTACCTCACCTTTACCTGCTGGAACACATATCGGGCGCCAGGTGCGTGCCCACAAACCGTGGTTCCGTAATTTGCGAGAATTTAGAGACCTGTGAGTACCCATCTGATGCCACATGCTTCTGGAAACCTAGCAAGGACATGTAGAATACATCGCTGCTGCACTCTTGTATGTGTTTGAAAAATGCACCAACACTCTATTAAACAGATAGTCATAATGTTTTGGTTCATCGGTGTAAATTGCAACTATTAAGGTATAACTCAGCCTAACAACTCATATTAACCAGTTGTTGTTGTTGCTGTTGTTGTTGATGTGGTCTGTAGTCCAGAGTCTGGTTTGATGCAGCTCTCCATATTACTCTATCCTGTGCAAGCTTCTTCATCTCAAAGTACCTACTGAAAGCTATATCCTTCTGAATCTGCTTAGTGTATTCATTCCTTGGTCTCCCTCTACGATATTTACCCTCCACGCTGCCCTCCAGTACTAAATTGGTGATCCCTTGATGCCTTATGGAGCCGAGCGACCGCTACGGTCGCAGGTTCGAATCCTGCCTCGGGCATGGATGTGTGTGATGTCCTTAGGTTAGTTAGGTTTAATTAGTTCTAAGTTCTAGGCGACTTATGACCTCAGAAGTTGAGTCGCATAGTGCTCAGAGCCATTTGAACCATTTGAACCTTGATGCCTTACAACGCGTCCTACCAACCGATCCCTTCCTCTAGTCAAGTTGTGCCACATATTCCTCTTCTCCCCAATTCTATTCAGTACCTTCTCCTTAGCTACGTGATCTACCCACCTAATGTTTAGCATTCTTCTGTAGCACCACATTTCGAGAGCTTCTATTCTCTTCTTGTCTTAACTACTTATTGTCCACGTTTCACTTCCATACTTCCATACGAATACTTTCAGAAGAGACTTCCTGACACATGTATACACGATGTTAACAAATTTCTCTTCTTCAGAAACGCTTTCCTTGACATTGCTAGTCTACATTTTATATACTCTCTACTTCGACCATCATTAGTTATTTTGCTCCCCAAGTAGCAAATCTCTTGACTTATTAGCAGTTTTTCCATTCCTCTGCAAAGAATTCGTGTTAGTATTTAGCAGCCGTGACTTATTAATTTTCACGCCTGTCAACACCTACTTTCTTTGGGATTGGAATTATTATATTCTTCTTGAAGTCTGAGGGTATTTCGCCTGTCTCATACATTTTGCTCACCAGATGACAGAGTTTCGTCAAGGCTGGCACTCCCAAGGCTATCAGTAGTTCTAATGGGATACTGTCTACTCTTTTTTTCGACTTAGGACTTTCAGTGCTCCGCCAAACTCTTCACAGAGTATCATATCTCCCGTTTCATCTTCGTCTACGTCCTCTTCCATCTCCATAATATTGCCCTCAAGTACATCGCCCTTGTATAGACCCTGTACATATTCCTTCCACCTGTCTGCTTTCCCTTCTTTGCTTAGGACTGGTTTTCCGTCTGCGCTCTTGACATTCATACAAGTGGTTCTCTTTTCTCCAAAAGTCTCTTTAATTTTCCTGTAGGCAGTATCTATCTTACCCCCTAATGATATATGCCTCTACATTCTTACATTTATCCTCTAGACATTCCCGCTTAGACATTCTGCACTTCCTCACGATCTCATTTATGAGACGTTTGTATTTCTTTTTGGTTGCTTCATTTTCTGCATTTTTATATTTTCTCCTTTCATCAATTAAAATCGATATCTCTTCTGTTACCCAAGGATTTCAAGTAGCTCTCGTCTTTTTGCCTACTTAATCCTCTGCTGCCTTCATTATTTCATTCCTCAAGGCTACTCATTCTTCTTCTACTGTATTTCTTTCCCCCGTCCTGTCAATCGTTCCCTAATGCTCTCTCTGAAACTCTCTATAACCTCTGGTTCTTTCAGCTTATCCAGGTCCCATCGCCTTAAATTGCCGTCTGTTTGCAGTTTCTTCAGTTTTAATCTACATTTCATAAACAACAGATCGTGGTCAGAGTCCACATCTGTCCCTGAAAATGTCTTACAATTTAAAACCTGGTTCCCAAATCTCTGTCTTTCCATTATATAATCTATCTGAACCCTTCCAGTGTCTCCTGGCCTCTTCCATGTATACAACCGTCTTTCACGATTAGTAAACGAAGTGTTAGATGTTATGCTCTGTGCAAAATTCTACCAGGCGGCTTCCTCTTTCATTCCTTACCCCCATTCCATATTCACCTGCTGCTTTTCCTTTCTCTTCCTTTTCCTACTATCGAATTCCAGTCCCTCATGACTATTAGATTTTCGTCTCTCTATCAACCAGAATAATTTCTTTTATCTCATCATACATTCTTCAATCACTTCGTCATCTGCGGACCTAGTTGGCATATATACTTGTACTACTGTGGTAGTCGTGGGCTTCGTGTCTGTCTAGGCTACAGTAATGTGTTCACTATGCTGTTCGTAGCAGCTTACCCGCGCTCCTATTTTTAGTCATTATTAAACCTACTCCTGGATTACCCACACTTTATTTTGTATTTATAGCCCTGTACTCACCTGACCGGGAGTTTTGTTCCTCCTGCCACCGAACTTCACTAATTCCCACTATATCTAACTTTAATCTATCAATTTTCTAACTTACCTGCCCGATTAAGGGATATGATATTCCACGCTCCGATCCACAGACCGCCAGTTTTGTTTCTCCTGTCAACGACGTCCTCCTGATTAGTCCCTGCCCGGAGATCCGAATGGGGAAGTATTTTACCTCCGGAATATTTTACCCAAGAGGACGCCATCATCATTTAACCATACAGTAAAGCTGCATGCCCACGGGAAAAATTACGGGTGTAGTTTCCCCTTGCTTTCAGCTGTTCGCATTACCAGTACAGCAATGCCGTTTTTGTTAATATTGCAAGATCAGATCAGTCAACCATCCAGACTGTAGCCCCTGCAGCTACTGAAAAGGCTGTTGCACCTCTTCAGGTACCACACGTTTGTCTGGCCTCTCAACAGATATCCCTCAGTTGTGGTTACATCTACGGTACGGTTATCTGTATCGCTGAGGCATCCAAGCCCCCGCACCAACGGCAAGCTCCATGGTTCATGGAGAGAGGGGGGGATTAACCAGTAATGAGCACAAATTTATAACGAATAATTCTCAGAACTGTGTCGCTGTCTTACAAATTGAACCACCGACTTCCAGAAAAAAGAAGCACATTGACAAAGGCTGCTATTTAACAACAAAATTACAGAATGAATGCGATTCAGCTGACTTGTACTGAATCTTGAAACGGTTCACCATTTTATCATCTTTGAGAAGGCACTGGAGTATTTGCCTGAGTTATGACAATACAATTCACGCATTTCCCCTCGAGCGGGCCTCATGTTTTGATGAGGCAGATAAGATTTAAATACGCGAGGTAAAGAAGATAGAAATCTGATACAAGACGATGAAGCACCAGCAGCTGTGAAAATGGGAGGCGCAGACACTCATCCACGGAGAGTTAAATTAACTTAAGATTGCTAAATCATGTGTGAAAAGAATTTACTCACATGGACAGTTGAAGAAGAGGATAATGTCAGAGTTACAACAATAGAAACTTCATGTTAACTCAATTTTCGTCCGTTCTTGGTAGAACGACATTATAATAAATGAAAAGCAATAGAGGCATAACTGTACATAGTTAAGCTACATGAGCCAAAGACAGGTATTTTGAGAGGATCTATCGTGTGATCCAAAGCGACAATGGACGCTTTCCATTCAGCTGCCACATCTCTGTTTCAGAGATACCACATTCTTTGAAAGTAGTTTGATAAAAACAAATACATATTAAAAGAAAAAAGTTCAAACATTTTAATATTCAGCTTAATGATTAAAAATGTTTTAATGATGTTGCAAAGGTATATCTGTCTGCGAATAGAAATTGATATTACAGAGGTGACTGAAATCAGACGTGAGCATGGGCTTTCGGACGAAACAAAACCTTCAAAATGCTAACGCAGTCACTCATGTTATTGAACAATGGTGCAACCATGTCAACTATGGGAAATAGATATCAATTACTATGAAATTCCGCACTAGATTGGAAGCCTGCAGCAAAACACGAAAAATGCGAGCATGAGGTACAATGACAGGGAAAGAAAAAATGGTAGTATGACAGAGACAGAAAAGAGGTTTTTCATTTAAGTCAATTTACTGTCGTAGAACATATTCCAGCTAACTGTGATAAATGGTACACGTAGATAACATGACGCACTTTTTTTCAGCAGTAGCAACCGAAAGTTCCAAATGACTGCTTTAAGCATAATCTGAGACACCAGCGAAAGAGTAGCCAATGAAAAGGAACATCAGCGAAAAGAGTTTCCAATGAAGAGAGAAACTTCAAGCTAAGAGATAACAATGTACCGGGTGATCAAAAAGTGAGTATAAATTTGAAAACTTAATAAACCACGGAATAATGTAGATAGAGAGGTAAAAATTGACACACATGCTTGGAATAACATGGGATTTTATTAGAACCACCCCATATTGCTAGACGCGTGAAAGATCTCTTGCGCGCGTCGCTTGGTGATGTTTGTGATGTCCTTAGGTTAGTTAGGTTTAAGTAGTTCTGAGTTCTAGGGGACTGATGACCTTAGAAGTTAAAACCCATAGTGCTCAGAGCCATTTGAACCATTTGAACTTGGTGATGATCGTGTGCTCAGCCGCCACTTTTGTCATACTTGGCCTCCCAGGTCCCCAGACCTCAGTCCGTGCGATTATTGGCTTTGGGGTTACCTGAAGTCGCAAGTGTATCGTGATCGACCGACATCTCTAGGGATGCTGAAAGACAACATCCGACGCCAGTGCCTCACCATAACTCCCGTCATGCTTTACAGTGCTGTTCACAACATTATTCCTTTACTTCTTGTTGCTATTTCTCGTTACAGTTCCTACATTTTTCGCAAAACATCCGCGAATAACTTTTGCCAGAGTGTCTTCCGTATTTAAGAAATAAAGATATCATCTGTCTTCTCTATCTTGAGACCACGAAAATCGTGGAAGCGGGTCGTAGGCGGTCTCTAGCATGACTAAGGTCTTCAGAAACAAGTTCCAATACCGAAGGTACATCGTAATGCCATGAAGTGAAAGAGCTTCTTGCGATGTTGTTTCATCTTCTAGAAAGAAAAAAAAAAAAATGTTCGAGTTTCTTGCTACGATAGGTATACAACTTCTTAAGAAACAGTTAGTGATCAGTATCCCTCAACGTAAGAAGGAAGCAATGGGTTCGATACATGTACGATACCGTATGCCACATTATCTGTAGTCTGTCAGCTAACCGAGGGAGCTGGTGCATCGATGAAGATACCTGCCTGCGCGCTTATAAGCAGCTGATGAATGAACTACGCACCCACCAGGAGCGGTATGAAGGTTTGTTGCTCTTCTTGTTATCCTGTCATTCCCCGTGTCGCAACGGCGCATCACTGGTGGAGTTGCTTCATGGACGGCGCCACCGCAACTTGCTCCAATTGCTGCGCCCACCGCGGTGGCCGATGCCTACTCCTCTCCCTCATGCTACGAATCAAACTAATAGCCTAGTTTTCTTTTTTAAAGGTCAAGTAGCGATCGGAAGTGCTGGGAACGCGGCTTCGTTGTAAGGTTGCTTGGTAATTGCATATTTTTGATACAGGGTCCAGGCAGATTGCAGCGACGGCACCTGAATCAAATTGGCACCTGTAAATTGCGTTATCCTGCTACTGACTCTTTGTTCACAGATTCATTGCCTGACCGGGTGATGCAGCCGGTATCTTCTCTGGCTACCTGGGGTCCTGCGTCGCCAGCACCTGGCCATGAACCTATGGTCCTGGACCCTACAGGTAATCCGGCGTCTAGCGGACAGCTGACGTCCACAGGCGTTGGTCCTCTCCACTTCACGGCCGGCCAGGGGTTCGACGCACCAATTCGAGACACCGTATCGGTTCGACCACCAGGAGACCTCGCACTATTGCTGGATGCAGAGACGCACATTCCGTCTGGTTTCTCGGCTGGCGTTCCAGGACGGCCTCAAAGCGAATGCCGGGGCGAATACAGGAGCTCGGCACCAGCCACAGCTTCGGCTCCTGCCTCCTCGTCTCTTCTTGCATCCATGCCTCCAGCCCCGCTGTTGTTGCAGTTGTCGTCACTACACGACAATGGAGAGGAGGTTAGAGGGGAGGAGTGTAGTGTCGCAGCTTATCGATACTGCCAGAGCTGGCGTCTCCATGAAAATTCCTTCGGGCACTGCGAGCGGCGCTTTGAATATTGTCACCAATAGGGTGACCTGACCAATGAAGAACATCCAGGCCGCCGACTAATGACCACTACCAGGACGGTGTTACAAGCGGCGGCCACCTCGGCACCAACCATCTAGTTCGAGTTTAGTTCCGTGTTACTACATGGTGCCGAACATTAGCTCGAGCTGTTGATAGCTAGCTCTACGGGCAAACATTCGGTGTACATAGACACACGCATCACTTTGCTTCTCTCCACGCCTATTTTTCTTAGCGCTTTCTGGAAATTTTTTTTTGAACTTTTACCATTTGTGCTTTCCGATATATCTGCTTCAGATCCGTGCATGCCATTTTCTCTTATTTTACTTGTTCGTGCCGCCACATATTGATTTAGCTTTAGCATTGTTTGCTTTGCCATGGCTATCGCATCGCCCCAAGCCGCAAGCTAGCCTGTCTCGTAGTTAGCGGCGCCACAATTGCAAGCGCCTTTGGCACCAACGCTCGATCTAACACAGCTTCTTCAGACAGAGATGCCACAAATGACGCAGCTTACTGAGCTTATGAAGGGCTTCATTCAGATGCAGACGGCAGCCAATGAGAATCACCTTCAGGCGCCACCAATTACGGCAGCGCCACAGCTTACACAGTCATCCTTAGCGCTTCCGTTTCGCCCATTTCAAGAGGAGTGGGTTCAGTAACTGGACCAGTTTGAAGCTCATCTATCTGCACACCAATGCCAAATGCCGTTAAACAGTCTCTCTTTTAACAATGGCTTTAGTGTCAGTTAATAGGATGTATTGCACATTGTTGCCCATTTCGGGGCCAGAACTCGTGATCTATGAAGAATTAATCCACGCTTAGAATAGATATTATGAGAAGAAATTCCTTTTGGCAGATGCCAGGTTTAAATATGTCACACTAAATATGTGACAGACTTACAAGAGTTTACGTAAGATTAAATGTGGCTGTGGCAAGTATTATAGTGACCTCATGATACGTGGCGCTGTTACTCAGAACGTGGCTGATAATAGAAGAAGGAAACTTGCTGCCAAGAGTCCCTACTTTTCCTAGCCACGGCTGCCACAAACTGTTAACAGTGTAGCACTTCTTCAGTGGCCACTTGAGTAAAATATGCTTATTTATAGTGCGCTTGTGTCAACTAATCTTCAACTAGCCTGTCCAGATTCCTGCGGCGGCATATCTCTTTGGCCACCATCTTCACAAAATTTCCATTCTTTTGTCCAAAATCTGATCATTTTCAGTAACAATTCTTTTTTAAGGATAGTTTTGACGAAAGAGATAAGACGCATGTTTTTATCAAGAGCCAGAATTGGAAACACAGAAAAATGACTTAAAACGCATCAAAAGATAATGTATATCAATTCGGTAAGTTATCTCTGAACAACAAAAAAAAATTTCTACAGTATCGTCTCAAAGTGTGAAAGTTATGTAAGCTGAATGTGATGTGGATCTCATGTATCTAAAAGTGATGTATGGATCCTGACGAATTTGTTTGATTTTATAAAAGTCATATATTTTACCAAAAACAACTGTTATTGTATCACAACGAATGGCATAACAGACTGCTTCGCAAGAACAACTAAAGAAAATCAGACTACTGAACAGGTAGAAGAATGAAGGTATGAAGAAAAGAAGTCGATAAGAAGAATATGGAAGATACAGCACGAAGTAATTAAGCTTTTGCATTCGTTTAGCTTACAAATATCAAAGAATACTTCCACAGGAATTTAATAATGCAACAGAAAGTGTTTTCTGAATAAATTCCAAATCGGAATACAAGAAAGTTTTGATTCATTGTAATATGCTGGATGGACTTGTTACTTGACCACCAAATTCCGAGAGACAGTGACAGAAAGGATGAATTGTTTGTAAGAAATGCGTGTCACGTTACACTCTGCCGGCTGATCTGTGTGTGTTGGAAGTTCCCAAGGATTGTGTGTAATAATCTCAGCTTATCTACGTGTGTTGCAGAGTCCAAGAGTACTATGTGAAAATATTTGAAGTACATTTCTTAACAGGACTGCAATACTTTAAATAGTTTTAAATGCTCTAAAAAAGAAATATTAGTTCTCGGACAATAATGAAGATTGATAAAGAGGGCAGCAGACGAATCAGTGCGGATCAGCCGTCCTCTACTGTCTTAAATCTACAATGAAAAATTTTATGGATGTGCATTCATTCTATTAACTGGAAAATAAAAGAGACCTATTCCCAACAAATTAGAGCATTTAAAATTTAGTAGAAGATTACTTTCAAAAGAAAAAACGGATATCTGACTTTACTTTTTAAGAAGAAGAAGGTCGCGCACCTGTCTTCCCTCTGCAAATCCACCTCAGAGATACAGCACGGACAGTGCTGTACAATGATATAGTCGGCTGATGCAAGCACGACGTGAGTGTCGAGTCTGCTGACTCTGACACCACTGCCGAGGTGCGATCAGCAAGCATGGCCCACCACAGGGCACTCAAAGAGCCTGTGGTCGCCTAAATGTCGAGGCACCAGCAAAGGAAACAAAGCCGCCGCCAAATCAGCGTGGGAAGACGACCAAGTCTTCCCTATCAAGGTGGAAGCTTTCCCTCCGGTCGTGGACCCTAAACCACATTACTTCAGCTGCCGTGGAGAGGGCCGAGTGGCAAAGTACTGCCGCATCACACCGAGATGCGTCAGAAGCTCAGGCTACCATCACAGCCCCGCCAGCAGGCGACACATGGAGGACGCGGGTGCTTGCTGCGCCATGCACCGTATCGTCAACTACCGTTGCTGCCCGGCCATCTCTAGCGGCAGCCAAGCCGATGGCGAAATGAGGCCCCAGACTCAGCGCACGCAGATGCAGGAGAAGACGACGACGCCAGTCGTAAGCAACCGCTGAAACCCCCCTCCCCCTTTTTTTCCCTGAGCGGCTCTGATATCCCACCAATTGTGAGGAGGATCGGCCGCCAGTAGGGAGGTGGGAACAGCAGCCGCGATCTGGAAAGACACAGCAGCAGCAGAAGACCGCCCAAATGCTCGCCACAATGCTTTTTAACGTCTGAGGAACAGCTACAGCCATCCAAGCCATCATGGTCAGAGAGGACTGCGTTCTTAGCCACACAGAAAGACTGCATCGAGAGATTGCTAGAGACTTTCTAGCAGGCAGAGGGGTATGTGCCCCTGCCACTGCCCCAGCATAGCCATAGGAGAAGGTAGCCGCCAGGCAGACATCGACTCCTCAGGCAATGCCCCAAGCCACTGGGACTGCCCCTGCCGAACAGTCTACAGTATTCAAACTATGAGATGAAATGGAAATGAGTGTGTGATATCGTTGGGCGGGAAGCCCCATTCAGGGAAGATCGGCCACCAAGGGCAAGCCTTATTTCATTTGACACCACACTGGGTAACTGGCGCACCGGTGATGAGGATGAAATGATGAGGACAACACAACACCCAGTACACGAGCAGAGGAAATCTCCATTTCGGCCAGGAATCGAACACGGACCCACTTATATGGGAGGCAGGAGAAGAAGACGGCGCCAGCCATCAGAAACCGCTGCCTACCGCCCCCCCCCCTGCCCCTGAGTGGCTGGAATGTCCCACGTTGTGGGGAGGACCGGCCGCCAGTGGGAGGGCGGGAACTGCAGCCAGCATCTGGAAATTCACAACAGCTGCGGAAGACCGTACACATGCTCGCCACAATGCGCATTAACGTCTGAGGAATGACTACGGCCATCGAAGCCATCATGGCACAGAGAGGACTGTGTTCTTAGCCACCCTGGCTACACACAAGGACTGAATCTAGAGTTTGCTAGCGAATTTCGAGCAGGCAGAAGGGTACGTGCCCCTGCCACTGCCCCAGCAGCGTCGTAGGAGAAGGTCGCCTCCAGGCAGACATCCACTCCTCAGACAATGCCCCAAGCCACTAGGACTGCCCCTGACGAACCGTCAGCAGTATTCAAAGAATGAGATGAAATGGAAATGAGTGTGTGATATCGTTTGCCAGGAGGCCCCATTCAGGGAAGTTTGGCCACCAAGTGCAAATCTCATTTCATTCGACGCCACACTGGGCGACATGCGCGCTGGTGATGAGGATGAAATGATGAGGACAATACCCAGTCCATGAGCAGAGGAAATTTCCAATTCGGCCAGGAATCGAACATGGGCCAACTTATATGGGAGACAGGAGAAGACGACGACGCCAGTTGTCAGCAACCGCTGCCATCCCCTCCCCCCCCCCCCCCCCACTTTCGCGTGAGTGGCTGTGATATCCCATCAATTGTGGGGAGGACCAGCCGCCAGCAGAGGGGCGGGAACAGCAGCCGCGATCTGGAAAGACACAGCAGCAGCAGAAGACCGTTCACATGCTCGCCACAATGCGCACTAAAGTCTGAGGAACGACTATGACCTTCCAAGCTGTCATGGTACAGAGAGGACTGCGTTCTTAGCCACACAGAAGGACTGCATCCAGAGTTTGCTAACGACTTTCTAGCAGCCAGAGGGGTACATGCCCCTGCCACTGCCCCAGCATAGTCGTAGGAGAAGGTAGCCGCCAGGCAGACATCCACTCCTCAGGCAATGGCCCAGGCCACTGGGCCTGCCCCTGCCGAACAGTCTACAGTATTCAAAGTATGAGATGAAATGGAAATAAGTGTATGATATCGTTGGCCGGGAGGCCACATTCAGGGAAATCTGGCCACCAAGTGCAAGTCTTATTTCATTTGACACCACACTGGGCAACTGTTGATCCAGTGATGAGGATGAAATGATGAGGACAACACATCACCCAGTCCACGAGCAGAGAAAATCTCCATTTCGGCCAGGAATCGAACACGGACCCACTTACATGGGAGGCAGGAGAAGACGACAGCGCCAGCGGTCAGCAACCGCTGCCTGCCCCCCTACCCCTGAGTGGCTGGAATGTCCCACCAGTTGTGGGGAGGACCGGCCGCCAGTGGGTGGGCGGGAACTGCAGCTTGGATATGGAAATTCCAGCAGCTGCAGAAGACCGTACACATGTTCGTCACAATGCGCATTTAAGTCTGAGGAACGACTACGGCCATCGAAGATATCATGGCACAGAGCGGACTGTGTTCTTAGCCACCCTGGCTACACACAAGGACTGCATTCAGAGTTTGCTAGCGAATTTCGAGCAGGCAGAATGGTACGTGCCCCTGCCACTGCCCCATACTCTCGTGCATTCTTGTTTTCCTTGACGCATGCCTTGGTACTTTTTTCCCTCCGCCCTTAAAACCACTCTTCTTTCAGACGAATTTCTACCACTTTCTATCACGCTATGGGCCGGTGTTGATGGGTAATCTTACCTAGATGGACGGACATCACAGACCCTGCTTCTGTGAACTCTTCGATGTAATTCCTAACAAATGCAGAGGCGACGGTAGATCTTTTGAGATGCTCATCATGCTACAGCGGGCTTGGGGAGCCTCCACTCAGTGTTTCCCACTGTGTCCCTTGCGGCGTGGATGATATTCGTCCCGCTCTCCCTTTCCCGCCGAAAGCTACTTGTGTTGACAAAATTATACCAGTGAACTTCAAAAACTATGTTACACATTATTATGACAGACCAAGTAACTTTTCTTGAACGTTGCACTACACTACAAAGTGACGTAGATACTGTCGTTCAACATAGTCATCAAGTCTCTATAAATAAAGGGCAGGACGTTTTTCCAGGAGTTTAGTTGGTCGACAATAGAAATCCACTCCTTGGTGACGAAACCATTCGAGAACTGCTGTCTGAATGTCTTGATCGTTGAAAATCTCTTTCCCCCTGATGTTCTCTCTCGATACCTGGACATTGTCGTCTATGGTCGATGTCTATGGCCTTTCTTCCCGACGAGAATAACATACATCAGAGGGACCTGGGTCACATTGTTGACACCATTTCTCATTTGGTCCAAATGCCGCCATAATATCACAGTGAATCTGTCCAATTGAGACATTTTGCTCACAAGAATCGTACGGTCCAGCGTACTTCAACTTGGGAGTGTGTTTCCAGTTGCCGCACCATTACACTCCCCCCACCACCCTTGTTGTCCGTACTGCAGGAGGGCTCTGTGTACAGTCCTTTGATTTGCTCCCTTAATGCTTCAACCAAATGAGCCATTTGTTCTTCAAATATTTAGACCTTAACTTCGTCTTTCTTTTCGCCCTCCTGTGTCCCACTTGTGGTAAAGACGACGGACTTCTGTTCATGTGCCCATAAGAACAACTTTCTTTGGGGACGAAATTTAAAATAAGAATGGCCACGAGACCAATGGAGAATTAATCCTGCCTTAGCAATCCAATCGGCTCCGAGGATATAATTGGCAGCTGGATATTCTATCGCCTTCATACCCATCTTCCAGACAAATTCCCAACACTGATTTTAATTTAACACAACCATTCACTCTTAAATTTGTTTTATTTGCCGTTCAGTACTCTCCTGACTCTCGCCTTAACCTTCCCCATGTGCATATATGTTTATATTTGACAAAACAGTCTTAATTTCCATTAAATGACAATGCGTAAGTGCAACAGTCCACACGTAGGTTCCCCATTCCGTTAAGGGCTGCACATAAACAGTAACCGCGAACCCGTCTTCTCGCGAATCGCACTCATAATCTTTCCCTGACTTAATTTTCAAAGTACTTGCTGCGCCCTTTGCGTCTCTGCGCACTCATTCTTTGCGTGTCCCTGCTTACCACAACCCCAGCAGACCCCATTACGCACTCCTTAACACAATTCTTGAGCGTGGTCAGCGATTCCGTGCGCTACCATAGCGCTTCGTTTCACACGCCTGTTCTGATTCACACTCTTTGATCCGTGTCTACCCCGTGAGCCTGTGCCTCCCTTTGGGTGTCGATAAATTCGATGGACTGTACTTGTTTTAACATCTCTTCTAATTAAGTCAACCTTTTCGGAATTACACAAAATACAGCTCGTTGCATGGTTTCGGGGTTTAGTCCCTCTAACATCTGCGTTCCCATCTGCTCCTCCATATACTGGAGAGCAAAGGCTACCGCACTCTTTCTAACGCGTTCCACATGTTCTGCTAATGATTCACTAAGGTCTTGTTCACATTCGGCTGCGAGACTTACCTTCTTGGGGTCCGAAATCTTACATGCGGTGGTATATGGTATTTTGACGTAATGCTTCCATCAGTTCCCGAACATTACCTTCCGCTTGAATATTGCTTATTTGCAACTCACAGATCAGCTCACCCCGCTGCAAACAAGTCCCATCCCCGGACATACTGAAATCACAACGGTCGATCTTCTTTCTACAAGCAACAGTACGAGAAATAATTAGAATAATTACACCTCAGTCAGTCAACCACACTCTGCTACTAAAGTGTTTTGGAAGCATGGAGTTGTGGCTCTAAATAATTACTCGTGGAGTCGACTGATTGAGTATACAATACAAGGCCAAATTTTTTCGTCAGATTACACAATAGTGATCTCAAGTATAAATAGCATACTTAATACAACGTAACAAATGCTAGTTAATATAAGGATGACCAACAGGATGAAGCTACTAAAAAATGAATTGCTCCAGCAAAATCTTGTCAAAAAACCCTTTCGAACCTTTACCTTCCGTAATACATTGTATATAACCGATCGAGGTGGCGCAGTGGTTAGACACTGGACTCGCATTCGGGAGGACGACGGTTCAATCCCGCGTCCGGCCATCCTGATTTAGGTTTTCCGTGATTTCCCTAAATCGCTCCAGGCAAATGCCGGGATGGTACCTTTCAAAGGGCACGGCCGACTTCCTTCCCCGTCCTTCCCTAATCCGATGAGACCGATGACCTCGCTGTCTGGTCTCCTTCCCCAAACCAACCAACCAATACATTGTATAGTTTCTGATAATCAAAGACAACAAGATGTTAAGATCAGAGTTTTTAAAAACAGCAAACACAAAATCCAAAATTATTATTTTAATGAAACCACCGAACATCCATCTAGATTTTTCCCTGAACAAATCATAATAATGGAATCCTCGAGTATTTCGATCCAGGTTAGAACCCAGTAGCTGAACACGCTTTTCAGAAGTACAGAAATCTATATTGAATACAAACTGAGGCTTCCCTTCTGTTGCAGCACGCCAGTAGAGCTGCCACTATCCTGTCCAATAAATTCAGCAGCATAGGAAATGTATATAGCGTTTTTTTTCTTTTACAGAAGCAACATCACATGGAGTTCATTGGCACAGACCGTGCCCTCATATACATAGTACTTAAACACTGGTTTCATTAACCTTAATTCAAACGTCAGCTTCGTACGTTCTTGCATCAGCACAAAAATTCAGTTGTCACGTTTTCCGATCAAGCACTGATACTTCTGCAATAACACTGTCTGAGCATGGCTCCAGGTTCACCACTGTCCCCAGTCAGTTCCCCCGATCTACCAGCCACGCTTCCGGCTTGCCCACTCCAGGTGACAACCACCTCTCTCGCCGCCGACCATCGTGCCAGACAGCCTCCCACAGCCTCCCAGCCCGAAAATAGGTCATTGCTGTGTGATGCGACAATCGATAAGTGCCGACATGGTACAGCGAAGAGAGAATTTAAAATAAGTGTAAGACCAAATGCCTTGTTAATAACTTCGTAGTTTTAAATGCTGTCGTTCCATTTTGCATTTCACATCTCGATAGCGTCGCTTATTTGCGATTCATCGGCCTTAGAGAAATTCCGACCTAGTATAAATACTGTATTGCAGATATCTCCATGCTTCCCGGTTCTTTTATTATCAGACTGGGAGGCACAGAATGATATATACACTTCACCCAAAAGGGGTTAAACACTTCTCCTTCATCGAGTTTCTGTTTGTAGATTCAGTTGTTTTATAGCCAGAAATTGCTGGTGTCTTCAACATGTATTTGCTCACTTTAGTTAGAGTTTGGCATTTGGTCGCCAGTAAACTGCGAACGGTCCAAAGAGCATACGTCTCTACACATGCTTTGAGCATAAGGTAGGGACGTGGGCTCTTGGATTTTGGGCGGCTTACTGGTCCCCCCCTATGGACCCCAGACCTTGCCGAGGTGGGGGGGCTTAACTGTTCCGTCCTCAATAAACCTGACAGTCTCTTAAGGACTGTACAGGCCTGGGGACGGACCAGGACCAACGAGGGGTTCATAAAAACTCTGTATAGGGAAAGTGTCGTCACCTTTCCGGCTGCTGCTGTTTTGGGACCATCGTGCTGCTGGTCATGCATTAACCACTACAGTATATTTAGATGTTTCTATTGAAGAAGCGTGCTCTACTAGCGCACATGTTGCTAAGGTAGAGCAACAGCTTGAAACTGAACGTTTTGAATCTTCGGCAATAGAAATGTGAGCAAAATGTTTCGAAGAATATCTTCTGTGACGACGATAATCCCTAATTTTCACGCAACTAGCATTTGGTGAGTGGAAATTGAAAACGTTCTAAGTGCCAAATCGTATCCAAAAACTTGAGAATGTATTCTGATTGTACTTAATTGTACTGTTCAACGCATCATCGCAAGAAGGAGACAATTATATGTGCCAACAAGTTGATTCTTGCAAAGCAGAAAACAGCAAGAACTGTTTACACAAGTAGCGTTGTTACCGGTTTGGAACCGACGGGTTCATCTTCACACGCCTGTTCACGATTATATTAAATTTAATGTTGTTCGCACTAGTTTTTTTTTCAACAGCTAATGTAAACAACAAAAAATGTAGTATAAAACTGGGCAGCCGTTGGAAGGTGAACCTGTTGATTCGAAAACAAGACAGCGCTATTTGCCTACATAAACAGAATTATGAAAAGTGGCTGGTTACTATTTTGTTCACTGCATGAATCAACTTGTATTCTGATCAAAGCCACAGTCTCAATAACATCATTTTTCGACAAAATAGACGGAAGATAGTATTTGTTCAAGTGCCGTTAATACTAATGCACTACGTTTTATTTCTGATAATACAAATGCAGATACACAGCATTAAGTTTTTTTCATTTTGAAATTCCAGAGAGAAGTTCAGCTTGTCACAAAGACCTTGCGCCATCTACTAAAGCATATTTGAAAGACTGTCGCCGTGGTTTGGCACCAGGATCAAGTCTAGAGACCCGCAGAGTGCTGCGAACACAGTACCACAGAAAAAGGGTTTTGTGATATAATGGCATGCAGAATGTTTTCCATTTCCACTCCTCTTTTATTAACGTCGGCATGGATTGATTTCACAGTTCCTGTTATGACAGCTAGCTCAAATAATTACTGGTAAGTGAGTAACTTAAAACTGATCATCTCGAATCTTCATTAACAGCAGCAGGAAAAGGTAAGTAACCGCTATTACGTTCAAAATGTTGATTCTACAAGGAAAAATCAAAGTTGTGGGACAAACTCCAGAGTTCTGAAACAATTTTCGTTACATAAATTAACATAGCTAAAACTAACTTTTTACTGCCCACCTGGCTAGCCGGTCTAACGTGCTGCTTCCCGAGCGGGAAGGCGTGCCGATCCCTGGCACGAATACGCACGGCGGATAAGTGTCGTCGAGTTCCGGTGTGCCGGCCCGCCTGAGCATGGTTTTTAAGGCGGTTTTCCATCCACCTCGGCGAACGCGGGCTGGTTCCTCTTATTCTGCCACATTTACACTGTGTCGGCGATTGCTGCGGAAACACCCTTTCCACGTACGCGTACACCATAATTACTCTACCACGCAAACATTTGGGATTACACTCGTCTGCTATAAGTGACTCCCGCAGGAGGGGGGGGGGGGGGCAGTAGGGGCCGAACGCCACAATAACCCTGGGTTCGGTGGGGGGCGGTGGTTGGGTGGCGGTGGGGTGGGTGGACTGCTGTGGGGTTGTGAACCACTGAGGGCTACAGTGGGACGAAGCCTCTCCGTCGTTTCTAGGTCCCTGGTTTAATACAATACAATACAACCATTTACTAGTAAAGAAACCATGCTTCCCGACGACTAGATTTATTTAAAGACATCTGATTAAAAGTTTTTCTTCTGCAAGGTTTCATATTACACCTTTTGGTAAGATCTCATTAGCAACCAGACTGAATCAGATTATATTACACACTGTGCATGTAGTAATATTATTGTATCTTAGTCGAGGAATTTTGAATCAAGCAAAACCTAAACACAGTAGGGATAATGGGTAAAAAAACACAGTATCCACCATATAGATTTATAACCCAAATACACTCCTGGAAATTGAAATAAGAACACCGTGAATTCATTGTCCCAGGAAGGGGAAACTTTATTGACACATTCCTGGGGTCAGATACATCACATGATCACACTGACAGGACCACAGGCACATAGACACAGGCAACAGAGCATGCACAATGTCGGCACTAGTACAGTGTATATCCACCTTTCGCAGCAATGCAGGCTGCTATTCTCCCATGGAGACGATCGTAGAGATGCTGGATGTAGTCCTGTGGAACGGCTTGCCATGCCATTTCCACCTGGCGCCTCAGTTGGAGCAGCGTTCGTGCTGGACGTGCAGACCGCGTGAGACGACGCTTCATCCAGTCCCAAACATGCTCAATGGGGGACAGATCCGGAGATCTTGCTGGCCAGGGTAGTTGACTTACACCTTCTAGAGCACGTTGGGTGGCACGGGATACATGCGGACGTGCATTGTCCTGTTGGAACAGCAAGTTCCCTTGCCGGTCTAGGAATGGTAGAACGATGGGTTCGATGACGGTTTGGATGTACCGTGCACTATTCAGTGTCCCCTCGACGATCACCAGTGGTGTACGGCCAGTGTAGGAGATCGCTCCCCACACCATGATGCCGGGTGTTGGCCCTGTGTGCCTCGGTCGTATGCAGTCCTGATTGTGGCGCTCACCTGCACGGCGCCAAACACGCATACGACCATCATTGGCACCAAGGCAGAAGCGACTCTCATCGCTGAAGACGACACGTCTCCATTCGTCCCTCCATTCACGCCTGTCGCGACACCACTGGAGACGGGCTGCACGATGTTGGGGCGTGAGCGGAAGACGGCCTAACGGTGTGCGGGACCGTAGCCCAGCTTCATGGAGACGGTTGCGAATGGTCCTCGCCGATACCCCAGGAGCAACAGTGTCCCTAATTTGCTGGGAAGTGGCGGTGCGGTCCCCTACGGCACTGCGTAGGATCCTACGGTCTTGGCGTGCATCCGTGCGTCGCTGCGGTCCGGTCCCAGGTCGACGGGCACGTGCACCTTCCGCCGACCACTGGCGACAATATCGATGTACTGTGGAGACCTCACGCCCCACGTGTTGAGCAATTCGGCGGTACGTCCACCCGGCCTCCCGCATGCCCAATATACGCCCTCGCTCAAAGTCCGTCAACTGCACATACGGTTCACGTCCACGCTGTCGCGGCATGCTACCAGTGTTAAAGACTGCGATGGAGCTCCGTATGCCACAGCAAACTGGCTAACACTGACGCCGGCGTTGCACAAATGCTGCGCAGCTAGCGCCATTCGACGGCCAACACCGCGGTTCCTGGTGTGTCCGCTGTGCCGTGCGTGTGATCATTGCTTGTACAGCCCTCTCGCAGTGTCCGGAGCAAGTATGGTGGGTCTGACACACCGGTGTCAATGTGTTCTTTTTTCCATTTCCAGGAGTGTATGAAGCAATCTGAAACGAGCTTTGAAGTTCACAGAAGACACAGGCATATCTCGACTACAATGGGACTTATACATGTCATGCACAGATAACTTTATTCTCTCAACGTACTATAGAAATTAATGTAGCCTACACATTAAATACGAGGGTAGAATTTAAAGTAATGACAGAAGCGTACATATTGCTTACTAATACGGTAATACGGGATGACATTACTGTTCCTTGCCCTGCTGCACAATACGTAACTATGCTTTTCCACAGAAGCTGATAAATGAAGAATAACGTAAACTCGGTGTTTACGCTTAAAAGGTAAACGCTATTTACCGGAAATGACCTTTACACTTTACGTTTTTTGTTAACATACACTCCTCAGAACATGTGCATTTACCCGAACAGCATAACATTTAACGTTCGTTATGTTTCATGAGTAGCAAAGAACATTGTTGACACACAAGACACACACACTGAGGAACCAAATCGTGATGACAACCACAGCGGGTTAGTCCACCTTTACAATGCAATTCATCAGCTTATCTGGGTGACGCGGCTTCTATAAGTCTTTGGTAGGTTTCCAGAAGTACGTGGCACCATATGTCTCCCCCCAGGTCACGAAGTTCCCGTAATTTCTGACCCAGTGGTTTGTAGGCACTGAGCTGGCACCCGATAGCCTCTCTCGTGTTCCATCTGGCTCATATCAGGTGAATTTTGTGGCCAAGATATTAAAACGGTTTCACCATCGTACTCCTCAAACCACTGATTCTCGTCTTGTGACGCGGTAAGTTGTTCTGCTGGAAGATGTCATAGTCGTGTGAGAAGACATGTAGCATTAAAGGAATGCAAGTAGTCCACAGGAATGTCATGGAAACTTCCATTGCTAACACAAGTCCCACTGGAATCCGGTAATGTCGCTCATAGCATAATAACCCCACCTCCCTGCTTCCGAGAGGCGATGCGTATTTCGAGTAGACGTTCTCCTGGATGACGATATATCTGGACACGAGCATCAACATGGTGTTACAAGAAACGCAAATCATCCGACCTCCGGCAGCCCGTTTCCGTTGATCCCCGGTCAAATCTCGATGATCCCGTATCCACTGTACTCGCACTTGACAATGTCGCTGAAACAGAAAGGAAGATTACAGGCCGGCCGTAGTGGCCGAGCGGTTCTAGGCGCTACAGTCTACGGTCGCTGGTTCGAATCCTGCCTCTGGCATGGATGTGTGTGATGTCCTTAGGTTAGTTAGGTTTAGGTAGTTCTATGTTCTGGGGGACTGATGACCTCAGAAGTTAAGTCCCATAGTGCTCAGAGCCATTTGAACCATTTTTTTGAAGATTAGAGTGTAACGTCCCGTCGACAATGAAGTCATTAAAGACGAGGCACAAGCTCGCTTAAGGATGGAGAAAGAAATCAGTGACACCCATTTCAAAGGAACCACATACACATTTTCCTTAAGCGATTTAGGGAAATCACGGAAGCCTAAATCTGGATGGCCGTACTGAGATTACGACCGGCGTCCTCCCGAATACGATTCAAACGTGTTAATCACTGTGTCGCATCGCTTGCTCACGTCGTTATCAGAGGAACAGGCAGGTTCGTCAGCTACGGAGTCCCATGTTAAACAATGTGCGCTGAATAGTGTGCTCCGAAACACTCGTACCTGCACGAGCATTGTACTCTGTCGTCAGATGTGCCACAGACCGCCGCCTATCCTGCGTTATAGAATGGACAAGCCCCTGATGTCCAAGTTCTGTGATGCGGTATGGAAATCCAGCACGCTGTCGCCTACTGTGGTTGCAGCGTCTTAGATCCATTTTCCATAGATGCTCGCGACAATAGCATGCAGAAATGCAATCGGCTTCGCCGATTCCGAGGTGCTCAATCCCAGCTGCTGGACCGTAAAAAATTGGTCTTTGTCAAAGTCACTTGTGTCAGTGGATTTCCCCGTTTTCAGCCCTTATCACAGTACTAGTGATCCCCTTTCATCTCTTCTTTAGTTCGAAACTGCTTAGCGTTACATAAAAATCTGTCCATACAGGGTAGTCCATTGATCGTGGCCGGGCCCAATATCTCACGAAATAAGCGTCAAACGAAAAAACTACAACGAACGAAACTTGTCTAGCTTGAAGGGGAAACCAGATGGCGCTATGGTTGGCCCGCTAGATGACGCTGCCATAGGTCAAACAGATATCAACTGCGTTTTTTTAACATAGGAACCCCCATTTTTTATTACATATTCGTGTAGTACGTAAAGAAATATGAATGGTTTAGTCGGACCACTTTTTTCGCTTTGTGACAGATGGCGCTGTAATAGTCACAAACATGTGGCTCACAATTTTAGACGAACAGTTGGTAAAAGGTAGGTTTTTAAAATTAAATTACAGAACGTAGGTACGTTTGAACATTTTATTTCGGTTGATCCAATGTGATACATGTATTTTTGTGAACTTATCATTTATGAGAACGCATGCTGTAACAGCGTGATTACCTGTAAATACCACATTAATGCAATATATGCTCAAAATAATGTTCGTCAACCTCACTGCATTTGGCTATACGTGTAACGACATTCCTCTCAACAGCGAGTAGTTCGCCTTCCGTAATGTTCGCACATGCCATTGACAATGCGCTGACGCATGTTGTCAGGCGTTGTTGGTGGATCACGATAGCAAAAATCCTTTAACTTTCCCCACAGAAAGAAATCCGGGGACGTCAGATCCGGTGAACGTGCGGCTCGTGGTATGGTGCTTTGACGACCTATCCACATGTCATGAAATATGCAGTTCAGTACCGTTTCAACCGCACGCGAGCTATGTGCCGGACATCCATCATGTTGGAAGTACATAGCCATTCTGTCATGAAGTGAAACATCCTTTAGTAACATCGGTAGAACGTTACGTAGGAAATCAGCATACATTGCACCATTTAGATTGACATCGATAAAATGGAGGCCAATTATCCTTCCTCCCATAATGCCGCACCATACATTAACCCGCCAAGGTCGCTGATGTTCCACTTGTCGCAGCCATCGTGGATTTTTCGCTGCCCAATAGTGCATATTATGCTGGTTTACGTTACCGCTGTTGGTGAATGACGTTTCGTCGCTAAACAGAACGCGTGCAAAAAATCTGTTATCGTCCCGTAATTTCTCTTGTGCCCAGTGGCAGAACTGTACACAACGTTCAAAGTCGTCGCCATGCAATTCCTGGTGCATAGAAATATGGTACGGGTGCAATCGATGTTGATGTAGCATTCTCAACCCCGATGTTTTTGAGATTTCCGATTCTCGCGCAATTTGTCTGCTACTGATGTGAGGATTGGCCGCGACAGCAGCTAAAACACGTACTTGGGCATCATCATTTGTTGCAGGTCGTGGTTGACGTTTCATATGTGGCTGAACACTTCCTGTTTCCTTAAATGACGTAACTATCCGGCGAACGGTCCGGACACTTGGATGATGTCGTCCAGGATACCGAGCAGCATACATAGCACATGCCCGCTGGGCATTTTGATCACGATAGCCATACATCAACAATATATCGACCTTTTCCGCAATTGGTAAATTGTCCATTTTAACACGGGTGATGTATCACGAAGCAAATACCGTTCGCATTGGCGGAATGTTAGGTGATACCAGGTACTTCAAGGTTTGTGAGTATTACAGCGCCGTCTATCACAAAACGAAAAAAGTGCTCCAACTAAAACAATCATATTTCTTTGCGTACTACACGAATATGTAATAGAAATGTGGGTTCCTATTTAAAGAAACGCATTTGATATCCGTTTGACCTATGGCAGCGCCATCTAGCGGGCCACACATAGCGACATCTGGTTCCCCCTTCAAGCTAGACGAGTTTTGTTCTATGTAGTTTTTTTCTTTTGATGCTTATTTCGTGAGATATTTGGCCCGGTCACTATCAATGGACCACCCTGTATATTGTCTCTCACAGGAAAAAGGTAAATTGAGGAAGAAAAAAGTATTTCAAAAATTAGTTCAATTAGTTTTTAATACTAAAAGGGAATATAATCTTAGCAATATTTTCTCTGCTGTATCAGTATTACAAACGTCTCTGTATTCTTATACCATCGTCCGCAGTAAATACTGCAAACTACACAATCTAAATGTTATCGACATACAAAAACAAACAGTTTTCTGTATGAAAATATGTTAACTAGCAAGACCTCCTTCCCACGTTCAGAATAAAAACATTGACAACTACACACATCAAAAAATAGCTTTGCATCATCCCCGTTCCCAGAACTCTTGAAGATAGACGTTGACTGTGGATATTGTATTACAGACACAGTCCCTTTGACTGTTTAGAGATGTCACTAAACCCGCCCAAAGATGTAAACAACCATGCATGGGCAGCGTCTATTACACGGAGGGGGTCTTACAGCCCATCTGTTCCAGTCATTCCACCAGGAAGGAGGAACACGGCTCGTGTTGTCTGTACTTCTGCCATGCCTAGACGGTTGATACTGCGGTGCGATCGCGTCCGCATTGTTACTTTGTGCCAGAAAGGGCTCTCAACCGTCTCGTAGTGAAGCAAAGCGATGTTGTTCAGACATGGAGGAGATACATAGAGACAGAAACTGTCGACGACATGCCTCGCTCACGTCGCCCAAGGGCTACTACTGCAATGGATGACCGCACCCTACGGATCATGGCTCGGAGGAACCGTGACAGCAACGCCACAGTGTTGAATAATGCTTTTCGTGCAGCCCCAGGACGTCGTGTTACGACTCAAACTGTGCGCAGTAGGCTGCATCATGCGCAACTTCACTCCCGACGTCCATGGCGAGGTGTGTCTTTGCAACCACGACACCATGCAGCGCGGTACATATGGGTCCAACAACATGCCGAATGGCCCGCTCAGGACTGGCATCACGTTCTCTTCATCGATGAGTGTCACACATGCTTTCAACCAGGCAATCGTCGGAGACGTGTTTGGAGGCAACCCGATCAGGCTGAACGCCCTAGACACACTGTCCAGCGAGTGCAGCAAGGTGGAGGTTTCCTGTTGATTTGGTGTGGCATTATGTGGGGCCGACGTACGCCGCTAGTGGTCATGGAAGGCGCCGTAATGGCTGTACGATACGCGAATGCCATCCTCCGACCGATAGTGCAACCATATCGGCAGCATATTTGCGAGGCATTCGTCTTCATGGACGACAATTCGCGCACCAATCGTGCACATCTTCTGAATGGCTTCCTTCAGGATAACGACATCGCTCGACAAGAGTGGTCAACATGTTCTCCAGACATGAACCCTATTGAACATGCCTGGGATAGACTGAAAAGTGCTGTTTATGGACGACGTGACCCACCAACCACTCTCAGGGATCCACCCTGAATCACCGTTTAGGAGTGGGACCATCTGGACCAACAGAGCCTTGATGAACTTGTGGGTAGTATGCCAAGACGAATACAGGCATGCATCTATGCAAGAGGACGTGCTACTGAATATTAGAGGTACCGTTGTGTACAGCAATCTGGACCACCACCTCAGAAGGTCTCGCTGTATGGTGGTACTACATGCAATGTGTGGTTTTCATGAGCAACAAAAAGGGCGGAAATGATATTTATGTTGATCTTTATTCCGATTTTGTGTACAAGTACTGGAATTCTCGGAACCGAGGTGATGCAAAACTTTTTTTGATGTGTAAGTTTCGTCCAGTACAGAATACATAACGTTAATTTAAAAGTAATTCATAAGTATGTATTCTACGTTGAGTATGAACTGCTAGTAAAGTACATGTGGTTGGTGAACATAAATGTTTCTCTTAATTAAAATATTTTTTCCTATCTTATGTTAATGAAGAATTGCTTATTTTAGGAAACTCAATGTTTCGTGCCCCTTCGTTTTTGTATTATTGTCAAGCAACATAACCGTTGTTGACTCACTGCAGAATGTAAGCAGTACTTGATTTTTGAGAAAGAATGCTGAGATTTTGCAACAGTCAAAGGTACTGTTAGGTACATTAGGACTTTGGAGTATATGTCCTGGTAATTCAGTATCAGTGAGCTAAGATTTACTAATGATATCTCTGCTAACTAGTATAGAGTTCAGATATTCGTGTTTTAAACTGACTTGTTATGAACATTAGCTGTGCTGAAAACAGAGGACAAACGCTATCAGCAAACGTCACTCTAAACTTAAACATTTCATTTTAAGACCTTCGTCAGACATGGATATGAACGAAGGTTGTAATCTTCTCTGACTCTGTCTTCGTGATTTACAATTATATCCTATTTTCATAGCAGTATATCGGAATGGTTTACGCTGGTAAAGGTCATTCTCCAATCGTCAGAACCGTGGATATACAGTGCTCTCAGAAACAGTCTGAAAATCGTCTAAGGGTGTTGCAGGATACGTTGTACTGAGGAATAATTTTTAAGCAAAATTTCGGTGGGATGCGCCGTTTGCGAGTTAGTTAACATTGAAGTTAGCCATTCAGGTCGTAGCCCACGCAAATTCAAGCAGCCCGCCAGAAACAGCGTCGCCGAACGTCTACTTCGTTTGGTTTCCTAGATCCGAACAAGACAGCGATACAAAAATTGAACTTGACACGGTAGTAATGGTCGAACTAGAGCCAAAGACTGAACAGTCCCGTGCTCTGTCATCTACGCTATGAGAAAACTGACACTATTTCTCTCTACCAAACTGCTTCAATTTGCGTTCGCAGGAACCTGATTGAGTAATTCAGTGCTAAATAAGTCGGAAAAGGCTTAATGTATCGAATTTTTTGCTACAGTTATATCTCAGAACAATCTCCCTCTAACACCCGCACGAGCTTATCAAACTGTTTGTGACCACCCTGTGTAGACTACAAAGTAACTGTGAATAGATGTACATAGATTGTACGAAGAAAGTAGTGAAAACGAACAGAGGGGCATAAAATTAACGTTCAGTGGAATGAAATGGACACATTAGCTCCACTGGAGCCGGCCGGAGTGGCCGAGCGGTTCTAGGCGCTTCAGTCTGGAACCGCGCCACCGCTACGGTCGCAGGTTCGAATCCTGCCTCGGGCATGGATGTGTGTGATGTCCTAAGGTTAGTTAGGTTTAAGTAGTTCTAAGTTATAGGGGACTGATGACCTCAGATGTTAAGTCACATAGTGCTCAGAGCCATTTTTTTAGCTGCACTGGCACACGTTTTGCAAAGAGGAAGCCGTAAGACTCTCTTTGAAAAAACCTTCGTTCTCTTGACCACGAACGGATACTATCGCCGGCTGTGCACAGAGGCGACAAAGGTTACAACGCGCGCCAATAATTTTGACCATAAAGAGGAAAGATACTAATACTTCGTTATGGAGGTGAAGTGCTTCAGGGATCATTCTTATAATGTTGGTTGGTATCAGCAGTGTTGACAACGACCGATAGTGACGAAATGATACTCTAAATTAAAATCAAGTGATGTCACGTCTCTGTGCCGAGATATGTAGCAAATTACATCGTCAGTATCGAGCAAAGTGAAACAGCCGAAAAGGAATTTTTCTCCTCCTCCGTAAGCAAAAAATTCCCAAACGTGGTTTATTCATTTACAACAACAAAATATTTAAAAACTTACATTTGAGATAGGATGTCGTGTAGATAACAAATTTAGAAAAATCTTTGAACTCATGACACAGCCACCGAGATATAGAGAAAATCAGGCATCTACCAATGAACCTGCCACTATTGTCTGTCTGTTTAGACTTAAAAACGAGGTAGATGATAATCTCAGAGCGATAACAAGCAACAGCTCACATCCCACGTTTACTGTATGTGCTGTGTAGTTTGGCACGGTGTACTGGGGGCGATCTTGAGAGATTTTGCCTATGTTATCGCATACAACATCATCAAAGTGAGATGGGAAGTCGCTTAGAGCGTATAGTACTGACCACTGGGAGAAAAAAAGCGCATAACACTTCGAGGTTCTGAGTTTCATAAGTCTGCCACATCTTCCAGAACAATCGTGTTGTTGCAGGTAACATTATATCCAGCCTTAACGAATGAATGTGTTACAAATCATAAGGTAAAGCTGTCAGTCAACCGCAGGTAATAATCTTGCAGCGTGATGATGTTGTCTTATAAGGTAACAAAACGTTGTCTTGTCTCAAACTGGTGCATCTGAGGCTACGGAAAGAGACGCATTTCGTCAGCTGTGTGGCTGTTCCTGGCATCTTGTTGGCTGGGGGAAAAGGAACAGAAGCTTGCGTTCATCCGAAGAAACACAAACGATGAGATCATAATTGGCGATGGATGGGGTATGGACGAATCAGGAGCGGTCGCACATCTGCGAACAAGGCAGATAAATGTTTACTGTGTTTAATAGTACGGTACAATTCCTTTCGTGCGCCTGTCAAATTTGTAAGAAGTAAGTGACCACGGCATTGTGAATACTTTCATTAACTATCAAGTCGAATTCAGTAAAAAATGTCTTGACATCCTAAATGATTAGTTAAATCATTGTCAGTTGTGATGTAGTACCCTTGTAACATTTAACTCTTTTTGTAGTATTATTAGTACTGTCACAGGTAAAAGCCACGTGTAACAATAAAACGTCCTGTCACAGAGACGCAAGTACAACACTATCCATGTGTAACATTCTCTTCTGAATGTGGCCTCCTGTCGGTATCAACGAATCAGCACCTAGTCGAACAATTCATAATAAAAGCTATCCTAAAAGCAGATTCTAAATCACATTCCCTGAGTTAACGTTGCCGCTTTTACAGGAATTTTAGAAGTTTGTTTGACCATGTAGTGTATGGGTATTAGATGCAAGTGTCAGACTACTATTTGGAATATGATGCGATTCCAGTTTGGAGCAAGACATTAGGCAATCAGAAATCGAACCAGCAATCTTTTGGTTCCAGGTGTTTTATGTGGTCAAGACTATTTATGAACCGTCGCCAGTCTAATTAGGCACGAAATTGCCTTCATTGGATTATTCTAAAGCGAAATTGTGATTTCCTGTTTCGTATACATCTTACTATGCTTAGGAAAGCAGAACCAGTTTCTCATGAGCGGCAGAACAGCTAACTTTCATTCTTACTTTTTCAACTCCAGACTAATTTTGCTACAGCCCCCAGATATATTGAAACTTTATTCTTTGTGTAGATAATATTATTCAAGTGCAAACAAAGAAAAATCGGCCATAGGGGTCTTTACAAATACGATTTGGTGAACCAGTTATTATTCTAAGTTAGTTAAGCGGAATTGCTGCGTTATGTTACTAACATAGTATTAAGACATACTTTGAATTTATCATTCTTTCGTTTATGCATCATTTCAGCAGTTAATCAAATGGTGGCCCTTAAATTGTAGTTAGTCTGAGAACGCTAAAAACTTTAAACTCTTATGAACTCTACACTAAACACTGTTCGAAAAATAAGACAGAACTACCTGATTAATTTCTGTGTTGATTATAGCACTAGATTCAGCAGTTTAATCTTTTATACAACAGTACAGTATATTTTATAATAACCATTTCAGTACACTACTTTACTTTATATGATCAGTGTTGTTACACTCAAAGTTATTTATCAAAATCGCAAGATAATTTGTTTTTAACTAAACAATTTTCTTTAGTATTTTTGTTTTCATTAAGGAGGTCTTTCACGTTATAATTAAACTTAGCTTAGAGAGTCTCAGGGAACCACAGATAGGGGGACGTCTAAAAGGGGGCAGGTAAAACACAGTAAGGTAGTTGTATACACGATCGGTATTGTAGTCTTTAATTGTCGTAGCTGTTTTGGCAAAGAACCAGAGCTCCAAGCCCTAATAGAAAGCATTGAAGCTCAAATAGTTATAGGTATAGAAAGCTGGCTAAAGCCCGAAATAAGTTCATCCGAAATTTTTTCAAACTATCTAACAGAGTTCAGAAAGGATAGTTAAATACAGTTGGTGGTGGAGTATTTATTGCTGTTAGAAATAGTTTACCTTGTAGTGAAATTGAAGTAGATAGTTCCTGCGAAATAGTATGGGTAGATGGTATACTTGACAATCGGACTAAACTATTAATTGGATCATTTTACCGACCACCCGACTCAGAAGATATAGTTGCTGAACAGTTCAAAGAAAACTTGAGTCTAATTTCAAATAGGTACTCCAATCATACAACTATAGTCGGTGGTGACTTCAGTCTACCCTCGATATGCAGGAAAAATTATTTCTTTAAAGCCGTCGGCAGGTATAAAACGTCATCCGAAATTATACTTAATGCTTTCTCATAAAATTATTTTGAACAATTAGCTCATGAGCCCACTCGAAGCGTAAATGGTTGCGAAAGCATACTTAACCTTTTAGCAACAAATAATCCAGGACAAATAGTGAGTATCTGGGCAACAAGGCAGTTGCTGCTAGACTGAATTCCGTAACATCCACAACGATCAGAAAGAAACGCAAAGTACATATATTTTTAAAAAAGCTGATAAAATGCTCTTAACACCTTTTTAAGAGACAGTCGTCACTCCTTCCGATCTGATCATGTAAGCGTAGAAAAGATGTGGAATGATTTCAGACAGATAGTATCGATGGAAATTGAGAGATATATACCACATAAAACAGTAAGTGATGGTACTGATCCCCTATGGTACATAAAACGGGTCAGATCGCTGTTGCAGAAGCAACGGGAAAAGCATGCCAAATGTAAGAGAACGCAAAATCCCCAAGATTGGCAAAGTTTTTCGGAAGTTCGAAATACAGCGCGTACTTCAATGCGAGATGCTTTTAATAACTTCCACAACGAAACTGTGTATTGGAATCTGGCAGAAAACGCGAAGAGATTCGCGTCATACATGAAGCACACCAGTGGCAAGACCCAATCAATATCTTCACTGCGCGATAACAACTGATGACAGTCCCACTAAAGCAGAGTTATTAAAAACGGTTTTCCGAAACTAATTCACCAAAGAAGACGAAGTAAATATTCCTGAATTCCAATCAAGAATAACTGCCAAGATGAGAAACATAGAAGAAGATACCCTCGGTGTAGCAAAGCAGCTTAAATCACTTAAAAAAGGCAAGGCCTCTGGTCCACACCGTACACCAGTCAGGTTGCTTTCAGAGAATGCTGATACAATAACTCCATATTTAGCAGTTACATACAACCGCTCGCTCACAGAAAGATCCGTACCTGAAGACTGGAAAATTGGTCAAGTCACACCAATACCCGAAAAGGGAAGTAGGAGTAATCCGCTGATTTACAGGCCCATATCACTAACGTGATTTGCAGTAGGGTTTTGGAACATATTCTATGTTAGAACATCATGAAGTACCTGGAAGAAGCCCGCCCAGTTAGCGGTGCGGTCTAACGCACTGCTTTCCAGGCGGGAAGGCGTGCCGGACCCCGGCACTAATCCTCCCGCGGATTAGTGTCGAGGTCCGGTGTGCCAGTCATTTTGTGGATGGTTTTCAAGGGGGTTTTCCATCTGTCTCGGCGAATGCGGGCTGGTTCCTCTCATTCCGCCTCAGTTACACTATGTCGGCGATTGCTGCTCAAACACTATCTCCACGTACGCGTACATCGTAATTACTCTACCACGCAAACATTTGGGGTTATCGTCTGGTGTGTGACGTGGGGGGGGGGGGGGGGGTTGTCTACTGGGGGCCGAACCGCACAATAACCCTGGGTCCGGCGTGAGGCGGCGGTGGGATGAGCGGACTGCTGTAGCCTGTTGTGGGGTTGTGAACCACTGAGGGCTACGGCTGGGATGCAGCCTCTCCGTTATTTCTATGTCCCCAGTTCAATATAGTACAGTACAATACCTGGAAGAAAACGATTTATTGACACAAAGTCAGCACGAATTAAGAAAATATCGTTCTTGTGAAACAGAACTAGAACTTTATACTCATGACGTAATGGGTACTATCGACAGGGGATGTCAAATTGATTCCATATTTTTAGATTTCCAGAAGGCTTTCGACACAGTTCCCCACAAGCGTCTTCTAATCAAACTGCGTGCCTGTGGAATATCGCCTCAGTTGTGCGACTGGATTCGTGGTGTCCTGTCAGAAAGGTCACTGTTCGTAGAAATAGACGGAATGTCATCGAGTAAAACAGAAGTAATATCCGGCGTTCCCCAAGGAAGTGTTATAGGCCCTCTGTTATTCCTGATCTATATTAATGGCATAGGAGACAATCTGAGTAGCCATCTTAGATTGTTTGCAGATGATGCTGTAATTTACCGTCTTGTAAAGTTATCAGATTACCAAAACGAATTGCAAAATGATTTAGATAAGATATCTGTATGGTGTGAAAAGTGGTAATTGACCTTGAATAATGAAAAGTGTGAAGTTATTTACATGAGTACTAAAAGAAATCCACTAAATTCCGATTAAGCGATAAGTCACACAAATCTGAAGGCTGTAAATTCAACTATATACTGAGGGATTACAATTATAAAGAACCTAATTTGGAATGTTCGCACAGATAATGTTGTGAGTACAGCAAACCAAAGACTGCTATTCATTGGCAGAACATTTAGAAGGTGCAGCAGGTCTACTAAAGAGACTGCTTACACCACGCTTATCCGCCCTATTCTGGACTATAGGTGTGCGGTGTATGTGCATCAGGAGGACTGACGGATGACATCGAAAAAGTTTAAAGAAGGGCAGCTCGTTTTGTATTATCGCGAAATAGGGGAGATAGTGCCACAGGCATGATATGTGATTTGGAATGGCAATCATTAAAGGAAAGGCGTTTTTCGTTGCGACCATGACATTTCAATCACAAGTTTTCTCCTACGATTGCGAAAACATTCTTTTGGCCCCACTTACATAGGGAGTAATGATCATCACGATAAAATAAATACAATCAGGGGTTCGCACAGAAAAATTTAAGTGCTCGTTTTTCCCGCGCGCCCTTCGAGAGTGAAACGGTAGAGAGACAGCTTGAAGGTGGTTCATTGAACCCTCCGCCAGGCACTTTATTGTGAATAGTAAGGTAGTCATGTAGATGTAGATGTAGAAGATCAGAAAAACTATAATTTCCAGAAAACTATAAATTTAATTCTCCACAAATAACATTTAGAGTTTATGCAAAATAATTTTCAAAATATTTTACTTGATTAAGTGTACAAAATTAAGATTCTTTATAAGTTTAGAATACTGAGATCCATTTTCACTCGGAGAGGACCATGTCTAGGTATAAGTCTTCGGAAAATGAACTTCCTTGAATCAGTATATAGTAGGAACAAATTATTATTTCTAAATGCACACACAAAAATTTACAGTTTCACCCTGTTACAACAGTTCGAAATGAACTTGTTAACCATTTGCTGTAGGTGATGTGTGTGGTGATGGGAGTGGTGACTACAAAACCTATGTACTAGCAGTCATGGATCTTTGGGTTTTTGAGCTTAATAAATTCCTAATGGGGTCGATTTATATATATGATATAGCCCAATTGTAAATTCAGTGCTACTGTAAAATAGCAGTCTCCATCTAAAGCTATTTGGGCACTCTTCTTTGTTCCACTTAACAACAGTGCGCCAAGTCCTTTCACCTTTTCGCCTTGCTTCCTTTCTATGCAGTTTGAGATGGGAATTACTACCCCTTTTACTTTTCAACTTTGTAAATTTAATGCCCTCAGCATGAACCTGTTTCTATGTCGGCAATATTTCTTTTAAAACATTTATCTTATTCAGCACTAAATTATTTTCAAACATTGTTATACAAAAATCTTTTACAAATTCATCTTATTACTCTGTAGACATCAATGTTCTTACAGCAACTTTGTTTAAAGCTATTGACTTTCACAGAAAAGCCATAAAACTTACAATGGAGTATTATAAGCTGGTTGTAAGGAAATGTTTTTTATTTAGAAAGTTACATTAGATTAGATTAGATTAGATTAATACTAGTTCCATGGATCATGAATACGATATTTCGTAATGATGTGGAACGAGTCGAATTTTCCAATACATGACATAATTAGGTTAATTTAACAACATACTTAAGTTAATATAACAACTTTATTTTTTTGTTTTTTGTTTTTCTTTATTTTTTATTTTTATTTTTTTAATATTTTTTCTTTTTTTTCTTAATTTATATCTAAAAATTCCTCTATGGAGTAGAAGGAGTTGTCATTCAGAAATTCTTTTAATTTCTTCTTAAATACTTGTTGGTTATCTGTCAGACTTTTGATACTATTTGGTAAGTGACCAAAGACTTTAGTGCCAGTATAATTCACCCCTTTCTGTGCCAAAGTTAGATTTAATCTTGAATAGTGAAGATCATCCTTTCTCCTAGTATTGTAGTTATGCACACTGCTATTACTTTTGAATTGGGTTTGGTTGTTAATAACAAATTTCATAAGAGAGTATATATACTGAGAAGCTACTGTGAATATCCCTAGATCCTTAAATAAATGTCTGCAGGATGATCTTGGGTGGACTCCAGCTATTATTCTGATTACACGCTTTTGTGCAATAAATACTTTATTCCTCAGTGATGAATTACCCCAAAATATGATGCCATATGAAAGCAATGAGTGAAAATAGGCGTAGTAAGCTAATTTACTAAGATGTTTATCACCAAAATTTGCATCAGGGCAGTTGTGTTGCATATGCTCCTGTTTCCATGACGTTTCTCAATAGGTAATCATCATTAAAACACTAACAGGAAAGTACAGCTCTGTAATCATTAACTACAAATCTCTTTCATAATAAAATTTTTATGCATCACACATAGCATTTATCAACATAGTTTGAAAAACACTTGAAATTTACTCAGAAAATTCACTAAAACGTTTCATTTCTTTTATACTAAAATCATCATATTTACTAATTTTCTTATAAATTTTATTTTAAAATGACTGAAAAATGTAATTTTAATAAATAAACTTATTTACATACAGCACACATATTTTAAATAAAATCAGAAGTTTATGTTCCGCTACATACATATATGATGACAGTCAGTTTTCTATTTTGGGATATAAAAACCAATATTTTCGTTGCATGGCACTTTTCTGCCTCTTGACAAGAGTTTGGTAGTCCATTTGTCATATGTCTTTCTTATCACATTTAACCGACTCGCTGCTGCCCCTTATATAAACAAATTAGGCAGTCCATTCTTTGCCATGTGATTTCATCTGAAACTTTTGTAAATGTTGGAATTTTGCTTTATAACATAACACAATAATTATATAATCATCATCATCATTAAGTAATACTCACTTCTATTCAGTTCTAGTTCCATATTTTTTCAGGTCAACTATATTTCTGACCCCCAATGGGTTTTATTTCTTGTGTGTTTTAATGAGAACTAATTCGCCTATAGTGAATTTTACTGCTTTTAATGTTTCATTATGTCTTTTAGCTCCAGATTTTGCTTTCCTTTTTATCAGTTCCTTTACCAGTTCCTTTTATCTGTCCAGACTTATTTCATTGTTGGTTGGAAATTCAAGTATTTCTTCGATTAAGCTTTTACTTATGTAGCCTAACATTATTTCTACAGTTGTGAAACCAGTGGATTCCTGTTTCAATGTATTCGTGATTACTTCAAAATATGAGATAAATTTTCCCTAAGTTCTATGACTTATGTGACAGTAAGTTCTACATAATTTTGCCAATTCTCTCAAATAACGTCCTATAGGATTGCTAGACAGGTAGTATACCGATCTGTATGATACTTGTAACCACATTTTCTCCATGTCCTCTAACCATATTTTAGCAATAAATCGACGTTCATTGTCCGACAGTACTGTTTTTGATGTTCTTATTTCGTTAAAGTATTCTAACATTTTTCTAAACACTGCTTTCGCTATAGTTATTCTAATAAAATTCTATTAATACCCACATAATCCAAGGAAAGCTTTTAATTGTGTCCATCTTTCGGGGGACGACATTCTTCAATGGCTTTGAACTGCTCAAGTTCCTTTTCTATTCCAGAAGTCATAATGACATGGCCTAAGAATTTTCTTTCCTCACTAATTCAAACTTTTTAAATTTCAAAGTCATAACCACGTTTTGTAGAGCAATGAATACTTGTTCTAATAATTCACAATGTTCTTTCCATTGCTGTGTAGCTGTTAATGAAACGTCTACGTAAATTGTGAGTTTTTTAATTAAGACTCTTCCGAATACCCAATGTAACGCACGTATAAACACAGTAACCTAGGTGTTTAAACCGACAGTTATCAATTTGTAATTATAACACCTGCCAGCAAAGAGAAAAGCGGTAAATTTTCTAGAGTGAGCATCAAGGATGATTTGGCAGAACCCTACTGTCAGATTCAGACTGGTTGAATATCTAACATTATACAATCTTCGTAACATTTCGTCCAACGATTCCGGCCGATCTGGTTCCCTTTTCACAATTTTGTTCACTGTCCTGGTGTCAATGATTTTTCTCACTCCTCTATCGTTTTTGCTGATAATAATCAATGGATTATTGTATTCACTGTTACTACATTCCATGATTCCCCATTCAATCACTCTGTCAATTCCTTCTTGAACGGCTCGTTTTTTCGCTAACGGTGCTGAATATGGGCAAACAATAGAAGACTCATGTGGTAGGATTTTCATATGGTTTTCGAAATTCTTCACCCTTCCAGGTTTATCGGAAAAGACTGTACAGTTTTTTTCGAGAATTTGTAACAGTTAATCTCTTTGAACTGGATCTAAATCAGTTACTTCACTGACAAGTCTCCTAAATTCTTATAGCATTTGGAAACCTTCGAATACTTCAGATAATCCATCATTTTCAGTACCGGTACCTGTTTCTAACATCATGGAGGTAAGTTACTGTTCCACCATTAGGCAGTTATAGGTTATGATGTTCATTTCTATATTTTCTTCATCATGTGACTTCTTTCTTCTTTTGATTGCGAATTATTTCACGATAGCCATTCGTTGCTGATTACTGAAATTTTCATCCACTGTTTTTTTTCTTTAGATCCATAATGTCTTTTGGATCCTGGATAAAAATAAGGTCTACTATACATCTTTCATAATCTGGTGGTGTTACATTTCCTTTATAAATGTACTCTTCTTGTTTCATGTTTAGATTTGTCAGATTTTCACACGGAGTAAGTGCTTCCTTTTGTACTAACATTTCTGTAGAACTGAGTTTTTCATAAATTTCTTCTTCTCCTATTTTTGAAGCACGTATCTCGTCGCTCTCTTCACCTTCATGTGAGTCAGGCTCTTCAAAGTCGCTTTCTGGTTTCAACATAAAAAGTGTTTCTAATGTTGCCGTAAACTCCATATCAGCGCTGGTTTCGCAATTCATGCATAGTTGAATGCATTCTATTGTAATTAGATCTTCCTTTTATTCTGGATCAGTAACATGTTTTCGTTTATGAACAGTTTTTTATCCGAACTGTCTTCTTTATCTTATCATATGACACCACCTCGTTCTTCAGATTGATTGTAATCCTTACGGATTTCTATTCCTCGCATATATTCATTCTTAACAACTTCTTCAGCATCTTATTTTCTTCAGAATGATTATTCTGCAATACTCATTATTTCATCTTCTGCTCAACGCTTGTCCAAGGCTTTGTTATTTTCCCTAACCACTGCAGTTTGCAATCTTTGCACGGCGTGTGATTTAATTGATGACTAAACCTTTGCCCTTTGTCGGTGGCACACGAACTCCGTGCGGCACATTTTAATAACCTCTCACTTTCCATTTCAGCTATTGCTTCCCAAAAATTTTCGGTCGTTTCAACGCCATATTTTTCGCCGTTACGCTGCCTTAAATTGTTATAGGGATAATCCATCTCTAAACACCATTCGTCAATTCCGAATAACTCTTCCTTTGATTCCTTTAATATTTGTTTAGTGTCATTACTGTCGTTAGTCTTAAATTCCTTTACTACGAGCGAAAAATTTCCCACTCGCCCTGTGACGTCACACACAGCCTGCACAGCTACTGACACTGGTGTTTCCGCTTTTGATCGCTACTGGCGGTTTTCAATTGCTGCCGAAGAGCTCTTGTTCTTAGCCGACCATGATTCATGCTTCTGACCATCTGTTGCGGCGGTCGCATTGTCTCGCACCTTATTAGCACGGTACTGGAGTGCTTTAAAATTTCTGTCTGTTCTCAGCATTATTCCTAAGTCCGTCAGGCCCCTAACATTCGTGGATCTTAGTTTTCTGCTTCACATTTGTAGAATCATTACGCCATACATTTCCCTTAGTGCGATTATTTGACGTAAGCCTGCCTCTGTCTCTTCCCTTTTGAAGCATTTATACTCTGTACTTGTTATTATCATGTTCGTGATTGTTGTGTCTGTGGTTCCTATTGTATTCGTTCTGCCGGAAATTATGATTTTCACGCCACTTGTCTTCGTTGATCATTCTTTCTAAGAGCGATGAAAAGGATTTGTGGTTGCTACCCACATAACTTTTTGAATCTTCCGGTAACTTTTTCCAAACTTCTCAAATTATTTCGGAACGCGACCTTCGATTCAATGAATAAGTCAGTTTCCTATACCATGACGCACAGAATTGTTTCATGGTCATTTAACCTTTTCCTTCCATCTTCACGATAATAAATTCTCTCCAAGAACAGTTCCGTATTTGTTCGGACCATTATTAATCGTAAAACTTGTGTCTAAACTTACCGAATGACGTTTCTTCAGTGCTTAGCTTGATCCCCCATCGTTTAGCAGCGCTATTAACAGTATTTACTTTCTCCTGATCCGTGAGATTATTAGGAAACAGTTTTTCAGAGATTTTTATAAAATCTCCTGATTATAACCCACAGTTTTTTCGGTATGGGTCGAATTTTTCTTCGCACTCTAAAACTTTATCGTAGGCAATCCTGTCTACTACGTATGTAGTTGCAGTGTTGGTTTTCTTTTCAAGATAACGGAATTTTCCGTGAATACCCGAATTTTGTCTTTTACGCTTTTCATAACATTCATTCATTTAATAATTTCTCAGATTCGTGAGCAACAGTTCTCATTTGCCTCCAGAAATTGCCATTCTTAAACCCGAAATTTTGCCCTGGACTTTAGTTACTACATAGGATGACATTTTTTTAAATTTTCTATATTTCCACATCAAATCTTTCTTTAATATTATTGATTTTTTTCCTGCATGCTATTAAAATTTTTATTTAGGTAGTCAGTCTCTATTTTTATGTTTTTCATTTCATTAGTTATGATACCTGATTTGTAGTATACATTTTCGAGGTTCTGGTTAATTTTATCTCCTCGTTCGTTCGTATGTTTATCTTGTGGTTTAAATTGGTCATTTATATTACCAGTTTATTTTTTTAAGCTGTTCCTTCATAGTACTTCCGTGTGCTTCATGTTGGCTATTCATGTCTCTAGTTTGTGCTACTAAACTTTGCAGTACTCCATACATGTCTATGTATATGTGTATGCTTTGTTCTGGACTGTTTTCTTCAATTGATTTTGCTTCTTCCTAATCTGAAGTTTCTTTCATGATCTGTGACGAGTTCAGTATATCAAAATATTTACTCCGATATTCAGTATGTCGTCCATACGCTTGCGCCTGTAAAATAGATTTCTCTGTCTACCTGTTAACATACCTACTTTCTGATGATGCTTCTGCCCCCGTTTCTTGTTCTTGTAACTCCCTGTTCTGTTCTGAATGTTTTGCCTGCCTTTTCTTGTCCATATTTAAATACTGTTGGAACCACACATACTAATTTAATTTCCTGCTCTATTTTCTTCCTAATTACTGTATTAGGTTTGTGTCACTGGACACTTTCTACCACTACTGCGTTTGTACTGTGGTCAGTATCTTCTTATTAAATGTGCCATGTAATGATAGTTATCATTGATGGATTCTTTGAATAAATATATAGAAAATACCCACTAAAACCCACTGTCAAGGGACAAATATAGCATTTAACTCTTTTAGAGTATTTTGAGAACCGTCACAGAAAACACTCATGTGTAACATTAAAGCGTCCTCTAAATGTGAGCTCCTGCTGGAGTATTTGGATCAGTACCTTCTCTAAGAATTCCTATAAAGCATATTACCAAAGTAAATTCTAGATCTTAGGCTTCATAAATTAACGTTACCCATAATGGATACAAGTATCAGACTACTACTTCCTATCCTGAAGGGATTCCAGTATAGGGCAATATCAGGAATCGAAGCAGTAATCTTTTAGTTACAGACCTTTTATGTGGTCAAGACTATATGTGGGCGGTCAGCAGCCTAATTAGGCACGAAGTTACCTTCACTGGGTTATTCTATAGTGTAATTGTGAGTTTCTATTTTGCATATACTGTGCCTTAATGTACTTGGGAAAATAGAATCTGTTTCTCATGTACAGGACAACTACTAACCTTTACTGTGACTATGACAGATCCAGAGGAATTATACTACAGCACCCAGGTACATTAACACTTCCCCTGTTCTTTGTGTAAATAATATTATTCAAGTGCAGCAAAACAAATCTCTACAACTAAGATTTGACCAACAAGTTATTATTATTAGTTAGTTAAGGCAAATTTACATTATTATCATACTAACACAATATTAACACATACTTACTATTTACTATTCTCAGTAATTAATCTAATGGCGGCCCTTAAACTGTACTTCATTAAACATTGTTCCAAAAATAAGAAAAATCTAACTGATTAATTTCGATTTTCATTATAGTACCGAATTTAAGCAGTTTAATCTTTCATACAACAGTATAGCATATTTTACTGTAACTATTTCAGTATACTATTGTCCTTTATATTATCAGAATATGCTACACTCAAAGTAATTTATCAAAATAGCAAGATCATTTACTTATAAATAGTTTTCTTTGCTATTTTTGTTTCACTAAGCAGTCTTTCCTTCATTTCATAACTAATGTGTGGAGTTCGGCAACAGTGTAACTTCCATAAAATTACAAATTTAATTCAACAAAAAAATCGTTTTCTGATTATACAAAAAATTTCAAGATATTTTACTAGATTAAGTTTGCAGAATTATAGTTCTGCATCATTTCAGAATACTAAGAAGCATTTTCACTATGATAGCCACACTGGGTAGCCACTCGGTCTGGTGCGCTTTGTCACTGGTTCGCGCGGTTCTCCCTCGTCGGAGGTTCGAGTCCTCCCTCGGACATGGTTATGTGTTTGACCAAGCGAGGTGGCCGAGTGGTTAGCATACTGAACTCCCATTGGGGAGGAAGATGTATCAATACCGCGCCCGGCCATCATGATTTAGGTTTACCGTGATTTCCGTAAATCGCTTCGGGCAAATATCCGGATGGTTCTTTTGAAAGGGCATGGCTGACTTCCTTCCCCATCCTTCCCTAATCCGATGAGAATGATGACCTCGCAGTTTGGTCTCCTCCCCAAAACAACCCAACCCTTAGTAGGATAAGACCCTTTCTAGGTATATATCAAGGGAAAATGATCCAAGATGCTACTCCAGGCGGGTGTAAAATGAAAGTGCGCAATGGCGAATACTGAATGCGAAAATGAAGATTTGGCTGTGTCTGACCACCTCCTGAAGAAGATCTTAGGATCTCTTAGTAGTAATATTATTTCCTCCTTCTTATTCTTTAACATAAATATTACAACATAAACATAAATGAATGATTAAGGGAACTGGTAACTACAAAATGATAAATGTCGTTTCAGCTCATACATTCACTGTAGATTAAAAAACCATTTATACATCACAAATGTTTATATACCAATGCCCAATGGACATAAAGAGATACAAATGAATTTGCTAACTAGTATTACCGATAAATTGCCCAAATCTGACCTTTTTATTGATATGCGATCTTATATAAATAACATGAGATCACTGACATCAGTTAGGTACAAATACTAGAAGACACTACTTTCAAAGATGATCTACAGTAGTGTGCAACCTCAGTGGAAATAAAGTTACGTGGTCACAGCTGTTTAGATTTATAGCCCTAATAAGCCGAATCGATTAACAATATCACCGTTTGTACTGCGTCCAGTGCATCGGAGTGATGATTCTCGTACACGTCTGCAACGACGGAAGAACTCCAGCCATAAAATATTTTAAAAAACTCATTCAGACACTATGACGGCAGAAGGCGGTCCTCTGACTAGTACAATCTAATACTGTTTTCTCCTCTCTGTGTTCTACAGACGAGAAACGCCAACTCCCAGCTCCAAGGACGAAATTCAGATAACGTCTCAGCGTGAGTATAGACAGAAGAAGTGCTCTCAATCACTGTATGCTGCGTACTTAACGATGACTCCCTACCTGGAGGCAAAGTCCAGAATCGTTTACGTTCGCAACAGTACAATGAATAACCGTTCACTAACTATAAAATCTCCTAGAAGCAGAGACAGAAAGTCCGTCTGTACCAACAAAAGGTGATACTGAGCGACCGTCAAACACAGGCTTCCCAGAAAAGCTCGGCTCCCGTCCCTCGCAACTGCAGAAGGCGAATCATATTCTTGAAACCATGGAATATTCTCCCTCTCTACAGATTCTTCCGAACGACAACCAACCATATGTCAGTCTTTTGTCGTCCAGCGTGGAAAGTTTCCGAGGAAATATCTATTCCTGTTAATTTTCGCTACAATACTGGTCGGCGGCCGCTATATTGCGCTTCAGCGCTCAGGTATCCTGACCGTCAGTCTTGGGCTACTTCCTGTGTTATGCAGTCAGGATGCCACACCGGCCATTTCCTGTCACTCAGCTTGTGTTAAGCTGGACCAACACACCTGTGGGGGCTTTTGCACCCAGGGCATGAGTTACGCCTGCCGTTTCGTTTCCACTGGCGTTCCGATCTTTGCTAGTATAAGCAATCATTCATTACGCCATTTTGATAATAAAGACAGTCCATCACCTTTCATGCAATAAGCGTTAACAGCTATTTAAAAGGTATACGTGACAATGACAGTCATCTTTAAATATTCATATATACCATGCACAGCCTATCAAATGGTACCTAATTCGATTGTAAATCACGCAAAGTAAGTAGATGAGTCCTTCTAAGTTGCGAAATTATAGCCACCTTTCAATGAACTTCTTTGAACCAGCGTATGGTAGCAACAAATTATTATTTCTAAAAACACAAAAAAAAATTACTGGTTCAAGCTGTTATTACAGTGCGCCTGAATAGCATATCCCGTGTGAACAGTAAAACCATCACAGCCAATCGTATTCTCACTTCCTTGCAAATAATGTCATATCTAATAACTGTTTGGAACTGTTAAATGGTTCAAATGGCTCTAAGCACTATGGGACTTAACATCTGAGGTCATCAGTCCCCTAGACTTAGGGCTACTTAAACCTAACTAACCTAAGGAAATCACACACATCCATGCCCGAGGCAGGATTCGAACCTGCGACCATAGCAGCAGCGCGGTTCCGGACTGAAGCGCGTAGATCCGCTTGGCCACAGCGGCTGCCTTGGAACTGTCCATTGCTGCCTTGATAAGCTAGTTCAGTCACAAACAGTTCTTCAACTGTATGCTTTTTCTCATTTACAACGTTGTCCACTCATCATCATCACGCATATTTGACTCGAAAATACTACTTCGAGCAGTTTTCAACGAAGAGGTTAGTATCGTAGGCTTGAGATGTCAAGTGTAGCGACTGAATGCATCCTGTTGCTTGTAAGCGTTATAGCATTATGGTTGTAAGTCAAAGAAGAAATGAATTGTGACCTATTTTTTTTCTCTCTCTCTGTCTCTTTCTCAGCAATATTCTATGTTATTTTTTCCATTCATTCCCAGATCACTTGTATGGCGACACAACAGACAGGCTCATGGGTGTAAGAATAACATCACATATAACAGCTGCCTGGTGCCAGACGACACACAATGTCACGTAGATGAGAAATTTATAAAATGAATACGAATAAAAACTACAGATACGCCACCAACTTGATATAAATTCGCAGCCACGCTGTTAATTAGTTAGTAAGCTACATTTTCCATAGTTTATTTGCACTATTCTTTGTACAAATGAAGTGGAATGAATCAGTGTACAGGCTATGTATACATAATTTATTTGTATGACTACTTGCTGACCACTTACAGATTTCTACCCAGGACAGTAGCAGAAATTGACATGAATCGACATATTGCTCTCAAATACTACTTATTTAACGAGTGATAGGCTAAAATTTAGTTATTTTAAACTGCACTTTCTGGCAGATTGTAATTAAACCAATTATCTATAAAAATAATTTTATTTTGGATTAAAAATTTGCTATTTCAGGCATGTTGTATTATTGGGCAAACAATTAATGACTTTCGTGGCTGAATACTGGACTCCTTTCTAAGAAAGTGACAACTGTAGTAACAACTAATAAAGGTCTTTTGTTCTTCTAGTGACGAAACCATGGACTTCACTATTCTTGCTCAAATTGTAAGGAACTCTTTAAGACGAATTTAATTGGTGAAATTCCTTCTTGTGACGGAGATTTTAAAATTCCTAACTCGATGAAGAAAGGTGTATAAGATTCTTGTTGGTGAACACTTATTATTCTCACAGCTACCTCCTGTGTAATCGACACCTTTTTCAGGTGATGAGCAACCACGGAAAATTATTTTACTCTACTCAGGACATAAGTAACATGTGTTGTAAGCAAACCCTGTTACGACGGGGTTCTGTGCAAGATGGAGAGTGAGGTCTAAGATACTGCCTGCCGCTGCCTGAGAGGTCAGCCACGTGTTAGTCGCGCCCACGCGCCGAGGGGCAGCAGGGAGGAGGCTGGGTCGGCAGCGCTACACGTGGCGGGTCAAGGCCGTCTAGCACCCCTAGCTACACACCCACTACCGGAATATAACAGGTTCGCTCGCGGATGCAAAGATGACACACGAGTGAAATTTAATTCGCACACTGCACACATAGTTTACACTGTATGCGAATCGTAATCGTATGGACACACACTTAAAGACAGACTGCCGGTACCTCTGGTGCATTCACGCTAGAGGTCCGTAAGGCGTGCGGATTTCGCTCTTGCTCCTTGGTGTGTGGGCTGTGACAGCACTGAGCGGTCACTGCTATCAGATGCGTCCTGCAGTGACGTGTATGTCATCAAATACGTCATGCGACGCAGAAGTTCTTTCTATCGCCGATAGCGGTTATAACCCTACCACTATAAATAACAGAAAATCCTGTTTATGTTTCCACGTATAGCTCGTACGAAATTTATTTTAGTTTCCAAATAATGTACACTATGGGAGGATAGTCCCGTTAATACGAAAAGCTAATAACTCAAAAAATGGCTCTGAGCACTATGGGACTTAACATCTTAGGTCATCAGTCCCCTAGAACTTAGAACTACTTAAACCTAACTGACCTAAGGACATCACACACATCCATGCCCGAGGCAGGATTCGAACCTGCGACCGTAGCAGTCCCACGGTTCCGGACTGCAGCGCCTAGAACCGCAAGACCACCGCGGCCGGCCCTAATAACTGAGTTATCCTTTTTACTGGATTTGACCATGTGTTGTGTCTAACGAATAAGTAAATCAGACTATTCAATTCTTTTCCTAAGGTCTTTCCCAGCGGTTAGAAAGAAACGCAGTATGAATAGTACTATATTGAAGCTAGGACAACTTGGTTCCAAGTTCATTCAGTGGTTTAACATATGTACTAACGATCGCCAGCCTATTCAGGCAATGAAACAGTTAAGTATAGGAAAAACAAAAGTATGAGTTTTGCCTACTTTCATTGATGTGTTGGCAGAAGAGCCAACACCGTGTTGCTAGAGGAGGCCGAAATGCACGCGTTTAAGCTCACGCCGACTGGCGTGAGGTCTGGTACAAGGTAACGTAACTATAGTAGCCAAAAATAGTACATGGCTTCTGGAATACTTAACTCTAATCCATAATTGGAGAACATCGCTCTTGATGATACATAATTACAATCTCAATATAAACTGGTAATGGCGCCTTGCTAGGTCGTAGCAAATGACGTACCTGAAGGCTATGCTAACTATCGTCTCGGCAAATGAGAGCGTATTTGTCAGTATATCATCGCTAGCAAAGTCTGCTGTACAACTGGGGCGAGTGCTAGGAAGTCTCTCTAGACCTGCCGTGTGGCGTCGCTCGGTCTGCAATCACTGACAGTGGCGACACACGGGTCCGACGTATACTAGCGGACCGGGGCCGATTTAAAGGCTACCACCTAGCAAGTGTGGTGTCTGGCGGTGACACCACATTCATGCTACTGTTTAAGTTGCTTCTTCAAATAAATGTTACTCCACTTAAACAATGTTGGACTACGTCCTTAGACATTACGTTCTTAAAAGAGCAAAAGGACAGTGGATAACATCGATGAAGCTAAAAAAAATTTTGCCATGGGGGAGGGGGGGGGGGACCTTTAGAAAAGCATTTTCCGTAATCAACAGACTTAAATACTAAAATACCTAGATACTAAACCACACTTTTATAGAGAACATTTCACGTCAAGCGAACCTCTTTCTTACTGTAATTTACTTTCGAAAGCTATTTCTCTTTGAACTAAATGTTTATATTCTTTTAATAGATTCTAGTAACTTTGCTTCACTCTGACTGAATTTTACGTAAGCAAACTTTTACTATAACATTTTGCAATAGTTAAGAAAACTTTCTCATTATTTACACGAAAACAATTTAAATGGCGCCTCTGTACATTAACTTGGCACTTCATAAGTCTGTAAAACAGGATAGTCAGATTAATCAAACGCCAGGAAGGAATCCTGTGTAGGTGAATGGTTGGGATGAAAGAACAGCTGAACCAATTTCTTTTAATTTCAAGAATGATTATTAAAACACAGTTTAAGTTAATGGTTAACGCTGTATTAAAGTAGAACACACAAAAATCTTATCTGGTGGCTGTAGGTTTGGGTCTGGCGAACAATTATGACGGCTACACTACCCACAGTTCGGCATGCAAATATCTTACTGTATGGGCTCAATTTATCTTCTTGGCGTCGTTCAATTTTTTATACAGTAGCCCAAGAACTCGCAGCTATGCCGTAAGCCGTTTGCAGTCTTCATCCGAGGCATTTTTGTGCAAATTTTAAGGCAAAACTTCTCCTGTTCCAAAAGGGTGTTGCCTCAATCGCTGCTGCCTACAGACTGTATGACTTACTTCCAGCACTTGCTCTAGGTAGCGCGCCATTCCGTCCTTGCCACCTTTTCCACTCCTCAGAGTCACTTTCGTTTCAAACAAAAGCACATTGGCTTTTACGTAACATCTATTTCTTACATTGTTCCTAAGCGTGACCATTTCTTACAATTGTCAAATTTACATGAACATGAACAGTTTATACACACCAATATTTTAAATACAAAATGTTATCAGAAAATTATTTAACGTAATAAACAATTTACATAGTATTTTACATACATTAATCACATACAATACAAAGAACTTCAAACTCCAATACAGCACACTTTACTTTGCCGGCCGCGGTGGCCGAGCGGTTCTAGGCTCTTCAGTCCGGAACCGCGCGACTGCTACGGTCGCAGGTTAGAATCCTGCCTAGGGTATCGATGTGAATGATGTCCTTAGGTTAGTTAGGTTTAAGCAGTTCTAAGTTCTAGGGGACTGATGACCTCAGATGTTAAGTCCCATAGCGCTCAGAGCCATTTGTTTTGGACACTTTACTTTACATATACAGAAAATATAGCATCAATATGGGAACATTATAAAGCAAAATATTACAAAACTTTAGATGAACCACAAACAAATAGTGTTATACGGTGTTGTGAATTAGTGGATTCTGTTGTAGTCTGATGTGTAAAAAATAAGTAATATTTCTGGTGTCCAGTTCAAGACGCTGAAAATAATTACTTTCGTGTCCTGCTGTGTGCGCAGACTACTGTCAGTGGCTGCTGTAGGGATTTTTATCCGGTTTTCACTAATAATTGCACTGATTCATGAGGATGTTTTTTGTATGTTAGCTATAAATATTTTGTTTGAATTGTCTGAATTTTGATGAATTATATTTTAGTTGTGAAAGCGACGTCACTGCCACCTAGCGAGCAGCCGCCAAAATTCGAGAAAGGCACAGTTCCTTAAGAGAGGGCATTACGTAACACAAATAGCGTATGATGTGGTTGTCTAGCGCTAGTTCTGCCTTGCGCATCGAGCGAGTTTGTGTTTGTGAGTGTGTCGCATTGTTCTTGCTTAACGCAGGTTGTTGCTGGTGTGTTCTCTGGCGACAGACTTCTACGCCCTTGCATAGATCAGTCTGCCGAATCTCACAAAAATATTCTTTGTCGGTGTACCGTTGGTTTCAGTTTTGACAAGAATGCTCGTCCTGTTCATCCAGGCTGTATAAAATTCACGATTAGTTGGTCGATATGATTCGCGTTACACCTGATCAGGTAGATACTGCTTATATCAATTCTGATCTATATGTATTTTTTGGGAAGTGTCAAGGTATTTCGCATGTGGACCTGCTTCTCTCTCGAGTTGGTTCTCAAGTAATGTTTACACATCGTGATGGTTCCATTAGTCCAGTCGTTCTTGCAAATCCATCGATCGAGTATATTCCAGTTAGAGGTCACGCTCTTCCACCCGAAGTGGACGACTTATTTCTTACGCCTGCGTTGCTTCTTTTTGGAGGCGTTCAACGTATCCGGCTGGAACATTGGTCAGTACAGCATCGTTTGCAATTTTTGTAATATTTCTGGCTTTACAGCCATCATATTCGGCTACAAGAAGGTCTTCTTATGAAGTTGAGAAGGCAGCTGTGGCAAGAAGACGTAATTTGGTGTGAGCTACCGATGACAGACGGTTTGTTCCATCGTGATTGTCCGCGATTGGCTGTTGCATTCGAAAGTTGCGCGCCAAAATGATAGCCTTCTGTTATTAATATTAGAAAAACTAAACAGTGTATTTACTTGAATTTCATGTAAAAGCATCTCTCAATAGTAGGCTATCCTTCAGTTACTTGAAAAGTGTTAATTACCAACAGAATAGTAAACAATTGATAAACGAAAAGGCAGACGAAGCACTTCGAAGACTTTCGGATCGCGCCTAACTTGGTTGGGTTGTTTTTGGGGGAGGAGACCAGACAGCGAGGTCATCGGTCTCATCGGTTAGTGAAAGAAGTCGGCTATGCCCTTTGAAAGGAACCATCCCTGCATTTGCCTGGAGCGATTACGCAAATACGCAGTAACGGTATCAGTTAAGGACTTAACTAGCGATCTCTGGTTATTTGGATATGTAATTGAGAGCAATTTCACAGTAATTACGCAAATACTCAGTTCGCTGTTTTGTTTTTATTAAAGTGTGAAGATTGGAGATTATTTGTGATTCATACAATGGAATATAGTTTTGTAGCTTCTCGTATTCTGCTAATAAAAAATGAGTGGCATCCAGTATAAAGAAGCTAACAGAAATTTTTTTATCTACCCAATATCAGTTCCTCGCTAAGACCTCAAGTGTTCTGCCATCTTAGTACAATTGAGATCAATGGCACGTCATCTGTGGTAACACAGAGAGAGGTACGAAAGAGAGAAATTTTCGAGAAAAGTGTTTATCATTCACACGAATATGTCACCCTCTCTCTCCCTCTCTTTTTCAACACGCCGTATGTTACAGTGGTATCCGAACCGCAGATAAATGTGTTCAACCGATTCATGTTACACACGTAGGGCGAGAAGGAACCTCCTTCCTTTGTAAAGAGGCAACCATCGTATATCCAACCGCCCGCGTCGTGTTACGGTTTTAAAGTCGTCCTGTGGAAAACATCTTCCGTTGACATTAGCTCAATCAGTGTCTCTGCAGTCTGCTGTCAATAGTTCTCCAGCTTTAGATGACGCTGTGGAGACATTACACCCCACTCAGAGCGACTGTCCGCCGTCACCGGTACGTTCAGATGCGGCCCCTGCTGCCGTTAAGGCGACGACGCCGGCAGCAAAATTTAAAATCCAGCTGACTTAGGATGGTGAAGGTCTTGAAGTCATCCTCCCCAATCTTGCATCTCCAAGAAGGTGATGGTGGAGGGTGTTTCTTCCCGTGGTGATGCTTTGAATACTGACGTTAACTGCGGTTCTTGTTCGGCAGAGATGATGTGGCTGGTTCTCCAGATGTTGAAATGAATTTCACATCTGCGTCCTCTCCTCCATCCGTAAAAACATCTGTTCCTGTGAGATCCGGTCATTTTACGGAGACATTGTTTGCTGTTTTGATCTTACAGTGTTCTAATGCAATACTATCCTTTTCTCGTTCTGATACGGTGGAGCAACAGGTTACTTCGGATTCTCTTCCGGTTAGCTAGATGATGCAATGCCTGTCTCTCCATTATCTGATGATGATGATGATCGCTCCCGTTTCTTTCTCGCATTCCGTTGAGTGGAATAGGGATAGCTCCCCAATCCCCCCCTCTCCTCCTCCCCCGCAGACCTCAATGAGCCCTCTACCCTTGCTCGTCAAGAAGTTATTTAGTCAAGGAGTGGTGTAAAACTACGACTTTAACCTGCAAAATCTTACGCTAGGAGCCCTCACGCAAACTGACTAAAATGAAATAGATTTGGAACCTGGAGCACTGAATATGTGAAAGTGTTAGAATTACAGATGTAATTCTAAAGGAATTACATTCACATACAAGACGAGAAAACAATAATTTGGACGGTACGAAACGGCTGCTGCTAGTGTAGTTGCTCTTCCAAACAGCATCTCATACAAGCAATCCAGTCGCCTCTTTACCTGCTATTACTCGTACTTGAGGTACTTGGGCCATGCGCGGCTTTGTTTAAAAAGGATAGCTCGATTTAGTCATAGGGGTGAGCTGCAGACGTCTGTTTTCATACCACACAGCTAATTCGCTGCAAACAGTAACCTGTAGCTGTGATCCTACAGTCAAGTAGTCTTGGAATTGGGCGAGAAATGCGAGTTAATAAAATACATAGAAATATAAACTAAAAGTTAAATGAACTGTTTAATAACAACGGTTCTACTCCATCCTCTGTAGCTGATGCAGGCGACAGAGGATCATGATGAATAATGTTTATTCAAGAAACATCATCTCAAATAAACGGGAAATGGTTCTATGATATTCAATTAAAATGCAGGCAGAAAACACCCATATCAAATTCAGTAAATTTACGTTTACAAATTAACGCACAAAAGATGACGAATAGTGTCCATGGTTATTGCTGTATTTTCTGAAATCGACATCTTGTAACATGATGTTCTGATGTGATGTGGTGTGATGTGAAACCACGCTACGGTGATGTGAATAGGCCTGAAGAAGCGCCTGTAAGCCCCTAACCAGACGTCTGGAGGGTGGGTCCTCTATCTCCTCCACGTGATGGAAACCAAACGATTTAACGGCACACAACCCATCACGATACTGTAAAAGCAGCAGCCCCAGAACTGCAGCAGTGATAAAATACAGAAAGAACGTTCGAGAGACTGCGTCCTCAAATCCCATTCTGTCTGGTTTCATTTAAAATTTCCTCGGTAAACCTAAATTCTGATCAGAAATAAATTCTATACAGAGCTCGTGTTGCTCATCAATAGACGTTGGAATAATTAACTGATGTTCCCAGCTGATAATGACCACAGATTCGTCCGGTATTACACATAAATTTGTAAAATGTTTGTACCTGTGAAGTGTGTTTAAATGATATGTGATATGTAAAATCCGAAGAAAGTGCAAAAAAAAAAAAAAAAAAAAAAAAAACCATTTTAGCCTCTGCGCCTTCTTTGGTGTACTTAAGCATAATATACATGGAACACAAACCCTTAGACACCTAAATATTGCCTTCAGCTTGGGGCAGTAGGAATTTTACGTAATACTCGTATATCTTCTTCATTCTTTATTATTTAAAAAAGTGCTGCTAACGAATAATTCTTTGGTTTTTACCGGATTCAGTTTTCAGATTACCTTTAGGTATTATAAAGTTATTTACAACAATGTGCATGGATACATTATTACTGCTGGAGTTAAATAAAATGAAAGCGATTCTGCAACACTTTGCACACTGGTACCTTCCGTCAATAGTAAAATACACTGCTGGGCACCGTAAATGCAACACCAAGAAAGACAAGAGGTAGCACAACAAAATTTATTTTGTAGATAACATGTTGACCAAGTATCAAATGATTACGTTTACAGACGTCTGTGACATGTGGTTCCTGCCAGAATCAGTAGCCAGAGTAGCCGCCATTGTTGGAGATCACCGCTGCCACACGTCTCGGCATTGAGTCAAAGAGACGTTGGATGTGTTACTGAGGTACAGCAGCCCAAGCAGCTTTCACACGTTGCCAAAGATCATCTGGTGTGGCAGCTGGGGACGTAATCTGGGTCACTCGTTGAGAAACCACGGACCACATGTTTTCTATCGGCGAAAGATCCGGAGAGCGAGCCGGCCAGGGAAGCAATTCAATCTGGTTATTGACGAAGAACCTTTGGACAATGCGTGCCACGTGTGGTCGCGCATTATCCTGATGAAATATGACTGTGGCCGAGCCCTGAAGGTAAGGAAGGACAACTGGCTCCAGCACCTCGGATATGTAGCGCCGGCTATTTAAAGTACCGGCAATGCGTACTAGAGGCGTGCGAGAGTAATATCCAATACCGCCCCATACCATAATACCCGGTGCAAGACCAGTGTGGCGGTGCATAATGCAGCTGTCCAGTATCCTCTCTCCACGGTGTCTCCACACTCGAATCCGACCATCGTGGTGCTGCAGACAGAAGCGTGCCTCGTCAGTAAAGACAACGTCATTCCATTCTGCCGTCCACATCCGTCTGTCATCACACCATTGGGGACGGAGACGTCTGTGGTTCTGCGTCAATGGTAGACGAAGCAATGGACGTCTTGCGGACAGACCACTCTGCTGTAAACGGCGTCGAATGGTACGCGCAGACACTGGATGATGCGTTACAGACGCAATGTGCTGTGCCATGGTTCGGGATGTCACTGAGCGATCCGTCACTGCCACGCGCACAATTTGCCTATCAGCACGTGCAGTGGTGTACCGAGGCGAATGCGATCGACCACGTCGGTCCGTCGTACCCTCCTGCATCCAACGGTCATATATCCGCATTACAGTTGTTTGGTTTCGTCCAACACGACTAGCGATTTCTCTGTATGATAATCCACAATCTCGGTAAGCCACTATCCTTCCTCTGTCGAACTCGGATACTTGATCAAAAGATGTTCGCTGTTGTCTACGAGGCATAACTGATCGTCTTGTGAAACAACCACAAGGTAAACACACGTGTCGAACGTACACTCGTCGAAATCGCCAAGCCGTAAATGGCGCTATGAGGTGGCGCCACAGCCGCGCGTGATGTGCGTCTGCGCTGAAATTCTAATCAGTTGCATATCTCATCGCTGCAAACTCATGGTGTAAATTTCACTTGATTCGTATGATTCCTTCAGGGTGTTGCATTTACGGTGGCCAGCAGTGTATATTATACAGTCGGCAGATAAACGTACTAACACAGTTAAGCACACTTTGTATGTTGAGTTATTATGCTACACCTTTCCTCTAGAGGCACACTACAGTACACTGAGAGATTGCAGGGCACTCTCACTTCTGATCGGTGTAATGCCACTTACTGTTCTTATGAAAGATGATCTTTATTACGATCTGACTTCATAGATCATGATGAAATTGTTGGCAGTAGTTAAAGCTCTTGCTTGTGTGCTCTAGTGCAGGAATAGCGGTAAGCTTTAGCTGCGTTTAAAGGAATAGTGTGCCGATTTAAACGACTGCAGTAAAAGCGTACGGCGACTACGGGCCGAGGGGTGCGCGTATTTTTCTGTGCAACCTGGATAAAAACATTTGTGGACTGCCCAGTTCTGCGGTCTCATTGTGCAGACACGTTTGGATGGCGTCGGTCGGTCGGCAGGTAGGCTGACTAGCGCCAAGGAGACGCCGCTGCAATGGCCAAAGCACTGAAGACCGGCAATAAAGCACAGGATGGGCCCTTGTTAGGCAGGAAGTCGATGAGACGACCGTGAGCATTCTGCGAATTTCCGTGGGACAGATAACTGGAGCCCAGACGTACAGACTCTGTTACAAAAACATATTTGTGAAGGTACGAGGCTTTTAGCGAGTTTATGGCCATTATCTGGAAACTTTGAAATGGACGCAACAGGGGAGATAACCATCATTTTTTGTAGGGCTGTGGTTCCATCCTGGTCATGTTGTTAGCAAAAGACAAGGCGTAAACACGTGAGAAAGAGGCAGCGAAGCTGAATCTGTTTTTTTCTTTTCTCCCAATTAACTTTAAAGTTTCTGATTGGTCAAATCGTTGTATGCAGAGCAAGGAGCAGTCTCCCATCTTCGAATGCGGCGCTCCAGCTCGTGATTGGCTTGTGCTAAAGTGGGAGTAGTCTAAGATGTAAATGTGCTTTGCTATCGAGCTGGCGAGGAAAGCAGAGAGAAGGAGAAGAAGTCACTCTTGTAGTTTCACTTCGCTAGTAAAGAACTGCAGGTCTCTACCTACATGGTGAGACTTGTGTCCTTTGTTAGTGTGCCACTTAGAGCCTGTCCTAGTCACCTTCTGAACCATCAGAGGTACTGCTTCTAGCATCACGCACACAACGAGTGATGCATGGGTGTACTTATTTGTCTCGAGTTGGCCGTCTAAAAATTTAACATATTCCGTCACGCATAGTCTTGGGACGGAGTCAAATTGGTTTGGCAGACCATCAAACGGATCCACTTGCACACTGGAATCCAGTGGGGATTCAGAGGCTCATAGGGAAGTACCTGCGTTCCGAATTAGATGAACTCGAGACCACGTACCTGCATTTTTCGGGCGCGGGCCGTTAATAACAGAATGCTGCCATCCATGACTTCAGTCGCCGAACGCATGGTGGTGTGCCGCCCTGACCAGCAGAAGAATAAGTATACGCTGCTACAGCGTAGGGCTCCAATATATGTTTCTTAGCACTCTGTTCTTTCGAGCCATATTTTTCTTTTTTTGGAACAGTAGAGTATAGATGCTTGACTGTGGGGTTGTTTTGTGCTATCCCCCGGATTCACGTGTATGAAGTCAGATAGAGCGATTAGTGTTCTGGTTAGTATCGTGTGTCGATCCCCAGCTGATCATTTTGTCCACCATAGACCCCATACTACTGAAAGCGTTTGTCAAATGAAAATGTTTGTGTGACGTTTCTTTAGTCTTTTTTGTCTTGTGATGTTAAGAATGAATAAATCTATTGTCATTTATATCACAACTTCTCTCTTCGCTCTGATTAACATTACCTTTGCCATTTTTAATAAAGTCCTGATCATAAAAGAAAGTAGCAAGATTACAACACGAAGAGCGATTAATTGTGTTAGTCCGACGGCGTGCTTGAAAGAAGGGCCACCGAATTATGGAAATGTTTTTAAATAAAACTAACGTTTTTAACATTCTGCATATTTATTCTTCATGTCTACAGTATTCTTCCGCTAGAGGGCTCGGAATTGTGGCACGTAACATGGCGGTGTGTAACGTAACTATTGAGGTTCGTGCTGTAATCTAATTTCGAACTCGAAGAGTTCGTCCACACATGGAGAATCCTCTGCTTCAACATAAAAATGCCAGTCCTCACACGAACGCTGCGATATTTGCAACAGTCCCATTCCTTAGCCTTATTGTGTTCGATGATCCTCCACACAGTCCCGAATTGGCCCATTCGATTTTCATCTGATGAAAAAACTTATAGAGCACCTTCGAGAACGTCATTTTGATAGCGCCGAAGCAGTGCAAGCAGAGGTGAGGTCGTGACCCGGCAATAAAGTCATACATTCTATAGTGACAGTATCAACGAACTGGTCTCTCATTGGGGGAAATGTGTTCGTTGTATGGGTGATTCTAGGCGCTTCAGTCTGGAACCGCGCGACCGCTACGGTCGCAGGTTCGAATCCTGCCTCGGGCAAGGATGTGCGTGATGTCCTTATGTTAGTTAGGTTTAAGTAGTTCTAAGTTCTAGGGGACTGACAACCTCCACTGTTAAGTCCCATAGTGCTCAGAGCCATTTGAACCATTTTTTGTATGGATGATTATGCTGAGAAATAAACACAGAGACACGTGGAATAAAGATGTAGGATGTAAATAAAGTTTGGTTTGTTTAAAAAGCCTTAACAGTTTTCATGGAGGCATTACTTTTCAGCCCGTTTTTTATAGATGCACTTACAACTGAAACTAAAACAGTTATGTTATTAGTTCCAGTACATAATAATTACCTTCTTGCACAGATATGAAACAGGAAAAGTTTGTAGACTTATTTCTGTAACATAGGATAAAATAATCTCCACGAGATTATATTCCTATTCTCAGTCAAACGAATTATATCACTGTCTAATAGATGGGGCACAAGAAGCTATATAGATTCTTCAAGTAGATATAAACCAGACCCGGTATTCACACTTGAAACGGACCACGAGGTTACAGGTCTTGTATCCAGCCCTCGCGCGCGAAATCAGACGTACTAGCACACATGAAATTGCATAGGCTATTAAGCCCCGCGCCGAGATGCCATTCAGAAACGTGTCCTCCAGGAATTCATGAGCAAAACGGTAGAAAACCTAACACACATTGCGAAAGAAAATGACTAGTACTGGTACAGGGTACCCTTCGCCACAAAGCATGCGGTAGCTTGCGGAGTATCTATGTGGATGTGGATGTCGAGTACCATCCTAAGAGTACTATCCCGAGCGGGAAGGCGTCCGGCCAGCCTGTGGGTGGTTTTTAACGCGATTTTCCATCTGTCTCGGTGAATTCGTGCTGGTTCCCCTTATTCCACCTCAGTTACATTATGTCAGTGACTGCTGAACAAACACTCCACGTACGCGTACACCATACTTACCACGCAAATTTTTCAAATATTTGGGGTTACACTCGTTTGGTATGATGAGGCGTTCCGAAGGGGGGAGGGGGGGGGCTAGGTACGGTGTGGGGCGGCGTGGGCGGCGGCGGTGAGGTGGGTGGACTGCTGTGGCCTGTTGTGGGGTTGTAAACCACTGAGGGCTAGAGAGGGGCGAAGCCTCTCTGTTGTTTCTAGGTCCCTTGTTTAATACACACACACACTCACCATCCTAAGACACCAACAACTCTTCCTTGCGTCTTGGAAGCCGACCAAAGTCCTGATTTTCAGGAAGACCACTTCCACCCACAAAATTACCGACTCAACAGCTTTCTGAGATCGCTGAGAGAGTTTGTCGAGAAGGGAGTCATAAAACGACTCAGTAGGCACTACATCAGCAACAACACCCAGAGACCGGAGCAATTCGGCTTCAGGAATTACCACTCCACAACAGAACAACGCCTTCGCGTTGTTGAACATGTAACAGACGGCTTGAGTGATTTAGAATTTCCTCGATAAACCTGAATTTCTAATAGAAATAAATTATCTACACTGCTTTTGTTGCGTCATCAACAGGTGTTTGAATAATAAAACAAAGTAATGATCTCAGCTCATAATGATTTCAGTTTCGTCCGATATTACACGTAAACATGTAAAATGGTCTGTGGGTGTACGTGCGGCAGAGAGAGAGAGAGAGAGAGAGAGAGAGAGAGAGAGGTAAAGAGAGAGAGAGAGAGATTTCGCTTTCTTCTGTATGATCTTTGGCGGATCTGTGCATAATATACATGTAATGCAAGCTGCCCGACATCTCAATATTGCCTTTGGCGTGGAGCACTGCTACATATGTATAATACTGGCTGAGTACCCGTCGTTATCCGGGTATGTATTTATTCTAGTCATCTATTATCCCATCTCCTGTGTCCCCATCTCTCTGTTCACCTCCTCCACCCCATTTCCCTGTACATCTCTGTGCCTGTCTCCTCCTTACTCGCTCCCTGTCTCCTCCTCTCCCCTACCTCTGTTAATCTGCTCCTCCCCCCTCTGTACATCTGCTCGTTTTCGCTCTGTCTATCTCCTCCTCCCCTCCAATTCCATCTACTCTTGCCCTTCTCTCTGTCAAATCAGAGAGATTAGAGCCCACACAGAGGCATACCGACAATCTTTCTTTCCACGAACAATACGAGCCTGGAATAGAAGGGAGAACCGATAGAGGTACTCAAGGTACCCTCCGCCACACACCGTCAGGTGGCTTGTGCAGTATGGATGTAGATGTAGATGTCCTCGTCCCCCTCTCTCTGTTCATCTGCTCAGCACCACTTTCTGTTTCCATCTATTCTTCTCCCCCCCTCTCCATGTGTATCACCTCCCCTTCCCTTTCTGTGACAATCTCCTCCTCTTCCCTCTCCCTGTCCATTTCCTCGCTACCCTTGGCGACTTCCTCTTCCCCTCTGCCTGTTCATCTCCTCTTCTCCAATCTCTCTGCCTGTCTCTGCCTCCTCGTGTCTGTCCATTTGCTGCTCTTTCCTTTCTCTGTCCATCTGCTCCTCTCCCCTCTATCTCTCCATTTCCTCCGCCCCTATCTCTGCCCATCTCAACCTCCTCTTCTATGTACCTATCTCTTGCTTCCACCTTGCCATCTGTCCATCCCTCGCCCTCGCTTCTCTTCCCACGTTATCACACTCACCCCACCCCAATAGGAGGCTGGTCGTTCTTACCCCAACAGTATTTATTTCCAAATTGCAAGTAATATGTGTAGCAAATTTGGTTCATTCGTTCCAGAAGTTTAGGATGAGCTTTCTACCCATGACTTTTCCCACATACACACAAGTCAAATACAGTTCACACATGTTTAATATATTTCATGAGTATTTGCACACATATTTTACCTGTATGACTAGTGAATTTTGCCCAGCAGTTTCATTTTCACGCAGCCTGTGGCGTAGATATTTTTTTCTTCTCGGGATGGTGGGGTAAGGAAGGGGGGATGGCAGTTCGGTTCAGGTACAAGATGTTCATTCAGATCAATATTGCAGAATACCAGCAGCTGAATTTTCATAAACTGTTTCAGAGTTTTGAACTGGAACACACTACTAAATATTCTGGTATTATGGTGGTAGTTAGAAGTCGTAGTGCCAGGCTGAGAAGTATGCAACAAGATCCAGGAAACATTTTTTTAAGCACACAAGCACATGGAGTCTTAACTGGCAAATCAGAATCAAGAGACGCTACTCTCTCCCACCCCAGATAGCCATTCAATACAATACACAGCTTGTATGGATCTCAAAACCCGTCCACTAAAAGAAAATACAGAAGAAAAGTCCCAATAGAAGTAGGTGCATACCATCTCGAACTAAAGAATATTATATTTATATCTCATGACGAACTACAGTTACAAATACTGAAATTTAGTCCTGTTATTGAACTTAACTGTAGTAGGTATAGGTGTAATAGCTAAAGTGATATATGAAAATTTGTGCCAGACCAGTACCCGAACTCAGATTTCTCACCTATCGCGAGCGGTCGCCTTACCACTGAGGCAATCTGAGCGCTCCCCCCAGAACGACCTAAACTGCCGTCTGTCACACACCTATGTATTTCTACTCATCTATTTTTGATTCATTTACACAGCCTCGCACATCTCGTGATAAGCTTGCAGATTTTTAGAATCAAGAGAACGAAAGGTCATACATTTCCATTGTTATTTTCGTCACAGGCCCGTCTTCGCCTTATATACAGGGTGAGTCAAAAAATGGCTCTAAGTACTATGGGACTTAACATCTGAGGTCATCAGTCCCATACACTTAGAACTACTTAAACCTATCTAACCTAAGGACATCACACACATCCATGCCCGAGGCAGGATTCGAACCTGCGACCGTTGCGGTCTTGCGGTTCCAGACTGCAGCGACTTTAACCGCACGGCCACTTCGGTCGGCAGAACCGTTCTGTCACAGCGGACCTCGTGTTGTAGGCTATGTTAGTTTTCGTCTTGTTTCTGTGCCTTATTGTACAGTACTGTCAACCCTGGGTACGTATTATGGTACATTCTTCCAAACACGAGTTCGCTTATGTGTTTACTGTGATTGCGCCGTTTGTACTTACTAATGGTGTAGTACATTTACATTTTCTATCTTCCAGCACTTATTACCAATGGAAGTCTACTAATCGGGAATGGCGGATATGATATTCTGCTATGGTTTAGCAAATGGACGTAGCCTGGAAGCCTGTGCCCTCTACTTCTTGAACAATTGCTGTACCCATTTATCTACAGCACGTTCAGGCCATAAGGCCACAGGATCATCAATGCAGACGGCGGTTCTGTCAATGGCTGTTGGAGAAGTGTGCCGCAGATCCACTGTTCAGATTCAAGATTTTATTTGCCAATGAGGTAGGGTTCCCAAGAGATGATGTGAATTTTCATAATCAGCAAGCATGTGCAGTTGTAAATCCCTAGCAATTCAGGAAACAGGACAATAACACCGATCTCAATCAACGAGTGGGCAGGCGTAATTGGCAATACATTAATAGGGCCATACGTCCCACCACAAAAGTTAACTGGGGTGCAATATCTGGACTTTCTCATTAATGTGTTTCCTACCTTGCTGGAGGCTGTTCCATTGCAGCAACGAATACAAATGTAGTTCATGCTTGTTGGTGCACCAGCACACTCTCTTCATAATGTGCGCGAAGATCTGATGCAGACATTTCAGGACTGCTGGATTGGTCGGGAAGGGGGCAGTGGGCTTGGGGGAGGGGGGAGGGGGGAGGGGGGAAGAGGGGAAGCACACCTGGGCCTGCTCGTTCCCAGACCTCAGTCCCCTAATCTTTTGTTTATGGTGACACTGGTCAGGGAGGGGGCGGGGGCTTGAGGGAGGGGGAGAAGACAGGAAGCACACCTTGGCCTGCTCGTTCCCAGATCTGAATCCCCTAAGCTTTTGGCTATGGGGATACTTGGAGGAATTGGCCTACACCACGCCAGTAGACGATGTGCGAACAGCACACAGTTGCGACTTCAATGCGTGCCAGCAAGCAGAACAGGAACCGGGTATACTTCAAAGGATGCATCATTCCTTACGCCAAAGGGCAGAGGAGTCCATTGTCATGAATGGACGCCACATTGAACACCTCTCGTACACCTCAGAAAGTATGCATTTCCATATCTATTTTTATTGGAATTAGTTTTCTTGCTTCGATATGTACTGCCACCTCTCAAAGTACTCAACACTTTCGCTTGAACCCCCTGTATATAAGCAAGCAAAATCAATTTTTTTATGTTTCTGCCGCCATAATGGCACACTTGCCCGCCGTGAACTTTATAGAAAATCACAACCTACTAGCTGCACGCCGCAGGCAAGGGCGGTGTAGCGCGGGCGCCTCCTGTTTGACAGGGACGATGCCGTAGCACCCTTAATGCACTTGTACGTGGGAGATGTTATACATGTCGTCCAGTAATAAAATAAGAGTTTAATGAAAGATACAAATATCTGTCTACACTTTGCCAATTATTGATTGGCTGAATTCTGATGCAATGAACACTAAAAAACTGAACTAAACTTTGTCCGAACAGGCATTGGAAGGCCCAACGGTACCGACTTGCCGGCGTGTCATCCTCAGCCCACAGGCATCACTGCGAATATGGAGGGACATGTGGTCAGCACACCGCTCTCCCGGCCGTATGTCAGTTTACGAGACGGAAGCCGCTACTTCTCAATCGAGTAGCTCATCAGTTTGCCTCACAAGTGCTGAGTGCACCCCGCTTACCAACAGTACTCGGCAGACCGGATGGCCACCCACCCAAGCGCTAGCCCAGCCCGCCAGAGGTGTATCACTGCGGCAAGGCTGTTGGCCAATGATCACTAAAACTACACTTAATTTTTTTCCAGTGCAAAGTTTTACGGCGCCCTCAGTCACTACCTGCCATGACCTGAAGTCATATGCGAAGCGCCCCTATACCACAACGCCTTAAGTAACACAGATGTGCTTCTCCAATACATTAGAAGAATGGTAACGCTTTCCAGGTCGGCACAGTACTCGCTGATAACTGTCATACGGGGTGGTGTAGAGCCGCGATTCGAAGTTGAAGACATGCGACACCATTCATCAGTAGTCCTTGGTTCCCGTTAGCGGTACCACATCAAGCGTAGTCGTTTGTGTTGCGATGTTAAAAACAGCCGGGATCCCCTAGTCCAGCTGCTTCCAGTGTCCGGGCAGCGATGCACGATGAGACAGAATATTGCAGGGAATCCATAACCTGGTCTCGAATGGCAGACGCGGATGTGCCGTGGCTACGACATTCTTAATGCACAATTCGGATATTCTCCCTCGTGGCTTTCAGACTTCGTCGGCTGGAATCTTGACGACGAGGATGCTTGCCCTCACGTTCCCGTGCGGTCCAACATTGGGCCACTATCGCATCCGAATGCCCCACAAATCTGGATACAGTAATGTTCGACCAGCCAGACAAACGGATACCCACAACGAGGCCACTTTCAAATTCTGACAGCTGCTAATGACGCTCTCTTACACGAGTACGCGGCATCTCCGTTTCCTTCATAGTAATCTCTCAAAACATGATACAGTTCACGGTCATTATATAGGGCCGGCCTGTGTGGTCGAGCGGTTCTACGCGCTTCAGTCTGGAACCGCGCGACCGCTACGGTCGCAGGTTCGAATCCTGCCTCGGGCATAGATGTGTGTGATGTCCTTCGGTTAGTTAGGTTTAAGTAGTTCTAAGTAATAGGGGAGTGATGACCTCAGATGTTAAGTCCCATAGTGCTAAAAAAAATGTTCAAAAATGTGTGTGAAGTCTTATGGGGCTTAACTGATAAGGTCATCAGTCCTTAAGCTCACAGCCTACTTAACCTAACTTATCCTAAGGACAAACACACACACACATGCCCGAGGGAGGACTCGAACCTCCACCGGGACCAGCCGCACAGTCCATGACTGCAGCCCCTCAGACCGCTCGCCTAATCCCGCGCGCCCATAGTGCTCAGAGCCATTTGAACCTTATACAGGGTGATTCACGAAGATATGCAAATATTTTTATACATTACTCAATAAGTAAAACTAAAGAAAAAGGTTCATATAAACATAGGTCCGCAAATGTTTAGTTGCGGAGTTACGGCTAATAAAAGATTTTGACTAATTTTCGCTAATACCAAGCCATCGCAAAAATGTACGAGCTTAAAGTAGAGCACGATTTCCATTTATTTTGTTGTCATTCGTCTGGTGAATCTAATAAACTATGTCCCAGAAGTGTACCTGCAGTAGTTTTCCAGAACATCCAGAGAAGCAAAGATTATTGTGCACTATGTGATCAAACATATCCGGACACCTGGCTGAAAATGACTTACGACTTCGTAGCGCCCTCTATCGGTAATGCTGGAATTCAATATGGTTTTGGCCCATCCTTAGCCTTGATCACAGCTTCCGCTCTCGCGGGCATACGTTCAATCAGGTGCTGGAAGATTTCTTGGGGAATGGCAGCCCATTCCTCACGGAGTGATGCACTGAGGAGAGGTATCGATGTCGGTCAGTGAGGCCTGGCACGAAGTCGGCTTTCTAAAACATCCCAAAGGAGTTCTATGGGATTTAGGTCAGGACTCTGTGCAGACCTGTCCATTACAGAGATGTTACTGTCGTGAAACCACTCCGCCACAGGCCGTGCATTATGAACGGGTGCTTGATCGTGTTTCGTGTTGAAAGGTGCAGTCTCCATTCCCGAATTACTCTTCAACAGTGGGAAGCAAAAAGATGCTTAAAACATCAATGCAGACCTGTACTGTGATAGTGCCACCCAAAACAACAAGGGGTTCAGGTCCCCTTCACGAAAAACACGACCACACCGTACACCACCGCCTCCGAATTTTCCTTTGGCACTACATACGCCTGCAGATGACGTTCACCGGGGCATTTCACCGGGGCATTCGCCATACCCACACTCTGCCATCGGTTCGCCACGTTGTGTACCATGATTTGTCACTCCACACAACGTTTTTCCACTGTTCAATCGTCTAATGTTTACTCTCCTTACATCAAGTGAGGCGTCGTTTTGCATTTACCGGCGTGATGTGTGGCGCAAGAGCAGCTGCTCGGCCATAAAATCGAAGTTTTCTCACCTGCTGCCTAACAGTCATAGTACTTGCAGTGGATCCTGTTGCAGCTTGGAATTCCTGTGTGAAGGTCTGGATAGATGTCTGCATATTACACATAACGACCCCCTTCAACTGTCGGCGATCTCTGTCACTCAACAGACGAGGTCGACCTGTACGCTTTTGTGCGGTACGTGTCCCTTCACGTTTCTACTTCACCATCACATCGGAAAACAGTGGAGCTAAGGATGTTTAGCGGGGGGAGGGGGGGGGGGGGAATCTCGCGTACACACGTATGAAACAACTGACACCCAATCACATGGCCGCGTTCGAAGTCCGTGAGTTCCGCGGAGCGCCACAATCTGCTCTCTCACGATGTCTAATGACTACTGAGGTCGCTGATACAGAGTACCTGGCAGTAGATGGCAGCACAACGCATCTAATATGAAGAACATATGTTGTTGGGGGTGTCCGGACACTTTTTATCATGTAGTGTATGTCATGCCCTAGCGCTCTTTCCTGCCATGGTAATTGATAATGTTGTGTCTGACTTACTTCTCTTGCTGACTCAACTTGTAGCGGATGTGATATAGCGTTGTACACAATGGTTCCGTATTCGAATCGACAGGCTGTCGAGATGGTATTTACTTGTGGTAAGACAAATGGCAATGGACAGCGAGCAGCGAGGTTGTATCAGGAGACTTATCATCGCTGAGAACAACCACAGAATTCAATGTTTGCAAGAGTGTTTGGCCGTTTGTCTGAGACAAGGTCGTTTCAAGAAGCAGGAAACCATGAAGAACGTACCCGAAATGTCCGGACACCAGACTTGGAGGTAAATGTGATTAACACCAAGGAATGCGACTGCCGAGTCAGTACCAGGCAGTTGCCCCGCCAGTAAAGGATAAGCCAGACGACAGTGTGGAACATTACCCATGACAGTTGTTACTACCTTATCGCTTACAGCGTGTGCAGCGCTTACTAGCGACTAACTTACCACATCGGAAGCAGTTTTGTCACTGGTTCCTTCGCCAGGCAACCATGATTCCGAGATTTGTGTCATCCATCCTATTCACAGAGGCCACATTTACGCATAGTGGTATCTTCGACTTTCATAACAGTCATTTGTGGCATAGTATGCAGAACCTCCATGGTATGGTGACAGCGAATCATCAGCAGAGATGCAGCCGGAACGTGTGGGCCGGGATAATTGGCGACCGTATTTTAGGACCAGTCTTCCTTCCACGTCGACTAACAGGCCGGAACGATGGGCGTTTCTTGCGTGTGACTTTGCCTTCCCTGCTGGAAGAATTTCCGTTGATGATTTGAAGGGTTATGTGGGTGCCACATGACGGTTCTCCAGGACACTTCGCCATTAACCTCCGGGCGCATCTTAATCTTGTCTTCTCTGGTCGATGGGTTGGACGAGGGATTTCAGTTACACTGCCTCATCGTTCACCGGCTCTCAACCCGTGCGATTTCTGGTTATGGGACCATCTCAAAAGTGTCGTGTATGCAGAGCCCGTTGCAGATATGGAGACACTGGAACAGCGTATTCATGCTGCCTTTGAAACTTTTCGGATGGACGATGTGAACGTGTGAGACAGAACTTGCAGCGGCGCGTACACGTATGTATTGAGGAACACGGAAACCATTTTCAACCCAATCTGTAACTGTGGCTGCGTGGTACAGCGAGTATTAGACCACAGTCTCTGTAATAATGTCTGACTGAATAAATGGTCTTTAGCATGGAAACCATGCATTTCCGGACGTAAGTTCATTAGACCTCTTTCTTGCTCCGTATCCTCTCATTGATCAATGCCTAGAGTTTGTACACTGTGAAGAAAATAACCCTGTAGAAACATAGCGCAGGGAGTCTCAGACGTCAGCAGGGGGGCTGGTGCCGACCGCGCGTGGCACCATCCAGCTGAGCGGGCTGACGTAAAGATCGTGCGAAGGTAACTGCCGAGGAAGGTGCGGTATCGCAGTCGGTGCTCCATTTCATTGTCGGCGGTTCGTATGTACTAACAGAAGTCAAGGCGTGATTTATCGCCATCGTTATGCAGGTAAGTGATCGTCTTTCCCCTGACCCATACAACAGCGTGACTTTTGATGGCGGGGGCATGAGTGCCCTCAGGATGGATGAAAGTCTTTGGGTGAATCGAATCCGACGGAACGCGGAGTTAGCAGGCAGCGAGCTGTCGATCCACTTTACAGAAGTCATTGGCGGTAGCACAAATCAGGTGGCAGTCATCATCGTCCACGAGGTGGTACCCGACAATCCGATTGCGTGAAGATATTGATTTGTGGCGCATTTTGTACATAGGACATGACAACATGTTCGAGGGAAGTAAAGGCTAGTGGACATGGCGCCAAATCGTGGACCACCGCGTCGATGGATGTTTGAGTTCTACGTTGTTGAGGGATATGCAGCACAGTAGTGGAGTGTAGAAACCTTTGGTTCAAGGAAGGGGCCGGCCGGAGTGGCCGAGCGGTTAAAGGCGCTACAGTCTGGAACCGCACGACCGCTACGGTCGCAGGTTCGAATCCTGCCTCGGGCATGGATGTGTGTGATGTCCTTAGGTTAGTTAGGTTTAAGTAGTTCTGAGTTCCAGGGGACTTATGACCACAGCAGTTGAGTCCCATAGTGCTCAGAGCCATTTGAACCATTTTTTTTTTCGAGGAAGGCCAGTGCTAGATAAGTGAGTGGGAGCGTTACTGAAGTCGATGATGAAATCAGAAATGTGTGCCATATTGGGCGTGATGTGTCCTACTGACACCGGCGGTGATATGGATGTGGGCATAAGGGTGTCCAGCAAGCTGCACGTAAGGGAGGCGCCCTGTCCCTAACCTACTGCATGGTGGTCACGCACATAGACGCTGCTCGGAGTGGCACTTTGGTAAGGCCGAGGCTCCCCGCTATCATATGGAGGTTGAGCGTTTCGTAACAAACCTTAAAGAGCGTAGAGGCTGTAAGAAAGTAGCCCGACGCGACCTGGATGCTGCGTCCAATATCTGGTGGCAGTGGGATGTGGACCACATTGGACGCCATATGTTGATTGAGGTATTGGACACTTTATAAAGAATCGGGTCGGCGGAGGAGATTTTGTCGCACTCCCATGCGGATAAATTAAAAAGTACGCTGAAAATTAATGGCAGCTGAGCCGTGGCGCACAGTGGGGATGAAAATTAATACCAAAGTATCGTTGGTTCTGCAAGCACTGTAGGGGTGCTAAGTCGTCGTGTGAGAGGTCGCGTCCAATGGACATCGCCGAGGTTTTAGCGACATGCATGGTACTGCCTGCTGCAGCTCCGTACACTGCTGTCAAATCGGCTACCAATTGTGTTTTGGTCGGCGAGCGGACTAAGAGGAGAAGCAAGTCCGCATACGCAAAACGAAAATTCTGCGACCGCAACGTGAGACCAGAAAGGTACCTCAGCTAAGGAGTAGGGTAATCGCTCTGTTCACTAGGGAGAGAGTACTTGCGCTCGCTATTATGCATTATTTTTCCATCCTTGTAACAAATGCCGATCAAATAAGGTCTTTTGTAACAGTTTAAATTTGGTGTACATTTATGTGCTATTATACGTTTGTAGCGGACATCTGATTCTCTCAGTAAATGATCTGTTCTCTTCAGCATGAGAGATACTGCACGGAGACAAACACACTCCTCAAATTGTAGGAGAGAGTTGCTGCGAACAGTGAGTGGATGTCATAGGGACGCACAACAATCAATACTTGAAGTATTGCTGATACAAATCACATCATCTGGCCTCGGCCGGAGGGTTGAGCGTGGGAGGAGCACGTGACTGTCTCCATGGTTACGGCCGGCGTGGACAGCTATTGAGCGGGCAGCAGCTCCGGTGGGAGGAAATTCTGTTTTTCATATAATATATAACTTAACGTTCACGAACTGCGCTGGCTTGCAACGTGGATGTCCTAGATTGGAGATCCTACTTGAACATAAGTTTGTGTTTTAAAATTCACATTACTGAGTGAGTCCTTCAGACTGACACAAAGCATTCAGGAAATGATTGCAGATATATTTCAGTAACGAATATAAGACTATACAAGTAAGCAATCAAGATTATAAGGTAGTGAATAAATTTATGTTGAGTGTATCAAAAGATGTACTGTCCGCATGCCCAAATGGCCGAAAAGCGAAAACAAGATAAAAGTAATTTTAGAAGAGACTATGTGCACACAAGAAAGATAAGCCAAGGGCATCTGACTCGTTATTGTAATTTTCTGAACAGACAACATGCAGCTACATAATTACTTGCTGGTGCTGAAATTTATATTTCAAAGTATGTCATTTTGGAAAAATTTCAGTTCACGGTGCGAAAACTTTCAGATTAAAATTATGTTCGCCTTATCGTTTTCATTCGTAAGGTAACGTGCTGCTCACCAGATACACAGCCTGTGGAGTTTTGTTGAGTCTTAGCAGCAACACTAGTACAGTATAAAGAAAAATAACGTTTTTCCTTGTAAATATAACACTCTTCTTCAAGAAATGCAAACAGGAAACGTTTCACACAATAAATTCTTGTTTTAAATTAAAAAAAATATTTCTGTCATCACTCTGTCCCTTAAGAAACGCAAACAGCAAACACTTCATGTAATGAATGTTCTCTATTAGAGCAAAAGAAATTTTTGTTACTTATGGGACTCACTGCTGAATACAACGACAATGAGAACATTTTCATAAATTAAAAATCGCAGTTAGTGTTAAATACCGAATACAAGACACAATTATTGTTGTTCATAATCGTTCACATGCTGTTAGCTAAATTTATATTCCATGGCTGCGTCAAACATGGTGCGTTAACAATTTTCCTAGTTACTAATAGGTTCTCACAAAAAGAAAGACTGAGTTTAGGCTGCATAGCATGCTGATATTTATTCACATAATTGATTACAAATGATAAGGTGTAAGACGAACTTCGAAATAAACAAACAGGATGCAAGAAGAATAATTTCTAAATTCACAAACCCTGTAAGCTATCAGTTTGAAGATTCTTTTATAGAAGAAGCAGAGAAATTAGGGTCAAGCGTTACAATTGGCCTCGGAATAAGAGAGGAACATAAAAAAAGACATTGTGACAAGGGTCAGTATGACGGAAGAATTCAACAGCCTACGAAATTTGAAAATTAAATAGACAGCACTTGAGCAGTACATCAAACAGAAGGAAGGGAAGTTGGAACACACAATCTCTCTAAAATTACGTGTCAAATCAGTCTCGTTGACTTCTTCGTCAAAAGAGTGGTAAACTGATTCCATTTTGGTAAACGAATCAGAATACTAGAAGAAGATACACGACTATTGCATAAAAATACACATTGCTATTCGATATTGTCCCACAAAAGTGGAAGAAAGAATTATTCCCCAGTGTGTGCGTGTGTGTGTGTGTGTGTGTGTGTGTGTGTGTGTGTGTGTGTGGGCGGGTGGGTGAGTGGGTGGGTGGGCTTGTGTGTGTGTGTGTGTTTTTGTGTGTGGGTGGGTGCGTGGGTGGATGGGTGGGTGGGTGAGTGGGTGATCGGGTGTGCGTGGGAAGGAGTGGGAGAGGGAAGGAGCACGGCGGTGGGGCAGGTGAAGCTGGGTGAGAGGCAGAAGGAGGGATCCAGAATCATGTTCAAAATTAAGTGTCCAATCAAAATGTCAAATGGATTTCTGTTGAAGACTATACAAGGGAGGAATAAGAGAATCGTGGATACTGCCTAAGGGATGAGCAGTGAAGTCGCTAGTACGGAAGTATTATTAGTGGACATTATGGGGTGTGTCCACCCTTCACCTTTGTCGTGAAATGACAGTTGTAAGCAGCGAGTTTCATTCAAACACACTCTTTAGTTACAAGTCACAGAACACTTATAACAAGAAGAGTTTTCAGCAAGTCATGTCTGCAAAAGTGAGTATTGCAAATTAGAGATACAAATGTGTTGAACACCTCAATTTCCAGCCTCCTACCCACCCTTGTCATCCTCCAGGGTGGGATGACCAGCTGAACCGGACGTACTGTCTGCTGTCCTCTCCGCTTGACACAGCTTTCTATTTTCCCTTTCCTCCACAGTTTCGGGCGTCCGTCCTCTTGAATCAACGACAGATCACCCGGTCGGAAGGCAACAGATCTAGCAATTGGCCTCTAAATTCGTGGAATCTCCTAAGCTCCTGGTCCACCTTTGCCAGAAGTCGTCTGCCAGTTTTTGGCGTAGTTTACATCCTTTGGTCAGATTGTGGGTGACAGTGGCTTCTGGTCCAGTGGGCAGTTTTAACAAGCCATCACCAACCAGAAATTGTGCTGGCGTCAGTGGTTCTGTATCATCATCCAGAGAGATTGGCCTCGAGTTTACTGCGGCTTCAGTGATGGCCAGACTGGAACAGATCGTCCCAACACCCTCTGTAAGCTTCGCCTGACGGCTCCCTTCGTGCTCTCCCACCATCTTTCCAACCAAGACGCTTGTGACACAATGAATTTCCGCGTGATCCCGTTCTTGGCGAGGAAGCGATGGGTCTCTGAGGCGGTCAGTGAGTTTCATAGTTCTTACAATTCTTTGTTGGTAGAGTAAAAGGTCTTTGCGTTGTAGGTGTAGATTGTGTGAGGCAGTCGATGTCTACTAACAAATCTCTGTGAAACCATCAAATGTGTCTGTCGATGTTCATATTAGAGCAAAGTTCTAAAAGTATTGCACATGTTGCTGCGTTAGCGAAGATAGTTGTACAGGCCGTTTCCATGGTCATGTATATCTTGATGTAGAGAGGCCCTGAAAAGTCTATGCCAGTGACAGTAAAGAGATTAGATGGTCTCAGTCGATCTGCACGTGGAGGTCCTTCAATTTTTTGTGCTCTTGGATCCTTCATGATCTTGCATGGCAAGCATGTATACAGGATCCCTTTAATGGTTTGAGGACCTTTAAATATCCTAAATTCTTTCCAAAGTTCGGATAACACTATTCTGACACCAAGATGATGAATATCAACGTGTTTGTCAACTGTGAGACGTCTCGTAAAGTGATGTAACTACTCTATAAGTATTGGATGTCGCTGTTCCCAGACGGATGAGTCCATCTTGAATGAATAGATGAAAGCGTCCAATTTTAGATTTTTGCTGGGTCGGTTCACCGTTCTGGAGTGCATAAAATTCCCTCGTGAAACATTGGCGTTAGACTGTTTTAATCCAGTAAGCGCTTGCACTTGTAAAATCGATTTTTGTGAACTCTTCAGAAAGTTTTTCTTTCCAACAAATGTTATGTGTGAAGCGTAGGATCAAACCCGCCGTACGATTTAATCTTCAGCAGGAACTGAATCAGGAAATGTCTATGATGCCAAGAGGTGTAGCAATGCCATCACAGGTTTTTTACATTCTTCCTTTCTTGCGGTAGATCATGACTCATGTTTGGAGTACCAGATGGCCAACTTCCTCCGTGCGTGTAAGCCATGTTCGTCCCTGCCACTAAACATATGCAAATTGGATCTGATTATCAATAAGGCCCAGTATTAGGTGATCCGCTGGGTTGTCACTTCCAGAACAATGTCTCCACTGACTAGGCGAAGTGTATTTATGAATATCTGTCACTCTGTTGCAGATGAAAGTCTTCCATCGATTCGCATAACTGCGTATCCAGCCCAAGTCCACCGTGGCGCCCGTCCACAAAGTTGCCTGAGTAATGTCGTACCCTGAAGTTGTGCAGGAATAACTTAGCTCCCAAAAGTTCACCTAGAAGTTTCAGACGTGACAATATTATCTTTTTGACAGGTACAGGTCTGTTCTTGCTACAATCTAAGTGAATCATTGTATTGTCGTGTACAACAATGTGGATGAACAGAGCTGCCCCATACCGTTGTTCCGGAGCTTCACAAAATACTTGAATTAGAACATCGTGATCTTTAGTAGTTAATATCCATTGCGGGATATGGAGAGATATAGAGGTACAATGAACACCCAAGTATTCCATAGTGTTGCCAGATTGTTGGACAGCAATTCATTCCAATCAGTTCCCCTACACCAGGTTCCTTGGACTAATAATTTTGCCATGATTCACACTTGACAGAATAACCCTAGTCGTAAAAATTACCTGAAGTCTTAATAGTTTGCTTTTGGTAGTAGGTCTATCAGATAAATTTTCTGTGACGTCAACCGTGTTAATGTATAAACTGTCGATTGCTGTGTCCCAGTATACGCCTAAAACTTGAGTAGCTCCAATAATCTCTCGCCCTTCGGTTTTTCATACGTTCCGTAACTAATTTGAAGTAGTGGCCCATAGCGCTAATACACTGAAGCGACAAAGAAACTGGTATAGGCATGCATATTCAAATACAGATATATGTAAACAGGCAGAGTATGGAGCTGCGGGCGGCAACGCCTATATAAAACAACAAGTGTCTGGCGCCGTTGTTAGATCGGTTACTGCTGCTACATTGGCAGGTTATCAAGATTTAAGCGAGTCTGAACGTGGTGTTATAGTCGGCGCACGAGCGGTGGAACACAGCCTCTCCGGGGTAGCGATATGTACCGTGAATATCAGGAATCCGCTAAAACATCAAATCTCCGACATCGGTGCGGCCGGAAAAAGATCCTGCAAGAACGGGACCAACGACGACCGAAGAGAATCTTTCAGCGTGACAGAAGTAAACCCTTCCGCAAACTGTTGCAGATATCAATGCTGGGCCATCAACAAGTATCAACGTGCGAACCATTCAACGAAACCTCATCGATACGGGCTTTCGGAGCTGAAGGCCTACCCGTGTACCCTTGACGACTGCACGACACAAAGCTTTACGCCTCGCCGGCCGGTGTGGCCGTGCGGTTCTAGGCGCATTAGTCTGGAACCGCGTGACCGCTACGGTCGCAGGTTCGAATCCTGCCTCGGGCATGGATGTGTGTCCTTAGGTTAGTTAGGTTTAAGTAGTTCTAAGTTCTAGGAGACTGATGACCTCAGATGTTAAGTCCCATAGTGCTCAGAGCCATTTGAACCATTTTTACGCCTCGCCTGGACCCGTCAACACTGACACTGGTCTGCTGATGACTGGGAACGTATTGCCTGGTCGGACGAGTCTCGTTTCAAATTGTAGCGAGCAGATTGACGTGTACGGATATGGAGACAACCTCATGAATCCATGGCCCTGCTTGTCGGCGTGGAATTGTTCAAGTTGGTGCAGGCTCTGTAATGGTGTGGGGCATGTGCAGTTGGGGTGGGACCTCTGATACGTCTAGATACTACTCTGAAAGATGACACGCAAGTAAGCATCGTGTCTGATCATCTGCATCCATGCATGTCCATTGTGCATTCCGACGGACTTGGGCAATTCCAGCAGGAAAATGCGACATCCCACACGTCCAGAATTGCTGCAGAGTGGCTCCAGGAACACTCTTCTGCGGTTAAACACTTCTGCTGGTCACCAAACTCCTAACACATGAACATTATTGAGCATATCTGGGATGCCTTGCAACGTGCTGTTCAGAAGAGATCTCCACTCCCCCGTACTGTAATTGATTTACATCCAGGCTTGCAGGATTCATGGTGTCAGTTTCCTCCAGCAGTACTTCAGACATTAGTCGAGTCCATGCCATGTCGTGTTGCGGCACTTCTGATTGCTCGCGAGGCCCCTACACGATGTTAGGCCGGTGTACCAATTTATTTGGCTATTCAGCGTAGAAAGTTCAATATTTTCATGAGAGCTGTTAGTTCATAATACATAGCAATAGATTCAGTGTCGTCATTTGCGCCAAATTCGAAGTCATCCATGAAAACACTGTTGACTACTATCCGCTCGGCGACAGCAAACGTGGTCTTATGTTTCGAAACATGTTGTGTCTTCGTTGCTCGAAAGCAAGAATGGATGGCATGTCACATGAATCGGAGGTCTAGTGAAGCGGTAAGTCATATGATAAATCCTATGAATTCAGTTGACAATATAGCATAAACTACACGTAGTTTTCCAAATTATTTATTCTTCCACTTTCTTGACATACAGTGTCTGAAACAGTACCATATTGTGGTAAATTAGAATGTTAACTTCTGGGTGACCAAAGAATCAGTATAAATGTTGATATAATGTGGATATAGCATAGGATCAAAGAATGATGTATTGGAGTTTCAGTCAGTTAGTAGTGTAGTAACAGCACCTGCTAAAACTGGAAGTGAAGCAAGGAGAAGAAAGGCTGTGAGAGCAACTGATCATGCAAATAACTTTGTGTGAGCTAAGGTTATTCTTTCTGCTCGTATATTAATTGCTGCTGTAAAAATATTTACTGCTCCTAAATAGATGAAACACGTGCTAAGTGCAACGAGAAATTGACTAATTCTTCTGAGGCTCCAGCATGAATAATAGCTCATGTTAGTGGGGGTAAACTGTTCATCCTGTACCAGCAACATTATCTACTATAGATGATGTAAGAAGAAGGATTAATAAGGAGGGTAATAATGAAAAACTTATGTTATTGATATGAGGGACAGCTGTATCTCGTGCTCCGATTATTAGTCGTACAAGTCAAAGACCAAATCCACCAATTACAATAGGCACTATACTAGAAAGAAAATCATTATGACTGCATGAACTGTAATGATAACATTATAGATTGATCATCTCAAATTAAGGATCCAAGCTGTCCTAATTCAGTACAAATAAGTTTTGTTATTGAAGTTCCTACTACTTTTTGTAAGTTATAGGTGGCAGACTGTAAATCTACTTATCACATTTTTTTCTCTTATCATAAATTTTGAGCCTGTGCAGTCCTAAAGCATCAACAGTACACTGACCATTGCAGTGTCAGAAAACAGCCTCAAGAAGGTACTGAGCCATGTGCCATTGGAAAGATCAGGCAGCGCCACACCTCCAGGAAGAAAGAGTTTAGCGTCCGCTGTCAATGCTGACGCAAACAGGCCATCATCGCTTATTTACCCCAGTTTGGTTGCAGACTTCGAGAGCATCAGTACTGAGTAATAGGAAGATGATACAAAACCTGCGTTCTGGGATTGTCAATAGTGAACAGTACTTGCAAGCAGGAGGCACAGGAAGCAAGTTACGTGTCTTTCCTTCTTAGAAATAAAGAATTCTATTAACTTGAAAGTGTTATGTACAGATCATTTTAGTTTCTTGCCACTGGCCATTGCAACTTCTCTCCTTCTTTGTTGGTGTCCATGCTGAGTCAGTCAGTAGCTGACACAATAAGTATTATACTCAATTATGATTCTAGACTTTAATTCTAGACATTTAAAAATTTACTAACGTCTACACGATTATTCTTTTAATTATAACTTTGATGGTTAGTTATTTATTTAACTTAAGTGTTTATTGTAATTAAATTAAAACTGATGTGTAAATTATGGCTGTTGTAGGAAGTATAAATCCTAATTTTAATTGATTATGGACTCTTATTATAAGTTGTAATAAGGGGTGAAAATCTGATTTGTATGTCATAATAAAGTGTGATAGTAGATAATAGTAGTATAATTGTTGTTACGTTGTTGTATTGTTTTCCATAACTGACTGTCTAACAATTCATTCTGATAAAAAATCAGGGAAAAGTTGTAAGCCACCAGATAAGTGATAAAAATATTATAAATTTTAATTTCTGTTTCTATATCTCTTATGAATAGATCTGATTTAAGGAAAACAAAATTATTGCTTGAATGATAATACTAAAGTTAATCTTTGTAATGAATAGCTAATAAAAGTTCTTTGACATTTTATGGACAGTTAATGACCGAATTATTCATTCTAGAAATCTGATTGGTGAGTATACTAGAAGTTGTAATGATGCTGATTTAAACCTCCTAACGGTTCAATAATAATTCTTAGGCCAAAAATAATTCAAATAAATGTTCTTAATTGGACACAATATGAAAGAACTATTAACCTAGCAGTTTTCTGTCATTTTATTAATGATAAACAATTATTTCAACCTGGTGTATCTATGACTTCCGAAAATCAAAAGTAGAATTGGGCAGCAATAACCTTTAATAATAATCTCGATCTGATTATAAGTGACTCTCCTTCTCATCTTATTAGATACTTTTTTAATGAATAATGTGGAAAATAATAAGAGAGTTGATGCTATCGCTTGAGCACTAAAATATTTAAATGATGATCATTTTATTATTATGTTTTTATTGCTTTTTAATAGGCTGATAAATGAAAGTAACTTTAAATGCAAACATTTTGGGTTAGGCTTTACCGTGACTGTTACTGACATTAAACAACAAGTTTACTATTACCAGTCACTTTTTATTTGTCTCCACAAAGCGTTTCAAAGACTCAAACCTCCATCATCAGGTGGATTTACATTTGTTAGTACGACATTTGTGTGTATATGTGTTATGTTACGACCTTTTTGGAGGAACTCCACTAGACATGTCATTAACAAATGTAAATCCACCTGATGATGAAGGTTTAAACCTTTGAAACGCCTCGTGGAGATAAATAAACAGTGATTGGTAACAGTAAACTTGTTGTTTCATTTAATTAAAACGAGAGTAAGTTGCTCTACAATCCTTCATGACATGGACAAGATCCGTCCTATCATTTACGTTTGCAGGAAGAGTAGGTTTTTGGGGTTATTGGTGATTGAAAAAGGAGAAAACTGATACACTACATGATCAAAAGTATCCGGACACCTGGCTGACAATGACTTAAAAGTTCGTGGCGTTCTTACGGAATGGCAGTACAAGATCTTGGGAGGAAACAAACACTATTCCAGTTGTCTACCTTTTCCTACAACAGAAAAAGTGAAAAAATATTATTTTTTTATTTAACTCCCGGTATTAAAACCGTTGATGAACCCTTCCTTCTCTCATTATGGACATTCCATTACGGAGAGTCCAATCAGCTAGAAGTTTGTTTCCTCAAACAGAGATTATCAGTTACAATTTTCAATTTGATCATTATCTTTGGAGATAGGTTCAGTGTTGCGGCCGTTTTCTGCCTACAAGGAAAGTGAAGAAATACACTGTTACATAAGAAAGTGTTCAACTCTAGCACTCGTAGAACTTCCCCTGGAAATGTTGGCTGATGTTTGCTGTCTAGTTAGGAGAGCACATCTGAAAACCAGAAGCTTCAGGACTTACACGATTATTTCTGGACCAGTGGTTCGATAATAAGCATATACCAAGAAAAACGTCTTACTGCAGTGGTACGCCTCATCGGACTGATAATGTCCCTGAAGAATGAAACCAAAGGACAAATACATTATTATGAGAAGTTCATCCAAATGTTTGCTCAATACTAAAACATCTTTGAGAAGACGCAGAGTACCACGCCCAACTGTTTAGCCGATTAATGTCAAATTTCGAAGTGAAAAGAAAAAGGAAGTCAGCAATTAAGACTGACGAAACTACTTCAAATATTTTAAAAGGCTCCATATTGACGGTAACCTAAAATAATTTCTGACTTGTGTGACTTATGCACATAAATTACAGTGAGGAAGAAAACGTCACAACCCTTGGAAATTATGTAAATACTGAAAGGTAGTTTAATGAACGTCATACTCTTTGGCTGTCTTGTAAATAAGTTTAATAAGGGGCAAAATGAGACTACCTACTTATGTTTTTCCTTGGAAACGACAGAAATTCGACAAAATGTCTGCTGCAAGTTGTAAAGTATTCTCTAATGAAGCCCGAGAATAGTATCTCAAGGGCCATAGCTCTTGTAGGAAACCATTTCGGTCTTCCCCTTGAGAGATTCTGTGAATAATATTCTGAATGAGTGGATACCGAACACAAAATCGTAGCAGCGGAAACACAGGGAAATGACAAGTAACAGCATGTATTCATTCTCCATCCGTCTTATAATGTGTCGTGGCTACAGCACCTTTGCTGCACTGCTGTGTACAGGTGGGAAGCCACTTATTCCAGCAAGAGCCCCAGGCTCCGTAGGACTGTCACTCTGTACAAATGTCACTCCGTACAAGTATTCCAACCCTGTACAAACCTTCCAACTGCTTTTTTTTTACAGTGAGGCGTGGGGCGACTCCCCGGCTCTTAGGTTGTACATTCTGAAGTGGAGTCACTCGAGCACACCAAGAAAAGGGGTCTTACTCCGTGCCAGCGTGGTCACGAAGCCAATGTGAAGAGAAAAGCTTATTTTCCTTCAATGGCCAACGCCATCTTGGTACTTTATCTCTCATAATATGTTTAGCGGGTGTCAAAATTATTGGCACCTGATCATTTGATGATCCTATGCGTCAACAACACATCGGCGGGTCCAGAATCCCTAACAAAATTGAAGTTCTAGAAAAAATTTCCTTATCAAGTTTTCCAACTCATTTATTCTGCACGTTATCGATCGGTGATCGTAGTCAGTGGTTACATAATATTCCCTTCTGTACGAATCTTGATTGGATTTTGTGTCAGCTCAATAATTCGACACTCTTCCGTTGTAAGGGCTGGACGAAATGGTCGCTAAGGCTTCTCCATGAGTTTGTGAAACATTTAAGAAAAGTCTCAGATTCATGATTCTACTACTCTGTTCAAGAACTATTTTGTGTATTTATTTATCTATTTATTTATATTTTATTTATTTAGCCTGACCAGATTAGGACCTTACGGCCTTCTCTTACATGTGACCAGGTACAACACTCACCAAAGATATTGAAAAAAATCACAGTAATAATAATAATATTAATAATAATAATAATAATAATCACAGTAATTGACACTAACAATGGTAATAACTGATTCTGATAATGCTAATAATAATTGACACTAATAATAATAACGATAATAATAATAACTGACACTAATAATAATAACCATAGATATACTAAAGGTCATTAAAAATTATATAGGTTGTTGTAGCACATTTGAATCCATGTTTAGTATTATAGAAGCGGATGGGATAAAGAAAGAGGAGAAGATCTAAATGGCAGTGACAGTGGCTGTTAGGAAGAACAGAATTCAAATAAAGAACTCTGCTGACATCAGGGAGGGAAAAGGTTTGACGAGAGTGAGCTGTAGGCTAGTATATGGAAGAGATGTCTATTGTAACAGAAGGAAGAAGTTTGGAAGAAATTTAATTTCTTGACATTTTGATGAAGATTTTCCGGAGAAAGCTTCTTAATACAGAAAATAATTTAGAGAACATGGGAGAGTTACATGATGGTACAGAGATTATTTTAGTTCGTTGAGAACGAATATTTATGCTGTGCATTTCAGTCAGCAGTTTAAGAGTTAGAGATAAATAAGAGGGAACCCAGTGATTGAGAAGACGATATAGCAAACATACAGTATGATTGTGTCTCCACTTATCGGCACGCAGCCATGATAATTGTCCATAGACATGAGCGGGGTGGTAGAAATGGGGTACGTCACAAATGTATCTCACACAAGTATTTATCACCAGTTCTATCCTGCCTGAAGTTTCGTACGTTCTTCGAGAATAGAAACACTATAGTTAAGTATAGGGAGTATTAGTGACTAAGACCTTCTTTTTATGATTCTTGAGAATCTTTTCTCTTCTGCAATTCTGGAGAGAATAGTGCTGGTAACTACTAATATCATTCTGGTGAGAAATTCCGTATGTCAATTACAGATTACTTACCACTATCACGGTCAAAATTTGATCAACTTAAATTGTATTGCTTGGTGCGGGTAGTTTACTCACGACACGATCAACACTAGAAGTGCTTGTTTCCATTGTGATAAAAGTAGTATTGTAGAGCTGGGTTACTACAAGTTCTAACTGCATGGTGTCAGTTTCGATATTGTGGGATCGGAATGTCACTCCTGTGGGTTAAGCGCTGTGTCACCTCTGTTGGTCTCTGGTGTCTGTTTATTTTAATATAAGGCAGGGGCACAATACTAGATTCTGGGCGACTCTCAGAGGATATGTCGAGTAATACAGGGATGGAAAGAAAGACACATATCAGGATGTTGCTTTTCATTAGAGTGATGCTACCAGCCACATTGTCACTGCTCAACAAAAATGACGACTCTGCTGTCTGGTTTTTCCATTCACCAAGGTGCCCGATTCACTCCGAGAGAGCGAGACAACCCCACCCGGCTGATGTAGGTCAGTGCACCCTCGGGAAATCGATTCTCACAGGGTTATCAATGACCCCACCCCCTCCATCTCTGACTAACCTGTTGCCTACAGCAACAGGTCTCAGACAACCAGTGCCGTGGACACCTTGCTGTGGCTAATGCTTCCTGCATTGCGTGACCCCGCAAATGCTGACATGAAACGGCTCCGTCTCCAGCACTGCTGTTTCAGAACTGAGCAGATCCTAGTTCGAACAATGTGCCTAGCAGAGAAGCATGTGCTGTCCTAGGAGAGTAAAGTCGACTTTCGTCAACGTCCGATGTGGGGCGTATGATGTTCGCAGGATGTACCAGCAACCTGGACAACAGAGTTCGAGACGACTACTAGTGTTCATGGCTTGATGCGCTCCAGGACAAGAAGGGAAGACAGTATGTCAACAGGATCTGCGGAGCCAGACAGAGGAGACGATGACATTCACCTCTGATAGACGACAACCTGCGTGTTGTGATGAACTGCTGCGTCGTACAGAAAAATTAAGTAACTAGACCTTTGACTTTGACTCACATAAGACAGGCTGTTGTTGTTGTTTTGGTCTTCAGTCCAGAGACTGGTTTGATGCAGCTCTCCATGCTGCTCTGTCCTGTGCAAGATTCTTCACCTCCGAGTAACTATCGCACCCTACATCCTCCTGAATCTCTTACGTGTATTCATCTTTTGGTCTCCCTGTAAGATTTTTATCCTCCACGCTGCCCTCCAATACTAAATTGATGATCGCTTGATGCCTCAGAATATGTCCTACCAAACGATCCCTTCTTCTGTTCAAGTTGTGCCACAAATTCCTCTTCTCCCCAATTCTATTCAGTTCCTCGTCATTAGTTACGTGATCTACCCATCTAATGTTCAGCATTCTTCTGTAGCACCATATTTCGAAAGCTTCTCTTCTTGTCTAGGCCGGCCGGAGTGGCCGAGCGGTTCTAGACGCTCCAGTCTGGAACCGCGCGACCGCTACGCTCGCAGGTTCGAATCCTGCCTCGGGCATGGATGTGTGTGATGTCATTAGGTTAGTTAGGTTTAAGTAATTCTACGTTCTAGGAGACTGATGACCTCAGAATTTAAGTCCCATAGTGCTCACAAGGGAACGTCCCCATCGCACCCCCCTCAGATTTAGTTATAAGTTGGCACAGTGGATAGGCCTTGAAAAACTGAACACAGATCAATCGAGAAAACAGGAAGAAGTTGTGTGGAACTATGAAAAAAATAAGCAAAATATACAAACTGAGCAGTCCATGCTCAAGATAGGCAACATTAAGGTGAGTACCATCTGAGAAGCTCCGTGGTCCTGTGGTTAGCGTGAGCAGCTGTGGAATCAGGGGTCCTTGGTTCACGTCCTCCCTCAAGTGAAAAGTTTAATTTCTTTATTTTCGCAGTTATGATCTGTCCGTTCGTTCATTGACGTCTCTGTTCACTGTAATAAGTTTAGTGTCTGTATTTTGCGACCGCACCGCAAAACCGTGCGATTAGTAGACGAAAGGACGTGCCTCTCCAATGGGAACCGAAAACATTTGATCGCAAGGTCATAGGTCAAACGATTCCTCTACAGGAAAACACGTCTGATACATTCTATACGACACTGGTGACGGCATGTGCGTCACATGACAGGAATATGTTGTCGACCCACCTAACTTGTACACTTGGCGAATGGGTAAAATGATTCTTCTACCTTGCCCAGTCTAGGTTTTCTTGTGGATGTGATAATCACTCCCAAAAAAGTGATGAAAACATAAGACTTTGTCACATAAACTGCAACAAATGAATGCAACAGTTTCACAGTCGCACAGTTTTCCCTGTGCTCTGTCAAAACAAATGTTTTTAACGTTTTCAAATTTTTCCGTGTGTAGACCGTCAAATCCTGCAAATGTCCAAGCAAATCTGAACATGTCCTGGAATTTTGTAGAGCGAAGTTGATTGTATGTGTGTGCCTGAACTTTGATAATTGTCTGAAAATAAAAAATTAAAATGTTCACTCGAGGGAAGACTTGAACCAAAGACCTCTCGTTCCACCGCTGCTCACTCTAACCACAGGACCACGGCACTTCTCGGCAGGTACTCACCTTAATGTTACTTATCTTGAGCATGGACTGCTCAGTTTGTATATTTTGCTTATTTTTTTCATAGTTCCACACAACATCTTCCTGTTTTCTCGATTGATATGTGTTCAGTTTTTCAAGGCCTATCCACTGCGCCAACTTATAACTAAATCTGAGGTGGGTGCGATGGGGAGGTTCCCTTGTCAGAGCCATTTGAACCATTTTTCTTCTTGTCTAAATTATTTGTCGTCAATGTTTCACATCCATACATGGTTACACCTCATACAAATACTTTTAGAAAAGACTTCCTGACACTTAAATCTAGTAGTATACAGGAATGGTTAGGGCTGGTGAATGTCATTCTGCAATCGTCAGAACCGTGGATATACAGTGTGGTCAGAAACAGTCTGAAAAGGTTCTAAGGGTGTTGCAGGATACGTTCTGCTGAGGAACAGCTATTAAGTAAAAAATTCAGTACGTTGCTCCGTTTGCGAGTTAGTTAACATTAAAGTTATCCAATCAGGTCGTAGCTCACGCAAATTCAAATTCAAGCATCCCGCCAGAGACCGTGTCACCGAACGTGTACTTCGTTTGGTTTCCTAAAACCGAACAAGATAGCGATACAAAAATTGGACTTGGGACGGTCGTAAGGGTCGAACCAGAGCCAAAGACTGAACAGTTCCGTGCTCTGTCATCTACGCTATGACAAAACTGACACTAATTCTCTCTAGCAAACTACTTCAATTGGGTAATTCAGTACTAAATAACTCGGAAAACGCACAACGTATAGAATTTTTTGCTACAATTATATCTCAGGACAATCTCCCTACCAACACCCACACAAGCTTATCAAACTGTTTGTGACCACCATGTGTAGACTACCGTGCAACTGTGAATAGGTGTACCTAGATTGTACGAAGAAAGTAGTGAAAACGAACAGAGGGTCATAAAATTAACGTTCGGTGGAGTAAAATGGACACATTAGCTGTACCGGTACACGCTTTGCAAAGAGGAACCATAAGACTCTCTTTGAAAAGTCTTCGTTGTCTTGACCACGAACGGGCACTATCGCCGGCTGTGCACAGCGGCGACAGAGGTTACAACGCAGGCCAATAATTTTGACCATAGAGAGGAACGATACTAATACTTCTTTATGGAGATGAAGTGCTTCAGTGATCAATCTTACAATGTTGGTTGGTATCCGCAGTGTTGACAACAACCGATAATGACGAAATGACACTCTAAATTAAAATCAAGTGACGGCACGTCTCCGTGCCGAGATATGCGGCAAATACCATCGTCAGTCAGTATCGAGCCAAGTGAAACAGCCGAAAAGGAATTTTACCCCTCTCCTGTACGCAAAAAATTCCCAAACGTGGCATATTCATTTACAACATCAAAATATTTAAAAACGTGCACTTCAAATAGGATGCCGTGCAGACAAAGGAAAAGCTTTGAACACATGACACAGCCACCGAGAAATACAGAAAATAAGGCATCTACCAATGAACCTGCCACTCTTGTCAGACTATTTATATTAAAAACGAGATGTATGCTAATCTCAGAGCGCTATCAAGCAACAACTCACATCCCACGTTTACTGTATGTGCAGTGTAATTTGGAACAGTCTGCTGGGGGCGATCGTAAGAGATTTTGCCTATGTTATCGCATACAACATCATCAGAGTGAGGTGGGAAGTCGCTTTGCGCGTATAGTACTGACCACTGAGAGAAAAAAATCGCACAACACTTCGAGGTTCTGAGTTTCATAAGTCTGGCACGTCTACCAGAACAATCGTGTTGTTGCAGGTAACATGGTATCCAGCCTAAACATATGAATGTGTTACAAATCGTAAGGTAAAGCTGTCATTCAACCGAAGGTAATAATCTTGCAGCGTGGTGATGTTGTCTCATTAGGTAACAAAACGTTACCTTGTCTCCAACTAGTGCAGCTGAGGCTGCGGAAAGAGACGCATTTCTTCAGCTGTGTGGCTCTTCCTGGCATCTCGTTGGCTGGGGGAAAGGCACAGAAGCTTGCACTGAGCTGATGAAACACAAAATATGAGATCATAACTGGCGATGGATGGGTGTGGTTGCATCAGGAGCGGTCGCACATCTGCGAACAAGGCAGATAAATGTTTACTGTGTTTAATAGTACGGTACAAGTCCTTTTGTGGACCTGTCAAATTCGTGTGCAGTAAGTGAAAACGGCATTGTGAATACTTTCATTAATTATCAAGTCGAATTCAGTATTAAATCTCTTGACATCCTAAATGATTAGGTGAATCATTGTCAACTGTGATGTAGTACACTTGTAACATTTAACTCTTTTGTAGTATTATTAGTACTGTCACAGGTAAAAGCCACGTGTAACAATAAAACATCCTGTCACAGAAAGGCTAGTACAACACTATCCATGTGTAACCTTCTCTCCTAAATGTGGCCTCTTGTTGGTATCTTCGAATCAGCACCTACTCTAACAATTCCTAATAAAAGTTATCCTAAAAGCAGATTCTAAATCACATTTCCTGAGCTAACGTTGCCCTTCTTACAGTGATTTTAGAAGGTTGTTTGACCATGTAGTGTATGTCTAATGGATGCAAGTGTCAGACTATTATTTCGAATATCAAGCGATTCCAGTTTCGAGCAATACCGTAGGCAATCAGAAATCGAACCAGTAATCTTTTGGTTCCAGGCCTTTTATGTGGTCAAGACTATTTATGATCCATCGCCAGTCAAATTAGGCACGAAATTACCTTCATTGGATTATTCTAAAGAGATTTCCTGTTTTGTATGTATCTTACTGTACTTAGGAAAGCAGAACCAGTTTCTTATGTACAGCAGAACAGATAACTTTCATTCTTATTTTGTCAACTTCAGACTAATTATAACACAGCACCCAGATACATGAACACCTTATTCTTTGTGTAGATAATATTATTCAAGTACAAACAAAGAAAAATCGGCCATGAGGGGTCTCTACAAATAAGATTTGATGAACCAGTTATTATTCTAAGTTAGTTAAGCAGAATTGCTGCGTTATGATACCAACAAAGTATTAAAACATACTTTGAATTTATCAGTCTTTCATTTATGCACCAGCTCAGCAGTTAACCAAATGGTAGTCCTTAAACTGTAAAGCTAAAAACTTTAATCACTTATGAAATCTAAACTTATCACTGTTCGAAAAATAAGACAAATCTAATTGATTAATTTCTATGTTGATTATAGTACTAGATTTCAGCAGTTTAATCTTTTATACATCAGTACAGTATATTTTACAATAACCATTTCAGTATATTACTTTACTTTATATGATCAGAGTATGCTACACTCAAAGTTATTTATCAAAATCGCAAGATAATTTGTTTTTAAATAAACAATTTTCTTTCCTCTTTTTGTTTTTATTAAGCAGGTCTTTCATGTTATAACCATATTTAGGTTAGAGTGTCTCAGGAAACCACAGAAAGGGCGTCCGTCTAAAAGGGGGCAGGTAAAACACAGTAAGGTAGTCGCAGAAACGATCGGTATTGTCGTCGTAAATTGTTGTGGCTGTTTTGGGAAAGAACCAGAGGTCCAAGCCCTAATAGAAAGCATTGAAGCTCAAATAGTTATAGCTAAAGCCCGAAATAAGTTCAGCCGAAATTATTTCAAGCAATCTAACAATGTTAAGAAAGGATAGATTAAATACAGTTTTGGTGGTGGAGTATTTATTGCTGTCAGAAGTAATTTACCGTGTAGTGAGATTGGAGTAGATATTTACTACGAAATAGTATGGACAGAGGTTATACTTGACAATCGGACTAAAATATTAACTGGATAAATTTTACTGACACCCGACTCAGAACATATAGTTGCTGAACAGTTCAAAGAAAACTTTAGTCTCATTTCAAACAGGTACTCCATTCATACAATTATAGTTGGTAGTGACTTCAATTTACCCTCGATATGCAGGAAAAAGTATACGTTTAAAGCCATCGGCAGGCATAAAACGTCATCCGAAATTGTACTTAATCCTTTCTCAGAAAATAGTTTTGAACAATTATTTCATGAGCCCACTCGAAGCCTAAATGACTGCGAAAGCATAGTTGACCTCTTAGCAACAAATAATCCTGGACAATTAGTGAGTATCGTTACGAATACAGGGATTAGCGACCACAAGGCAGTTGCCGCTAGACTGAATTCCGTAACACTCACAACCATCAAAAAGCAACTCGAAGTACTTCTGTTTTTAAAAAATCTGAAAAAAATGCTCTTAACGCCTTTTTAAGAGACAGTCTTCACTCCTTCTGATCTGATCATGTAAGCGTAGAAAAGATGTAGAATGATTTCAAACATATAGTATCGACGGCAATTGAGAGATATATACCACAAAATTCGTAAGTGATGGTACTGATCCCCCATGGTACACAAAACGGGTCAGATCGCTGTTGCAGAAGCAACGGAAAAAGTATGCCAAATTTAAAAGAACGCAAAATAGCCAAGATTGGCAAAGTATTGCAGAACTTCGAAATACAGCACGTACTTCAATACGAGATGCTTTTAATAACTTGCATAACGAAACTACGGCTCGGAATATGGCAGAAAACCCAAAGATATTCTGGTCATACATAAAGCAACCCAGTGGCAAGACGCAATCAATACCTTCACTGCGCGATAACAACGGTGAAGTCACTGATGACAGTGCCACTAAAGCAGAGTTATTAAACACGGTTTTCCGAAACTACTTCACCAAAGAAGACGAAGTAAATATTCCTGAATTCCAATCAAGAATAACTGCCAAAATGAGAAACATATAAGTAGATATCCTCGGTGTAACAAAGCATCTTAAATCACTTAATTAAGGCAAGGCCTCTGGTCCAGATAGTACGTCAGTCAGGTTCCTTTCAGAGAATGCTGATACAATAGCTCCATATTTAGCAATTATATACAACCGCTCAGTCACAGAAAGATTCGTACCTCAAGACTGGAAAATTGCTCAAGACACACCAATACCCAAAAAGGGAAGTAGGGGTAATTCGTTGAATTACAGGCCCACATCACTGACATGATTTTCAGTAGGGTTTTGGAACATATTGTGTGTTCGAACATTATGACGTACCTGGAAGAAGCCCGCCCGTTTAGCCGTGCGATCTAACGCACCGCTTTCCAGGCGGGAAGGCGTGCCGGTCCCCGGCACGAATCCACCCGGTGGTTTAGTGTCGAGGTCCGGTGTGCCGGTCATTCTGTGGAAAGTTTTTTAGGCGGTTTTCCATCTGCCTTGGCGAATGCGGGCTAGTTCCCCTTATTCCGCCTCAGTTACACTAGGTCTGCGATTGGTGCTCAATAGTCTCCACGTACACGTACACCATCATTACTCTACCACGCAAACATTTGGGGTTACACTTGTACGTTCCCGGGGGAAGGGGGGGGGGTCCACTGGGGGCCGAACCGCACAATAACTCTAGGTTCGATGTGGGGCGGCTGTGGGGTGAGTGGACTGCTGTTGCCTGTTGTGGGGTTGTGAACGACTGAGGGCTATGGCGGAAACGTAGCCTCTCCGTCGTTTCTAGGGCCCTAAGTCAAGACAATACAATACCTGGAAGAAAACGATTTATTGACTCATAGGCAGCACGGATTCGGAAAATATCGTTCTTGTGAAACACACCTAGATCTTTATACTCATGAAGTAATGAGTGCTATCGTCAGGGGATGTGAAACTGATTCCATATTTTTAGATTTCCAGAAGGCTTTCGACACCGTTCCTCTCAAGCGTCTTCTAATCAAATTGCGTGCCTATGGAATATCGCCTCAGTTGTGTGACTGGATTCGTGATTTCCTATTAAACGTCACAGTTCGTAGAAATAGACGGAAAGTCATCGACAAAAACAGAAGTAATATCCGGTGTTCCCCAATGAAGTGTTATAGGCCCTCTATTGTTCCTGATCTATATGAACGACATAGGAGACAATCTGAGTAACCGTCTGAGATTGGTTGCAGATGATGCTGTCATTTACCGTCTTGTAAAGTCATCAATGACCAAAACTAATTTTAAAATGATTTAGATACGATATCCATATGGCGCGAAAAGTTGCAGTTGACCCTGAATATTGAAAAGTGTGAAGTTGTTTACATGAGTACTAAAAGAAGTCCGCTAAATTTCGATTACGCGATAAGTCACACAAATCTTAAGGCTGTAAATTCAACCAAATACTTAGCGATTACAATTACAAATAACATAAATTGGAACGACCACATAGATAATATTGCGGGTAGAACAAATCAACGACTGCGATTCATTGGCAGAATACTTAAGAGGTGCAACAGGTCTACTAAATAGACTGCTTACACCACGCTTGTCCGCCCTATTCTGGAGTGTTGATGTGCGGTGTGGGATCCGCGTCAGGTGGACTGACGGATGACATCGAAAAAGTTCAAAGAAGTGCAGCTCGTTTTGTATTATCGCGAAATAGGGGAGATAGTGCCACAGACATGATGCGTGAATTGGAGTGGCAATCATTAAAACAAAGGCGTTTTTCGTTGCGACGGGATCGTCTCGTGAAATTTCAATCACCATTGATCTTCTCCGATTACAAAACATTCTGTTGGCACACACCTACATAGGGAGAAATGATAATCACGATAAAGTAATTGAAATCAGGAGTTCGCACAGAAAAATTTAAATGCTCGTTTTTCTCGCGCGCCTTTCGAGAGTGGATTGGTAGAGAGACAGCTACAAGGTGGTTCATTGAACCCTCTGCCAGGCACTTTATTGTTAATAGCAGAGTACTCACGTAGATGTAGAAGTTAAACAAAACTGCAATTTTAAGAAAACTATAAACTTAATTCTCCACAAACAACATTTACAGATTATGCAAAAGAATTTTCAATATATTTTACTTGATTAAGTTTTCAAAATTATAATTCTTATAAATTTAGGATACTGAGATTCATTTTCACTCTGACAGGAACGTGTCTAGGAATATGTCTTAGGAAAATGAATTTCCTTAGACCAGTGTATAGTAGGAACAAATTATTATTTATAAATGCACACGCAAAAATTTACAGGTTAAACCTGTTACTACAGTTCGAAATGAAATTGTTAACCATTTGTTGTAGGTGATGTGTGGGGCGATGAGAGTGGTGACTATACAACCTATGCATTAGCAGCCATGGTACTTGGAGTTTTTGGGCTTAATATATTCCTCTTGGCGTCGATTTATGTATATAATATAGCCCAATTGTAAATGCAGTGCTACTGTAAAATAGCAGTCTCCATCTGAGGCTATTTGGGCACTCTTATTTGTTCCACTTAACTACAGTGCGCCAAGTCCTTTCACCTTTTCGCCTTGTTGCCTTTCTATTCACTTTGAGATGGGAACTGACTCTATAGTTCTGTTTGAGAATTTGTAACAGTTAGTCTCTTTGAACTGGATCTAAATCAGTTATTTCACTGAAAAGTCTCCTAAATTCTTGGAGCATTTGGTAACCTTCAAATACTTCAAATAATCCATCATTTTCAGTACCTGTTTCTAACATCGTTGAGGCAAGTTCCTGTTGCAGACGTCTTCTACTTTCAAAATCTACATTCATACTTTCTCCTTCATTCTTCTTGCTGACAATTTCATTGACACAATTAATGGTTACTTTCTGTTTTTACAACCAGTCAATAACCAGAAATGTTTCAGTGCTCAACTGTGAAATCACTAAGACATCATGTATTAATTTTTGACCTTTTATTTTGGATTTCAATAACACTTGTGTTTTAGTAGGTTTACCTCTTTTAGCCATAAATTTGTACAGGAATAACGGTCTGCTTAGTCATTCTCACATCGATATCTTCTTGGTCTTCTCTCGATAAATCCTGTTCCACGATTAGGTAGTTCGAAGATATGATGTTCATTTCTATATTTTCTTCATCATCTGACTTCTTTCTTCTTTTGACTGCTAATTTTTTTCACGATAGCCATTCGTTGCTGATTATTGAAATTTTCTTCCGGTGTTTTTTCTTCTTTTTGTTGCATCCATAATGTCTTCTGGATCCTGGATAAAAATAACGTTTACTTTACTTCTTTCATAATCTGGTGATGTTATATTTACTTTATAAATTTACTCCTCTTGTTTCATGTTTGGATTTGGCAGATTTTCACCCGGAGTAAGCGCTTCCTTTTGTACTAACATTTCTGTAGAACTAAGGTTTACATAAAGTTCTTCTTCTTCTATTTTTAAATCACGTATCTCGTCGCTATCTTCATCTTCATCTGAATCAGAATCTTCAAAGTCGCTTTCTGGTTTCAACATAAAAATTGTTTCTAATATTCTTGTAGACTCCATATCAGCGCTGGTTTAGTAATTCATGCATTGTTGAATGCATTCTACTGTAATCAGATGTTCCTTTTCTTCTGGAGCAGTAGCACTTTTTCGTTTATCAACAGTTTTTCCTGATAACTGTCTTCTTTATCTTATCGTATGACGTCACCTCGTGCTTCAGATTGATTGTAATCCTTAGGATTTATATTCCTAGCATATTTTCATTCTTAACAACTTATTCGGCATCTTATCTTCTTCGTTATTACGGAATGATTATTCTGCAATACTCATCATTTCATCTTCTGCTCAACACTTGTCCACGACTTTGTTATTTTCCCTAAACATCGCAGCTCTTTGCAAGGCGTTATTTAATTGACGACTAAACCTTTTCCCTTTCTCGGTAGCACACGGGCTCTGCGCGGCTCATTTTAATAATCTCTCTGTTTCCCTTTCACCTCTTATTTCCCCAAAATTTTCGGTCGTTTCAACGCCACATTTTTCGCCATTACGTTGCCGTAAACTGTTATAGAGAAATCCATCTCTAAACGCCATTCGTTAATTCCGAATAACTCTTCCTTTGATTCCTTTAATAATTGTTTAGTGTCATTACTGTCGTTAGCCTTACATTCCTTTACTACTTTCCCCACTCGCCCCTGTGACGTCACACACAGCCTGCACAGCTACTGACACGGGTGTTTCCGCTTCTGCTCACTGCTGGCGGTCTTCGCTCGCTGGAGAAGCGCTCTTCATCTTATCCGAGCATGATTCATGCTTCTGACTAACTGTTGTGGTGGTCGCATTGTCTCGCACCTTACTAGCACGGTAGTGGTGAGCTCTAAAATTTCTGTCTATTCCCAGCATTATTCCTAGGTCCGTCAGGCCCTTAACATTCATGGATCTTAGTTTTCTGGTTCTCATTTGTAGAATGTTTACGCCATACATTTTCCTTAGTGCGATTATTTGACGTAAGCCTGCCTCTGTCTCTTCCCTTTTGAATCATTTATACTCTGAACCTGTTATCATGTTTGTGATTGTTGTGTCTATGGTTCCTATTGTATTCATTTTGACGGAAATTATGATTTTCACTCCACTTATCTTCGTCGATCATTCTTTCTAAGAGCGATGAAAAGGAGTTGTGGTTGCTACCCATATAACTTTTTGAGTCTTCCGGTAACTTTTTCCAAGCTTTTCAAATTATTTCTGAACACGACTTTCGATTCAGCAAATAAGTCAATTTCTTATACCATGACTCACAAAATTGTTTCATTGTCATTTAAACTTTTTCTTCCAACATCTTCACGATAATAAATTCTCTCCAAAGACTGTTCCGTACTTTTCACCCAAAAACTTGTGTCTAAACTTACTGAATGACGTTTCTTCGGCGCTTAGTTTGATCCCCCACCGTTTAGCAGCGCTATTAACGGTATTTACTTTTTCCTGATCCGTGAGATTATAAGAAAACAGTTTTTCACAGATTTTGATAAAATCTTCTAATTATAATCCACAATTTTTTCGGTAAGTGTCGAATTTTTCTTCGCCCTCCAAAACTTTACTGTAGGCAATCCTGTCTATTATGTATGTAGTTCCAGTGTTGATTTTCTTTTCAAGATAACGGAGTTTTTCGTGAATACCCGAATTTTTGCTGTTACACTTTTCTTCACATTCTTGTATTCTTTCATTTAATAATTTCCCAGATTCGCGAGCAATAGTTCTCGTTTGCCCCCAGCAATTGCCCTTCTTGCACGCGAAATTTTGTCCTGAACTTTAGTTTCTACGATAAGATGACATTTTCTTGAATTCTCTTTATTTCAATCAAATCTTTCTTTAATATTATTGATTTCTTTCTGCATGCTATTAAAATTTTTATTTAGGTAGTCAGTCTCTATTTTCATGTTTTTCATTTCATTAGTTATGATATCTAATTTGTTGTCTACATTTTCGAGGTTCTGGTTAATTTTATCTCCTTGTTTGTTCGTATGTTTAGCTTGTGGTTTAAATTGGTCATTTATATTACCAGTTTGTTTTCTAAGCTGTTCATTCATATTACACTACTTTGTGCTACTAAACTTTGAAGTACTTTATACATGTCTATGTGTGCCTGTATGTTTTGTTCTGGACTGTTTTCCTCAACTGATTATGCTTCCTCCTAATATGAAGTTTCTTTCTTGATCTGTGACGAGTTCAATATATCAAAATATTGACTACGATATTTAGTATCTCCTCCATAATCTTGCAGCTGTAAAATAGATCGCTCTGTCTACCTGTTAACACACCTACTTTCAGATGATGCTTCTGCCCTCCTAACTTGTTCTCTTAACTCCCTGTTCTGTTCTGAATGTTTTGCCTGCCTTTTCTTTTCCATTTTTAAATACTGTTGGAAACACAGGTACTAATTTAATTTCGTGCTCTATTTTTCTCCTAATTACTGTATTAGGTTCCTGTCACTGGACACTTTCTATCTTTACTGTGTTTTTACTGCATCAGTATCTTTTTATTAAAATGTGCCATGTAATGATAGTTATCATTGATGAATGCTTTGAATAAATATATAGACAATACCCATTAAAAGCCCCTGTCAAGGGACAAATATTAGAACCGTCACAGAAAAAACTCATGTTTAACATTAGAGAGTCCTGTCAAAGAGAGATAAGTATAACACTACTTAAGTGTAACCTTCTCTTCTAAATGCGGGCTCCTGTTGGAGTATTAGGATCAGTACCTTCTACAAGAATTCCTACAAAGCTTATTATCAAAGTAAATTCTAGATCTTAGACTTCCTAAATTAACGTTACCCATAATGGATACAAATATCAGACTACTACTTCCTGTCCTGAAGGGATTCCAGTATAGGTATCGAACCAGTAACCTCTTGGTTCCAGGCCTTTTAAGTGGTCAAGACTATATGTGAACGGTAACCAGCCTAATTAGGCACGAAGTTACCTTCACTGGGTTATTGTAAAGTGTAATTGTGATTTGCTATTCTGCATATACTGTACCTGAACGTACTTAGGAAAGTACTAGTAGAATCTGTTTCTCAAGTACAGCACAACTACTAACCTTTACTATTACTATATCAGATCCAGAGGAATTATACTACAGCACCCAGCTACATTAACAAATGGTTCAAATGGCTCTGAGCACTATGCGGCTTAACTTCTGAGGTCGTCAGTCGCCTAGAACTTAGAACTAATTAAACCTAACTAACCTAAGGACGTCACACACATCCATGCCCGAGGCAGGATTCGAACCTGCGACCGTAGCGGTCCCTCGGTTCCAGACTGTAGCGCCTAGAACCGCACGGCCACTCCGGCCGGCATACATTAACACTTCCTCTCTTCTTTGTGTAGGAAATATTATTCAAGTCCAGGCAAAAAAAAATCGACCTTGAGGTGCCTCTACAACTGAGATTTGACAAACAAGTTATTATTATAAGTTAGTTAAGGCAAATTTACAGTATTATGATACACAATATTAACACTTACTTAAAATTTATTACTCTCAGTAATTAACCTAATGGTGGCCCTTAAACTGTACTTTGTCTGATAATGGTAAAAACTTTCAGATCTTATGAAATATTCACTAAACACTGTTCCAAAAAGAAGAAAAATCTAACTGATTAATGTCTATTTTCATTATAGCACTGGGTTTCCCCAGTTCAATCTTTTATACAACAGTCTAGCATATTTTACTGTGACTGTTTCAATATACAACTGTACTTTATATTATCAGAATATGCTACACTCAAAGTTATTTATCAAAATAGCAAGATCATTTTTTTGCTATTTTTGTTTCAATAAGCAGTCTTTCCTTTCATTTCACAACTAATGTGTGGAGTTCAGCAACAGTGTAACTTCCAGAAAACTATAAATTTAATTCAACACAAATAACATTTACTGATTATACAAACAAAATTTTAAGATATTTTACTAGATTAAGTTTGCAGAATTATAGTTCTTTATCATTTTAGAATACTCAGAACCATTTTCACTAGGATAGCCGTGCAGGGTAGCCGCTCGGTCTATGGGCGCCTTGTCACGGTTCGGGCGGCTCTCCCCTGTCGGAGGTTCGAGTCCTCCCTTGGGCATGGGTGGCTCAGTGATTAGCAGACTCAACTCCCATTCGGGAGGACGACGGTTCAATCCCGCAACCGGCCATCCTGATTTAGGTTTACCGTGATTTCCCTAAATCGCCTCAGGCAAATGCAGGGATGGTTCCTTTGAAAGGGCACGGCTGACTTCCTTCCCCATCCTTCCCTAATCCGATGAGACTGATGACCTCGCAATTTGGTCTCCTCCCCAAAAGAGCTCAACCTTCACTAGGATAGGATCCTGTCTAGGTATATGTCATAGGAAAATGATCCAAGATGCTACTCCAGGCGGGTGTAAAATGAAAGTGCGCAATGGCAAATACTGAAGGCGAAAATGAAGATTTGGCTCTGTCTGACCACCCCCTGAAAAAGATCTTAGGACCTCTTAATGGTAATATTATTTCCTCCGTCTTACTCTTTAACAAATAAATTACAACATGAAACACAGATGAATGAATAAGGGAACTGGTAACTACAAAATGATAAATGTTGTTTCAGCTTATACATCACTACAGATTAAAAAACCATTTATATATCAATGTTCAGTGGACATAAAAAGATACAAATTCATTTCCTAACTAATATTACCGATAAATTGCCCAAATCTGACCCTCTTATGGATATGCGATCTAATTTAAATTACGCGAGATGACTGACATCATCTAGGTATCAAATACTAGAAGACACTACTTTCAAATATGATCTACAGTAGTGTTGAACCTCAGTGGAAATAAAGTTACGTGATCACAGCTATTTAGCTTTATAGCCCCGATAAGCCGAAGCGATTAGCAATATCACCATCTGTACTGCATCCAGTGCGTCGGAGTGATGATTCACGCACACTTCTGCACGACGGAAGAACTCCAGCCACAAAATACTTTAAAAAATCATTCAGACACTATGACAGCAGAAGGCGGTCCTCTGATTATTACAATCTAATACTGTCTTCTCTCTGTGTGTTCTACAGACGCGAAACGCGAACTCCCAGCTACATGGACGGAATTCACATAAAATTTCAACGTGAATATAGACGGAAGAAGTGCTCTCAGTCACTGAATGCTGGGTACTTAACGACGACTGTCTTCCTGGAGGCAAAGTCCAGAATCGTATAAGCTCGGCTCACCTGCCTCGCAATTGCAGAAGGCGAATCATATTCTCGAAAACATGGAATATTCTCCCTCTCTACAGATTCTTCCGAACACCAACCAACCATATTTTAGTCTTGTGTCGCCCAGCGCGGAAAGTTTGCGAGGAAATACCTATTCTTGTTAATTTTTCGCTACAAGACTGTCCGGCCGCTCCTCTATTCTGCTTCAACGCTCAAGATTCCCAACCGTTCGTCTCGGGCTACTTCCTGTGTTATGCAGCCGGACGTTACATCGGCCATTCCCTGTCACTCAACCTGTGTTAAGCTGGACCAACACACCTGTGTGAGCTTTTGCACACAGGGCCTGAGTTACGCCTTCCGTTTCGTTTCCACTGGCGTTCCAACCTTTGCTACTATAAGTAATCATTCATTACGCCATTTTGATAACTAAGACAATCCATCACACTTCCTGCAATAAGCGTTAACAACTATTTAAATGGTGTACGTGACAATGTCAGTCTTCTTTAAATATTCATATATACGAAGTACAACCTATCAAATGATTCCTTATTCCGATTGTAAATCACTCAAAGTAAGTAGATGAGTCCTTGTAAATTGCGAAATTATAGCCACCTTACAATGAACTTATTTGAGCCAGTGTGTGGTAGCAAGAAATTATTGTATCTAAAAACATACAAAAAATTATTGGTTCAAGCTGTTATTGCTCTAGGTGATAGGTGTATAGGTGTGTCTTTTCATTGTGGCGGCTACAGAACCTATGCATTAGCAGCTGTGGCTCTTGCAGTTTTAGGGCTTATATATATATATATATATATATATATATATATATATATATATATAGTAAATGACATGCTACTACAAAACAGAAGTCTCTATCCAAGGATATTTTAGCAATGATTGATGTGTAAGCTACTGTCAAGATATTGTCTCTATCACTGCTGCCTACAGACTAATTTCACTCTTCTTTAATCTATTTAGCTGCAGTGAGCCAAATCATTCCACCTTTTCAGTTTCACTCCTTCCTAATTCGTTTCAGATGGGAACCGCTACCTCTTTTACATTTCGCCTATATAATTCTAATGCCCTCAGCATGAACCTGTTTCCAAGTTGACGATATTTCATTTAACACATTTATCTGAGTCAGAAACAAGTCATTTTGAAAACATGTTATACAAAAATTTTTTTACAAATTCATCTTACTACGATTTAGATGTAAATTTGCTTTATAATAGTTTTGCTCAAAGCTATTAACTTTCACAGAGCCATAATACTTACAACTGAGTCTTATAAGATAGGGTGTAAGGAATTATTGATTTTAGAAAGTTACTTGTGCATCAGGGACAATTGTGGGTCATACTATTTGTAGAGATCAACGCAGCATCAGAAGTGAGTAATTTACTAACAGGTAGCCACGGGCTTTCTGCTGTAACATGGAATACTGCATGAAGATTCGACGTGAGTGCACACTTCTGGCGAGGTGCGCCTGAATAGCACATTCCATCTGAACAATAGAACCATCACAGCCAGTCGTACTCTCACTTCCTTGCAAATAATGTCATATGTAATAACTTTTGGGAACTGTCCATTGCTGCCTTGATAAGCTATTTCAGTCACAAGCAGTTTTGTAACAGTATGCTTTTTCTCATTTACAATGTTGTCCACTTATCATCAAGCATATTTCACTCGAAAACACCAGTTCGCGCATTTAGTATCGTAGGCTTGGGACATCAAGTGTAGCGACTGAATGCATCCTGTTGCTTATAAGTGTTATAGCTAGCAGAATTATGGCTGTAAGTCAAAGACGAAATTAATTGTGATCAATTTTTTTCTCTTTCCCTCTGTCACTTTCTCAGCAGTAGTCTATGGTTTTTTGTTCATTCATTCCCAGATCACTTGTACTCATGGTGTAAGGTGGCGTGGTCTCCTGACCTTCATTTCTTACATATCCTGACCTCACCATCGTATTCTGCGTATCAAGACGTATCCTTTGAGGGGTAGAGTCAATTTTACATATTCCCATTCAATCGATATGCAAATGTAATAAATAAATCCCAAGTGTGCACCAAGATTAAAAAGTCGAGGCTGGCGTACACAAACATACAAGACATGATAGCCACAGGAGTTCTTGTTCGGAAGAGGCAACCAGCCCACTGTAAAGTATGTAGGAGGGTGAGTTAGCACACAGCTGCGCTGACCAGCCGACCACCCAAGGACCAAAACAGTTTTTTTCCCAGAGAAAAGGGATAACGGCCTGCGTGTTCACCTTAAAAGCAAAACCCGCTGTATTGTTTGGGAGAGCCCCAGCATACGCATTTTTGACGGACCTAGTGCGCAGTTTCAGTGTTGTCACAGGTGGACAGTAAACGCCTAACGCAGATGGTCGACTTAAACAGAGCGCCATTCTCCGATTTGTAAGAGTAACGATGACTGGCGGACTATTTCTAATGCAATGAGCCAGAGGAGTGAAGGAAAGATAGCAGATGATATACCCTTTCGGGCGTGGAGAGATGTCGTTCTGGTGATGCTTTCGAAGTGGGAACACATAGCGGGAGCGAGTGCGGTCGTGCATGAATGCAGAGAGCAAGGAACCAAGTCTCTACTCAGTACTGCACTGAGAGAGCACATCTGTCACTAGCGAATCGGAGTGATACTCTATAGTGAGTTGCTCGCGATTAAGCATTTGTTCACTGTGTTGGCCACAACACTTAATGTGCGGTGTGAACACAGACAGAGTACTAGTTAACACCTGCGAGCGAACACTGAGTGGCATTGCGGTGGACTGGTTATGTGACTGGTGTACCACGCCAATAGTTAGACTAGGGTCAGATAGGAGTCCTTGACTTCATCAAGGTGTAGTGAGAGTTCAATTGCCGAAGGTCAATCCAGATAGAAAGAGATAGTTTTGTTGTTTTTCAGCGGCGAACAATGCAGTCAGCAGTCGTCGCTGCACACGGTATTGTGCGCTACAGGGTAGGCGAGCCCCTTCTTTCCTCCACTAGAAATAACATACTTCATTCACGTCACTCCATTACATTTCTCACGCGACAGCCACGACCGTACTTAGAAAAATTCAATCGGATAATTATTCAAGTTGAGTAGGCGCATCTCTCAGCCATTCTGCCGAGTAAATAACATTCTTAAAGAAAAGGGATAAAAGAGCTTTCCCACACTTTATATATGAATTTCATTAATAGGCTTCCTATCCATAAGAGGTAACTTCCTGTTCTGAAAATAACCTGGAAATTTGTGTATCAATTTATAAATACAAGTTTCACCTGATTTTCTCAGATTTTGCAATAAATAATATTTTCCGTTCGTTTAATGTTTTTCCTACACTAACTAGCAATACTCCAGTACCCAAGTATCCCACTAGTTACGTAATAAAATAGAATATTTTTGTGTCTTTTCCTTACAGCGGATGACTCCAGAAGTTATTTATTGCTGAAAGTTTTTCAGGCATTTCTTTTTGGTACGTTAGGAGAGTCTGTCTGATTTCTGTAGTACTGTGGGGTGGAAACAGCTTCTTGCAGGAGCCAAAGAGTACTTGTCAGATCAATCCACAGCGCAACTCGTCAACATCACACACACACACACACACACACACACACACACACACACACACACACACACACACACACACACACACACACACAAACTCACACACACACACACACATACTGACAATGAGTATAAGAATAGCATCACATAGAGCAGCTGCCCGGTCCCAGACGACACACGATGTAACGTAGATGAGAAATTTATGGAATTAATGCGAAAAAAACTACATATATGCCACCAACTTGATATAGATTCGTAGCCACGCTGTTAATTAGTTAGTAAGCTACATTTTCCATAGTTGATTTGCACTATTCTTTGTACAAATAAAGTGAAATGAATCGGTGTACAGGCTACGTATGCATAATTTCTTTGTATGACTATTTGCTGACGACTTACAGATTACTAAGCAGGACAGTAGCACAAATTGACATGAATGGGCATATTACTCTCAAATACTACGTATGTAACGAGTAATAGACTAAAATTTAGTTATTTTAAACTGCACTTGCTGGCAGTTTGTAATTAAACCAATTATCTATAAGAAATAATTTTATTTTGGATTTAAAAATTTGCTATTTCAGACATTTTGTATTATTGAGCAAACAATTAATGACTTTCGTGGCTGAATACTGGTCTCCTTTCTAAGAAAGTGACAGCTGTAGTAACAACTAACAAAGGTCTTTTGTTCTTCTAGTGACGAAGACATGGACATCACTATTCTTGCTCAAATTGTAAGGGACTCTTTCAGATAAATTTAATTGGTTGCATTCCTTCTTGTGACGGAGAGTTCTAAATTGCTAACTCACTGAAGAAAGGTGCACAAGTTTCTTGTTGGTGAACACTTATTATTCTCACAGTTGTCTCTTGTGTAATCGATACCTTTTTCAAGTGATGAGCTACCACGGAAAATTATTTTACTCGACTCAGGACATAAGTAACATGGGTTGCAAACGAACCCTGTTACGACGGGGTCCTGTGCAAGACGGAGATTGAGGTCCAGGGTACTGTCTGCCGCTGCCTGAGGGGTCAGCCACGTGTCAGTCGCGCCCACGCGCCGAGGGGCAGCAGGGAGGAAGCTGGGTCGGCGGCGCTACACGTGGCGGGTCAAGGCCGTCTAGCACCCCTAGCTACACCCCCACTACCGGAATATGACAAGCTCGCTCGCGGAATCAAAAATGGCTCTGAGCACTATGGGACTCAACTGCTGAGGTCATTAGTCCCCTAGAACTTAGAACTAGTTAAACCTAACTAACCTAAGGACATCACAAACATCCATGCGCGAGGCAGGATTCGAACCTGCGACCGTAGCGGTCTTGCGGTTCCAGACTGCAGCGCCTTTAACCGCACGGCCACTTCGGCCGGCGCTCGCGGAATCAAAGATGACACACGAGTGAAGTTTAATTCGCATACTGCACACATAGTTTACAATGTATGCGAATCGTAATCGTATGGACACACACTTAAAAACAGACTGCCGGTACCTCTGGTGCATTCACGCTAGCGGTCCGTAAGGCGTGCGGATTGCTCTCTTGCTCCTTGGTGTGTGGGCTGTGACAGCACTGAGCGGTCACTGCTATTAGATGCGTTCTGCAGTGACGTGTATGTCGTCAAATACGTCATGCGAAGCAGAAGTTCTTTATATCGCTGATAGCGGTTATAAGCCTACCACTATAAATAACAGAAAATCCTGTCTGTGTTGCCACATATCGCTCTTACGAAATTTTGGTTTAGTTTCAAAATAATGAACACTATGGGAGGATAGTCACGTTAATAGGAAAAGCTAATAACTGTGTTACCCTTTTTACAGGATTTGACCGTGTATTGTGTCTAATGAATAAGTAAATCAGACTAATCAGTTCTTTTCCTAAGACCGGTTACAAAGGAACGTAGTATGAATAGTATTATATTGGAGCTAGGACAACTTAATTCCAAGATCATTTAGTGGTTTAAAATATATACTAACGATCGCCAGCCTACCTAGGCAATGAAACAGTGAAGTATTGGAAAAGCAGAAGTACGAGTTTTTCTTACTTTCATGCTACTGTTTAATTTGCTTCTTCAAATAAATATTACTCCACTTAATGTTGGACAACGTTCTTAGACATTACGTTTTAAAAGAGAAAAAGGTCAGTAGATAACATCAAAGAAGCTAAAAAAAATTGCGAGGGGGGGGGGCGGACGTTTAGAAAAGCATTTTCCGCAATCAACAAACGTAAATAATAAAAATACTTAGATACTAAAGCAAACATTTCACTTCAACCGAACCTCTTTCTTACTGTAATTTACTTTCAAAAGCTATTACTCTTTGAACTAACTGTGTATATTCATTTAATAGATTCTAGTAACTCTGCTTCACTCTGAATTTTACGTAAGCAAACTTTTACTATAACACTTTGCAATAGTTAGGAAAACTTTCTCATTATTTACACAAAAATAATTTAAATGGTGCCTCTTTATATTAACATGGCACTTCATAAGTCTGAGAAACAGGATACTCGAATTAATCAAACACCAGGAAGGAACCCTGTATAGGTATATGATTAGGATGAAATAACAGGTGAATCAGTTTCTTTAAAGTTCAAGAATGATTACTAAAACACAGTTTAAGTTAATGGTTAACGCTGTACAAAAGTAGAATACAAAAAAAAATCTTATCCGTTGGCTGTAGGCTTGGGTGTGGCGAACAATTATGACGGCTACCCTACCCACAGTACGGCCTGCAAGTATCCTGCTGTATGGGCTCAATTTCTCTTCTTGGCGTCGTTGAATTTCACATACAGTAGCCCAAGAACTCGCAGCTATGCCGTAAGCCGTTTGTTGTCTTCATCCGAGGCACTTTTGTGCAAATTTGCAGGCAAAACTTCTCCTGCTCCACAAGGAGCAATTCAAGACACTCAAAACAATTACTTTCGCGTCCTGCTGTGTGCGCAGACTAATTTCAATCACTGCTGCCTACAGACAGTGTGACTTATTTCCCGCGCTTGCTCTAGGTAGCGCGCCAATTCGCCCTTGCCACCTTTTCCACTCCTCAGAGCCACCCTCGTTTCAAACAAGAGCACACTGGATTTTACATAACACCTATTCCTTACGTTGTTCCTAAACGTGACCATTTCTTACAACTGTCTAATTTACATCAACTTGAAAAATTTGTACACACAATTAATGTAAATACAAAATGTCATCCGGAAATTATTTAACGTAATAAACAATTTACATAGTATTTTACATACATTACTCACATGCAATGCAAAGAACTTCAAATTCCAATATTGCACACTTTACTTTACATACAGGGTGGTCCGTTGATAGTGACCGGGCCAAATATCTGACGAAATAAGCTTCAAACGAAAAAACTACAAAGAACGAAACTCGTATAGCTTGAAGGGGGAAACCAGATGGCGTTATGGTTGACCCGCTAGATGGCGCTGCCATAGGTCAAACGGATATCAACTGCGTTTTTTAAAATAGAAGCCCCCATTTTTATTATATATTCGTGTAGTACGTGAAGAAATATGAATGTTTTAGTTGGACCACTTTTTTCTCTTTGTGATAGATGGCGCTGTAATAGTCACGAACGTATAAGTACTTGGTATCACGAAACATTCCGTCAGTGCGGATGGTATTTGCTTCGTGATACATTACCCGTGTTAAAATGGACCGTTTACCAATTGCGGAAAAGGTCGATATCGTGTTGATGGGTGGCTATTGTGATCAAAACGCCAACCGGCGTGTGCTATGTATGCTGCTCGGTATCCCGGACGACATCATCCAAGTGTCCGGACCGTTCGCCGGATAGTTACGTTATTTAAGGAAACAGGAAGTGTTCAGCCACATGTGAAACGTCAACCACGACCTGCAACAAATGATGATGCCCAAGTAGGTGTTTTAGTTGCTGTTGCGACTAATCCGCACATCAATAGCAGACAAATTGCTCGAGAATCTGGAATCTCAAAAACATCGGTGTTGAGAATGCTACACAACATCGATTGCACCCGTACCATATTTCTATGCACCAGGAATTGCATGGCGACGAGTCTGAACGTCGTGTACAGTTCTGCCACTGGGCACAAGAGAAATTACGGGACGATGACAGTTTTTTGCACGCGTTCTATTTAGCGACGAAGCGTCATTCACGAACAGCGGTAACGTAAACCGGCATAATATGCACTACTGGACAACGGAAAATCCAAGATGGCTGCGAGAAGTGCATGATCAGCGACCTTGGCGGGTTAATGTATGGTGCGGCATTATGGGAGGAAGAATAATTGGCCCCCATTTTATCGATGGCAATCTAAATGGTGCAATGTATGCTGATTTCCTACGTAATGTTCTACCGATGTTACTACAAGATGTTTAAAAAAAAATGGCTCTGAGCAAAAAATGGCTCTGAGCACTATGGGACTTAACATCTATGGTCACCAGTCCCCTAGAACTTAGAGCTACTTAAACCTAACTAACCTAAGGACATCACAAACATCCATGTCCGAGGCAGAATTCGAACCTGCGACCGTAGCAGTCGCGCGGCTCCGGACTGAGCGCCTAGAACCGCTAGACCACCGCGGCCGGCGTGGCTCTGAGCACTATGGGACTTAACATCTATGGTCATCAGTCCCCTAGAACTTAGAACTACTTAAACCTAACTAACCTAAGGACATCACACAACACCCAGTCATCACGAGTCAGAGAAAATCCCTGACCACGCCGGGAATCGAACCCGGGAACCCAGGCGTAGGAAGCGAGAACGCTACTGCACGACCACGAGCTGCGGACCAAGATGTTTCACTGCATGACAGAATGACGATGTACTTCCAACATGATGGATGTCCGGCACATAGCTCGCGTGCGGTTGAAGCGGTATTGAATAGCATATTTCATGACAGGTGGATTGTTCGTCGAAGAACCGTACCATGGCTCGCACGTTCACCGGATCTGACGTCCCCGGATTTCATTCTGTGGGGAAAGTTGAAGGATATTTGCTATCGTGATCCACCGACAACGCCTGACAACATGCGTCAGCGCATTGTCAACGCATGTGCGAACATTACGGAAGGCGAACTACTTGCTGTTAAGAGGAATGTCGTTACACGTATTGCCAAATGCAATGAGGTTGACAGACATAGCCGGCCGCGGTGGCCGTACGGTTCTGGCGCTGCAGTCCGGAATCGCGAGGCTGCTGCGGTTGCAGGTTCGAATCCTGCCCCGGGCATGGGTGTGTGTGATGTCCTTAGGTTAGTTAGGTTTAAGTAGTCCTAAGTTCTAGGGGATTATGACCTAAGATGTTGATTCCCATAGTGCTCAGAGCCATTTGAACCATTTTTTTTTTGACAGACATCATTTTGAGCGTTTATTGCATTAATGTGGTATTTACAGGTAATCACGCTGTAACAGCGTGCGTTCTCAGAAATGATAATTTCACAAAGGTACATGTATCACACTGGAACAACCGAAATAAAATGTTCAAACGTACCTACGTTCTGTATTTTAATTTAAAAAACCTACCTGTTGCCAACTGTTCGTCTAAAATTGTGAACCATATGATTGTGACTATTACAGCGCCATCTATTGGCATAGCGAAATAAGAGGTCCAACTAAAACATTCATGTTTCTTTACGTACTACACGAATATGTAGTAGAAATGGGGGTATCTGTTTCAATAAACGCAGTTGATATCCGTTTGACCTATGGCAGCGCCATCTAGCGGGCCAACCAAAGCGCCATCTGGTTTCCCCCTTCAAGCTAGACAAGTTTCGTTCTTTGTAGTTTTTTCGTTTGACGCTTATTTCGTGAGATATTTGGCCCGAACACGATCAATGGGCCAGAAAATATATAACCAATATGAGATAATTTTACAGCAAAATTTTACAAAAATTTAGATCAACCATACACAAATAGTGTTATACGGTGTTTTGAATAAGCCGCGAGGGACTAGCCGAGCGGTCTGGGGCGCTGCAGTCATGGACTGTGCGGCTGATCCCGGCGGAGGCTCGAGTCCTACCTCGGGCATGGGTGTGTGTGTTTGTCGTTAAGATAATTTAGGTTAAGTAGTGTGTAAGCTTAGGGACTGATGACCTTAGCAGTTAAGTCCTATAAGATTTCACACACATTTGAACAGTTTTTTTTTTTTTGTGTTGTGAATTAGTGGATTCTGTTGCAGTTTGATGTGTAACAAACAAGTAATCGATCTGGTGGCCAATTCAAGACACTGAAAATAATTACTTTCGCGTCCTGTTGTGTGTGCAGAGTAATTTCACGAGCTGCTGTAGGGATTTTGATCCGGTTTTCACTAATAATTAATCAAATTCATGAGGACGGTTTTTGCATATAATTTATAAATATTTCGCACAAATTGTCTGAATTTTTATGACTTAAATTTTAGTTGTGAAAGCGACGCCATTGCCACTTAGCGAGGAGCCGCCAAAATTCGAGAAAGGCCCAGCTCCTTGAGACAGCACATTACGTAACACAATTAGCGTATGATGTGGTAGTCTAGCTCTAGTTCAGCCTTGCCCGTCGAGCGAGTTTGTGTGTGTGTGTGTGTGTGTGTGTGTGTGTGTATCGGCCGGTGTTGCCTCGTTCTTGCGTAACGGAGATTGTTGCTGGTATGTTCTCTGGCGGCAGATTTCTACGCCCTTGCAGACATGAATCTGCCGAGTCTCACAAAAATATTCTTTGTCGGTGTACCGTTCGTTGCAGTTTTGGGAATAGTGCTAGTCCTGTTCAACCAAGCTCTATAGAAATTCAGAAATGGTTGGTCGATACGATTCGCATTACACCTGATCATGTAGATACTGCTTATGTTAGTTCTGATCTAGTCGTATATGTATTTTTTTGCGAAGTGTCAAGATACCTCGCAAGTGGACTGGCTTCTCTCTCGAGTTGTTTCTCAAGTAACGTTTACACATCATGATGGTTCCATTAGTCCAGTCGTTCTTGCAAATGCATCGATCGAGTATATTCCGGTTAGAGCTCACAATCTTCCACCCGAAGTGAACGATTCATTTCTTACGGCTGCGTTGCTTCCTTTTGGAGGCGTTCGACGTATCCGACTGGAACGTTGGTCAGTACAACATCGTTTGCAGTGTTTGTAATACTTCTGGCTTTACAGTTCTCATATTTCGGCTACAAGGTCTTCTTATGCAGCTGAGAAGGCAGTGGCAATATGACGTAATTTGGTGTGGGCAACCGACGACAGGCGGTTTGTTCGATCGTGATTGTCCGCGATTGGCTGTTGCATTTAAAAGTTGAGCGCCAAAATGATAACCTTCTGTTATTAATATTAGAAAACTAAACAGTGTATTTACTTGCATTTCATGTAAAAGCATCTCTCAATAGCTGGCTATCATTCAGTTACTTGAAAAGTGTTAATTACCAACAGAATAGTAAAGACTTGCTAAACGAAAAGGCAGACGAAGCACTTTGGAGACTTTCGGATGGCGCCTAATTTGGATGGCGGGCGAAGCGGTTCTGCAGTCTCGGAGGACAGACATGCTGTCTGCCGCGGCCGGTTTCAGTTAAGGACTTAACTAGCGATCTCTGGTTATTTGGATATGTAACTGAGAGCAATTTCACAGTAATTACGCAAATACTCAGTTCGCTGTTTTGTTTTTATTAAAGTGTAAAGATTGGAGATTATTTGTGATTCATAAAGTGGAATATAATTGTGTAGCTTCTCGTATTCTGCTAATAAAAAGTGAGTGGCATCCTGCATAAACAAACTAATTGAAAATTTTTTTATTCGACCAGTATCAGTTCCTCGCTAAGACCTCACGGGTTCTGCTATCTTAGTACAAGTGAGATCAATGGCACGTCATCTGTGGTAACACAGAGGAGGTACGAAGGAGAGAAATTTTCGAGTAAAGGGTTTACCATACACACGTATATATCACCCTCTCTCTCCCTCTCTTTTTCAGCTCGCCGTATTTTACAGTGGTATCCGAACCGCAGATATATGTGTTCAATCGAATATTCGTTCACACCTGAATCTTTCTGGTTACCGGATTCACGTTCCGTGCGCAGGGCAAGAAGGAACCTCCTTCCTTTGTAATGAAGCAACCATCTCAGAACCAACTGCCCGCCTCGTGTTACGGTTTTAAAGTCGTCCTATGGAAAACGTCGTCCGTTGACATTAGCTGAATCAGTGTCTCCGCAGTCTGCTGTCAATAGTTCTCCAGCTTTAGATGACGCTGTGGAGACATTACACCCCACTCAGCGCGACTGTCCGCCGTCACCGGTACGTCCAGATGCGACCCCTACTGCCATTAAGGCGACGGCACCGATACCTCAATTTAAAATTCAGCGGACTTAAGATGGTGAAGGTCTTGAAGTCATCCTCCCCAGTCTCGCCTCTCCGAGAAAGTGATGGTGGAGGGTGTTTCTTCCCGTGGTGATGCTTTGAATACTGGCGTTAATTGCGGTTGATGTGGCTGGTTCTTCTGATGTTGAAATGAGTGTTACATCTGCGTCCTCTTCTCCATCCGTAAAAATAACTATTCTTGTGGGTTCCGGTCATTTAACGGAGACATCGTCTGCTGTTCTGCCTTTACGGTGTTCTAATGCAATACGGCCCTTTTCTCATTCTGATACGGTGGATCAACAGGTTACTTCGGATTCTCTCTCGGGATGATGCAGACAGCTTCAGATGCTGCATTGCATGTCTCTCCGTTATTTGATTATGATGTTCATCGCTCCCGTTTGTTTCTCGCATTCCGTTGAGTGGACCTCTCTCCCCCCCCCCTCCCCCCCCCCCCCCAGCAGACCATAGACCTTGATGAGCCTCCTACCCTTCCGCGTCAAGAAGTTATGTTGTCACGGAGTGGTGTGAGACAACGATTTCAACCTGCTAGGAGCCCCCACGCAAACTGTCTACCATGCAATAGATTTGGAACCTGGAGCAGAGAATATGTAGAAGTGTTACAGTTACAGTTGTAATTCTAAAGGGATTACATTCATATCCAAGACGAGAAAACCACAATTTCGACCGTACGAAACGGCTGCCGCTAGTGTAGTTGCTCTTCTGAACAGCATCTCAAAAAAGAAAACCAGATGCGTCTTTACGTGCCGTCACTCGTACTTTAGGTACTTGGGCTATGCGCGGCTCTGTTTGAAAAGGATAGCTCGATTTAGTCATAGGGGTGAGCTGGACACGTCTGTTTTCATACCACACAGCTAATTCGCTGCAAGCAAAAACCTGTAACTGTGATCTTGCAGTCAAGTAGTCCTTGCATTGCCGAGAACCGCGAGTTAATAAAATACATAGAAATATAAAATAAAAGTTATATGAACAATTTAATAACAAGGGTTCTATTCCAACCACTGTAGCTGATGTAGGCGACAGAGGATCGTGATGAATAATGTTTATTCAAGTCAGGTCATCTCAAATAAACGGGAAATGGTCCTATGATATTCATTTAAAATACAGGCAGAAAACACCCATATCAAATGCAGTAAATTTACGTTTACAAATTAACACACATAAGATGACGAGTAGTGTCCATCGTTATTCATGTATTTTCTGAAATCGACTTCTTGTAATATGATGATATGATGTGGTGTGAAACCACGCAACGGTGGTCTGAATAGGCTTGAAGAAGCGCCTAACCAGACGGCCGGAGGGTGGGTCCTCTATCTCCTCCACGTGATGGAAACCAAACGATTTAACGGCACACAACCCATCACGATGCTGTAAAAGCAGTAGCCCCAGAACTGCAGCAGTGACAAAATACAGAAAGAACGTTCGAGAGACTGCGTCCTCAAATCCCATTCTGTCTGGTATGATTTAAAATTTCCTCGGTAAACCTAAATTCTGATCAGAAATAAATTCTCTACAGAGCTCGTATTGCTCATCAATAGATGTTGGAATAATTAACTGATGTTCCCAGCTGATAATGACCACAGATTCGTCCGGTATTACACATAAATTTGTAAAATGTTTGTACCTGTGAAGTGTGTGTGTGACAGGGTGAGAGGGAGAGAGAGAGAGAGAGACAGCCAGCCAGAGAGAGACAGGGAGGAAGGGGGAGGGAGGGAGAGAGAGAGAGAGAGAGAGAGAGAGAGAGAGAGAGAGAGAGAGAGAGAGGGAGATATGTAAAATCCGAAGAAAGTGAAAAAAAAAACATGTTAGCCTCTGCGCCTTCTTTGATGTACTTAAGCATAATATACATGGAACACAAACCCTTAGACACCTAAATATTGCCTTCAGCTTGGGGCAGTACGACTTTTACGTAATATATCCTCTTCATTCTTTATTATTTAAAAAAGTGCTGCTAACGAATAATTCTTTGTTTTTTACCGGATTCAATTTTCAGATTACCTTTAGGTATTATAAAGTTATTTACAACAATGTGCATGGATATATTATTACTGCTGGAGTTAAATAAAATAAAAGCGATTCTGCAACACTTTGCACACTGGTACCTTCCGTCAATAGTAAAATATATTATACAGTCGGCAGATAAACGTACTAACACTGTTAAGCACACTTTGTATGTTGAGTTATTATGCTACACATTTCCTCTAGAGGCACACTACCGTACACTGAGAGATTGCAGGGCACTCTCACTTCTGATCGGTGTAATGCCACTTACTGTTCTTATGAAAGATGATCTTTATTACGATCTGACTTCATAGATAGAGCGATTAGTGTTCTGGTTAGTATCGTGTGTCGATCCCCAGCTGATCATTTTGTCCACCATAGACCCAATACTACTGTAAGCGGTTGTCAAATGAAAATGTTTGTGTGACGTTTCTTTAGTCTTTTTTGTCTTGTGATGTTAAGAATGAATAAATCTATTTTCATTTATATCACAACTTCTCCCTTCGCTCTGATTAACATTACCTTTGCCATTTTTATTAAAGTCCTGATTATAAAAAAAAGTAGCAAGATTACAACACGAAGAGCGATTAATTGGGTTAGTCCGAGGGCGTGCTTGAAAGAAGGGTCACCGAAATTTTATGGACATGTTTTTAAATAAAACTAATGTTTTTAACATTCTGCATCTTTATTCTTCATGTCTACAGTTTTCTGCAGCTAGAGGGCTCGGAATTGTGGCACGTAACATGGCGGTGTGTAACGTAACTATTGAGTTTCGTGCTGTAATCTAATTTCGAACTCGAAGAGTTCGTCCACACATGGAGACTCCTCTGCTTCAACATAAATATGCCAGTCCTCACACGAACGCTGCGATATTTGCAACAGTCCCATTCCTTAGCCTTATTGTGTTCGATGATCCTCCACACAGTCCCGACTTGGCCCATTCGATTTTCATCTGATGAAAAAACTTATAGAGCACCTTCGAGAACGTCATTTTGATAGCGCCGAAGCAGTGCAAGCAGAGGTGAGGTCGTGACCCAGCAATAAAGTCATACATTCTATAGTGACAGTATCAACAAACTGGTCTCTCATTGGGGGAAATGTGTTCGTTGTATGGGTGAATCTAGGCGCTTCAGTCTGGAACCGCGCGACCGCTACGGTCGCAGCTTCGAATCCTGCCTCGGGCAAGGATGTGCGTGATGTCCTTATGTTAGTTAGGTTTAAGTAGTTCTAAGTTCTAGGGGACTGACAACCTCCACTGTTAAGTCCCATAGTGCTCAGAGCCATTTGAACCATTTTTTGTATGGATGATTATGCTGAGAAATAAACACAGAGACACGTGGAATAAAGATGTAGGACGTAAATAAAGTTTGTTTTGTTAAAAAAGCCTTAACAGTTTTCATGGAGGCATTACTTTACAGCCCGTTTTTTATAGTTGCGCTTACAACTGAAACTAAAACAGTTATGTTATCAGTTCCAGTACATAATAATTACCTTCTTGCACAGATAGGAAACAGGAAAAGTTTGTAGACTTATTTCTGTAACGTAGGATAAAATAATCTCCACAAGATTATATTCCTATTCTCAGTCAAACGAATTATATCACTGTCTAATAGATGGGGCACAAGAAGCTATATAGATTCTTCAAGTAGATATAAACCAGACCCGGTATTCACACTTGAAACGGACCACGAGGTTACAGGTCTTGTATCCAGCCCTCGCGCGCGAAATCAGACGTACTAGCACACATGAAATTGCATAGGCTATTAAGCCCCGCGCCGAGATGCCATTCAGAAACGTGTCCTCCAGGAATTCATGAGCAAAACGATAGAAAACCTAACACACGTTGCGAAAGTAAATGACTAGTACTGGTACAGGGTACCCTTCACCACAAAGCATGCGGTGGCTTGCGAAGTATATATGTGAATGTGGATGTCGAGTACCATCCTAAGAGCACTAACCCGAGCGGGAAGGCGTCCGGCCAGCCTGTGGGTGGTTTTTAACGCGGTTTTCCATCTGTCTCGGTGAATTCGTGCTGGTTTCCCTTATTCCACCTCAGTTACACTATGTCAGTGACTGCTGAACAAACACTCCACGTACGCGTACACCATACTTACCACGCAATTTTTTCAAATATTTGGGGTTACACTCGTTTGGTATGATGGGACGTTCCGAAGGGGGGGGGGGGCTAGGTACGGTGTGGGGCGGCGTGGGCGGCGGCGGTGGTGTGGGTGGACTGCTGTGGCCTGTTGTGGGGTTGTAAACCACTGAGGGCTAGAGAGGGGCGAAGCCTCTCTGTTGTTTCTAGGTCCCTTGTTTAATACACACAAACACACTCACCATCCTAAGACACCAACAACTCTTCCTTGCGTCTTGGAAGCCGACCAAAGTCCTGATTTTCAGGAAGACCACTTCCACCCACAAAATTACCGACTCAACAGCTTTCTGAGATCGCTGAGAGAGATTGTCGAGAAGGGAGTAATAAAACGACTCAGTAGGCACTACATCAGCAACAACACCCAGAGACCGGAGCAATTCGGCTTCAGGAATTACCACTCCACAACAGAACAACGCCTTCGCGTTGTTGAACATGTAACAGACGGCTACAGTTCCAAGAAAGCAACAGGCGCTGTGTTCCTAGACATCGAAAAGGCTTTCGGTCGTCTATGGCACGTCGCAAGCCCCCGGATCTTCAATATTTCCGAACCGGGGCAAAAACTTGAAAGTGGCGACCCCCATCGCCTCCCCCCCCCCCCCTCGAGCGTTTCAGATAAGACGTCAAAAATTGAAAACATCGATTTTTCGAAAATATGTTAATTTTCTAGCTCACGACTTTCTGAAGGGTTTGATGTATAGAACATGTATGTTCAAGAAATGTAACACATGTTATTTGGTCTTAAGTTTGGCAAACTGCAACGCCATGACTCTTCACACAGCATTCTTCTATCGCACGTCACTGTATATCGGTCTGCGGAATTCAAACGTGTATATTTTTTAATGGAAGGCATCAAACCTACATTCAGGACAGTGGAAATTAAAACGTCGTGTGGTGCCTCTCCTACTCCCAGTCGACTGCTTTGATATCATATCCCCCTTATAAAAACTCACAATTAAATAAGGGCGGTATTATTTGTGCCCGGGAGAACAAGAACTCTTCCAAAAATTTGCACTCTTTATTGCCTATTAACTAATAACTTTCTCTTTTGTTTGACATAAAATTAAATATGGGACACATAAAACCAGTAAAGACAAGAGACAAGCAAGACAGTACACACTTCTTCAATCCTTAGGTCCCAGCAATTTTCTGTCTAATCTTGCGACAGCTTTACACGGCGTGCTTTCCTTTCTGCTAAAGAATCTAATACCTCATCAAAGTTCGTCAAACGTTTTGCTACATGAAAAATCAAATTGTCATTGTCTAATACTGAAAAAGCTGTTACTACAAATAGTACCCAAGAGTGGTGAGGTTTCTCGATTTGATCACGTCCATTTTGTCACTGTCTGCTAGACAGTATTGTAAGGTGCTTAAAAATGTTATCAGCAAGGCAAAAAGTATGTGGTATGCAAATAGAATAGCTAATTCACAGGATAAAATTAAAGCCATATGGTCAGTTGTGAAGGAAGTGTCTGGTCAGCAGCACAAGGTTGATGATATAAAGTCAGTTCGCAGTAATAATATTTCTGTTACTGATAAATCAGATATATGTACAGTATTTAACAACCATTTTCTGAGCATTGCTGTTGAATTAAATAAAAATTTAGTTCTACAGGAAATCATATAAATTTCTTAGCAAATGCCTTTCCGAGATTGACGTCTGAAATACTCCTCTGTGATACAGACAAGAGGAAGATTGAGTCAATAATTAAACCACTGAAGAGTAAAGACTCTCATAGTTATGATGGAGTGTCTAGTAGAATATTAAACTACTGTGCTGCACATATTAGCCCTGTATTTAGCCATATTTGTAATGTTTCCTTTAGGAATGGTCAGTTTCCTGAGCGATTAAAGTACTCAGTAATAAAGCCGGTTTATGGGAGAAAGGGATAATGTAGATAATTTTAGACCTATTTCTATGCCATCAGTGTTTGCAAAAGTTATCGAAAAGGCTGTAAGGTTAATTGATCATTTTATACCACACGATTTGCTATCAAATTTACAGTTCGGCTTTAGAAGTCGTTTGACAACTGAAAATGCTATATTCTCTTTTCTCTGTTAGGTACTGGATGGGCTAAACAAAATGTTTCGAACGCTTGGCGTATTTTTTGATTTAACAAAGGCATTTGACTCTGTTGATCTCACAATATTGCTCCAGAAGTTGGACCATTACGGAATAAGGGGAGTAGCTCACACTTGGTTCACCTCTTTCTTTAGCCACAGGCAGCAAAAGGTCATTATTCACAATGTTGAAAACGGCTGTGATGTCGGATCTGAGTTGGGTACTGTCAAGTGGGGGGTGCCCCAGGGATCAGTGCTGGGGCAGCTCCTGTTCCTTATTTATATAAATGATATGCCCTCTAGTATTATGGGTAACTCTAAAATAATTCTGTTTGCTGATGACACTAGCTTGGTAGTAAAGGATGTTGTGTGCAACATTAACTCGGTTTCAAGTAGTGCAGTACATGACCTCAGTTCATAGCTTGTAGAAAATAAACTAACGTTAAATCACAGTAAGACTCAGTTTTTACAGTTTCTAACACACAATTCAACAAAACCTGACGTTTTAATCTCACAGAACGGGCATATGATTAGTGGAACTGAACAGTTCAAATTCCTAGGTGTTCAGATAGATAGTAAGCTGTCGTGGAAAGCCCACGTTCAGGATCTTGTTCAAAGACTTAATACTGCCATTTTCACTATTCGAACGGTATCGAAAGTGAGTGATACTTCGACACGTAAATTAGTATACTTTGCTTATTTTCATTCACGTATGTCGTATGTTTTGGGGTAACTCTTCCCATTCTAGAAAGATATTTTTGACTCAGAAACGGGCGGTTCGGGCAATAAGTGGTGTGATTTTACGAACCTCTTGTCGACCTCTGTGCATGAGTATGGGTATTTTGACATTGGCCTCTCAATATGTATATTCCTTATTGTCGTTTCTTGTTACCAATATTAGTTTATTTCCAACAATAAGCAGCTTTCACTCGGTTAATACTCGGCAGCAATCAAACCTGCATTTGGATCGAGCTTCCATAACTATTGTGCAAAAAGGTGTGCGGTATACTGCTGCATCCATTTTCAATAAACTGCCACTTGAATTCAAAAATCTTAGCAGTAATCCACGCGCTTTCAAATCGAAACTGAAGAGTTTCCTCATGGGCCACTCCTTGTATTCTGTCGAGGAGTTCCTTGAAAAATTAAGCTGATTCTCATTGTACTGCTGATAGCGTTTGCTTTAACTTACGGACTGATTTTCTTTCAGGTTCATGAACATTTATTTTTATGTGTAATTACTTTTCTGTTGTAAGTTCATGTACTGACACGTTCCATGACCTTGGAGATTTGCTCCTCAATGTGGTCCTACGGAACTTGACACGTGAATAAAAAAAAATAAAAAATAAGCGAGACCGTTCTGACACAAATGGTCATTTTTATGTACCTCATTTACATAAACAACACGACAGAATATAATTCACGAAGTACGTATCTCATACGCCAATTAGGCCTATTACAAGCAAAAAGTTTTATGTTAAGAAATAGTTTCACATTTCATTCAGATGCTTCAGTTTCTCAAGCATGAGATCTAAAAGTAGTAGTAGTACGAAATTTCTATAGAAATTTGAGATCATCATATTCTTCCATATAATTTGTGTGATGTCTCCGTTTCTTCTCCTTCCTCGTTCTAACAATCAATCTTGTCATCACTAATTCAGTAACTATTTCTGCCACTGTCAAAGTTCACTCTCCGGTTAACTTCACTAACCCTGACCGACTCAGCCGTTTAGTTATCCCGCATTTATTCTCCAGTCAGGCATTACTGTGTGTTCGTACAACGCGTTTTCCACGCTATTCCGACAATAGAACTAAAGCGGCTGCTAACTAGGGACTGTACAACAACTGGCCCTTAGCAGTGTAGCGATATGACAAAACGTTTTGTGTCAAAATTTCATTTTCTTGGATACACCCAGAAGCTAATATGTAATCTTTCTTACTTGTTATTCCTGTCAGTTGTTTATTTCTACTCTGGTAGTCTGAATCTATGGACATCGCTGCCGGCCGCGGTGGTCTCGCGGTTCTGGGCGCTCAGTCCGGAACCGCGCGACTGCTACGGTCGCAGGTTCGAATCCTGCCTCGGGCATGGATGTGTGTGATGTCCTTAGGTTAGTTAGGTTTAAGTAGTTCTAAGTTCTAGGGGACTGATGACCACAGATGTTAAGTCCCATAGTGCTCAGAGCCATCTGACATCGCTAGTAATGATAACAACACTTATCATTCACACACCCAATCAACTATATAAACAAACAGCGATTTGTATTCACCCTTTCAGGTATGTTCGGCTCAGCTCGTATAGCCTCGTCGCCTTTTGTCTCCGAAAATGTTTTTTTCATTTCTTGATGCAACGGAGATTCCCCTGGCAGAGGCATCACTACACTATGTATGCACTCAAAATTCAACTTCTGATTCGGTCACAAATCGATTGAGAATGTGTCAAAAATGTGCAAAAACCAGCAGGGATGCGTTTCAAAATCACGTGAATAATTGATAGACCAACGTGCGCTGAATGATAGGTGCTTTATGAAACAAGATTTTTTTCATCAAGAATATGAATTTTGGCGTTTCTTGAAATTGCCGCCCGGGGCAGGTACCTCGGTTTGCGCGCCCCTTAGGTCATCGGTCCCTAGACTTACACACTACTTACACTAACTTACGCTAAGAACAACTCACACATCCGTGCCCGAGGGAAGACTCGAACCTCCGGCGTGAGGGCTACGCAGTCCGTGACAGGGCGCCTCAAACCGCGCGGCCACTCCGCGCAGCATTATCGAGTCCAATTTACAAAGAACCTGGTAGTTTGAACCCACTTAATCAGTATGGCGTTGCACCCCCTTTGGTCCGTATGCATGCACTGATTACGTTGCGAAGGATGTCACAAAGCTGTTGTATCCTCTCCTGAGGCAAGCGGTCCCGCAATTGTTGTAACTGGTCCTTGTTATCCATGATATTCACACTGGCACGACCAATGTGGTATCAGACATGTTCTATTGGGGACAGATCTGGAATTCTTGCTGGTCACGGGAGTACCTGAACGTCACACAGGAAGTTCATAGAGACACGTGCCATGTGAGGACGAACATGGGTCTGTTAAAAAATTGCTCCACTACACTGTCGTATGTGAGGTAATTCACGAGGGAGCAGGACGTGTGACGTACATTTGTGCTTTCAGAGTTCCCTCGATCACTACAGCCGTCACAGTCACCCACTGGCTGCCCAAACCGTGATACCAAAAGTAATACCACTATGCCTCTGCAAAACGTTGGAAGAATGGAACCTCTTCTTAGGTAGCCGCCATACTTGTCGATGATGGTCATCTGGGGTATTGCAGAACGACGATTCATTGCTAAACACAATTCGACGCATTTCATTAGCAGTCAGAGATTCCCGGTCACGGCACCACTCCATACGCAGCCGTTTTTGTTGTGACGTTAACGGCAGCGTGGGACGGCAATTCCCTAGTCCGCCTGCCGCTATTCTGCAGTAAATGGTGGGAAAGAATATTGCATGGAGTCGGTGACATGTTCTCGGTTGGCAGGCACAGATGTAAAAGGGTCATGGTGTGCTTGGTCCACGATACTGTGATCCTTCCTTGTGGCGGTCAGACTTCGTCGATCGGAACCTTGACGGTTAGTATGCCTGAACTTACGTTCGCATCCTGTCCAACGTCAGACCACTGTCCCACCCGAATGCTACACAAATCTGGTTACTGGACAAGTAAACCAGCTGGCCAAATGGAGACCTATAATGAGACCCCTTTGAAAGTCTGTCAAGTGCTGATAACACTGTCTTTTACGAGTACACGTACTCTCCACAATCTTCACCGTGATCACTGAACATCTGACTCTGCTCACGTCCCATGCGTACTCTATCAGGTCTAGGCAAATGTCCAAAAACAATGGCTACAAAAAAAATGTTGTCACAAAACGAACAAAATATAAAACCAAATGAAAGGAGAAGATAAGCTAGACACACGATTCACCAAAAACACCAGAATAGATACGCAAGAAACCATAGCAACAACAAGGTAAGAAGAATACAAGCGAAAAATGACGCTGAATCCATCACAAAATTCTATGCAGTAACGATTAGATTCGAACTCATAGGAAATATCCTAAATAAGGCACTCAAGGAGCTCAGATATATACACAAGAAATCAGTTACTTCAAAACATCGCAGCGTTTGTTCTGCAATGATATTGGGATAAACAGTACAAAAGTTTGGTATCAACATGAAACAACCTCTAGGTGTCTGTAGAAGGAAAACTCATTTAATACCCACAGAAAATCTCTGAAACACAGACACACGTCAACAAGGAATAAAGACACGAAAGTGCAATCGAGAAGCATCTACGAAACGTAAAATAAAATAAAAAATATTGAAGTGAAACCAAAGAAATTATAAATTAGCTTAGCGAGTGAAACAATGTTCATAAAGATACAGCTACTAACGAGATGCAATGAAAATAACTGGGTCCTTCGTTTCACTCATCCCTAACCGCTTTCGGTCCATTCTTTACCTTCTAAAAGCCGATCATCTGCGAATTCAGAATTATGTCCTCTAAAAGACACACACATACGATCTGAAACAACAGAAATGATAGACTCACAAATGCACACTATGTGATCAAAAGCATCCGGACACCCCCAAAAACATACGTTTTTCATATTGTGTGCATTGTGCTGCCACCTACTGCTAGGTACTCCATATCAGCGACCTCAGTAGTCATTAGACATCGTAGGAGAGCAGAATGATGCGCTCTGCGGAACTCACGGACTTCTAACGTGGTCAGGTGATTGGGTGTCATTTGTGTCATACGTCTGTACGCGAGATTTCCACACTCCTAAACATCCCTACGTCCACTGTTTCCGATGTGATAGTCAAGTGGAAACGTGAAAGGACACGTGCAGCGTCAAAGCGTACAGACCGACCTGGTCTGTTGACTGACGGAGACCGCTGACTGTTGAAGAGGGTCGTCATGTGTGATAAGCAGACATCTATCCAGACCTTCACACAGGAATTCCAAACTGCATCAGGATCCACTGCAAGTATTATGATTGTTGGGCGGACTGTAAGAAAATTTGGATTTCATGGTCGAGCGGCTGCTCATAAGCCACACATCACGCCGGTCAATGCCAAACGACAGCTCGCTTGGTGTAAGGAGCGTAAACATTGGACGACTGAACAGTGGAAAAACGTTGTGTTTAGTGACGAATGGCGAATGTCCGGTGAACGTCGTCTGCCAGCATGTGTAGTACCAACAGTAAAATTCGGAATCGTTCAACACGATGGAGCACCTGTTCATAGTGCACGGCCTGTCGCGGAGTGGTTCCACGACAATAACATCCCTATAATGGACTGGCCTGCACAGAGTCCTGACCTGAATCCTATAGAACATCTTTGGGATGTTTTGGAACGCCGACTTCGTGCCAGGCCTCACCGACCGACATGGATACCTCTCCTCAGAGCAACACTCCGTTAAGAATGGGCTGCCATTTCCCAAGTAACCTTCCAGCGCCTGATTGAACGTATGCCTGCGAGAGTGGAAGCTGTCATCAAGGCTAAGTTTGGGCTAACACCATATTGAATTCCACCATTACCGATGGAGGGAGCCACGAACTCGTAAGTCATTTTCAACCAGTTGTTCGGATACTTTTGATCACATAGTGTATCATGAAACTACAGTAATTTCAGACACAAGAGAACGGCGGCTCCGCGAGTGAGAAAACAAGAACAGCACCAAACTTTGAACGTCGTTTGACGCAACATCACTTTTTCATTAAAAATTGGTGCATAGTGTCTATTCAGGAATCATTCTGCGAAACGTTGTCTTTGCTGTCACGTGGACTCGATAATGCATGCTTTGAATAATTATTCATGTACTAAAGAAGATGGAGCGATCCGAACGAATACGCCGTTTCATTCTATTACAAAAAATGTGTTTCTTATTCTCATTCTAGGCATAAGGAGGGAAACGGAATGTGCTGCCTAAATTTTATAATATTGTCAGCCATGTGACTGCTAAACACGTAATAGATAACTGCACTTATATCGCGAGAAACTCGACTAACTACATAGTGGCGCAGCTACAAGTTCAAAAATGGCTCTGAGCACTATGGGACTCAACTGCTGTGGTCATTAGTCCCCTAGAACTTAGAACTACTTAAACCTAACTAACCTAAGGACATCACAAACATCCATGCCCGAGGCAGGATTCGAACCTGCGACCGTAGCAGTCGCACGGTTCCGGACTGCGCGCCTAGAACCGCGAGACCACCGCGGCCGGCGCAGCTACAAGTTCTCAAGGTAAAACCCCAGTTGGAAATTTAATGGCTGTATCGATATTTCTATACGCAATTAGATGTATAGCCGGATATAAAGTAAGCATTAAGTGAAATATCCGTAACTTTTAGGCCAGATAGTTTATTTCCTAGGAAATACTGCGTCTTAATTGATTAATACTGTAATTAATTAAGAGTAAAGATCGATCAATATATTTAGATTAACGTAGTATCCTGTTTCTTTCAAAGGTTGTGTTCCAAAAACGAACAGCGTAGAGACAGCGGTGATGACACATTCTGCAGGACCTGACCATCATTTTGCAGGACAATGCTCAAGCACGTACAGTGCAAGCTGTTACTGATTTGTTAGACTGATGGGGCTGCTAAGAGCTATACCACCTACTGCACTCCCCTGACCTAAGCCCTCGTGAGTTCAACCCGATTTGTAAACTGAAGGAAACACTTCACGGCATTCGCTTCAGAACTGCTACAAATTCTTCGGGCAATAATCCGCGCCGCTCGAACTGTCAACACAAGTGGCACTGCTAAGAGTAAACTACGACTTCCACATCGCTGGCAACGGGGTATACACAATGCTGGTGACTACTTTGAAGGTCAGTAAAACTTCGAAACACGTATTTGTTTTGTACGAGCTGTGAACAAATAGTTGTCACTACTAAAGTTCCAACCCTCGTACCTACGGAAAGAGGTGGAAGGACAGTGAAACTACCACTACATGCTAAATGGTTGGACATCAACGACTATTCACGGAACGTGAGGTCCAAAGGCTTGTCTGCTCTGTAAAGCAGGATAGCTGGTGATCTGATCTGTGGCATCTCCGCCGAAAGAGCACAATGCTGGTGCACATAAAAGTGCTTCGGAGCACCCCGCTCATCGTATATTGTTGAACACCAGACTACCTCTACGTGTTCACATATTGACACAACGACATCTGCAATTACGGATGCAGTGGGCACGGGACAATCGGTATTCGATTATCGATCGATAGAGACGTGTCGGCTCTTCATGTGAATCACATTTTTGCTACACTATGTCTATGGTCGTCTCCACAAACGCCGTCATCGAGGTGAACGGTGACTCGAAACGTGCAGCACGCCACAGACGCTGCCTGGTGGGAGCAGTATTATGGTATGGGAGACATTCTCTTGTGCTTGCGTGCCACTGTGGTGTAAGGACCATTACAGTGATCTCGCGCTCATGTCTCGGGAACCAAATTCACCTGATGTAAATACTATGGAACCCGTGTGCCTCGCTGTTATGCACCATCACCGCGCACACAAATCAGCGGCTCGTATTACCGCTGATTACATGACCTGTGCATAGCAATCTAATGTCATATATCTCCACAGACCTACCCACAAACCGTAGGATCCGTGATACGCAGAACCAACGATGAATATAGTTCTAAAGACGGACGAACAAGCTGTTAAGCAGGTGGTCATAATGTCTTGGCTCATAACTGCACATACCCCAAAAGGAAAATATTTGAGTACAGGATTTCTCGAACATGTGGACACTCTTCATTTAAAACAAACTGACTTTTGCCTTTCACGTTGCTGTAGATGGACATCAAGTAACAGAAATAGTACAAAATCAATAAATCCTGCGCCTGGTCAACAAAGACAAAGAGAACGAATCTGCTTCGAAGACAGAAATTTGTTCCCACAAGTGCACATCTCAAAGGGCATTGTAATGACTCAAACTCAGAAACCCATAAACATATTGGTAAAATATTTTCGTAAATCACTCGTAAAATCTACTCATCAAATACAGTCCTTGCAAAAACATGATAATGATAGGTAACAAAAAAGCCATAATTTTCTGTTCTTCTTCCTAAAGTGACTGCTTAGTTGTTGTAGTTGTCGTCGCGAGTCCGAAGACTGCTTTGATGCTGCTCTCCACGCTATGCTGTACAAGCGTCTTCATCTCCAAATAACTACTAGAACCTAAACAAAGTTCCCTTCGCCACAGTTCTGCTCAGTACCACCTCATTGGTTACATGATTAACCCGTCTTGTATTCTTTATTCTGAAGTTTTTTTCCAATATTTCAGTCCATTAACTGCACGCAAAGTATATTTTATTATTTGTTGTGTGTAAAATTTCTGTATCACTTTCGAAACATTCAGTCAAATTTATATGTCATTCTGTTAATGACAGCCATTCTATACTAAACTAGTTAGTTAACCATTCATGTAAAATGTTAGTGTAGTCATTGTACATCATTAATGAGAAAAATTAAAAACTGACTGTAAATAGCTTAGCACTACTCAATACAGTATATAAATTATATGTTAAGCAAGTAATATGACACAATGTCGTTTTTTAGTCATTCAGAGGCATTTATGAAGTTTTAAGGTCGACAGTGTTAATTCGATGAGCACAACTGGCTTTAGAACTAATTCCAGAATCTATAAAAAACTTGTAACTTGATTTTAGGTGTAATTTCCGACATAAACAAATCCATAAGTCGCCCACATGGGAAATACTGCACACCATCTGTGAATCTTAAGGTGTGTGTTGTACAAGGAAATGAGGAAATGAGGAAATGACTCCTTCCTAACGAATAGAATTAAGGGCATCAAATTATTAATTAAGCATAATTATTCAGCTAAATACCTTGGAATTACAGTTACGAACAACATAAATTTCAACATATGCATTACGTCAACAGCTGATAGGGAAAAGCATGAAATGCGTGTTGGTTGAACTAACTGAATATGAAAAGTGTCTGGTTGCTCAATTCCTAGAAGTAACGCAGTTTGGATTGCTGAATGGGTGACCTACTTTTCTAAAAAAGATTCTACTCCCTTAATGAAATTGCAGACTCATCAGCTGATTTTTATTGAGATTTTATAGTTTCTCTCTTGGAGAATGGGTGGTCCTCCCAAACAACTATCAGAACTGTTATATGTAAAGTGTCAGCTGTGTGCCAGTGGTCCAAGGAAGGCCGTCATCCTAGTTCCGGACGCTACTGGTGTAAAGAATGGGCCGCCGCATAAGGCGATCAAACTTTACTGGCCACACTGCGACCGCAACAGAAACTGAAACAAATATTATTCGTTGAGTGACAGTTGAGAAGCGTGCCACTCACGAAAGCCTTCTTCCACACACCTTGACCAGGAGGTTTATTACTGTCGTGGCGACACAGGGTTCTTGTTCTGAAAGAAAGTGTTTGAAACCATTTTCCGGTCTTTTTGATTTATATTTTCTTCCACTTTGTTTAGAGCAGATTCCATGATACGTTTTACACCGCCACGATCGATTCCTTTCCCAGTGCTTGATGAGCTGAGCTACGTCTTAAAGCATGGGAGTTTTGTTGTAAAGAAATTCGATTCACATCTCTGCCCTCCTCGGTACTTTGACATTTTTGTGGTTAACATGAACCCTTATTTCTATGCGACGTAATGCAATTACTTCCCAGATATTTCTCCAGTTCAGTACATACACTGAAGCGCCAAAGAGACTGGTATACTGGAACCGCGCGACCGCTACGGTCGCAGGTTCGAATCCTGCCTCGGGCATGGGTGTGTGTGCTGTCCTTAGGTTAGTTAGGTTTAAGTAGTTCTAGGTTCTAGGGGACTGATGACCTCAGCACTTAAGTCCCATAGTGCTCAGAGCCATTTGAACCATTTTTTTAGACTGGTATAGGCATGCGTATACAGACTTTGTAAACAGACAGAATACGTCGCTACGGTCAGCAACGCCTATATAGGGTGTTACAAAAAGGTATGGCCAAACTTTTAGGAAACATTCCTCACACATAAATAAAGAAAAGATGTTATGTGGACATGTGTCCGGAAACGCTTAATTTCCATGTTAGAGCTCATTTTAGTTTCGTCAGTATGTACTGTACTTCCTCGATTCACAATCAACATGTGTGGGCTGACGAGAATCCGTATCCAATTGTGCAAACACGTCATCAACACAGATTTTCTGTGAATGTTTGGGCAGGCACTGTTGGTGATGTCTTGATTGGGCCCCATGTTCTTCCACCTACGCTCAATGGAGCACGTTATCACGATTTCATGCTGCTAGAGATGGAGCTCCTGCACATTTCAGTCGAAGTGTTCGTACGCTTCTCAACAACAGATTCGGTGACCGATGGATTGGTAGAGGCGGACCAATTCCATGGCCTCCACGCTCTCCTGACCTCAACCCTCTTGACTTTCATTTATGGGGGCATTTGAAAGCTCTTGTCTACGCAACCCCGGTACCAAATGTAGAGACTCTTCGTGCTCGTATTGTGGACGGCTGTGATACAATACGCCATTCTCCAGGGCTGCATCAGCGCATCAGGGATTCCATGCAACGGAGGGTGGATGCATGTATCCTCGCTAACGGAGGAAATTTTGAACATTTCCTGTAACAAAGTGTTTGAAGTCACGCTGGTACGTTCTGTTGCTGTGTGCTTCAATTCCATGATTAATGTGATTTGAAGAGAAGTAATAAAATGAGCTCTAACATGGAAAGTAAGCGTTTCCGAACACATGTTCACGTAACATATTTTCTTTCTTTGTGTGTGAGGAATGTTTCCTAAAAGTTTGGCAGTACCTTTTTGTAACACCCTGTTTACGAAAACAAGAGTTCGGCATAGTTATAAGATCGTTTACTGCTGCTACAGTGCAGGTTATTACGATTTAAATGAGTTTGAACGTGGTGTTATAGTCGGCGCACGAGCGATGTCACACAGCATGTCCGACGTAGCGATTAGGTGGGAATTTTCGCTTACGACCATTTCACGAGTGTTCCGTGAATATCAGGAAACCGGTAAAATATCAAATCTCCAACATCGCCGCGGCCGGAAAAAGATCCCGCAAGAACGGGACCAACGACGACTGAAGAGAACAGTTCGTGACAGAAGGTCAACCCTTCCGTAAATTGCTGCAGATTTCAATGATGGGCCATCAACATGTCAACGTGCGAACCATTCAACGAAACATCATCGATATGGGCTTTCGGAGCCGAAGGTCCACTCGTGTACACTTGATGACTGCACGACACAAAGTATTACGCCTCCCCTGGGCCAGTCAACACCGACATTGGGCTGTTGATGACTGGAAACATGTTGCCTGGTCGGATGAGTCTCGTTTCAAACTGTATCGAGCGGATGGACGTGTACAGGTATGGAGACAACCTCATGAATCCATGGATCCTGTATGTCATCAGGGGACTGTTCAAGCTGGTGGAGGCTCTGTAATGGTGTGGGGCATGTGCAGTTGGAGTGATAAGGAAGCCCTGATACGTCTAGATACGACTCTGACAGGTGACACGTACGTAAGGATCTTGTCTGATCACTTGCATCCATTCAAGTCCATTGTGCATCCCACTGACTTGGGCAATTCCAGCAGGACAATGCGATACCCGACACGCCCAGAATTGCTGCAGGGTGGCTCCAGGAACACTCTTCTGCGGTTAAACACTTCCGCTGGCCACCAAACTCCATAGACATGAACATTATTGAGCGTATCTGGGATGCCTTGCAACTTGCTGTTCAAGAGAGATCTCCACCCCGTCATACTCTTACAGATTTATAACAGCCCTGCAGGATTCATGGTGTCAGTTCCCTCCAGCACTACTTCGGACATTAGTCGAGTCCATGCGACGTCGTTTTGCGGCACTTCTATATGCCTGCGAGCGACAGTACACGATATTAATCAGGTGTACCGGTATCTTTCGCTCTTCAGTGTATAATAGCCCTAATAACCCCACTGACAACCAGACGCTAAAAACTAGCATTTCCTCCTTTGACCTCTCGTCCTCTCTGAAACCTCGCCACCTTTTACTGTGTAGTCTGCAAGAAGCGCTTTATGGCGCAGATGAGACGTTGTACAGAGCAAGATGATAAAGCATGTAAGTTTATCACGCAAAGTGAAGGATCTGCTATACCACTGCAAAAGTAAGAATAACTGAAATGCAAATGATGCCGGCAGAATGATGCCGAAACGGTTCGTGGGAACAGATTTTAGAAAAACTGACTGAAGTGGCAAGAATTATTCCATAAATTAGAACAAATTTGCCGTTCTGAGCAACAGGTGTGCCAATCAGAAGTCCCGATATACGTCGGATGCTGTTCGTCTACCAATACAAGGACAACCGCCTATCGGGCATGTACAGTCGTGCTCAAAAGTATCCGAACGACCTGAATTGCATTTCGCCTGATTCGCATGCAACCTACATAAAGTAGCTGTCTAGCAGGTCCTCTAATCGCTCCTTGGTACAGTCGTTGGACTATTGAAAATGGTTCCAACAAGTCACCACTAGAAAACACTGCTCTGTATCGCAATAACTCAAGATGTAAAGTAATACTACGATACTAAAAATATCAGGGAACACCTTATCACAGGTAAGACTGTCCTTAAGGCTTGTAAGCTCACATTTATTACAATAAATGACATACCTGAAATGTTACCACTCTCATTATTACGTCAGATAGGTAATGCACGTAGTAAGTTCGTCGTATTCATGATTTCCTCTTCAAAGTAACATACTGTACTTATTATTTAACACAAAATGACATTAAAAATTTAAGTTATTCACGAGCAGCTAGTTGAGAATATGTATGAACTTCAAATGACACGACGAACTGTCTCGTTCTGCATATGGATTCAAACGCAGGTCATGCACACTAAGCAAAGATTTCGTGACTGACGGAAACTAACAGCCATTCCTGATTAGGCATACAGAGAGTGATATACCTCGATTTAAAAACAGTATCAGTTAGCAAATACCAACTTTAAATTACATAACGCAAACATTTTTAAGAGACGCGAATTCCTACCCAGCACCTATTGTCCCTGTTATCGAACTACGAGAGATGTTAAATATTGCTTCTTAACAAGTAACTTATTTGAAATGCCGTGAGGTAAAGCTTTGTGTTGGACAGGGATCCGAACCCAGAACCTAATAAAATAGATATCGAAGCACAATCAACTGTGACATTTCGGATTTTCTCGGCAGTAGCTAGATGTTTTAACTGAAATGACGAGACGAAATATTAATTTTTTCCTTCCCAGGACTCCAACCCGACACCTATCGCTGTTATACTCTAGAGAAAACGAACGTTAAATATGGGTTTGTTGCACCAGCAGCGACATGTGAACATGTTTGAACTAGAAATAATACGACGAAGAGTTCAGTGCTGACCGGGAATAGAGCTCCACGCATATCGTTGTTGACTACACACAAAGAGACGTCAGCTACCGAATTTTTCTCCACCAGCAGTTCGGAATAACATCTTGAACTTACAGTGATCTCGCAAATAGTTCTGTGTCTCACTGGGAGTCAAAAACGTCAAATATCGTTAGTGTTGACAACGAATGAAAATACATTAAAAATCAAAATTATTATCCACCAGTAGATAGGTGTTCTCATGCTAGAGCTTGATAATACATAATAAAATCTTTAGTGGCGGGCCAGGATTCGAACCCATTCACGCGCAATATGCGGAGATGTTGAGGAATCTGGAGTTGTGAACAACAAACTGTAGCCGAGCTGTATTGTCACGAAGGGATCAAATTCCGCGTTAAGGGTGGTCTGAGTTGCATTCCCAGTTCAGAACCAATTTTATCGACATACAGAAGCTCAGATAAAAGATGGAATAAGTGTCCTCTGAGCCTACATAGCGATTGTTTCGTCACTAGAAGTAAATAAATAGTACAAGAAAGGTTACTGGTGATAGAGTTTCTACATGTCGCCACTCCAGACCTTATTGTGGCTCAACCTAACGTCTCCTTGGTAGAGAAGGAATATCATTTTTAATGTGAATTTCAGACCACAATGCCATTATATTTTCTTGACCTGGTGTAGCCAGAAGAGAATGGAATCTGTCCCTCCCTATCTAAAATCATTGGCAGAAGTTGGAATCGAACCCATACCATAGATATACGAACCTATCATCAGCCCAACAGACCACCAAATCCTCTCCTCAGGGGGCTCATTTTTCTATCATAACGCCGTTGTACCACACTGGCTGAGAATTCTGACACACAGGCTTCCTGTATCAATTTGCAGCATGTTCAGTAAATTCATTTACTTGGTTGACCGAACCACCATGAACTAGCTGCCTCGGCTACCCAGTGCATGCATTCATCTTTATTTTGTAATCACCAAAATAAAATCACGTAACTGCTACCAACACAGAACTGCCAACGGTGTAGGATGCAGAAATTAAAATAGGAAGTGTTCCTTTCCACTTGAGCTACTCTATTGCGCTATCGATTTGTTCAAAACGTCGTGCAGTGCAAAAGAAAAGGTATAACTGTTTGTCTCTCATAAGTATTGACCTGGCGATATGCATTATCCCACGGCGCTGTGGAATGCAGAAGGTCTGGAGGACTTGTTCTTGACTTCTGGAGCTGATACAGCTACGTGTCGGTTGGTGGCGTTATGGTAAGTATCGCGCGCGGTAGATAAGATGTCACGAGTTTGAGTACATTCATTGATGTATTTATTAAAACGCAATTCTGCTGTCTGCTAAAATTACCAATCTAATGGAACTTGTAACATAATTTCCTTCACTTCTCAACCCAAAATAGTCGTATGTGGAAAAAGGGCAAACTTCTGCGACATTTTGTTCATTTCAGGATTAATAGACTGCCAGACAGTAGATGCATCTCGAAACTTTTGTATTATGTATGGGTAGAGCGCATCGTGCCAAAATACGTTGGAAAAGTATTTTCTACATTAGCTGTCGTCTGGTAGTGGCATTTGTTCTTCTTCAAACCTTGTTTGACAGCTTTAACTCAGAACAACTTTTCTACATGCATGTAATCAATAAACTGCATGTGCATTTTCACACTGTTATAGATGACATAAGAGAATTCGCATATATCGTTGATGATTAATTTCTCTCTCGTGTTTACTATTGTTTTAACAACATTAAAGGAAACCTTACGAAAATTGTGAACTGTATTATAAAAAATGAAATAAAACTACCCACCATAACCTTACGACGGAAGTCTGTTTTAGTGAAACTGAGTATCTGTACGCAAGCGTGCCTCTATCGTCACGAATTGGTAAAATACTACTCACTTAGATTTTGATTGGGTCTGCGTTTAATTGGTATGCTGTGTCATACTCAAGAAGTATGCAAATGTGGCATTTCATAAATAAAGTTATGTATTCCTAGAAACCCAAAATTTGCTTGTCAGCAGCGGAAAGAGGCGTTACCTGTTGTGCAGCATTGCAAGTTTTTCACCATTGCACTATGAGCCGAAAGTATTTTCTTACGATTTCCTTATCGATGTTTGATCTGACTGCTTGTAGCTCTTTCACAGAGGGGATAAAAGCGCTACAGTCAGTGAGACTGGAACTGCGAACCGTATCAGACGCCTTTTCACAGGTCAGCACGTTACCACAGAGCTGGCGAAGAAGTATGTGTTTCAGCTTAGTCTTACGAGACCAATTGATGTGTCGGCAGCGGGGCCAACACCTTGTAGATCGAAGTGGCTGAAAGTGCACGCTAAACTAACGCAGACGGGCGTGAAGTACTGGAACATGAGACTTATTAATGAATAAGAAGAAAAGTACGTAGCTGGAATAATATACTTAACTTTATTCTCTTGTTGGAATACATCTCTTGAATAGTAGTAAGCTATAAGCACTGATACAAATGGCGCCTTGCTAGGTAGTAGCTATGGAATAAGCTGAAGGCTATTCTATCAGTCTCTCGGCAAATGAGAGGAAGACTTGGTAGGTCTGGTCGCAAGCTATGTCGTCCGTACAACTGGGGCGAGGTCTAGTCCGTGTATTGTGACCTGCCATGTGGTGGCGCTAGGATTGCGATTACACAGTGGCGACACGCGGGTCCGACATGTACTACAGGACCGCGGCCGATTTAAGTTACCACCTAGCAAGTGTGGTGTCTAGCGGTGACACCACACCAATAGTGGCTAGAACTCGTAAACCGCTATTTGAGGCACGAGATTAGTTGAGATTTCCACGTGCAACGACTTTCCTGGGCTGTAAACCGTGAATTTACAATCTTTTGTTACACCTCAAGCGATAATAACACAGATTATTCAATGGAAATGACAGGTAAAATCAAGTGAACTTTGAGGCTTAATTCCGTGCACACCAGGAAGTAACTCGTCGATCATAGAGTTGCCAAACATACATTGCCTTTTTGCCAAATCTCAGTTACAATACCAGCAGGAAGAAGACGAACCGATGTGATCTTAGAGCGGGCTGGGAAGTGACCATAGCTGATGTCTCCAAGTCGCGGCTGCTACGGCCCGGAATACGTAATGCGTCTGATTCGCATTTCTGTAACTAGGTTTAGGGACTGGAGCGTAGTTACTAATAAAACTCAGAATTGACTGCAAACTAAGCATCATAAATCAGTAACTCTCATAGTTGTATTTATATTTCTTTCGTAAGTGTACTCAAAACTAAGAAATTCATTCACAGACGTTTTCGTGCCTCTCCGATAGTCGAGCACAACAAACAAATAAAAATAAAAAAAAGAATGTGTGTGTGTGTGTTTGTGTGTGTGTGTGTGTGTGTGTGTGTGTTTGAAAGAGAGAGAGAGAGAGAGAGAGGGAGAGAGAGAGAGAGAGAGAGAGAGAGAGAGAGACAGAGAGAGAAATCAAAAAGAATGAGGGAGAGAGTGGGAGAGTAAAAAATTGTAAAGAAATTGAATCATGGTATGTAAAGAAATCTTTCATTAAAATGACACATCATTACGAAATATCGTATTCATGATGTATGAAACAAGAATTAATCTAATGTAATCTAACCTAATATTATCATATTGATGACTAGTCGTGAAGAGTCATGAATTACGGAAGTTTTTGCCAATATCAGTAACCAGATCTAAACTTGAAAATAAAAGACGACAGTTTTTTTTAATAAATCGGGACTTCTGTCAAGACCCTTTCGTCCCTGTTAACTAACCACGAAAGATGTCTAATATGCCGCTATTCTGAAGTAACAAAGTGTGCATGCATTTAAAGATGAAGTGCATGGTGTGAAGTTCTGTGACGGAGATACGAACCCAACACGTAATCGGATTGTTAACTAAGTAAAATCAAATGTTACGTATCGGTTTTTCTTACCAGCTGCTAGGTGCTTGACTCTAATATAAGGATACAAACTTTTGTGCCCAAGCGACAATCGAACTGCTCACCTACCGTCATCCACGGTATCAGTTGCTTACTCACCAATAGTAAGATGTGTGCGTGTTTGACCAGAAATAACGACACCTATTGCGATTGTTGGCAACACATGAACAGACATTAAAAATGCACGTTAATTTTCACTAACAGGCCGATGTGCACGTGATAGGGCTTGAAATGAAATTATGAATAATTTTATACTGGATCAGGATTCGGACCCATATACTTACCTTTGGAGGAGACTTAGAGAAGATTGCAGTCCTGAGAGAAGGAACAAAATGATTGAACTATACTGTTCCGAGAGATTCAGACCCTCGAAAGAGGAGATACGAATTCGAATCACAGTCCAACAACAAATTTTTCAACGTCTCTAGTTCAATCAAGTACAAGTAAAGTAAGAGCCCTGTTCCTTTAAATGGCTATCGGTTCATCAAATAAAATAAAATATTCTAATGTAAGTTTACTGGCGACTGTATTTCTGTTTACCATGACTTCCGCTACGTAATTTCCCAACGTAAACCGGCTCTGCCCAGTTGATAATGAAGGAACGTGATGTTTAATGCGGATTCTGGATTACAAAGTCTTTCTCTTGATGTTACCGTGGGTAAAGTAAATCTGTTTGTGCCTGTTAAAAGTAAATGCCTGAACCCATGCATTGCACCTGTGACAGTTCGTTCCGCCAGACCATTGTGGCCACATTTCCCAGCCCCAGGAGTGTGCTGTAACAGTTGATGTGCTTAGCTTACAAAATTAGTCACGGTGAAAAAACGCGAGACTATTAAATGGTTAAGTAGAGGCAAGCTTCTGGAGCGGAGATTATGCTACTCTCATGTCAGCAGGATGTAAAGACTCTTTTAGGCATCATAGGCTCGATGTGAAGCCATTTTGAAATTTTCACAAATTCAGCAAATTTCTTAGTTCGAGAAAATCCACTGGGAAGTGTGAAGTTACCGGATAATTCGATTATTACCGTCATTATTACTACCAGTTTCTTCATACCTCAGCTGGAACACTGTACTTGAAGGCCATTTGATGCCTTTTGGTCATTATAGAAGTAGTTTCCCAAGAACAGGTTCTTTCCCTGTCTACGGAATCCTTTTCATGTTAATATCAAACATCAGTAATAACTCGTAGATTACATTAAAACTAAAGTAATTGATGAAGACGTTATCTGATAACAAAAACGAGCTGCCTTTCTTCATTTACTTGCGCCTAGAAATGGCTATCGTGTACTGCCAAACCAAAAAACAAGTGATCTTACTGCCTTCCGATATACGTCGCTGCCAGTTCTTCCATATGATCTGGTCGACATGACCTGTTTCAAGTTGTGTATGACAGACAATGTTTTAGAAAATAAATTGTTTTCCTTTGCAATAAACAGAAAGGTGTTCATTCTAAGCTATCGAAGTACAAAATTTTCGCAATATTAGTTCAAATTTAATATTCGCTTCTATAATGTAGGAAAGTATTTCACAGTTGCAAAACTCGCAGCCGACTCATTGACCTTATACTTAGTCGCTGACCATAAATTCTAGCTCAGAGTGACACCCGATTAAGTAACGTAATGTAGCGAAGACTGTTTGCCAGTGCCCTTTCTCACCGGAAAATACGCAGTTCACTCATTTGCCTCCATAAGTACACTGTAACAGTAATTTCTGTGTAAAATTTGTCAGTTAGCTTTTGCCTTCCAACCAGTGAAATGCCGGTAAATGATTCACAAACCACGATTTAGTGTCGTTAAGACGATTTATTTAAACGTCACAAGACTGCATATAGGTGCAATCGATTTCGACGTGCAAAGTGTTTGTTATCTTACTTTTGTGACAGGTGGGAATAAATCATTTGCAAAGACTTTTTATTGTACTGATATAATCTATTGTCACAAAGTAACAGGGTAAGTGTTTTATTCGTATCTATTTTGTAGGAAACTGTAATTGTGATGGAAGATTATACACCTGAATGTTTGACACGACTGGTAGGAAAAAACGCTGCATATTAACCTAACCCCGCACCTCCCCTCCGTATCCTCCCATGACACGAGCACGGGATTCTCCTCGCATATGGCTACAGAGCTGTTCCTAGCACAGCTGAGAATTGGCAACATCGTCACAAACATTAGGCAACACTGTGACAGGGCAACCACTTCCGCGTATGGTACTGAATTGACTCTCTAAATTCACTTGATATTCCATTTCCATTTGAATGACTCGTGCTATATAATCCTCATGTAAACTAAGACACTGAGACAGAAATTTCAGTTTTTTGCCTAAAGAAATGCTATTCTTCACGTAAGTGACTACTTTTATTATCTTTCACGATGCGTTATGAGAATGAGCGACCAATACCATGATGAGAGCGGCATACAGGCAGCCCGGTGGTACCGCCCGTGTCTCGGGTCATAACGGCTCAACCAGTCATCAGTTCTAACCGTGATAGGGGCCAGCGTGTGCAAGCTTTTTTTTTCTGATAAATTTTATGGAGCTGCGAATTTCCAGAAAAAATTCTGTATCGAAATCGGAAGAAAACCTTTATACATCAGATCCTCTTGGTAGTTCGACTCAGTAAGTTGTGTCAATGGTCATAGATCTTGGCTTTTTGACTGCCAAGCTGCTTCGCAATACCAGCGTCTCTGAAGGAATTCGAATCGACCATCAGCGATAAGAATTTCAGTATCGTTCTTCACTTAAGACTCACATGCCAGGGTGATAAGTATGAAGCAAATGAACCTCTTGATTACTATAGGGCCTCTATGCTAAACTTCCGCAGTAGCAATTAGGAACTCCCTGCAGAAATTTGCTAACAGCGGCTCTAGCAACTTACTTTTTCTCTGGGTAGCTTCAAATATGGGCAATTTTGTCGCCTTAAATCCAATTGAATATTTTAAATATCACTTGTGAACAGCGTTCACTTCTCCATTAATTAACGTATAGACCTCAAAACAAACAATTTTCCTGAATAGCTATAGAGCAGGTTCTGATAGGTATTGACACAATCTTTCGCATCCATTTACCATAGAGAATCAGAGAAAGAAACCAAACACATTACATTGCATTTACTCTCTGTGCCTCGAATAACACATATGAATCCATGACAATAATAAATTATTTGAGGAACCTCCCGTGAAAGGAAAAAGAACAGAATGTGACGCTTTAATTGTAGTGCACAGGATCAGAAACAATGAAATTAATTCTGTGCCACATTGATGTATTGCATTCTAGTATAATAAAATTATCATCAAATAAAAGCGGTTTTTTGCCTCCTTTGCTATCAAGAGTGAAACACAAATCGTAGACAGATTTTATGGGTCACCACTCAACAACATTAAAGCATTTTACATGGTCGAGAGTGCGGAGTGGAACAGACGTTGTCGGCAAAAGGCGAGACAATGCAGTGCCTCAGCCCCCGCCGGAAGGCAGTAAACGGGTCCCAGAGAACCCAGACGCATGCGGTGTTCAGGGGCAGATGGTCGGCAAAGAAATCTTTCGCTAAAACATTGTAGGACCGAACTATTATTACCAGTGTGACAGAAAGCGAAATCTATTGTAGATTCTCTTGAATTACACTCATAGCTTCAGCACCGAGAGGAAAGGGGCGATAAAAACTTTGTCGACGTGTGATTTTAGTTACCAGACGTCTATTAGCTAGTCTCAAGTTTTACCTCAAGACTACGGTCGTAGTCAAGAATAAAGTACTAAGACTGAAGTCAAGACTTCCTCTGGGATGTGCCGCACTCTACAATGTTGCCAGATCGAGCATATTGCCGGACAAAGGATTCTGAGAGGAGCACAACTGTATTACCCACCTTACGTGAACGACTCGGCGGTCAATTTATTGCTCTATCTACAACACATATTGCACGCTGAAGACCCAGAAGAATTAAAAAACAAAAGTAGTTTATGAGAGTAACGTTAACTATAGCGTTCGAAGTATTCATAGAGTGTGTAAACACCTTACAATTCCCACTCAAGGAAGACAAGGATACACAGTCTAGCTTCAACCTAATTCACCTCAGTTTGCGGATGAACTCAGAATTAGGTTGATAATCTTTCTGAATATTTAGCAGTACTGTACCCATTGGTGTTAAACCCGTTTTCAACCAATGATTCCCACAGCTACAGGAACACTACTTGCGATACCTCATAGACAAAATACTTACGCAGTGCTATCAGACGAAAAGATCAACCTGACACAACCTGTGGAAAGTTTGTTTTACAATCTTCATACCTGGATAATGACCTTTTTCCTATTTGAGAAGTCTGTGAACGTTGCTGCTTGAGATGATTTAGAACGAAACCTAATTCCTCCAGCTACGACAATGTTTAAAGAAATCGTCTTAACGGCTGTGGGGGAGTAGCCATGTATGTGAAAAAAGGTATCCCATTTGAGTCAATTGATGTTTCAAAGTACTGCACTGAAAAGGTGTTTGAATTTTGTGCAGGTGTGGTTAAATTTAGTGGAGCTAAACTTCTTACTGTTGTTATTTATAGATCCCCAGACTCCGATTTCACAACATTTTTGCTAAAGCCAGAGGAGGTTCTTGGTTCACTTTATAGGAAATACAAAAAGTTAGTTATATGTGGTGACTTCAATATTGATTGTATAAGTGATTGTGCAAGGAAAAGGATGCTGGTAGACCTCCTTAATTCATATACTCTTATGCAAACCGTATTCTTTCCAACGAGAGTGCAAGGGAACAGTAGAACAACCATAGACAATATTTTTGTTCATTCCTCATCACTAGAAGGGCATTCTGTTAGCAAAAAGGTGAATGGCCTTTCAGATCATGATGCACAAATTTTAACTCTAAAAGATTTTTTTGCGCAACACATGTTAAATATAGTTATCAACTTTTTAGGAGAGCTGATCCAGTTGCTGTAGAGACCTTTGTAAACCTTATCAAGGAACAAGAGTGGCAAGATGTTTATAGTGCTGATACAGTAGACGATAAATATAATGCTTTCCTAAAGACTTTTCTCGTGCTCTTTGAAAGTTGCTTTCCATTAGAACGTTCAAAACAGGGTACTAGCACAAACAGGCAGCCTGGGTGGCTGACTAAAGGGATAAGAATATCTTGTAGAACAAAGTGGCAATTATATCAAAACGTTAGAAACAGTCACAATCGAAATGCAGCAGCCCATTACAAACAGTATTGTAAGGTGCTTAAAAAAGTTATTAGGAAGGCAAAAAGTGTGTGGTATGCAGACAGAATAGCTAAGTCTCAGGATAAAATTAAAACCATATGGTCAGTCGTAAAGGAAGTGGCTGGTCTGCAGAGACTGGTCGAGAATATAGAATCAGTGCGTAGTGGGGATGTCCGTGTTACTGATAAGTCGCATATATGTACAGTATTTAATAATCACTTTCTGAATATAGCAGGTGAACTAAATAGAAACCTAGTCCCAACAGGGAATCATATAACGCTCTTAGAAAAAAGTGTTCCGAGACTGTTACCTGAAATGCTCCTCCATGATACTGACAAGAGGGAGATTGAGTTAATAATTAAATCACTAAAGACCAAGAACTCTCATGGATATGACGGGGTATCTAGCAGAATACTGAAGTATTGTTCTATGTATGTTAGCCCAGTACGTAGCCATATCTGTAACTTTTCCTTTAGGAGTGGTCGGTTTCCTGACCGATTAAAGTACTCGGTAGTGAAGCCACTTTATAAAAAGGGAGACAGGGATAATGTTGACAATTATAGACCTATTTCTATGCCATCGGTGTTTGCTAAAGTTATCGAGAGGGTTGTATATACAAGGTTACTGGATCATTTAAATTCACATAATTTGCTGTCAAATGTACAGTTTGGTTTTAGAAATGGCTTAGCAACTCAAAATGCTATATTCTCTTTTCTCTGTGCGCTTTTGGACAGATTAAATAAAAGGTTGCGAGCATTAGGTGTTTTCTTTGATTTAACGAAGGCTTTTGACTGTGTTGACCACAAAATATTACTGCAGAAGTTGGACCACTATGGAGTAAGGGGAGTAGCTCACAATTTCTTCGCCTCTTACTTTAAGAACAGAAAGCAGAAGGTAATCCTCCGCAATATTGAGAGTGGTAGTGGTGTTCAGTCCCAATGGGGCACTGTTATGTGTGGCGTTCCCCAAGGGTCAGTGCTGGGGCCACTGCTGTTTCTTATTTATATAAATGATATGCCTTCTAGTATTACAAGTGATTCAAAAATATTTCTGTTTGCTGATGACACCAGCTTGGTAGTGAAGGATCTTGTGTGTAATATTGAAACATTATCAAATAATGTAGTTCATGAAATAAGTTCGTGGCTTGTGGAAAATAATTTGATGCTAAATCACAGTAAGACTCAGTTTTTACAGTTTCTAACTCACAATTCAACAAGAACTGATATTTTGATCAGACAGAATGGGCATATTATAAGCGAGACAGAACAGTTCAAGTTCCTAGGCGTTCGGATAGATAATAAGCTGTTGTGGAAAGCCCATTTTCAGGATCTTGTTCAGAAACTAAATGGTGCTTTATTTACCATTAGAACTTTTTTGGGGTAATTCTTCTGATTCAAAAAGGGTACTTTTGGCTCAAAAATGGGCTGTTCGAGCTATGTGTGGTGTAAGTTCGAAAACCTCTTCTCGACCCCTATTCAATAGTCTGGGAATTTTGACATTGCCCTCGCAGTATATATTTTCTTTAATGTCGTTTGTTGTTAGCAATATTAGCATATTCCCAAGAGTTAGCAGCTTTCACTCAGTTAATACTAGGCAGAAATCAAATCTGCATGTGGAAGGCACTTCCTTGACTCTTGTGCAGAAAGGAGTGCAGTATTCTGCTGCATCCATTTTCAATAAGCTACCAGAAGAACTCAAAAATCTTAGCAGTATCCCAAACACTTTTAAGTCCAAACTGAAAAGTTTCCTCATGGCTCACTCCTTCTTTTCTGTCGAGGAGCTCCTGGAAGAGCTAAAAAAATAAGCAAATTCCAGTGTTACATTGTTGTTTTTCTTCATTTAAATTTACGACTTGTCGCCTGAATATGTTTCTTATATTTCATTTTATCTGTTTCTACAATCGTGTTATAATTTCATGTATTGACTCGTTCCATGACAATAAATAAATAAAACGGCACTAAATCGTGGTTTGTGAATCGTTTACCGGCCGTACTCTGCAGCATTTCGCTGGCTGAAAGGTAAAAAGCTTACTGACAAATTTCTCAGATGGAAAAGAGGGACGAAATGTCTCCCACTGAAAGGTCATGTTGTTTTATTTAAATGATTACAAAATCAGGTAAAACGAACAGTCAGGTTGTCAGTATAAGCACATTACTGTTGTCAGTATGATTTTACACTGCCCAGGGCCTGTAATGACAAAGGGCCCGATTAGGTCAGGTATATTGTATACAGAAGTGGAAGAGAGAGCACCACTAAATTCTGATCCATATGCATTGCATACACACAGAAATTACTGTTACAGTGTACTTATAGACCCCAATGAGTGAATTGCATATTTCCCGGTGAGAGAGATCACTGGCAAACAGTCTTCGCTACATTACGTTACTTAACCTGGTGTCACTCTGAGCTAGAATTTATGGTCGGCGACTAAGTGTAAGGTCACTAAGTCGGATGCGAGTTTTGCAACTGTGAAATACTTTCCTACATTATAGAAGCGAATATTAAATTTGAACTAATATTGCGAAAATTTTGTACTTCGATAGCTTAGAATGAACATCTTTCTGTTTATTGCAAAGCAAAACAATTGATTTTCTAAAACATTGTCTGTCATACACAACTTGAAACAGGTCATGTCGACCAAATCATATGGAAGAACTGACAGCGACGTATATCGGAAGGCAATAAGATCTCTTTGCCTTTTGGCAACACACACACACACACACACACACACACATTCTTTTGTTTGTTTGTTTGGTTGTTGTGCTCGACTATCGGAGAGGCACGAAAACGTCTGTGAATGAATTTCTTAGTTTTGAGTACACTTACGAAAGAAATATAAATACAACCTTGAGAGTTACTGATTTATGATGCTTAGTTTGCAGTCAATTCTGAGTTTTATTAGTAACTACGCTCCAGTCCCTAAACCTAGATACAGAAATGCGAATCAGACGCATTACGTATTCCGGGCCGTAGCAGCCGCGACTTGGAGACATCAGCTATGGTCACTTCCCAGCCCGCTCTAAGATCACATCGGTTCGTCTTCTTCCTGCTGGTATTGTAACTGAGATTTGGCAACAAGGCAATGTATGTTTGGCAACTCTGTGATCGACGAGTTACTTCCTGGTGTGCACGGAATTAAGCCTCAAAGTTCACTTGATTTTACCTGTCATTTCCATTGAATAATCTGAGTTATTATCGCTTGAGGTGTAACAAAAGATTGTAAATTCACGGTTTACAGCCCAGGAAAGTCGTTGCACGTGGAAATCTCAACTAATCTCGTGCCTCAAATAGCGGTTTACGAGTTCTAGCCACTATTGGTCTCGTAAGACTAAGCTGAAACACATACTTCTTCGCCAGCTCTGTGGTAACGTGCTGACCTGTGAAAAGGCGTCTGATACGGTTCGCAGTTCCAGTCTCACTGACTGTAGCGCTTTTATCCCCTCTGTGAAAGAGCTACAAGCAGTCAGATCAAACATCGATAAGGAAATCGTAAGAAAATACTTTCGGCTCATAGTGCAATGGTGAAAAACTTGCAATGCTGCACAACAGGTAACGCCTCTTTCCGCTGCTGACAAGCAAATTTTGGGTTTCTAGGAATACATAACTTTATTTATGAAATGCCACATTTGCATACTTCTTGAGTATGACACAGCATACCAATTAAACGCAGACCCAATCAAAATCTAAGTGAGTAGTATTTTACCAATTCGTGACGATAGAGGCACGCTTGCGTACAGATACTCAGTTTCATTAAAACAGACTTCCGTCGTAAGGTTATGGTGGGTAGTTTTATTTCATTTTTTATAATACAGTTCACAATTTTCGTAAGGTTTCCTTTAATGTTGTTAAAACAATAGTAAACACGAGAGAGAAATTAATCATCAACGATACATGCGAATTCTCTTATGTCATCTATAACAGTGTGAAAATGCACATGCAGTTTATTGATTACATGCATGTAGAAAAGTTGTTCTGAGTTAAAGCTGTCAAACAAGGTTTGAAGAAGAACAAATGCCACTACCAGACGACAGCTAATGTAGAAAATACTTTTCCGACGTATTTTGGCACGATGCGCTCTACCCATACATAATACAAAAGTTTCGAGATGCATCTACTGTCTGGCAGTCTATTAATCCTGAAATGAACAAAATGTCGCAGAAGTTTGCCCTTTTTCCACATACGACTATTTTGGGTTGAGAAGTGAAGGAAATTATGTTACAAGTTCCATTAGATTGGTAATTTTAGCAGACAGCAGAATTGCGTTTTAATAAATACATCAATGAATGTACTCGAACTCGTGACATCTTATCTACCGCGCGCGATACTTACCATAACGCCACCAACCGACACGTAGCTGTATCAGCTCCAGAAGTCAAGAACAAGTCCTCCAGACCTTCTGCATTCCACAGCGCCGTGGGATAATGCATATCGCCAGGTCAATACTTATGAGAGACAAACAGTTATACCTTTTCTTTTGCACTGCACGACGTTTTGAACAAATCGATAGCGCAATAGAGTAGCTCAAGTGGAAAGGAACACTTCCTGTTTTAATTTCTGCATCCTACACCGTTGGCATTTCTGTGTTGGTAGCAGTTACGTGATTTTATTTTGGTGATTACAAAATAAAGATGAATGCATGCACTGGGTAGCCGAGGCAGCTAGTTCATGGTGGTTCGGTCAACCAAGTAAATGAATTTACTGAACATGCTGCAAATTGATACAGGAAGCCTGTGTGTCAGAATTCTCAGCCAGTGTGGTACAACGGCGTTATGATAGAAAAATGAGCCCCCTGAGGAGAGGATTTGGTGGTCTGTTGGGCTGATGATAGGTTCGTATATCTATGGTCTGGGTTCGATTCCAACTTCGGTCATTGATATCAGATAGGGAGGGACAGATTCTATTCCCTTCCGGCTACACCAAGTGAAGAAAATACAATGGCATTGTGGTCTGAAATTCACATTAAAAATGATATTCCTTCTCTACCAAGGAGACGTTAGGTTGAGCCACAATAAGGTCTGGAGTGGCGACATGTAGAAACTCTATCACCAGTAACCTTTCTTGTACTATTTATTTACTTCTAGTGACGAAACAATCGCTATGTAGGCTCAGAGGACACTTATTCCATCTTTTATCTGAGCTTCTGTATGTCGATAAAATTGGTTCTGAACTGGGAATGCAACTCAGACCGCCCTTAACGCGGAATTTGATCCCTTCGTGACAATACAGCTCGGCTACAGTTTGTTGTTCACAACTCCAGATTCCTCAACATCTCCGCATATTGCGCGTGAATGGGTTCGAATCCTGGCCCGCCACTAAAGATTTTATTATGTATTATCAAGCTCTAGCATGAGAACACCTATCTACTGGTGGATAATAATTTTGATTTTTAATGTATTTTCATTCGTTGTCAACACTAACGATATTTGACGTTTTTAACTCCCAGTGAGACACAGAACTATTTGCGAGATCACTGTAAGTTCAAGATGTTATTCCGAACTGCTGGTGGAGAAAAATTCGGTAGCTGACGTCTCTTTGTGTGTAGTCAACAACGATATGCGCGGAGCTCTATTCCCGGTCAGCACTGAACTCTTCGTCGTATTATTTCTAGTTCAAACATGCTCACATGTCGCTGCTGGTGCAACAAACCCATATTTAACGTTCGTTTTCTCTAGAGTATAACAGCGATAGGTGTCGGGTTGGAGTCCTGGGAAGGAAAAAATTAATATTTCGTCTCGTCATTTCAGTTAAAACATCTAGCTACTGCCGAGAAAATCCGAAATGTCACAGTTGATTGTGCTTCGATATCTATTTTATTAGGTTCTGGGTTCGGATCCCTGTCCAACACAAAGCTTTACCTCACGGCATTTCAAATAAGTTACTTGTTAAGAAGCAATATTTAACATCTCTCGTAGTTCGATAACAGGGACAATAGGTGCTGGGTAGGAATTCGCGTCTCTTAAAAATGTTTGCGTTATGTAATTTAAAGTTGGTATTTGCTAACTGATACTGTTTTTAAATCGAGGTATATCACTCTCTGTATGCCTAATCAGGAATGGCTGTTAGTTTCCGTCAGTCACGAAATCTTTGCTTAGTGTGCATGACCTGCGTTTGAATCCATATGCAGAACGAGACAGTTCGTCGTGTCATTTGAAGTTCATACATATTCTCAACTAGCTGCTCGTGAATAACTTAAATTTTTAATGTCATTTTGTGTTAAATAATAATTACGGTATGTTACTTTGAAGAGGAAATCATGAATACGACGAACTTACTACGTGCATTACCTATCTGACGTAATAATGAGAGTGGTAACATTTCAGGTATGTCATTTATTGTAATAAATGTGAGCTTACAAGCCTTAAGGACAGTCTTACCTGTGATAAGGTGTTCCCTGATATTTTTAGTATCGTAGTATTACTTTACATCTTGAGTTATTGCGATACAGAGCAGTGTTTTCTAGTGGTGACTTGTTGGAACCATTTTCAATAGTCAAACGACTGTACCAAGGAGCGATTAGAGGACCTGCTAGACAGCTGCGTTCTGTGGGTTGCATTCGAATCAGGCGAAATGCAATTCAGGTCGTTCAGATACTTTTGAGCATGAATGTACCTGCGCGGTTCATTTCACACTCTAATTTTGCTTCCTCATCTGAAATGCAACAGGATTTATGTCTGGTGTCTGCTCAGACATTGATACTAAGAAACTTTAGATGAGCTGATTGCTAGGTTTCAACTGTTGACTTAGCGGACCACCAGTGGAAGAATGGGTTACCTGAGTGTTCAACAAAGCAGGAGCATATGCGTGGAGCTTTAATAACACAACTGTTAATCTTGGAAGACGGAATTGTCTGCAACGTATTCATCACCATTCCCTTCGCTGAACTGTACCATCAATATACGGGGGGCTAAACGTCCCATTAGGCTGTCGGTGTTCATGATGTCTTGCATCACTTGAAAGCAGGCAACATCGCCACTTGTTGGACCACGCTAACCGCCTGCAGTCGTCTCTTGCCCAGTTTTTATGTTGCTTGGTACTTTGAAGAGGTGGAGTTTTATGTGGCTCTGTGAGCAATGACCTTATGCGCGGTACCAGCCTCCTGTTATGCATTACCTGTAGTTCCTTTTGGCTGTCACTGGTACATCGGTTATAGCAGACCCGTTGGTCTATCTCTGTCGATATACCAGCAAACCAGGTAACTTCTATGGTGGTGTGGCTATGAAAACGTTCAATTACGATAGCTCCGTTCTTTGATTCTGTGACGTCTCCACGTCGACCATCCTACTACACTGATTCTATACAGCCGGCCGTTGTGGTCTCGCGGTTCTAGGCGCGCAGTCCGGAACCGTGCGACTGCTACGGTCGCAGGTTCGAATTCTGCCTCGGGCATGGATGTGTGTGATGTCCTTAGGTTAGTTAGGTTTAAGTAGTTCTAAGTTCTATGGGACTAATGACCACAGCAGTTGAGTCCCATAGTGCTCAGAGCCATTTGAACCATTTTTTTTTTTATTCTATACAACCGACTTCAGTATTCACACCACATCATTGCCATGTCCAACGTCACCGGTGTAGGGTCTCATGACTGCTTGGTACTAGTTCTAAACCATCTACAGCCTTCCAATGCCGCGGTGTGATCCTTTGAGGGCTGAGTAATAATTTGTCCATTGAGCGTATATTTAAATAGTTTTGAATTTGTACAGTTCTATTTTCGGATTTTTCCAACAGTCTCATTATGAATAACTAAATCCACCGCTTTTTCCACAGACTGGTGTTGATCGTCTTTGTTTTCTTCGCAAATTATATCACATCCAAGATTTTGGAAATATTGTCCTAAATGTAGCACCTTTTGCTCTGAAAAGACTGACACCCATAACAAACATGTAGTTTCAGTGATTCAAAGTGAAGTTGTTACTACTGTTACGCTAAGCAATATAGTTCACCTACATAGCGCGAAGCTGGAAGAAAGGGCTAACCAATACACGGTTCTGTATTTATCTGAGGCTAACGTATTTAAGGAAAACATTTTTAATAGATTCTGGTCTTACAAATTATCTTGTCTGAATAACGCGAAAGAAAATATAGTAAATCACCAACTATTAGAACGAAACCGGCAAGTCAAGCAAAAGCACATGAGTTGAATGCAGCTTCCTTAACATTACGTCGCACATGAATTAATGCGGAAGGCCCTGTTCAGCTATAGAACCCACAATATGTTTTTGCAAACTATTACTATGTAACTACCCCGTTTGATATTATTAATACCACTGTTACCATAGTTATCACTGTTTTCTGCGTTAGCAGGCACAAAGAAGAAAAGAAAATTCGCGTTTGACAACGTATGGGTGACGACGCAATTACGACCGGAAAGAAGCTCGAATGGGTCAGTCATATGGAAAGTGTACTGTCTGCCATCGGGTTCCTCTAAATGGCAGGCAGCACCGCGTAACAGCCACGCTATGGGGGAAACAAACCAACAGCCAAAGAGGCGAAGACATCAGGTAAACACGCCGAAGATTCCAGTCGATTAATAGGAACCTTTCCTTGCAGGGGTCGCCGCGACATATCCGGTCACGGATTCCTACACAGGGTTTCTATTGGCTCCAGATCACTATATAGGCCCGGCCAGTCGAAGGCAAACCAGTCTTCTTCCGCTGCTAATGGCAATCGCTATAGCAGAATCTCCGAGAAGATATCACCGAAGCCGCTGTACTGCGCCGCCGATCGAAGTACCAGCCGACCGAGAGGAACCACATCTCTGTATATTGATGTCACCATATTGGGTAAGCCAGTTCGAATGCAGGTCGATACAGGGGCTGCGGTATCCCTGCTCAATTACACTACCTACACCGTTTTAGGAGCGCCAAGTCTTCAACCGGCTCCTCGACGCCTCCTTACGTACAACAGACAGGAAATCGCTTTGTTGGGGCAGTTCACGACGGTGGTTTCTTACAAATCTGTCAGTAGTACGATTTCTTTTCTGGTAGTCAACAGTTTCGATGCTACCGATCTATTTGGGTTGGATGCTTTCCAAATGTTCGGATTCACAATCGACGATCATGTACATTTGGTTTCTCCACAGGTGACGTTTCCCGAAGTGGACTCTCCCTGCACCGAATTCCAGGATCTCTTCTTCCCCGGCATCGGGTGCGCCAAGGGGTTTGCAGCGACCCTTCACCTCCGGCCGCCAGCCCGCCCTCGATACTTCCGGGCGAGACAGGTCCCCGTTGCTCTCCAGCAGCCGCTGAGTGCTACAGCCTGTTCAGTTCAGCCCCTGGGCCACGCCTCTCGTCATCGTCCAGAAGCCAGGAAGACGTCTCCGTCTCTGTGGGGACTTTTCGGCGACCCTCAACCCCCAGATCCAGGTGGACGACTTTCCACTCCCTCTGCCTGATGATCTCTTCCGTAAAGTGGCTTGTGGTCGTTACTTTACCAAAATTGATCTCGCTGAGGCGTACCTCCGGGTTCATTTGGATGAAGCTTCTGAAGCCCTCACCATTCTGCATACGCCAGGTGGCCTGTTCCAAGTCACACCCCTCATGTTTGGCCTGGCTAGTGCTCCGGCCATTTTTCAACGCTTCTTGGAACAACTCCAGCAGGACATTCCCGGTTGCATTAATTACCTCGACGACATTGTCGGTAGGGGCCCTACTGCAGCAGCCTATCTCACCAACTTGCATCAGCTGTTTCTTCGCCTCCGCCAGGCTGGACTAAAATGCAATAAGGAGAAGTGTTCCTTCTTTCAACCTTCTATTTCCTATGTAGGACATGTTATTTCACATAAAGGCATCTCTCCGTCATTTTCCTATGTGGACGCCATAGATCGACTGCCTCACCCACGGGACATCCATCAGCTGAAATCCTTCCTTGGAAAAATATCTTATTACCGGAAGTTCCTTCCGTCAGCCGCTCAGGTGGCGGCCCCCTTATATCACTTATGCCGCAAAAATGTCCCCTTCAGTTGGTCCCCGGCCTGTGAGACGGCCTTTTCCACCCTCAAAAGCCAGTTGCAATCGGCCTCCTGCCTGATGCCATATGATCCGTCTCTGCCGTTGCTCCTGGCCACGGACGCCTCTGATTACGGGGTCGGGGCTGTCCTCTCCCACAAGCTTCCGGATGGGACAGAACGTCCGGTGGCTTTTCTATCCAAGGCCGTAACTGTCATCCAGCAGAAGTACTCTCAGATCGAAAAGGATGCATTGGCTATCGTATTCGCCTGTTCCAAACTCATGCCTTTTTTATATGGACGGGCCTTTCATATCGTCACTGACCACAATCCCCTCCTCTCCCAGTATTCCCCGGAGGCCCAGCTTCCTACGAAGACGTCTGAGAGGCTTCAACGATGGGCCCTGTTCCTCTCGCAATTCCGTTACACCTTGCATTTTAAGTCCACCTCCCAGCACGCCAACGCGGATGCTCTTTCCCAACTTCCTTTTGGTCCCGACCCTGCGTTTGACTCTTCAGACGTCCTCGTGTTCTAAGTTGACGAAGCGATCCACGACACCCTGCGCGGGTTTCCCATCACGGCCTCCACGGTGGCAATTGCGACCATGCGTGACCCATTGTTGGGCCATGTCCGCTCCTATGTTCTGCGCTGGTGGCCCAGCTGTGCCCCCACCCGCGACCAGCAGCACCTTCGGTCCTTTTTCACTCTCCGCCATCAGCTGTCGGTGGTGGATGGTGTCCTATTGTGGGTAGACCCTACGTCCACTCCATATGTGGTCGTTCCCCAGCTTCTACGGACCGAAGTCTTGCGTCTCTTATATCAAGGCCATTGGGGAATCGCTCGCACCAAGGCGTTGGCCCGCCGTCACGTCTTTTGCTTCGGGCTTACCAGGGACGTCACTCACATGGTTCACAATTGCTGCACGTGCGCCCAACAGCTGTCCCGGCCCCCTCAAACCTTCGTCTCTTGGCCTAAGCCGGCGGGTTCCTGGGATCGCATTCATTTGGACTTCGCTGGCCCCTTCCTCGGCTACCAATGGCTTCTCGTCACCGATGCCTTTTCACACTTTCCGTTCGTTATCTGTTGTAACAGCACCACTTCGGAAGCGACCCTCGCTGCTCTACAGAACGTTTTTTCCTTAGAAGGGTTGCCGCTAACAATTGTTAGCGATAACGGCCCTCATTTCCAGAACCAGGAATTCGCGACGTTTTGTTCTGCCAACGGCATCCAACACGTCCTCACTCCGCCCTTTCACCCGCACTCGAACGGCGAGGCCGAACGCCTCGTCCGGACATTTAAGGTCCAAACGACAAAATATGCCTCCGCCCACACTTTGGACGAGTTACTGACGTTGTTCCTCAGTTCCTATCGGTCGACGCCCATTGGCTCCCGTAGTCCGGCGGAACATTTGCATGGCCGGCCACCTCGTACCCTTTTACACCTCCTCCGGCCCGGACCCAAACAACGGGTTCGGATTGCACAGGCTCCCTTTATTCCGGGATCCCTTATCTGGGAGCGAGGTTTCGGCCCGAGAACCGGATGGATTCAGGGGCTGATCGTCTGGCCGTGAGGCCGTCAGCTCTTTGACGTCCGTATCGCCGACAAAGTGGTCCGCCGGCACCGCAACCAACTCCGGCGCCGGTATCAGGGTTTTCCGACCGCCTCTTCTTTCCGGCAAGCCGCTCCGCCGCCTTCTTCTGGACGCCCGGATGTGCTCCACCCATGGTCGGCGTGCAGCAACAGCCGTCGTCTCCACAGCGGCTGCAGGCTCCAACGGCTCCTCCGCCAGCCCGACCAGCTGCGCCATTCGCCATCGTTGACGAAGCCCCCGTGCCCTTGGCACCGCCGCCGCCGATGTCGCAGCCTAGCCAGCAACGCCCGCACGTTCCACTTTACGGGCAGCATCCGGCAGACGTCGATGAACCTATGCCCCTGGCGCCATCGCTGCCAGCTTCCCCGCCTCTTCCGCGACGCAGCTCCGCTCGTCTGGCCCGCCACGCCGCGCCCTACTCTGCGGCTGCGAGTTTTCACCGCCTCCTCCACGAGGCCGCCAAGGCCCAGCAGGACGACGTCGCCCTCCTCTCGCTCCCCGGGAAGGGAGGTGTGTACTGTCTGCCATCGGGTTCCCCTAAATGGCAGGCAGCACCGCACAATAGCCACGCTATGAGGGAAACAAACCAACAGCCAAAGAGGCGAAGACATCAGGTAAACACGCCGAAGATTCCAGTCGATTAATAGGAACCTTTCCATGCAGAGGTCGCCGTGACATATCCGGCCACGGATTCCTACGCAGGGTTTCTATTGGCTCCAGCTCACCATATAGGCCCGGCCGGTCAAAGGCAGACCAGTCTTCGTCCGCTGCTAATGGCAACCGCTATGGCAGAGTCTCCGAGAAGATATCACCGAAGCCGCTGTACTGCACCGCCGATCGAAGTACCAGCCGACCGAGAGGAACGAAATCTCCGGCTAGATCGACTGACGTCTACATCTGTTGTACAGCCAGCTATTGTATTGTAGAAGAAGTTACGTTGAATAAACTGTTGGAGAATACAACAGAAAGAAATCGATCGTGGACTTTCAACAGAAATCATTCACGCATCAGCATTAATCTGATTAGGTAAACCTAAATCTAGATGGCCGGAGTGAGATCAAAACCCTTGCCTTCCCGAATGGGTGTCCGGTAGACTTACGTTGTGGCCGAGCGGTTCTAGGCGCTTCAGTCCGGAACCGCGCTGCTGCTACGGTCGCAGGTTCGAATCCTGCCTTGGGCATGGATGTGTGTGATGTCCTTAGGTTAGTTAGGATTAAGTAGTTCTAAGTTCTAGGGGACTTATGACCACAGCAGTTGAGTCCCATAGTGCTCAGAGCCATTTGAACCATTTTGGACACTGCACACCATCAGTGAATCTAAATGTCTGTGTCTTTTGCACACAGACTGGAAGAAAATAACTCCTTATTACAGAAAAAGTGCATCTAATTATTAATTAAGCATAATTATTCAACCAAATACCTACAAATAACAGTTGCAAACATCTTAATTTGCAACAAATGTATTACGCCAATATTAGATAGCGGAGAACCTGAGAGGTGTCTTGGTAACTATCAGAATTGTCATATGTAAAGTGTCAGATGTGTGCCAGTTGTCCAAAAAAATCCGCCGCCCTCGTTCCGTGCACCACAGGTGTACAAAATGGGCCTCTGCATAAGGCGATCAGCCTTTACTGGCCACACTGCGACTGCTACATAAACTGAGCGACAGTTGAGAAGCGTGCCACAGGCAAAAGCTTTCGCACACACCCTTGACCAGAGGGTTTTTCGCTGTTGTAGCGACACTGGGCTCTTGTTCTGCAGATATTGAGTATCTCTGGTCGGAATTTAAAGGTATTGTCCACCACGTGCTAGAGAAGTATGTGCCTAGCAAAAATATAGCGGAGGGAAAGGATCCACTTTGGTACAACAAACATATTAGGAAGTTGCTGAGAAAGCAGATAATTTTGCACAGTCGTTTTAAACGTAGTTACTGCCCTGCTGACAAAAGAAATTATGTGAAATGTAAGCAGCTGTCAAAAGGTCAATTAGAGACACTTTTAACGAATTTGAAAACAATACTTTATCTGCAGATTCTAAAAATAACCCCAAAAAATTTTGATCGTACGTAAAATTAATGAACGTTACAAATAATGCAATACCTTCTCTTGCTCACAGTACAGGTAATGTAATGGATGATGATAAACAGAAGGCCGAAATACTAAACCTAGCATTCAAAACCTAGTTTACGGTAGAGGACTGCAGCACCATTCCCCTTTTCAACTATCGAACAAACGGTAGGATGGCTGGCATAGTGTTTAGTGTATCTGGGATTGTAAAACAGCTAAGATCCTTAGATGCCAGGAAGGCATCTGGCCTAGACGGTATCCCCGTAAGATTATATGTTGAGTATGCTACAAAAATAGCACCATTCTTGTCCATCATCTATCAGAGATCATTGGAACAGCGGAAAGTTCCACTGGACTGGAAGAATGCCCAGGTCACAGCAATCTATAAAAAGGGGAGAAAATCGGATGCACATAATTACCGGCCAATATCACTGACATCGATTTGTTGTAGAATCATGGAACATGTTTTGTGTTCAAACATAATGACCTTTCTAGACTCTGAGAAGTGCATCTGCAGAAACCAGCACGGTTTTAAGAAACAGCGGTCATGCGAGACAGAGCTGGCCCTCTTTGTGCTCTAGATCCCAGGTTGATGCCATATTTCTCGACTTTCGAAAGGCGTTCCACTCAGTTCCGCACTGTCGCTTGCTCCAAAAAGTGCGCGCTTAAGTACTATCCGATGACATATGCGGATGAAAGAAAGTTTTCTGACAGACAGAGAGCAGTATGTCGTCCTGAATGGGGTGACTTCAACAGAAACAAGCGTAACTTCAGGCGTGCGCCAGAGCAGCGTAATAGGTCCCTTTTTACGATTTACATAAACGATCTGGTTGATGGTATTGACAGCAGCATTAGATTGTTTGCTGATGATGCTGTAGTCTACAGGAAAGTAGTATCACACGAAAGTTGTAAACAAATCAATGAGGATTTGCAGAAAATAAATGCGTGGTGTAATGACTGGGAGTCATCTCTCAATATTAGTAAGTGTAACCTACTGCGTATAACAAGGCAAGAATCCCCATTAATGTACGAGTACAAAATAAATATTCACCCTTTGGAAGCGGTAACATCAGTCAAGTATCTGGGTGTGACTATTCGAAATGATCTCACATGGAATGATGAGATTACTCAAGTAACGAGGAAGACTAAATCTAGATTGCGGTTTATTGGCTCAAATGGTTCAAAGGCTCTGAGCACTATGGGACTTAACTGCTGTGGTCATCAGTCTCCTAGAACGTAGAACTACTTAAACCTAAGGACATCACACACATCCATGCCCGAGGCAAGATTAGAACCTGCGACCGTAGCGGTCGCGCGGCTCCAGCTGTAGCGCCTAGAACCGCTCGGCTACTCCGGCCGGCTGCGGTTTATTTGTAGAGTCCTAAAGCGATGAAGTCCTTCAACAAAGGAAATTGCTTACAATACGTTAGTTCGTCCAGTCTTAGAGTATTGTTCGTCTGTATGGGACCCTTACCAGTTGGGTCTGATTCAACAGATTGAGAAAGTCGAAAGAAGAGCAGCAAGATTAATGGCTGGTACATTTAGCCATTTTGAGATCGTTATAAATCTCATAGAAAATTTAAGTGGGACACACTTGCAGATAGGCGACGCGCTAAACGGAAGGGGCTGCTCACTAAATTCTGAAATCAGATCTTCGCCGAGGATGTAGAGCATATATTATTACCACAAACTTTCAAATCGAGCAATGATCACCATTCAAAGATAATGGAAATTAGAGCTGGTACTGAGGCGTTCAGACAGTCGTTTTTCCCTCGCACGATCCGCGAGTGGAGCACAGAGGGGTAAATATGACTACGGCGTGAATTGTGCCCTCCGCCACACACCGCTTAGTGGCTAGCGGAGTATATATGTAGATATGTAGACGTAGATGAAAGGAAGGGTATCGGACATTATGATTTGCACTTTCCCTCAGTCGTTTATGGCAAATTACATCCCACGTTTTAGAGAGCCAGGACCGATTCCATTCCCAACGCTTGGTGGAATGAGCTACGTTTTCTTCTACGCTTACTTGTATTTATGTATTTGTGTGCGTGTGTGTGTGTGTGTGTGTGTGTGTGTGTGTGTGTGTGTGTGTGGACGAGACGTGAAACTCTACTTTCAAGCGTTACACAACGAGGTGCCCTAATTGTGTAGAAATTGTATTCACTTCCATCCCCTTCTTGGCGCTTTAATTTTCTGTGGTTAACATAAGACTTTACTTTGGTGGGACTGAATGGAATTACTTCCCACATACTTCTCTAACTGAGTACATGTAATTGCCGTAATGCCCTTACTTGCTTTCGAAGAGACGCTAAATACCAGCATTCCTTCCGTTAACCCCTCGTCCTCTCTGAATCCGCAGAATGTGTTACTAATTAGTCCGCAAGAAATACTTTATAGCGCACATTAGCCCTCGAATAGAGCAAGATTATAAAGCATCTAAGTTTAGCATAGCAGGTGAGGAAAGATTCTACTATACCGCTACAAATATATGTAACTGTAATGCACCTGACGATAGCAGCATGCTGCTGAAATGTGTTGTGCTAAGAGATTTTAGTAAAAAGTGACTGAAGTTGTAAAAACTATTTTATAAGTTTATAAAGTATGTGCCGTGCCAAGCGGCAGGTGTGCGAGTCAGAAATCGCGATACACGTGGCATGCCGCGCGGGCGATCAATACAAAGCAATCCGTCTGCCGAGACTGCGCCTGCGCGTCTCTCGTCTCATTTCTGAAACGCTATACGTTTCATCTCTGGTGTCCGTTCAGTGATTGAAACGAAGAAGGTAAATATATTAACGTTGAGGCCAAGGAAGGTAGCAACACACCGGACAAATGTCATCCCGACAGCCATCACGCTAATACGAGGGGTGTTCAAAACGTCATTGAAGGAATTTTCTTTCTCAGCCAGTTTAGGTTGAAAGAATGCGGAATTTTCTGTGGGACATCGTGGAATATTCTCGCTTTAGCCCATATAGTTTCACAAAGTTCCGATACATGGCGGCGCTATACGTAGCATTCTAAACGGTGTCTGTAGCGGAGGTGCGTTCCAGGCAGAGAGCTGCCGTTCAGTTTCTTTTGGCGGAAAACCAGTGCATCGCAGATATTCGTGGGCCCTTGCAGAATGTCCACGGAGAGCTCGCAGTGAACAAAAGCACGGTGAGTCGTTGAGCTAGGCATCTGTCATGATTGCAAACCTTCTTCATCCACCCTACAGACCGGATCTCGCCGCCTCGGACTTCCATCTGTCTGGCCCAATGAAGGATGTACTCTGCGGAAAGCAATACGTGGATGATGGGGAGTTTATTGATTCAGAAAGACGTTGGCTTCTGCTTCGATCAGTGGAGTGTTATCACGCGGGCATACAGGCCCTCTCAGTAAGGCGGCATAAGGCCGTCACATTGGATGGAGATTGTATTGGAAGTGGGGTTTTTTAGCCAGAAAAGTGAGGAATCATATGGTATACTGGAATCGTGAATAAAACGAACCTGCTTTCAGAAAAAAATGTGTAGCATTTCTTATGAACACCATTTGTAGCATGTAACACCATCTAGCACTGATATTGTCTTCGAGTCAGCGAATAAGAGAATCAAATTTCCTCACGTGTGCCGTATCCAGCTGAGCCGTTCATTGATGATTAGATTCCGTAGAGCTACCAGACTGAATAACCGCTGATTAATTCATGTCACCTGCTGTTCCATTCTGTATGATATTCTGATCGACTACGGCAAATATGGCAGAAGTAAAGGATCGAAAACTCTAAGACATGTCTGTGAAACGAATGGGACAGTTACGGGGGCACTGTAGGTTCAAATGGCTCTGAGCACTATGGGACTTAGGCACTGCAGGGATGAGCCTTTGGGTGCGGTGGGCAAACTAGGAGTCACTTCTGTTTGTGTAATACAAGTCCATCCGGAGCCAAACGGAAAGTGACGATAAAAATTCAAAAGGGCAACGTGAGATACCGTAAGAGCCAATGTTGTTTTTTAGCAGTTTATGAAGATCATTCAGGCAAATGTCTCTCGGTTTTCGCCCTATAAAACATTTTAAGCAAACAGTTAAATTCAGCAAAGCACACAACAGAGTTCAGACGACTCACAAACGACTTTCCGCCATCGCGAAGCTTTTTTTTCATTTTTTAATAGATTTTGTCAGTTAGGTTAACTGTGGCAGCAGGAAGAGCATTTAGCATACTAATAACTAAAACCGTGAAAGAAAAGTAAAGTGAACCACACGACTAAGGGCAACGATAGGAGAACAAGTGGCTGATGTACCGCGAGGGTATCAACAGGAATAATAAGGAATACCATGAAATAACCTTCCTGAATTCCTGAATCTTATTATTGATGTTGTCACCTATCTACAATATCAGGACACGGCCTTTTGTCTCAAAGTAGCAGTAATTTTTCTGCAAAATGTAGTTTTCGTAAATAAAGACAGACCATCTTCAGTTCCACTTTTTAAGCATTCCAAAATACACTGAAGAGTCAAATAAACTGGTACAACTGCCTAATATCGTGTACTGCCCCCGCGAGTTTGTTTAAACTCAGGAGAGTGCTCCTGGAGCCCCCCTGTAGCAATTCTGGACGTGTGGGGTGTCGCATTGTCCTGCTGGAATTGCCCAAGACCGTCGGAATACAAAATGGACATGAATAGATGCACGTGATCAAACACGATGCTTACCTACGAGTCACTTGTCAGAGTCGTATCTAGACGTATCAGGGGTCTCATATCATTCCTACTGCACACGCGCCACACCATCACAGAGCCTCCACCAGCTTGAACAGTCCTTTGCTGACATGCAGGACCCATGGATTCGTGAGGTTCGCTCCATACCCGTACACGCTCATCTGCTCGACAGAATTTTAGACGAGACTCATCCTACTAGGCAACATGTTTCCAGTCATCAACAGTCCAATGTCGGTGTTGACGGGCCCAGGCGAGGCGTAAAGCCTTGTGTCATGCAGTGATGAAGGGTACACGAGTGGGCCTTCGGCTCCGAAAGCCCATATCGATAATGTTTCGTTGAATGGGTCGCACGCTAACACTTTTTGGTGGCCCATCACTGAAGTCTGCAGCAATTTGCGGAAGGGCTGCACTTCTGTCCCGTTGAACGATTCTCTTCAGTCGTCGTTGGTCCCGTTCTTGCAGGATCTCTTTCCGACCGCAGTGATGTCGGAGATGTTTTACCGGTTTCGTGATATTCACGGTACACTTGTGATATAGTCGTATGGGAAAATCCCCACTTCATCCCTTCCTCTGAGATGCTGTGTCTCATTGCTCGTGCGCTGACTATAACACCACGTTCAAACTCACTTACCTCTTGATAAACTGCCATTGTAGAAGCAGTAACCGGTGTAACGGCGCCAGACTCTTGTTGTCTTATATAGGCGTTGACGACCGCAGCGCCGTATTCTGCCTGTTTACATATCGCTGTCTTTGAATACGCAGCCTATACTGGTTTCTTTGACACTTCAGTGTAAATAACTTAGGACAACAGTTTGAAATTACTCTAATTCGTCTGATTTATCTTTATCGGTGGCTGCAAACGGAACCAGTGTCGGGAGCTGTTAAGGTAGGACAGGGCAATTCAAGTACTAAGAGCAATACGTAAAGGCTGTCCAGTCAGTATGACACATCACAGCTACTGTTTGCTAAACAGTTAGTCATATAAGGAGAAAGAAACACAAAGGTTTAGTGTCCTATCGACGAGGAGTAAGTTTTTGAACACTAGCTCAGATTGGACAAATATGTTAAAAGAGATAGGTCGTGTTATTTTCGAAGGAATTATACGGGCATTTCCCTTAAGTAATTAAGGGAAATTACGGACAACCTAAATCCGGATAGCAGAAAGCGGATACATTCTCCTTTTCCGACAGGATGCGATTCCTATGTCTCAACCACTGTGCCACCTCACTCGCTAGAATCTAAAATTTAGTGTATTCAGTTAGAATAATTGTTTGTAAATCACACATTCTCGACAGTGACTGGAAAATATTAAATTTTCGCTATTATCTCTGCACGTCCAAACAATGTTACAAATTGTATATTCAATCTCCACTCACTGCACAATCACATCGTTTCTATGTCGAAAAACACAAGTGCGTTCTCTCTCCCTGGTCAGACTTCTTTCCATATGGCTAGAATAAGGCAGCGCAATGGTTAAGACACTGGACTCGTATTCTGGATTAGTGGAGATAGAATCCCTGTGCAGTAATGCTGCATTATAGTTTACTTGGTTCCCCGTGTCACTTAAGGTGTATGATGAAATGAGTCCTTGAACAATGCCCGCATCTCGTGGTCGTGCGGTAGCGTTCTCGCTTCCCACGCCCGGGTTCCCGGGTTCGATTCCCGGCGGGGTCAGGGATTTTCTCTGCCTCGTGATGGCTGGGTGTTGTGTGATGTCCTTAGGTTAGTTAGGTTTAAGTAGTTCTAAGTTCTAGGGGACTGATGACCATAGATGTTAAGTCCCATAGTGCTCAGAGCCATTTGAACCTTGAACAATGCTACGCCAGATCTCCTTCCCCATTCTTGTTCAAACACGTGTATGCTTCATCGCTAATGATAACGCTATCAGAAAAGAGAAAAAGTTTCCTTATATTGGTTTTGCAATAAGTTGCAAGAGGGACTCTGAAAGAAGACGTGAGTGACAAATTGTTTTCACTCTTGTTCTTTACTTTTTGCTAAGAGTGTAAGGCACTATACAGAATGACACAAATCTCAATGAATAAACAAAAAACTGAAGTCTGAATTGTGTCCACTGTTAATGGCGGTAACTTTGGTGAATTAGATATCGTGTAAACATGAGGTTCTGATGTGATATGATGTGACGTGAAATGCTGTGACGTCGAACTTACTGACCGCGCTAATGAACTTGAGGAGCAGCTTGTGAGCCCATAACAAGCCGGCCGGCTGGTCGATACTCCTTCTCCTCCATGTGAAGTAATCGAAACGATTTATGGGCAAACAAGGACACACAATCCCGCCATCCTGCTATAAAAGTAGTAGTTCCACAGCTGGTGCAGTGGCGTCTACAAATATTATTCTGGCTTGAGTGATTTAGAATTTCCTCGATAAACCTGAATTTCTAATAGAAATAAATTATCTACACAGCCTTTGTTGCGTCATCAACAGGTGTTTGAATAATAAAACGAAGTAATGATCTCAGCTCATAATGATCTCAGTTTCGTCCGATATTACACGTAAACATGTAAAATGGTCTGTGGGTGTACGTGCGGCAGAGAGAGAGAGAGAGAGAGAGAGAGAGAGTTAGACAGAGAGACAGAGAGACAGAGAGGTAAAGAGAGAGAGAGAGATTTCGCTTTCTTCTGTATGATCTTTGGCGGATCTGTGCATAATATACATGTAATGCAAGCTGCCCGACATCTCAATATTGCCTTTGGCGTGGAGCACTGCTACATATGTATAATACTGGCTGAGTACCCGTCGTTATCCGGGTATGTATTTATTCTAGTCATCTGTTATCCCATCTATGTCCCCATCTCTCTGTTCACCTCCTCCACCCCATTTCCCTGTACATCTCTGTGCCTGTCTCCTCCTTACTCGCTCTCTGTCTCCTCCTCTCCCCTACCTCTATTAATCTGCTCCTCCCCCCTCTGTACATCTGCTCGTTTTCGCTCTGTCTATCTCCTCCTCCCCTCCAATTCCATCTACTCTTGCCCTTCTTTCTGCCAAATCAGAGAGATTAGAGCCCACACAGAGGCATACCAACAATCTTTCTTTCCACGAACAATACGAGACTGAAATAGAAGGGAGAACCGATAGAGGTACTCAAGGTACCCTCCGCCACACACAGTCAGGTGGCTTGTGGAGTATGGAGGCAGATGTAGATATCCTCGTCCCCCTCTCTCTGTTCATCTGCTCCGCACCACTTTCTGTTTCCATCTCTTCTTCTCCCCCCTCTCCATGTGTATCACCTCCCCTTCCCCATCTGTGACAATCTCCTCCTCTTCCCTCTCCCTGTCCATTTCCTCGCTACCCCTGGCGACTTCCCCTTCCCCTCTGCCTGTTCATCTCCTCTTCTCCAATCTCTCTGCCTGTCTCTGCCTCCTCGTGTCTGTCCATTTGCTGCTCTTTCCTTTCTCTGTCCATCTGCTCCTCTCCCCTCTATCTCTCCATTTCCTCCGCCCCTATCTCTGCCCATCTCAACCTCCTCTTCTATGTACCTATCTCTTGCTTCCACCTTGCCATCTGTCCATCCCTCGCCCTCGCTTCTCTTCCCACGTTATCACACTCACCCCACCCCAATAGGAGGCTGGTCGTTCTTACCCCAACAGTATTTCTTTCCAAATTGCAAGTAATATGTGTAGCAAATTTGGTTCATTCGTTCCAGAAGTTTAGGATGAGCTTTCTACCCATGACTTTTCCCACATACACACAAGTCAAATACAGTTCACACATGTTTAATATATTTCATGAGTATTTGCACACATATTTTACCTGTATGACTAGTGAATTTTGCCCAGCAGTTTCATTTTCACGCAGCCTGTGGCGTAGATATTTTTTTCTTCTCGGGATGGCGGGGTAAGGAAGGGGGGATGGCAGTTCGGTTCAGGTACAAGATGTTCATTCAGATCAATATTGCAGAATACCAGCAGCTGAATTTTCATAAACTGTTTCAGAGTTTTGAACTGGAACACACTACTAAATATTCTGGTATTATGGTGGTAGTTAGAAGTCGTAGTGCCAGGCTGAGAAGTATGCAACAAGATCCAGGAAACATTTTTTTAAGCACACAAGCACATGGAGTCTTAACTGGCAAATCAGAATCAAGAGACGCTACTCTCTCCCACCCCAGATAGCCATTCAATACAATACACAGCTTGTATGGATCTCAAAACCCGTCCACTAAAAGAAAATACAGAAGAAAAGTCCCAATAGAAGTAGATGCATACCATCTCGAACTAAAGAATATTATATTTATATCTGATGACGAACTACAGTTACAAATACTGAAATTTAGTCCTGTTATTGAACTTAACTGTAGTAGGTATAGGTGTAATAGCTAACGTGATACATGAAAATTTGTGCCAGACCAGTACCCGAACTCAGATTTCTCACCTATCGCGAGCGGTCGCCTTACCACTGAGGCAATCTGAGCGCTCCCCCCAGAACGACCTAAACTGCCGTCTGTCACACACCTATGTATTTCTACTCATCTATTTTTGATTCATTTACACAGCCTCGCACATCTCGTGATAAGCTTGCAGATTTTTAGAATCAAGAGAACGAAAGGTCATATATTACCATTGTTATTTTCGTCACTTATATATATGGTGAGTCAAAAAATGGCTCTAAGTACTATGGGACTTAACATCTGAGGTCATCAGTCCCCTACACTTAGAACTACTTAAACCTATCTAACCTAAGGACATCACACACATCGATGCCCGAGGCAGGATTCGAACCTGCGACCGTAGCAGCCTCGTGGTTCCGGACTGAAGCACCTAGAACCGTTCTGTCACAGCGGACCTCGTGTTCTAGGCTATGTTAGTTTTCGTCTTGATTCTGTGCCTTATTGTACAGTACTGTCAACCCTGGGTACGTATTATGGTACCTTCTTCCAAACACGAATTCAGTTATGTGTTTACTGTGATTGCGCCGTTTGTACTTACTAATGGTGTAGTACATTTACATTTTCTATCTTCCAGCACTTATTACCAATGGAAGTCTACTGATCGGGAATGGCGGATATGATATTCTGCTATGGTTTAGCAAATGGGCGTAGCCTGGGAGCCTGTGCCCTCTACTTCTTGAACAATTGCTGTACCCATTTATCTACAGCACGTTCAGGCCAAAAGGCCACAGGATCATCAATGCAGACGGCGGTTCTGTCAATGGCTGTTGGAGAAGTGTGCCGCAGATCCACTGTTCAGATTCAAGATTTTATTTGCCAATGAGGCAGGGTTCCCAAGAGATGATGTGAATTTTCATAATCAGCAAGTATGTGCAGTTGTAAATCCCTAGAAATTCAGGAAACAGAGCATCAACACCGATCTCAATCAACGAGTGGGCAGGCGTAATTGGCAAGACATTAATAGGGCCATACATCCCACCACAAAAGTTAACTGGGGTGCATTATCTGGACTTTCTCATTAATGTGTTTCCTACCTTGCTGGAGGCTGTTCCATTGCAGCAACGAATACAAATGTAGTTCATGCTTGATGGTGCACCAGCACACTCACGTCATAATGTGCGCGAAGACTTGATGCAGACATTTCAGGACTGCTGGATTGGTCGGGAAGGGGGCAGTGGGCTTGGTGGAGGGGGGAGGGGGGGGAAGAGGGGAAGCACACCTGGGCCTGCTCGTTCCCAGACCTCAATCCCCTAATCTTTTGTTTATGGTGACACTGGTCAGGGAGGGGGCGGGGGCTTGAGGGAGGGGGAGAAGACAGGAAGCACACCTTGGCCTGCTCGTTCCCAGATCTGAATCCCCTAAGCTTTTGGTTATGGGGATACTTGGAGGAATTGACCTACACCAGTCAACGATGTGCGAACAGCACACAGTTGCGACTTCAATGCGTGCCAGCAAGCAGAACAAGAACCGGGTATACTTCAAAGGATGCATCATTCCTTACGCCAGAGGGCAGAGGAGTCCATAGTCATGAATGGACGCCACATTGAACACCTCTCGTACACCTCAGAAAGTATGCATTTCCGTATCTATTTTTATTGGAATTAGTTTTCTTGCTTCGATATGTACTGCCACCTCTCAATGTACTCAACATTTTCGCTTGAACCCCTGTATATAAGCAAGCAAAATCTCATTTTTTATATTTCTGCCGCCATAATGGCACACTTGCCCGCCGTGAAGTTTATAGAAAATCACAACCTACTAGCTGCACGCCGCAGGCAAGGGCGCTGTAGCGCGGGCGCCTCCTGTTTGACAGGCACGATGCCGTAGCACCCTTAATGCACTTGTACGTGGGAGATGTTATACATGTCGTCTAGTAATAAAATAAGAGTTTAATGAAAGATACAAATATCTGTCTACACTTTGCCAATTATTGAATGGCTGAATTCTGATGCAATGAACACTAAATAACTGAACTAAACGTTGTCCGAACAGGCCTTGGAAGGCCCAACGGCACCGACTAGCCGCCGTGTAATCCTCAGCCCACAGGCATCACTGCGGATATGGAGGGGCATGTGGTCAACACACCGCTCTCCCGGCCGTATGTCAGTTTACGAGACGGAAGCCGCTACTTCTCAATCAAGTAGCTCATCAGTTTGCCTCACAAGTGCTGAGTGCACCCCGCTTACCAACAGTACTCGGCAGACCGGATGGCCACCCACCCAAGCGCTAGCCCAGCCCGCCAGAGGTGTATCACTGCGGCAAGGCTGTTGGCCAATGATCACTAAAACTACACTTAATTTTTTTTCCAGTGCAAAGTTTTACGGCCCCAGTATTTTGTCGCCCTGTGCAGCTGTGCACGTTCCACCTGCCTAAATACGGCGCCCTCAGTCACTACCTGCCATGACCTTAAGTCATATGCGAAGCGCCCCTACACCACAACGCCTTAAGTAACACAGATGTGCTTCTCCAATACATTAGAAGAATGGTAACGCTTTCCAGGTCGGCACAGTACTCGCTGATAACTGTCATACGGGGTGGTGTAGAGCCACGATTCGAAGTTGAAGACATGCGACACCATTCATCAGTAGTCCTTGGTTCCCGTTCGCGGTACCACATCAAGCGTAGTCGTTTGTGGTGCGATGTTAAAAACAGCCGGGATCCCCTAGTCCAGCTGCTTCCAGTGTCCGGGCAGCGATGCACGATGAGACAGAATATTGCAGGGAATCCATAACCTGGTCTCGAATGGCAGACGCGGATGTGCCGTGGCTACGACATTCTTAATGCACAATTCGGATATTCTCCCTCGTGGAGGTCAGACTTCGTCGGCTGGAATCTTGACGACGAGGATGCTTGCCCTCACGTTCCCGTGCGGTCCAACATTGGGCCAATGTCACACCCGAAAGCACCACAAATCTGGATACTGTAATGTTCGACCAGCCAGACAAACGGATACCCACAACGAGGCCACTTTCAAATTCTGACAGCTGCTAATGACGCTCTCTTACACGAGTACGCGGCATCTCCGTTTCCTTCATAGTAATCTCTCCAAACATGATACAGTTCACGGTCCTTATATAGGGCCGGCCTGTGTGGCCGAGCGGTTCTAGGCGCTTCAGTCTGGAACCCCGCGACCGCTACGGTCGCAGGTTCGAATCCTGCCTCGGGCATAGATGTGTGTGATGTCCTTCGGTTAGTTAGGTTTAAGTAGTTCGAAGTTCTAGGGGAGTAATGACCTCAGATGTTAAGTCCCATAGTGCTAAAAAAAATGTTCAAAAAATGTTCAAAAAATGTGTGTGAAGTCTTATGGGACTTAACTGATAATGTCATCAGTCCCTAAGCTCACAGCCTACTTAACCTAAATTATCCTAAGGACAAACACACACACCCATACCCGAGGGAGGACTCGAACCTCCGCCGGGACCAGCCGCACAGTCCATGACGGCAGCCCCTAAGACCGCTCGCCTAATCCCGCGCGCCCATAGTGCTCAGAGCCATTTGACCCTTATACAGGGTGATTCACGAAGATATGCAAATATTTTAATACATTACTCAATAAGTAAAACTAAAGAAAAAGGTTCATATAAACATAGGTCCGCAAATGTTTAGTTGCGGAGTTACGGCTAATAAAAGATTTTGACTAATTTTCGCTAATATCAAGCCATCGCAAAAACGTACGAGCTTAAAGTAGAGCACGATTTCCATTTATTTTGTTGTCATTCGTCTGGTGAATCTAATAAACTATGTCCCAGAAGTGTACCTGCAGTAGTTTTCCAGAACATCCAGAGAAGCAAAGATTATTGTACACTATGTGATCAAACATATCCGGACACCTGGCTGAAAATGACTTACGACTTCGTAGCGCCCTCCATCGGTAATGCTGGAATTCAATATGGTTTTGGCCCATCCTTAGCCTTGATCACAGCTTCCGCTCTCGCGGGCATACGTTCAATCAGGTGCTGGAAGGTTTCTTGGGGAATGGCAGCCCATTCCTCACGGAGTGATGCACTGAGGAGAGGTATCGATGTCGGTCAGTGAGGCCTGGCACGAAGTCGGCTTTCTAAAACATCCCAAAGGTGGTCTATGGGATTTAGGTCAGGACTCTGTACAGACCTGTCCATTACAGAGATGTTACTGGCGTGAAACCACTCCGCCACAGGTCGTGCATTATGAACGGGTGCTTGATCGTGTTTCGTGTTGAAATATGCAATCTCCATTCCCGAATTGCTCTTCAACAGTGGGAAGCAAGAAGATGCTTAAAACATCAATGCAGACCTGTACTGTGATAGTGCCATCCAAAACAACAAGGGGTTCAGGTCCCCTTCACGAAAAACACGACCACACCGTACACCACCGCCTCCGAATTTTACTTTTGGCACTACATACGCCTGCAGATGACGTTCACCGGGGCATTTCACCGGGGCATTCGCCATACCCACACTCTGCCATCGGTTCGCCGCGTTGTGTACCATGATTTGTCACTCCACACAACGTTTTTCCACTGTTCAATCGTCTAATGTTTACTCTCCTTACATCAAGTGAGGCGTCGTTTTGCATTTACCGGCGTGATGTGTGGCTTAAGAGCAGCTGCTCGGCCATAAAATCGAAGTTTTCTCACCTGCTGCCTAACAGTCATAGTACTTGCAGTGGATCCTGTTGCAGCTTGGAATTCCTGTGTGAAGGTCTGGATAGATGTCTGCATATTACACATAACGACCCCCTTCAACTGTCGGCGATCTCTGTCACTCAACAGACGAGGTCGGCCTGTACGCTTTTGTGCGGTACGTGTCCCTTCACGTTTCCACTTCACCATCACATCGGAGACAGTGGAGCTAAGGATGTTTAGCGGAAAGGGGGGGGGGGATCTCGCGTACACACGTATGACACAAGTGACACCCAATCACATGTCCGCGTTCGAAGTCCGTGAGTTCCGCGGAGCGCCACAATCTGCTCTCTCACGATGTCTAATGACTACTGAGGTCGCTGATACAGAGTACCTGGCAGTAGATGGCAGCACAATGCATCTAATATGAAGAACGTATGTTGTTGGGGGTGTCCGGACACTTTTGATCATATAGTCTATGACATGCCCTAGCGCTCTTTCCTGCCATGGTAATTGATAATGTTGTGTCTGATTTACTTCTCTTGCTGACTCACCTTGTAGCGGATGTGATACAGCGTTGTACACAATGGTTCCGTATTCGAATCGACAGGCTGTCGAGATGGTATTTACTTGTGGTAAGGCAAATGGCAATGGACAGCGAGCAGCGAGGTGGTATCAGGAGACTTATCCTCGCTGACAACAACCACAGAATTCAATGTTTGCAAGAGTGTTTGGCCGTTTGTCTGAGACAAGGTCGTTTCAAGAATCAGGAAACCATGAAGAACGTACCCGAAATGCCCGGACACCAGACTTGGAGGTAAGCCGGCAGCGGTGGTCTCGCGGTTCTAGGCGCGCAGTCCGGAACCGTGCGACTGCTACGGTCGCAGGTTCGAATCCTGCCTCGGGCATGGATGTGTGTGATGTCCTTAGGTTAGTTAGGTTTAAGTAGTTCTAAGTTCTAGGGGACTGATAACCACAGCAGTTGAGTCCCATAGTGCTCAGAGCCATAGACTTGGAGGTAAATGTGATTAACACCAAGGAATGCGACTGCCGAGTCAGTACCAGGCAGTTGCCCCGCCAGTACAGGATAAGCCAGACGACAGTGTGGAACATTCCCCATGACAGTTGTTATTACCTTATCGCTTACAGCGTGTGCAGCGCTTACTAGCGACTAACTTACCACATCGGAAGCAGTTTTGTCACTGGTTCCTTCGCCAGGCAACCATGATTCCGGGACTTGTGTCATCCATCCTATTCACAGAGGCCACATTTACGCATAGTGGTATCTTCGACTTTCATAACAGTCATTTGTGGCATAGTATGCAGAACCTCCATGGTATGGTGACAGCGAATCATCAGCAGAGATGCAGCCGGAACGTGTGGGCCGGGATAATTGGCGACCGTATTTTGGGACCAGTCTTCCTTCCACGTCGACTAACAGGCCGGAACGATGGGCGTTTCTTGCGTGTGACTTTGCCTCCCCTGCTGGAAGAATTTCCGTTGATGATTTGAAGGGTTATGTGGGTGCCACATGACGGTTCTCCAGGACACTTCGCCATTAACCTGCGGGCGCATCTTAATCTTGTCTTCCCTGGTCGATGGGTCGGACGATGATTTCAGTTACACGGCCTGCTCGTTCACCGGCTCTCAACCCGTGCGATTTCTGGTTATGGGACCATCTCAAAAGTGTCGTGTATGCAGAGCCCGTTGCAGATGTAGAGACACTGGAGCAGCGTATTCATGCTGCCTTTGAAACTGTTCGGATGTACGATGTGAACGTGTGAGACAGAACTTGCTGCGGCGCGTACACGTATGTATTGAGGTACACGGAAACCATTTTCAACACAATCTGTAACTGTGGCTGCGTGGTACAGCGAGTATTAGACCACAGTCTCTGTAATAATGTATGACTGAATAAATTGTCTTTAACATGGAAACCATGCATTTCCGGATGTAAGTTCATTAGACCTTTCTTGCTCCGTATCCTCTCATTGATCAATGCCTAGAGTTTGTACACTGTGAAGAAAATCACCCTGTAGAAACGTAGCGCAGGGAGTCTCAGACGTCAGCAGGGGGGCTGGTGCCGACCGCGCGTGGCACCATACAGCTGAGCGGGCTGACGTAAAGATCGTGCGAAGGTAACTGCTGAGGAAGGTGCGGTATCGCAGTCGGTGCTCCATTTCATTGTCGGCGGTTCGTATGTACTAACAGAAGTCAAGGCGTGATTTATCGCCATCGTTATGCAGGTAAGTGATCGTCTTTCCCCTGACCCATGCAACAGCGTGGATGGCGGGGACATGAGTGTCCTCAGGATGGATGAAAGTCTTTGGGTGAATCGAATCCGACGGAACGCGGAGTTAGTAGGCAGCGAACTGTCGATCCACTTTACAGAAGTCATTGGCGGCAGCACAAATCAGGTGGCAGTCATCATCGTCCACGAGGTGGTAGCCGACAATCCGATTGCGTGAAGACATTGATTTGTGGCGCATTTTGTACATAGAACATGACAACATGTTGAAGGGAAGTAAAGGCTAGTGGACATGGCGCCAAATCGTGGACCACCGCGTCGATGGATGTTTGAGTTCTACGTTGTTGAGGGATATGCAGTGCAGTAGTGGAGTGTAGAAACCTTTGGTTCGAGGAAGGCCCGTGCTAGATAAGTGAGTGGGAGCGTTACTGAAGTCGATGATGAAATCAGAAATGTGTGCCATATGGGGCGTGATGTGTGCTACTGATACCGGCGGTGATATGGACGTGGGCATAAGGGTGTCCAGCAAGCTGCACGTAAGGGAGGCGCCCTGTCCCTAACCTATTGCATGGTGGTCACGTACATAGACGCTGCTCGGAGTGGCACTTTGGTAAGACCGAGGCTCCCCGCTATCATATGGAGGTTGAGCGTTTCGTAACAAACCTTAAAGAGCGTAGAGGCTGTAACAAAGTAGCCCGACGCGACCTGGATGCTGCGTCCAATATCTGGTGGCAGTGGGATGTGGAACACATTGGACGCCATATGTTGATTGAGGTATTGGACACTTTATAAAGAATCGGGTCGGCGGAGGAGATTTTGTCGCACTCCCATGCGAATAAATTAAAAAGTACGCTGAAAATTAATGGCATCTGAGCCGCGGCGCACAGTGGGGATGAAAATTAATACCAAGGTATCGTTGGTTCTGCAAGCACTGGAGGGGTGCTAAGTCGTCGTGTGAGACGTCGCGTCCAATGGACATCGCCAAGGTTTTAGCGACATGCATGGTACTGCCTGCTGCAGCTCCGTACACTGCTGTCAAATCGGCTACCATCTGTGTTTTGGTCGGCGAGCGGACTAAGAGGAGAAGCAAGTCCGCATACGCAAAACGAAAATTCTGCTACCGCAACGTGAGACCAGAAAGGTACCTCAGCTAAGGAGTAGGGTAATCGCTCTGTTCACTAGGGAGAGAGTACTTGCGCTCGCTATTCTGCATTATTTTTCCATCCTTGTAACAAATGCCGATCAAATAAGGTCTTTTGTAACAGTTTAAATGTGGTGTACATTTATGAGCTGTTATACGTTTGTAGCGGACATCTGATTCTCTCAGTAAAAGATCTGTTCTCTTCAGCATGAGAGATACTGCACGGAGACAAACACAAGAGAGAGAGTTGCTGCGAACAGTGAGTGAATGTCATAGGGACGCACAACAATCAATACTTGAAGTATTGCTGATACAAAGCACATCACCTGCCTCGGCCGGAGGTTTGAGCGTGGGAGGAGCACGTGACTGTCTCCATGGTTACGGCCGGCGTGGACAGCTATTGAGCGGGCGGCAGCTCCGGCGGGAGGAAATTCTGTTTTTCATATAATATATAACTTAACGTTCACGAACTGCGCTGGCTTGCAACGTGGATGTCCTAGATTGAGTTCCTACTTGAACATAAGTTTGTGTTTTAAAATTCACATTACTGAGTGAGTCCTTCAGACTGACACAAAGCATTCAGGAAATGATTGCAGATATATTTCAGTAAAGAATATAAGACTATACAAGTAAGTAATCAAGATTATAAGGTAGTGAATAAATTTATGATGAGTGTATCGAAAGATGTACTGTCCGCATGCCCAAATGGCCGAAGAGCGAAAACAGGATAAAAATAATTTTAGAAGAGACTATGTGCACACAAGAAAGGTAAGCCAAGGGCATCTGACTCGTTATTGTAATTTTCTGAACAGACAACATGCAGGTACATAATTACTTGCTGGTGCTGAAATTTATATTTCAAAGTATGTCATTTTGAAAAAATTTCAGTTCACGGTGCGAAAACTTTCAGATTAAAATTATGTTCGCCTTATCGTTTTCATTCGTAAGGTAACGTTCTGCTCACCAGATACACAGCCTGTGGAGTTTTGTTGACTCTTAGCAGCAACACTAGTGCAGTATAAAGAAAAATAACGTTTTTCCTTGTAAATATAACACTCTTCTTCAAGAAATGCAAACAGGAAACGTTTCATACAATAAATTCTTGTTTAAAATTAAAAAAAAATATATTTCTCTCATCACTCTGTCCCTTAAGAAACGCAAACAGCAAACACTTCATGTAATGAATGTTCTCTATTAGAGCAAAAGAAATTGTTTGTTACTTATGGGACTCACTGCTGAATACAACGACAATGAGGACATTTTCATAAATTAAAAATCGCAGTTAGTGTTAAATACCGAATACAAGACACAATTATTGTTGTTCATAATCGTTTACATGCTGTTAGCTAAATTTATATTCCATGGCTGCGTCAAACATGGTGCGTTAACAATTTTCCTAGTTACTAACAGGTTCTCACTAAAAGAAAGACTGAGTTTAGGCTGCATAGCATGCAGATATTTATTCACATAATTGATTACAAATGATAAGGTGTAAGACGAACTTCGAAATAAACAAACAGGATGCAAGAAGAATAATTTCTAAATTCACAAACCCTGTAAGCTATCAGTTTGAAGATTCTTTTATAGAAGAAGCAGAGAACTTAGGGTCAAGCGTTACAACTGGCCCCGGAATAAGAGAGAAACATAAAAAAGACATTGTGACAAGGGTCAGTATGACGGAAGAATTCAACAGCCTACGAAATTTGAAAATTAAATAGACAGCACTTGAGCAGTACATCAAACAGAAGGAAGGGAAGTTGGAACCCACAATCTCTATAAAATTACGTGTCAAATCAGTCTCGTTGACTTCTTCGTCAAAAGAGTGGTAAACTGATTCCATTTTGGTAAACGAATCAGAATGCTAGAAGAAGATGGGTGGGTGGGCTTGTGTGTGTGTGTTTTTGTGTGTGGGTGGGTGCGTGGGTGGGTGGGTGGGTGGGTGGTCAGGTGCGCGTGTGAAGAAGTGGGAGAGGGAAGGAGCACGGCGGTGGGGGAGGTGAAGCTGGGTGAAAGGCAGAAGGAGGGATCCAGAATCATGTTCCAAATTAAGTGTCCAATCAAAATGTCAAATGGATTTCTGTTGAAGACTATACAAGGGAGGAATAAGAGAATCGTGGATACTGCCTAAGGGATGAGCAGTGAAGTCGCTAGTACGGAAGTATTATTAGTGGACATTATGGGGTGTGTTCACCCTTCACCTTTGTCGTGAAATGACAGTTGTAAGCAGCGAGTTTCATTCAAACACACTCTTTAGTTACAAGTCACAGAACACTTATAACAAGAAGAGTTTACAGCAAGTCATGTCTGCAAAAGTGTGTATTGCAAATTAGAGATACAAATGTGTTGAACACCTCAATTTCCAGCCTCCTACCCACCCTTGTCATCCTCCAGGGTGGGATGACCAGCTGAACCGGACGTACTGTCTGCTGGCCTCTCCGCTTTACACAGCTTTCTATTTTCCCTTTCCTCCACAGTTTCGGGCGTCCGTCCTCTTGAATCAACGACAGATCACCCGGTCGGAAGGCAACAGATCTAGCAATGGGCCTCTAAATTCGTGGAATCTCCTAAGCTCCTGGTCCACCTTTGCCAGAAGTCGTCTGCCAGTTTTTGGCGTAGTTTACATCCTTTGGTCAGCTTGTGGGTGACAGTGGCTTCTGGTCCAGTGGGCAGTTTTAACAAGCCATCACCAACCAGAAATTGTGCTGGCGTCAGAGATTCTGTATCATCATCCAGAGAGATTGGCCTCGAGTTTACTGCGGCTTCAGTGATGGCCAGACTGGCACAGAGTTGTTCTGAAGTTAATGTTGATCGTCCCAACACCCTCTGTAAGCTTCGACTGACGGCTCTCTTCGTGCTCTCCCACCATCTTTCCAACCAAGACGCTTGTGACACAATGAATTTTCGCGTGATCCCGTTCTTGGCGAAGAAGCGATGGGTCTCTCAGACGGTCAGTGAGTTTCATAGTTCTTACAATTCTTTGTTGGTAGAGTAAAAGGTCTTTGCGTTGTCGGTGTAGATTGTGTGAGGCAGTCGACGTCTACTAACAAATCTCTGTGAAACCATTAAATGTGTCTGTCGATGTTCATATTAGGGCAAAGTTCTAAAAGTATTGCACATGTTGCTGCGTTAGCGAAGAGAGTTGTACAGGCCGTTTCCATGGTCATGTATATCTTGTTGTAGAGAGGCCCTGAAAAGTCTATGCCAGTGACAGTAAAGAGATTAGATGGTCTCATTCGATCTGCACGTGGAGGTGCTTCAATTTTTTGTGCTCTTGGATCCTTCATGATCTTGCATGGCAAGCATGTATACAGGACCCCTTTAATGGTTTGAGGACCTTTAAATATCCTAAATTCTTTCCAAAGTTCGGATAACATTATTCTGACACCAAGATGATGAATATCAACGTGTTTGTCAACTGTGAGACGTCTCGTAAAGTGATGTAACTACTCTATAAGTATTGGATGTCGCTGTTCCCAGACGGATGAGTCCATCTTGAATGAATAGATGAAAGCGTCCAATTTTAGATTCTTGCTGGGTCGGTTCACCGTTCTGGAGTGCATAAAATTCCCTCGTGAAACATTGGCGTTAGACTGTTTTAATCCAGTAAGCGCTTGCACTTGTAAGATCGATTTTTGTGAACTCTTCAGAAAGTTTTTCTTTCCAACAAATGTTATGTGTGAAGCGTAGGATCCAACCCGCCGTACGATTTAATCTTCAGCAGGAACTGAATCAGGAAATGTCTATGATGCCAAGAGGAGTAGCAATGCCATCACAGGTTTTTTACATTCTTCCTTTCTTGCGGGAGATCATGACTTATGTTTGGAGTACCAGATGGCCAACTTCCTCCATGCGTGTAAGCCATGGTCGTCCCTGCCACGAAATATATGCAGATTGGATCTGATTATGAATAAGGCCCAGTATTAGGTGATCCGCTGCGTTGTCACTTCCAGAACAATGTCTCCACTGACTAGGCGAAGTGTATTTATGAATATCTGTCACTGTGTTGCAGATGAAAGTCTTCCATGGATTCGCGTACCTGCGTATCCAGCCCAAGGTCACCGTGGCGTCCGTCCACAAAGTTGCCTGAGTAATGTCGTACCCTGCAGTTGTGCAGGAATAACTTAGCTCCTAAAAGTTCACCTAGAAGTTTCAGAAGTGACAATATTATCCTTTTGACAGGTGCAGGTCTGTTCTTGCTACAGTCTAAGTGAATCATTGTATTGTCGTGTACAACAATGTGGATAAACAGAGCTGCCCCATACCGTTGTTCCGGAGCTTCACAAAATACTTGAATTAGAACATCGTGATATTTAGTAGTTAATATCCATTGCGGGATATGGAGAGATATAGAGGTACAATGAACACCCAAGTATTCCATAGTGTTGCCAGATTGTTGGACAGCAATTCATTCCAATCAGTTCCCCTACACCAGGTTCCTTGGACTAATAATTTTGCTATGATTCACACTTGACAATAATAACCCTAGTCGTAAAAATTACCTGTAGTCTTAATAGTTTGCTTTTGGTGGTAGGTCTATCAGATAAATTTTCTGTGACGTCAACCGTGTTAATGTATAAACTGTCGATTGCTGTGTCCCAGTATACGCCTAAAACTTGAGTAGCTCCAATAATCTCTCGACCTTCGGTTTTTCATACGTTCCGTAACTAATTTGAAGTAGTGGCCCATAGCGCTAATACACTGAAGCGCCAAAGAAACTGGTATAGGCATGCATATTCAAATACAGAGGTATGTAAACAGGCAGAGTATGGAGCTGCGGGCGGCAACGCCTATATAAAGCAACAAGTGTCTGGCGCAGTTGTTAGATCGGTTACTGCTGCTACATTGCCAGGTTATCAAGATTTAAGCGAGTCTGAACGTGGTGTTATAGTCGGCGCACGAGCGGTGGAACACAGCCTCTCCGGGGTAGCGATATGTACCGTGAATATCAGGAATCCGCTAAAACATCAAATCTCTGACATCGGTGCGGCCGGAAAAAGATCCCGCAAGAACGGGACCAACGACGACCGAAGAGAATCTTTCAGCGTGACAGAAGTAAACCGTTCCGCAAACTGTTGCAGATTTCAATGCTGGGCCATCAACAAGTATCAACGTGCGAACCATTCAACGAAACCTCATCGATACGGGCTTTCGGAGCTGAAGGCCTACCCGTGTACCCTTGACGACTGCACGACACAAAGCTTTACGCCTCGCCGGCCGGTGTGGCCGTGCGGTTCTAGGCGCATTAGTCTGGAACCGCGTGACCGCTACGGTCGCAGGTTCGAATCCTGCCTCGGGCATGGATGTGTGTAGTTCTAAGTTCTGGGGGACTGATGACCTCAGATGTTAAGTCCCATAGTGCTCAGAGCCATTTGAACCAGTTTTACGCCTCGCCTGGACCCGTCAACACTGACACTGGTCTGCTGATGACTGGGAACGTATTGCCTGGTCGGACGAGTCTCGTTTCAAATTGTAGCGAGCAGATTGACGTGTACGGATATGGAGACAACCTCATGAATCCATGGCCCTGCTTGTAGGCGTGGGATTGTTCAAGTTGGTGCAGGCTCTGTAATGGTGTGGGGCATGTGCAGTTGGGGTGGGACCTCTGATACGTCTAGATACTACTCTGAAAGATGACACGCAAGTAAGCATCGTGTCTGATCATCTGCATCCATTCATGTCCATTGTGCATTCCGACGGACTTGGGCAATTCCAGCAGGAAAATGAGACATCCCACACGTCCAGAATTGCTACAGAGTGGCTCCAGGAACACTCTTCTGCGGTTAAACACTTCTGCTGGTCACCAAACTCCTAACACATGAACATTATTGAGCATATCTGGGATGCCTTGCAACGTGCTGTTCAGAAGAGATCTCCACTCCCACGTACTGTAATTGATTTACAGCCAGGCTTGCAGGATTCATGGTGTCAGTTTCCTCCAGCAGTACTTCAGACACTAGTCGAGTCCATGCCATGTCGTGTTGCGGCACTTCTGCGTGCTCGCGCGGCCCCTACACGATGTTAGTCCGGTGTACCAATTTCTTTGGCTATTCAGCGTAGAAAGTTCAATATTTTCATGAGAACTGTTAGTTCATAATACATAGCAATAGATTCACTGTCGTCATTTGCGCCAAATTCGAAGTCATCCATGAAAACACTGTTGACTACTATCCGCTCGGCGACAGGAAACGTGGTCTTATGTTTCGAAACATGTTGTGTCTACGTTGCTCGAAAGCAAGTGTGGATGACATGTCACATGAAACGGAGGTCTAGTGAAGCGGTAAGTCGTATGATAAATCCTATGAATTCAGTTGACAATATAGCATAAATTACACCTAGTTTTCCAAATTATTTATTCTTCTACTTTCTTGACATACAGTGTCTGAAACAGTACCATGTTGTGGTAAATTAGAATGTTAACTTCTGAGTGACCAAAGAATCAGTATAAATGTTGATATAATGTGGATATAGCATAGGACCAAAGAATGATGTATTGGAGTTTCAGTCAGTTAGTAGTGTAGTAACAGCACCTGCTAAAACTGGAAGTGAAGCAAGGAGAAGAAAGGCTGTGAGAGCAACTGATCATGCAAATAACTTTGTGTGAGCTAAGGTTATTCTTTCTGCTCGTATATTAATTGCTGCTGTAAAAATATTTACTGCTCCTAAATAGATGAAACACTTGCTAAGTGCACCAAGAAATTGGCTAATTCTACTGAGGCTTCAGGATGAATAATAGCTCATGTTAGTGGGGGTAAACTGTTCATCCCGTACCAGCAACATTATCTACTATAGATGATGTAAGAAGAAGGATTAATAAGGAGGGTAATAATGAAAAACTTACGTTATTGACATGAGGGACTGCTGTATCTCGTGCTCCGATTATTAGTCGTACAAGCCAAAGACCAAATCCACCAATTACAATAGGCACTATACTAGAAAGAAAATCATTATGACTGCATGAACTGTAATGATAACATTATAGATTGATCATCTCAAATTAAGGATCCAAGCTGTCCTAATTCAGTACAAATAAGTTTTGTTATTGAAGTTCCTACTACTTTTTGTAAGTTATAGGTGGCAGACCGTAAATCTACTTATCACATTTTTTTCTCTTATCATAAATTTTGAGCCTGTGCAGTCCTAAAGCATCACAGTACACTGACCATTGCAGTGTCAAAAAACAGCCTCAAGAAGGTACTGAGCCATGTGCCATTGGAAAGGTCAGGCAGCGCCACACCTCCAGGAAGAAAGAGTTTAGCGTCCGCTGTCAATGCTGACGCAACCAAGCCACCATTGCTCATTTACCCCAGTTTGGTTGCAGACTTCGAGAGCATCAGTACTGAGTAATAGGAAGATGATACATAACCTGCATTCGGGGATTGTCAATAGTGAACAGTACTTGCAAGTAGGAGGCACAGGAAGTAAGTTACATTTCTTTCCTTCTTAGAAAAAAAGAATTCTATTAACTTGAAAGTGTTATGTACAGATCATTTTAGTTTCTTGCCACTGGCCATTGCAACTTCTCTCCTTCTTTGTTGGTGTCCATGCTGAGTCAGTCAGTAGCTGACACAATAAGTATTATACTCAATTATGATTCTAGACTTCAATTCTAGACATTTAAAAATTTACTAACGTCTACACGATTATTCTTTTAATTATAACTTTGATGGTTAGTTATTTATTTAACTTAAGTGTTTAGTGTAATGAAATTAAAACTGATGTGTAAATTATGACTGTTGTAGGAAGTATAAATCCTAATTTTAATTGATTATGGACTCTTATTATAAGTTGTAATAAGGGGTGAAAATCTGATTTGTATGTCATAATAAAGTGTGATAGTAGATAATAGTAGTATAATTGTTATTACGTTGTTGTATTGTTTTCCATAACTGACTGTCTAACAATTCATTCTGGTAAAAAATCAGGGAAAAGTTGTAAGCCACCAGATAAGTGATAAAAATATTATAAATATTAATTTCTGTTTCTATTTCTCTTATGAATAGATCTGATTAAAGGAAAGCAAAAATTATTGCTTGAATGATAATACTATAGTTAATCTTTGTAATGAATAGCTAATAAAAGTTCTTTGACATTTTATGGACAGTTAATGACCTAATTATTCATTCTAGAAGTCTGATTGGTGGGTATACTAGAAGTTGTAATGATGCTGATTTAAACCTCCTAATGCTTCAATAATAATTCTTAGGCCAAAAATAATTCAAATAAATGTTCTTAATTGGACACAATATGAAAGAACTATTAACCTAGCAGTTTTTTGTCATTTTATTAATGATAAACAATTATTTCAACCTGGTGTACCCATGACTTCCCAAAATAAAAAGTGGAATTGGGCAGCAATAACCTTTAATAATAATCTCGATCTGATTATAAGTGACTCTCCTTCTCATATTATTAGATACTTTTTTAATGAATAATGTGGAAAATAATAAGAGAGTTGATGCTATCGCTTGAACACTAAAATATTTAAATGATGATCATTTTATCAATATATTTTTTATTGCTTTTTAATAGGCTGATAAATGAAAGTAACTTTAAATGCAAACATTTTAGGTTAGGCTTTACCGTGACTGTTACTGACATTAAACAACAAGTTTACTATTACCAGTCACTTTTTATTTGTCTCCACAAAGCGTTTCAAAGACTTAAACCTCCATCATCAGGTGGATTTACATTTGTTAGTATGACATTTGTGTGTATGTGTGTTATGTTACGACATTTTTGGAGGAACTCCACTAGACATGTCATATAACAAATGTAAATCCACCTGATGATTGAGGTTTAAACCTTTGAAACGCCTCGTGGAGATAAATAAACAGTGATTGGTAACAGTAAACTTGTTGTTTCATTTAATTAAAACGAGAGTAAGTTGCTCTACAGTCCTTCATGGCATGGACAAGATCCGTCCTATCATTTACGTTTGCAGGAAGAGTAGGTTTTTGGGGTTATTGGTGATTGAAAAAGGAGAAACCTGTACACTACATGATCAAAAGTATCCGGACACCTGGCTGAGAATGACTTAAAAGTTCGTGGCGTCCTCCATCAGTATTGCTGGAATTAAATATGGTGTTGGCCCACCCTTAGCCTTGATGACAGCTTCCATTCTCGCAGGCGTACGTTCAATCAGGTGCTGGACGGTTTCTTGGGGAATGGCAGTACAAGATCTTGGGAGGAAACAAACACTATTCCAGCTGTCTACCTTTTCCTACGACAGAAAAAGTGAAAAAAATATTATCATTTTATTTAACTACCGGTATTAAAACCGTTGATGAACCCTTCCTTCTCTCATTATGGACATTCCATTATGGAGAGTCCAATCAGCTAGAAGTTTGTTTCCTCAAACAGAGATTATCAGTTAAAATTTCCAATTTGATCATTATCTTTGGAGATAGGTTCAGTGTTGCGGCCGTTTTCTGCCTACAAGGAAAGTGAAGAAATACACTGTTACATAAGAAAGTGTTCAACTCTAGCACTCGTAGAACTTCCCCTGGAAATGTTGGCTGATGTTTGCTGTCTAGTTAGGAGAGCACATCTGAAAACCAGAAGCTTCAGGACTTACACGATTATTTCTGGACCAGTGGTTCGATAACAAGCATATACCAAGAAATACGTCTTACTGCAGTGGTACGCCCCATCGGACTAATAATGTCCCTGAAGAATGAAACCAAAGCACAAATACATTATTATGAGAAGTTCATCCAAATGTTTGCTCAATACTAAAACATCTTTGAGAAGACGCGGAGTACCACGCCCAACTGTTTAGCCGATTAATGTCAAATCTCGATGTGAAAAGAAAAAAGAAGTCAGCAATTAAGACAGACGAAACTACTTCAAATATTTTAAAAGGCTCTATATTGACGGTAACCTAAAATCATTTCTGACTTGTGTGACTTATGCACATAAATTACAGTGAAGAAGAAAACGTCACAACCCTTGGAAATTATGTAAATACTGAAAGGTAGTTTAATGAACGTCATACTCTTTGGCTGTCTTGTAAATAAGTTTAATAAGGGGCAAAATGAGACTACCTACTTGTGTTTTTCCTTGGAAACGACAGAAATTCGACAAAATGTCTGCTGCAAGTTGTAAAGTATTTTCTAATGAAGCCCGAGAATAGTATCTCAAAGGCCATAGCTCTTGTAGGAAATCATTTCGGTCTTCCCCTTGAGAGATTCTATGAATAATATTCTGAATGAGTGGATACCGAACACAAAATCGTAGCAGCGGAAACATAGGGAAATGACAAGTAACAGCATGCATTCATTCTCCCTCCGTCTTATAATGTGTCGTGGCTACAGCACCTTTGCTGCACTGCTGTGTACAGGTGGGAAACCACTTATTCCAGCAAGAGCCCCAGGCTCCGTAGGACTGTCACTCTGTACAAATGTCACTCCGTGCAAGTATTCCAACCCTATACAAACCTTCTAACTGCTTTTTTTTTTTTTTTTTACAGTGAGGCGTGGGGCGACTCCCCGGCCCTTAGGTTGTCCATTCTGAAGTGGAGCCACTCGAGAACACCGAGAAAAGAGGTCTTACTCCGTGCCAGCGTGGTCACGAAGCCAATGTGAAGAGAAAAGCTTATTTTCCTTCAATGGTCAACGCCATCTTGGTACTTTATCTCTCATAATATGTTTAGCGGGTGTCAAAATTATTGGCACCTGATCATTTGATGATCCTATGCTTCAACAACACATCGGCGGGCCCGGAATCCCTAGCAAAATTGAAGTTCTAGAAAAAATTTCCTTATCAAGTTTTCCAACTCATTTATTCTGCACGTTATCGATCGGTGATCGTAGTCAGTGGTTACATAATATTCCCTTCTGTACGAATCTTGATTGGATTTTGTGTCAGCTCAATAATTCGACACTCTTCCGTTGTAAGGGCTGGACGAAATGGTCGCTAAGGCTTCTCCATGAGTTTGTGAAACATTTAAGAAAAGTCTCAGATTCATGATTCTACTACTCTGTTCAAGAACTATTTTGTGTATTTATTTATCTATTTATTTATATTTTATTTATTTAGCCTGACCAGATTAGGACCTTACGGCCTTCTCTTACATGTGACCAGGTACAACACTCACCAAAGATATTGAAAAAATCACAGTAATAATAATAATATTAATAATAATAATAATAATAATAATCACAGTAATTGACACTAACAATGGTAATAACTGATTCTGATAATGCTAATAATAATTGACACTAATAATAATAACGATAATAATAATAACTGACACTAATAATAATAACCATAGATATACTAAAGGTCATTAAAAATTATATAGGTTGTTTTAGCACATTTGAATCCATGTTTAGTATTATAGAAGCGGATGGGATAAAGAAAGAGGAGAAGATGGAAATGGCAGTGACAGTGGCTGTTAGGAAGAACAGAATTCAAATAAAGAACTCTGCTGACATCAGGGAGGGAAAAGGTTTGACGAGAGTGAGCTGTAGGCTAGTATATGGAAGAGATGTCTATTGTAACAGAAGGAAGAAGTTTGGAAGAAATTTAATTTCTTGACATTTTGATGAAGATTTTCCGGAGAAAGCTTCTTAATACAGAAAATAATTTAGAGAACATGGGAGAGTTACATGATGGTACAGAGATTATTTTAGTTCGTTGAGAACGAATATTTATGCTGTGCATTTCAGTCAGCAGTTTAAGAGTTAGAGATAAATAAGAGGGAATCCAGTGATTGAGAAGACGATATAGCAAACATACAGTATGATTGTGTCTCCACTTATCGGCACGCAACCATGATAATTGTCCATAGACATGAGCGGGGTGGTAGAAATGGGGTACGTCACAAATGTATCTCACACAAGTATTTATCACCAGTTCTATCCTGCCTGAGGTTTCGTACGTTCTTGGAAAATAGGAACACTATAGTTAAGTATAGGGAGTATTAGTGTCTAAGACCTTCTTTTTATGATTCTTGAGAATCTTTTCTCTTCTGCAATTCTGGAGAGAATAGTGCTGGTAACTACTAATATCATTCTGGTGAGAAATTCCATATGTCATTTACAGATTACTTACCACTATCACGGTCAAAATTTGATCAACTTAAATTGTATTGCTTGGTGCGGGTAGTTTACTCACGACACGATCAACACTAGAAGTGCTTGTTTCCATTGTGATAAAAGTAGTATTGTAGAGCTGGGTTACTACAAGTTCTAACTGCATGGTGTCAGTTTCGATATTGTGGGATCGGAATGTTACTCCTGTGGGTTAAGCGCTGTGTCACCTCTGTTGGTCACTGGTGTCTGTTTATTTTAATATAAGACAGGGGCACAATACTAGATTCTAGGCGACTCTCAGAGGATATGTCGAGTAATACAGGGATGGAAAGAAAGACACATATCAGGATGTTGCTTTTCATTAGAGTGATGCTACCAGCCACATTGTCACTGCTCAACAAAAATGACGACTCTGCTGTCTGGTTTTTCCATTCACCAAGGTGCCCGATTCACTCCGAGAGAGCGAGACAACCCCACCCGGCTGATGTAGGTCAGTGCACCCTCGGGAAATCGATTCTCACAGGGTTATCAATGACCCCACCCCCTCCATCTCTGACTAACCTGTTGCCTACAGCAACAGGTCTCAGACAACCAGTGCCGTGGACACCTTGCTGTGGCTAATGCTTCCTGCATTGCGTGACCCCGCAAATGCTGACATGAAACGGCTCCGTCTCCAGCACTGCTGTTTCAGAACTGAGCAGATCCTAGTTCGAACAATGTTCCTAGCAGAGAAGCATGTGCTGTCCTGGCCACACCATGCCTCATGTTTCATGTAGAGAGCTATAAATATATCGTAATGGTCGCAGAGGAAGAGAACATGAAGCTTGGTCATGACTACCATTACTATAGACTAAGCATTAGAGGAAACATGCAGAGTAAAGTCGACTTTCGTCAACGTCCGATGTGGGGCGTATGATGTTCGCAGGATGTACCAGGAACCTGGACAACAGAGTTCGAGACGACTACTAGTGTTCATGGCTTGATGCGCTCCAGGACAAGAAGGGAAGACAGCATGTCAACAGGATCTGCGGAGCCAGACAGAGGAGACGACTACATTCACCTCTGATAGACGACAACCTGCGTGTTGTGATGAACTGCTGCGTCGTACAGAAAAATTAAGTAACTAGACCTTTGACTTTGACACACATAAAACAGGCTGTTGTTGTTGTTGTTTTGGTCTTATGTCCAGAGACTGGTTTGATGCAGCTCTCCATGCTGCTCTGTCCTATGCAAGATTCGTCACCTCCGAGTAACTATCGCACCCTACATCCTCCTGAATCTCTTACGTGTATTCGTCTTTTGGTCTCCCTGTAAGATTTTTATCCTCCACGCTGCCCTCCAATACTAAATTGATGATCGCTTGATGCCTCAGAATATGTCCTACCAACCGATCCCTTCTTCTGTTCAAGTTGTGCCACAAATTCCTATTCTCCCCAATTCTGTTCAGTTCCTCGTCATTAGTTACGTGATCTACCCATCTAATGTTCAGCATTCTTCTGTAGCACCATATTTCGAAAGCTTCTCTTCTTGTCTAGGCCGGCCGGAGTGGCCGAGCGGTTCTAGACGCTACAGTCTGGAACCGCGCGACCGCTACGGTCGCAGGTTCGAATCCTGCCTCGGGCATGGATGTGTGTGATGTCATTAGGTTAGTTAGGTTTAAGTAATTCTACGTTCTAGGAGACTGATGACCTCAGAATTTAAGTCCCATAGTGATCACAAGGGAACGTCCCCATCGCACCCCCCTCAGATTTAGTTATAAGTTGGCACAGTGGATAGGCCTTGAAAAACTGAACACAGATCAATCGAGAAAACAGGAAGAAGTTGTGTGGAACTATGAAAAAAATAAGCAAAATATACAAACTGAGCAGTCCATGCTCAAGATAGGCAACATTAAGGTGAGTACCAGCTGAGAAGCTCCGTGGTCCTGTGGTTAGCGTGAGCAGCTGTGGAATCAAGGGTCCTTGGTTCAAGTCCTCCCTCGATTGAAAAGTTTAATTTCAAGTTTTTATTTCTTCTCCGTCGATTTTAATTCCTAATCCTAATATCTCTTTTGTTTCCTTTACTGCTTCCGCAATATACAGATTGAATAACAACAGAGATAGGTTACAGCCCTCTCTCACTCCCTTCCCACGTGATGACTGGGTGTTGTGTGATGTCCTTAGGTTAGTTAGGTTTAAGTAGTTCCAAGTTCTAGGGGACTCATGACCATAGATGTTAAGTCCCATAGTGCTCAGAGCCATTTGCACCACTCCCTTCCCAACCACTGCTTTCCTTTCATGCCCCTCGACTCTTATAACTGCCATCTGGTTTCTGTGCAAATTTTAAATAGCCTTTCCCTCCGTGTACTTGACCCCTGCCGCCTTCAGAAGTTGAAAGAGAGTATTCCAATCAACACTATCAAAAGCTTTCTCTAAGTCTACAAATGCTAGAAATGTAGGTTTACCTTCCTTAACCTATCTTCTAAGACAAATTGTAGGTCGGTATTGCCTCACGTGTTCCAACATTTCTTCGGAATTCGAAATGATCTTCCTCAAGGTCGGCTTCTACCAGTATTTCCTTTCGTCTGTGAAGAATTCGTGCCAGTATTTTACAGCCGTGACTTATTAACCTGATAGTTTGGTAATTTTCACGCCTGTGAACACGTGCTTTCTTTGGGATTGGAATTATTATATTCCTGTTGAAGTCTGGGGGTATTTCGCTTGTCTCATACATCTTGCCCACCAGATGGTTGAGCTTTGTCAGGGCTGGCTCTCCCAAGCCCATCAGTAGTTCTAATGGAGTGTTTTCTACTCCCGGGGCCTTGTTTCGACTTAGGTCTTTCAGTGCTCTGTATCGTATCTCACATTTCATCTTCACCTACGTCCTCTTTAATTTACATAATATTGCCCTCAAGTACAACGCCCGTGTATAGACGCTCCACATACTCCTTCCACCTTTCTGTTTTCCATTCTTTGCTTAGTATTCGTTTTCCATCTGAGCTTTTGATATTCATACAAGTACTTCACTTTACTCCGGAGGTCTCTTTAATTTTCCTGTAGGCAGTATCTATCTTACCCCTAGTGAGATATGCCTCTACATCCTTACATTTGTCCTCTAGCCATCCCTGCTTAGCCATTTTGACTTCCTGTAGGTCTCATTTTTGAGATGTTTGTATTCCTTTTTGCCTGCTTCTTTTACTGCATTTTTATATTTTCTCCTTTCAATAATTAAATTCAGTATCTCTTCTGTTACCCAAGGATTTCTACTAGCCCTCGTCTTTTTACCTACTTGATCCTCTGCTGCCCTCACTATCTCATCTCTCAAAGCTACCCATTCTTCTTCTACTGTATTTCTTTCCCCTGTTCCTGTCAAGCTTTGCCTAATGCTCTCTATGAGACACTCTACAACCTCTGGTTCTATCCTTTTATCCAGGTCCCAACTCCTTAAATTCCTACCTTTCTGCTGTTTCTTCAGTTTTAATCTACAGTTCATAACCAATAGATTGTGGTCAGAGTCCACATCTGCATCTGGAAATGTCTTACAGTTTAAAATCTGGTTTCTAAATTTCGGTCTTACTATTATATAATCCATCTGAAACCTTTCAGTGTCTCCAGGCCCCTTCGACGTATACAACCTTCGTTCATGATTCTTAAACGAAGTGTTAGCTATGATTATGTTATGCTCTGTGCAAAATTCTGTCAGGCAGCTTCCTCTTTCATTCCTTACTAAAAAAATGGCTCTGAGCACTATGGGACTTAACATCTATGGTCATCAGTCCCCTAGAACTTAGAACTACTTAATCCTAACTAACATAAGGACAGCACACAACACCCAGTCATCACGAGACAGAGAAAATCCCTGACCCCGCCGAGAATCGAACCCGGGAACCCGGACGTGGGAAGCGAGAATGCTACCGCACGACCACGAGCTGCGGACCATTCGTTACCCCCATTCCATATTCACCTACTACTTTTCCTTCTCCTCTTTTTCCTACTATCGAATTCCAGTTCCCCATGAGTATTAAATTTTCGTCTCCCTTCAGTATCTGAATAATTTCTTTTATCTCATCATACTTTTCTTCAATATCTTCATCTGCGGAGCTAGCCGGCATATGAACTTGTACTACTGTGATAGACGTGGGCTTTGTGTCTACCTTGGCTACAGTAATGCGTTCATTATTCTGTTCGCAATAGCTGGCCCGTGCTCCTATTTTTTATTCATTATTAAGCCTAATCCTGCATTATCTCTATTTGGTTTTGTATATATAATCCTGTATTCACCTGACCAGAAATCTTGTTCCTCCTGCCACCGAACGTCACAGATGCTCACTAGATCAAACGTTAACCTGTCCATTTCCCTTTCTAAATTTTGTAACGTACCTGCCCGATTAAGGAATCTGACATTCCACCCTCTGATCCGTAGAACGTACTCTTTTGATTTTTTTTTTGCCTAGATGCATAGATTTTAAAATTTTGAACTGTCTAATATTAAAATCTGCGAAAAAAGTTGCATATAGATGAATATGTTTTCTTCGTGGCTGCTGCATGGAGAGAATGGCTTAGGTACAGGATGAGTTGGCGGTTGGAAGTTTTCGTCACTCCGGTTCTCAGAGAACGCCGGGCGAAGTCGGAGAAAACTGCTACACCTAGCGATGAAAACCCTGTCTCTCGTGGCAGCTGAAATACTCACAGTCCGCATCTCGTGGTCGTGCGGTAGCGTTCTCGCTTCCCACGCCCGGGTTCCCGGGTTCGATTCCCGGCGGGGTCAGGGATTTTCTCTGCCTCGTGATGACTGGGTATTGTGTGATGTCCTTAGGTTAGGTTTAAGTAGTTCTAAGTTCTAGGGGACTCATGACCATAGATGTTAAGTCCCATACTGCTCAGAGCCATTTGAACCATTTGAACCAAATACTCACAGTCGCCGTAAGATTCAAATGGTTCAAATGGCTCTGAGCACTATGGGACTTAACATCTATGGTCATCAGTCCCCTAGAACTTAGAACTACTTAAACCAAACTAACCTAAGGACATCATACACATCCATGCCCGAGGCAGGATTCGAACCTGCGACCGCAGCAGTCGCGCGGTTCCGGACTGAGCGCCTTAACCGCTAGACCACCGCGGCCGGCGCCGTAAGATTTTCTGGAAACACTTTCAGAATGAGAAGGTTGAACAAAAGTCGCAGTATAGTATCTTCTTACTAATAAACAGGTCGCTTAGGGAATGTCTTTAACACACAAGCTGACGGCGAAATATTACGCGTCGTTCGGACCGTGATAGTAGCCGATTCTCCGAGGATAGTTAATAGGCGAAGAAATCACTATGCGCTGGATTGCTAAACACACTAATCGTTTTATGAAGGTCCGTGGATCCAACATAGAATAGAAGTTCGTAGACAATATTTACTTTCCTTGTCACAAAATAAATTTTTTATTCTTCATAATTGCGATTACAAGTTGTATCTCCTCTGCACTTCAAATTACGTCTATATGCAAATTACGTATCTGACCCCTCCAGAAAAATGTCCAATAGGCATTCATCATGTCCAAAAATTGCGAAAGGCTTAGATGCTCTTTTCCACAGCAAAGAGCGTTGTCGTCCCAATTACGGCACCGTATCATCGCTGGTACTCGCAGCCAGAAAAGTACAATAATATTAGTTAACTCCTCCGCTGCGTTATTAAGATTGCCGTTCTTTTTCATTCACAAAATACACTCCTGGAAATGGAAAAAAGAACACATTGACACCGGTGTGTCAGACCCACCATACTTGCTCCGGACACTGCGAGAGGGCTGTACAACCAATGATCACACGCACGGCACAGCGGACACACCAGGAACCGCGGTGTTGGCCGTCGAATGGCGCTAGCTGCGCAGCATTTGTGCACCGCCGCCGTCAGTGTCAGCCAGTTTGCCGTGGCATACGGAGCTCCATCGCAGTCTTTAACACTGGTAGCATGCCGCGACAGCGTGGACGTGAACCGTATGTGCAGTTGACGGACTTTGAGCGAGGGCGTATAGTGGGCATGCGGGAGGCCGGGTGGACGTACCGCCGAATTGCTCAACACGTGGGGCGTGAGGTCTCCACAGTACATCGATGTTGTCGCCAGTGGTCGGCGGAAGGTGCACGTGCCCGTCGACCTGGGACCGGACCGCAGCGACGCAAGGATGCACGCCAAGACCGTAGGATCCTACGCAGTGCCGTAGGGGACCGCACCGCCACTTTCCAGCAAATTAGGGACACTGTTGCTCCTGGGGTATCGGCGAGGACCATTCGCACCCGTCTCCGTGAAGCTGGGCTACGGTCCCGCACACCGTTAGGCCGTCTTCCGCTCACGCCCCAACATCGTGCAGCCCGCCTCCAGTGGTGTCGCGACAGGCGTGAATGGAGGGACGAATGGAGACGTGTCGTCTTCAGCGATGAGAGTCGCTTCTGCCTTGATGCCAATGATGGTCGTATGCGTGTTTGGCGCCGTGCAGGTGAGCGCCACAATCAGGACTGCATACGACCGAGGCACACAGGGCCAACACCCGGCATCATGGTGTGGGGAGCGATCTCCTACACTGGCCGTACACCACTGGTGATAGTCGAGGGGACACTGAATAGTGCACGGTACATCCAAACCGTCATCGAACCCGTCGTTCTACCATTCCTAGACCGGTAAGGGAACTTGCTGTTCCAACCGGACAATGCACGTCCGCATGTATCCCGTGCCACCCAACGTGCTCTAGAAGGTGTAAGTCAACTACCCTGGCCAGCAAGATCTCCGGATCTGTCCCCCATTGAGCATGTTTGGGACTGGATGAAGCGTCGTCTCACGCGGTCTGCACGTCCAGCACGAACGCTGGTCCAACTGAGGCGCCAGGTGGAAATGGCATGGCAAGCCGTTCCACAGGACTACATCCAGCATCTCTACGATCGTCTCCATGGGAGAATAGCAGCCTGCATTGCTGCGAAAGGTGGATATACACTGTACTAGTGCCGACATTGTGCATGCTCTGTTGCCTGTGTCTATGTGCCTGTGGTTCTGTCAGTGTGATCATGTGATGTATCTGACCCCAGGAATGTGTCAATAAAGTTTCCCCTTCCTGGGACAATGAATTCACGGTGTTCTTATTTCAATTTCCAGGAGTGTATATGACTCTGTGTTGCATAGGCACATTCAATAAATAAAGCATCCTTTTCACTTCACTTATCCCAGATATGAGGTAAATAATATAAGCTCATTGCTATACACCAGTGTCAAATACGACGATCAGTGTGGACATCTATAAAAAGCAAATAAACCACGTTTTCCGATGCCAAGTGCAGAGAGGCTGCTAAATTACTGGTACGGAGTCTCGGATTTCGATTGGTCCATTGGCCTTCAACACGTGCAGATAAAACAATACAATAATTTTAAGCATTTGCTACTTACTTCTAGCATTATCTTATCGATATCAGTACCTCCTGTTTATTGTTAGTGGTAGACGCTTTTCATTTTTTCTTTCATTACATAGCCCCTTGCTCTTCTCTCTATTCCATACTCCACCCTTATTCTTATTATCTCCTCCCATTTCACCTTCTCCCTTCGTTAGATTACATAATTTATTTTTTTAATAGTTAAATACCGTAATGTGTTGTTTGGTTTATAACGAATATGGCAACTGCGAAACACGACCACAGTAGCTTCTAGCGTGCAGATCATTCAGTGATCAGCTAAACATTATAATCACCTGCTAACTATTTGTTGGTCCACCACTGGAACGCAGTACGATAGTGAATCGGCGTGGCAAGATTTCGACAAGTTCTCTGCAGGTTTTCACAGACATGTGGCACCAGATGTTAACGTGCAGGTCGCGTGATTCTCGTAAATTATGACCGGTGGTTTGTAGGCGCGGAGCTGGAGTCCGACAGCGCCTCAAATGTGTTACATCAGGTTCAGATCATATCATGGCCATGAGATCAGGTGAGTTAATTACCAAGCTTCTCAAACCAGTGTAGCACGATTGTGGCCTTTCAGAACGGACCGATACCCTACTGGAACATGCCATTGCTGTGAAGGAAGGTTCAAATGGTTCAAATGGCTCTGAGCACTATGGGACTTAACATCTATGGTCATCAGTCCCCTAGAACTAACTAACCTAAGGACAGCACACAACACCCAGTCATCACGAGGCAGAGAAAATCCCTGACCCCGCCGGGAATCGAACCCGGGAACCCGGGCTTGGGAAGCGAGAACGCTACCGCACGACCACGAGCTGCGGACTGTGAAGGAAGGCATCAAGTATGAAGAGAAGTAGGTGGTCCACAATAATGGTCACGTATTCTACAGCTGTCATGGTGGCTTCGATTTCTACTGCACGTTCCATAGAATCCCAGGTGAATGTCCTTCATAGCACAATTCTCGTTCGCATAGCCGGTAATGTCCTCAGCTTGCGTCATATTTCTGACGTGTTAAGGTCGGTTTGCTATTTCCTATCATCGATGTTTCTATGATGTTACATCAAGATAATGCAAGACCACATGCTACCCGTACTGTTTTGACTTACCTCAGTACAGACGGTGATTGACTGGCAAAAGCGTTCTCCATATCTGTTACCAACTGGGTTGCTGAGAGATTCGTATGCCACCATTAGCCACCCACTAAGGATGAAAAATATGGTACAGAGTTGAATCAGTATGGAATGATATATTCTTCTCTGTATCCAATCTCAGTTTGACTCAATGCCCAGTCGGGGTAGGGACATTGTTACTGCCAGCGATAACAGCTACCTGTCTGTATGTATGTATGTACTGAACAGGGGACCTAGAAACGACAGAGAGGCTTCGTCCCCGTCGTAGCCCTCATGGTACACAACCCCACATCAGGTTACAGCAGTGCATTCATCCCACCGCCGCCCCACGCTGAACCCAGAGTTATTGTGCGGTTCGGGCCCCAGTGCCCCCCCCCCCCTCCTCTCCACACCCCCAGAGAACGTCTCATTCCAGACTAGTGTAAGCCAAATGTTTGCGTGGTAGAGTAATTATGGTGTACGCGTACTTGGAGACATAGTGTAACTAAGGTGGAATAAGGGGAACCAACCAGCATTCGCCGAGGAAAATGGAAAATCGTCTTAAAAACCATTCACTGGCTTACCAGCACACCGGACCTCGATACTAATCCGCCGGGCGGATTCGTGCCGGGGACCGGCACGTCTTCCCGCTCGGGAAGCACTGCGTTAGACTGCACGGCTACCCGGGCGGGCTGCAACTATGTGTACTAAATTTCACACCATGTGTATCACAACACCATCGCCGTATTCAATCATGTTTTCTTCCTACTATATTGCAAACATACAACAATTAAATTCTAGATTTTTGCTATCCTTTCTGGTGTTGTAGATTTAAGTGCCAGCAGTGTATAAACACTTTACACTGATCATATAAGATGACAATATTAACACCGCACTGCTCAAACGCAAATTGATTTCTCATGGACGAAAGATTTGGCGGACTGGTAGGAAACTGGACCCTCGTTTGACAATGGAAGATTCGAATTACCGTCCAGTCGTGCACATCTAAGTTGCCAGCTGTTTCATTAAACCATGTGCGGCAAATGTCTCGACGGATCATTGAAAAGGAGAGGCTGATTTTCTTCCTCATCTTTGTCCCGTCCAAGAAAGGTCATTTAGGGTTTTAGAGACGACATGCAAGCTAGTATTGGGGGTTGGGATGGAAAAAAGAAATCGCTCGAGTCTTTTTGAAAGGAACCAATCCGGCATTGCCTTATACGATTTGTGGAAAACATAGAAAATTTAAACCTGAATGGGTTTGAACCACCACCATACCGAATGCGTGTCTAGTCGCCGTTGACGAGACCTTACTTCTTTCCTGTTACTGCATCTTGCCGCCCTGAATGTCCCAGATTCCTGCGATCATTCTGTTTACAAACAGACAGAATATTACCATTTAGTATCACATTTTATTACGGAAAGAAATGACTGCTCATCTCTGATAAGTAATTATGTGACACTCGAAGGTATGTATTACTCTTTCTAGTCATTCTAATTCCTATAGCTGCGCTTGTCAACGTGGAGTTGGAGAGACGCTGGGGAGATCATCGAATGAACCTACAAACCTGCAAACTGGCGGCTTCCAACGGACTGAAGAGCACGCAAAAAAAGATCTTACACAGCTCTTTACCAACACATTACCACACGGCAAAATGCACACACAAGGCGTGTTTAGTTTCAATTAACATTTCAATATACGCTTTGAAAATCAATAATAGATGCTAATCTTGTCTTTAAAACTGTAAAATACAATAAAAATAACAATACAGATACAGTCTGCACTTTACGTAAAAAAATATAGTCTGTATTACATCTTTTGTCATAGATAGTTTCAGAGTCATTTATTATTCTTGTCATTACAATTGCTGTTCTGCAAACTGCAGAGAAGTGCTGTTTTGTGTGGCTAACAAAATGCACCATCTTTGGACACAACTGAGCTGAAGTAGAATGGATAAGAAAGATGCTGCTGAAAGAGAGAAAATGTATGTTAAGTGACTTAAGGAACACGTAGCTTGGAATCCTGAAGCATTCTGCGCTTATTAAATAGCAAGATGCAAATAAACGAAAATGGAACTTCTTTCACTGGTCAGGCAATTTGGTTTCTTCTCTTTCAAATTACGGTTGCTATAGATTTACGGTTCAGATAAAACAGGAGTAGTCTGTCTCCAAAACCAACTGCTCGTGTGAATTTTCGTATAAGAAGGAATACTAACTTCGAGTCTTTTAATGAAAACGCATTTTCGTTGGACAGAGTAATCAGTAATCAGTACACTTTATTTAAACAATCTCTCTTCCTTCAAATAATTTCTCCCCGGCAGGAATCAAATGGTTCAAATGGCTCTGAGCACTATGGGACTTAACATCTGAGGTCATCAGGCCCCTAGAACTTAGAACTACTTAAACCTAGCTAACCTAAGGACGTCACAGACATCCATGCCGGAGGCAGGATTCGAACCTGCGACCGTAGCGGTCGCGCGCTTCCAGACTGAAGAGCCTAGAACCGCTCGGCCACTCCGGCCGGCCGGCAGGAATCCCGTGCCGCCGCATATAATCTTCATGATTTGTCCTCGATCGCTCAAAACAACATCGTTGCACTTAGTTTCTTTCAAAAGCTATTCATGCTACTGTTTCTCGTTTACATGGGGAATATTTGGCCTAGCTTCCGTATATTCTGTAAATGATGTTATAGTAAAACATTATGAGTCTCACTTTCCTACTTATTGTCATATGAATGCGAAGTTGAGGTCAGATGGTACTTCTTCTTGTGACTATAAACTCAACAGTCTGCATTCAAGGCACCCGTCATACCTATCGCCGCCGGCGAAATCTCCGAAGAACATTCGTATTTCGTTCGCTTCTTTCTGATGCGCCTCGACAAAGTTGTATAATGTATTAAACTGTCTTCCGTTTTCTCTTTCCCTTGTATTACACCTGTGTTGTAGGAGAGCTTGCGGGATGGATTACATATGCTATTTGTCCAGGAAATTTTTGGAAGTGTGTGAGTCAGAATTCGAAATCAAAAATTGTGCATGCAAATCTTTTCTCTTGCACTAACTTTTAAAAAAATGCACGAAACCATGAAGCGTTAACTCAATACACTTTTAGTGAAAAACTGTGGTTTTTCTTAGAATATAACCAGTATTTTGTGTCTCTTCTATGACAAAACTCTTACTTTCTTCGCCGGACATCATCAGAGGGCACAGTTATTAAAGAAATCACCATCCACAGCTTCATTCAGAGCCGCAGAGGAACTCTTGAAGTATTGACGAAATCCGCGAATGCGGCTATCGGTTGGTCCATTTTCTGGATATACGCAACAACGTGTCATTTTGGCAGTTCTCGCGCTGGCACTAGCAGGAACGTCTATGACGCGGAACTATTTGGAGAACACAGTAGCAGCCGAGGACAATACTGATGCGGATCCTACAATCTTATTTGAATTAGTTGTATCTGACATTATGAAATCCAATGTTAAAATTAGAGTAACTGCGAGACAAGCAGTCGCCACTGTGCTCCGTGGTAGAAAATCACTTTAAGGCCTCTATCTCCTGCAAAAATAACATAAGAAATTAATATTTCACATAGAATGAAGATTTATGTAGTTTCTCCCTGTGCCTGTCTTTCGACTCTCTTGGTCGCACATTGCAGGTCACGCAAAACTGAACGTTACACGAATCTCCTGCTGCAGTGGTTCATTGAGAACTCAAAAGCTTTGCTCAGCGGAAGTGGCTGCACAGTGGTAGGCGGCAGTGCCAGACTCCCATTCGTGAACTCGTGGTGGGAAGAGCCCTGCCCCATAGCCACCAAACGCCAACTACTTTAAATCGGACTATAGCGGCGGCCACCAGCAGCGTTTCACTCAGTAGGAGACGGTAGTGCCAGAGAGATATTGACAACAAATCAATAGTCAGTGGTAAGGCGTTTATCCACTTGGAAGTAATTTCTGAAAGTATCTGCCGAGGTGTTTCCACTGGAGTCGCGACGTGAAATAGACTAGTAATACACTATATGATCAAAAGGATCCTGACACCACCAAAAACATACGTTTTTCATATTAGGTGCATTGTGATGCCACCTACTGGCAGTTACTCCACATCAGCGACCTCAATAGTCACGTACAGCACAAAAGGGTACAGGCCGACCTCGTCTGTTGACTGACAGAGACCGCCGGCAATTGAAGAGGGTCGCAATGTGTAATAGGCAGATATGTATCCAGACCATCACACAGGAATTCCAAACTGCATCAGGCTCCACTGCAAGTACATACTATGGCAGTTAGGCGGGAGGTGAGAAAACTTGGATTTCATGGTCGAGCGGCCGCTCATACGCTACACATCAAGCCAAAACATGCCAAAGGACGCATCGCTTGGTGTAAGGAGTGTAAACATTGGACGTTTGAACAGTGGAAAAACGTTCGAGCAGCTCCTCATTAACCAAATGTTGCTGTAGTTAGTGCTATGCTTACCTTGAGATAGAGTAAAGAGTTGCGATACTGGACAGTGGTCGACTGGAAGTGAGTAATTGGGAGTGCTGAATCACGCTGTACCCTGTGACAATCCGATGGAAGAATTTGGGTTTGGCGAATGTCTGGAGAACTTCAGCTGCCAAGTCAGCCGTAGGCGCTATCGCGCTGCTTCCTGGGACCCTATTCTGTATCGTTCATACCGATCGGTGTAGTAGGTTTGTCTCGGTAGTGACGTCATTTTCGGTTCTTTATCGAACTACCCTATTCAGTAAGCTTCTCAGGTCTGTTGCCAAACTGTCCTCCCACCGATTTTACGACAATTGTACCGAGAGGTTTTGGATTTCGGTGTGGCCCTGTCGATAGGTGAGCTGTGGTTTATGTACACCTATAATTTGTTATTTTAAACATATTTAGCGGCTTTAGCTTTGGATTTAGTGATTGTGTTACTAAAGAATCACCAGCAGACGCATCTGGTTGGAAAGTGAGTTCATAATAGACTATTTTCCTTTGTTAGAAATATGGTTAGGTTAGGTTGTTACTGTGAATGATTACATCAAAAAAAATTTTCGGTCAATATTCTCTCAAAATACATGTTATTTTTATACAAATAAAAGTTTAAAGATCATTAAATATCACGACATCGGCTCTGCTTACGTATGTTACATGAGTGTGAACTGACGTTACTAGTGACTTTGTGTACTTTTTCTCACTAATGGGGCCGGCCGAAGTGGCCGTGCGGTTAAAGGCGCTGCAGTCTGGAACCGCAAGACCGCTACGGTCGCAGGTTCGAATCCTGCCTCGGGCATGGATGTTTGTGATGTCCTTAGGTTAGTTAGGTTTAACTAGTTCTAAGTTCTAGGGGCCTAATGACCTCAGCAGTTGAGTCCCATAGTGCTCAGAGCCATTTGAACCATCTCACAAATGGTTTATTTAGTAATCATCGAAATGTGTTTACAACTTTCAAGTAACAATGGAAAGCAATTATGTGAAACCTGATATTGGAAACCTTCCAAAGTATCACGTATTTATGACTTACACAGCACCGCTTGGCAACTAAGTCAAAATATGGTTCAAATGGCTCTGAGCACTATGCGACTTAACTTCTGAGGTCATCAGTCTCCTAGAACTTAGAACTAATTAAACCTAACTAACCTAAGGACATCACACACATCCATGCCCGAGGCAGGATTCCAACCTGCGACCGTAGCGGTCGCTCGGCTCCAGACTGTAGCGCCTAGAACCGCACGGCCACTCCTGCCGGCCAACGAAGTCAACCTACGTTCCTCTCCACAATAAGATAGGAATTGAGCGCTGAGTTTCTGTTGTTTGGTCTGGCCAAGTGGCTGGCTTGTGGGAATGCGCTACGAAAGAACATGGGACCGCGCACGGATGATTGCTAAATTTTTTTTCCTCTTCGTATATGTAACACTTTCTGAGACATTGTTCTTCGTGTAAGTTAAGATTTTTCTGCAATATTTGTTATTACTTACATGTAAGAGCGCACTTCCTCAGTAATGATTTCGTGATTTCTGTGTGTTTAACAAACGAAATATGAAATGGCTGGAGATGAAATTGCTCTGAGTGAAACAACCGACAGTGACCTTTATATTTTTTCTTGTCAGAAATTATTCATCATTTTTTCCAAATATTTAGCGGTTTCCGAGTATGCGGTTAGACAGGAATCTAAGAGCACAACTTAAATTACTGGGAATGTAACTAGCAGCAGTCATCTTCATAACCTTGCTTGTCACAAGTATTTATCTGCGATCGAATCCTCAACAACAGTAGACAGAGATGAAAGATCTCCGCCGTAATATTTTTAGACTGTAGCACCATATACGAAACATTTTCATTCATGAGATGCATGTTATAAACTGCAGGAGCTCTCAAAAAAGCGTTTTTTCAATTTTGTTTTTAAGACCCAAATCGCTGACGTGTCATATAGAGAAGCGGGCTACTTAATCATTTGGATCTCTAGGAGCGAGTTATAACAACACTCTGTTTATCTTTTTATTCTTTGAAACTCTCAGAATCAATTTCTCGGGTGTTTTTATAGATGTATTATTACAATATGGCACTACACTCTTTTTCCGAAATGTAAAATCCAAAACACGATGTCAGTGTGAATGAGAATAAGTTGATATAATACGGCATTTACGACAATCTGCAGAATACAGTCTAATACACTATCATTATTATGCATGCATGGAAACATGTGCTCAGGGAAAATGTAAAAATTTCTATGCATTTCAGTTGAGAAGCATGGAAATGGATATGCTGCGCCTGATACTATTAAGTAGGAGGCAAGAGCGATGAAGGCGGGCACATCAGCTCGATGGAGTGCGGCGTCACACGATATGGCAACGTAAACGCAATTTTCGGTACTTCGAAGAATAGCGCGCCTGTGTCGTCTGCTAGCTGCTTTGTGTTCGTGGCGCTGTGCGCGCTGCAGTGCGCAGGTGCGGATCTGCGGCCGCTTGCTTTTGATTGGCTTGCGCGACGCGAACAGACAACAACGCTTCGGTTCTCTAGACCCGAACCGTATCGCTAACGAAATGCATACTGAATAATGCAGGGGCAATAATTCGAGTACTAGACCGTTCGGCGATCTTGAGTACCGAAACGATCGGCACAATGGCAGAAACATACAGAATAGGCACCCTGGACTCGGGCAGGTGCGCCGGCCCCTGATCGAGTCCGCCCGGCGGATTAACGACGAAGGCTGGTGTGTCGGCCAGCCTAGATGTGGTTTTTAGGCGGTTTTCTACATCTCACTAGGTGAATACTGGGCGGGTTGCGATGCTCATCCTCAGTTACACAACTCACAGACATTTGATAACGTTGTCACTCTTTCACGGCTTCCACTAGATGCAGACAGTTGGGGTACACTAATTCCATGCTGGGGAGGGGACCCTATATAGGTGTACGATTAGGATGAAATAACAGGGTGAACCAGTTTCTTTAAAGTTCAAGAATTTAATCGAAACACAGTTCAAATTATTGGTCCACACTATACAAAAGTAAAATACAAAGAAAACATCTTATCTGTTGGCTGTAGGCTTGGGTGTGGCGAACACTTATGACGGCTATACTGCCCACAGTACGGCCTGCAAGTATCTTGCTGTATGGGCTCAATTCCTCTTTTTGGCGTCGTTCAATTTTACATACAATAGCCCAACAACTCGCAGCTATGCCTTAAGCCGTTTGCAGTCTTCATCCGAGGCATTTTTGTGCAAACTTGCAGGCAAAACTTCTGCTGCACCAAAAGGGTGTTGCCTCAGTCACTGCTGCCTACAGACTGTATGGCTGACTTTCCGTGCTTGCTCTAGGCAGCGTGCCAATCCGCCCTTGCCACCTTTTCCAGTCCTCAGAGACACTTTCGTTTCAAACTAAAGCACACTGGCTTTTACATAATACCTATCTCTTACATTGTCTTAAGCGTGACCATATCTTACAATCGTCAAATTTACATCAACATATTCATGTTTATACACACAAATATTTTTAAATGCAAATTTTATCAGAAAATTATTTAAGGTATATATATATATATATATATATATATATATATATATATATATATATATATATATATATGGTGAGTCACCTAACATTACCGCTGGATATATTTCGTAAACCACATCAAATACTGACGAATAGATTCCACAGACCGAACGTGAGGAGAGGGACTAGTGTAATTGATTAATACAAACCATAAAAAAATGCACGGAAGTATGTTTTTTAACACAAACCTACGTTTTTTTTAATGGAACCCCGTTACTTTTGCTAGCACATCTGAACATACAAACAAATACGTAATCAGTGCCGTTTGTTGCATTGTAAAATGTTAATTACATCCGGAGATATTGTAACCTAAAGTTGACGCTTGAGTACCACTCCTCCGCTGTTCCATCGTGTGTATCGGAGAGCACCGAATTAGGTAGGGATCCAAGGTGAAAGGTGATGGACCATAGGTACAGAAGAGACTGGAACAGCACATTACGTCCACATGCTAACACCTTTTTATTGGTCTTTTTCACTCACGCACATGTACATTACAATGAGGGGTGAAGTACACGTACACACGTGGATTCCGTTTTCAATTACGGATTGGAATAGAGTGTGTCCCGACTTGTCAGGCCATTAGATGTTCAATGTGGTGGCCATCATTTGCTGCACACAATTGCAATCTCTGGCGTAATGAATGTCGCCGGCCGGTGTGGCCGTGCGGTTCTAGGCGCTTCAGTCTGGAACCTCGTGACCGCTACGGTCGCAGGTTGGAATCCTGCCTCGGACATGGATGTGTGTGATGTCCTAAGGTTAGTTAGGTTTAAGTAGTTCTAAGTTCTAAGGGACTGATGACCACAGATGTTAAGTCCCATAGTGCTCAGAGCCATTTGAACCATTTCGTAATGAATGTCGTACACGCCGCAGTACATCTGGTGTAATGTCGCCGCAAGCTGCCACAATTCGTTGCTTCATATCCTCTGGGGTTGTAGGCACATCACGGTACACATTCTCCTTCAACGTACCCCGCAGAAAGAAGTCCAGAGGTGTAAGATCAGGAGAACGGGCTGGCCAAGTTATGCGTCCTCCACGTCCTATGAAACGCCCGTCGAACATCCTGTCAAGGGTCAGCCTAGTGTTAATTGCGGAATGTGCAGGTGCACCATCATGCTGATACCACATACGTCGACGCGTTTCCAGTGGGACATTTTCGAGCAACGTTGGCAGATCATTCTGTAGAAACGCCTATGTATGTTGCTGCTGTTTGGGCCCCTGCAATGAAGTGAGGACCAATGAGGTGGTCGCCAATGATTCCACACCATACATTTACAGTCCACAGTCGCTGTCGCTCTACCTGTCTGAGCCAGCGAGGATTGTCCACGGACCAGTAATGCATGTTCCGTAGATTCACTGCCCCGTGGTTTGTGAAACCCGCTTCATCGGTAAACAGGTAGAACTGCAACGCATTCTCTGTTAATGCCCATTGACAGAATTGCACTCGATGATTAAAGTCATCACCATGTAATTGCTGACGTAGCGACACATGAAACGGGTGAAAGCGGTGACGATGCAGTATGCGTATGACACTACTTTGACTCAGTCCACCGGCTCTCGCAATGTCCCGTGTACTCATGTGTGGGTTCATGGCAACAGCAGCTAACACACCAACTGTACCCGATTTTACTGTGACGGGCCTGTTACGGACCCGTTTGTGTGCTACGACCATACCTGTTGCATACAGTTGGCGGTAGATGTTTTGCAATGTGCGGCACGTTGGATGCTCTCTGTCCGGGTACCGGTCTGCATACACCCTGCAGGCTTCAGCTGCATTTCGTCGACACTCGCCATAGATGAGTATCATCTCCGCCTTTTCAGAGTTCGAATACACCATGGTCACAGTTCCTACAACACTACACTATCACAGACTTCTGGTAACACGGTGTACTACAGTTGGTCTGCGTGCGGAGACGAATGCAGAATAACAATAGCAGCAAGCGCTACATTCGGACACTGCGACAGCTAGACCAAACGACAACAGTGCACTACAGCCACACTCGTAAACACGGTCGTCATCGTAAACACGTCCCTGCAGATGCTGCTCGCCGACCGTGGCCCGTGTTTGTTACAACACGCAACTGAACGTCGGAGGTTTCAAGCGTCAACTTAAGGTTACAATATCTCGGGATGTAATTAACATTTTACAATGCAACAAACGGCACTGATTACGTATTTGTTTATATGTTCAGATGTGCTAACAAAACTAACAAGAACCATAAACAAATACTGTTATAAGTCCCCAACGAAAGTGCAGCTGTCAGCAACCAAGCTTCCCGCAGCTCGTAAATGCGTGGCCAGTACGCTAATATTTTGTATTATATATTAAAGTCTCGCAATTTGTTATTCTGCCAATACCTGTCTGTTACATTCCAAACCATATACAAGCTTTTCTGCATACCTTGTCACTTCAGCACCCTGCCATAAAGCTCCATATCTGTAAACACTCTACTTTAAAATGAATCATTCATTTTAATAGGAATCTTCCCCACCACTGAGAATGGTGCTGGCAGTATTAGACCGTTCGGCAATAGGCGTGACTGTATTATATGACATGGAGATACACTATACTGCCCATTACTTCCTGTAACAACTGGAAATCGAAGAAAGAGTTTCCGTCTCATGGTGTCTGAAAATTTCTGTTTGTACAATGATTAATCAAGGTTAACCATGGGAATGTAGATGAACAGAAAAGGCCGACCATACTGTAGTCGTAACCCTGACAAGAGCTCACATTTCACACGATGACTGAAATACAGTGCGCGCCAGATTTACATATCATCAGGTTTCTCTGGATAAGAAATATACATTTTTTAAATGCAAGCTTACAAGTTTATATCTTCTGATATTTTCAGTGGCACGAGAAACGCGAAGCGATAGTGGAACTTAGCTAGCCAATAGGTAGCAGTTGACTCCGAGATGCCGATTCATCTCCCGATTAAATCACGAAGTCGTTTCGTTCCATGATCAACATGAGATGCTCTTACTAATTCCCTGAGTGAATACGCTCTCACCACAAGACTTTGCCAACAAGGTTCATTGCGGTGGATACCTACTCCATGACCTGAACATTAAATGTCATCTGCTTTAAAAAGCCAATAAGAGCGTTCCTGGCGGGTCCTGTTTTAATAACTCGCTTCCAGAAGTAAATGATACTGCCGTCATTGGTATTAATTCCATTTACAACCCTAACTGGACGTTACTACAAGAAATCGTTCACTTTTACAATTGAGTTCTGATGGAACTCTGCAGATGTTAGAGTTCCATTATCTGGGTGGCCCTAATCGTCTACGTATCTTTACGTTCGTGGTTTTGTAATTCACAGAAAGGGCCTGATTAACAATTACCATATTCTTAGTGAAAATTAATAATTACGAATTAGAGGAATTACATGGTATTAAGATCACCCCAAAATACTTTCATGTGCAACGAATTATACAGGGTGGTTATAATTTACTTAAACGTTCAAACCGCTGTACAAATAACACCACTGGACAGAATGACATCAAATTGCAACGCAATATTATCAGAGAAGGGAGAAAACGTATGGCAGAAGAAAAATAAATAGCTACAAAATGTAGCAATAGATGGCGTTGTAAGCATCATAATTTTATAGTGAACGACTACAAGTGACAAATGAATCATACAACAATGCATAAGGTGTACGTTTGTCGTTAAACAAACTTTACTACTCTCTGTGCATTGGTGTACAGGTGTCATACTGTTAGTTACGTAATCTCATCCATCACGGCAAGGTCATGTCACATTGGATGGGAAAAATCGGTTTTTAATTGTCCTGAAGCCAAAAACCGCATAAAAAGCATCAATAAAAATCAAATCTGATTATTAATTTCCGTGTGACTGGCACAAAACATGTTCAATATGCTGTCCACCGTTTTCTGCAACAAGTTGAAATCGAGAAACAGCATGTTCCACAAATGACCGAAGTGTTTCCACGGTCACGTTCAGAATGTGTTGCGCAATGCCTGTCTTCAATGCAGCTAATTTTGCAATCGGAACTCTGAACACAACATCTTTCAGACAGCCCCACAGCCAGAAGTCACACGGATTAAGATCAGGTGATCGAGACGCCCAGGCTGTAGGTAAATGGCGGCTGACAACTCTTGCATCTGCGAAATGGCACTTCAGCAGCTGCTTAAATGAATTTGCAATGTACAGAGGTGCGCCATGTCGCACAAAAATGATCCCATCCACACATCCACGCTGTTGGGGAGCTGAATGTAGTGGTTGCGCAAAGACACTCATAGCGCTTACCAGTGACGGCACAGGTAACAGGACCGGAAGCACCTGTCTCTTCGAAAAAATGTGGCCCTATGATAAATGATGCCGTAAACCCCTCACCATACGGTGACCTCTTCGGGATGGAGTGATAGTGGTTGATTTGCGTGTCGATTTTCTGTTGCCCATATTCGACAGTTCTGTGTATTGACGTATCTTGTCAGATGGAAGTGGGCTTCGTCTGTCACAAAATCTTCCATGGCCAATCATTGTCCACTTCCATGAGAGCAAGAAATTCTAAAGCAAAGGTCTCTCTAATTGGAAAGTCAACAGGAAGCGACTCCAGCACATGGGTAATTTTGAATGGATAGCAAAGAAGGATGTTTCGTAGCATTCTACGCACCGTGCTCTTGGGTATGTCCAATGTTCGGGCAATTCTCCGTGCACTACACGTTTGCACACCACCACTCGTCTCCTCCTGCATTGCTGTGGCCACTGCTTCCACTGACGTCTGATCAATTCTTTTCCTCCCTGTACCAGGCTGGACACCAAAAGAACCCGACTTTTCGAATTTCCGAATCGTTTTCTCCAGACCCATGACAGACATCGGGCCAACGCCTTTTTTCAAATTCTTCAGTGTCCGAAACTTCTGCAGAGCGACGTGTGCACAGTCATCATTCTTGTAATACAGCCTTACAAGTAGAGCGATCCTGCATTGAGACTGTCATGGCGAACGTCGCAGAAGCGAAAGGAGGAAAAACCGTGTACCCGGCGTGTTTATACCAATGGGTCGTGCGCATGACAAATCTTTTCAATTACGTATTCTGACACGGGCAGCTCCATCTATTGATCAACTTTCACGCTATTTTCTTCTTCCACCATACGTTTTCTCCTTGCAGTTTGACGTCATTCAGACCAGAGGTGTTATTTCTATAGCGTTTTGAAATTTTAACTTTAATTATAATCACCCTGTACACTCCAAGAGAAAAAAAATTTGGCACCTCGAAGGAATGACCCGAATGAGCCGGAAATCGCTAGATGTATTTTACATGTACACAAAAACAAATGATTACAGTTTCAGAAAAAAATGATGATTTATACATGAGAATGAGCTCCACAAATTGAGGAAGTCAGTAATGTGTTGGTCCAGCTCTGACCCTTATGCAATTAGTTATTCTGCTTGACACTGACTGATAAAATTGTTGGATTTCCTATTGAGGGATATCGAGCCAAATTCTATCCAATTGACGCGTTCGATCGCTAAAATTCCGAGCTGGTTGGAGGGCTCTAGGGGGGCTGCCTATAATGTTCCAAACTTTCTAAATTTGGGAGAGATCCAGCAAACTTGCTGGTGAAGATATGGTCTAGCAAACACGAAGACAAGCAGTAGAAACTCTCGCTGTATGCGGGCGGTCATTATGTACCTGAAATATAAGCCCAGGATAGTTTGCCATGAAGGGCAACAAAATCGAGCATAGAATATCGTCGACGTACCGCTATGCTGTGAGGATGCAGAGATAAAAACCAAATGGGTCCTGCTGCGAAAAGAAATGGCACCCAGACCACCACTCCTTGTTATCGGGTCATGGGGCGGGCGGCAAACAGATTGGTTTCCCACTGCTGTCCAGGGCAGCTCCAGACACATATTCGGCCTGTAATCTCATCGACTGGAGTATAAATGTCTTCACTGTGAATCCCGCCTCGAACTGACAAGTGAAGACTTGTCTGCAGTCTGGAGTGATGGTCTGTGGTGCCATTTCTTTCCGTAGCAGGATCCTTTTGGTTGTCATCCGCGGCATCCTTACAGTACAGCGGTACGTCGACGACATTCTACGCCCCGTTTTGTTGCACTTCATGGCAAGTAATCCTTTGCTTACATTTCAGCAAGGTAACGATCACCCGAACACGGCGAGAATTTCGACCGCTTGTCTTCCTGCTTACCAAAGCCTACCCCGGCCATCAAAATCCAAGGACCGCTCCATAACAGAGAACGCTTGGAACATTATGGGCAGGGCCCTCCGTCCAGCTTGGGATTTTGACGAGCTAACGCGCCAGTTGGACACAATTTGGAGCGATGTCCTGCAAGTCATCTAACAACTTTACCAATCAATGCCAAGCCGAATAACTGTTTGCATAAGAGCCATACGTAGACTAACGCGTTGCTGACTTGCTAAGTTTGTGAAGCTCTTTCTCCTCAATAAATCATCCATTTTTTATGAAGTGGTAATCGTTCGTTTGTCTGTACATGTGCATCACATCTGTCGATTTTCGTCTCATTCGGATAATTCTTTCGTGGCGCGTCGCATCTTTCTTTTTTTTTTTATCTTATAGTGTATTACCTGATTTCTGTTTGTCTTTCGTCTCGGGAACATTTTGATACGGTTTATTAAAATTTTTGCACTAATTAATTAATAACTTCCTCTTTAAACAAAGTATCAGACTTCCATTCAAATCCGTGTACCTGCACCTTGGCAGCGCAGTAGCATTAAAATACAGAGGACAGGTAAAATAATGTGAACACCTGTACTTACTTGGGAATGGTTTATTAATAAGGGGTCGGACCCCCATTTTCGTGTAACACAGCTGCGATTCTTCCTGCATTACTGACATATAATGATTGTATAGTCTCCAGTGGAATGTTATGCCACTCTCCAATCAGAAACTCTTATAACTCCTGTAGTGACGAGGGAGGCGGAAATCTGCTCCGGAGTCTGCGATCCGATATTGTCCACAATGGTTCGATGATGTTCAAGTCTGGGAATTGTGCTGGCCAGAGAGACGCTGCAGTTCAGTTGCATGTACTTCATACCACGACTGTACCGTCTTGGCTGTTTGAATGGGTACGGCACAACATTTGAATCATGAGGTGCACCTGATCACCAAAGATGTTCACATAATCGTTGGCTATAACACGGCCTTTGAGAGTAATGATGGGACCAGCAGGATGCCATGATATGGCTGCCCACACCACCACACTTCCACCTCGATGCTTAACCGCCGGACTGAAGCAATCACTATTCTAGCGCTTCTTTTGGCGTTCTCCAGACGTAAACCCGGCCCAGTGTTGGAAATAACGAAAACGTTGACTCGTCGGAGTATATGACGTGTTTCCATTGATGAGCCCTCCAGAATTTATGCTACTGACACCATGCTTTACGCTTTTATTCGTTGGTTGTCGTCACTAATCTGTTAGATGTAGCAGCCCGTTCGTGAATATTCGCTTTATGGAGTTTTCGGTGGACAGTGTCGATAAATACGGGGTCTCGCACATGGCTATTGAACTCTGAAGTCATTTTAGGCGCCGTAGTTTTGTGTTGTTTCGACACAATTCGTGTTAGCGTACGATAATCTGTATCATTTAGTTTTGGATTGCCCCCACTATTACGTTTACACGATTATGTCTCTTCGTATTTTGCGTAGACTGTCAAGACTGTTGAAACAGTTGCACTTAAAACATTCAGTAAGTTGGCTGTCTTAGTTACTGACGGTTCAAATGGCTCTGAGCACTGTGGGACTTAACTTCTGAGGTCGTCAGTTCCCTAGAACTTAGAACTACTTAAACCTAACTAACCTAAGGACATCACACACATCCATGCCCGAGGCAGGATTCGAACCTGCGACCGTAGCGGTCACGCGGTTCCAGACTGCAGCGCCTAGAACCGCTCGACCACCTCGGCGGTTACCGATGCTCCAACTAATCGCGCCCACATAGCCTGTCCCCTTCGGAACTCTGTTAGGTCTTTCATTGCATGTCGACCTCGGCCTCTGAATGCAAATACGAAGTATGCACTATTCGTCAACAACCTGCACTGATTCCTAGTCCGTACTGAACACGCAAAGTCCGGTGCGACACGTGCCTTACCTGCTTTGTTGACCGTCAAACGCAACTATCCCATTACTACCACTGTTCACATTGATTAGCTTATCCCCTGTACTCACGCCTTCTGGTGTCATACTACAGACTCCATTATTAACAACCGGCAGCCGCATTTACGGTATGGAATAGCATGTTGTTTCATTACGCTATTTTCTCAGTATAATAAGTATACAGTATTTGTTCATTCCACTATAAGCAAACAATATTTATGAGAGTGGTTGTTTGAGCTTTGTGTTCCTGTTATATGTATTTATTTAAGTATGGTGGACAGTGTGATGTAAATCAGGGTTGGCGTAAGATTGGGAAAAACTGAAAGTGCACGTTATTGTGTCACGTTACGAGTCACACCGCCATACATACCGCGATTCATTTAACTTCTTTCAGCATGCAATTTCGCTTCTGGACATTGCAAATTCCAACACCATGAAGGCGGCACGCAGTGAACTTCAAACTGGTTTAGATTATGTGGGGTCCCGCCCACTCGTCTATTATAGGGTGCCTAAAGGATGCTGCTTTCTCGAATAGCTGTACAACAGTTCAAGAAAATCAGATTAATAATTTTTATTGCCATAAAGTAGATTGACAATACTTAACTTTGATTTAAAACAATGCGTCGCAAGCAAATGACGACCTGCAAACAACCAGTGTCCTTTGCTACATGCAATGCCCACGCAAGTAATGGATATGGATCACAAGTAACATCTCTACTAGAGTCCGTCTGCTAATGTCCGGGTCGGTATAGATTAAAATTGGAAGAGCGCCTATAAGAGTACCTCGGGGAACGCCAGATATCATTTCCATTATTCAGTTATTGAATACGGGACCTTTCTGGCGGAAATCACGAACCCACTCGCAAAACGGAGGCGATACTCCACATGCAAGCGGTTTGATTGAGGGACGGTGCCAAAAGTATTCTGGAAATCTAGTAATATGTAATCAATTAGAGATCCATTGTCGATAGCCCTCACTCATTGCTTCGTGTGAATAAAGAGCCAGTTGTGATTCACAAGAACGGTATTTTCTGAATCCGTTCCATGTTTCGATAGTTTTCTTTGAGGTAATTCATAATGTTCGAACGCCATATACAGTGTAGTCCATCCGCAGTTTTGGAAGAGACTACCTCGAAGACTATACATCGGGTAAAAATTGTGGGTAAGACAAGGTCGTAAGCTCAAAGGGGGACATCAAATGATACTATACGTGAATCCCAGCCCCCGCCCCCTTGAGTAGGGCGGGGGGCATTTTTTAATTCTTAAATGGAAACGCCCATTTTTTCTTGCAGATTCGGGTTCTCCATAAAAAAGTAATCAAGTTTTGTCTGAAACATTTTTTAAACTATTGGCAGGTGGCGCTGAAAACGAGAAAAATTAAAATTGTGGAAGAACTCCGATTTATTTAGAATGATCCGAGAAGGACGCATCAAATCGATGCAACATGTCCACCAATTCTTTCGTTACGCCAAATTAAGTTATTTTTGTACAAAAAGTACTGTATCCTACTTTTAACGTTACCCAAGAACAACGACATGGACATAGTAGAACGATGTTCCCATTGGGTGCTTCATTAGTGTGAGTCCCCTTGCCTCTCACATATTGGGGTGCTTCATTAGTGTGAGTCCCCTTGCCTCTCACAATTTGGGGTGCTTAATTAATGAAATCAGCCACGAAGAAATTGTTCAAAATTATCCCCATTTTCTTCAAGGCATAAAGTCAATCATCTGCGAAAGTTGTCCACAGTTTTGAGCAGCACATCCCATGGTATGGCTGCACACGCTCTTCGAATGCGTTGCTCCATATCGTTCGGGTTGTGGGCTGTCTTTCATAAACAATATTTTTTAAATAACCCCATAAACTTGATAATGTGAATGAAAGGGTTTGTGCATGGCTGTGTTAGGATTAGCACGGGCTTGGCAGTGAACTCTTACTTGTCAGCTTCAGTATATACCGAAGGTTTGCCAGTATTTCCACCTTTCATTCAAAATTAAGATCTTTTCCCGATTTATAGAACACTTACGTTGTATGCAGCCTGGTGCGAGTTGCAGTTCGGTAGGTTTCCGCTCGGCTTTCCTACTGGCGATTTGCTGCAGCGTGTTTACAGTTAGGTGCAGGTAAATTGACGAAAGGAACCGCCCATTGCACTACTTAGATATAGATGGTGTAAAACTGTTGGCCTGGCTAGAACGTTCTCCACAGTAGTGACCCACTGAAGGTATCTGGTCATGGGTTGCGCAAAGACTGGCACGCCGGCCGGAGTGGCAGAGCGGTTCTAGGCGCTGCAGTCTGGAACCGCGCGACCGCTACGGTCGCAGGTTCGAATCCTGCCTCGGGAATGGATGTGCGTGATGTCCTTAGGTTAGTTAGGTTTAAGTAGTTCTAAGTTCTAGGGGACTGATGACCTCAGAAGTTAAGTCCCATAGTGCTCAGAGCCATTTGAACCATTTGAACCAAAGACTGGCACACTATCACTCACCAGCCACAACGATTGATGAACCATGGCACAGAGTTGAACTGACATGGAATGACGTACCTGTATCTGTCATCGAAGCTCATTTAGAGTTGGAGCCGTCGTTGCTTTGAGAGATGTCAGCTCTGAACTACATTTCGCAACGTGTGTGGCACCAAAACATCACCAATTTGAATCATTTATTCTTCCTACAGTACTGTATACGCATAATGAATAACATTTCGTTATTTGGTATCAATTCTGGTATTGTGATGCTGATGGTCAGCAGTATACCATCACATTATAATCTAGTTGTATGACATCGAAACTTACACGCATGCCGAAATTAAAAAAAAGCGAATTTAAAGAAAGAAAAAAAGAGTTTATGAAAAGAACGCAACAGAGAACGAATGCATAGGACGGGGGCAGCAGTGGCAGGAAAGCGAGAGGAAGGAGACAGTCGGAGATATACAGATGGTGGGCGGCTGCTGCGCAGTTTCTGGGTTTGTCGATAATCTGGGGCGTTCCATAGCAAGGGGAGGACGGCAGCCACAGGTGGCCAGCCTAGCTGGTGTAGGCGTGGCGTTAAGTCTGCAGCTTGCTATACTCTTCGCCAGACTGTCAGATTTCCGTCTTGTGCTGATCTTTAGAATTGCTGGTCCTCTCCTCTTCCTCGCAAACCACCTTTACAAAGCTTAATCAGAGATATACTTCCACCAGCACTCCTATAACTGCTATTTTTTTCTGTCTACTACTGTACCTGTAATTACATATTAATCAGCGCCCCTCTCTACGGTATCATAAAAAAGGTGAGTCGCTCGACCTTCTACTGCAGCTTGTCCCCTTGTGGTATGAGATCACTTCTACTGATGAGCACTTACTGTATCTTGCGTTTTACGGTTAGTTAGTTACATGTTCCACGGAACGTTTGCAGGGCACAAAAATGTAGATGGAATCGGGTTACAAGTTGCAGGAGCACTTACCTTTTATATGTGTGAGTAAATACTGATTTGTTACAGATTATCAGGTAAATCTATGAAAAATACGAGAGCGTGCTGAAAAATATTTCACCGAATTTTATTATTCTGTTCTCAATATCGGTATACGTATTACATGTCATGCGTATTACTCCGTCGACTTTTCCGCTCGTTGACGTAACTTGTAACCTGCCGCTAGACGACTCCGAATTCTGGCGTGTAACATGGCGGTGGTAACGTACCTATAGGTGACTAAAGTAATGGGATACTGATATGCAGATATACAGATGGCGGTAGAATCGAGCACCGGTACACAAGGTATAAAAGGGCAGTGCATTGGCGGAGCTGTCATTTGTACTCAGGTTACTGATGTGAAAAGGTTTGCGACGAACTTATCTGTTAGGACAGGGTGGCGAAATTTGGCGTTAATGGGATAACTGACATGAGTGCTTTTACTAACAGCACGACATCGGCTGCAGCGCCTCTCCTGGGCTCTTGACCATATGGGTTGGACGATAGACTGGAAAATCGTAGCCTAGTCAGATGAGTCCCGATTTCAGTTGGTATGAGCTCACGATAGAGCCCAAGTTTGGCACAGACCCCAAAGCCATGAACCCAGTTTGTGAACAAGGCACTGTGCGAGCTGGCGGTAGTCCCATAATGGTGTGGGCTGTGTTTTTCTGGAATGGACTGGGTCCTCTGGATGTTCGGCTACTTGGGGACAATTTACAGCCATTCAGGGACGTAATATTCCCAAACAAACATGGAATTTTTGTGGTTGACAATGCTCCATGTCACCGGGCCACAATTGTTCGCGATTGATTTGAGAACGTTCTTGACAATTCGAGCGAATAGTTTGGCCTCCCTGATCACCCGACATGTATCCTATCTAACATTTATGGGACATAATTGAGAGATCAGTTGGTGCACATAATCCTGAACGGGCAACACTTTCGCAGTCATGGGCGGCTATAGAGGCAGCATGCCTCACTATTTCTGCAGGGGACTTCCAACGTCTTCTTCAGTGCATGCCACGTCGATTTCTTTTACTCTATGCCGGCAATAAGGATGTCCTACACGATATTAGAAGGTACTCCACGACTTTTGTCACCTCAGTGCATGTGGGTGCGTGAGAAACAGCGTACTGTAACCGAAACACGAATTCGAAGAGTTCGTCCACACACGGAGCACTCTCTCCCTCGAGGATAATAATACCAGACCACGCACGAGCGCTTCAACATCTGCTACACCGACGCTTTGGGTTCACTGTCACCGATCATCCACCATACAGTAACGATTTGACCCCATCTGATTTTCATCTGTTTCTGAAACTTAAAGAACACCTTAGAGGTCTTTACTTTGGCAGTGATGAATCGGGCAAGCAGAAATGACGTTGTGGAAAGTCAAACCTTTTTTTAGTGACGGTATTAACAAACTGGTCTCTCGTTGGGAGAAATGTGTTCGTCGCAGAATGACTATGTTGAGAAATAAATATGTAGACGTGACAAATAAAGATGCAGAATGTTAATGACGTTTGTTTTATTTAAAAAGCATTAAGATTTTTCACATGAAATATTCGTATGCAATACTTTTCAGCACACCGTCGTAATTAACGTTAGCAGCGCCAAGTATAGGCTCTATATTTTACATTAAGTAATACTGCAGATATTTCACATCAAAAACACTCGATCTGATAGTTTTGCCGCAACTTAATGCAGTCATATTTTAGTAGATGGTAATTCAAAGGAAAGTGATGAAAGTAATTTTTTCGACTACCGTCGTCATTATGGTAAAGAATACCTTAGCCAAACAGTCTTGCGAGTTCCACAGATAACAGCATTTTCTGCTCTAAATAGGAGGTATGTTATTGGGATAGCATGCCTGGTGCAAGCCGAGATAACGATATTATCACATTCAGTGTCATGTTCCACATCCGGTGTCAGATCACACACTTGGGCTCCTTGATGCCCCCACTACTTCTCCCCTGGAGAATCACCGGGAATTGATCAAGGTCACCCTGGGGAATAACCCAGGCCGTTGTGCAACTTTATTCAAGGTCATGACGTAATTATATAATAGTCACGTGTTATAAAAACGGCGGAACACGCTTTCCCTCCCCTCTCCGGCCCTCTCCACCCCACCCCTTCCCTGCCCTGCCCTTCCCTTCCCTTCCCTTCCTTTCCCTCTGGACCAATGATTGGGACACTTGAGTGGGGCGAGTCATCCTGTAGCTGGACAACATAGGAAGAGGATGTGTTTAATTGTTATTAACAATATTACGTGACACCGGCAGAGACCACATCCAGGCAGATATGTAAGTACTCTCGTAATGCCATATTTTAGCGCAGTTTACACATTTTCGCCCTCTTTAGTATTTTGTGCAATTAGGCAAGAACCACCGTCTGTTCCTGATGTCATGATGGTCCCAGACAATCTCAATGTTGTAAGTGCCTGAATTAAATGTTAGTGATATTGAGACACACGTTCCCCACCTTCATCTTTTATGACTGGGACACCTGAGTGCGTACCACAGGTTGTAAGTTGTGTGTTTTGTTAATAACAAATTAGGTCACTAGAGGTCTATTTGTTAACAAATTGCCGGCCGGTGTGGCCGTGCGGTTCTAGGCGCTTCAGTCTGGAACCGTGTGACCGCTACGGTCGCAGGTTCGAATCCTGCCTCAGGCATGGATGTGTGTGATGTCCTTAGGTTAGTTAGGTTTAAGTAGTTCTAAGTTCTAGGGGACTGATGACCACAGATGTTAAGTCCCATAGTGCTCAGAGCCATTTGAACCATTTTTTGTTAACAAATTAATATTTTGAGGCACCAGCAGACAGCACACCCAGGCAGATATGTAATTATTCTCATATTTCCACAATTTTACCATATTACCCTAGTTGTGTGTGTCAACATTGTGTCACGACATCCCATCACCATGTAGCATCATGACGTCCATCGGTCGCATAGATGTGAAGATGCTCTCAGCTCTGTCGACATTTATCTTCATTGCTAAGCCACCACTCCATTACTAGGGTGTGACGTCATGGTGTTAGAGATGAACACATTGGCAGAAATAGACGTCATGTCGATGACGCCATAGACAGTTCTATAAGCACTACCGATTTCTTACCAAAGACATTGTATAAGAGATACCATATAAGAGATACTACATAACAGGTTTATGTGACATCATAGAAAAATTCTGATGTTGCCAACCAAAGAAAGGCCTACTGTATTTGTAGCACAGTGCTGCAAAATACATAACAACCTCAGCGAAAATCACGTCGTCTGCAGATTAGCCCTCCCCTCAGAGTGCGACATGTGGTTGTGTTGTCGTGAACGCCTATGCTTTTGGACACAGGGTCCAGCAGTGGTCGATAAATTGGCGATATAATGCACACCTGTCTGGTGCCTGATTCTGCTGCTATATCAGTTCTGGATGATGAATCTCCCGCCCTCGTTAATTACGGCAAACACATCTCAAGACGCCGGTGAAAATATCAAAGTCTGGTGCAAATACACACTGCCGTCGCTCCTGTATTCTCTAGATAACGCCAGTACGGTATGGAACTCATAGTACGTTCGTGATCACCAGATCACCTACTAAGCGGATGAATCCTCCTTAAAACCAGTAACTGGACTTGTTACTGATACAGTCAATCAACACGCTCGAAAACACAACTGAAAATCAGAATCAATGTAAGATAAAGAAAATAGAGCGATCCTCTCTCTAGCCCCGTTTCTTGTGAGAGGTATTGGATCCTGCACTGGATTACCTGTTCGCCCAACTTGAATCCCATCGAGCAAGTGTTGTATGCGTTGGGGAAATGTACTCGTACTACAGCACCTCCACATTTACCAGCAACCATCCATCAGTTGCCAACCGCGCTGGTGGAGGAATGGAATCCTTTACCACAGATATATCGCACCAAACTTATGGCGAGTAGGTGAGCACGTTGCTGAGTATGCATTGCCCTGGCAGTCTGTGTTAGTATCGTAAAAGTGGTACACAAACACTGAATTGCATCATACCATGACAATATGACCACATACAACAAATGCTTTTTACTAACGATGATTATTCACTGTAGTAGCAAAAACCCATCGGGTATAGGTCATGATGGCGAGACTTTGGCGTGGACACCCAAGAGTCGTGGGATAGGGGCGTGGAGTCCAGCAACGACGAGGAACATGCGTAGTGCTCCTCTGAACACCAAAAATGGATACTTAGAGGTCTGTATTTATTAAAGTATCAGCCCAGATGTCTATACAAATGTGAGATACAGCTCCCAAGCCCGACAACAGTAAAGAAGAACCTGATAACGCTGCCCTAGGATCATTGTAGTATACTGATGACTTTCATACAGTTTTAAGTGGAACTAAGACTGGTATTTTGATGAAATGTTATGCATAATCTAGACTTAAATCTATCAATATGAAGATATTTTCATAACGCACATTACCAAGTGGGATGGGACGTAATTTATTCCCACCCGAAAAAAATTAAAACAAAAACAAAATTCGTTAATTGATGACTTGTATTAGCAACACGTATTTTAAAGAGCTACGATCTGAAAGGAGGGTCCAGAACCTGAAAATACCTTTCAGCACACTCTTAGCAATATCAGTGCACGTTCAACGAGTACTACCGACATCATGACCACCACAAAAAGAATTAAGAAATGTAAATTTAGTTTATTGTTGTTATCTTTTACCCTAAACATACTTTTTAAAGAGGTATTGATGTGCAAGTAACGCCCTGAACCAGGAAATATTCAATACAATATTCGTTGGTGAAAGTGAGATCTGCTTCTGAGACTTAAATTTTTGTATTAACGTTAACTGAAAAATATAAAATTTCTATGGAATACGGTAGCAGAACCCTTAAAAACATTTTTTTCAAAATTTAGAATGTAAAATGACTATATCACAATATCTTCAAGAAGTGAGCAAAAAGTACCTTCCCCGCCCCCTTGGTATTGCGAGGGTTAACTCCTTAGTCCAATATTTATGCAACCACTGTAGCAGTCTTCAAAGGCTCGAAATACATTTTTATACGAGCTTGCACCACCAGCACGAGATTGCGTAATCGATTTCCAGATTAAAATTATAGACAGATAGATAATATCTTGTACTCGTCAAATCCAGTAGCTGATTATCCATATTTATAACAAAAACATATGAGTAGAGACTCCAGATGACAGCACTTTTACGAGAATACGCCACGCCTAAGAGTAGGGTGGATGCGAGTTTATTTTCAGTGTGCATAGAGGCATACTAGAGGAGGAAATTCACTTTAAAGACAACTTACCCACTTTATAGCAAGAGAATAATTGTTTATTTTCATTATAATAACACATGACGGTAATATGTGAGACAGAATGGACACGGGAGGTCACAAGCAGACAGATATAGCAATCGAGATGACCCGAACGATTAATTTCAGACTATCCAGTCACATAGCGTTAAAGCAATGAGACACGAAGGAGAATCGACGCCGACGGCGCCTTAAACTATCCTTCGCCGACACACTTTCGCTCTCCACCAAGACACTTCATTGTATATGTCTCGAAAGCAGTAAATCTGACAGTTCATACAGCCGGAGAGAACACTGTGTAAAAAGGTTAAATGTACGATAAATTGGTTTAAAAAATAGACCATCGCCGAGCAGTAATATTAGGAGCTAAGTTATGTATTACACAGGGTTGTCCATCTGAGGTTTCGGATGAGATTATCTCGAAAACTACACATCAGGTAAAAATATTCGGTAAGACAACTTTGTCAGCTCAAAGGGGGACAACAAATGAGACTACACGTGACCTCCAGACCCCGCCCCCTTCGGTGGGGCGGGGGGCAGCTTTTAAATCTCAAACGGAAAAACCCTTTTTTTACTGCAGATTCGGATTCTCCGTAAAAAGTAAACAAGTTTTGTCTGAAACATTTTTTTAAACCATTGACAGATGGTGCTGAAATCTAAAAAAATAAAATTGGGGAAGAATTCTGATTTATTTAGAATGATCCGAGAAAGACGCATCAAAAAAATGGTTCAAATGGCTCTAAGCACCATGGGACTTAACATCTGAGGTCACCAGTCCCCTAGACTTAGAGAACTAATTAAACCCAACTAACCTAATAACATCACACACATCCATGACCGAGGCAGGACTGAAGTGCCTAGAACCGCTTGGCCACAGCGGCCAGCAAAGACGCATCAAATCGATACAAAATGTGCACCAATTCTTTCGTTATGGAAAATTACGCTATTTTTGTACAAAATGTACTGTATCCTACTTCTAGCTTTACCCAGGAACAAGATGGACATAGTAGAATGATGAATTTTTACTCTACAGCGGAGTGTACGCTGATATGAAACTTTCTGGCAGATTAAAACTGTGTGCCGGACCGAGACTCGAACTTGGGACCTTTGCCTTTCGCGGTCAAGTGCTCTACCAACTGAGCTCCCAAAGTACGACTCACGCCCCGTCCTCATATCTTTAATTCCATCAGTGCCTCGTCTCCTAACTCGTCTCCGTCCTGTCAGGCCGGGGCGTGAGTCTTGCTTGGGTAGCTCAGTTGGTAGAGCACTTGCCCGCGAAAGGCAAAGGTCCCGAGTTCAAGTCTCGGTTCGGCACACAGTTTTAATCTGCCAGGAAGTTTCGTATTAGTAGAATGATGTTCCCATGGGGTGCTTCATTAGTGTGAGTCCCCTTGCCTCTCACATGTTGGGGTCCTTCATTAGTGAGAGTCCCTTGCCTCTCACAATTTGGAGTGCTTAATCAATGAAATTAGACACGAAGAAATTTGTCCAAATTATCCCCATTTTCTTCAATGCATAAAGTCAATCATCTGCAAAAGTTGTCCACAGTTTTGAGCAGCACCTCCCATGGTATGGCTGCATGCGCTTTTAGAATGCGTTGCTCCATATCGTTTCGGGTTGTGGGCTGTCTGTCATACACAATATATTTTAAATAACCCCACAAGAAAAAATCATGTGTTAGGTCTGGTGAACGTGGAGGCCACTGAATTGGTCCACCGCGTCCTATCCACTGACCAGGGTACCGTAAATTTAAAACGTTCCACACGTTTTCAGCATAATGAGACGGTGCTCCATCCTGTTGGAGCCACATTCGTTGCCTAGTTTCTAAATCAACATCTTCCATTAGGTCCAACAATTCATCATGGAGAAGTTGCAAATATGATTCCCCAGGTACATTTCGGTCAAAAAAATATGGTCCTATTAAGTAACTGTTTAAAATTCCACACCAGACCATTGACGACCATTTGTATTGATTGTCAACGGGTCTGTGCCAGTGTGGATTGACAGGGGACCAATAATGACAATCATGACGATTTAGTTCACCATTGTTTTTGTATGTGGCTTCATTGGTGAACATAACGTATCTAAAAAAATCATTTCCAAGGCCCATTGGCAGAAATGCATGCATATTTGCATATCTTTCGGCGTTAATGCCTGTGTCGGTGTGATATGATATGCATGATATTTATATGCCTTCAGAATCCTCAAAACAGTTGATTTCGTTATTCCAGTTTGTCTCTGAATCGCAGGACTACTAATTTCGGGATCCAGTTGAACACAGGCGAGAACGGTAAGGGTACGAGCGTCATTTTCATTGTATTCGCGATGACGAGGTGGACGGTGCATGTATCCATTGCGAGCTCGTTGAGTGCAATTTCGAATAATGTTTTCGCTTGGATGTCGTCTGTTTTGGAAACGATCCGCATACAACTGCGCAGCTGCAGGGTAACTTTTATGGCATTCACCTAAAATTAACATCATGCCAACAATCTCTGTAGGAGGATAGTGCGCCAAGTTTCGCTACAGAATAATTTACATTCGTCAGTTGATGTTTACGGTTCACAATCTGAAAGTGAAGTGACGTGTTATCGCATTGCACCGACCTTTATACTGAGCCATAGTTCGAAGTTTGGCCACGGTAGCGCCACAGTCGGGTGACTAATTGCGATTGTGAAGAGTTTTCTAACGAGATTTTAATACTATTCCGCATCCGTCCATCAAAAACTGTGGCGGGTAGGATATATTTATAAAAAAAAATAATAATTTGTCGTAATGAAAGAATTGGTGCACATTTTGTATCGATTTGATGCGTCTTTCTCGGATCATTCTAAATAAATCGTTCTTCCCCAATTTTAATTTTTCTTGATTTCGGCGCCATCTGTCAATGCTCTAAAAAAATGTTTCAGACAAAACTGGATTACTTTTTTTATGGAGAATCCGAATCTGCAATAAAAAATGGGGATTTCCATGTAAGATTTAAAAGTTGCCTCCCGCCCCACCTTATGGGGCGCGGCTGGGGGTCACGTGTAGTATCATTTGATGTCCCCCTTTGAGCTTACGAATTTGTCTTACCCACTATTTTTATGCGATGTATAGTTTTCGAGATATTCTCATCCGAAACTTCAGATGGACCACCCTGTACATGAAACTAATGCTATACATGTTGCCCACAGAGTCCCTTTTTTTGTCCTTGGTCGGCAAACTTCTCACGATTCGCCTATAGTAACGTCAAGATGCAATAATGTGTTTCGATTCTGAAATGATACTAGTTTACACTGCATCCAACTGTTTTTTCGATTACAAATACATACCACGCGCAACTAGTGTGTATTGGCTTGGAGAATGCCACAGCGTTCAGAATAAAGTAACACTATCGTCCCCTCACACAGACGTAGAACTATGGGAGTATGGCAATTTCGTCTTGTCTCTCTAGATGGCTTTGTCGTCGGTGGAGGGGAGGAGTGACGATACCCGCTGGAAACCAATACACAAACTGGCATAACTGTGTGTTTACAGCAGAATGACGTCAACACACTACCTGCAAAAGCAATCCATTTACGTGTATGTGTGTGTGTGTGTGTGTGTGTGTGTGTGTGTGTGTGTGTGTGTTTCTACCGTTAGTAATGGCACTTAGATTTGCCATTTGGAGGACTTTGGAAGACTACGTATATACCCTGGCTGGGTTGGTGCTCTGTACCGAAGATGGATGGCACAAAAAAATAGCAAACCCTATTTGGTCTTGGTTGGTTGATTTGGGAGAGGAGACCATATCTGCTCATGTAAGCAATAAGAGCATATTTATGTTTGAACACTTACACATGGAAAAAAGTGGATAAACGTAAAAAATATAGAAAGGGTCAAAAATTCGGATATTAAATGCTCATACAGGAGATATCTGCATTTACACGTCCGAGAAACAACAGAACGATTCACACTAAGTTCTAGGGGACTGATGACCTCAGATATTAAGTCCCATAGTGCTCAGAGCCATTTGAACCATTTTATGTTTACTGGGTAGTCCCACATCCACAATCGCTGCGTACACAGTCACAGACGGTGCAGTATGGCACAGTGAAGATGCCTACCAGACTCTCTACGGTGGATGGCAATAGAAAGAACGGAGGTAGGACAGTTGCAAATTGATGTGGCCCGATGGCTTAGTGTGAATCGTTCTGTTGTTTCTCGGACGTGCCGACAATTTATAGAGACGGAAACGGTATCCCGAAGACCAGGTCAGGACCGACCACGTGTGACTTCAGAAGAGAGGACCGTCATTTGGTTTTAAGGACACGACAGTACCGCCTTAGTACTGCACAGTAACTGGCATGTGAGCTCGCAGCATCCGCTGGAGGTACTGTATGGAGTCAAACGGTGTCCAGAAGGCTTCGGCAGAGTGGCCTTTATTGTCGGAGATCTGCTGTATGTCTACCTCTGACGCGTCTTCACACAAGGGAACATCTAGGGTGGAGTTATTAACACTCCAGCTGGGCGGTCGAACAGTGGACCAATGTTGTTCTCACAGGTATGTCTCAGTTTAGCCTGGGGAGTGGTTCTCGATGACTTTCCACTGGAGGGAACGTGGAACACAGTTTCGATACCCAACAATGTGGAAAGAGACCGATATCGAGGAGGATCCCTAATGATGTTGGTAGGGATTATGTTTACCACTCCAACCCCTACTCATGAAATTGTACGGGTGAATCGGCAAGGTTTAACTGCTGTCAGGTATCGTGACGAGATCTTGGGACCTCATTTGCGGTAGATGCTAGGAACTGTGGGCATAGACTTCGCATTGATGAACGATAATGCTCGACCTTACAGAGGACGAGTGGTTGATGTTTTCTTGGAAACAGAAAAATATTGCACGCATGGCTCGGCCTGCTCGCTCTCCCGGTTTGAATCCCATAGAGCATATCTGGTATGCACTGGGGAGACGGCTTGTATCACGCCAATATCCACCAACCACTCTCCAACACTGTGAGAAGCTCTGTAGGAAGACTGGACGTTATTGCATCAACATGAGACTGATGACATCATCCACAGCATGCCCCTTCGTTGTCAGGCTCACGTTAACCAGTTGTTAAAATCTGTGTGCAAATCCGTTAAGTTGGAAAAGACGAAGAACATTTTTGTCTACCGTTATGCATGTTGCAGTTGTTTACGTTCTGAATTATTTGCGTTGTTTTTACTTTGCCGTCACCTGTTTATGCTGTTATGTGGCAAAATAAAAGCAAGCTTGCAAAATTTCCGTTTGTTGCTTTAATTTTGGACACCAGTGTGTATATATAAAGGGAGGGAGAGACATGGCGTTACAGATATACGTAGGAAACAATAATCATTTTGCAGATGATGTAACAGGTCGAGAGTTGTGATGAGAAAATATAAGAGGGGTAGTGACAGCACCTTTGCATAACTAGTGGAACGATGGTGCATTCTGGAGAGGCAGGATGAAATTACCATACTCCCATTAGTTCTATGTGTGTGTGTATGATAGAGAACGGTATTATTATTTTATTCTGAATGCTCTGGCAGTTTGCAACCCAATACATTTTAGTTTCAAGCCATATATCTTGGAACCGTAAACAGTAGTTAGATGCAGTGTACAGTGGTATCATTTTAGAATCGAAACACATTGATTGCATATTTTTATGTTAATGTTCTAAAAGTTCTATTAAAATTGTAATGTCTAAGTGACAAGTAAATTCAATTACAAATTTTCATGTATATGTATTTTAAATTGTAATGTTTATTGACAAGTCCTATGTCATTTCGATGATGTACTACAAGGACGCTAATAAATTGAATTGAATTGAACATTGGCTCATATTAGTTGTAATTTTGCATTTTATCTGTTAATTTAGATTTACTGCTGCTTGCTTTGCAATTTGCATTTTTTATCATTGCTGTTTGTGTTTATTTGTTATGTGCTGCTGCATTGCCTCGTTCCTTAGTTTAGCATCTGAGCTCAGTAGATTTAAGTTAGCTTAAGATGGGGTAGGCTATATAAGAGAACGAGTTGTGATGAATTGGAAGAAATGCATTGAGCAGCTATAAGAATATGGTTTGGCCAAAAAAAGTATTTTGAAAGAGGATATGAACAAAAAAGTAGGGTTTAGAGACAACAAGTTTAGGTAGGATTTTCTTGGAAATAAATGATGTAATATAATGGAAAATAAATAATGAGGTAAGATATATGTGAACATATAAATACAGAAAGCATGCTTGGATAGGATGTTTTGGTGAAAACAAATGTTGAAATAAGACGAAAGATCTATGGAATGAAGTTTTGGGTTGGACTACAGTACCAAATGTTACACTGAAAACGAACCCTGTCCTTTCCATTGTGTTATCCCCCTATGTGTTTGTGTACTCTTGTATATTTGCGTTTTTCCTGTCTTTATGTGTTTAGCTAATAAGAGTTATGTTGTAGAATTTTTCTAATAATATGTTATTTACATTGTAAAGATGTTTAGACATTATTTATCCTGTTTTGTTTTAATGCTCATGTGTGAAGTTGATGTTTCAAAAGTTATTGTGATATTTTTTCATAATTCCTGTAACACTGATGTATATGTTTATTTCTATTCTTTTGTAAAGTTTGTGTTACTACAAATGTTATCTGTATTGTTATGTTCTTTAATGATGTCTTTTGTACCTTTGTAATTGTATTCTTATGTTATGAAATTGTAATTGACACCAGTTCATCAAATTAAGTAACTTGTAAGTTCCATTTCACTGCACACGTTTCCGTTGGTCATAGTATTTGGACAATATGTGAGACGTAGGGACTGTTAGTGTTTGCACGTGTGTTAATAATTCAGCAAGGGACTGGATAACAGCATTGCTGGTTCTGAGGACAATTCCGAAAACTTTGTGAGTGCACAAGTGGTGGTTATGGACTTGCTACATTATCCGCAAGACTCTTCAATGGTGATTGTGCACCTGCACAGTCACAACAGATGGCTGCTGGCCATCTATACAAGGACTACAGTGGGTCTGCATCTTTGATGACCCAACAATACCATTATTTCTACAAGGACTGCAGTGGGTCTGCACCTCTGGTGGCCCACCAATACCGTAGTCTCTACCAGGACTACAGTGGGTCTGCTCTGTGATGACCTACCTACCAATATTCTTCAAAACGTCGAATGACTCTGCTGTGGGTTTGCTCTGTTGTGGCCCATTACCTGTCAGCATGTCAAGAGTCAGCACTGTCTTTCCGTTGGAAGGACAACACTACTTCTTCAAGACTGCATGGAAATCCACTACTTCTGTGTGCATTGCCTTTTACTGCTCAGACTTTGAGAAAAGAAATGGCAGTTTTACTGTGATGAATGATCAGGACTGTCCTTATGGAGTGTCAGAAAATTTTAGCTTTTGACCAACATTGTATTAATAAGTGTGTGCATTTGATATCTTTCTTACTATAATTATGAAAAATTTTTTTCAAATCTGTATTGGCCAGTCCCCAAAACAATTTGTAAAATTTTTTGTGGGGAGCATGGGGGCTATGTAAGTAGGCTGTTTGTTTTCTTATTGGCAACGTTACGTAGCGCTCTGTATGAAAATCACTGGCTGTGCTGTGTGCACTCTGTGGCTAGTTTGCATTGTTGTCTGCCATTGTAGTGTTGGGCAGCGGCAGCTGCATGTGAACAGCGCATAGCATTGCGCAGTTGGAGGTGAGCCGCCAGCAGTGGTGGATGTGGGGAGAGAGATGGCGGAGTTTTGAAATTTGTAAGACTGGATGTCATGAACTGCTATATATATTATGACTATTAAGGTAAATTCATTGTTTGTTCTCTATTAAAATCTTTCATTTGCTAACTATGCATATCAGTAGTTAGTGCCTTCCGTAGTTTGAATCTTTTATTTAGCTGGCAGTAGTGGCGCTCGCTGTATTGCAGTAGTTCAAGTAACGAAGATTTTTGTGAGGTAAGTGATTTGTGAAAGATATAGGTTAATGTTAGTCAGGGCCATTCTTTTGTAGGGATTATTGAAAGTCAGATTGCGTTGCGCTAAAAAATATTGTGTGTCAGTAATTTTTCAAAGGGGACGTTTCATACATGACACTGGATATGATAATATCGTTATCTTGGCCGGAACGCTCCCTCATTCGAAGGCTTCATTCCACTTTTAATTGAGGACCCTTGATTTCTCTCAAGGCATTTTGTGTTAACATCCTTCTCTAATATGTTACTAAAACAATTAATCATATAGATGTTGAACTTATTTTGGACTGCCTGGTATTCCTCATCTGTACCGTATTGAGCATAAATTACGGTCATACCACCCAGAGATCAGACGTAAGCTTGATGTCATTGGACCAGAGGGAATCCGAAACTGTGTGACGCTGCTATTAAAGCACTGGACTTGAATAGAGAGAAATGAGATTTAAATCTCTGTCTGGCCCTTCAGGTATATTGAAGCTTCCTTGATGATGTATTAAATTGGTTCAACTCAGTGCTGCAGTGGTTCCTTCAGTGATGTCAAGACCAATTCCATTCACCATTCTACAAGCTTGAGCTCCATTTCCAATAACCTTGAAATCATCTGAACATTTGAAAGCTAACCCATTTTCACATTAAAAGTGAAATATTTAAGGGTTGTGATTCCTTAAGTAATTTTCAAGAACCACCTAAGTAGCCAAGTGCATTAATGTGGTGCTTAGAGGATTCAGGGAGGTGAGCCTGACCTGGATCAAATCCACTTCACACATTAATGATGAGGCCTGAAGAACCACCCATCTTGGATGTGGTTTTTACGTAGTTTCCACATCCAACTAGGTAAGCACTGGTTTAGTATCCACGCCCTGCCTCAGATACATGCTATGCAAACATTTAAAAAATGAGATTTACTCTAGGTGCAGACAGATGGGGTACACAAATTCTGTCCCAGTAGCATCAGGAAGGGCATCTGCCAAAACCCCTATACCAATGCCAGTCCCATAGAGAAATGGGAAAAGGTGAGGAGGAGGAAGATTCTTCAAGTAATTTTCAAGCTATTCAAGAGATACTCCTAGTAAATAAAATCGTCAAAAACTCTGAGATGGATTATTATATTACAAAAGCAAGATAAGGATGTATCCTTCTTCTGGATGCCAAGGGTATATGAGAAGACAATCTGATATGCCAAACACTGAAGCTGTGTGGTGGTATGCTGTGCCATCATCCTGTATGTCATTATTTCATTTTTGTGGCACACTTGTGTGAGCACTTTTAATGACTGAAGTCAGCACATTGTAATGGGTGGATAATGCCACAGAATATGCCCTACCAACCGATCCCTTCTTCTAGTCAAGTTGTGCCACAAATTTCTCTTCTCTCCAATTCTATTCAATACCTCCTCATTAGTTATTGATGTACCCATCTAATCTTCAGCATTCCGCTGTAGCACCACATTTCTAAAGTTTCTATACTCTTCTTGTCCAAAGTATTTATCGTCCACGTTTCACTTCCATACATGGCTACACTCCATACAAATACTTTCAGAAACGACTTCCTCATGCTTAAATCTATACTCAATGTTAAAAAATTTCTCTTCTTCAAAAATGCTTTCCTTGCCATTGCCAGTCTGCATTTTATATCCTCTCTACTTCGACCATCATCAGTTATTTTGCTCCCCAAATAACAAAATTCATTTACTACTTTAAACATCTCATTTCCTAATCTAATTCCGCAGCATCACCTGATTTAATTCAAATACATTCCATTATCATCGTTTTGCTTTAGTTGATGTTCATCTTATATCCACCTTTCAAGACTGTGTCCATTCCGTTCAGCTACTCTTCGAGGTCCTTTACTGTCTCTGACAGAATTACAATGTCATCGGCGATCCTCAAAGTTTTTATTTCTTCTCCATGGATTTTAATTCCTACTCCAAATTTTTCTTCTGTTTCCTTTACTGCTTACTCAATATACAGATTGAATAACATCAGGGATAGGCAAAAACCCTGTCTCACTCCCTTCCCAACCACTGCTTCTCTTTCATGCCCCTGAACTTTTGTAACTGCCATCTGGTTTCTGCACAAATTGTAAATAGCCTTTTGCTCCCTGTACTTTATCCCTGCCACCTACAGAATTTGAAAGAGAGTATTCCAGTCAATATTGTCAAAAGCTTTCTCCAAGTCTACAAATGCTAGAAATGTAGGTTTGCCTTTCCTTAATCTTTCTTCTAAGATGAAATTGAGGTACGTTCAGAAAATGCTCCTTTTAATTAACTCATAAATTAAATCTATAACTGACAATAAAACATGAATATTCTGTTTGTATAAAGAATTTGAATGGCCATATCATGAAACAGGTTTCAGAAATAGGCTACATTCAAATACATGCCATATTTAAATAACAGAGGTTTAGAAACAAAAGAATTTCAGGGCTATAAAAACAGATACAGAGTAAAACAGCAATATCTTATGAAGGTATTAAAAGGCACAAAAATAGTTTAAGTATATCAATTCTTGCTATGACATAAACAGAACACCATACCAGATCACAAGCAAATGTAGAGAGTAAATAGCCTAATTCAAAATGTGCTAACTGGAACTTGGACCCAGATCAGTGTCTTTTATGAGTAATGCTCTCAAAAAGTGAGCTATCTAAACACATCTCATGGGCTGCTTCAGTTGGCAAAGATCATAATTCAAGTACCAGTCTAGCAACTACTTTTCATCTAGCAAGGAGTTTTGTAACAGTGTACACTTCATTGTAGAGTGAAATATTCTTTAAAGTTTAGTTGATAGCTGCTAAAGATTTGCAACAATCTTCTCCTCCTCTCTTGTGTGGCTCTGTAGTCATGGGATACAACCCAGTTCATGGTTTGGCAATTATTTTTATTTTTACTTTGTGGTCAGATGCCCTATCTCCTGCCAAAATCATCAGCTCATCTGAAAGAAATGCTGTGTGTTTTACCTGTTCTGTGAATTGTGTGAAATATGCTCTGTGTACCATATCCTATTTAAACTGTTTGTGTTTAATTTTGTCTGACATGGAGATTGGAGACCAGCCCAGCATATGCCTAGAAAAGGGTGACAAACTGACTAAAAGCCTCACTAAGCAGGTAGAGGTACCAAATAAAGGCCACTAATCTAGTGCATGGACACAGTACATGTCTGGCTGACCTGTTGTCTCATAAGCTAATATGTTGCAAGTTATGCTATATGAATAGGTTAAAGATTTACAACAATGTGTTCTAGAATTTAATTCCCCCGAAGAAAGCCATTACAATCAATACCCTCCACATCAAGACAAGGTGCAACTTGAGGTAATGTAGTCTCAGTCTTTTAACACAATGTAGAAGTAATTGAGAAGAGAGAAACTTAATTTTTCAAGACAGGTGTTTATGGTAGTAAACAAAAGTTGGCCCGCTCGGCTAGCTGCGCTGCTTCCCATATGGAAAGGTGTGCTGGTCCCCGGCATGTATCCGCCAAGCAGATTAGTGTTGAGGTCTGGTGCGCCAGCCAGCCTGTGGATGGTTTTAAGGTGGTTTTTCATCTGCCTCGGTGAATGCAAGCTGGTTCCCCTTACTCTGCCCCAGGCAAACTGTGAACATTTGTTCCAGTCTAAATAAGTAATCACTTGTTTTTGTTTGCCACCAGATTAAATTGCAGTGTTTTAAGCTCACTAAAAGACTCAGGTGTGATAATACTCAGGAGTGACTTCTAAGATGTCAAATAATTACTGGGTATTGATGCATTAAGTACCTGTGACACACACAAATGGTATTGAAAAATAGTACTTTCCACATTGACTGACTACTACCTCATACAACTACTGGAACAGACTACATAAATGATAAATATTTCATATATATTGCTGATAAGTAGGTCTCACATTATAGGCATTATTAACAAGAAAACAAATTTTATTCATCATATTCCCACTTCAGTAAGAATTGTTACTAAACGTATGAAATAAATTTGCAAGAAAACTGTATTTTGAAAATGTTTGCTATAGTAGATTATTAAACATTAAATTGCATGGAAGATCATAAATCAAATTTCACACAGTCCCTGCAAAATTAAATAAGAAAATTTATCTTGAATTTAACATAAAATTTAAACTTACCAGTTAATATTCTTTGGGCAGATTCTTCCCATATGTAGGTATAAATCACACACCTTGGTTTTGTACTAGGCATAACAGAATTTCAAACTTTTGTACTACCATTCATGGATCAATTTGGTGGTAAAATAGAGGACAACAAATGTAAATTTGAAAAGTTAAATTCAGTATTTAAAGGTGGATGTAAGTGCCCTTCATGTTGGAAGGCAATTGTGACACCAAATGAAGCACCTGGCCAGTACGGCATTCCTCTCATGTTTTAAACTGATTATCCAGTTACATGTGAGTGGAAGACATTATAGATTACCCTCTTGCATTATATGGGTGACAGACAATCCTAAAAAGTTTTAATCATATGTTAAACTGGTAAACATATCAAATTCACCATGCCAAATACTCAGTGACCAAAATGGCACTGAAACAGTAGGTGACAGCGAGAAGGTCAAAATACTAAGGTAATTCTTCCAAAATAGCATCACTGCAGAAAATTTCTGTGCAGTTCCTCTTTTCAGTTGTTGCACTAATGCTAAAATAGCACATATCAAAATAAGTGACTGTAAGATAGAAAAACAACTGAAAGTACTCAAGAGAGGGGGGAAGGTAACTGGGCCTGATGTAATAACTTTACAATTCTACATACTGTTTGCAACAGCACGTTCTCTTCTTGTAGTAGTAGCAGCCTACCATAGGTCACTAGAGGAACAAAGTGTTTCAATGTTGTTGTTGTTGTTGTTGTTGGTCTTCAGTCCAGAGACTGGTTTGATGCAGCCCTTCATGCTACTCTATCCTGAGCAAGCTTCTTCGTCTCCCAGTACCTACTGCAACCTACATCCTTCTGAATCTGTTTAGTGTATTCATCTCTTGGTCTCCCTCTACAATTTTTACCCTCCACGCTGCCCTCCAATGCTAAATTTGTGATCCCTTGATGCCTCAAAACATGTCCTACCAACCGATCCCTTCTTCTAGTCAAGTTGTGCCACAAATTTCTCTTCTCCCCAATCCTATTCAGTACCTCCTCATTAGTTACGTGATCTACCCACCTTATCTTCAGCATTCCGCTGTAGCACCACATTTCTAAAGTTTCTATACTCTTCTTGTCCAAAGTATTTATCGTCCACGTTTCACTTCCATACATGGCTACACTCCATACAAATACTTTCAGAAACGACTTCCTCATGCTTAAATCTATACTCAATGTTAAAAAATTTCTCTTCTTCAAAAATGCTTTCCTTGCCATTGCCAGTCTGCATTTTATATCCTCTCTACTTCGACCATCATCAGTTATTTTGCTCCCCAAATAACAAAATTCATTTACTACTTTAAACATCTCATTTCCTAATCTAATTCCTGCAGCATCACCTGATTTAATTCAAATACATTCCATTATCATCGTTTTGCTTTAGTTGATGTTCATCTTATATCCATCTTTCAAGACTGTGTCCATTCCGTTCAGCTGCTCTTCGAGGTCCTTTACTGTCCCTGACAGAATTACAATGTCATCGGCGATCCTCAAAGTTTTTATTTCTTCTCCATGGATTTTAATTCCTACTCCAAATTTTTCTTTAGTTTTCTTTACTGCTTACTCAATATACAGATTGAATAACATCAGGGATAGGCAAAAACCCTGTCTCACTCCCTTCCCAACCACTGCTTCTCTTTCATGCCCCTGAACTTTTGTAACTGCCATCTGGTTTCTGCACAAATTGTAAATAGCCTTTTGCTCCCTGTACTTTATCCCTGCCACCTACAGAATTTGAAAGAGAGTATTCCAGTCAACATTGTCAAAAGCTTTCTCTAAGTCTACAAATGCTATAAATGTAGGTTTGCCTTTCCTTAATCTATTTTCTATGATAAGTTGTAGGGTAAGTATTGCCACATGTATTCGAACATTTCTACAGAATCCAAACTGATATTCCCTGAGGTCAGCTTCTACCAGTTTTTCCATTCGTTTCTAAAGAATTTGTGTTAGTATTTTGCAGCTGTGGCTTATTAAACTGATAGTTTGGTAATTTTCACATCTGTCAACACCTGCTTTCTTTGGGATTGGAATTATTATACTCTTCTTGAAGTCTGAGGGTATTTCACCTGTCATACATCTTGCTCACCAGATAGTAGAGTTGTCGGGACTGGCTCTTCCAAGGCTGTCAGCAGTTCTAATGGAATGTTGTCTACTCCCGGGACCTTGTTTCGACTTAGGTCTTTCAGTACTCTGTCAAACTCTTCACGCTGTATCGTATCTTCTATTTTCTTCATCTACATTCTCTTCCATTTCTATGATATTGTCCTCAAGAACATTGCACTTGTATAGACCCTCTATATACTCCTTCCACCTTCCTGCTTTCTCTTATTTGCTTATAACTGGGGTTCCATCTGAGATCTTGATATTCATACAAGTGGTTCTCTTTTCTCCAAAGGTCTCTTTAATTTTCTGGTAGGCAGTATCTATCTTACCCCTAGTGAGATAAGTCTCTACATCCTTACATTTGTCCTCTAACCACCCCTGCTTAGCCATTTTGCACTTCAGTGCTTCAGAACTTTCTCGAAAAAAATAAATCAAGGAATACAGTTGTTGCTACAGTGCCTCATAGGCACGATCTAATCTATAGTTCATGCGTTAATAAAGAAATTCGAAGAATGAATATTAAAATAAAGAAACTGTGCTCTGAATACGCAAATTGTGCCGTGGTTAATATAAGGAAACTGCAGCATAACCTTCACACCAGACATGGGCACCACCTAAACAATGAAGGGAGAAAGTTTGTGTGAACCTGTCAATGAAATAATTACAGAAAGACTCACACAGAATAAAACTGTCTACGAAAGTAGCGGTTTGAGTAATACCTGGAATGCACATCATTTTTTAGTATAAAAGTCTGTGAATCGGCGGGTAATAAACCTCCTGTACTTGAACTAGGTGCTAAAAGCGACATTCGAATGAGAGAGTGTTCACAGACAATAAACAATAAAGATAAATCTGTTACTGTGATGCAAACGAACATTCGCTGCATTAGGAACAAAGTATTACAATTAGAACATTTTTGCAGTATTGAAAACGTTGATGTTGTTTGTATCTCATAACATTGGCTGACAGAAGATCAAGTATAATATTTTGTTCCTCAAGGGTATGCTGTTGAAGAAATTATGTGTAGAAGTGAAAGAAAGAATGGAGGTGCCCTAATATTTGTTAAAGATAGTATAATGTTTACTAAAATAGATGTTAGCTCTTACTGTGCAGAACTAGATGGAGAATTTAGCTGTATAAGACTAAACGTAGAGAATACCATAATCGTTAGCTTATATAGATCACCAGGAGGAGATGTAAATACATTTTTTGAAAGATTTGAGCTGCTTATGAGGAAAATACTAAAATCTAACATAAAACTAATTATCTGTGGAGATTTCAACATTGAAATGGCCAACAGTGATTAACATGTTACTAGAACATTTTTTAATATCTTAAGATGACTAAATTTACAATGTACAAATTACACACCAACACGGGATAAGGCGTGCTTAGATAATATTATAGTAAATTTTTCTAGAGATATGTATGACGTCAGACTTGCCAGTGGAGCCCTAGATGATCATGAACCATTGATTTTAACATTCTCCTGTGATCAGTTGCCGAAATCAGACAAATCAGTCGGAATCAAGTCTAATGCCACATGGGTAAGAGGGCAGAAAGATGAATATATTAATTTATTTATTGACAGAATATCTGATATTAACTGGGACTTCATATACAACACACAACCTGAGGAGGGTGCTGGTAAAATGGTGTTTAACAACTTCCTGGAAATACTCATAGAGTTATGGTACTCCTGCTCACCATTAATCAAAAGTAGCCCTAAGCATAAACAGAAAAACAAACAGCTAAAATGGTATACTTATGAGCTAGCTCTCACTAGGGAGGAGATGCTCAGACTGTACAGAATATATAAAAATTCTTGTAAACAAGGACCTGAGTTAGATAATACTTCTTATAGAGCTTATCTAAAATGTAGAAAAATCTACAAAGACAAACTGTCCTTGGCCAAAAAACAAGCATGTGAACATTACATTGAAAGTGCTCCCAACAAATGTAAAGCAGCATGGGATATCATCAACCAATATAATTCACAAACCCATACACAAGATGCAATGCTGGTCCCAGAAGAAGTAAATAATTACTTCCTAACCTCAGTGAGCGAGCTGAAAAACAAAATCAAGCAAAATGGCACTTGTGCACTAGATCATCTTGGTGCTGTGCCCCATAGGATGTATACTTTCCAATGGAATGTTGTCATCCCAGAGGATATTGTAAAAGCTGTGGCAAGGTTCACCAACTCCAAAAGTATGGACTGTTATTGGTTTTCTAACTATGTAATGAAAAAAATAATACACCTTATCTGTCAAACTCTTTCTTTCATTTTTAATATGTGTTTAGAATCTGGAGTTTTCCCAGATGCACTCAAAACTGCTAAAGTGATACCAGTCTTTAAAAAGGGAGATAAGCATCTGCCCCAAAACTATCGACCAGTTTCTATTGTCCCAATTTTCTCTAAAGTTTTTGAATAAGTAATGTACAGTCAACTAAATAACTATTTTGATAAGCGTGATCTCCTCTCCAACAGACAGTTTGCATATCAACATGGTAAAAATACCACTATTGCTGTCACTGAAGTTGTTAACCAGGTGTTAACTGCATTCGAAAATAAGGATCTAGTATCAGTCGTACTTTGTGATCTTAGCAAAGCCTTCGACTGCATACCATCTAACACCTTACTTGCAAAACTGGAATTTTATGGCATAAAAAAACCATCTTTGGATGTAATTGAATCATACTTAAGTAACAGGAGACAGTTCGTATCAATTAAAAATAGATGCTCCTCACTGAAGGAAGTCCAGACTGGAGTGCCTCAGGGCTTGGTCCTAGGTCCTTTTCTGTTCATCATTGCAATTAATGACTTACCTTACCATGTAGGAGCAAATTCAATTGTGTGTTATGCAGATGATACAACATCGCTCAATACACACCATGACACAACAGAACTGCATCAGGCAACACAGGAAAAACTAGAACTAGTAATGGATTGGTTTTCTTCTAATGAACTCCTGTGTAATCCTGATAAAACACAAGAACTAATTCTGGGCTTAACTACAGCTGTTGAAAGCAAATCAATAAAATTGTTAGGATTCCACATTGATTCAAAATTAAACTGGGAGGAACACATTAGCCATATCTGTAAGAGAATAGCAAGAGTGTGTTATCTCATCTGGAGACTGACAGATGTAGTCACTGATGAGTATCTAAAGGTGGTATATTTTGGCCTCTATCAGTCACACATTTGCTACGTCACATTGTTATGGGGACATTCTTGCTTTGTCAGTAAAATTCTGAAAATTAAAAAAAAAGTAATAGTTAAGCCCAAGGAACACTGCCGCCCCCTCTTTATCAAGCACATGATATTAACTGTTGTGAATCTATACATCTACACAGCACTGCTTTATGTCAAAAGCAACTATGAGAGAGAACATACATCCCCACAACACCAGAGGCAAACTGGACTTCGACATACCAAGACACAGACTCACAAAGACTGCAAGCTCACACAAAATAATGAGTTTAAAACTCTTCAACAAACTTCCAGCATCTGCTCGGTCACTGACCAGTAATATTTTCAAACGTAAGGTTTATGACAGGTTACTCAAACACCCATTTTATAAGATAACAGAATATTTTGAAGTAATCAAAAATGGCTCTGAGCACTATGGGACTCAACTGCTGAGGTCATAAGTCTCCTAGAACTTAGAACTACTTAAACCTAACTAACCTAAGGACAACACACACATCCATGCCCGAGGCAGGATTTGAACCTGCGACCGTAGCGGTCGCACAGTTTCAGACTGTAGCGCCAGAACCGCTCGGCCACCAGCAGCCGGCTTGAAGTAATCATTGACATTAGTATATAAGAATATTCCTAAAAGAAAAGGAATTAAATTGTAAAAACTTTACTGTAAATTTATTGTTAATTGTATATTTAATGTTCAGACCTATTCTGCTGTAAGTGGTCAATGGTGAATAAACTGAATACTGAATACTTCCTGTCTATCTCATTTTTGAGACGTTTGTATTCCTTTTTGCCTGCTTCATTTACTGAATTTTTGTATTTTCTCCTTTCAGGAATTAAATTCAGTATCTCTTCTGTTACCCAAGGATTTCTATTAGCCCTCCTCTTTTTACCTACTTTATCCTCTGCTAACTTCACTATTTCATCTCTCAAAGCTACCAATTCTTCTTCTACTGTATTTCTTCCCCCCATTCTTGTCAATCATTCCCTAATGCTCTCCCTGAAGCTCTCTACAAGCTCTGGTTCTTTCGGTTTATCCAGGTCCCATCTCCTCCAATTCCCACCTTTTTGCAGTTTCTTCAGTTTTAATCTACAGTTCATAACCAATAGATTGTGGTCAGAGTCCTCATCTGCCCCCAGAAATGTCTTACAATTTAAAACCGTGTTCCTGAATCTGTCTTACCATTATATAATCTATTTGATACCTTTTAGTATCTCCAGGCCTCTTCCATGTGTTTCAAATGAATGTAAAAATGTCCAGGTCATTTACATTTTCAAGAAGCTTTAGCTAAAAAAATGCACAAAACTGGGCCTATCCTGCTGATGTCAGTTCATTGTAGAATTTCAGAACACGTTTCAAGCTTGTCTATTATGACTTTTCCGGGGACCAAAAATCTGTTCTGTAGCCATCAACATGAATTAAACAAATGTGTATCATGTGAAGTGCAGCTGACTCTGTTCATTCATGAGACACAGAAGACAATCGATACTGCTCATGTTGTTGTGGTATTCCTAGACTTCTAGAGGCTGTTGGGTATAACAATATTATGAAAAGGATATATTGCTACTCTCCACAAATATGACACATTGAGTTGCAGACAGGTGCAATGAAAAGACTGTTGCACATTGAGCTTGTGTCCAAAGCCTTCTTGAGAAAAGAGAAAAAACAAAGCAAAGCACACCTCCTGCACACACAGCCTCTATCTGCGGCTGCTCTGGCAAGAATGGCCAGAAAGAGTGGTCATGTGTACTTGAGGTGTGCTTGCTTGTGTGACTGCATGTGTTTTCTTTTCTTTTCTGAAGAAGACTTTGGCCAAAAGCTCAGTGTGTAACAGTATTTTTGTTGAGCCTGTCTGCAACTTAGCCTGTCATCTTTACAGTGAGTAGCACACTTTCCTTTTCATAATGTTGCTGATATTCCAATCTGGACTCTCCACTGTTAGGTCCTTCATACAGTAACTCACATCTTTAATAAAAAAAAAAAAGTGAGTGCACACAATATCAGATCAGCTTTGTGACTGAAATGTAAAGTTCGTAGGAAATGGAACACAACATTTCATTCTTAATGCAGTGTTATCTTCTGACAAGAAAGTAACTTCAGTCATACTCCAACGGAGTATACATAAACAATCTAGTTGATATTCATCAGTTTGTGGATGATACTGTTGTATGTAGAGAAGTCATAACGCTATAAAATTGTGGCAAAATTCAGGAAGAAGACTTGCTAATAATCAACATTTGGTGCAGGGACCAGCAGTTGACCTTCAACATAAACAGATGTAATACACTGCACATAAGTTGATGGAAAGACCCATTATTGTGTCATTACATGATTGTTCAGTACTCACTGGAAATGGTAACATACTTTAAGAATGTGGTAGTGAGCATACAGAGTGATTCAAAGTGGAACAGTTACATAAAACCAACTGTAGGAAAGGCAGATGCCAGTCTGAGATTCATTGGAAGAATTCGCAGGAAGTGTGATCCATCCATGGAGGTGATATCATATGGAAGCAGCTTACAAAACCCTCATTTGGGCCGATTCTTGGGAATTGCTCATTAGTTTGGGACGCTAAACAGAATAAGTTGATAGAGAAGATCAAAAGAATAGCAGCACAATTCATTTAGTAAGTAGTCTTGTGCATCAATTTTGTGATTTACTTTAAAAATTCCAAGAGTATGCATTTCTAGAAGAGTCTAATAATACACTGATTCTTCTTACATATTGTGAAAAGACCATTAAAGAAAATTAGATTCAAAAACACATGGAGGCTTACCAACAGCTGTCATTCCCATGCACCATTTGTGACTGGAACAGAAAATGGAGGAAGTGAGAGTGGTACACAAAACATCCTCCACCACACATTGGAAGGTGGTTTTTGGAGTATAGATATAGATATATTAAGTCGGTGCATAAGCTTGTAGTGTTTCTTTTTCCCATAAGTTTAGTAGACACAACAGATACACATAACAGGGACTTTAATCAATATATTATCCTTCACTATTTACAACAGTCTGCCACCCATGGGGTAACTCTTCAATTCTGTGTCTGTAGAAATCATGTGGTTTTGAGGCAAAGAACCTGTTGAGCCATGTTTGTAGTGCATTTTCATCCAGAAAGGAAGTTATTTGAAGGCTGTTTGATAGAAATCAGAAAAGGTGAAGATCTTGGGCATGAGATAAGGTGGGTGTGGAGTGATTTCCCAACCTGACTCCTGAATAGTGTCTTTTGTCAGTCTAGCAGTATGTGGGCAAGTGTTATCATTGAGTAGCATCATTTAATGCAGTCTTCCAGTCTTCCTGGTTGCAGTTCTTTGATTGCATCTGCAAGACATGTTACTTGTGGACAATAAATGTCAGCATTGATGGTTACATTTTAGGGAAGCATTCTGTAGTACACCACACCATCAGCATTCCAGCAGGTGCGTAATATTATCTTTCATAGATGCATGCAGGTCATTGTATGGGGAACTGCTGCACTGTTTGAGCTGCACCATTCCTTTATTTTCTTTATGTCAGCATCAGGATAAAATTTCTTGTCACCACTAATGATACAGGATAAGAATGGTTGCTGTTGTTCATGAGCCAGTTGATGATGAGCAAGTAAAGATACACATACGGCCATCTGCTGATCTTCATGATTTTGGCTTAGAGTATGCAGTACCCACACATATGATTTTTGAACCTTCCCCATTACATGCAAATGTTGTATGATGGTGGAATCACCACAGTTAATCACATTTGCTGCTTCTCGATTACACTGACATTGGTCATTGTGGATAAATGCATTTCAATGACCTTATTCAAACCCTGAAGGTCCTCCTGAACATGGAGATTCACTAATGTGACAATCCTCCTTAAACAAGAAACCCATGTTCTTGCCATACTCTGTCCAGTGGCATTATACCTATACATGGCACAAATATTTTAGGCTGCCTCTGCTGCTGTCACCCCTCTGTTGAATTCAACTGAAGAATATGTCAGAAATATTCCCATTTCTCTGCTTGGCACTCCATTTTCTAACATCCACAGCTCCACTCACTATCTCCAAATGACAAAATAATGATATGTAAACTCAGATAGCAATAGTCAACTACAAATAAAAAAATAACAGTCGATAAACAGACCCTTAGCAACCAGAATACTGACATGCAAAACAAAAAGGCTATGAACTTGTACACCAACCTAATAGATACAGATGTAGGTGTAAATGGAAGAGCATATGTATGAAGTTAGTCAGAAATATCAGTAATGATTGTCTGTTATAGGATCCCAGAAAATATTCTGATGGCATGATTAAAGAATAAAAATATTCTCCTTGAAACTCAGCTCAGCTTTAGGAAATATAATGTGTGTATTGCAACTTTTGCTTTAACACAGTATCTCATAAACTGTAGATGCAAGAGAAGGAAAAGATACCCTTCTAATGTATTTCTGAATTATAGTATATCTGACACCAAATGACACTCCTAACTGTTAGCAAACATACAAAACTGGTAGAGGACAGTCTGCCCAATGATTAGCTCCAGCGAAATTGATAATGTTAGACAAAGTATCACCCGGTGTAATAAATGGCCACTTGCCATGATTGTGGATAAATCAGAGATCATTTACTTGACTATAAAAGAAAAACTGGTAGCTTTTGAGTACAGTATTGGTGGTACACAGGCTGTCTGACTCTGATTAAATACCTAGGCATAATTCTGTTTAATGATAAGAAGTGGGAAGTATACATAGAACAAGTTTTAGTAAATGCAAATAAATGACTAGTATTTGTTGGGAGAATTCTGGGAATTTGTAGTACAGCTGCAAATTAGGTTGCGAAAGAGACTTTTGTTTGAAAATCTTTGTGATCCTCTGCAGGTCTGATTAAAGAAGGTAATCAAAATAATTCATGTTATTAAATTTTTAGCTGACTGGTTGAATTAGAATGTGTTTTGTGAAGGTGCATGAGAATCTTATATAGAAATCTTTAGAAAGGAAGACAGTTATTTTGTATAATGCTATTATGCAAGTTTGAAGAATCAGTATTCAAAATAGACAAAACAAATCTTCTGTCTTCATTGGGGGCCTCATGTAAGTACCAAGACAATAGAAGAGAGATTAACATGCCTAAAGAGGTCTTCAAACAATCATTCTTGCCCAACTGCATTCATTAGTGCAACATGTAAAGGAGAAGCAAATTAATATGAAGTGCACTCCACAATGCCATCCATAGTCATTTCTGGAGTACTGGAGTAGCTGTAGACTGGACAGGCCAAAAAAGGAATGGTGTTGCTGTGATGTTAGGAAATGAGAACATAGATCCAGAAGTATGCAGATTCAAACAGTTTACTGCTTTCATTAGGCAACAGCAATGATGGAAAATATTTACAGTTTGTAGGAAGTGAAATAACTACAGTTACTCCATCACACAGTTTGACATCTTAGAATACCCATTTAAATATGGCTATCATCTCGGCAACAATCAGTAAAAGTCTTGCATCATTGCAATCAGATTTGAAATAGAATTTATGCAAGAATATAACCTGTTGCTAGCCAGCATGATCTAGTGTCATATGTTCATACAAACCTGTTATGTTTTTTACTTATCATCTTCTGTCTACAATTTAATTATGGTGCACTTAATTAATGGTAACTATGGTACTGTAGAGAGTCATTTCCTATCATTGGGAAACCAGAGGATGGAGTGAAGTCTAGCAATAATATCCAGCAGCCATTATCTTGGAGCAATTATGTCCATATCACAGTACAATTCTGGTACTATGTTCAGTGATGTTAATTACTACAAGTTCCTGTGAACACAAGTGTTTCTTCTCCAGCAAAATAGATATGACTTTCTCACTGGCTCACCTCTAAGCAGCTTTGTCTGGACTGAACACATGAGCAAAGTAGCCCCTCTGCAGCTAGCCAGTCAGCTTGTGAATTTCCCAAAGAATTAGACAGGCAGTATCTTAAAAATGTTACTTAGATTAAGCTTTCAACTAAATCTATTGTGACTTCACAAAACAGCTGTTTGATACCATAGTTGTGGTTGTACAGGTCTGAAATAAAACTCATCTGTTTATCTGCATGACTTTCAATTACATATCATATGTCATAGTTTTCATGATTTTTCTAATATCTTCTTAGTGATTGTTCAGTTCACAGAAATATTGTGTGTGTGTGTGTGTGTGTGTGTGTGTGTGTGTGTGTGTGTGTGTGTGTGTGTGTGTCTAATAGGTACACGATGTATAAAAGGGCAGTCATTTGTTCTGGGTGATTCATATGAAAAGGTTTCTTACTTGATTATGTGCACTCGATGGGAATTAACAGACTTTGAATGCAGAATGGTAATTGGAACTAGACATGTGGGACGTTCCATTTTGGAAATCATTAGGGAATTCAATATTTAAAGATCTGCAGTGTGAAGAGCGTGCTGAGAATACAAAATTCAGGCAATACCAATCACCACAGACAATACAGTGGCCAGAGGCCTTCACTTAATGACCAAGAGCAGTGACATTTGCATAGAGTTGTCAGTGGTTACAGACAAGCAACACTGAAGGAAATAATTGCAGAAATCAATGTGGAATGTACAACAGACATAGCCATGCAGCGAAATTTTGTGTTAATAGGCTGTGGCAGCAGATGACTGATGTGAGTGCCTTTGCTTACAGCACACCTGCAGCACCTCTCCTGGGTTTGTGGCCATGTTAGGTGGACCCTAGATGACTGTAAAACTGTGGCCTGTTCAGATGGTTCCTGATTTCAGTTGGTAAGAGCTGATGGTAGGGCCAGAGTGTGGTGCAGTCCGCATGAAGCCATGGACCCATGTTGTCAACAAGGCACTGTGCAACCTGATGGTGGCTCCATAATGGTGTGTTCTGTGTTTACATGGAATGGACTGGGTCCTCTGGTCCAGCTGAACTGATCATTGACTGAAAGGGTTATGTTCGGGTACTTGAAGAACATTTGCAGTCATTCATAGACTTATTGTTTCCAAACAACAATGGAATTTTTATGGATGATAATGTTCCATGTCATCGGACCATAACTGTTCGCAATCAGTTTGAAGATCATTCTGGACAGTTTGAGTGAATGATCTGGCCACCCAGATCACTTGACACGATTCCAATTGAACATTTATGGGACATAATTGAGGGGTCAGTTCGTGCACAAAAACCTGCACCGGCAACACTCCACACTGTGGACGGCTATAGAGGCAGCATGTCTCACTACTTCTGCAGGGCATTTCCAACGACATGTTGAGTCCATGCCACATCAAGGTACTGCACTACGCCAAGCAAAAGGACATCCAACAGAATATTAGGAGGTATCCCATGACTTTTGTCACCCCAATGTATAAAACTGAAAGCTTTCGCTGAATTATTCGGAACTTTCCAGATACCCATCAAGGTGATGCCATAGTTAACTTCTACTCATGTTTCAGAAGAGGAGGATTCAAATTCCTATCTGGAAACTTGTTTGTTGGTGAAGGCCTTAGTAAGACCAGCAGATCTGGCAGTGTCTGTCACTGTAGATGCATTGTTCATTAATAACTAGACTGTATTAGGGACATTTTAATGTGGAAGGGATGATAGCTATTAAAATGGAGGGGCTGTTGATTGTAGGTAGCCATTACATGGACAGTGGCTCTTCTGGATGCACTGATGAGGTGAAATGGGTTGGGGAGCTGGTGTTGAGCCTGTGCAGGTATGATCATGGTGTGTTTTGGCCCAGGGTCCACATCATGAACATATCATCAATGAAGATGAAACAGACAAGAGGGTTCTCCCCTGAGGGCTCACAACTCTTACTATGAATACTCAATGGTGAGCATGGGCCCTCAGCCCTTGCAGTAGTGCTTTTTTTTCCATACTGCAAGCCTGTCCTGTTATTAATTCCATGCTGTTGTCTCTTTCTTTTCTAGTCCATGGAATTCGTATGCATGGAAGAAAGAAACTTAAGTCATCCTCTCATCTACATATTGGAACCCTACTGATCAAGACAGTGCATTTCACACTCAAAAAATTGTTGATGCTCGTCTGTGGATACCTCATCTGTGTAGAGCATATTGCACAGTGAATTACACACATGGACTTGTTACCACCCTGCTGCTTGATGGCATGCTCATGGGTGATATCTGTAGTTACCTTTCTGATCAGGGCATAAAAGCTGTCCAAGTTTAGAAGAGGATAGAAACTGACTCGGAGCCTACCTGTACCCTATTCCTTACATTTAGTTGTATGGACTCTGACTAAAGATAGAGGTAGCATGTAATACCATCAACATAAGATGCTATATATGAAACCTGATGCATTGCTACCAGTGTCAACACTTAAGACAGACTTACATGTCCTATAAAAATACAGCCATATACATAAATTGTTATAGAAATCCACTTGAGGGAGATTGCACATCCCCTCCCCACTGAATTAAATACACAGGACATGATGCCACTTCATCCTTCATAAGCAGGCTATACAGGAGATCTGGATGAGGGAAAGGTTTCACTTACTGTTGCCCAGAAAATATTGTCATCCAAAAGCCTTATATACAATTGTCTGCCAATTACAGCACTATTGTAACTGCACCATGATCAATAAAGGGTGTGGCCAAACAGATCTGTGACCTGCAACTCAACACCACACTTGCAGAATCCTTGAACACTAAAGCAACATCCTCATCTACCACCTATGTATTTGCACAATATCACAGGAAGTCTCTTGCAGCTCATATGGAGAGAATGGTCCTGAGAATATTTGCTGCTTACCTCTGGTCGGCAAATGTCTGGCTCCTCATCCATCAAATGCAAAGCAACTAAGAAGACAAATAAAGGGTAAGATCTTCCCCTTTCACAACTTGGAGACCCTCCTCCAACATCAACACCATGCAAAGACAATGCTCTGACAAACTCCACTTTACCAGTGTGGATTTCCAGCCAATCCTCTACATCAGAGACAGCTGACTGACCAGGGGAGGAAACTCCTACCTCAGAAGAAATAACGGAGTAGGATCTTCCTGCTTCTGAACCCTATAGTTCAATGTGTATGGAACAAGATACTTTGAAACTGCCAAGGTGATCATCCCTAATGCAACTCCCATATCTCATCCTTAAATATGGCTATCCTTCAATGTAATGTACATGGCATCAGGTTCCATAGGACAGACCTGAAGTTCTACCATGTTCACAATCCCCAGCTGTTATTTGTCTGTGAGAAACAAAAATACAGCCTCAAGACTGCTTCAATCTCCCACACTTTACCCCAGTATGTTACGATCTACCTCTCAGGTGGGCAGTTCAGCTCTGTGTGGTGTAACAATGCTCATCCAGTTGGATGTCCATAGCCATATCATTCTGTAGAACATGTAATTGCAAGTTGTTGCTGTTTGTGTCTCCATTCATTGGTGTTACATTTTCTCTTTGCAACACCTACATTTGCCCATCATTTATTCTCACAAAGTCATATATACTACAACTTATCACCAATCTCTCAATAATTTTCTGGCTACTCTGTGACCTACCATCCTATATAGGACCCTCTCAGAACCTGTGGAAGGGTGCACACTCATGACAGATATTCTGAATCAGCTTAATATTATTTCCTTCAACATAGTCGAATCCACATTTCTTTCAAATTTGACACATTAATTGTCACACTTGGACCTCTCCTTCTGCAGAACACAGGTTTCTTATGTTCTTTTCCACTAAACAAACTATATGTAAGAATTTTTGTTGGCAAAAGGAATTCCTCTTACCGTACTTACATCTTGATACCACTGCAGCCCTTTTCATTGAAACCATGAAATGGTTGGGGTTAACAGCTGACAGAAAACTATGTTGGTGCTCTCTTACATCCTGTTTGGCATCTCACTCTGTCCAATCTCTGAATGTTGTGCAGTTTCCAAGGGGCACGTCATGGGGAGTGGACAAGACTGTTCTTCATTTGTATCAATCCTTAGTCTGATCGAAGTTGGACTATGGATGGATCTTACATTCATCTGCATGACCATTCATTTTATGCAGCCTTAACGTGATTGATCACTGCAGAATCCACTTGGTTACTGGTGTGTTCCCCACCAGTTCAGTCATCTATCCAGGAGCTGCCAAATTACCACTGTCATTCTGATATGATGTCCTCTGCAAATATACTTGCCAGTTCTCCTTGGTGTCCACCTATCCATCTTATGCTTCCCTCATTGATTCCCTTGACTGGTAATATGACACTAGCTCTGCTCCCTTGTTGCCTCCGAGAGTTCACTTTTATATCCTTCAAAAGCTCCATCTTGCATTATGTGCTATGTTTCTGTGAGGTCAGAGTTTTTCCTCTCCTTGGCTCCATGCAGAGGTCTGTGCCCATCTTGAACTTACTTCAATACTAAAGAACACTTCCCTGGCTACAATAATTTGTTTTACATTTCTGGACCTTTGTATGTAGTTCTGGGAGACCACCTTCATTTACACCAATGGCCCTAAGGATGAGCATGGTATGGGATGCTCTTTTGTTGTTAGTAAAGAAGTTTTCGGATATTGTCTTTTAGATCTGTGTTTAATTTTTACTGCAGAGCTGTTTACCCTTTATCAGGCCATCTTGTACGTTCATGGACATGGAATCTCCGAGTCTGTTACATGCTCTGATTCTTGGTGCTCTCCAGAGCCTCAGTGTGATGTACACATACCTCCCTTAAGTAGAGTGGATCCATGAATGGCTTCACTTACTCACTGATGCTGGCACTTTTACATGGGTCCCTGGACACAGGCCAGGAAATGAGGCGGCTGCTGCTGCTGCTACTATGGCTGCAACTCTATTACCAGGCTTTCTAGCAGATCTGCCCTATGGATGATCTCAGCATCGCTATATGTAGGAACATTTTATAACTCTTGCACATACAGTGCTCATTTCTGTGGGGGAACTAGACTATATATAGGGCTCTGTCTTTCTCAGTCGTCGTCATCTGTTATGCACTGATCCTGCACCTCTTTGTTCTCACTCTAATATAAACACTGATGGCACCCTGCTTTCTAACCCAACATCAGTTTTTTAACCCCTTACACTTTAATGTGTGTTTGCCATTTGAGCCATACAAGGTTATAGCAGATACAGCACAATGTATTCTACTCTTTACTTACTGTAGCAGCTTGACAAAGGAGATTTAATTTTTTGATTGTGGGCACAGGTTGATCTATAAACTCTTATCAAATGGCCTGTTAAAGAAGGAATGTCATTGTAATTGTTCATTTTACCTTTCTACCATGTTTGTTGCTTTTTAACTAGCATCCCATGTTAAATGTCATTCTCCATTATAGTTTTCTCATCCTACTAATGTCATTTAGGCTCCTATGTGTCGACTGACCGCCAGAACCATGGAGTGCTGTCCCTAGGAAACAACCCATTTTAAGTAATGATTTGGGCGCTTCATGATCTTGATTATTTTACATCCCAGAAAAAAATTGTGAGATTAGGAACATTTCCTGTAGATGGCCATAAACAGGCTGACATGTGAGAGTACTATGTGGGTGCCATGGCTGTGCCACAGATTTGTTTTTAAATCTTCCTCTCAAAGGAAAACAAGTTGTGCACAAGAACATAGTGTATAAAGAATGAGGTGGTGCCTTTGTAATTGGCGGAATATGGGGAGAGTAGTTCGTTGGTTGGTTGGTTGGTTGTTCCATTGATCAGTCTCACAGAAACTGTTACAATGTGGAATGTGTCAAGTGCATAAGAAATGCACACATGAATCAAAGGTTCTTTTTACACTTCTGGCCATTAAAATTGCTACACCAAGAAATGCAGATGATAAACTGGTATTCATTGGACAAATATATTATACTAGAACTGACATGTGAATACATTTTCATGCGATTTGGGTGCATAGATCCTGAGAAATCAGTACCCAGAACAACCACCTCTGGCTGTAATAATGGCCTTCATATGCCTGGGCATTGAGTCAAACAGAGCTTGGATGGTGTGTACAGGTACAGCTGCCCATACAGCTTCAACATGATACCACAGTTCTTCAAGAGTAGTGACTGGCGTCTCCAAACATGGATGCGACCATCATGATGCTGTAAACAGAACCTGGATTCATCCAAAAAAATGACGTTTTGCCATTCGTGCACCCAGGTTCATTGTCGAGTACACCATCGCAGGCACTCCTGTCTGTGATGCAGTGTCGAGGGTAACTGCAGCAATGGTCTCCGAGCTGATAGTCCATGCTGCTGCAAACGTCATCGAACTGTTCATGCAGATGATTGTTGTCTTGCAAATGTCCCCATCTGTTCACTCAGGGATTGAGACATGGCTCCACGATCCATTACAGCCATGTGGATAAGATGCCTGTCAACTCGACTGCTAGTGATACGAGGCCGTTGGGATCCAGCAAAATGTTCTGTATTACCTTCCTGAACACACAGATTCCATATTCTGCTAACAGTAATTGGATCTCGACCAACGCGAGCAGCAGTGTCACGATACGATAAACTGCAATAGCGATAGGCTACAATACGACCTTTAACAGAGTCGGAAACGTGATGGTACGCATTTCTCCTCCTTACACGAGGCCACACAACAACGTTTCACCAGGCAACACCGGTCAACTGCTGTTTGTGTATGAGAAATCAGTTGGAAACTTTCCTCATGTCAACACGTTGTAGGTGTCGCCACTGGCACCAACCTTGTGTGAATGCTCTGAAAACTAATCATTTGCATATCACAGCATCTTCTTCCTCTCAGTTAAATTTCACGTTTGTAGCACATAATCTTTGTGGTTTAGCAATTTTAATGGCCAGTAGTGTAAAAAAGGAAAAAAGCTTAAAATTTTTTTTAACTACCCCATTCCCTTAAATGGAACAAAATGCATCTATTATACCTATATGATTTCAATTTATTTTTGAAACTATTACTGCTGTCTGTCAGACATTTTATTTCACCTGGTAATTTATCTAAAAGTTTTACAGTAGCATATTTTACCCCTTTCTCTGCCAAAGATAGGTTACGTGGAGGATAGTGTAAGTCTGTCTTTCTTCTGGTATTATAATCATGGATGTCACTGTTGTTTTTAAACTGGTCCATGTTCTTGAAAACAAATATCACTACTGAGTAAATGTACTGTGAGGCTGTTGTAACAATTCCTAACCTTTTAAACAGATGCCGACAAGATGTGTGACTACGAGCCCCACACATTATTCCAAACAGTTTCGTTTGAGCAGTGAATACTTTTTGCCTAAGTGTTGAGTTACCCCAAAATATTATTCCATATGATGTCAGGGAGTGAAAGTATTCATATTATGTTAGCTTGCTAATTTCTGTATCCTCAAAATTAGCAATTATTGTGATTACAAAAGTTGCTGAATCTAGTCGTTTTAGGAGATTCAAAATATGAATTTTCCAATTAAGATTCTCATCTATATGTACAATCAAAAAGTTAGTATGCTCTACCTTGGCTAGTGACTTCTAATGATGTGTTTTATTTATTGAAGAAACTGTACTCCTTGCAATAGAAAATATGATGTACTGTGTTTTTTCAAAGTTCAGAGCAAGCCCATTCGCAGAAAGCCGATCAATAACTTTTCCAAAGACATAGTTTGTGTCATTTTCTATTGGAGTTTTTTTTTACTGGATTAATAATGGTGCTTGTATCATCAGCAAACAGTGTCGATTTAGCTCCTTGTTTCATAGAAGAAAGGAGGTAATTCACATACATCAAGAACAGAAGGGGACCCATGGTCAAACCCTCCTTAAGTCATTTAATCCATTTAAAAAACTTTTTGCTTCCTGTTTTGTAGATATGACTTAAACCACTCATATGCTGTTCCATTTATGCTGTAGAATTGTAATTTCTGCAACATAATGTCGTGGTTCACACAATAAAATGCTTTGGATAAGTCACAGAAAATTCCTGTTGGTGACTTTTTACTACTTAAAGACTATGTTATGTGGGCAGTGAAACTGTATATTGCTGTTTCAGTAGAACAGCATTTTTGAAATACAAATTGTGATTTACTAAGTATCCCATTACTGTTGAGATGGCTGACCACTCTTTTGTACAATACTTTCTCGTCAATGTTTGAAAATGCTGTAGGCAAGGATACTGGCTGGTAATTATTGACATCCGTGGTGTCCTATATTTTTGTAGAGATGTTTGACAGTGGCATATTTTAACCTGTCTGGGAAAATACCTTGTGTTAGTGATGTATTACAGATGTAACTCAGGACATGAACTTTAACTGCTCCAAATTGTTTTAATATCTCGTTAGAGATGTCATCTACTCGAATAGAAAATGTATTTTTCAAAGATTTAATGCTTTTCCTTATTTCACAAGAGGTTGTTAGATGAAAATTAATCTGACAAGGATTTCTCAAAACTGACTCTTCCATGTACTGCTTGGCTTTTTCTTTTGAACTATTCTCACCAATATTTTCACCTACACCTAAGAAATGGTTGCTAAATACATTAGCTACTTGTGTACTGTTGGTTAATATGGTCTCATTCCCTTGAATAGTAACACTACCTACCCCAGTGGTCACTTTCCCGTCTCTCTTCCAACAACATTCCATATTGGAATTATATAAATACCTTCAGCTGTTGACGGGCATTGATACATATCAAATGGGACAGGTGAAAATGTGTGCCCCGACTGGGACTCGAACCCGGGATTTCCTGCTTACATGGCAGATGCTCTATCAAGCTGAGCCACCGAGGACACAGAGGATAGCATGACTGCAGGGACTATCTTGCTCACGCCTCCCGCGAGACCCACATTCTCACCTTGTATGTCCACACACTACATTCGCAGTGTCCCATCCCAACACACTCATTACTTGTGGAAGACATTCTTACCAAGTCCCGTAAGAGTTCAGGGAGTATGTGTGCATCCACACAGGAGGAGGAGGAGGTCATGGCCAGTATTGTTAGAGGTGGGAGGCGTGCGCGAGATAGTCCCTGCAGTTGCGCTATCCTCTGTGTCCTCGGTGGCTCAGATGGATAGAGTGCCTGCCATGTAAGCAGGAGATCCCGGGTTAGTCCCCATCGGGGCACACATTTTCACCTGTCCTCGTTGTATGTAACAATGCCTGTCAACAGCTGAAGGTATTAAAATAATTCCAGTTTTGTTCTAGACGGCTGCAGGTCATCAGTGGTCGGACATGTCCGAAAGAACAGACACCATATCCATATAACATTCCATATTGATTTGCTTTTGTTGCCTGTGTTGTTAATTTCATCTCTAATATACATATTTTTTTATTTTCTGAAAACTTTTCTAAGTATGTTACAATAATTTTTATAGTGTAAAATTGCTTTTGGGTCTTTACTAATTATTACTGTTTCATACAATTTTCTTTTTCTTTCTGAAGACACTTTAATACCTGTAGTAATCCCAGGTTTCTTTGAAAACTATTTGATGTTACATTTAGTAATTTTTTTGGGACAACAGTGTTCAAAAAGTGATATAAATTTATCAAGAAATATTTTGTATTTATCATTAGTATTTGGCTCATTATATACATCTCTCCAATTAACATTTCTTAAACACTCTCTCAAGTGCCCTATAGGTACTGGCTTGACCAGACTTTCACCTTTACTTAATGGTTTCTGAATTATACACCCTGCCAGGTTTTGCAAGTTAATTAGTTGTGCTTCACGGTCTGATAATCTACATTCCTGGAAATTGAAATAAGAACACCGTGAATTCATTGTCCCAGGAAGGGGAAACCTTATTGACACATTCCTGGGGTCAGATACATCACATGATCACACTGACAGAACCACAGGCACATAGACACAGGCAACAGAGCATGCACAATGTCGGCACTAGTACAGTATATATCCACCTTTCGCAGCAATGCAGGCTGCTATTCTCCCATGGAGACGATCGTAGAGATGCTGGATGTAGTCCTGTGGAACGGCTTGCCATGCCATTTCCACCTGGCGCCTCAGTTGGACCAGCGTTCATGCTGGACGTGCAGACCGCGTGAGACGACGCTTCATCCAGTCCCAAACATGCTCAATGGGGGACAGATCCGGAGATCTTGCTGGCCAGGGTAGTTGACTTACACCTTCTAGAGCACGTTGGGTGGCACGGGATACATGCGGACGTGCATTGTCCTGTTGGAACAGCAAGTTCCCTTGCCGGTCTGGGAATGGTAGAACAATGGGTTCGATGACGGTTTGGATGTACCGTGCACTATTCAGTGTCCCCTCGACTATCACCAGTGGTGTACGGCCAGTGTAGGAGATCGCTCCCCACACCATGATGCTGGGTGTTGGCCCTGTGTGCCTCAGTCGTATGCAGTCCTGATTGTGGCGCTCACCTGCACGGCGCCAAACACGCATACGACCATCATTGGCACCAAGGCAGAAGCGACTCTCATCGCTGAAGACGACACGTCTCCATTCGTCCCTCCATTCACGCCTGTCGCGACACCACTGGAGGCGGGCTGCACGATGTTGGGGCGTGAGCGGAAGACGGCCTAAGGATGTGCGGGACCGTAGCCCAGCTTCATGGAGACGGTTGCGAATGGTCCTCGCCGATACCCCAGGAGCAACAGTGTCCCTAATTTGCTGGGAAGTGGCGGTGCGGTCCCCTACGGCACTGCGTAGGATCCTACGGTCTTGGCGTGCATCTGTGCGTCGCTGCGGTCCGGTCCCAGGTCGACGGGCACGTGCACCTTCCGCCGACCACTGGCGACAACATCGATGTACTCTGGAGACCTCGCTCAAAGTCCGTCAACTGCACATACGGTTCACGTCCACGCTGTCGCGGCATGCTGCCAGTGTTAAAGACTGTGATGGAGCTCCGTATGCCACGGCAAACTGGCTGACACTGACGGCGGCGGTGCACAGATGCTGCGCAGCTAGCGCCATTTGACGGCCAACACCGCGGGTCCTGGTGTGTCCGCTGTGCCGTGCGTGTGATCATTGCTTGTACAGCCCTCTCGCAGTGTCCGAAGCAAGTATGGTGGGTCTGACACACCGGTGTCAATGTGTTCTTTTTTCCATTTCCAGGAGTGTATTTATCACAGGGAAGGCATGTGTTAGTTTTACATCCTCTTGCTGTACAAATACATTATCTATTAGAGTGCTACTGCCTTGATCTATACATGAAGGAAAGTTGATCACTGATACTAAGTTATATGTCATTAATAACACTTCCAGTTCACTTTTCCTATCAGAAATGTTTAGAAAGTTTACACTGAAATCACCTCAAATTAATAACTTCTTCCTTTTGTCTGACAGACAGCATAATAGGGAGTCAAACCTTTTTATGAATAGCTCCCAATCTCCTAATGGGGGTCCTAATATCAACACTACAGTGTCTACCTTAGTTCACATGCACAAACTTCAAAGTGCTGATTGACACAAAATTTGCTTACTTCTACAGTTTTGTACATGTGCCCTCATTTTGTGTAAATGGCAACTCATCCTTTATCCACGCTAGATCTGCAAGTGTAAGTTGCTAAATTATACCCATTTATACTGACACTTTCCATTGCCACAGTTATGTGGTGTGAAGGCAGACAATGTATAACAATCTCATTCTTATGTTTGAGGTCATGTAAACACACTAACAACTTATTTACTTTATTTTTTACTCCACTGATATTTTGATGAAGTAAATTGATACTACCCTTAGCTTTATCTCTGTTTAGTGTACGTGGAACTTCTTCTATTATTTTTTCTTGGTTCTTGTCTGTCTGGACTTCGGCTTTAACCCAAAAAAGTGGTTTTCCTGGTCCCATTAACCACAGGAATCGCTCCTTGTGTGACACTGCCCCCCCCCCCCCCCCTAACTTATCTTTCCCCTTCCTATTTAGGTGCAGGCCATGTACAGTGTATCCCACCTACCAATAGCATCAACTGGAACAACACTTACGTGAGATTTTGCTGGTGACTGTAGCATCCTGTTCAGCTCAGTCTTAACATGTCTTACAACAGTGTTTACCCATGGCCAATCTGCTCCTATTTTGTCTAGGTCACTCCTAATACTATATCTTGGATTCATAGCCAGACTGTTTCCTGCTTTCCCAACTAATTACCTTATCTTCTTTTTCAAAGTCAGAGAATAGCTGACCTAAGTTTCCTGTCACCTGGCTGAGGCTAGCACCTGGTTTCACAAAACTTGCGACCTGGTACCCTGCACCTAATTTCTTTGGCAGCTGCTGGCCTACACCCCTCCCATCACTGCTACCTAGAAGCAGAATTCTTCTTTTCCTATTCTGATTTGCTGCCGACCTGATTTACTAACTGAATTTCTATAGTTTTTTCAGCAGTTCCCCTTTTTCGCCCTTTAATTGCTACCTTTTCCCAGCACCCAATATCTTTTTGCCCCCCCCCCCCCTCCCCACCATAGCCTACATAATTCCAAATTCACGTTTGATAATTCAGCCATAAGGGTACAAATTTTTGACTTCTGTTCAGTGATTTTTCTGTCCTTTCTATGTAATCTACACTGCCATGGAAGGACCTCATTATCTACCCTGTTTCCTCACTGCTACATTCGCCCCAATGAAACCATAACCTACAGTCTTGACAGAACACCCCCCCCCCCCCCCCCCAGTGTTCTGGATTTATTTGGCTTGTAGATGTTTTGAAACATTTGGAGGGAGTTTTGATAGATCTGGTAAAGGGAAGCATGTTACAAGGGGTTGACAAGGGGTTTCACTGAATATGGAGTGGATCTAGTGGATCTAGTTGAGCAATGGTATTCCAAGGCAGGAGTAAAATGACAGAAGATTGGAAAACTTGTGGAGGTGTGTTTGGAGTGAGCTTCCAGTAGTTAGAGACTGAGAATTTCAGAATAATAGATGGGTGCAGATGAATTGATTGCATAATAAAAATATTGTGTGGAGAGTTGTAGTGAACACATCAGTTTTAATGTGATCATATTTTAAGGTGATAAACATTACACATGAGGTTGAAACAAATTACTCTTGTGAATTATTAAATTACAACCATGATCTCACTTCCATTGTGCTATGGATAAAATTGCATGGAGTGCACATTGCAAAATAGTTTCTTCCACTCTGAGCCATCAACATTTACTATGAAGGATGAGAGCTACACAAGAAAAAATACATACCAGCACTGTAAACAGGTACATAGAACAAAGATTTGAGGAACTAAGAAGAAATGCTGGAACATTTTCTAAATGGACAATTTAAATACAATTTATGGAGTCAGCCATGTGAAGTTCTTGCTGACTAATTAACCCTTTGACTGCTATTGACAAGTTAACTTGTTATGCTCCACTGCTTGCCAGGTGCTATTGATGAGTTTGTGTGGCCTCTGGGTTCTCATTCAGCACAGTTGATGGCTTAACTTGTGCATCCATGCTGATCCCTGAGTGCTAATCACAAGTATAGATATGCCACAACTCTGGTACCAGTGTGCTGTTGGTAAGTTTAAATGTACAGCAGATTTTCTGTTCCACACCTCATTAGCTTTTTACAGTTCTAGCCACTGAGTTCTCTTCCAGTAATTTGTCTGTTGTGATCTCATTTTTCTGCATTTAGTTTCATGTTGTGTCTTAATATTCATCAGGATTTGTTAAAAAAGGCTTTTGTCATCAACTGTTCTACAAAGAAAATGAGAAAGGTTTCATAGTTTCTCTGAGGAAGAGATCATAAAGATGTTGACAAAGATTGACAGTGGAGATGAATTATTCAATTCAAAGTGATAACTACTACTCATATTCTGAAAGCAACAGTCCTAAGCTATCAATGTTAACAGGTGTAAACCACAGTCCTATGTTTCAACAAGAGATGTAATTGATAGTTCATGCAAATTCAAAGACTCTGAAAGTGATAGTGAAATGCTTAGAAAGAAATTACAGTTTAGTCACAAATTTGACAGGAAAGAAAATGATTTTCATCCAGTTAGTCACAGTTTTGATGATTCACCATCCGGACACAAGTGTCAACCAGGAAACGATCCAAGCACTCTGTTAGACTTCTTGTTATTCTTCACAATAGATACGATGACATTTATGGTGATGAAGCAGTCAGTTTTATTTATTCAAGGAAACTGCTTTAGAATCACTGCATTCATGATTATCAAAGGGGATAGATACAGGATGTGTAGAAATGTATTGTTTCATATCTGTTTATTTTCTCATGCCTCCCACAAAGCAGCTAAAAATTAGCAGATATTAATCCAGAGAAGTTTTTATGAGCAATCCAGTTTTCAGTGAAGTTATGTACAGAGAACAGTTTCTTTTACTTTTTAGAATGCCTGATTTCAGTGACACCTCTGCCATTTTAAAATTGGGAACAGTATCGGTAAAGTTTGTACAGTATCTCTTAGTGAATTCAATCTGTAGTAGAAATTCTGCATTTACAAAAGCCTGTTGTTGTTCAAAGACTGTTTATATCTTTCACACAATTTATTCCATCAAAATGGAATACAGTTGATCTAAACAAAATGTATGTGGTGTGACTGTCACACTGGCTATGTCAGATGGCAACATTTATGGAACATGCACACACCCTTTACAGTAACAATATATATTAAAACCACACTTGTTTTTCTGGGCTTTGCAACCATGGAACAAACACATGTGGTACTGTTCACAGTAACAGGCACAATAAACAAAAGTTCAGAAAAAACAGAAATGAGGAGATATTTGATGTCAACTAATATGGTGATTTCCAATAAGTGGTGCAAGGAAAGGGAAGTGTGGATACTAACCACATGTAACACTATAGAAATGCTAGAGACAGGAAAAAAATTGACAGGAATACTGGAGAAAAATTAAGAAAATGCAATGAACTGTAGAATGTAACTTGAAAATGATAGAAATGGATTGTTTTGATGTGCTGTGAAGCTATGTTGGCTCAATATGAAAAACAATGAAATGATATGGAAAGTTCCTTTTTCTTTTTATCAACGTTGGCATTATATATGCTCATGTTCTACACAAGTTTGTGACAGGTCAAAAAAACTGAGTAGCAGAGTTTCATTTCTTGCTGGAAAGGGAACTCCAGAAAAATCAGTAAAGGAAGGCGCTGTGATGATAATCCTGTATGTCTTGTGGGGAGCCATATCATTTAACTTTCATGGACTTCTGTAAGGTTGCACAGCAAATGGTTTACTTGACAGCACAAGGCAATAAAAAAGATTGCAAAGAGCTGGCTATAGGGCTCAATGATGTAGACAGATTTTCTAGACCTTGATAACCGAGACACTGCTAGAATTGTATGATGGCACTGATTAAGCAGATTGAATTGTGGCTTATGCTGATGATAACTTGAAAGTGGTCTCTGGGGCTGTAAACAGAAGCTTGAAGAAAATTAAACCCTACTCACACAAAGAAGCAGTGTTGTTGCAGGGATATGACGTGACCAATGACTGCAGGTAAAACTACATATACACTACTTAAGGGGCAGAGTTTCCTTAAACTGGAATCCAACTTGTAAACTAGGCTAGAGTTGAAGTATACATAACACTGTTTACAGATGTTTAGGAGTATTCTTTGATGACAGAAGAAACTTATCAGCACACATAGATACATTCTGTCAAAAGTTGGCTAAAATTGTGTGTGAACCTGCCAATGTCAACGCTGCCAGTTATAACTAACTTCAAATGACTGGATGTTGAAAAATCATACCACGATGCAGTTCTGTTTGTCAATGTGGGCTTTGCAGTAACTGCTTGAACTCGCAGGCTTCATCCGATATGCTACAAAGCTACCCTATAATGCACACTGTGAGAAGTTCTCCTGTGAATAGTGCAAAAAAGTCTTCTGTACTTCACCACCAGAGATTCCCATCATTAATTTGGGAACATGGCTATTGATCACTCAATTCCTCAACTATACTGTAGATGTTATCTATACTCCTTCCATTATTTGAAACCTGAATAATTTTTCACTCTTAAATTTCCACTGGCTAGTGATTAACTACGTTTAAATTACCACTCATAGCCACTTTTATGACTTTCTAAGAATAACATTAGATGGCACTGATCGCACACTGTTTCTTGTAGCATGCTTCTTTGATGAAATGCTTAGTGTGTTGCTTGTCGGTTTTTATCTTTTGCAGGAAAAACATAAACTGCAGCTTCCTGCTTGGACTGCTGGGTATTATCCAGATAAATTAAGGACACTGGCTGCCAGAAGTTTGGCTTTGTTTTCTGAAAGTCAGACCATGAAACGTCTTAATGGAGGTTTGTCTTTTACTTCTCTGACTGATGTCAGCAGTTGTGCAAATAATTCTGTAAGATATTCTAAAATAATTTTAAATTTTTCAGGTCCTTTAGTGAAACACATTGTAGAAAAAATGCAATTACAAAGTAACTCTTCAAGAACTATGTCTCCAAAATTTCTCATGTTTTCTGCCCACGATGTTACCATTGTGAATGTTCTCCAAACTATGGGGTTCACAGAGCTATTAAAGCCAGAGTATGGTGCAGCAGTTATCATTGAAATTCATTCAACTACTGACAGTGGTTATGAAGTTAAGGTCTGTAGACATTGCATATAAAATAGTAATTTGATGTCTTACATTTATGTTGACTGCACTGACATTCTATATATTTATTCCTGTAAATTAGTCATGCTAGGTACAAAATATGATAGATCGTGCTTTGATGAGTAGAAGATCATCAAGGTAGTTCTGCTCATATTGACTGTTTTATTCATGTTCAACAAAAGGTTGTTTTCATTCAGCCAGTACAAGGGCCTTTCATTGCTTTTGCCTAGGCCATTTATTTTCTGCCATTAAGAAGTGTTAGGTGAGAATAAGGCTGTGTTATCAACAAGTGACACAAGTACTGTTGATGGTAGGTTTCCAGGGAGATGAGTACTAACAGAATGTAGAGTATTAAATGTAGCATTGAGCCTTGTGGTACTCCTGAGATGATGGATAATTTATTTGAAGGAGTTGTTCTTCCATCAGGTGTTATTATTTCCATCAGTTGCCTTATATTTGACAGACAGGATTGGAAAAACTGATTGTAGATGCATCTTGTACCATATATATCCAGTTATGTAAGAGCGGATACTAATTTACTAGTTCAAAGGCTATTGTTGGATTCATAAAAAGACTAGAAGGATAATGTTTTAGATTGACTCACACTGTTTTAGATCATTAAATGAAGAGAGAGCTTCAGTGTTTGAATTATTTTCTTATGAATGAATGCCAAACTGACGTGCTGTTAATAAGGAGTTGCTTTCAAGGAAGACAACACATACGTTGTGGTCCATGCGTAACAGGCATATAAACTGCAGAAGATACATGCTCCACAAGATCTGGTGATTTTCAGAGAACAAAAAGCAGTCAGAGAACCAAATGCAGTCATAATAAATAAATGAATCTGTGTGATGACAGACAGATCCCAGGACACTAACTTATGGAGCAGTTGATTGTATCACACACAAATTTTATCTCATTACCAACCTTTTCTTATTATGTAGCTAGGTATATCACTGAGGCTAAATAAGAGGGAAATTTCATATTCCTAATATTTTGGAGAATGTCTTTCAAAGTTGTACTCGTTAAGGAATGTGATTTCTCAGATATAGAGCATTTTAAGTGGAGATATTTTGCTGGTGGAGAGCAGCCTGCCGATAAAATATTATCTGTAACTTAAAAAAATGTTTATGTACTGTATTACTTTTGTCTGATATCATTTTCTTGTTGACCATTGACGTAGGAAGATTCTGGAGTTAATGATAGGTGCCAATATGTAAAGTCTTCCTTTACATGGTTCCTTGAAACTCTTAAATATTCTGATGCTTTGAAGTCTTCAATATGTCTTCTGTGGATGAAAATACGTAATGGTGTGGAACTTATTTGTGGTAAGCTAAACCCTAAAAAGAAACTCTGGTGGAAAAATCAGATAAAAATTTGCCACCAGAGAAAAGGCAGCTACGTATAATGAATTACTTCTACAATTATACAGAGCTCATGCAAAACAACTTATTCAGCAACTAGCTACAGTTTATTGTAGTTTACTGAAGTAGCAAATTGTTCTGGGTGATTTAGAAAAGGCTCAAGTCATTTCTGTTGTCACTTTCAAGTGCCACTTTGCAATCAATTAGTTTCCCAGCTCTGTCTGGATTCAAGATAAGTCAGCTGCTGGAAAAAAATAAATAAATAAAAAATAAAAAACAGCCTTATGGATTGAAAAGACAAAATATTGTTGAGTTATTAAGAAAAGATTTGAGGAACTAAGAAGAAATGCTGGAACATTTTCTAAATGGGCAATTTAAATATGATTTATGGAGTCAGCCATGTGAAGTTCTTGCTGACTGATTAACCCTTTGACTGCTATTGACAAGTTAACTTGTTATGCTCCACTGCTTGCCAGGTGCTATCGATGAGTTTGTGTTGCCTATGGGTTCTCATTCAGCACAGTTGATGGCTTAACTTGTGCATCCATGCTGATCCCTGAGTGCTAATCACAAGTATAGATATGCCACAACTCTGGTACCAGTGTGCTGTTGGTAAGTTTAAATGTACAGCAGATTTTCTGTTCCACACCTCATTAGCTTTTTACAGTTCTAGCCACTGAGTTCTCTTCCAGTAATTTGTCTGTTGTGATCTCATTTTTCTGCATTTAGTTTCATGTTGTGTCTTAATATTCATCAGGATTTGTTAAAAAAGGCTTTTGTCATCATCTGTTCTACAAAGAAAATGAGAAAGGTTTCATAGTTTCTCTGAGGAAGAGATCATAAAGATGTTGACAAAGATTGACAGTGGAGATGAATTATTCAATTCAAAGTGATAACTACTACTCATATTCTGAAAGCAACAGTCCTAAGCTATCAATGTTAACAGGTGTAAACCACAGTCCTATGTTTCAACAAGAGATGTAATTGATAGTTCATGCAAATTCAAAGACTCTGAAAGTGATAGTGAAATGCTTAGAAAGAAATTACAGTTTAGTCACAAATTTGACAGGAAAGAAAATGATTTTCATCCAGTTAGTCACAGTTTTGATGATTCACCATCCGGACACAAGTGTCAACCAGGAAACGATCCAAGCACTCTGTTAGACTTCTTGTTATTCTTCACAATAGATACGATGACATTTATGGTGATGAAGCAGTCAGTTTTATTTATTCAAGGAAACTGCTTTAGAATCACTGCATTCATGATTATCAAAGGGGATAGATACAGGATGTGTAGAAATGTATTGTTTCATATCTGTTTATTTTCTCATGCCTCCCACAAAGCAGCTAAAAATTAGCAGATATTAATCCAGAGAAGTTTTTATGAGCAATCCAGTTTTCAGTGAAGTTATGTACAGAGAACAGTTTCTTTTACTTTTTAGAATGCCTGATTTCAGTGACACCTCTGCCATTTTAAAATTGGGAACAGTATCGGTAAAGTTTGTACAGTATCTCTTAGTGAATTCAATCTGTAGTAGAAATTCTGCATTTACAAAAGCCTGTTGTTGTTCAAAGACTGTTTATATCTTTCACACAATTTATTCCATCAAAATGGAATACAGTTGATCTAAACAAAATGTATGTAGTGTGACTGTCACACTGGCTATGTCAGATGGCAACATTTATGGAACATGCACACACCCTTTACAGTAACAATATATATTAAAACCACACTTGTTTTTCTGGGCTTTGCAACCATGGAACAAACACATGTGGTACTGTTCACAGTAACAGGCACAATAAACAAAAGTTCAGAAAAAACAGAAATGAGGAGATATTTGATGTCAACTAATATGGTGATTTCCAATAAGTGGTGCAAGGAAAGGGAAGTGTGGATACTAACCACATGTAACACTATAGAAATGCTAGAGACAGGAAAAAAATTGACAGGAATACTGGAGAAAAATTAAGAAAATGCAATGAACTGTAGAATGTAACTTGAAAATGATAGAAATGGATTGTTTTGATGTGCTGTGAAGCTATGTTGGCTCAATATGAAAAACAATGAAATGATATGGAAAGTTCCTTTTTCTTTTTATCAACGTTGGCATTATATATGCTCATGTTCTACACAAGTTTGTGACAGGTCAAAAAAACTGAGTAGCAGAGTTTCATTTCTTGCTGGAAAGGGAACTCCAGAAAAATAAGTAAAGGAAGGCGCTGTGATGATAATCCTGTATGTCTTGTGGGGAGCCATATCATTTAACTTTCATGGACTTCTGTAAGGTTGCACAGCAAATGGCTTACTTGACAGCACAAGGCAATAAAAAAGATTGCAAAGAGCTGGCTATAGGGCTCAATGATGTAGACAGATTTTCTAGACCTTGATAACCGAGACACTGCTAGAATTGTATGATGGCACTGATTAAGCAGATTGAATTGTGGCTTATGCTGATGATAACTTGAAAGTGGTCTCTGGGGCTGCAAACAGAAGCTTGACTTTCTAAGAATAATATTATATGGCACTAATAGCACACTGTTTTTTGTAGCATGCTTCTTTGATGAAATGCTTAGTTTTTATCTTTTGCAGGAAAAACGTAAACTGCAGCTTCCTGCTTGGACTGCTGGTTATTATTCAGATAAATTAAGGACACTGGCTGCCAGAAGTTTGGCTTTGTTTTCTGAAAGTCAGACCATGAAACGTCTTAATGGAGGTTTGTCTTTTACTTCTCTGACTGATGTCAGCAGTTGTGCAAATAATTCTGTAAGATATTCTAAAATAATTTTAAATTTTTCAGGTCCTTTAGTGAAACACATTGTAGAAAAAATGCAATTACAAAGTAACTCTTCAAGAACTGTGTCTCCAAAATTTCTCATGTTTTCTGCCCACGATGTTACCATTGTGAATGTTCTCCAAACTATTGGGTTCACAGAGCTATTAAAGCCAGAGTATGGTGCAGCAGTTATCATTGAAATTCATTCAACTACTGACAGTGGTTATGAAGTTAAGGTCTGTAGACATTGCATATAAAATAGTAATTTGATGTCTTACATTTATGTTGACTGCACTGACATTCTATATATTTATTCCTGTAAATTAGTCATGCTAGGTACAAAATATGATAGATCGTGCTTTGATGAGTAGAAGATCATCAAGGTAGTTCTGCTCATATTGACTGTTTTATTCATGTTCAACAAAAGGTTGTTTTCATTCAGCCAGTACAAGGGCCTTTCATTGCTTTTGCCTAGGCCATTTATTTTCTGCCATTAAGAAGTGTTAGGTGAGAATAAGGCTGTGTTATCAACAAGTGACACAAGTACTGTTGATGGTAGGTTTCCAGGGAGATGAGTACTAACAGAATGTAGAGTATTAAATGTAGCATTGAGCCTTGTGGTACTCCTGAGATGATGGATAATTTATTTGAAGGAGTTGTTCTTCCATCAGGTGTTATTATTTCCATCAGTTGCCTTATATTTGACAGACAGGATTGGAAAAACTGATTGTAGATGCATCTTGTACCATATATATCCAGTTATGTAAGAGCGGATATTAATTTACTAGTTCAAAGGCTATTGTTGGATTCATAAAAAGACTAGAAGGATAATGTTTTAGATTGACTCACACTGTTTTAGATCATTAAATGAAGAGAGAGCTTCAGTGTTTGAATTATTTTCTTATGAATGAATGCCAAACTGACGTGCTGTTAATAAGGAGTTGCTTTCAAGGAAGACAACACATACGTTGTGGTCCATGCGTAACAGGCATATAAACTGCAGAAGATACATGCTCCACAAGATCTGGTGAATTTCAGAGAACAAAAAGCAGTCAGAGAACCAAATGCAGTCATAATAAATAAATGAATCTGTGTGATGACAGACAGATCCCAGGACACTAACTTATGGAGCAGTTGATTGTATCACACACAAATTTTATCTCATTACCAACCTTTTCTTATTATGTAGCTAGGTATAACACTGAGGCTAAATAAGAGGGAAATTTCATATTCCTAATAATTTGGAGAATGCCTTTCAAAGTTGTACTCATTAAGGAATGTGATTTCTCAGATATAGAGCATTTTAAGTGGAGATATTTTGCTGGTGGAGAGCAGCCTGCTGATAAAATATTATCTGTAACTTAAAAAAATGTTTATGTACTGTATTACTTTTGTCTGATATCATTTTCTTGTTGACCATTGACGTAGGAAGATTCTGGAGTTAATGATAGGTGCCAATATGTAAAGTCTTCCTTTACATGGTTCCTTGAAACTCTTAAATATTCTGATGCTGTGAAGTCTTCAATATGTCTTCTGTGGATGAAAATACGTAATGATGTGGAACTTATTTGTGGTAAGCTAAACCCTAAAAAGAAACTCTGGTGGAAAAATCAGATAAAAATTGGCCACCAGAGAAAAGGCAGCTACGTATAATGAATTACTTCTACAATTATACAGAGCTCATGCAAAACAACTTATTCAGCAACTAGCTACAGTTTATTGTAGTTTACTGAAGTAGCAAATTGTTCTGGGTGATTTAGAAAAGGCTCAAGTCATTTCTGTTGCCACTTTCGAGTGCCACTTTGCAATCAAAGTTAGTTTCCCAGCTCTGTCTGGATTCAAGATAAGTCAGCTGCTGGAAAAATAAATAAATAAAAAACAGCCTTATGGATTGAAAAGACAAAATATTGTTGAGTTATTAAGAAAAGAAACAGTTGTTAACCACTCCATTTACCAAGTTTCTGCTGTAATGCAAATGGAAATCTAGAAAATGGTGGAACATTTTGCCATGGTCGCTGCCCCTGCTAGTTAGGATCCAGTTTTTCAATAATGCAAAGTGTTTGCACAACTGGATTGTTGGGACTTTTGTTCTACCAGTCATGAAGCTTACAGTAGTCCCTTCTGCATGTTGGAGGTTGAATTTGTTTTGTCTGCAGCTTCTCATATTACCTGGTCATGATAGTTGATTACAGTATGCTACAGGAGCTCACAGCAAGAGAATTGAAGAAATGCTCCCCACCCTTTTAAAATGTATTTAGGTAGTGGGATATTTCATGATTGGTGGAGCAATGCTTTTTCAATTCCCTATTAAAAACTTGGGAAGGACTGCACATTCTCAAGTAGCTCTTAAAGTGTTGCCCTTACCACCTGCATAGGAAATACTAGGTGGTTACATTTAAACAAGAGAGTTCTGAGTGATACAGTGCAGGCCGTATACATTGCAGGATGGTGACATCATCATAGGTATGTTCATTAATGAGTGCACTTGCGAAGTATGCTGAAAAAGATAATAGTTCCACTTTCTGACACCAGCTGAAAATATGGCGCTGTAAGCAAAAAGAATGCATGTGTAATGTTCCCTGTTTCAATGTCGGTATGCTGTTTGTCACTGGGCAATGCGTGTTGACTTCTTTTGTGAAGTGACTGTTGGTATAAAGGGTTAAGTTTTGCATACAAAATGTAATGGCTGTTGAGAAGAAAGATCATGCACTGCTGGTAAAGTTGTTTTATCAGAACACCGGCAATAGTAGCACTGCATTGTGGGAATATCATCAACAGAAACAACTTCAAAGATGCCTGATGTTAATAAATGGGCTATAAAATATGATCAAGAAATTTGAAGAAACAGGTGAGTAAGGTGGTGCAGCATAGAGGGGGAGGCAGCTCATTCCCACAGCAGTTGTTGATGAAGGTGTTGTAGCTATAGCCTGCCTTGCAGCACATGCTTCAGATTATGCAGCCAGTGCTCAAGCTGTGTCATGGGAATTCTCTCTGTCCTGGGAAACAGTTAAAAAGATTTTGTGATGCATTTTACACTGGTACCCTTACAGTATTCAAAATGTGCACCAAATGAAGCCCCAAGAAAGGCTACAACTCCATGACTTTGTCCATCATTTTTTGGCACAGATGGAACTGGGTGAGACGTGGCCATGGAATATCCTTAAGGTGGACAAAGCACATTTTACTCTGCACAGTGTTGTGTATGTCCAGATTTGTCACATATGGGGTTGTGCAGGAACATACATTACACACGACTTACATGACTGAGTGGTGGGATTTTATAAGCTCCTTCATTCTCAGTCTGTTTTTTCTATGGGGATGACACCTCACAGGTCTATAAGGCATACACTGGCATCTGCATAATATGATGACCTCCTTGTGCAACATGTGATTCCAATTTTGCGAAAATGCAACTGTGTCCACACCACTATTTTCATGCAAGATTGGGCAACATCACATGTTACTTGCCTGGTGAAAGATTTGTTTTGAATAACCTTGAATAATGACCACATCATCTCTAGGCAAATTTTATGTTCTGTACATAGGGTATGCTAGGTTCTTTTTCATTTTGGAATAATGTTAATGGGTAATGTTCAGTGTTTAAGTGTTAATACAAACAAATGTGCTTAGGTGGTAAATGAATGTTTTGTTACATTTCCTCTCAAATTGTTACCTAATAATAGTACTGTGTCATGCCTAATTCAATTCCTTGAGCAGAAGTGGCTGAGTTAAACATCTGAATTGAAACCATCCTACAACAAAAGCAGTATGCTTCTGGACATGGGTTCCTCTTCAAATTACTATGTATTGAGTCCCCTATACAAGTTGTAGAAGTTTGTTATGGAGATTTCTGAACTCCCTGTATGAGGTTTGTGGGGCACATTTGATTTTAAGCTTCATGGCTGCTACATCATATGGACCTGAGAGTAAGGTTCTTGAAAGCTCTGGATATTTTAAAATGTTTGTCATAGTATGTCATAGGTAGCAGCCTGTGTATCCTAGTTTGACAGAGTCTTCGTGTAATACCAACTTGGGTTTGGATGATAGGTTTAAAATAATTCATGTGCAGTGTACTATGACAGAATTAGTTTATTCATTCAGGTGTTTTCAATGAGCCCTATTCCCAGTCTGTGTTTGGACTGGTGAGGCCCCACATATATCGGGCAGTGAGTCCACATGGTGCAGCATCCAAATAAAACTTTTGTTTAGAGGCGGATGTGAAGAATGAATAAAGACTCAGATGGTGCCTGTTTGGCTTCTTGGGTTTGAAACAATTTAAAAATAAATGAGCTTTGTACATATATTTAAGGCTTTATACTGTAAAATTTTAAACAACTACGTACCTCAACTTTATCGTAGTGTGTAAAAAATGATGAGCAAAAGCATTTTCACTATTGCCACCATGAGACTGAATACTACTTGGTGGTGGTGCAAGCAAGTGACGTGGCAAAGAAAGTATATAAATGAAGCAGAGACAATTCTGGAATCATTCTAGAAATGATAAGGGCCACAAATGGGGAAACCCACTGACACATAAATGACTTTAACAAAGTGTGCATTGTTACAGGCTGGCACCAAAGAATGAGAATCAGAGAAATGGCAGAGCTCATTGTCTATTCCATGCTACACTTGTGAGCATCTATGGAAAATGGTTGAAGGATAGTGAAATCATCAATAGGCAACAAACTGTTGGATGTCTATGCATCATTATGGAGGTTGAAGGACTGCCCGCTCTGTGATGCTGGATAGATAGTGATCTGATGACAAAGTACAATGCTGGTGCAGGCACAAGTGTTTCAGAGCACACCATTCAACATAAATAGTTGAACGTGGGGCTCTGCAGCAGACATTGCCTATATGTTCACTTGATGATCTGATAGCATTGTCAAATATGGTTGCAGTTGGCATGGCATCATCAAGACTGGACTCTGGATCAGAGTCATGCTAAGGTGATACTGAACCCCTGGTAGGACTGCCAAAGTTGTGCACACCACTCCACTCCCCTGACCCTCCCCCCCCCCCCCCCCCATCCTCCCCCTTGCCGGCATGCCAACCTCCTCTGCCAAGAATCTATTTTCCTGCAGCTTTTCCTACACAGATTTAGCAACTTTTATACTCTTGTAAGTATAGTTTAATAAAAATGGAACATTACTGAAAAAATTACTTAAATTAACTGTATTGATAATATAAAATATTACATACAGCAAATTAAAAGTATCAATATAGTAAATAAATTAAATATTGTATACATTTTCTGACAACCTGAAAGTAAAAAAATCTAAATTTTATTATTTATGACAATTATTGCACACTGTTTTCAGTATGATATATAATACATTTTATTTGTTTCTCATAAACTACAAGGGGCCTCCAACAAGTAATGCAACCCATTTTTTTCCTCGGCCACTTTTGGTTGAAAAATTCAGAACTTGTTGTTGGAGATCGTGGAATATTCCTGCTTCAGTCCCTATCATTTCAGGAAGTTCTGATAAGTTGCAGTGCTGTGCATAGCCTTCAAAATGGGACCTGTAACAAAGGTGCATTCCAAGCAGAGAGTTGTCATTCACTTTGTTTTTGTGGAAAACCAGAGTATCACAGATATTCATATGCACTTGATGAATGTCTGTGGAGACCTAGCAGTGAACAAAAGCATGGTGAGTCATTGGGCAAGGCATTGTCATTATTGCAGCAAGGTTGTGCAAACCTGTCTGATCTCCCACAGGAAGCAGTATGTGGATGATGGGGGGGGGGGGGGGGGGGGGGGCTATTACTGCAGCAAGATGTTGGCTCTGATGTCAACCATTAGAGTTGTCCCATTTGGGCATGTTGGCCCTCCCAGTAAGGTGGCATAAGGCCATCACATTGAACAGAGATTATGTTGAAAAATAGAATTTTGTAGCCAAAAGAGTGGGGAATAATATGGTATACTTCAATCTGTTTTCAGAAAAAATATGTTGCATTACTCATTGAACACCCCTATTTTAATGGTGCTTAAATTACTAATCAGAAATAAAATAAAAAGGGCTACAATTTTAATTTTGCAGTTTCCTCATTTGAGTGAAACAAGTTCATTTATTATGTTATAAAAGTCACGTTTAGCAGCTGTGTTCTGTTGACAAAATATGTAAATTTTACAGTCAGCTTTCACCATAATTGACCTTAAGTAGCTTCTCATATTATCTAAAATTGTGTGCTGCAATCACTGGTGTTGTCTTTAAATATCCTTAAAGCTACTTTGATGACTGGATAAGGATTCCTTGACCTATCCTTTACAAATATCCAAAAGGGGCCATATCACTGCTTTTCACCTGTTCTTTCAGCTGGAACCTGAAAGCAGCTATTTTGTTAACTAGCTTGTCTGTGCCAATATTGCCAAGAGATGTTGTGCATACAGTCCAGTCTAGAGGTTAGCATCAATGACTGGTGTGCTGTGGGTCACTAGTTCAAATTCAACCATCAGCAATTTGTATTTGTCAGCAAATTCAGCTGTACAGTTTTCAGGATAAGATACAGAGGTTTCATTTACAGTGTTTTCTGACAGGTAACCAAGATGAAATAGTGTGATATATGTAAACTCTACTTTCCATTTCATGTATTATTGTGTTATATACTTTAGCTGAAACAGCCTTTGGTCAGATAGCATATATTTGCTTTGAGGAACCATATCACCATAGCAAAAAATCCATTGATGCAGCTGTGTCAGCCAAGCACTCTGTTGCCACATAATTCATGTTAATGGTAGACATCTGTTCAGTGTTACTCATTTCTTTATGATAAGACTTGGACAAAATGACACTGCAACAGCAGCATACATTTAGTCATTGCCAGAGGGATAGGCTTCTTCTTGCAGGCAGAAGATAACAAAATGAGGGGTAGCAGAACTCGCTTAGCTCTCCTTGGTAGTTCTTGAGCTGTCTTTTTTTCCATGGATTTTTTTACTCTCGCCCTGTGTTTGAACCCTTGGCAGGTGCCTATTTTTCCAAGTCCTCATTATTGTTCTGTTGTGGAGCAAAGGAAACATGTCACTTGGTCAGATGAATTGAATTTTTGGTTACACCAAGTTGATGGTCATGTCAACATATGCCATATCCTAGGTGGAAGGATGCTTGAAACATGCACTGCACCCTTGGTGTAGGTCAGTGGAGGCAGTGATATGATATGGGGGACATTCACCTTGGTTTTAGTGGTACCTGGGATAGTAATTGAAAGCAACATGACAGCTGTAGACTATGTGACTGTTATTGTGGACCACCTGCAGCCCTCTACAGTAGATGTCATCCCCAATGGCAATGGCACCTTCCAGCAGGATAACTGACCATTTCATGTGCCACAATCGTGCTACAGTGGTTTGAGGAGCATGATATTGAACTCAGGCTGATGTCTTGACCACCAAATTTGCCTGATGTGAATCTGATGGAACACAGCTGGGATGTTATCCAATATCAGTACTTTGCTCACACACTATCAGTCTGTTATTTGTGGGCACATTTCTCTGGGAAAGTAATAAGGACTTGGTGACACCACGCCATGAATAATAGCTGCTGTATTGTGTTCCAAAAAGAGCCAACATATTATTATGTAAATAGCCATAATGTTATGGCTCATCAGTGAATTGTAGAACTATATTCAGCTCTGAAGACACTGGAACAGATGAAATGTCATTGAAGTAGAAAGTTTTTCACCTGTTCAGATTCCCTTGTTGTCCCATATGACAGATGCACATGTCAGGGAAAGTGATCCAAAATACAGAGTTACAACATTAGGATAAACATGTATCATTTTGCACTACCTGATAAAAAAAAAAGTGAAGCACCCAGAAGTCATGGTCATGGTCAGATGTCATTGTAACTTCATACATGTACACACCATCAGTGGGTATGTAAATGATTAGAGTTGTAATTATGTGTGACAGGTGGAACAGCCACTGGAATACATTTGTGTTGTTCATGTGTAGTGTTGTTACCAGGCCTGGTAGGTTTTATGAAGGGTGTGAACAACATCAAATGTTGGCTGCTCACTGTGAAGTGAATGGAGATATTTCATCATCTAATGAGACTGTGTTATCAGCAGCATACAGAGTTTGAAAGGGGCCTCATTGTGGGTCTTCATTTGGCCAGCTGGGCAAACTGTGCAATATCCAGATATGTGGGGCATATGGATGTGACAGTGTCCTGGTATTGGACCACATGAGAATGTGACAGCAGGCATACTCATCATCAAGATTCTGGTTGATGATATCTGACAACACAAGAGAGTCACTGTAATATCCACCAAGCACATCATAACCTCTTCACATCTTCACCTGCCATCCAGAAACAAGTAATGGACTCCCGCAACATTGTGTCATCCCACACCATTGGTCAGAGGCTAGCAGCAGCTGGAATAGGAAATTAACATTCCTGGCAGTACATTGAGTGATCTCATGACTGACAAGCATTGGAAGCATAGACTGCTGATGAATGGTATCACATTATGTTCAGTGATGAATTACAGTTCTGCACTACCCTGGATTTCCATCATTTGCATAAATGGAGGCAGCCTGGAGAGACCCTGTTCTTCAGCTGTTTTGGAGAGGCACAGGGCTGATACTCCTGGATGCACAGTGTGGGAAGCCAATCTGGTGCGAATTTAAGGTTGTGGTTGGAAGTGATTGAGGGAACTCTGATGGCACAATGGCATGTTATGGACATCACATGTCCACATGTGTTTCTTCTCGTGCCATTTTTCAACAACACAATGCTTGTCCACACATGGCATATGTCTTTATTAACTGACTGCATTGTGTTGAGGTACTACTATGGCCAGAAATATCCTCAGATCTGTTCCCAATAGAATGTGTGGGACCAGCCCAGACATCAACTTTGTCCTGGTGCCAGTGTCTGGGACATCAAGGACCAATTACAAAAGATGTAAACCAGTTTGCCTTAGGGTAGTATATGACAGCTTTATGACACCTTTCCCAGCTGAACCATCACATGCTTACAGGCCAGAGGGGCTGAAATTTTAAACTGGCAAGTGGGCTCTTTGTAAATTTGACTCAATTTTGTAATCATCAAAATAAACTGACTTGTCCTTTCCTGACATGACATCCTGTGAACTGTGGACGAATGGCAACAGGCACATTCAATATTCTTAGATTTCCAGAAAACATTTTACACAGTGCTATACTGTGAACTGTTAATGAAGACACAAGCATACAGGATACGTACTCGATATGTGAGTGGCTCAAAGGTTTCTTAAGTAACAGAGCCCAGTAAATTGTACTCACCAGTGAGTGTTCATCAGAAACAAGGCTATCATCATGAGTGTCCCAGGGAAGTGTAATAGGACCATTCTTATTTTTGTACGCGTAAATGATTTGGCGGACATGGTAAGTAACAGTCTGTGGCTGTTTGCTGATGATATTGTGGTGTATGGACAGATGTTCTCATTGAGTGACTGTAGGATGATACAAGATGACTTAGACAAAATTTCTATTTAATTTCCTAGTCGGTGAGATGAATAGCAGCTAGTTTTGAATGTAGAAAAATGTAAGTTAATGCAGATGAGTAGGAAAAACAAACCCATAATGTTAGGATACAGTAATAGTGGTGTGCTGCTTGACAGTCACATCTTTTATTTATTTATTTATTTATTGTTCCATGGGACCACATTTAGGAGAAGTCTCCATGGTCATGGAACGAGTCAATACATGAAATTATAACACGATTGTAGAAACAGATAAAATGAAATATAAGAAACATATTCAGGCGACAAGTCGTTAGTTTAAATAAAGAAAATCAAGAATGTAACACTGGAATTTGCTTAATTTTTTAGCTCTTCCAGGAGCTCCTCGACAGAATAGAAGGAGTGAGCCATGAGGAAACTCTTCAGTTTAGACTTAAAAGTGTTTGGGCTACTGCTAAGATTTTTGAGTTCTTGTGGTAACTTATTGAAAATGGATGCAGCAGAATACTGCACTCCTTTCTGCACAAGAGTCAAGGAAGTGCATTCCACATGCAGATTTGATTTCTGCCTAGTATTAACTGAGTGAAAGCTGCTAACTCTTGGGAATAAGCTAATATTGCTAACAACAAACGACATTACAGAAAATACATACTGTGAGGGCAATGTCAAAATTCCCAGACTATTGAATAGGGGTCGACAAGAGGTTTTCGAACTTACACCATACATAGCTCGAACAGCCCGTTTTTGAGCCAAAAATACCCTTTTTGAATCAGAAGAATTACCCCAAAAAATAATACCATATAACATAAGCGTATGAAAATATGCGAAGTATACTACTTTTCGTGTTGAAATGTCACTTATTTCAGATACTGTTCTAATGGTAACTAAAGCGGCATTTAGTTTCTGAACAAGATCCTGAACATGGGCTTTCCACAACAGCTTACTATCTATCCGTACGCCTAGGAACTTGAACTGTTCCATCTCGCTTATAACATGCCCATTCTGTCTGATTAAAATGTCAGTTCTTGTTGAATTGTGAGTTAGAAACTGTAAAAACTGAGTCTTACTGTGATTTAGCATCAAATTATTTTCCACAAGCCATGAACTTATATCATGAACTACATTATTTGATAATGTTTCAATATTACACACAAGATCCTTCACTACCAAGGTGGTGTCATCAGCAAACAGAAATATTTTTGAATCACCTGTAATACTAGAAGGCATATCATTTATATAAACAAGAAACAGCAGTGGCCGAGGCACCGACCCCTGGGGAACGCCCCATTTAACAGTGCCCCATTGGACTGAACATCATTACCACTCTCAATATTGCGGAGGATTACCTTCTGCTTTCTGTTCTTAAAGTAGGAGGCGAACCAATTGTAAGCTACTCCCCTTACTCCATAATGTTCCAACTTCTGCAGTAATATTTTGTGGTCAACACAGTCAAAAGCCTTCGTTAAATCAAAGAAAACACCTAACGTTAGCAACCTTTTATTTAATCCGTCCAAAGCCTCACAGAGAAAAGAGACTATAGCATTTTCAGTTGTTAAGCCGTTTCTAAAACCAAACTGTACATTTGACAGCAAATTATGTGAATTTAAATGCTGCAGTAACCTTGTATATACAACCCTCTCGATAACTTTAGCAAACACCGATGGCATAGAAATAGGTCTATAATTGTCAACATTATCCCTGTCTCCCTTTTTATAAAGTGGCTTCACTACCGAGTACTTTAATCGGTCAGGAAACCAACCACTCCTAAAGGAAAAGTTACAGATATGACTAAGTACTGAGCTAACATACGTGGAACAATACTTCAGTATTCTGCTAGATACCCCGTCATATCCATGAGAGTTCTTGGTCTTTAGTGATTTAATTATTAACTCAATCTCCCTCTTGTCAGTATCATGGAGGAGCATTTCAGGTAACAGTCTCGGAACACTTTTTTCTAAGAGCGCTATATGATTCCCTGTTGGGTCTAGGTTTCTATTTAGTTCACCTGCTATATTCAGAAAGTGATTATTAAGTACTGTACATATATGTGACTTATCAGTAACACGGACATCCCCACTACGCACTGATTCTATATTCTCGACCTGTCTCTGAAGACCAGCCACTTCCTTTACGACTGACCATATGGTTTTAATTTTATCCTGAGACTTAGCTATTCTATCTGCATACCACACACTTTTTGCCTTCCTAATAACTTTTTTAAGCACCTTACAATACTGTTTGTAATGGGCTGCTGCATTTAGATTGTGACTGTTTCTAACGTTTTGATATAATTGCCACTTTGTTCTACAAGATATTCTTATCCCATTAGTCAGCCACCCAGGCTGCCTGTTTGTGCTAGTACCCTGTTTTGAACGTTCTAATGGAAAGCAACTTTCAAAGAGCACGAGAAAAGTCTTGAGGAAAGCATTATATTTATTGTCTACTGTATCAGCACTATAAACATCTTGCCACTCTTGTTCCTTGATAAGGTTTACAAAAGTCTGTACAGCAACTGGATCGGCTTTCCTAAAAAGTTGGTAACTATATTTAACATGTGTTGCAGCACAAAAATCTTTTAGACTTAAAATTTGTGCATCATGATCTGCAAGGCCATTCACCTTTTTGCTAACAGAATGCCCTTCTAATAATGACGAATGAACAAAAATATTGTCTATGGTTGTTCTACTGTTCCCTTGCACTCTCGTTGGAAAGAATACGGTTTGCATAAGATTAAATGAATTAAGGAGGTCTACCAGCATCCTTAAATATCAGGGCATAACATTGCAAAGTAATATGAAATGGAATGAGCATGTAAGGACTGTAGTAGCAAAGGTGAATGGTTGACTTTGGTTTATAGGGAGAATTTTATGGAAGTGTGGTTCATCTGTAGAGGAAACTGCATATAGGAGACTAGGGTGATTTGTTGTTGAGTACTGTTAAAGTGTTTGGGATCTGCATCATGTCATATTAAAGAAAGACGTTGAAGCAATTTAGAGGCAGGCTACTATATTTGATACCAGCAGGTTCAGGCAACATGCAAGTATTGAGTATCAAGGCTCACTGCTGACTGATTCTACTGCTGCCTACACACATTTTGTGTAAGGACCTAGAAGATAAGATTAGAGAGATTAGGTTCACATATGGAGACATATAGATAGTCATTTTTTGCTTGCTCTATTTACAAGTGGAACAGAAAAGGAAATAACTAGTAGTGGTACAGGATACTCTCCATCATGCACCATACAGTGGCTTCGGGAGTATATATATGGATGTAGACGTAGATCCTCTCAACACATTAAGTTTTGTTTTGTGTTCTCCTCCCCTTCTGAGTGCTTCACTTTTTTGTTAGGTAGTCTATTTGATACCAAGGTATGTGTATATATTACTTCATATGGGTATACTATGAGAAAAGTAGCAATTTTAGATTCTACTCATCCACTTACACAGCTCAGTTGCTGTTTTATGTAACTTTACACAGAACACTATTAGTTGTGTACCTAATGACAATGTCAAAACCTCTTTAACACAAACATTAGAGTTAAGTTGAATTTACAACTTCAGACCAAATATTCTTATAAATTACAGGAGTGGTAGATAAGGTAAAATTTATAAATGCAATGCAAGCAGAACTGAGCTTTTTGGTTAACTTATTCACGTGTTCATGCCATATCACTTTATTATCCATCTCGATGCTGAGTAGTATTGCACATAGTCTCATCTAGTGTGTGCAGACACCTGTAAAAGACTTTTATTTGTATGGAATGGTGTAGCATGCCTTTGTATGATTAAATGTTTAGGTGTTTGCTATGAAATGGCCGTCGTCCTGTTCTATAATTGTCCTGATTTTTTGTGGGAACTTTTTCTGTCTAATTGTCATCAATAGCCATCATAGTTCTGAAAAGTCCTCAAATGTCACATACAGATCATTTATGTCAGTCAAGAACAAGGGTCTACCAAGCACTGATGCTTAAAGGGCTCCATATTTAATGTTTCCCCACTCGGAATTTAATCTTATTCTTGTGGTTAATTTCAGTTTCTCTGTGGAGAAGCCTTTGTGGAATCCAGACTGAGTTGTTATTAAAATTTTAAGAAATATGTTTCAACATTCTTTTGTAAAAAGCTGCCATCTCAGAAATTTTAAGAACTTGGAAAGGATGAAGTCTGAGCTACAGTTTGAAGTAACGTATTTTTACCACTTTCACAAGCAGGTGCTATTACTGTGTACCTCAGTCATTCATGAAACATACCTTTATGCATCAGAGTATTGTAAAGGTGACTTGATGGGCTACAATGAAGTTAGGACAACATTTTAATATTTTGCTTGTTATACTGTTATAATTAAAAGATTTACTGTTTTTCAGTGACCTAATGATTTTTGTGATCTCTTTAATGGTTTATTTTCAAAAACAGATGTCTGGAAGTGGAGTATTCCTTCTTTGTCTAGTAACACTTCAGACTGTCTATGTTTTGGGTTTGGAATTTTTTGTGCTAATTGACACAGTCAAGAAGTTTACAATACAGCTTGCACGCCATCTTTGAATCTTTATAATAAATGTGTGGATCCTGTTCAGTTCTATCTCATGTATCTCAAGTGAAACCATAACTTAAATTTTCTAGAAATTGATTAAAGGATGTTTGTTTCGTATGTCTGTTACCACACATACAAACAAGTTTTCTCACAACATTCTCATGGTCGCATTACTTCACTGGGGAGTGAATGGCTGACTTTCATCATATGTCACTATATTCAGACAAGATGTTCCATTATAACAACAAAATATTTTACCAATCAAATATCACCTTATACACACAATGTACTATTAAATTAATGCTGACTTCGTTACAGGTGTTGTATTTGAACAATACTTCTGACAGTGAGCCACATGTTCTCAACACTCCTGGTTGCACAGACAAGTGTCATCTGCAGTAGTTTGTAGACCTGATGAAGCCTGTTTTACCAGATGACTGGACAGTGGAATGTCAAAAGTTAGACAGCTAAATAATGGATATTCAGCAAAGTGATCGAACACTTATATTAATAATCAAATATTTCATGCCATAAATGTGATCACACTGCCTCAAAAAATTGTACCATCTTCAGAGTGTATCAGATAAATGTGAGATTGAATTTTGTCACTTCTTTTGTAAATAAATATAAATTTGTTACATGTAGATAATACACTTTTATTGAGAGAGTAGTTTCACTCGTGATGTATCTGCAGGAAATGTGGTCATCCTTATTTCATCACAAAGCTATCAGAATTATAAACTTATTTTCTCATAATATACTTTAAAAGTTAAATCATAGACTTACATACAAGTGACTCACCAATGTTATTCTAAAGTCTAGTTTCAGTGTACTGTGGTCATGTACAGTTCAACTATAATACATCATTTAATTTCATAAGCTACATGGAAACTGATCACTATTTAAAATAATGTATTTTTACATATTTTAGTTCCTTTTGCTGTATTCTTGGTCAAGTAACAACATTATTATTCAATAATTCCTCTACTGAGTAATAGCATTTGTGGACTAGCATGCTGTACAATTTTCTCTTCAGAAAACTATTCTTGATCCTGAATGAGATTTTCACTCTGCAGCGGAGTGTGCGCTGATATGAAACTTCCTGGCAGATTAAAACTGTGTGCCCGACCGAGACTCGAACTCGGGACCTTTGCCTTTCGTGGGCAAGTGCTCTACCAGAAGTAAAGCTGTGAGTACCGGGCGTGAGTCGTGCTTTGGTAGAGCACTTGCCCGCGAAAGGCAAAGGTCCCGAGTTTGAGTCTCGGTCGGGCACACAGTTTTAATCTGCCAGGAAGTTTTATTCTTGATCCTATTTTAATTTCTATTTTTTAATTTGTTACAAATCACCACTCTATGTATTGCAAAGCGTGGACAAAAACCTGAGGGTAGCAAGCATGAACTTTCCTTTATGCCTAGAATTGTGTGTATGCTGGATTCTTTTTTTTTTTTTTTTTTTTTTTTTTTTGCTAGGTCAATATTCTTTTCATGTTACCTGTGTTTCTCCAAAAGGCAATGCCATATTTTAGCACGGATTCAAAGTAACTATGGTACACTATTTTTCTTGTGTACATGTAGGTCGTGTCGGCTTCAACTGTCATACCAAATGCCAGGCTGTTTAATTTATTTGGAAAGTGTGCAATATGTGAAGACCGTGACAGTTTTTCATTCACGTGCATTTCCAAGAAATTGACACAGTCTGCTTCATTTAGTTCCTGAATTTTGTGGTTTATCTGAATACGATTTTTTTTTTATTGTTTGGTTTTAAATTGCAATAGTTGAATTTTTTGAAATATTTAATTTTAATCAATTTCAGTGAAATTAGGTATCAGATTTTTAAGGGCACCTGCAACGTTTTTGGGAAGTCTGTCTGCATTACTATATTCAATCAGCATTGGGCATGTGAATTATTTTTGGGAAATATGCATTACTGTATTCAATCAGCACTGTTGTACCAACTGTAAATAATAATGAATGCAAATTTATGTTGAGTGGTGAGTCATTTACATAAAAAAAATGATGTTTGCCCTAATACCGAGCCTTGTGAAATTCCTTTTAAAATGGTTTTCCACTCTGATTCCATTTCCTGTTGAATGACAGCATATGACTTAAACCACTGTAAAATGCAGCACTCAATTCCATATTTTTCCAATTTGTGTATAAGTAAAGAGTGGTTTACACTGTGAAAGGTTTTTGGTAAGTAAAAAAAAAGCTATTATAGTTTCCTGAGAGTTTTCTGTGTAGTTTGTTAGTTAGAACTCTTTTTGCACAATTAGTAGCATAAATTGTGCTTTTCCCTCTTTGGAAACCAAATTAATATACTGAGATGACAAAAAAGTTTTTAATGAAATTTCTAGCTTGTATTGCAGCAAGCTTTTGAAATACTTTAGTAAATGCTGGAAGATGAGAGAAGAGATGGTAGTTTTCCATATCTTCTTTGGAGCCTTTTCTTGAATAATGGTTTGATATCAGCATATTCCTCCCCCCCCCCCCTCCCCCCATGAACCATGGACCTTGAAGTTGGTGGGGAGGCTTGTGTGCCTCAGCAATAGAGATGGCCATACCATTGGTGTAACCGCAATGGAGGAGTATCTGTTGAGAGGCCAGACAAATGTGTGGTTCCTGAAGAGGGGCAGCAGCCTTTTCAGTAGTTGCAGGGGCAACAGTCTGGATGATTGACTGATCTGGCCTTGTAACACTAACCAAAACAGCCTTGCTGTGCTGGTACTCCGAAAGGTTGAAAGCAAGGGGAAACTACAGCCGTAATTTTTCCCAAGGGCATGCAGCTTTACTGTATGGTTAAATGATGATGGCATCCTCTTGGGTAAAATATTCTGGAGGTAAAATAGTCCCCCATTGGGATCTCAGGGCAGAGACTACTCAGGAGGACGTCGTTATGAGGAGAAAGAAAAGTGGCGTTCTATGGATCGGAGTGTGGAATGTCAGATCCCTTAATCGGGCAGGTAGGTTAGAAAATTTAAAAAGGGAAATGGATAGGTTAAAGTTAGATATAGTGGGAATTAGTGAAGTTCGGTGGCAGGAAGAACAACACTTCTGGTCAGGTGAATACAGGGTTATAAATACAAAATGAAATAGGGGTAATGCAGAAGTAGGTTTAATAATGAATAAAAATTAGGAGTGCGGGTAAGCTACTACAAACAGCATAGTGAACGCATTATTGTGGCCAAGATAGACACGAAGCCCACGCCTACTACAGTAGTACAAGTTTATATGCCAACTAGCTCTGCAGATGATGAAGAAATTCATGAAACATATGATGAGATAAAAGAAATTATTCAGGTAGTGAAGGGAGACAAAAATTTAATAGTCATGGGTGACTGAAATTCGAGAGTAGGAAAAGTGAGAGAAGGAAACATAGTAGATGAATATGGATTGGGGGTAAGAAATGAAAGAGGAAGCCGTCTGGTAGAATTTTGCACAGAGCGTAACTTAATCCTAGCTAACACTTGGTTCAAGAATCGTAAAAGAAGGTTGTATACATGGAAGAATCCTGGAGATAGTAGAAGGTATCAGATAGATCATATAATGGAGTCAGGAACCAGATTTTAAATTGTAAGACATTTCCAGGGGCAGATGTGGACTCTGACCACAATCTATTGGTTATGAACTGTAGATTAAAACTGAAGAAACTGCAAAATGGTGGGAATTTAAGGAGATGGGACCTGGATGAACTGACTAAACCAGAGGTTGTACAGAGTTTCAGGGAAAGCATAAGTGAACAGTTGACAGGAATGGGGGAAAGAAATACAGTAGAAAAAGAATGGCTAGCTTTGAGGGATGAAGTAGTGAAGGCAGCAGAGGATCAAGTAGGTAAAAAGACGAGGACTAGTAGAAATCCTTGCATAACAGAAGAAATAGTGAATTTCATTGATGAAAGGAGAAAATATAAAAATGCAGTAAACGCAGCAGGCAAAAAGGAATACAATCGTCTCAAAAATGAGATCAACAGGAAGTGTAAAATGGCTAAGCAGGGACAAATGTAAGGATGTAGAGGCTTCTCTCACTAGGGGTTAGATAGATACTGCCTACAGGAAAATTAAAGAGACCTTTGGAGAAAAGAGAGCCACTTGTATGAATATCAAGAGCTCAGATGGAAACCCAGTTCTGTGCAAAGAGGGGAAAGCAGAAAGGTGGAAGGAGTATATATAGGGTATATACAAGGGCGATGTACTTGAGGACAATATTATGGAAATGGAAGAGGATGTAGATGAAGATGAAATGGGAGATACAATACTGTGTGAAGAGTTTGGCAGAGCACTGAAAGACCTGAGCCCAAAACAAGGCCCCGGAAGTACACAACATTCCTTTAGGACTACTGATAGCCTTGGGAGAGCCAGTCCTGACAAAACTACCATCTGGTGAGCAAGATGTATGAGACAGGTGAAATACCTTCAGACTTCAAGAAGAATATAATAATTCCAATCCCAAAGAAAGCAGGTGTTGACAGATGTGAAAAATACTGAACTATCAGTTTAATGTCACAGCTGCAAAATACTAAAGTGAATTCTTTGCAGACAAATGGAAAAACTGGTAGAAGCCAACCTTGAGGAAGATCAGTTTGGATTCCGTAGAAATGTTGGAACATGTGAGGTAATACTGACCTTAGAAGAAAGATTAAGGAAAGGCAAACCTACATTTCTAGCATTTGTATACTTAGAGAAAGCTCTTGACAATGTTGACTGGAATACTCTCTTTCAAATTCTAAAGGTGGCAGGGGTAAAATACAGGGAGTGAAAGGCTATTTACAATTTGTACATAAAACAGATGGCAGTTATAAGACTCGAGGGGCACGAAATTGAAGCAGTAGTTGGGAAGGGAGTAAGACAGGGTTGTAGGCTCTCCCCGATGTTACTCAATCTGTATATAGAGCAAGCAGTAAAGGAAACAAAAGAAAAATTTGGAGTAGGTATTAAAATCCATGGAGAAGAAATAAAAACTTTGAGGTTCGCTGATGACATTGTAATTCTGTCAGAGACAACAAAGGACTTGGATAAGCAGTTAAATGGAATGGACAGTGTCTTGAAAGGAGATGAACATCAACAAAAGCAAAATGAGGGTAATGGTATGTAGTCAAATTAAATCAGGTGATGCTGAGGGAATTAGATTAGGAAATGAGACACTTAAAGTAGTAAAGGAGTTTTGCTATTTGGGGAGCAAAATAACTGATGATGGTCGAAGTAGAGAAGGTACAGAATGTAGACCGGCAATGGCAAGGAAAGCGTTTCTGAAGAAGAGAAATTTGTTAACATCGAGTATAGATTTAAGTGTCAGGAAGTCGTTTCTGAAAGTATTTGTATGGAGTGTAGCCATGTATGGAAGCGAAACATGGATGATATATAGTTTGGACAAGAAGAGAACAGAAGCCTTCGAAATGTGGTGCTACAGAAGAATGCTGAAGATTAGATGGGTAGATCACATAACTAATGAGGTGGTATTGAATACAATTGGTGAGAAGAGGAGTTTGTGGCACAACTTGACAAGAAGACGGGACCGGTTGGATAGGTCATGTTCTGAGGCATCAAGGAATCAAAAATTTAGTATTGGAGGGCAGCGTGGAGGGTAAAAATCATAGGGAGACAAAGGGATGAATACACTAAGCAGACTCAGAAGGATGTAGGTTGCAGCAAGTACTGGGAGATGAAGAAGCTTGCACAGGATAGAGTAGCATGGAGAGCTGCATCAAACCAGTCTCAGGACTGAAGACCACAACAACAACAACAACAACAACATCAGCATATTATTGTATCCATAGAAGATAGCCAAGTCTTAACTTCAACACTGTTAATGTAATCATAGTTGAATAGCTGGGGAACTCTGTGCGTAATACAGTGGGTGCAGCTTTAATTGATACTGACAGTCTCATTTCAAACCAGGCAGAACAGTGCTAGCCCAGTCACCACCTCTGTGCTAACACTTGGCCTCTACATCCATACATCTCCTTCAAGGCAAGTATTGCAAGAGTTGAAACTATTTCCTGAATTAATTTAGAATTTGCAATCCACTGCCAGTTGAGGTTATTTAAAGTCACTTTTGTAACAAGGGAAATAACATTATAGCCATGTAAACACTCCCTCTCACCTAGGCCAAATGGGTAATTCCCTTAATTTCCTTCTTTTGAAATGTGTCACACACTCTGTCGGCACTCGTGCTTGAGACATGACAGAAAGAAATAATTTTGGTGCCAGGTATGGGGCAAACAAATGGCTTTCACAAATTTGTGTGGAGCGTAACCTACTTACTTGGATTGCTACAGCAACTATGGAAAATTGCAATAAGTTGTGGCAGGTAGCAGCTTTTAGCCTTGTAGAAATTCTGCTCCATGACAGCAGAGTTCCATATGGAGTCTCAGCTGGTAGTGGGCTGTGGTAGCAGAGGCGGTATCAAGGATGAGTGTGGGGGTCAGTGTAGCCAAGCAGGTCAATGGCTGATACATCACAGATTGTGGGCATATGGGCATGCCCAAGCAACTGAAGGTCCAAGAGCTTGAGGCCAGGGGCCCAGTCTCAGCAGCAGTAGCAGCAGCAAGAGTGAGTGACAGCATTGAATCAGTACAGACAATTTGTCTCAAAGCACCACAATAAGTTGGTTTAAATCTGAAAGTAACATTTAATAGTTGTAACTATAATTATAGATCATGTAGTCACACAATTAGATGATATAAAAGTTGTCGAAAAGAGTTTAAATGATGCAGAAAGAATGGTCACTGAACAGCAGGAAAAGATGAGGCAATTCAGGTGTCTAACATACTATTCCATCACTAAATATGTGAGTATAACACTGATTATAATAGTTATGATGACCTGTTTTTGTAGATAATGTAAATGTTGTATGGAATGCTTTAGAACTGTATGGAAACACTTTAATGACAATGATTGTTGTGGATGAATATGTGTATCAACTATCATTGTAAATCAGGGCCCAGAAAACATTCTAGTGCAAAGATCTTGTAACAGTAGTACTGAGGAAATAATGATCTATGAAAGGAGTCCAAAAGAGCAAGACAGCTCCACATCTTTTAGAAACAGAGAAAGAGAAACTTTTATGGTGTAACAAAATGTAATTATCTCATGTCAGAAAAAGATAATAATTGTATCAAAATGAAATATAAAATTGACACAAAAGAAAATGTAACCCTTTGGAAAGAAATGTGACAAAAATGGTTATAAATGTCTAAAAAAACTAGATTTTAAATTGACACTACTCTACTTTTGCATCTATGTAGATACTCTGCAAGCCACCATACAGTGCATGATGGAGGGTACCCTGTACCATTACTAGTCATTTGCTCTCCTCTTCCATTTTCAAGTAGAAAGGGGGATAAACAATTGTCTGTGTGCCTCCATATGACCCCTAACTTCAAGTATTTTATCATCATAGTCCTTATGTGCAATGTATGTCGGTGGCAGTAGAATCATTCATCAGTCAGCTTGAAATGCTGGTTCTTGAAATTTTCCCAGTAGTTTTCCTCGAAAAGAACATTGCCTACCCTCCAGGGATTCCCATTTGAGTTCCTGAAGCACTTTGATAACACTTACATGTTGTCTGAACCTATCAATAACAAATCTGGCAGCCTGCCTCTGAATTGCTTCAATGTCCTCATTCAATCTGACTTGGTACAGATACCAAACATTCAAGCACTATTCAAGAATAGCTCACACCAATCTCCTATGAGCTGCCCCTTTACCAATGAACCACACTTTCCTAAAATTCTCCCAATAAACTGAAGTAAACCATTCGCCTTCACTACCACATCCCTCACATGCTCATTCCATATCATACTGTTTTGCAACGTTAAGCCCAGATATTTAAATGGCTTGACTGTGTCAAGCAGGACACTAATAATACTGTATCTGAACATTACAGGTTTGTTTCTCCTACTCACCCATATTAAGTTACATTTGCCCACATTTAGAGCTAGCTCCCATTCATAGCACCAACTAGAAATCTTGTCTAAGTCATCTTGTAACTTCCTACAATCACTCAACTTTGACAACACCTTACCATACACCATAGTGTCATTAGCAAACAACTGCAGATTGCTGCCCACCCTGTCCGCCAAATCATTTATCTATATAGAGAACAACAGCAGTCCTATCAGACTTCCCCGGGGCACTCCTGATGATACTGTTGTGTCTGGTGGACACTCGCCATTGAGGACAACATCCTGGGTTCTATTAGTTAAGAAGTCTTCAAGCCAATCACATATCTGTGAACTTATTCCACATGCTTGTACCTTCATTAACAGCCTGCAATGGAGCACCATGTCAAATGCTTTTCAGAAATCTAGAAATATGGAATCTGCCTGTTGACCTTCATCCATAGTTCACAGTATATCAGGTGAGAAAAGGGTAAGCTCAGTTTTGCATGAGTGATGCTTTCTGAAACCATGCTGATTTGTGGACATATGCTTCTCAGTCTCAAGAAAATTTATTATATTCAAACTGGGAATATGTTCAAGAATTCTGCAGAAAACTGAAGATAGGGATATTGGTCTGTAATTTTGTGGATCCATTCTGTTATCCTTCTTATACACAGGCGTCACCTGTACTTTTTTCCAGTCCCTTGGGGCTTTGTGCTGGGCAAGAGATTCATGATAAATACAAGCTTGCTAAGGAGCCAATGCCACAGAGTACTCTGTACAACTGAATTGGGATTCCATCCAGACCTGGTGACTTATTTGCTTTCAAATCTTTCAGTTGTTTCTCTATTCCAGGTGTGCTTATTAATATGTCATCCATACAGGAGTCTGTCCAATGGTCAAATGACGATATGTTTGTATGATTCTCCTGCATGAATGATTTCTCAAACACGAAATTTAAAACTTCAGCTTTTGATTTGTTGGCTTCAACTGCCACACCAGACTGGTCAACAAGGGACTGAATAGGAGCCTTAGGCCCACTTAGCAATTTCACATAGGACCAGAATTTTCCTGGGTCCTCTGACAGATGTTTCGCTGATATGACATTAGTAGTTGTACGCTTCACACAAAGGTCTTTTCACAGACGCACGAATCTCTATTAACCATTGCTTTGTCATCATTTGTGCATTCTCTTTTGAACTGAGAGTGCAGCAACCTCTGCCTCCTCAGTGTCTTCCGAATTTTGTTATTAATCCATGGTGGTTCTTTTCCATCCTTTATCCACTTGGATTAGGGGGGGGGGGGTAGACAACAGTAGTTGCAGTAGTATCAGTGCAGTTAATGAACTCATAGGCAACTAGCTGGAGAAATGTGTGTGTTGTATATTGGGTGCGGGCTCAGTTAATACTGTCTGTGTCATTTTAAAGCTAGATATAATGGTGCTAACCAGTCATCAACTCTGTACTAACACTCGATCTCTTCATGGGTACTTCTTCAAGGCAAGTAGGAACTGTTTTCAGAATAAATTTAAAAGTTTCAAACCACCTCTAGCTGGGGTTATTTCGAATTACTTCCCAATCCTTATATTTTATAATAAGGGATTTAACATTACAGCCAGGTCAAGACTCCCTGTCATATAGGCCAACTGGCTAATTCTCCTTCTCACAAACAGTGCCACCCAATCTGTGGCAATACTCATACTCAGAACATGACAATATTTCAATTTATCTGGAAAGTACAGCCCTTTCAAATGATCGATCTATAATCATGAATGGGCCAGCTATTATACTGGAAGCTGCTTTAAGAAACTTTGGAGAGGCGGGGTTTATGCCACCCCATCCTACAGAATTTTTAGTTTTTTAAGTGTAGTATTGTTTTTCCACCTTTTTGTAAGTCACTGCATCAAATTTACAAAACATTCAGTCACATTATGATACAAAGAAATACATATTAATTTTTTAGGTAATGTTCTACATCGATGTCATATTGTGCTCCATTTTTACAGAAATCATTGAACTGTTCTGGTATTTAAGTAGGATTTACAATGAAAGTATTCCACAAGATTTCGGGATTGCAGCTGGATCTCATCGACTTCTTTCCATGATATTTCGGCTGACAACCTTACAGCCATCTTCAGGAGAGTGTTTGACACTGGAGATTGCTAGTGCAAGTCGCTCTATTTATACGTAAAAGTGCCGCAGGCGCGCATGCGCAAGTTACCATAGCATGCGCACCACCTGTCGATTCCAAGGCCCTCTACAATATTACTGCATCTATGGAGCGCCAACGAATGCGTGAAAAAAGTGAAACATGCACGCAGACGTGTCCAAAACAATAAAAGGAAAATTTCAATATTAAATTTAAAATTACTTGTCGCTCGACATGTCAGAAGCCATAAAAAGTTTTCTTTTGGTTGAAATTAAAGAAATCAGCGGGTCCCAGGCCTTATTCAATAAAAAGCCGCCATCACGATTAATGAGATTTTCCGCTAAACGTATTTCCACAGATTCCTTCACAACTGAATCCCAGAAGGATCTCGATGGGGCCAAGATTTTTGTGGCCGAATAATCCATAGTATGTCTTGTGGAAATACAATGTTCAGCTATGGCTGACTTACTGGGCTGTAAAAGGCGAGTATGGCGCTCATGTTCAACGCAGCGGTCGTGTACTGTGCGTGTGGTTTGACCAATGTAGGCTTTCCCACACTCGCAAGGTATTTTATAAATTCCAGCCTTCCGTATTCCCAGATCATCCTTGGCTGAGCCCAGAAGAGCACGAGTCTTTGTAGGTGGCCGGAAGATTGCTTCACACGATGTTTCTTTAAAATTCTGCCTACTTTCGATGAAATGTTCCCGACATATGGGAGAAATGCTCTGGACTTAAACACCTCCTTATCCTCTTGATCTTGTGGGTGGTCACGATTTTTCCTCCTTAAAGCAGTACTGACCTGATGTGCAGAATATCCATTATGTTGAAATACCGATTTCAAGTGCTCTAATTCGTCTGCAAGGCTATCTTTATCAGACACGACATGTGCCCTATGCACCAACGTTCGAAGAACACCCATAGTTTGTGATGGGTGAAGACAGCTTGACGCCTGTAGGTACAGATCCGTATGCGTGGGTTTTCGATAGACAGAATGCCCCAATGACCCATCCACCCTGCGTTTAACCATGACGTCCAGAAATGGTAGGCAACCATCCTTTTCAACTTCCATCGTAAACTGAATGTTTGTGTGGATGGAATTCAGATGTTGTAAAAACCGTGAAAGCTCTTCTTCACCGTGAGGCCACACTACAAAGGTATCGTCCACGTACCGCCAGAAGACTGTTGGTTTCAACATCGCCGAATCGAGAGCCCTTTCCTCAAAGTCTTCCATATAAAAGTTGGCTACCAGAGGGGACAGAGGACTGCCCATGGCAACACCGTCAAGTTGCTCAAAATATTCATTATTAAATAGAAAGTAAGTAGAGGACAGGGCATGGTGAAACAGCGCCGTTATATCGGCCGTAAACGTATTGCCGATAAGTGACAATGAATCCAAAAGAGGGACCCTCGTGAAGAGTGAAACGACATCGAAACTTACTAACAAGTCCGAATCCTTCAGCTGTAGTGTTCTCAGTCTATTGATAAAGTCCACAGAGTTGCGAATATGGTGCGTACATTTGCCAACGAAAGGTCTCAGTAGCGAAGCCAAATGACGAGATAAATCATATGTTGGAGCACTGACATTGCTCACTATGGGGCGTAAGGGCACATTATCCTTATGGATCTTTGGAAGACCATATAACCTAGGTGGAACAGAACTGTGAAGTCTCATTCTTTTCACAACTTCTTGCGGCAGAGAAGAGGAGTTTAGCAACTCTGACGTTTTCCTTTCTATTTTCCGAGTAGGGTCTTTATCAAGCTTCCTGTACGTTGTCACTTACAATGAAAGTGTTTTATATTTTAATTTTTGAAATTTTTTGATTGTTCGATTTAATTCCAAGTTCTGATTTAACAACTGTCCAACTGCCTTTGATTGGTTTCTTTGCTTCTGAATGAATTAAATTGTTGGTCATTTATTTTCCTCCCTTTAAAAGCTGCTTAGATATCTTGTTTATAATTTTTAACATTAATTATAAACTCTGGATTTGTATTTTACTAGTATAACAGTTCTGCATGTAATTTTCTTTTCTTTTTGCCATTGGATCTTTTTATGCCAACACTAGTCCAGTTCAATTTATTAGTTGTCTTTCTCTGGCAGACTACTGGTGAAAATGTTTGACTGAAAATCAGCAGAAAACTCTCCCAAAGTTTTCAAAAGATCATTATTCGTTTTGCACTTGCACTGAGCCTTGTTTAATCTACAATAGAAAAAATATGTTTTCCTCACTGACTTCTCTTTTGGTAGAGATTTTTCCAGCACTTTTTACATTTACTTTTTGGCAATTCAATCAATAAAGCATAGAGATCGGAAATTCCTGGGTTGAAACAGAAGTTATGAGTAAAGTCATACACATATTTTCTTAAGACATTGTCTGTAAGTTTCTCGCCTTCAATTTGCCCTAGTAAAATTAGGGAAATTTAGACTTAAACCAGATTTTTAAATTAGATCAGTAAACTATGTATTAATGCTTGATTCACTTGCTGTCTGTATATTGAACTTGCTGTCTGTATGTTGAAAGCAGCAGTACTCAATATATATTTCTTTCCTTCTTTTTTCTTAAGATTCCCAAAAAGACATTACAATTTTGCTGAAAATAATTAAGTTATTTCAGCAGCTAGACTCCTGTTTATGGAATAATTGAAAAAAATTGGCCTAATGCTACATAGCAGCTATCAAATATAAATTCTTCATCTGAGGCCTAAAAATTATGTCCTTTTTATATTGCAACACATTTTCAATAAGTATACAGGAGCCTCCAAGACATCTGGTGCTTCTAAAACAGCTACTAACAACTTTGAAAGTTTCCAGTTTATTTAGAACAGCGATAGACTTTCATAATACAGTGTTAATTCAGGCAAATTACTTTGATATTTCTGAGTTCTGACTAGATAATTTCAAGCTTATCAACTGTTAGAGTTTTATTGTATTTACCATTATTGTTCAGACCATTAATGTTTAACTGTATTAAGAAGGTACTTTATATCTTTATTGATAATTTTAAGAAGCAAACAATTCTTATGGTTAACTTGTGTCCCATCTTGTTCTTCAAGTACAGCATGCCAATGAGACATGCTCTCAACTTGTTACACATCTGACACACTGTATTAACTGGGAACTCATTAAATACTTTTATGCAAATGTTCATCATGACTGTATGAATATATGTTTTCATTAATTTTTATCATTATTATTACAAGACAAATATGTTTCTGGTCCTTGTGGTGGACCTTATCACCAGTCTCAAATTGCCTGATGACTTTACAGTGCTTCTGCATTCTCCATTTCCGCTTGACCACCTTGTGGCAGTGGTTACTTTGTCACTTTACTTCACCTCTGAATAGTCCCATCTTATCCAACTTTTCTTTTCTTTTGGGTCTAAAAACTGCCATTGCATTCCCCTTTGTCAGTCTCTGCTGACACCTGGTTAGCAGCTATTTTTCCAAATTTATTTGACGAAAGTATATATGATGATTCAAATGTTTCTTCACTTATTTACTACCACCTCTATGCTGTGACATTTCCATGAGCAGCTGTGGACTCAGACCACAATTTATTTGGTTATGAACTGTAGATTAAAACTGAAGAAATTGCAAAAAGGTAGGAAACTGAGGAGATGGGACCTGGATAAGTTGAAAGGACTAAGGATGTTGAAAGTTTCAGAGGGAGCATCAGGCAACAATGGACTAGAATAGGGGAGAGGAATACAGTTGAAGACAAATGGGTAGTTCTGAGAGATGAAACAGTGAAGGCAGCAGAGGGGAAAAAAAATAAATAAAAAAAAATAAACAAGGCCTAGTAGAAATCCATTGAGAACTCGAGCTGCTGAATTTAACTCATGAAAGGAGAAAACATAAAAATACAGGAAATGAAGCAGTTGAAAGGCAATACAAATGTCTACAAAATGAGATTGATGACAATTGCAAAATGACTAACCAGGAATGGCTAGATGATAAACATAGGGAAGCAGAAGAATATATCATTAGGGGAAGGATAGATACCACCTACAGGAAAATTAAATAGGTCTTTGGAGAAAAGAGAAACAGCAGTATGAGTACCAAGAGCTCAGATTTTAGTCCATTCCTAAGCAAACAAGGGAAAATTGAAAGGTGGAAGGAGTACATGAGGCTCTATGCAGCTTGAAGGGAATATTTATAGAACAGGAAGAGGATGTAGGTGAAGATAGAGTAGGATACGTTACTGCAAGAAAACTTTGATAGAGTATTGAAAGACCTAATTTGAAATAAGTCTCCGGGAGTAGATGACATTCCATCAGAACACGAATTCTTTACAGAAGAATTGAAAAACTGGCAGAAGCCAACCTCAGGGAACATGTGAGTCAATACTGACCCTACTACTTACCTTAGAAGATAGGTTAAGAAAAGGTATACCTACATTTATATTATTTGCGGACTTAGAGTAAGCTATTGGAGTGTTGACTGGAGCCCACTATTTAAAATTCTGATGGTAGCAAGAGTGAAATGCAGGGAGCATAAGGCTATTCACAACTTGTGAATCAGATGGCAGTTATAAGAGTTAATGGGCATGAAAGGAGAACAGTGATTGAGAAGGGAGTGAGAAATTGTTGTAGCCTATCTCTGACATTATTCAATCTGTACATTGAGAAGATGGTGAAGAAAAATGTGGAGTAGGAATTAAAGTGCAGGGAGGAGTAATAAAAACGTTGACGTTTGCCGATGACATTGTAATTCTGTTAGAGACAGCAAAGGACTTGGAAGAGCAGCTGAATGGAATGGAGAGTGTCTTGAAAGACAAATGTAAGATAAAAATCAACCAAAGAAAAACAAGGATAATGGAATGTAGTCAAATTAAATCAGTTCATGCTAAGGAAAATATATTACGAACTGAGACACTAAAAGTACTAGATGACTTTTGCTGTTTGGGCAGCAAAATAAATGATGATGGCCAAAGTAGAGAGGATGTAAAATGTAGATTGGCAGTGGCAAGAAAAGTGTTTCTGAAGATAATAATTTTTGTCAAACATCAAATATAGATATAAGTGCCTGGAAGTCTCTTCTGAAAGTATTTGTGTGCAGTGTAGCCATGTATGGAAGTGAAAGATGGACAATAAAGAGCTTAGATAAGAAGAAGATAGAAGCTTTTGATATATGATGCTACAGAAGAATGCTGAAGATTAGGTGGGTAGATCACATAACTAATGAGGATATACAGAATAGAGTTGGGGAGAAAAATTTGTGGCACAACCTGACTAGAAGAAGGGACAGGTTGGAAGGACACAATCTGAGACATCATGGGATCACCAGTTTAGGAATTGGGGGAAGTGTATGTGTTAGGTGGGGGGGGGGGGGGGTAAAAATTGTACAGGGAGATCAAGAGATAAATATAGTAAGTAGTTTCATCAAGAGATAAATATAGTAAGTAGTTTCAGAAGGATGTAGGTAGCAGTAGTTATTCGGAGATGGAGATACATGCAGTCTTTGTACTGAAGACCACCACAACAATAACAATTCTATCTTTTTCAGCACTAGAAGAGGCATTTGAATTAATCATGGTAGAGACTGACTTTCAGTTATGAAAACATTCTGTCCCTATGGAAGGTACTCTAATGTCAATAATTAATGAACTATTGGCGTGATAAAAGCAGGATATTTGAAAGATGTTTCAGCAGTTGGAAATTGGCAGTTTTAGTAAATTTATAAATAGTCAATTAGCAGCTTTGTCCCAAAATATTGCCAAGGAAGGTAGTGAATATGATTTGTTCCTAGATAAAAATGAGAACTTACACATCTTCTGCTGCAAAAAAAATTAAAAGCCATTACAAATGACTATTCCTCACAAAGAAAGGGACAAAATGGTAGTATTAGCTTCAAGTCTGTTTGCAGTGCATAAATATAATCTTAATAAATTGAAGTCATTTAAGAAATTAAAAATAGCCTTTATGGATTGTAGTATGCACTCCTTGGAATGACAATGCCAAATAAAATAGCCAATGATGTTAAACTTAAGTATGGTGTGCCTCTAGGTTCTGGTTTGGGCCCAGTGTTGGTCTTGATATTTACCAGTGACCTAGAGCCATCCAGAAACTACCAAAAATATGTAAAATTTGAGAATGAAACAAATATATTGATAGAAGGCAAACTGCTGCAGAACAAAAATATGAAGTACAAAATTGCACCATACACATTGCAGAATGGTTCACTAATAACAATCTTATTGTTAACACAGAGGAAACTGTTGCAATGCACCTACATACCACACAAAACAAGTATCTTTTAACCTTCATCATAAATTTATTTAATAAGCAATTAGGAACTGTAAAGTCAACAAAATTTCTAGAAATACGGATTCAGGATGACATGATGTGGAACACACACATCAGTTACGCAAGCAAGAAGCTAAGGATATTATACTCTGGCTTAAAATATTGCTAGATGTGAAATGAAAGAAATATTGAAAGAACTGTATTATGCCCAAGCACAATCACTGCTGTGATATGGGATGACCTTTTGGGGCAACTCACCATTCAGCAAATGCTGTTTCATAACACTGAAGAGGAACATAGGCTAATTGAAAATACTACGTCCAGAAATTCTGCAAACTCCTTTTTAAAGTACTCCAGGTACTACCACTGCCATGCTTATACATTCTTGAAACAGTTACTTATATAGAGAGAATCTCAGAGGCTAAAAACAACTTACTTTGCACAAATCAAGCAGTTCATGCATATGACACCAGACTTTGACAGTGAGTATGTAAGCACAACTCTCAGACAAAATTGCAAAAGATTTTACAGTCAAATTCCTGTCCACATCAAGACAATAAAAGCAATCCAAAAGTTCAAAGTGGGAACACAGGTGCTATTACACTGTAAACAAATCTGTTGACACAAATTTAAATTATTTCCTTTTTTGTATTATGTATCTCAAATTGCTTTTTCTACCTATTGTACTATATATTATCTTGTGCTATTATTCTAATGTATTATATTCCAGTGATTTAATGTACTGTATTGTGTGCTAAAAATTATTTATGTTATTCAATCAATGTACAATGTATTTAAAAATGTATAATAATGCTCAAAGTAAGCTATATCCAATGTAAAAACTTTGATGAATGGATACTTAATAAATATACTCTTTTATAGTTGAAAATGCTCACTGAAGTTTTCCACCAATTATACAGCAGCTTATGTAAATTTCATCATCACAAAGGTGTTATGGATATGTTGTGAAACTTACAGACAGGGATGGTAAGTGAGAGCACACGTTTGATGGAACATTTTTATACTTTTCTTGTAGACCATATCCTACGAAAATGTGAAGAAGATAAGCAACACTTCTTACATCATAGCTACACAGTACATGTAGAAAACAAAAAGTTTTGAAAGTTTTGACATCTTTCCCAGTGGGTTAATAACATATGTCACGAACAAAAGTCTGGCCATTTATTCATAATGATTAGCATATGAGGAAGCTGGTAGAATATCTAAAACACCATTCAGTTTACAAGCAATAATCTGTCACTTGTTTTAAGCCAGCTCACTTGACTAATACCAAACAAATGATCTTACAGAGTCCTAAGAGTGCCTCAATTGACTAGTGGTTAGCGCCACTGTAGAGTGACATACAAGTCAAGGATTTAGTTCTTGCTAGCCTCAGATTTTTATGCCATGTGTTTTTCTGGAACTGAGTCTACCTACACTTATGAGACCAAATAAGAAGCTGCTTGGTATAATCTTCAGTAAAACTGATACTTAAACTGTCCAGATAGCATCAAATAGAAAGAATTTGATGAATTTGGGATCAATATGATTTGTATTTATCTTTGTTGTATTAGATACCTCTAATGAATATTGATGACTAACAAGAGGAACAGAGAGTGTTTGGAAAAGTTCACGAGTTTCCCAGAAATGTTGCAATGAACCCAATACTAATTTTTCACAGTACAGAAAATTACAAGTACTATTGTGGACTTATGCTAGGGTGCAAAACTTAAGGACAACAGTAGCTTTTGTGTGATGTGTCACAGCCAAGTTACATAGCTCACTGAAACTTTGATCTTACATAGAAAGAACTGCTGTGATATAGTGCAGAAGGTAACTAAAAGAAATGAGCAATGAGATGAACAGAAATGACACCTGTATTCAAAGACAGTAATTACATTGAAGTGACTGTGATTTATGATGGTCCCATAGACATTACAACAAAATGGTTCAAATGGCTCTGAGCACTAGGGGACTTAACTCCTGAGGTCATCAGTCCCCTAGAACTTAGAACTACTTAAACCTAACTAACCTAAGGACATCTCACACATCCATGCCCGAGGCAGGATTCGAACCTGTGACCATAGCTGTCACGCGGTCCAGACTGTAGCACCTAGAACCGCTCGGCCACCCCGGCCAGCGAGACATTACAACGGGTGGGATATTGTTTATAATAGAATGCTTGATCACCATGGGTGGCAATGCATAGCTCTGCAATGTGCTCCCATCCTGGCCACATTCCATCCTCCAACAGCATGGCTGACAACTCTTGGTTGGTCATTCATGGATTCTCTTGTTTCAAGAGGCACTCCGCCTGTGCAGAGTGATGCAGTTGTGCATTGTCATCCATAAAAATGAATTCAGCTGTAATTACATACCTGAAAAGGTGCACATGGGGAAGTAGTACTGTGCCACAATAATACTGACCAGTGAATGTACTGTGTTCAAAGGTTTGGAAGTCAGTACACCCATGCAACATAATGCCCTCCCACGCTATAACACCTGCACCATCAAGACAATTACTTTTGACAATGCTTCTGGTGCCTTACATACCCTGATATGGCGAGAGGCGAGACCGACCTGTGAGACATTACCCAAAATATGGCGACCTATTTTTTGTCACAGGTACAGCCACCGCCAGTAACGATTCAGCTTTCTGTCACTACAGGGTGGCTACTGAGAGGAGCAGCTTGGACTTCAATTCTACCACGTATGAAGGATACAACTGCCCCCTTCTCTATGTGGGAGCTGGCTTCTGTGTTATTTTCAGCTCATGACATATCACCTGGTCACGACACTGCCCATTGTGGCACGGTATATGATGACACCTCACGGGACAGAACAAAGAAATCCTCCTCGCGCTTTTAATCTCATTTGGGTGTCAGGACACTTTGCCACTTCATGACGAGCAGCAATTCGAATTCCACTTTTAAGAAATCTATGAAGGATTACACGTATCCGAGTAGTTACCATAGGGTGCAGTGTTTCTCTGACTAGCTGTCTTGGGGAGAATGGTCAACCACCGCCTCGTCTCGTCGTTAGATCCAGATTGCTCCTTATAATCCAATTAACTGGTCAGAACTGCCGTTTTCAGAACAAAATTGCGGGAGTTTCTTTCTCAGCAGTTCCATATATTTTTGGGGACGTCGAATCCGAATTTTAAGTTTGTTGGTTTCACAAAAAAATAAAAAAAAATAAAAAAATAAACAAAAAACCCGCAAACAAACCTAAAAAAATTCGCAGTTTTGTCAGTTTTTCACTAATCTCTCTATATGTTTTTCAAAGATGACCATACTATACAAAATTAGTTAAATTCCTGCATAATGCACCCTCCCGCTTTGATTTTGTGACGAGCGGTATCGGCGTTAGATCGTGCTAATCAAATAGCGATTCCTTGATCCTTGTGTGAAAACGTCGAAAACGACCACTCCGCTTTTTCGTTATGTGCGTGCATGTCTCCTCGACTGTGTAGTTTTTGACAGACTGTTAAAAGATGGGGCACAGACGAGTACTGTGAGAGGAAAAGTATTGAAATCTTTCCTTCAGGATGAGTACCAAGAGACAGGATGATAACACTTTAATATTTAAGACGTATCCATGAAAAATGCAGGAAGAATTACGTGACTGAAAAGTCAATTGCTACTTATTTGAACTGGGCTCAATAAAACCCTGAATCAAAACTGCTGCTTTCAGTTATACCTGACTTAACCTTTAAAACTCACTGCTTTTCATCCGGAGAGGAGGTGCCTCTGCATTATGTGAAGAAACAAACCGAAAGGCTGACTCAAAACACGGTTTGGTGCACCCTGCGAGGAAAATAACCTTTACAGAAAATGCGCTCACATTCACGAGAAGTATAAACTAAGGTTTCAAAAGTCATTAGACAGCGATATGCACATATACAAATGGTAAACACAAGGTATAAAAGGGCAATGCATTGGCAGAACTTTATTTGTACTCAGGTGAGTCATGTGAAAAGGTTTCCGATGTGATTATTGCTGTATGACGGGAATTAAGAGACTTTGAATACAGAATTGCAAAAGGTATTGGATGCATGGGACATTCCATTTAGGAAATCGTTAGGGAATTCAATATTCCGAGATCCAAAGTGTCAAGAGTTTGCTGAGAACATCAAATTTTAGGCAGTACCTCTCACCACGGACAACGCAGTGGCTGACCGTGGCCTGGTCAGATGAGTCGAAGTTTCAGCAGGTAAGAGCTGATGGTAGGGTTCGAGTGTGGTGCGGAACCCCACAAAGTCATGGACCCAGGTTGTCAACAAGGTACTATGCAATCTGGTGGTGGCTCCACAATGGTGTGGTCTGTGCTTACATGGAATGGACTGGGTCCTCTGCTCCACGTGAACCGAACATTGACTGAAAATGTTTATGTTTGGCTACCTGGAGACCATTTGCAGCCATTCGCGGTCTTCGTGTTCCCAAAAAATGATGGAATTTTTGTGGATGACATTGCCCCATGGCGCTGGGCCACAGTTGTTTGCGACTGGTTTGAAGAGCACTCTAGACAATCCGAGCGAATGACTTGGCCACCCAGATCGCCTGACATGGATCGCATCAAACGTTTATACTTCATAATCGATAGGTCAGTTTGTGCACAAAATCATGCGCCAGCAACACTTTCGAAAATATGTACAGCTGTAGAGGCACCATGGCTCAGTATTTCTGCAGGGGACTTCCAATGATTTATTGAGTCCAGGCTACATCGAGTTACTGCCCTATTCAGGGCAAAATGAGGTATGACATGATATTAGGAGGTATCCCATGATTGTTGTCACCTCTGTGTGGTACAGTGTGTATAGCTAGTTACTGACTTTGTAGTAGCTGATGCACAGTACAGTTTTCTGTGCCTGAAAACTCTGCTCCAGTCCCCATAGACTATCAATGCAGTTAGCAGACACCCTGGAGGTGAGGTGGAAGATGTTATGCAAACAGTTTACCGTTTCCTAGACAACAATGATGAGGAATGTCAGTGCACCATGGAAGAATTGATGGAGCAGATTTAAGGTGGTTTGTGTCCGTATCCAAGCACTATCAGAAGACATCTCCTTCAGAATTATGGCGATGATATTTTGGTTACAACAAGTAAAAATTACGTTTTGTGTTTCATAGTAAATGGACAAAAAGATCATTAATGAATGCTGGTATCAAGACGTTCTGAGGCTGCTAGAAAAAGAAGAAAAGCGTGCCATCGAGGAAGACATAAGATGGCAAGTATGTAATTTGACTGAACACTCTCACCCTGTGAAGAAAGCTTTCTACATGAAACTAAGCATCTCATTTCTGAGAGTTTTAATGGACGCTGTGGTGCTCAGCAAAAAGCGAAAGGATCTCGAAAAATGGAAGAAAAAATCAGCATCCGTTGCAGATAGCGTGTTATTGGTGCTGTGCAGCCTGTGTCATTCCTCCCCCCTCTTCAGATCGGCTTAGCAGTATTTCTTTACAAACAAGAAGGTTCTCGCCAATTGACAGATGTCCTTCCTGCCACGGAGTTTTGTTCCTTGTGCAGGAAGCAACTCGATTCGAGGTGTCATAATGGCTGTTAACCAACGAGAACTTTGCCAGATGATCTGCGACAACACCATTTTCAGCATTCAAACTCTCGATGGACGAAACACATTTCACAGAATGGGAGGGAATCCGATGCCCCCCACCTCCCCCTCGCCCTCCCCCCCCCTTCCCAAAAAATACATTATACTGGATCAAAAGGCTGAAGGATGTACCATCAGCATAAATCGTTGGAAGCTTACGAGCTTAACCACTGAAACATTTTGAAAGGAACAATGATGTCGACTTAGCTGCTATTGACATCAATGGGTCAAGTACATCATACGCTCATACTGAGACCATCGTTCCATCAGTGCCACACCTGCTGTGGCTGCACAAGAAATCTTCCAGGAATTTCTGGGTGGAATGGTTTTACCAAACAGGTAACCGAAGAAATACCTTTCCAGGCAACCTTCATAGACCACCAACCTTTTATAAATGCAGTTTCCAGGGAATACAACACGATATTCACATAATTGTTGACTGTAGTTGGAAAGACACATTCGTTGGGGTAGCAAAAACTTTCATCACGTTCGATCAGCCTCTCTACGTCACAGCATGAGATGCGGCAGTGAGCTGTGTGGGAGACCCTGAACTACATGTCGTGCTCAAAAGAATAGGTTGATTATGTTTTTCAGTGGGACTGTGGGGTATATTATGGAAGAGAGAGGGTTGTCAGTAAAAGTCAACATTGTCTCCACAGCCGACAGCACAGTAAAAATGCATGCCTATGCCAGCGCATTCAGAGGACATGTATTGGTTTTGCGATCTCTTGGTATGGTGATAATAGCGTCCCTAAACTTTTCCAAGTCGATGTTGAGCACCTTTTATACAGTGGGGACTAAAGTGGACCACTGGATGCACAAGACAGAGATTGGGGGAAGGAAATTTCACAAAACATCAAAACCCAGTTTCAGCGAACCCCGGTCTAGGCCACAATTCAAATCTGTGAATTGAATATTTCCAGATGATAACTTTGGTGTTGACATTATTGAATCTGAGCGCATGGGAAATTGGAAACTAAACCTGTAAGTCACACGAGACATACTACCATATATCCATACCAGCGGACAATATGTATACGCCAAGTGCACGATATGCTCACTCTGGAGCACCCCATGCCACTTGATAAATTTCAAGCATTCACTTTGAAAAAGGGTTTCACTATTCGACGCAGTGACAAATTCTGGTGCGGTACTTGGAGCGATGTGAAAGTTGAAAGAGGGCTGAGTAGAGCATGTGGATTTAGTACAGACATCTTGGCAAGGTGAAGGCTTGGAATGAGTTTGCTCCAATACGTCACAAACGTGACAGAGGATTTTTGCGGTGTAAACTTTGCAACGAGTGACCAATATTCAGACAGTCGTGATGCAAGAGTAAATAATGACAACTGTACGAAAAAAGGTTGGAATGGTTTCACCAACACGTCAGAGTCAATATCAGTCAACAATGGGGTTAGAAAGAATATAAAATCAATTGTCACTTGGCCACCGAGGTCGGAACTATAGGTATCAAGGGATTGTTGGGAATGATTTCAAAACCGTCAAGTTCAAGCGAGCTCTGCCATCCTCGTTAATGTGGTTATTGAGCCAACCACTTTGTTTCAAAGGATGGCTATCATCAAACAGTCAGAAGAAGAAGTAGAGGACGTCTGAACCTACGAATTGGCTGCATATCCCCTAACTTTGTTTGATGAGGGTGCATTGTGAAAAGGCACAAAATCTGCTTCGTAAAAAGCTGTTAAACCTCCTCCAGATACCACACTGCTGGATAGCAGTACAATATGTATGATTTATGTTTTTTTATTATTATACAGACTCGTAGGGTCGAGTGGGCATAACTTCGAACAAATTTGCAACTCATGTATCTATTATGTAGGAAGTAAGTACAATCAACGTGCGAAAGTTGTGTTCAATGTTTTACTTGGATGGACAGAAGACTACAAATTCCGTGAAGTGCTTAAGAAGATCTAGCAAAAAGCAGTCTCTGGAGATGCAGCTTAGCAGCACCATGACACCAACAATTTCACAACTAAATTTTCTATAGACTGTGAAAAACAAAGATGGACTAATCACCCTGCTGATGTAAAACTGCAATTAAAGTGAAATCGCCTCCAAGGAGGCAGCTGATAATGCAGACACTCTGATAGCGGGGTCGGCAGAATCCCTGGCTTTAGCTCACAAATGTGTCACAATTTCGAGGGAAGCTGTTGACTTCTGATCGTAATGATGGGTCTCCAAGTTCCCCACAATGTATATTTTCTCAAGCCAGAAGGAGGTACAATCCCTCAGCTACTCTATAATTCAGAAAGTGCCGTGGAAAAGAACGTTGCCGATTATATTTTCTTCCTCTACGCAATGAGTGACTGCAGCTCTGTGTCTGCATTTCTCAACCGACGCAAGGTTATATTTCTCAATACCCTCTCCAAATAAGCGAATCTCTAATGATGTTGTTGTTGATGTGGTCTCAGTCTGAAGACGGTCTGATGTAGCTCTCCATGCTACTCTATCTTGTGCAAGCCCCTTCATCCCTTAATATCTAGTACGTCCTTCTGAATCTCTCTACTGTATTCATCTCTTTGTCTCCCTCTACGGTTTCTACCCCCCGCAGTTCACTCCAATGCTAAACTGGCGATCCCTTGACGTCTCAGAATGTGTCCTATCAACCAAACTCGTAGTCAGGTTGCGCCACAAATTCCTTTTATACCCAGTTCTGTTCAGTACCTCCTCATTATTACCCCCCTAATCTTCAATATTCTTCTATTCTTCTGTAGCATCACATTTCGAGAGCTTCTATTCTCTTCTTGTCTAGACTGTTTATCATCCATGTTTCACATCCATATCTGGCTTCACTCCGCACAAATACCTTCACAAAAGACTTCCCAACACTAAAAATCTATATTCACTGTAATAAATTTGTCTTCTTCAGAAATGCTTTTCTTGCCATTGCCAGTTTAGATTTTATTCCCTGTCTATTTCGGCCATCATCAGTTATTTAGCTGCCCAAATAACAAAACTCATCTGCTCTTTCAAGTGTTTTACTGTCTCTAATAGAATTATAGCGTCATCGGCAAACACCGAGGTTTTTATGGCTTCTCCCTGAACCTTAATTCCTACTCCAAATTTTTCTTTTGTTTCCTTTACTGCTCGCTCATGTACAGCTTCGGGGATAGGCTACAGCGCTATCTTACTTCCTTATCAACCAGTGCATCCCTTCCATGCCCCTCGACTCTTATAGGTGCCGTTTGGTTTCTATACAAGTTGTAAATAGCCTTTCGCTCCATGTATTTTACACCTGCTACCATCAGAATTTCAAAAAGAGAGTATTCAACTCAACATTGTCAAAAGCGTTCTTTGAGACTAAAAATGCTATAAACGAATGTTTGCCTTTCCTTAACCTATCTTCTAAGACAAGTCGTAGGGCCAGTATTGCCTTGTGTGTACCTACATATCTCCAGAATCGAAACTGATCTTCTCAACGGTTGGTTTCTACCAGTGTTTACATTCTTCTGTAAAGAATACGTGTTAGTATTTTGCAACTATGACTTATTAAACTTACAGTTCGATAATATTGTCACGTAGAAGAAGGTGTAATTAGATGAATGACGAACACTAACTTCACTTAACGAAGGTTTATTCAGCACTTGAGCACAAGAGCGCGGAGCGAACTGCCTCCGACCAGAACACATACGGTATACAGGGTGTTACAAAAAGGTACGGCCAAACTTTCAGGAAACATTCCTCACACACAAAGAAAGAAAATATGTTACGTGGACATGTGTCCGGAAACGCTTACTTTCCATGTTAGAGCTCATTTTATTACTTCTCTTCAAATCACATTAATCATGGAATGGAAACACACAGCAACAGAACGTACCAGCGTGACTTCAAACACTTTGTTACAGGAAATGTTCAAAATGTCCTCCGTTAGCGAGGATACATGCATCCACCCTCCGTCGCATGGAATCCCTGGTGCGCTGATGCAGCTCTGGAGAATGGCGTATTGTATCACAGCCGTCCACAATACGAGCACGAAGAGTCTCTACATTTGGTACCGGGGTTGCGTAGACAAGAGCTTTCAAATGCCCCCATAAATGAAAGTCAAAAGGGTTGAGGTCAGGAGAGCGTGGAGGCCATGGAATTGGTCCGCCTCTACCAATCCATCGGTCACCGAATCTGTTGTTGAGAAGCGTACAAACACTTCGAGTGAAATGTGCAGGAGCTCCATCGTGCATGAACCACATGTTGTATCGTACTTGTAAAGGCACATGTTCTAGCAGCACAGGTAGAGTATCCCGTATGAAATCATGATAACGTGCTCCGTTGAGCGTAGGTGGAAGAACATGGGGCCCAATCAAGACATCACCAACAATGCCTGCCCAAACGTTCACAGAAAATCTGTGTTGATGACGTGATTGCACAACTGCGTGCGGATTCTCGTCAGCCCACACATGTTGATTGTGAAAATTTACAATTTGATCACGTTGGAATGAAGCCTCATCCATAAAGAGAACATTTGCACTGAAATGAGGATTGACACATTGTTGGCTGAACCATTCGCAGAAGTGTACCCGTGGAGGCCAATCAGCTGTTGATAGTGCCTGCACACGCTGTACATGGTGCTTCGTGGTGCGTGAGCGGCGGCGTCTGATTACGCCTGGCGGTGTGTATCTCGTGTTGCCGTCTCGCCCAGTTGACTGGAGACGCGTCTCGTGCGGTGGCCCGTTTAATTATTGAGAACGAAGTCGTGAATCGGACGGTGATACCTTGGATGTGGCGTCCCAGTGTCTCTCTTCTCTAAGCGGCCGCGTGTGTCAGTGTTGCGCGTCGGCCAGCGGAGCGGCGAGGCGGGGAAAGGCCAGTGTCTCGGGCTCGAACAACCGACTCCAGCTTGCCTGTCTTCGGCTGTCAGATCTTCATCACCAGCTCACAGGTGACTGCTGAGGTGAGGCCGTCTCCTTCCCGTCCTCACGAGTCGCCCAGGTACGTAAAAATCAGTCTTCAAATACCTTCTAACTTCTGTCTTCTGGCGGCGAGGCTGCTGCTTGCTATTCCCTTACAGCGGCGGACCTGGTGCTTCTGTGTACAATGTAGTCTCTTCCTACATGACGGTCTTCAGCACCGAAACTGAACTGAAAACTACTCTTGTCGGGCCCACTGCGTCTCGCGTATTTATTCACTTCAGTTCACTGGAGGTGAACGACTTCATGGTCACTGCCTCTTCTGTCAGGTTGAAAAGCTTCTCGACGAATCTTCTTAACGTCGGTCATTGGCTCTTGGAATGTAGGCGAGGGTCTTTGATCACATGTGACAATTGAGAAACACGTGAGCCGGTCGGGCGATGCCCTGACGGCTGAATCGACAGCTTCCGCTTATGTGGGGATGGCGATGGCTTCTCTTGAACGTGCTGACCTGCAAGTGCCGGATGTTGCCACTGCTGCTATGTCCGCTGTTTGCCAGTGTGTAATTCTTCTAAACTAAACTAAGTTTCTCATTTATTTTCTAATGTCTACTTCACTTCACATTGATTTCACTAATTTATTTACCTATCTTAAGTACCACTCAACAGTACATGCAAGTGCCAAGTCGGCGGACGATCTCACCACGCGCCCTCCGTCTGCTGCCACTAAAAACCCTGTCGGATGCTGAGGAGGGTGGAGCAGGTACAGCAGCGTCCGATAGCCGCGGCCGTGACTGTGGATGGAACGGTGCACTAGTGAGATACTATACAGGGTGAAAAGTATTTAAACCGACAAACCCTGGGAGATTGTAGGGGATATCAAAACAAATATTTTTCCCTAATGTCATGTTTTCCTATGAGGAGTATTTAAACCAGTAAAGGAAGATTTCTCTGGCGGCAAATTAAGTAAACCAACAAACACTTTTCCATTTTTTTATGACCAAGAGACAACACATTAACACAACCCAATTTCGATTACAGTAGATTTTCAAAAATGCCTCCATTGACACGTAAACAAAGGTTACACCGTTGTATCATGTTCTGTCTGACACGCGCAAAAGCCCCAGGAGTATCCTGAATTGTTACTGCTGCTGCTACTATCCGGGCAACCAGATCCTCTTCTGATGGAACAGCAATTGCGTAAACAAGGTTGCGCATCTCTCCCCACACAAAACAATCCAGAGGGGACATATCTGCGGATCGAGCAGGCCATTGTACAGGACCACCTCTGCCAATCCACATTTCTGGGAACCGTCTGTCCAGGAATCGACGCACACGACGACTGAAATGTGCAGGCACCCCGTCATGTTGGAACCACATGTGTCGTCTTGTAGGGAGCGGGACGTCTTCCAGCAATTCTGGCAATGCTCTGGCGAGAAAATTATAATAGTGCCTGCCATTTAATGACCTAGGTAGCAGATACGGCCCAATTAAACAGTCCCCAACAACACCGACCCACACATTAACGAAGAACCGCACTTGATGAGCCCTCGTAACTCTGGCATGTGGGTTATCCTCACTCCAAACATGCGAATTGTGCATGTTGAAGACTCCATCACGCCCGAACGTTGCTTCATCGGTAAACAACACAGAGGATGGAAATGTAGGATGCATTTCACACTATTCCAGGTACCACTGCGAAAACTGTGTTCTGGGTGGATAATCAACTGGTTCCAGGTTGTGAACACTCTGTAAGTGAAATGGACGTAACAATTGCTCTCGAAGGACTATTCTTACATTCGTCTGATTCGTCCCCATGTTACGTGCAATTGCACGAGTGCTGATTGAAGGATCCCGCTCCACATGCTGCAAGACAGCTTCCTCAAATTGCAGCGTTCTTACCGTGCGACGGCGTCCCTGTCCAGGTAAACTGCTAAATGACCCTGTCTCACGCAGACGTTGGTACACAGCAGCAATGGTCGTATGATGCGGGATACGGCGATTAGGATATTGTTGTAGATAAACCCGCTGTGCAGCTCGTCCGTTGTGGTGTGTTACGTAGTACGCGCCAACCATATCAGTGTACTCACTCCAGGTGTATCGCTCCATTATAAACAGAGACAATGCACTACTACACTGGTGGACAGCAGTTGCCTACAACTGAAGAGCGTATTACGCCCTCTTAGCAACAGAAGACCGTAATACGGCCTCCACCGGTTTAAATAAGCCTCATAGGAAAAAATGACATTAGGGAAAAATATTTGTTTTGATGTCCCCGACAACCTCCCAGAGTTTGTCCGTTTAAATACTTTTCACCCTGTATGTCACTGTGTTCACAGAATGTTTCAAATTCATTTGAGTTAAACTGAGGTCCGTTGTCTGACACTATTGCTTCAGGTAAACCTTCGAGGCAAAAAATAGAGGAAAACACCTGAATTCTGCTACGTGACGTTGTCGAGTTTACTGGCACAGCAAAAGGAAACGTGCAATACGAGTCAATCAAAATAAACCAGCGAGTGTTCCAAAAAGATCCCGCAAAGTGTTTGTGCACACGTGACTGAGACTTAGGCCAAGCAGAGAATTTTTGTGGCGTAACGGACTGATTTTCCGCACATGCGTGACACTGTGACGTCATCTTCTCTATTTGGGTGTCCATACCGCGCCAAGTACAGTGTCGACGCGCTAACTGTTTCGTACGAACAATTCCCCAGTGTCTTTGGTGAAGCAACCGCAACACTTCTTTTTGCAAAGGTTTAGGGATCAACATACGTGACTGTCCACAGTCATTTTAAACAAGAATTACACCTCTTTGTACAGCGAGACTATGTCGACGTGCAAAGTATCGGCGCACTACAGAGATCTTTATGCTATTCAATGAGTGAGGCGAAGATGTGCGAATGTTAGCAAAATGTTAAAATCTGAATCAGCTTCAGTGGCCTGTGCAATCTGCTTATAGTTCAGTGGAAAAGATGGAAGGAATTCAGAATTCTAAGCATCGATGTGACAACAAGATGCAGCAGAAGCGTCAAAATCTGTATCAGCGCAAATCGGAAGACGTGAAAGTTCAAATGGTTCAAATGGCTCTAAGCACTTAACATCTGAGGTCATCACTCCCCTAGACTTAGAGCTACTTAAACCTAAGTAACCTAAGGACATCAGACACATCTATGACCGAGGCAGGATTCGAACCTGCGACCGTAGCACCAGCGCGGTTCCGGACTGAAGCGCCTAGAACCGCTCGGCCACAACGGCCGGCGGAAATTACGTGACTTGAGCGTGGACATCTGGTCCGACATACCTCCACAAACCTACCAACAATTTGTCGAATCCATGAGACGCAGAATCGGAGACGTAATGCGTTATGGGGATGGATCAACAAGTTATTAAGAAGGATGTCATAATGTTTTGGCTCGGCAATAAGTTTAACCGCTGCGGGGACGTAGTGGCTAGCGTCGCGACTTTTCACTTTTGCTCTCCGTGTTCGAAACTCGATTGTCGGTTTTATTTTATTTTCTTTCTCTACCAATTTACATAGAAGATTACTATGCGAATGTTTCGTATCAAATTAGGGGATACAAGGGCGTTATATTGATTGTGAAATTGCAAGTGTGTTTCACAATAAGTGTCATACATTTACTATATAATATGTATCTATGGTATTTTCAGGGTTTCAATCATTTTAACTGTTCCTGTTCTTACATTTCATTCTTATATCAATTCTTACATTTTATTCTTCTTCAGGAAGTTTTAGTGTATCCCCTCGGATGGTACCGATCATAGGAGCATTGGACAGAGAAATTCCGAACACTATGAGCACCGCGGGAAGGCGGGTATACCACAGTGGCATTTCTTCGTTTGAATCTCATTCGGGAAAAAACATCTTTAACATTGCTGAACATTTCATGTGTTGCCAATAATTTCAAGGCAAACCACACTTGGGGATCATTTTTCCCAAAACTGGTGCTGTAGATACACTATAGAAATTTTACCGAAAAAATTTCGAATAATTTCCTCATCCATTTATTGTTTTATTGAACTGATTCAACAGACATTTAGTAGATGCATAGGGACAGCATTGTTTCAACTACAATGGAAAACATTTGTATAGTGATCTTTTACGGACATGACTAGATACGTGAAAAATAAAAACAAATTGAAAACAATAACCGGGTTTCGAACGCGGGGCGCAAATGTGTGACGCCTCGACGCTAGGCATTGTACCACCGCTTTGGTTCAACTTATTACGCTCTAAAAGCCATGTAAACTACCTCGAAAGCTTTGACCGCCGTTTTCTCAGAAACTATTGAGCATTTAGGGATAAGTCGAGACACGTGTTCGTTATTTTGATTCATCTTTCACTGAAAGAAGCTTCTGGGAAATCGGGTGATGGCACTTGCCGTGTTCTCCTCTTTAGCATCCGTAGATACGCTACAGGCACGGTTCTACACACAAAGTCAACTTGTAAAACTGCGCTTGGGACCCTAGCACGCATGTGGGTCTGCGGCGTTCACTCCGTTCTAGTGAAACCAGAGTGCAGCTCACTTGTGCTTCCCGGTAACGCGTGTCCAGCGGCCGGCCTCGTCTCCAGGATTCTGAACTGTTCAAAGAATCGCCGCTCTTCCAATGGAGCATGGTGCCACCATAAACTGATGATAAAATCTGAACAGTTTACCTTCCTTTGTTTAGCTCCTTTTACATAATAATGATGTTATATTTTAAATGTCTGTTTGCTTAACACTTGAAAAATGGTTTTATCGTCTGCTTGAAAGCTTTTGTTAATAATTTTATATGGTTTTATAAGATTTAATGCACACTTGCACTTCAATTTTTGCACACTTTATTACAGTTTATAATTACACTTTGTATATATGCGTGTTCAATTCCTTCCAGGTCATCAGTATTGTAAGGCGTGGGATTTTATGGACGTCTTACATGAAGAAATTACACTGAAGCACCAAAGAAACTGGTACAGGAATGCGTATTCAAATAAAGAGCTATTTAAACAGGCCAGTAGAGAATGCCTATGTAAGACAGCAAGTGTCTGCCGCAGTTGTTAGATCGGTTACTGCTGCTACAATGGCAGGTTATCAAGACTTAAGTGAGTTTGAATCTGGTGTTATAGTCGGCGCACGAGCGCTGGGACACATCATCTCCGAGGTAGCGATGGAGTGGGGATTTTACCGTGCGATCATTTCACAAGTTTACCGTGAATATCAGGAATCCGGTAAAACATCAAATCTCCGACGCTGCAGCGGCAGGAGAAAGATCCTGCAAGAACGGGACCAACGACGACTGAGGAGAATCGTTCAACGTGACAGAAGTGCAACCCTTCCGCAAATTGCTGCAGATTTCAATGCTCGGCCAACAAGTGTCAGCTTGCGAACAATTAAACGAAACGTCATCGATATGGGCTTTCGGAGCCGAAGGCCCAGTCGCGTACACTTGATGACTGCACGGCGCAAAGCTTTACGCCTCGCCTGGGCCCGTCAATACCGACACTGGACTATTCACGTCTGGAAACATGTTGCCTTGCCGGACGATTCTCGATTCAAATTGTGTCGAGTGGATGGACGTGTATGGGTAAGGAAACAACCTCATGAATCCATGAACCCTGCATGTCAGCAGGGGTCAGTACAAGCTGGGAGAGGCTCTGTAATGGTGTGTGGCGAGTGCAGTTGGAGTGATATAGGATTCCTATAAGGCAAGATACGACTCTGAGAAGTGACACGTACATAAACATTGTGTCCGATGACTTGCACCCATTCATGTCCATTGTGCATTATGATGAACTTGGGCAATTCTAGCAGGACAATGAGACATCCACACGTCCAGAATTGCTACAGAGTGGCTCCAGTAACTTTCTTCTGAGTTTAAACACTTACGCTGGCCACCAAACTCCCCAGACATGAACATTATTGAGCATATCTGAGATGCCTTGCAACGTGTTGTTCAGAAGAGATCTCCACCCCCTCGTACTCTTAAGGATTTATGGACAGCCTTGCAGGATTCATGGTGTCATTTCCCTCCAGCAGCACTTCAGACATTAGTCGAGTCCATGCCACGTCGTGTTGCCGTACTTCTGCGTGCTCGCAGGGGCCCTACACGACATTAGGCAGGTGTACCAATTTCTTTGGCTCTTCAGTGTAGAACAGCACTTGTATTTTAATTACGCTAAGAAATCGAGTACAAGTTACACTACTGCCCATTAAAATTGCTACACCGCGAAGATGACGTGCTACAGACGCGAAATTTAACCGACAGGAAGAAGATGCTGTGATATGCAAATGATTAGCTTTTCAGAGCATTCACACAAGATTGGCGCCGGTGGCGACACATACAACGTGCTGACATGAGGAACGTTTCCAACCGATTTCTCATACACAAACAGCAGTTGACCGGAGTTGCCTGGTGAAACGTTGTTGTGATGCCTCGTGTAAGGAGGAGAAATGCGTACCATCACGTTTTCCACTTTGATAAAGGTCGGATTGTAGCCTATCGCGATTGTGGTTTATCGTATCGCGACATTGCTGCTCGCGTTGGTCGAGATCCAATGACTGTTAACAGAATATGGAATCGGTGGGTTCAGGAGGGTAATACGGAATGCCGTGCTGGATCCCACCGCCCTCATATCACTAGCAGTCGAGATGACAGGCATTTTATCCGCATGGCTGTAACGGATCGTGCAGCCAGTCTCGATCCCTGAGTCAACAGATGGGGACGTTCGCAAGACAACAACCATCTGCACGAACAGTTCGACGACGTTTGCAGCAGCATGGACTATCAGCTCGGAGACCATGGCTGCGGTTACCCTCGACGCTGCATCACAGGCAGGAGCGCCTGCGATGGTGTACTCAACGACGAACCTGGGTACACGAATGGCAAAACGTCATTTTTTCGGATGAATCCAGGTTCTGTTTACAGCATCATGATGGTCGCATCCGTGTTTGGCGACATGGCGGTGAACGCACATTGGAAGCGTGTATTCGTCATCACCATACTGGCGTATCACCCGGCGTGATGGTATGGGGTGCCATTGGTTACACGTCTCGGTCACCTCTTGTTCGCATTGACGGCACTTTGAGCAGTGGACGTTACATTTCAGATGTGTTACGACCCGTGGCTCTACTCTTATTCGATCCCTGCGAAACCCTACATTTCAGCAGGATAATGCACGACCGCATGTTGCAGGTCCTGTACGAGCCTATCTGGATACAGAAAATGTTCGACTGCTGCCCTGGCCAGCAAATTCTCCAGATCTCTCACCAACTGAAAACGTCTGGTCAATGGTGGCCGAGCAACTGGCTCGTCACAATACGCCAGTCACTACTCTTGATGAACTGTGGTATCGTGTTGAAGCTGCATGGGCAGCTGTACTTGTACACTCCATCCAAGCTCTGTTTCACTCAATGCCCAGGTGTATCAAGGCCGTTATTACGGCCAGAGGTGGTTATTCTGGGTACTGATTTCTCATGATCTATGTACCCAGGATCTATGCACCCAAATTGCGTGAAAATGTAATCACATGTCAGTTCTAGTGTAACATATTTGTCCAATGAATACCCGTTTATCATCTGCATTTCTTCTTGGTGTAGCAATTTTAATGGCCAGTAGTGTATTTAGAGCACTGATGTATGCAGACAATGAAGATGGCGTTACTTATGATTTATATTGAATGCTCAAAGGATAATTGTGAACTAGCGGGCTGATCCTGCGGTGCTTAGCAGGGACGGAACATCGTTCTTACATGAGCTGCCTCAGGGCGGTGTCGTTGGGATAGGACGCGTGCCGTTGTCCACGGCACAGCGGAGGACGCAGGCCTCTTCGTAGTAGACGGGCTCTAGCCATTGAGAGTTTGCACACGGAGGAGTGGGAAGTAAAGTCTGTTGTGGCGAAACGGCTCCAGCACAGCTGCAGTCCAATGGCCACAGCTTAAATTTCAAAAACCAACAGACATTTGCTCTTCTGAAAAACTGGGCAGGAATGGGAGTTCTGATGGAAATTTATACTCAATGGCTACGTGAACTAGCACGGATCGGCGACAGGCTGTATGACTCGAAGTAGGAAGGGCGCACTCATTTAGAGACGAGTCCTATGAATGAGCTGTTAGTTTTGTGTAAAGAGCAGGGGGGTCTGAGCCTTCACCGGGAGCGGAGAGGACGTGTCTCGATTTGCGCCAACTTGTGCACAGCAGAGTGGCCCTTGGGCTGCGATTGTTTTTCGAGTAGATGTACCAGCGCGTCTCTATGAAATGTACGACGGTTGGCACTTTAATAGTGGCAACTACTGATTTACAACTCGTATGGAATAGATACGTGTTTCAAAGTTTTAATGACCTTCAAAGTAGTCACCAGCATTGTGTATAACCCGTTGTCAGCGATGTGAAAGTCGTAGGATACTCTTAGCAGTGCCAGTTGTGTTGACGGTTCGAGCGGCGCTGTCTATTGCCCGACGAATTTGTAGCAGTTCTGAAGCGAATGCCGTGAAGTGTTCCCTTCAGTTAGAAATCGAGTTGAACTCACGAGGACCTAAGTCAGCGGAGTGCAGTAGGTGGTATAGCACTTAGCAGCCCCATCAGTCAAACAAATCAGTAACAGCTTGCACTGTACGTGCTTCAGCATTGTCCTACAAAATGATGGTCAGGTACTGCAGAAAGTGTCATCATTTCTGTCTCTAAGCTGGTCGTAGGTTGTGTTCCAAAACTGAACAGCATAGAGACAAAAGTGATGACACTTTCTGCAGGATCTAACCATCATTTTGAAGGACAATGCTCAAGCACGTACAATGCAAGCTGTTACTGATTTGTTTGACTGATGGGGCTGCTAAGTGTTATACCACCTATTGCACTCCCCTGACTTAAGCCCTCGTGAGTTCAACTCGATTTCTAAACTGAAGGAAAACACTTCACGGCATTCGCTTCAGAACTGCTTCAAATTCGTTGGGCAATAGACCGCGCCGTTGGAACCGTCAACACAACTGGCACTGCTAAGAGTATCCTACGACTTTCACATCGCTGGCAACGGGTTATACACAATGCTGGTGACTACTTTGAAGGTCATTAAAACTTTGAAACACGTATCTATTCTATACGAGTTGTAAATAACTAGTTGCCACTATTAAAGTTCCTCCCCCCCCCCCCCCCTTGTATATTCGTCACTTTGCAGGCAGTGTGGGGAAATTAAGTGGCTGAAAGAGCAGTTGGACAGTAGAAGTCCTTTTTTTATTTTATTGTGCTTGTAGTGAGACTGTCTTTATCTGGCCAGTGGGCAAGCAGCTGATCTCACTCGCACATCGTACGATACCGGAGCAGTTCACAGAGAGGAGTGTTACGGACAATATTAGTCCAAGTGAGTAGGCAGGTTTCAGAGATGAAGTGAGCGTCTACTAACGGTGCGGGAGCCGCTATCAGACAGTCAGCAAAGTCGCTTCTACTGTCGTTTTGGATATGGTGATACCGCAGCTCGGCAGAATGTACGGCCTTAATTCAATAAATGCGTTGAGTTCCTTGCCATCGTGCTGTATTCAAAAGCTGTCAGATTAATTTGTGAGTTGGTTACTTTCCTTGCTATAACTCGACGACGTCCCGTTTGTCAGTATTCAGTCAGATCGCGTTGCACAATTTGTTTAACAGGGCGAAAAGTTCAATACGAATTAATACCAGGCCAGACTTAGAGAAGGAAAGTTAAGGATAAGAGATATTCTTGTCAATTGAGACTTCTAACTGAATCAAAAAAATGATTTTGATAATAAATTTTGTGCATATTTAGATATAAATTCTGTTTCCTTCTTATAATTTCCCACTCCCTTCAGTATGTTGGCTGACTTTCGTAGCATATACTGTGTACGGTTTGCGATTTGACAGCTCATTGTTTGCTGCTCATCGCACATATCATATTTCTAGCGATGTCACTCTATTTTATTGATTTTGTAACAAAAGGTATCTCATGGCTCTCAAGCTTAACTTCTAACATTCTGCGTGGTGTCTGTTTGTTCTAAGTCGTGTCTCCCTACCACTTCCGCACAACGACGCTCTGAGCTTGTTTTTTAGGGAATTGACTAGTTTGAACCTGGGACCTGTTGCTGGTAAGGAGACGCCAGACCACACATGACATGTAGAGTTCAGAAGAGTTCAGTGAGACTAGCAATGATATAATCAAATACTTAATGATTTCAGCGTCAGCTCCACTGCACTCCCTGTAAAAGAATCTTAATACTAACTAAAGTTAGTGTAAGGAGTTCAAGGCTTTCCTATTTTTAGTTAGCTGGTAAAATAGCGTCGAAAATCAGAAACGTTATACTTTTCGTGGTGGGGCAATGTTTTTAACGTTTGCAACGTAACAGGGACGCGAAAAAGTCTCACGCTAAAACTTGCAGCTGGTGTGGCCCTTTTAGTGTTATCGTAAGATCTATAGTGTTTTTCTGGAGGGCTCTATCTTTAACATGGGCTGGGGGTGGTCTTGGCGGTCACCCGGCGATGTTGGTATCCGTCCCTTATCTTAGGGCCTTCTAGCTTAACACGGTTCTGCTCTCGGCTTCTGTTCTCGTTTCTCCCCTCGGCACTGCGTCTGTTTCATGGTGGGAGGGTATGACATGTATTTAGGCGTTCTTGTGTTAGTCTGTGGTATTCCATTTGCTCACTCGTTGATCGTATTACTTTGGTTAATTTAATGTCAGGATTTATTCGGAGCTATGTGACATACTGTCGAATTTGCTATCATGTGAGGGTTTTCATGGAAGGAGTTGGATTTGCCTGACACCTTGCAAACTACTTTACATTTGATTTAACAAACACATTTTACTTCTACTGTTCAATCTTTGTACATTTCTTTTTACCATACATGTTTTACATGTGCATTTTGCCAATCCTCTTTAGGACGCTGCCATCCAATTCTTATTTTGACGTTGGCTACCACTCCATAGACTGTCGCGCGGGTGTTATTGGAAACCCATGTTTCATCTCCTGTAACTCTCTGGTGAATGAACGTGTTGCCATCCCTTTTGTAACCCTGCAATAACGCTAATGCAGCAACCATTCTCGCGTCTTTCTGGTCATCCGTGAGCACGCGTGGCACCCACCATGCACAGATTTTGTGGTACACTAATTGCTGAGTGACAACTTCGTGTACTGTTGAACGAGACACTTCCTAACATCGTTCGTTGCAAGTCGCTAATCGTGACTCGTCGATTCTCTCCGGTGATGCGATCCACCTTTTGTTTCAGTGGATCTGTGATGACGGAGGATCGCCCTAATCTTTCTTCGTCATGAACATCTGTTCTCCCATTCTTAAACATTATGTACTACTTTCGGACACTGGCTGCATTCATTACACCTTCGCCATAAACGGTAACACCTGTGCGGTGAATGTCACATGGTCTATTATTTTCCGCCTGCAGAAAATGAATAACACATCGCACCTCACAGTCGGTGGGATTCGCAGTCAGTACAGCCACGGTCACCGTTATCTCTCCACGTATCACCTGACGAGATCTGACTTATAGCGGTATGTGGCAACTGTCCGCAACACCAAAAACCAATAAGCGACTACCGCAAGACAGGTGCTCGGACTGTAAGTGCAAACGTTCTTACTTTCTGAACTGCCCTCGTACTTTAGAACCACAAATCTTGTACGTATATTGATTGACTGCGCTGTGTACGATGAATAGAGCTTGTTCCCTCGACGCTGAAGCAATTCCTGTCAAACTGTTTATGGCTAAGAACCCATCGAGCGTCAAGGTATTTTTATTTGTTTAGTGGCTGGGAATTATCATTAAAATATACGGCTGTATTTACAAGCTGCCTACTTTCACAGTACTGCAGTTTACATTCGTAAGTACTAATTCGGACGAAACTTAAAAGAGTGTTCCTGGAGCCACTCTGTAGCAATTCTGGACGTATGGAGTGTCCTGTTGGAATTGCCAATACTGTAAATATCCCTAGTTCCTTAAATAAATGTCTGCAAGGCGATCTTGAGTGCGATCATCTATTATTCTGATTACACGCATTTGTGCAACGAATACTTTTTCTCTTAATGATGAATTACCCCAAAATATGATGTCATATGAGTGCAGTGAGTGACAATAGGCATAGTAGGCTAAATTACTGATATGTTTACTACCAAAATTTGCTATAACCCTAATAACATATGTAACTGAACTCAAACATTTCAGCAGGTCATCAATTTGTTTCTTCCAATTTACTTTCTCATCAATGCACACACCCAGAAATTTTGAATATTCTGTCTTAGCAACAGACCTCGGGGAAGATCAGTTTGGATTCCTTAAAAATGTTGGAACACGTGAGGCAATAGTGACCTTATGACTTATCTTAGAAGAAAGATTAAGGAAAGGCAAACATACAAAAAAAATGGTTCAAATGGCTCTGAGCACTATGGGACTCAACTTCTGAGGTCAATAGTCCCCTAGAATTTAGAACTAGTTAAACCTAACTAACCTAAGGACATCACAAACATCCATGCCCGAGGCAGGATTCGAACCTGCGACCGTAGTGGTCTTGCGGTTCCAGACTGCAGCGCCTTTAACCGCACGGCCACTTCGGCCGGCTAGCAAACATACATTTCTAGCATTTGTAGACTTCGACAAAGCTTTTGAAAATGTTGACTGGAATACTCTCTTTCAAATTCTAAAGGTGGCAGGGGTAAAATACAAGGAGCGAAAGGCTATTTACAATTTGTATAGAACCAGACAGCAGTTATAAGAGTAGAGGGGCATGAAAGGGAAGCAGTGGTTGGGAAGGGGGTGAGACAGGGTTGTACCCTCTCCCAGATGTTATTCAATCTGTATATAGAGCAAGCTGTATAGAAAACAAATGAAAAATTCGAGGTAGGTAATAAAATCCATGGAGAAGAAATAAAAACTTCGAGGTTAGCTGATGACATTGTAATTCTGTCAGAGACAGCAAAGGACTTGGAAGAGCAGTAGAACGGAATGGACAGTGTCTTGAAAGGAGGATATAAGATGAACATCAACAAAAGCAAAACGAGGATAATGGAATGTAGTCGAATTAAGTCGGGTGATGCTGAGGGAATTAGATTAGGAAATAAGACACTTAAAGTAGTAAAGGAGTTTTGCTATTTGGGGAGCAAAATAACTTATGATGGTCGAAGTAGAGAGAATATAAAATGTAGACTGACAATGGGAAGGAAAGCGTTCCTGAAGAAGAGAAATTTGTTAACATCGAGTATAGATTTAAGTGTCAGGAAGTCGTTTCTGAAAGTATTTGTATGGAGTGTAACCATGTATGGAAGTGAAACATGGATGATAAATAGTTTAGACAAGAAGAGAACAGAAGCTTTCGAAATGTGGTGCTACAGAAGAATGCTGAAGGTTAGATGGATAGATCACATAACTAATAAGGAGGTATTGAATAGAATTGGGAGAAGAGGAGTTTGTGGCACAGCTTGACAAGAAGAAGGGACCGGTTGGTAGGACATGTTCTGAGACATCAAGGGATCACAATTTAGTATTGGAGGGCAGCGTGGAGGGTAAAAATCGTAAAGGGAGACCAAGAGATGAATACACTAAGCAGATTCAGAAGGATGTAGGTTGCAGTAAGTACTGGGAGATGAAGAAGCTTGCACAGGATAGAGTACCATGGAAAGTTGCATCAAACCAGTCTGTGGACTGAAGACCACAACAACAACAACAGCAACAGACTTCCTTTCAAAGTCTGCACTTATCACTGGTGTTATGCCATTTACTGTACAGAACTGTATATACTGTGTTTTCTCAAAATATACTGAGAATCACTTAATAATTTTCTGAAAGACATTATTTGCGATTACCTCAGCTAATTCTTGTTTGATGGCTGTGATTACTATCTTGTATCATCAGCAAATAGAACTAGCTTTGCATTTTCATAAATATAGAGTTGCAAGACATTAATACATACTAAGAAGAATAAGGGACTCAGGACTGGATTTTATGGGACACAGTTCTTGATATGTCCTCATTTAGAGGACTCTGTTGATTTTTGTAGACTATCTGTACTGTTAACGTGAATATTCTGCATTCACCCAGTTAAATATGGATTAAATCATTTGTGGACTGTCCCATTCATACCGCATTACTTAAGTTTATCTACAAGGATTTCATGATCCACACAGTCAAATATCTTTGGGAGATCACTAAAAATCCCAATGGGTGATATTAAGTTAATTCGAGCATTTAATATTTCATCAGTGAAAGCATATATAACGTTTCCTGTTGAAAAGCATTTCTGAAAACTAAATTAACATTTTTGTAGTACTTCATTTTTATAGATATGTGAAGGTACTCTTGAATACATAACTGTTTTAAGAATTTTGAATAAATCTGTCAGAAGTGAATTGCGCAGTAGTTGTTAGTATCAGACTTATCATCCTTTTTATGCAATTGTTTAACAGTAGCACATTTCAGTCTACCTGAAAAAATGGCCTGTCCCAGTGAGCCACTACATATGTGGCTGAGAATCCTACTTAGCTGTTTGGAACAAGATTTTAGTACTCTGCTGGAAAGGCCATCAGTTACAGGTGAGCTTTTACTTTCGAGTGAATTTATTATTATCCTAATTTCAGTAGGGGAGGTGGGTTGAACTTAAGTTTTATCAAAAGGCACAGATATTGTTTTTTCCATACACGGCCTTCCATTTTCTATTGAACAGCTGTATCCTATTTTATCTACAATACTTGAAAATGATTATTAAAAAAAAATTTACTTCTCACTTTTTTTAACAAACTTGTCACCGAGTCTGATAAGAAATACAGTCTTCCTGTGTTCTTGGTTGCCCTGTTTCTGTTTTAACAATATTCCAGATTGTTTTAATTTCTTTATCGGAGGTGCTAATCTCAGACATTATGTACATACTTCTGGACTTTTTAATAACTTTTCTTAATACAGTGCAGTAGTTTTTATAATGTTTGACTGTTTCAGGATCATTACTCCTTCTAGGTATAAGATACATTTACTTTTTCTGTTTACAAAATATTTTTGTCCCTTTAGTAAGCCATAGCTTTTAGATGGTTTCTTAGTATTATGCTTCGCTGTTTTCTTAGTGAAATTGTTTACAAATATATTCACAACGGTATCATGAAATAGGTTAAACTTTAAATGAGCGACAGGTTCCCTCCCTGTACACTTCATCCCAGTCTAAGTGTTGCAAAGTTTCCCTAAAATTTGCAGTTGTAAATCGTTAGTTGAATGTACTATTTTGGAGGACTGTTTTGCATTACTATATTGAGCTATGTCATCTACTATAACTAGCTGTGCATGATGATCTGAAAGACTATTCTTAACAGGAAATGTTTTTATTTGGTTAAATTTATCTTGGTCTAAAAAATCATTATCTATCAGTGTACTGATTTCCTGTATTTCCCGAATAGGAAAATCAATAACTGATGTCAAATTGAAAGAACCAAGTAATACTTCAAGGTCAAGCTTTCTATCGGACTCTTTCAGAAAACCTACATTGAAATACCCACAAACAATAATTTGATTCCCTCTGTCTGACATATAGCACAACAAATAATCTAAGTTTCTTTTCAGAAATAGCTGAAAATTTCTCAGTGGGGACCTACACACAGCTACAGTTACAAAAGTACCATTATATAGGTTGAGCTCACAGGCACATGATTCTGTACGTTTATCTACACAGAATTTTTAGTTTCTAAATTTTTCACACTGTTATAAATTTTAGCTGATATGACAATCCCTCCTCTCTTCACAGTGTCTCTACTTACGTGTGCTGAACGCTTACATCCACCACCATTTACCTCTTCCATATCTGTGATTATATGACGTCCAGACAGCCATAGTACATTTATTCCACCTGCAGTTTTTAAATCTTCTAAACAAACAAGAAGCTCATCTACCTTGTTTTTTAATCCCCTCATATTCTGATGCAATACGCTAACATTATTTTTCACTGTACTTTTATGAGAATCCTGTGATAATTTAACACTTCTGATACCTGCCTGTCTGAGGTTCTCATTAAGCTTAATTTCATTCAGTGTTGAATCACTGGACACTGTTCTTAGCCTAAAAGAAAGAGGTACTCCCATTAGTTTCAGAGCCCCCCTCCCCCCTTAAAGATTTTGCTATCATCCCGGCCAATTATACTTCCCTTTCTCACTTAGATGCAGGTCATGTCTTGTGAATTCCCACGTACCAATAGTAGCAACAGGTTTGCGACATTTTGTAGGATGCCCTGGCGCAGACCGCACATGCTGGAATATTGAAATCGTGGAGATAAGTAGTTAGTTCTGTAATAACTCTCAATTAAGTTAATATTACACCGTAAGGAAGTTAAGTAGAATCTACTTCATTTTATCTATTGAATTTTTCACTTGTTTCAACGTATTTATCGAAAAGAAATACTAACGGCAGGTTTCCAAGTACTTTAGACGAAAGTTTTCATAGAAATTTAAGTCGTTTGCGTAAGTATTAAGCCAAGCATTTAGGTCGTTTTCGTTACACATATAATTAGTAGTCCCGTATCTACTCGGGAATTAAAGGTTTTAAGTTCCATTTTTTATTTCTTTTCAAAACGCTTAAATTCCATATAGCGCATACGCGATCTTTCGCCTAATTTTTTGGGTATACAGGTTTTGAGTTTTACGTTGTTTTAAATGAATTACGTTACTATATTAATAGTATACAGGTATATTCGTGTTCCACATATCTTTAATGGCTAGATAATTTTTGTAAACACCATGAACGAAAAGTGTTTGATCTGCCACAGGAAAGTTAGTTCTGGTGTTCTATGCAGCTGTTGTAACAGATGGTTACATTGGTAGGAATGCAGTGGCATGGGAACTGGCGAAGTAAATGAGTGTCTTATATTGTACCACAAAGTATGTTTATGGAACAGGAAAATAGCTGAAGAGCAAGCGGACATCAGAGTCCGTAAGGATGAAATGGATAGTGCTAGGGAGGAACTGAAGAGGTTAAGGGGAGAGAAGGGTGGAAATAGGTGGGAATGGGTAGCAAAGAACAGGGCCACAGAAAGAAAACAGTATTTGACAGTTTCATCATTGGCATAAACAATAGATTTACCTTGCTACCTCAGTTAACTAAGGAGGAGGCTCAAGCAGATGTAAGTTTATGTAATACTCAACAGACTTTCACCGGGAAACCAACTGTTTAAAAAAAAGTAGAAAGTAGTTGGAAAGATCTGTTGTTAGGTAGTAGCCATGAAAGAGATGTGGACCAAATCTTGCAGGAAAAATTAAGTAACAGGTAATAGGTCACAAGTATTTTGAATCCCAGTGCCTGTCTTAGCCAAGTGATAGAGAATGTGGGATCATTGAGTTAGGGTTTCACAAAGCAGGATCATGTTGTGATAGTGTGTGGAGCGGTAAACAGTGTTGTTAGGGATTAGGGCGACAATATTGAATGTGACCTGGATAAAATAGCCTCTATAACGAACCGTACAAATGTTGGCTTGGTTCCTGCTTTCATGCGGTATGATCGGCCCCAAGTGAACAGTTCTGTCAGAAGTGGTCATTACGGAGTTAGTTCAGCTGCTTCGGGCAGACACTCTGTCAGGCGTGGGTTTGGTTCCTGTTAGCTTATTTCGCTCATTGTGACAATGAGATCGTACAGTTCTGACGTAAAAATTTCCATTTGCACTTTTTAATTTGTATTCATCAACTGGGGTTCTGGAGTTCAGTACATCAAATCCATTTCTTATGACTTTTACAACCGAACTCAGGAAGGTTGTGACAAATGGCTTGCGCTACAGTGAGAGAAAACAACTGAGCTGGTTTCCTTACGTTTTGCCTTTCCATAGCAGCAATAAACAAATGGTCCGTAGTTACTGTATGGGTATAATGTAAGTCTACGCAAGTGTTTTGAAGTTCAGCTACATTAATGAACGGTTATTTTGTGAGCAAACTACCAGATTTTAATCGATAACCATAGTCAAGCATATGATTCCGTAAGAATTTTAAGGCATGAGGCGTGCCACAAAAAACCCTTACTTTCCTGTTTTGGCTTGATGGATTTTCTATCCCTAAGTTATCAAATGTAGCTTTTAGATTCTCTATAACTCTTCTGTTTGATGGTCCCAGATCACACACAAATGCTCTCACTTTAAATTGAACATTTTCTATTACCTGAATTGTTTCAGACAACACGTTTTTAGCAACGGCTTTGTCAAAGGTATAGTAAATGCATAGCATCCAATTTCCTACCAAACTTCTGATGGCCATAACTTGAGCATTGTTGTGTGGTCCTCTGATAATGTCCTAAGCCTGGTCAAAACATAGATCAGCGTTAACTTTCATTTCATCGCAGCTAAGAACTAAGTATTTTCAAATTTTGTTATTAATTTTGATTTAGTTTTCAGAACATTGAGGCTTAAATCAGTAAAACCTTCTCTTAATAGCGGCTTCATTAGGAAGAGAATATTTCAATACGACCCTGGCAAAACATAACGCTTCATAAGATAGGCAACGTAAAGTCGCAGCCTTTAGAATATCTTCAGATGGCCGGTTGGTATACCGTCCTTTCATAATCACTTGTTTATGACAGTCAGTAAAAGAGCCCACCGTCACTTTTGGAGCATGTTTTAATCTCAGTAACTCAGCTCTGCATCGATACAGACGATCCTATAAAGCTGTATTCTTTTACCTGAATCTTTTACTGCTCTTTCCATAATTTCGACTGGTGGCGTAAGCACACATTGTCGCATTCACAGCAGTGTTTGTTGTCAAGGCTTACGTTTTCTCTAATATACAGTTCTTCATTAGTTAGTAATATATATACCCATCAAATATGTTCAGTTTCTTTACGGCAGCTTTGCCTTTCGAAGGAACATTCAACAGTTCACTTTTCAAATCCCTTTCATAACGCGAATCAGTAAAATGTATTTAGCGGACACAAGCATTTTCAACTGAAAACGAATCTGCACGTTTAAAAGCGTTTATACATTTTAGTTTCGTCTTTTTTTTCATTTCTTTTCTTTTTTTTAGGAAATATATGAAGCCTATCTTCTTTAATTCATAACTTACTTTTTTGTCTGTTGTGGTTAGTACAACTGGCGATCGTGCAGGAGACCATTATTTTTCACTTAACCCTCTTACTCTAAAAATCTCTCAGTACACTGATAATTACAGCATAACTTTGTATTCAATCGCCAGTCACTAATAAAAATTCCAACTACTATAAGCAACGAATAAAGTCTTTGCCGTTTTCAAGCAGCGTCAGTTCGAAATTGACGCGGCTTGAAAACCGAGAAGATTTTATTCAGACATGCCGCAGCAAAATACTCCGAGGACACATGCCGTAAACGCGCTCGCAAACGCGATCACAGCATAATGCTCTATGGTAATTACAGGCTACTGATCGCTGGTCGGGTTCATTCTGACGTCATTGGCGCGGCTTGCTACTGTGCCCTTACCTATTATCCGTAATGTGATCTAACCAAGAGTTCTTTACAACTGCATGCGTGACGCCATTTATTTTGAAACATTTTGCTAATGTGATGTAGAACACACTGTATTGCTGGTATTTTCTGCGGAATATCAACTTCTTTCAACTTTTATCTCACCAAGTCAACGACACCAGGCTTGTGACCAGTCATTGCTGGAGCTTTGTTGTGATCTAGGAAAGTCTTTCCTAACAAAGATCATGTTTGTCATTCTAATTTCTAAGCAAGAAAATATATCATCAGTCATGCCATGTACTGGGGTCAAACCTAGGAGTTCCTCCATCACATTTAACTCAGTGTCAACATCTCTCACAAACGTGGTAGATCACTAGCAATTTCATTTATCCATGACGCAAAATTCATGTAATACACCTGTCACTCTTTTCTCTGACACTTATTTCACCGAACAACATATATTTGTAACTTCCTGGCAGGTTAAATCTATCGGGACCTTTGCCTTTCACGAGAAAGTGCTCTACCGACTGAACCACCCAAGTACGACCCACAAGTCGTCCTCATAGCTTTACATCCGCCAGTACCTCGTCTCCTACTTTCCAAACTTCACAGAAGCTCTCCTGCGAAGCATGCAAGACTAGCATTCCGAGAAGAAGGGATACTGCGGAGACACGGCTTACCCACAGCCTGGGGGATCTTTCCAGAATGAAATTTTCATCCTGTAGCGGAGTGTGCGCTGATATGATACTTCCTGGCAGGTCTAAACTGCGTGCTGGACCCTTGCCTTTCGTGGGAAACTCCTTTACCGACTGAATCACCCACGTGTGAATGACGACCCATTCTCACAGTTTTACTTCTGCCAGTACCGCGTCTCCTACCTTCCAGATTTCACAGAAGTTCTCCTGCGAAACGTGGAAGACCAGCATTGCTGGAAGAAAGGGTATTACGGAGGCATGGCCTAGCCACAGACAGGTGATGTTGCCAGAATGAAATTTTGACTCTGCAGCGGAGTGTACGCTCATATGAAAGTGTCATATCAGCGCACACTACATCTACATCTACATCTACATCCATACTCCGCAAGCCACCTGACAGTGTGTGGCGGAGGGTACCTTGAGTACCTCTATCGGTTCTCCCTTCTATTCCAGTCTCGTATTGGTCGTGGAAAGAAAGATTGTCGGTATGCCTCTGTGTGGGCTCTAAGCTCTCTGATTTTATCCTCATGGTCTCTTCGCGAGATATACGTAAGAGGGAGCAATATACTGCTTGACTCCTCGGTGAAGGTATGTTCTCGAAACTTCAACAAAAGTCCGTACCGAGCTACTGAGTGTCTCTCCTGCAGAGTCTTCCACTGGAGTTTATCTATCATCTCCGTAACGCTTTCGCGATTACTAAATGATCCTGTAACGTAGCGCGCTGATCTCCGTTGGATCTTCTCTCTCTCTTCTATCAACCCTATCTGGTACGGATCCCACACTGCTGAGCAGCATTCAAGCAGTGGGCGAACAAGCGTACTGTAACCTACTTCCTTTGTTTTCGGATTGCATGTCATTAGGATTCTTCCAATGAATCTCAGTCTGGCATCTGCTTTACCGACGATCAACTCTATATGATCATTCCATTTTAAATCACTCCTAATGCCTACTCCCAGATAATTTATGGAATTAACTGCTTCCAGTTGCTAACCTGATATATTGTAGCTAAATGATAAGGGATCGTTCTTTCTATGTACTCGCAGCACGTAGGTCTCTTCTAGAGACCTACGTTACACCGCTGCAAGAAGGGGGGCAAGTTGCTTCGCGTACTCTGTGTAAAATCGAACTGGTATCCCATCAGGTCCAGCGGCCTTTCCTCTTTTGAGCGATTTTAATTGTTTCTCTATCCCTCTGTCGTCTTTTCAGTCTGGGAAAATACATTTTTGAAATTTTTTGGGAGTGATCTTCCCATTCTCTTGGTGTAAGGGATAGTTTTAATCTATCTGATGACACCCTTCAGTATTTTCCACTTCTGTCTGTGTTGAAAATCAGTAACTGGACTGTGACTGTATGTCATATTATCTCGCAGCTTGTGCATGGTATTTTTATATCATTAGTTACCCAAACAAGTGTCATATTAGTAGTTAATTTATACTTATGAGATTTTCAAGAAATGAAAACAATTAAGTGAAGTGGTGTAGGTTTGCTGAATTTGTCATTCAAATTGTCTCTTGTGGATTTTGAGATTATCTATAATATCCGCATCGCAGCTGATCTAATGTCCCATGTCTAATCCCTTCAGTTGCAATGATGAATTAAAGTCTAACTTTTCTCTTCCAAAGTGGCCAACACACTGGTTTCAAATTCGGAGGCACATTTCAAATGCCTGTCTAGCCATCAAGATTAAGATTTCCCTAAACGTTAACGTCAAATGCCAAGATGATTCATCGAGAAAGGACATGGCGAATTTATCTGTTCTTGCCCTATCCGAACTTGTGTTATACATCAACGGGTCATTGGGAAGGCAGCCGAGAATATTTACCACTACATCCTCATACTTTTTCTTTCTTACATGCATTGTTTCACAGAACATTGCTCTCTGCCAAAACAATAGAAATGTTTACGTGCATTATGCCAAATACGAGAATGGAAACCACTACATATTATAAAATCTTCCCACACGGTGTAAATGCTTAATTTCTAGCAAGTCAAGTTATTTCTTTTCTAAACAAAATGATTGCAGTTTCTATTAGACTGATCTTCAACTGCAACTGATTCAGGAAAAATGTGTTTACCAAATAAATTATCATCACAAGCAGTTTTACTTTTTTCAAGTCCAAATAATTTAAGGTTACTATAATGTATTTTGTACATGTGTTACCATATTGTAGATGAGTTTTTGAATGCACGTGTACCAATTTTGTATTACCGAAAGCACACCAGGCGATTTTTATTCTTCTGTTTATTTCATTCCCTCTCCATCCAGTAATCTTCAACTCTACTAAATAACAAAAAATCAGCTGGACAGACTTCATTGTTGGTTTGTTTCCATTTCCTTTTCGGTGTATTCATAAATTATTTAAATAACGTAATTGTTGGCGTAATTTACCTTTCTCTGTTGTTCACCAGCCACAGCTGTTCATTTTCTAATTGGTGCACAATTCAAATCGACACCATGATAAAATGGCGTGGAAGGGTATCAGACTCTTATAGCTCTCTCCTCCTGCGCCAAGTGCGACATTTCTATGAATCCCCAACTCCTTCGAGTCATTGTACGCATAAGAAAAACTATCTTTACTTGGTATATTTGTTGTATTATTTCCAGAAGACTTAAGTACTATTCCTTTGTCTTGATCGCATCATAATCCTGATAAATGAGTTTTAGAAAATTCTGAAAGCCAGAGAAATAAGATATTGTTAACTGTGTGTGTAGACCACATTCATTTTATTATCAGATTAGGTTTGGTAAACCACACTTCATGTCTCATAGATTCAAGGTCAGGAGATGCTAAAGGATTTAGAACTCCTCATAAAACGAGAATACACAACAGATATCCACAAAAAACAATAGATTTGCTTGGGTCCCATCCTCAGATACTAAGTGTAGTTATCCTTACGGATTTAGAATAGGTCAAAAAATCTTAAACATATTTTCTCTAAGAAGTAATAACAAATGTGTCACAAAACATGTACATGTACAATACACTGAGTTCCATGCGAAAATTCTGCGGCTGTTGTACCCACTCACAATCAAACAGAAATCAGTTCACCACGCTTGTTTACAATGATCTTATTACTGCACTATTACAGGTCAGATTTAACGCAACAACAAAAGGAATTGTGCGACATAAATAAAAGTCTGTAGCGTGTTTCTACATCTAAAATATGATGATGTTGTTGTTGTGGTCTTCAGTCCAGAGCCTAGTTTGATGCAGCTCTCCATGGTACTCTATCCTGTACAAGTTTCTTCATCTTCCAGTACCTACTGCAATCTACATCCTTTTGAATCTGCTTAGTGTATTCATCTCTTGGTCTCCCTCTACGATTTTAACCCTCCACGCTGCCTTCCAATACTAAATTGGTGAACCCTTGATGCCTCAGAACATGTCCTAGCAACCGATCCCTTCTTCTAGTCAAGTAGTACCACAAATTTATCTTCTCCCCAATTCTATTCAATACCTCCTCATTAGTTATGTGCTCTACCCATTTAATCTTCAGCATTCTTCTGTAGCACCACTATTCGAAAGCTTCTATTCTCTTCTTGTCTAAACTATTTATCGTCCATGTTTCACTTCCATACATGGCTACACTCCACACAAATACTTTCAGAAAATACTTCCTGACATTTAAATCTATACTCGATGTTAACAAATTTCTCTTCTTCAGAAACGCTTTCCTTGCCATTGCCAGTCTACATTTTATATCCTCTCTACCTCGACCATTATAAGTTATTTTGCTCCCCAAATAGCAAAACTCATCTACTACTTTCAGTGTCTCATTTCTTAATCTAATTCCCTCAGCTTCACCGGATTTAATTCGACTACATTCCATTATCCTCGTTTTGATTTCGTTGATGTTCATCTTATATCCTCCGTTCAAGACACTGTCCATTCCGTTCAACTGCTCTTCCAGGTCCTTTGTTGTCTCTGACAGAATTATAATGTCATCGGCGAACCTCAAAGTCTTTATTTGTTCTCCATGGATTTTAATTCCTACTCCGAATTTTTCTTCTGTTTCCTTTACTGCTTGCTCTATGTACAGATTTAATAACATCGGGGATAGGGTACAACCCTGTCTCACTCCCTTCGCAACCACTGCTTCCCTTTTATGCCCATCAACTCTTATAACTGCCATCTCCTTTCTGCACAAATTGTAAATAGCCTTTCGCTCCCTGTATTTTACCCCTGCCACCTTCAAGATTTGAAAGAGAGAATTTCAGTCAACATTGTCAAAAGCTTTCTCTAAGTCTACAAATGCTAGAAACGTATGTTTGCCTTTCCTTAATCTATCTTCTAAGATCAGTCGCAGGGTCAGTGTTCCATCATTTCTACGGAATCCAAACTGATCTTCCCTGAGGTCGGCTTCTACCGGGTTTTCCATTCGTCTGTAAAGAATTCGTGTTAATATTTTGCAGCCGTGACTTATTAAACTGATAGTTCGGTAATTTTCACATCTGTCAAGACCTGCTTTCTTTGGGATTGGAATTATTATATTCTTTTGAAGTCTAAGGGTATTTCACCTGTCTCATACACCTTGCTCAGTAGATGGTAGAGTTTTGTGAGGGCCTGCTCTCCCAAGGCTATCAGTAGTTCTAATGGAATGTTGTCGACTCCCGGGGCTTTGTTTCGACTCAGGTATTTCAGTGCTCTGTCAAACTCTTCGTGCAGTATCGTATCTCCCATTTCATCTTCATCAACATCTTCTTCCATTTCCATGATATTGTCGAGTACATCGCCCTTGTATAGACCCTGTATATACGCCTTCCACCTTTCTGCTTTCCCTTCTTTGCTTAGAACTGGGTTTCCATCTGAGCTCTTGATATTCATAGAAGTGGCTCTCTTTTCTCCAAAGGTCTCCTTAATTTTTCTGTACGCAGTATCTATCTTACCCCTCGTGAGATAAGCCTCTACATCCTTACATTTGTCCTCTTGCCATCCCAGCTTAGCCATTTTGCACCTTCTGTCGATCTCATTTTTGAGACGTTTGTATTCCTTTTTGCCTGCTTCATTTACTGCATTTTTATACACTCCTGGAAATGGAAAAAAGAACACATTGACACTGGTGTGTCAGACCCACCATACTTGCTCCGGACACTGCGAGAGGGCTGTACAAGCAATGATCACACGCAGGGCACAGCGGACACACCAGGAACCGCGGTGTTGGCCGTCGAATGGCGCTAGCTGCGCAGCATTTGTGCACCGCCGCCGTCAGTGTCAGCCAGTTTGCCGTGGCATACGGAGCTCCATCGCAGTCTTTAACACTGGTAGCATGCCGCGACAGCGTGGACGTGAACCGTATGTGCAGTTGACGGACTTTGAGCGAGAGCGTATAGTGGGCATGCGGGAGGCCGGGTGGACGTACCGCCGAATTGCTCAACACGTGGGGCGTGAGGTCTCCACAGTACATCGATGTTGTCGCCAGTGGTCGGCGGAAGGTGCACGTGCCCGTCGACCTGGGACCGGACCGCAGCGACGCACGGATGCACGCCAAGACCGTAGGATCCTACGCAGTGCCGTAGGGGACCGCACCGCCACTTCCCAGCAAATTAGGGACACTGTTGCTCCTGGGGTATCGGCGAGGACCATTCGCAACCGTCTCCATGAAGCTGGGCTACGGTCCCGCACACCGTTAGGCCGTCTTCCGCTCACGCCCCAACATCGTGCAGCCCGCCTCCAGTGGTGTCGCGACAGGCGTGAATGGAGGGACGAATGGAGACGTGTCGTCTTCAGCGATGAGAGTCGCTTCTGCCTTGGTGCCAATGATGGTCGTATGCGTGTTTGGCGCCGTGCAGGTGAGCGCCACAATCAGGACTGCATACGACCGAGGCACACAGGGCCAACACCCGGCATCATGGTGTGGGGAGCGATCTCCTACACCGGCCGTACACCACTGGTGATCGTCGAGGGGACACTGAATAGTGCACGGTACATCCAAACCGTCATCGAACCCATCGTTCTACCATTCCTAGACCGGCAAGGGAACTTGCTGTTCCAACAGGACAGTGCACGTCCGCATGTATCCAGTGCCACCCAACGTGCTCTAGAAGGTGTAAGTCAACTACCCTGGCCAGCAAGATCTCCGGATCTGTCCCCCATTGAGCATGTTTGGGACTGGATGAAGCGTCGTCTCACGCGGTCTGCACGTCCAGCACGAACGCTGCTCCAACTGAGGCGCCAGGTGGAAATGGCATGGCAAGCCGTTCCACAGGACTACATCCAGCATCTCTACGATCGTCTCCATGGGAGAATAGCAGCCTGAATTGCTGCGAAAGGTGGATATACACTGTACTAGTGCCGACATTGTGCATGCTCTGTTGCCTGTGTCTATGTGCCTGTGGTTCTGTCAGTGTGATCATGTGATGTATCTGACCCCAGGAATGTGTCAATAAAGTTTCCCCTTCCTGGGACAATGAATTCACGGTGTTCTTATTTCAATTTCCAGGAGTGTATTTTCTCCTTTCATCAATTAAATTCAATATTTCCTCTATTACCCAAGGATTTCTACTAGCCTTCGTCTTTTTACCTACTTTATCCTCCACTGCCTTCACTATTTCATCTCTCAACGCTGCTCATTCTTCATCTACTTTATTTCTTTCCCCCATTCTTGTCAATCGTTCCATAATGCTCTCCCTGAAACTCTCTACAACCTCTGGTTCTGCCAATTTATCCAGGTTCCATCTCCTTAAATTCCCACCTTTTTGCAGTTTCTTCAGTTTTTATCTACCGCAAAGATGATGTCTGTTCAAATTTCGGAGCAGTCATATAAGAGTGGCGCTAGTAGCGTCATTACTGGGATGCAAATCAGGTTTGCTATAAATACACGTTGTAACGGTCGTGAGCGCTAGTTACCTTTAAGATTGGACGTGGTGAGTTGCTGCCACTCAAGAATGCCTGTAAGGCGGCAAAGACGCTGTTAACAGCACATCACCGAGTTTGAAGAGGCCACATAATAGGGCTCCGAGAAGCTGGATGTTTCTTCTGCGATACTGCAGAAAGACTTGCCAAGAATGTAGTCATTGTACATGACTGCTGGCAGCGGTGTTCACGAGAATGTACGGTCGCACGAAGACCGGGCTCCGGACGGCCATGTGGCACTACTGAGAGAGAAGACCATCGTGTTCGGCGTATGTCTCTGGCGCATCGTACTGCATCTCCATCAGCGATCTGAGCAGCAGTTGGCACCATAGTGACACAACGAACTGTTACAAATCGGTTACTTAAGGGACAGCTCGGAGCCAGAGGCCCTGTAGACTGCATTCCGACCCCTAACCACCACCATTTGCGACTTCAGTGGTATCAAACGAGAGCTCATTGGAGGGCAGGGTGGGGGTCTGTTGTTTTCTCTGATGAAAGCTGGTTCTGCCTCGGTGCCAGTGATGACCCTGAAGTGTTATAAAAAAGCCAGTAGAGGGCCTTCAACTAACCTGTCTGTGTGCTAGACACACTGGAGTTATGGTCTTCAGTGCGATTTCATATGACAGCAGGAGCAATCTCATGGCTATGTGGTGATTCGACCTGTTGTGCTACTATTCATGAACAACATTCCAGAGGCTGTTTGCCAAGAGGATAACGCTTAGCCATATACCGCTGTTGTAACCCAGCATGCTGTACAGAGTGTCAACATGGTGCCTTGGCCTGCTCGGTCGTCAGATCTGTATCCAATCGAGCACGTATGGGACATAAGCAGACTACAACTCCAGTGTCATCCACAAACCGCATTAACCGTACCTTTATTGACCGACCAAGTGTAACAGGTATGGAACTCCACCCCACAAACCTGCACAACACAGTGCATGCACGTTTGCATGTTGGACTTCAACATTCTGGCCGTTATGCTGGTTACTAATGTACCAGCGTTTCACATTTGCGATGACTTACGTCGCGCTTACATTAACCTGTGTTCTTGCAACGTTAATCAGTTAAATATGTTGCCTAGACATATGTAGTCCCGATGTTTCATTACCTATATTAATTATTTTTTGGTGTTTCAACTTTTTCCCGTCACTGTATTATTAATCATAAACTGAAGGCCCAAAGAAACTGGTATAGGCGTGAGTATTCAAATACAGATAAACAGGGTGTTACAAAAAGGTACGGCCAAACTTTGAGGAAACATTCCTCACACACAAAGAAAGAAAATATGTTATGTGGACATGTGTCCGGAAAAGCTTACTTTCCATGTTAGAGCTCTTTTTATTACTTCTCTTCAAATCACATTAATCATGGAATGGAAACACACGGCAACAGAAAGTACCAACGTGACTTCAAACATTTTGTTACAGGAAATGTTCAAAATGTGCTCCGTTAGCGAGGATACATGCATCCACCCTCCGTCGCATGGAATCCCTGATGCGCTGATACAGCCCTGGAGAATGGCGTATTGTATCACAGCCGTCCACAATACGAGCACGAAGAGTCTCTACATTTGGTACCGGGGTTGCGTAGGCAAGAGCTTTCAAATGCTCCCATAAATGAAAGTCAAGAGGGTTGAGGTCAGGAGAGCGTGGAGGCCATGGAATTGGTCCGCCTCTACCAATCCATCGGTCACCGAATCTGTTGTTGAGAAGTGTACGAACACTTCGACTGAAATGTGCAGGAGCTCCATCGTGCATGAACCACATGTTGTGTCGTGCTTGTAAAGGCACATGTTCTAGCAGCACAGGTCGAGTATCCCGTATGAAATCATGATAACGTGCTCCATTGAGCGTAGGTGGAAGAAGATACTGACGAAACTAAAATGAGCTCTAACATGGAAATTAAGCGTTTCCAGACACAAGTCCACATAACATCTTTTCTTTATTTGTGTGTGAGGAATGTTTCCTGAAAGTTTGGCCGTACCTTTTTGTAACACGCTGTATGTAAACAAGCAGAGTACGGCGCTGCGGTCGGCAACGCCTACAAAAGACAACAAGTGCAGTTGTTAGATCGGCTACTGCTGCTAGAATTGTATTGTAATTGTATTGTGCTGTATGGTATTGAACTGGGGACCTATAAACGACGGAGAGGTTTCGTCCCCACCGTAGCCCTCAGTGGTTCACAACCCCACAACGGGCTACAGCAGTCCACTCACCCCACCACCGCCCCACACCGAACCCAGGGCTATCGTGCGGTTCTTTGCATTGCGAGAAGGAAGCCAAGTCAATGGGTTCCATCTAATTACATTGCCCTGTCCTCCCTCATACCCAACCACGCTTTCTCCCAGCAAATATCAACCTCAACAAGAATAGAGCATACAGGGTGGCAACACAATATACTGCAAAGTCTGCCATGCTAATGCACTTACCTGTTAATTCCTACATAGACTATTACCCAACATAATGAGTTCTCCTCCCGTTGACTTTGTATGCACAAACGTTAGTTTCATACAGTCTGAACTAGTTTATCTGCACGAAACAAGCAATTGGTTGCCTGAACGGCACTGAAATTTGTAGCAAATGAGAAATTTCGTGGTACAATTAAACTTCATTTGCTGTTCAAACGCATTCAAATGTGCTTCTCCCTGTAACCCAGTAAATGGAGAATAATTTTTTGACCCTTATAAACCATATTGCAGAATGACTGAACCTACGATCTAAAACAGTGATTTAATCTGTAACAAGCGCCAATATGCAGTGTGTTGTGTGGAAGCTGCTCACAGATGATTTATGAAAGGTTGCTTAATCGGTGGTCAAGCAATGGTATAAGAAGGCCTCGTGACTTGTAGAAACTCATGTGTCCACCCTGGGCATGTCGTATGTTCTCCCCAATATTTCGGCAAGCAGAGTCGTTGCCATCTACAGGTGGTTTCCAATGTCTGCTGGTCCACTCTTGTCGCCGTTCTATGCAAATATTTTCCTTTAAGGTTTTTCTTTCAAACATGTCCGAAAGAACAGACACCATTCAGAATACGCAGCTGTGAATCATTATACGTAAATTGGACGGAGGTCACTGCTCTCAGCTGCAGCGGAACATTAAGCGGAATCAGCGGCGACGAGCGAAAATGTGTACAGGATCGAGATTCAAACCCCGTATCTCCCGCTCACTAGGCATGTGCGGTAACCACGGCGCCATCCGGGACGCAGCGTTATTTCAACTGCGCGACCTATCTCAGCACGCTTCACGGCCGATCCACACTCCCACCGAGCAGTCCCTGTCCATTTTACTCCCTTTCGCTACTCAGAGATTCCCACAGGAGATCGGACGTATTTCTGCATTCGCACTGAAGAAAGTGGATCCATGTCCGAAAGAACAGAAACCGCACATAGTTATAATTGATAAGCCTAGCTGGACAGAGGTAGTCCGCCCAGTTGCGATAATATTGTGTCCAAGATGCGCCGTTGTTACCGCGCCTGCCTGGTAAGCAGGAGATCCTGGGTTCGAATCTCGGTCCGGTACACATTTTCGCTCGTCGACGCTGATTCCGCTTAATGTCCAATTTACATATACCTTTAAGGTGTTGTATTGCTGCCTTAAGAAAGGTCAAACCAACTCTCTAACCAAAGAGAAGCGTAATGGACGCTGGGAAACAGGTAATATTGTAAATTATCAAGTGGTACAGGACCTTTTATACACAGGTAGTGTAGTGCACAAATCGAAAAGGATGATTTCGCTCTCCTTAAATTGTATGTTTTGCGACATACTGTATTGGATATGGTCATTTCCAGGAACAGTTTCCAACTCTCAGACAACGCAGACTCTAGTTTTTAAAGCGTTTTTGGAACCTATGCTATAACCATCTCTCCATAAAAATTACTGGAGATAGGACAATGGATCCTGAATTTTTGGTGGCGATATTTGGTTTATGTTCTCTAGTCTGTAATTGCAGGCAAATGATTGACGATTCCACAGTTAGTTTGACAATATACATTTATTGCAGCCTCGCCACAGAAAACTAATGTTCCACCTATGGCAGTAATAACAGAAATGATAGAACTTGAGGGCAGGAAAGAACAAATAAAACTTCAAAGAATGTCGGTCCAGTAACCACTGTAGCACAATGAAGCAGTAGCACTGAGTGCCAAGGAAGGCTGCTGGTAGCCGTTGGGCGACGTAACGTAGCGGTTCGGCTTGGTGGAGAGTCGGCTGACGTAACAGATGGGTCGCCGTAGGCGCCGGTGTCAATGGTCTCACGCGGAGCTGCATCTGCAACTGGCTGCTGGAGTCGCAGTCGCAGTTACGGGTGACCAAACAAAGCTCGACCTGTCACAGGGTAAGCGCCGAGGTACTGTTCCTGCCTTTCTTGTCGTGCTAGGGGATCGTGGCCTATCGTGTTGGATCGGTCGCAAGTTATTTGAGAAGTTTGGTCCTCATACTGTTGCGGAGAGTGTCACTCAAGCAACAGGTCCAGCCGATGCTTAGTCAGCCGGTGATGGTGTTGGTGCCCTACGCTACTGAAGAGCCGGTTGCGGGATGGGAATGCCTTTTCATAAAATGCACGGGCTGTTAGGCGGAACCTATGAAAAAACAATGGGTGGCCCACATCCTCATGGAGCTGTTGCGTGGGGTAAAGCAAGGGAAGGTTTCGGTGGATAGCGATGTGGGAGTCGGCAGCTTACCCTCACACCACGGTCGCGTACTCCAACACTGTACGAAGTAGTGTCAGATAAAGCGTGAGGCCATGGAGAGGGGAAAGCGTCGATTCGGGGTGGAGCAGCGGGTAGAGCGCGTGTAAACGCCTTACAGTCCAGTCTCTGACGTTGCGTCTATGCGGCAGCCAGGTAATACATTGATTGATTTTTATTCAGAGGTAGGCAGCCGTCTTGGTACACATGATGGGACCTCATATAATGACTGGTGGTAGAGGCGGCGGCACCTTCCATCTGCTAAAGACGACCGCTTGAATCTTCCTAGCATTGATCTTGAGCCGCCCTTTGGTGGCCCAGGCATCCAAGGCAACACATCCAAGCTGGAGGCGGCGTCCCGTAGTGCGACGTTCATATTGTGGGTGTCGTCAACATAAAGTGCCAATTCCACGTATGCCACCGACGTCGAGTCAGAGGTGCGCAGAGAGTATAGTAAGGGGCCGAGTACCGACCCCTGTGATACAGCTACACATGTGGTTTTCGCAGTCGACGTTGCTTGTTTCACCCTGACATAAAAGGTCATGCCAGAGAGGTAGGACAACAGGAATACTCCGTGTGACACCGAAACCCCGTGCACAAAGAGTTCGTACACGAACAACGTCACAACAAGTCGAATACCCTGGACACATCCAGGAGTACTCAGGGGGTACTCTCTCGTCTCCAGTGCTCCCATGGCTGGATCCACCAGGCGCAGCAGTTGGTGAGTGGTGACATGTCACTCCAGAAACCAAACTGGTCATCTGGATGTAAGCATTCCTGGCTGACGTGCTCCAGTAGGTGTTTCATGCATGGCCTCTTGAATACCTTCGAGAGGGACTGGAGCAAACTGATAGGCCGGTAGTTCGACGCCAACCGAGGGTCCTCGTTCGTCTTCGGGATAGCGGACACTATTGCGTGTTTCCACGCGGAAGGGTGGGTCCACCAAAGGAAAACCTGGTTGAAGATGTCGGCCAGACGCCGATGGACTCCCTGAGGCAAATTCTCGGGGAGGATGTTAGTGATAGCATCGTTGCTTCTCGCTCTCCTGGTTTCGAGAGACTGGAGTCGCAACGCAACTTCCTCGTCTGTGATTGGCGCGATGATGTTATTAGCGTCCCAGCGGCCAGTAAGGTAAGTATCCGTTGAGTGACGCGCCGAACCTGGTCGTCATCGACGACGTCAACCACGGGGGATAGCTGCTGGAAGTTGCACCGCGGTCGCAGCCGAGGAATATCCTTGGGCTCTTGATGATGATGATGTTTGGTTGTGTTGGACGCTCAACTGCGCGGTCATCAGCGCCCATAAGAAGTTCCAATTTTTCACACAGTCCAATTTCTTTACTCAGTCCAATTTAGCCACTGTCACGAATGATGATGATGATGATGATGAAATGATGTGGACAACACAAACACCCAGTCCCCGGGCAGAGAAAATCCCCAATCCGGCCAGGAATCGAACGGGGGACCCCGTGATCCAGAGGCAGCAACGCTAGCCACTAGAACACGAGCTGTGGACTTGGGCTCTTGATGACCACTTGACCCGTGAATGGGTGGTGGAACCCGATAGCAGCGCCGTCGTAGTTGCTGCGTTGCTATCTATGAACGATGGTGATGGTTATGTCTGTAAACATAGCTTATGTAATCAGCATCAAATCCAAACACTCGATGTACTAGCGAGATGCGTAAATTGTCTGCAAAGGAGGACCAGCAACCCACATGGCGAAGATGTGTCAGAAATAGGAGTGACTGGTTACGTAAGAGGCCGTCCCTGCGCACGCTATAGTTTTAAATGAAATATTTTGCAGTTGTTTTGGGCAATGTCTCCGAGGTGTTTTTTGGAGACATCCGTGAGTGCAGCAGTTATTGTTGTGCTGCCATTTTACTGATGACTTTTCACAGCTCTATCAGGCTGATGGAAAGATTTATCAAGTCCAGTAGCACTTGCTATGACCTCTTCTAAATATCTCTGACTTTTTTCTGTTCTCCCACAGATAGAGGATATTTAACGTTCTCTGCTGATTACCAGCAACTGAGCTATTGAAATGCATTATGCCTAACCTCAATCAAAATGCTGAAGTATATGAGACTGCGTTTGTAGAAAAGATAAACTCCTCTGTCAACTTCAGATTTCTGACAGTGCAACCCTCGAAGCAGATAGTCATATAGCCCCAGGCCAGTAACGTCTATTCAAGGGATGTAAGGTAAGCACTGCTTTTTGCGTAAATTGGAAACAATATCGAAACTGAAGGAAACATTAAATTTTAAAATCGTTCCACACATGGACTGACAAAGGTTATTATTTTTTTTTTAATTAGCACTGCCAATTTTTCAGAACCATCAGCAAAATTCGTAAATTCGCGCTTTCTATAACTTAAGATTCAGGTAAGGCCTGATGTTTTCTGAACAGGCTGTACAAGTTTCAGCTGGAGCTCCGAGATGTGGGATGAACTTCAGTCTACCAAGCTCCGCAGTGGACCGACTGGGGATCTTGGTGTGCGGTTATGACAGTTAAATGTTGTAATAACTTTTCTGGTGCTACGGAAAACATACCCTAATTCCACATGTGGTTTGTAGTTTCATGTTACGTCAACGCTGTAAACAGCCTTAATAGTTTATAGTAGCCATCACATAGGCTTGCTTTTGTTGGCGGTAGGATAAACAAGTAGGCCCCGTTGCGTATCGTACACTGAGCAGCAGAATCATGAAAATCGTAGCGGGGCAGTGCCAATGTGAATTATGGGACTCCGCTGCACAACTTTGCTCTCCGCAGTTTGCAAGAGACGAATGATAAATAGAAATCGATAGACCTACAACTGACTCGTGCATAATAACTAGAAATGGTATTTCATTGCATAACTTTACAACAGCAACGAATGGCTGTGAGGACGCCCTAATATGCAAAATCTGATTGAACAACAATCATGTTGAACTCCTGTAGCGTCTGAGTGAAAAGCTGGAACACCATTTAGCACATTCTTCTGTGTTTACAGAATATCAGACCTAATACAGAGTGACTTGACTGTCTTTATTTCAAACACAGTCGGGAATAAAATAAGAAAAAAGTCAACCAAATTTTCCCTCAGTTATTCTGGGCGAAGCAACTGATGTGCGTAATTTCTCGCAGGTTTCGTCACTCCACTATGTCACAGCTGTTAATCAAGTTCGTTAAAGTATTCCAAAATTAACGAACATGCTCAGAGTTACGATGGAACGGTATTTGGCTCGTCATTTGAATGGACTGTTATCGAGAGTGAGAAACGTTTTTAGTGTTCGTTCACGGTTTCGTTCATCGACTAAACTCAATATTATCGTATGCCGTGTCAAAAATCTAAGAGTGCAGAATATTTTCTTCGCTTCGAATAGTCATGCTACTTTTTTTTTCAAGTCAGCAAAAAGATCTTGGGCTCTAGAACAAACAGTAAAGAAAAGGTTCTCTAAAGTACTGTATATGCTAAGCAGTGGAGTTGTGCATCCTTTCTCGTTAAAACCTAATGGTGTAGTGAACTAGTTTCACTTTTAAAGGCTGTGATAAATCAAAATATGTGGGACGAAGAAGCCTATATTCCTACTTGTGGATTTGAAATCACGATGCAAAATTTAAGTTTAAATTTCGTTCTACACACTTTTGTAAATAATTTCTCTCTTACTGACATCTTATTTGATATATTTCAAACCAGGGCTCATTACATTGGCTATTGTGTAACAAACTTAATGAATCCGTATAAATGTTAAAGGCAAAAAGTGACGGATCTGAAAGAATGTAGGAAAGAGTCATTCATGACCAGCATATGTTTGAACCATCAATTAAACATCTTAGGAATAATAACCTTACTGCAGTCAATTTGGAAACAAACTTTGGAAGAATTGCCCGTGGAATTTTGTACACAGTGATGTGACAGTTACAAGATGGATTCAATAACTTGGACTTTTTGTTATTTTTGCAACTTTTTAATGTACATAATTTTGATCAGTATAAACAATGTTACCGTGAACCTGCATTAAACCCACTAAAAGACTGCTATGGATCGGTTTCAGGTTACCACAGCTAGTGGTTGAATATATTTCCAGAGAAATGCATCATAGAAGTGTTGGTGACTTATAGAAGTTTATTGTCATTGACCCCACATTGCATACTGTGAAACTGTAAAACTCTTTGAAGTTATTCTGATTATTTCTGCATCTAGTGCCTGATTTGAGACAAGCTGTTCAGACATAAAAAGATAAAAAGAAAGCTTTATGTATGTAATTTATACTCTCAAGAATAGATCTGAAATTACTTGAAAATGATCTCCTGTGGCAGTTGAAGTATCTTACGACACGGTGACTGACGAATTCACCAATAACGTAATTTCATATTTAAAAATGACATAGTCTATTGTAACTGCTTACCTTAACGAGAAGTGCAACACACGCCACTGTACTTTGCGTATAAGGCGCACTAAAACCACCTATGAATGCGGATAGCAGGAGGAGATTTAAAACCGGGTCATTGTCTTTCTGTCGAGAGCTTCTTATAATGGAAAATGTTATAAATTGTAATATTAAATGGAATGTGCTCTTGTATAGCAACATCGTAAGTGTCAGATCATCCTCTGTTCGGTAGTGGTTGTATCTCAACATAGCAGTTCAAATGGTTCAAATGGCTCTGAGCACTATGGGACTTAACTTCTGAGGTCATCAGTCCCCTAGAACTTTAGAACTACTTAAACCTAAGTAACCTAAGGACACCACACATCCATGCCCGAGGCAGGATTCGAACCTGCGACCGTAGTAGTCGCGCGGTTCCAGACTGTAGCGCCTATAACCGCTCGGCCACTCCGGCCGGCAACATAGCACTGCTGACGCTAGATCTGAAGGGTCTCCTGCAGACAAAAGCACAGTGATCGTCCTGATACTGAAAGTTGCAATTGCTTTAGTTTCAACTATAGAATGGAAATAGTTTGCTGAATAGGTTTATCTACTCTCCTTATCTTCTCCCCATTCTCTCCTTTGAGACGGAAAATGAAGCTGGTATGGAGAAAAAAGCAAACTGAATGGGTGGCGACTTGGTTTCGTCCAAAAATTTCCCTGAGATTTCCAAACTGAATTTCCAAATTTCCCTGAACTAGTTTTAGTTGTATGTGAGAGAAAGGTTTGGTTTCCTGTTTTTATGGCTGCAAATAAAAATGTTTTGACTTGCCATATCACGTACTAGTCATTATTGGAATTTCAGGTATGATTTACTTACTGCATTATCAACATTTCTGTAAGTTATAAGCTCTTGGTACCCATGGAAATTCCTTCGTTATCGTCTGTCACCACTCCGTGCCATACCGAGTAGTCACTGTGTGATAACTTCAAGCATATGACAAATTCTTGCAGGAATTCGTTTCGAACTGTTGTCACTGGAACGTTATATTAAGAGATTTCGATAACAGTAACGTATCACGTTCCAAACGAGATGCTCTATACAGTATGGCCACTGTTAACTAGAATGAAAGTGTGATAAAGTACTAAAGCAAACAATCTTTATATCGAAATTGGGTAAACCGAAAATTCGGTTAAACCATAATTACATCGCGAAACCTACCGCTTAAACCAAATTTCAGATGTTTCGTACTAAAAACCAAAATTTGGTCTCCACATTACGTATTACATATCTTATTCTTCGTCTAAACCGGGTAAGTATGTACGAGGGGCGTTCAAAAAGTAATGCGACACACTTTTTTCTGGATTTTATTCGGGTTACCAGTACACCCTATTATTTCTCACTCTTTTGGCGACGAAACGCTAGTTTTCAACATAACCTCCGTCAGTGCGATGGCCTTACGCCATCTTACTGGGAGAGCCTGTACGCCGGCACGGTACCACTCGACGTCGGAGTCAACGTCTCGCTACATCAATAACCTCTCCATAAACTCAATACTGCTTCCCGCGGAGTGCATACTTAATTGGGCCAAACAGATGGAAGTCGGAAGGTGCGAGATCCGGGATGTAGGGTGGATGAGGAAGAACGGTCCAATGAAATTTTGAGAGCTTCTCTCGCGTACACAGTCTTGTGTGATGCCTTGCGTTGTCATGGAGAAGGGGAAGTTCGTTTGTATTTTCGTGGCGACGAACGCGCTAAAGTCATTTCTTCAATATCTTGAGGGTAGCATAATACTCTTCATACACTACTGGCCATTAAAATTGCTACACCAAGAAGAAATGCAGATTATAAACGGGTATTCATTGGACAAATATATTATACCAGAACAGACACGTCATTACATTTTGACGCAATTTGGGTGCATAGATCCTGAGAAATCAGCACCCAGAACAACCACCTCCGGCCGTAATAACGGCCTTGATACGCCTCGGCATTGAGTCAAACAGAGATTGGATGGCGTGTATAGGTACAACTGCCCATGCAGCTTCAACACGATAACACAGTTCATCAAGAGTAGTGACTGGCGTATTGTGACGAGCCAGTTGCTCGGCCGCCGTTGACCAGACGTTTTCAGTTGGTAAAAGATCTGGAGAATGTGCTGGCCAGGGCAACAGTCGAACATTTTCTGTATCCAGAAAGGCCCGTACAGGACCTGCAACATGCGGTCGTGCATTATCCTGCTGAAATGTAGGGTTTCACAGGTATCGAATGAAAGGTAGAGCCACGGGTCGTAACACATCTGAACTGTAACGTCCACTGTTCAAAGTGCCGTCAATGCGAACAAGAGGTGACTGAGACGTGTAACCAATGGCACGCCATACCATCACGCCGGGTGATACCCCAGTATGGTGATGACGAATACACGCTTCCAATGTGCGTTCACCGCCATGTCGCCAAACACGGATGCGATCATCATGATGCTGTAAACAGAACCTGGATTCATCCGAAAAAATGACGTTTTGCTATTCGTGCACCCAGGTTCGTCGTTGAGTACACCATCGCAGGCGCTCCTGCCTGCGATGCAGCGTCAAGGGTAACTGCAGCCATGGTCTCCGAGCTGATAGTGCATACTGCTGCAAACGTCGTCGTACTTTTTGTGCAGATGGTTGTTGTCTTGCAAACATCCCCAACTGTTGAGTCAGGGATCGAGACATGGCTGCACGATCCGTTACAGCCATGCGGATAAGATGCCTGTCATCTCGACTGCTAGTGATACGAGGCCGTTGGGATCCAGCACGGCGTTCCGTATTACCAACCTGAACCCACCGATTCCATATTCTGCTAACAGTCATTGGATCTCGACCAACGCGAGCAGCAATGTCGCGATACGTTAAACCACAATCGCGATAGGCTACAATCCGACCTTTATCAAAGTCGGAAACGTGATGGTACGCATTTCTCCTCCTTACATGAGGCATCACAACAACGTTTCACCAGGCAACGCCGGTCAACTGCTGTTTGTGTATTAGAAATCGGTTGGAAACTTTCCTCATGTCAGCACGTTGTAGGTGTCGCCACCGGCGCCAACCTTGTGTGAATGCTCTGAAAAGCTAATCATTTGCATATCACAGCATCTTCTTCCTGTCGGTTAAATTTCGCGTCTGTAGCACGTCATCTTCGTGGTGCAGCAATTTTAATGGCCAGTAGCGTATTTGATCGTTGCTCCATGAGGGAGGACACCAAACAGAATAACCCCTCCAGAATCCCAGAATTCTTCTGAGTAGAGGTAGTGTGGCACCACTGCCGTTTCGTTTCCGGTTCAAAGTGATGGACCCATGTTTCATCCACTGTCACGCTCAGCTACGTAATATGCAAGCAAATGTGCGCAGATGGTCCTCCGTTGCTCTTTATTGTCTTTTGTAAGGCGCCGGGAACCCAGCGGGCACACACTTTTGAGTACCCCATCTGGTGGACGAGTATGTCAGCACTGCCAACAGAGACGTCTAGTTGTGCAGCTAGGTGTTTACTGCAGCCCGTCGATCATCTCGAATGAGAAAGTCGGTACGTTCCAATATTGCAGGAGGGTGCTGCCACGTGAGAGATCGGACAGGTTTGCCCGACCTTCTTGCGATGAAGGCAGACACCTTGCTCAATGACTCGCCGTGCTTTTGTTTAGTGCCAGGTCTCCGTAAACATTCTGCAAAGGTCTATGAATATGAGCGACGCTCTGGTTTTTCTCCAAAAGAAACTTAATGACAACTCTCTGCTCGGAACTCACCTCCGTTCAGACGCCATTTTGAAGGTTACCTATCGGAACTTCATGAAACTATGGGGTCTGAAGCGAGAATATTTCACGATATTCCAGAATAAATTCTGCATCTTCAATCGAAATTGGTCAAGAAAATAATGCGTTGCATTACTTAACGAACGGCCCTTGTACATATGTAGTGCCGTGCACTGCGGTAGTTTCCATTATGCATTTTACATACATTTTCTTATTAATGTACTGCACTGTAATTCCGCAGCAACGGCCCGACTTACTGAATGCCGGTCACGAGTCACTACCATAGCGTAAGACGCAATGGCGGGGAAAGAGAGGGATTGGTAAGCGGATTGCACACAATGTGCTACACTCAACAACGTGAACGGTGAATGTGTTTTCCGTCCTTTCACTCCACCACTCGCAATATTTCCGTCGAAACAGAAACGAGCTCTGACTGTAAAACAAAAGCATAAAATTATACATATCTTCGACAATGGGGTGAAGATTAAAACACAGGTGGCAGAACACTTTCAGATTTCGAAGTTTACTCTCTCATGGAGAATAACTTCAAGACGGAAATTACAGACAAGTCCTGCAAGCTGTTGATTTAGCGGCAGTAGGGAGCGCATGAGGCCAGCCGAACATGAAGTAGTGGAGGATTCGCTGACTGAATTGTTCCAAGACATGCACTTGCAGCAAATTCTATTGTCCAAACTTCTAGAAAAGGCTCGTGAAACCATCCAGAGAAAGGGAATTTCTGGGTCTGTGGGTTCCGAGGGCTGACCTGTGGCGTTTTCAGAAGAGGCAAAGTCAGTACTGTCGGTGTCTGTGGGGAGGCACATAGAGTAAACGAGAAAGTATCGCCCGAGAGATGTGTTTAATATGGCTGAATCTGGCGTTTTCTACATCTTGGTGCCTCTAAAAAAACGCAAGTCGAGAGCGAAAAAGTCATGGAGGAAAACGCAGCTAGGGGAGACTGACGGTGGTCTTGTGTTGTAATTCACATCGTTCTGAGAAGCACAAACTATTGGTGATTGGCAAACACAAAAATCCACGTTGTTTTAAAAATTTCAAGCTATTCAGTCTACCATGCCACTACGAGCATAACAATAATGCTTGGATGACCAAATCTCTCTGGATAGTTCAACAACAAATGGCTGCGTAGAAGAGAAATCCTTTCCTAACTTTTATCCACTGCTCTTCCCATCAGTGCAATCTAACTACAACAAACAGTTTCACATTGGAATGTACTGCAGGCTATATGCAACGTATCTGCTGCCTCGGATGAAATTACAACAGACACCATAACTAGCTGTTTAAAGAATACCTGGACAGCAGTTGATAACGTAGTCGAAACTGAAGAGGAAACCTATGATCCAACGTTTGAAATTACTCTTAATGCGGATACAATTTTGGATTCAGATGCTGCTCTTCTGCTGGCTTATACCCGGCTGGAGCCCTCTTGTACCGTCGATATGGAAGTATTGACGCAGGCAGACAATTTTGCTGCTGAGGAACGAGTCATCAGCTCTGTTGATGATAGAGAAGAGAATGATAATGTTTTACTGTCATTTTCTGAGGAGAAACATTAAGATATGACACCGGAAAGTCGCGCTTAAGTAGCAGCTGCAGCCGCTGTTCTCCAGAGATGTGTTGCCACTTCTGATATTTCCATGGGATTTCTGATGTCTCCACGGTATTTCAGGCTGCTCCGGATTTGGTACCTTCAGAGAGTGCCATAGTATTACGACCAACAATCCAACAAACAATAATTAAAATTTCTCTTTCAAAATTAATGTATACAAGTAAAATGTGTAATGGATAAGGATTGTTACAAATTAAAACATGTGTTCTGATTGTAACCTAGTGTGCTGAAGAACAGTACATTAAACATTAAAGCGTCTCTTAAGAGTATAGCTTGTTCTATTACGTGATACACTAGTTCGATGAGTACAAAATTGTTCCACGATATATATGTAAGCTTAATTGCAGTGTTTGAAAAAAGTGATGACAAGCATTTGACAATATGTACATATTACTTTATCAATTACACAAATGCCAGAAATACTTTTGTACATGTACAGTGTAGTTATTTTCATTTTTTTAGAGGTTATGGAAACAGAACACCCTCTTCCGTTGGTACCCATAACAAGACTGAAAGTAAACTGAACAGTCGTAACTTTGTTAAACAGAATTGGGTACATTCCGTCCTCTTGAAATTAGGTTAAATGAGCATCTACAGTATTGAAAAAGGAGTATTCAACACTGATCTATCGAACATTCGTGTCCAAATACCTGTCCGTATTAATATTTTTTAAATAAAATACAAAAAATCGCCTTTAGTTTTGAGCGAATGACGAATTAAAAGTTTAAAGATAAATTCTCTTGGGCTTGTTACACTCCGTCGGAGTCTGTCATGCAATGACAAATGTAGCTGGAGCCCGAGAACCCATGGACAGTTGTGAAGTATGGCAGAGGTGGTTGACGGCTCAATCAAGCAACGTACATTACAACAGTTCAATGCGATTTCCCTTTTCTTACTTGACTGCGTAACCGATTATTTCTGAAGTAGACTCTCTGGGTAGTTTGTAATAAAATAACTAAGAACTTTTCTTTTCATCAACAAGCAGTTCAACGCCTCTAGACTTTCTCAGAATCTAGCTATCCTGTTGTGAATTTCCATAACTTTTCCCAAACCACATGAAACAAATCCTGGGATGTTTCCTGTTAACCGTTTGAACTCCAGTGGTTTCTGCCGGAATTACCATTTTATTAATTTTGTTTTGAACTATCAGTGCCAGAGAGAGAGAGAGAGAGTGCGAGGCGGTCGAATGGTCCTTTTTGTGCGGAAACACACACACACACACACACACACACACACACACACACACACACATACGTACACCAGAAATCGTAAAGGAATCAGCGATGGCTACGAGTAATGAGCGTAATGGGCAGGGGCACTACGTTAGTTCAGCGGAACCTCGCGTACTGAGCATAATTACTCGTAGTGCGAAACACTTGTTAAGCGAAACAATTTATCCCATACAAATTAATGTAAAATACGACAATACGTTCCATGCAGAAAAAGTACTAAAGGTTTTATCTTATTCGTGCCGTTTATTCAAAGAAAATTACACATACAGTATTATGTACTTTATTATTCACGATACCATTTAATTCTTTTTCACAAGAAAGCTATCTACATTTTTTTGTTCTGCCGACGCTTTAACACTTGCAGAAAATGCGACACAGTATTATCGTCAAATAAATTTCTAGCGCGCATAGCCACTGCTTTAGTGGGATGATGACTTTCAATGTACGATGCAACTGTTACCGCCTTCTCTTCTCCCTCTGAAGAACTCCTCTCCACAACTTCCTGCTGTGAAACACACTGTACCTCCATAAGCTCTTCGGTTGTCATTTCTTGGCAGTGATCTTCCACAAGCTCATCGATATCATTGTTATCCACTTCTAGTCCCATGCTCTTGGCCAAAGATACAATCTCGTTAACTACAGGTGGTCTTGTAGGCCTGGAGAATGGGCAGGAGCGATGTCCATAACAAGCAAGAAAAGTTAGGTTGGGTTGTTTGGGGGAGGAGACCAGACAGCGAGGTCATCGGTCTCATCGGATTAGGGAAGGACGGGGAAGGAAGTCGGCCGTGCCCCGTGCCCTTTCAAAGAAACCATCCCGCCATTTTCCTGGAGCGATTTAGGGAAATCACGGAAAACCTAAATCAGGATGGTCGGACGCGGGATTGAGTTGTCGTCCTTCCGAATGCGAGTCCAGTGTGCTAGCCACTGCGCCACCTCGCTCGGTAACAAGCAAGACATGGAGTGGCAGATTTATCTCAAGCAAATGCCACAGAGTCACATTCGACAACGCACTCCGGCCAAAGCTTCTTCGATACTGAAGTGAGAGTTCTCTTGGTAGCCCCTTCCCAAGCCTTTTTGATCATCTTGACGGAGGCAACGATGTTGAAGTATTTCCAAAACTCTCTGAGGGTAAGATTGGTAGCTTCAGTCAACTGAAAGCAGTGCTCGATGAGTGCTTTAGTGTAGAGCTTCTTAAAGTTAGAAATAATCTGCTGGTTCATAGGTTGGAGTAACGGAGTGGTGTTGCGAGGCAGAAATTGGATCTTGATGAATTGAAACTCTTCAAGGAGGTGGCGTTGTAGGCCTGGAGAATGGGCAGGAGCGTTGTCCATAACAAGCAAGGCATGGGGTGACAGGTTCATCTCAAGTAAATATTTTTTCACTGAAGGACCAAACACTTCACTGATCCAAAAAAAAAAAAAAAAAAAAAGAATCAACTGTCACCCAAGCCTTGTTGTTGAACTTCCACATCACATTTAACACGTTCTTCTGGACTTTACACTTCTTGAAGTCTCGTGGAGTTTCCGAATGGTAAACAAGCAATAGTTTAATTTTCAAACTGACGCTTGCATTGGCACAGAATAGAAGAGTGAGACGGGCTTTCATTGTCTCGTGACAGAGCAACGCATTCTCCTCCGCTGTTATAAATGTACGCTCTGGCGTGTTTTCCAGAATAGATCCGTCTCGTGAAAATTAAAAACCTGTTGCGGCAGATAACCCTCAGAATCCACGATCATCTTGAAGTGGCTGACGAAGTTCTCTGCTGCCGTTGAGTCAGAGCTGGCTGCTTCGCCGTGCCTCACAACGCTGTGGATGCTGGTTTTTCTCTTAAACTTCTCGAAACACCCACGGCTTCCCTTAAACACTTCTTCGATCGCTGATGATCCTGGGGTCTTCTTAACGAAGTGGGAGAAAATCATTCTCGCATTTTCACAAATGATGTTCTCATTAGTAGTGCCACCTTGCAATTGCTTTACATTTATCCATATAAGGAGCATCGACAAAAATACGAAACCGATGTTTAGATACTCTTGTCACTCTCCTTAATCTTGTCTTTGTTCTCGAGGATAGTGCAAATAGTTGATGTAGACCGATTGTATGTGCGTGCTAAATCAGCAACGCTCAAAACACATTCACGGTTTTCGGTGATTCAACGTTTCATTCCCCCCTCCCATGAACCATGGACCTTGCCGTTGGTGGGCAGGCTTGCGTGCCTCAACGATACATATAGCCGAACCGAACGGAGGGGTATCTGTTGAGAGGCCAGACAAACATGTGGTTCCTGAAGAAGGGCAGCAGCCTTTTCAGTAGTTGCAGGGGAAACAGTCTGGATGGTTGACCTGGCATTGTAACAGCCTTGCTGTGCTGGTACTGTGAACGGCTGAAAGCAAGGGGAAACCACAGCCGTAATTTTTCCCGAGGGCATGCAGCTTTACTGTATGATTAAATGATGATGGCGTCGTCTTGGGTAAAATATTCTGGAGGTAAAATAGTCCCCCATTCGGATCTCCGGGCGAGGACTACTCAGGAGGACGTCGTTATCAGGAGAAAGAAAATTGGCGTTCTACGGATCGCAGCGTGGAATGTCAGATCCCTCAATCGGGAAGTTAGGTTAGAAAATTTAAAACGGGAAATGGATAGGTTAAAGTTAGATATAGTGGGAATTAGTGAAGTTCGGTGGCAGGAGGAACAAGACTTTTGGTCAGGTGAATACAGGGTTATAAATACAAAATCAAATAGGGGTAATGCAGGAGTAGGTTTCAAATGAATAAAAAAATAGGAGTGCGGGTAAGCTACTACAAACAGCATAGTGAACGTATTATTGTGGCCAAGATAGACACGAAGCCCAAGTCTACTACAGTAGTACAAGTTTATATGCCAACTAGCTCTGCTGATGACGAAGAAATTGAAGAAATATATGACGAGATAAAAGAAATTATTCAGGTAGTGAAGGGAGACGAAAATTTAATAGTTATGGGTGACTGGAATTCGACAGTAGGAAAAGGAAGAGAAGGAAACGTAGTAGGTGAATACGGACTGGGGCTAAGTAATGAAAGAGGAAGCCGCCTGGTAGAATTTTGCACAGAGCACAACTTAATCATAGCTAACACTTGGTTTAAGAATCATGATAGAAGGTTGTATACATGGAACAACCCTGGAGATACTAGAAGGTGTCAGATTATATAATGGTAAGACAGATTTAGGAACCAGATTTTAAATTGTAAGACATTTCCAGGGGCAGATGTGGACTCTGACCATAATCTATTGGTTATGAACTGTAGATTAAAACTGAAGAAACTGCAAAAAGATGGGAATTTAAGGAGATGGGACCTGGATAAACTGAAAGAACCAGAGGTTGTACAGAGTTTCAGGGGGAGCATAAGGGAACAATGGAGGTTGGTGTCAAAAATGAATCATGTAAAGAACCCTAATTTGCCTCAAACATAGACAAACAGATCAAATGATTTAACTAACAAGACTCCTTCGACCTTAGGCGCAACTGAAAAAGTGCGTATGTATTACTTCCGGAATGGGTAATAGCAAGTGGGAAGCAAGTGAAACACTGCAATACTATCGTGACAAAAAATAAGAACACCTTCAGCCGTCCTTACGATTTTCTTCTATTTTGTGGCTGCCAGTTTCGACGCTTCATTGCGTCATCTTCAGGCTGTTTTGATGCGGTACAGGTTGATACGATCCCCATGCATAACCCACGAGTTGCCAGCATTACTGGATGTCAGCACTCCAACCACTGTGTTGACACTTGATGGTTGGAGTGCTGACACATTATCTGCGAATCCAGTAATGCTGGCAACTGATGGGGATCGTATCAACCTGTACCGCATCAAAACAGCCTGAAGATGACGCAATGAAGCGTCGAAACTGGTAGCGACAAAATCAAATCAAATCATAAGGACGGCTGTAGGTGTTTTTATTTTTTGTCACGATAGTAAACGGCCATCGTCCCAGAGATGTCATGCTTGAAGGATGGACATATAAAAATTGCAAGACTATGTTGGTACTTACTGCACGGGAATACATCTTGCACCAATGTTTGTATACACAAAGGAAATAAGAACATTGATTCAGCCCATAAATCTCACTCATTAAAACAACCTCACCTTACATTTCTTAGGCAATGGGCAACATATCATACAAGTAATATTGTACAGGTTTCCGTTGCGTAAGGAAAATCTAATTAAAGAATCTTAGGAGGCATTCAATCATACCTCGTCAGTTGGAGAAAGAACTCACTGGGCTAATACGCAGGCAAGAGGATTCTAGCAACAGTTAGTATCTCGGTACAGGAAAAACAGGAAAAGCATGCATCTTCTCCGATCGAACTGATCAACACTATCTGTTCAACAGTATATGGACATCCGTATGTAATGCGGAATTGACCGTTCGATCAGAGGTCTGCATGTAGAGACTGTGCTCGCTCGAATTGCTCGGTGCATCTAGTTCAGCAAAAGTGAAAGTCCGGTGGTCAATAAAGCTACTTCGGACTCGGGGAACAACTATACTTCCCCTTATAGAATAACATTCTATACTTTAGTTCCTTGACGCTTGTTCAAGCTCGAATGGCCTAACCGTCTACTCTAGTAAACCCATCGCCACTCAGTCGCCCGCTGCAGGATCATTGCGCTCGAACGTGATAGGAAGGAGAGTGTAAAAGCGAAACTTGATCTGGAAGCATGCATCCTGAGTACGGAAGATGTTGTTGGGGAGAGATTTTCATTACTGAGTGATAAATAAGGAAGGAGGGGCACATAGCAGTCAGTCGCAATCCCATAAGTTTTTATTACGCTTGGAAATCTAGATTTCGGCTATAAATAAATATCTTCAGCGTATTTTCGTTACAGTTCAACAGATTCGCGGCAGTTGACGTCACCCTATGTTCTTACAGGTGTATAGGCATTACCCATAAACCTGTTAGGACATATGGTGACGTGAACTCCGCGAGTCTGTTGAATTGTAACGAAAATGCACTGAAGATGGCTATTTATAGCCGAAATCTAGATCTGTAAGCATAATAAAAACAAATGGGACTGTTGTATGCCTTTCCTTTCTTATAATCTACGGTCGCTGTGCACAATGGTTCCTGATAGAATCAGAATTGACTGATAATTACAGACCAATATCCCTAACTTCTGTTTGCTGCGTGATCCTTGAACATATTCTCAGTTCGAATATAATAAACTTTCTTGAGAGTGAGAAGCTTATGTCCACTCATCAGCATGATTTTAGAAGGCATCGCTCGTGAGAAAGTCAGCTTGCCCTTTTCTCATTATATGCTGAGAACTATGGACGAAGGGCAACAGATAGATTCCATATTTCTAGATCTCCGGAAAACATTTGACACAGTGCCCCATTGCAGGCTATTAACGAAGGGACGAGCATATGGAACAAGTTCGCAGATATGTGAGTAGCTCGACGACTTCTTAAGTAATAGAACTCAGTATGTTGTCCTCGGCGGTGAGTGTTCATCGGAGACAAGGGTATCGTCAGGAGTTGCACAGGGAAGTGTGATATGGCCGCTATTGTTCTCCATATACATAAATGATTTGGCGGACAGGGTGGGCAGCAATCTGCGGCTGTTTGGTGATGATGCCGTGATGTATGGTAAGGTGTCGAAGTTCATTGACGGTGGGAAGATACAAGACGATTTAGACAAAATTTCCAGTTGGTGTGATGAATGGCAGCTAGCCCTAAATGTGGAAAAATGTAAGTTAATGTGGATGAGTAGGAAGAACAAACCTGTAATGTTCGTATGCAGCATTACTAGTGTCCTGCTTGACACACTCAAGCCATTTAAATATCTTGGCTTAACGTCGCAATGCGGTATGATATGGATCGAGCATGTGAGAACTGTGGTAGGGAAGGCGAATGGTCTACTTCGGTTTATTGGGAGAATTTTTGGAAAGAGTGGTTGACCTGTAAAGGAGACCGCATGTAGGACTCTGGTGCGACCTATTCTTGAGTACTATCGAGTGTTTGGCATCCGTACCAGGTCGGGTTGAAGGAAGACATCGAACCAATTCAGAGGCGGGCTGTTAGATTTGTTACCGGTATGTTGGAACAACACGTGATTGTTGCGGAGATGCTTCGGGAACTCAAATGGGAATCGCTGGAGGGAAGGCGACATTATTTTCGAGAAACACTGTTGAGAAAATTTAGAGAACCGGCGTTTGAAGCTGACTGCCCGACGATTCTGCTGTCGCCTACATACATTGTGCGTATGGCCCACGAAGATCAGCTACGAGAAATTAGGGCTCACATGGAGCCATATAGATAGTTGTTTTCCCTTGCTCTGTTTGCGAATGGAACAGGAAAAGAAGTGACTAGTAGCGGTAAACGGTACCCTCAACCGTGCACCATGCGGTGGCTTGCGGAATATCTATGTAGATGTAGATAGAGACAAACTGGTGACAAGAAGTCGATACAGACAAGCTTGAAGTTTAGACTCGGTGGAACAGCTTGTTTAGATTGCTACAGTATATAGTCAGACAGTGCGACAAAATCAAGGAATAGCTTGTGGAGAAGGACGTCTTTAAAAATCTTATTGGTTACGATAATAACACTGTAAATGAAGTCGTGACGTTTTTAGAGGCATTCAAAGATGCAATAGAAGTGCTCGAAGGCGAGAAGTAACCTATAGTCAGTTTGTTTTGTTATGGGTGCGTAAAATGAAAACTCATACTAAGGCAGTGCCTGAGGATACATAGGCACGTTTAAATTACTGTAGAGCCAGGTTTCTTGTCTAACACACGCTTTGTGTCCTGCAAATGAAAGTTGGACTTAACTGCTAAACTCTAGTTTCACTGTAATTGGTATTTTGTCAATATACCAGAACTGTATTATCGTCTATTAACTGTAGATACTACGAGCACCGACAATGTGCTTTCTCCGTTTCGTAGAGGAGACAGTCGTAATTCGGACGTTACACAATATAGTATCATCTTTGTGGCCGTCCTTCAGATTATGGAAAATGACGTCCGTTTGTGATAAAGATGAGATGTTAAATACTGTGTGCTTCAAATCTGTGATGAAATATCAGTTCCAGATACGCTAGAACAAAATTATAGCGACACAGTAACGTCTTACTCTGTTTTGTGAGAGAATGTCAGTCGAACTCACCAGGAAAAAAATGTATATAAAAGGTATGTTTGACCATCAGATGCTTTTTTATTTAAAACCCAAATATCGACCGGTTTCAGTTACAGACCACCTTCACGGATTAGGGTTAAAACAGTTTAAGCTATAACATAACATCTGTCATTACATAAAAAATGGCCATGTCTTATGTGTAGAGCATGTCATCAATTCCAGCATAATACACAGGACTTTGGAAGACAACCATACTAATGACATGCATAAACAGAGCAGTACTCAACTCCATCCCACTGCAGGTGTGCGCCAAGGTTCTCCTGTCCTGCATGCCATCTGCACCGCCGATATGCCTATGCCCTTTCCCCCTCTTCATCTCGTCCAGAATGCCTTTGACTCCGCCTTCCTCCTCCTCTATACCACTTTACAAAAATCCCAACGATCCCTCCAGCTCCATCTCAATCAGTTCACTTCCTGGTGCAACCAATGGCTCCTCAAAATCAACCATACCAAAACCCAGGCAATAATAGATAGAGCGTACCACCAGGAGGTTCCATCCCGACAACTTTTATCTCACGGTTTACAACTGTCCTATCCATTTAACTGACACACTAAAATACCTCGGACCAACACTGGATCGGCGACTAACATGGAATCCCCATCTACTAACCATTCAACAGAAATCCCAGAGCAGACTAAAATTACTAAAACTACTATCCAGCCGAAGATGGTGATTGCATCCTTCCACAATCCTCCATACCTATAAGTCGCTGATCCGACCCATTCTCTGCAAAGCAAATGTGGCATGGACTTCCGCTCCTCCCTCCTCGTATCACGCCCTGCAGATCCTCGAACGCCATGCACCCTGCCTAGCCTTTCAAATCTGCCTACGCTCCCCGAGCCGCATCCTCTGCCAATGTATAAAATTTCCCTCCCTCCTCTTCCATCTTGAACACTTCCGAATACCCTACATTACTCACAAACTCGACACTCCCCATCCCATAATTTCACCCTGCTCACTGCTCCTGGTACTCTACTGCGCCTCTACCACCACATTCCCCCAACGCTACACATCCACACTCTCCACATTGTCTCACAACGAAATTTTAATCGTCCTCCCTTACACGACTATGAAATCCGCCCTGATATATACCTAGCCTATCTAAACAGAGCCCAACGCGCCTCATTTGGTCAGGAACCCCCCTCTTCACTCCTCTGCACCCACAGACTAAGGATTGGTGCGGAACGGCATCCGTCTTCACTCTCTCGCATTCCTCTTCCAAACATCCGCCTACACAATCACGCTCTTACGCACTACCCCAGCTGCTAAATTCCTGTAATACCCTTCTTCTTGGCAGTCTAGGCTCACTCATCATTCTACTCATGTATCCCTATGTTCAACGGAGAACACATAGACTTTCTACTTTTTAACTTTTAGAACTGTCCCTCTGTGGCCGAAGAGCGGCGACTTCTACCCGCTGATAGCCCACTCCGCCTACATCCCCCCCGCCAATACTAGGCGAGGCGAATGAATGACAGCAAAGGGAAAAAAAATGAGGACACGGTGATAACAGAATGGCATAGCCAGGATACAAACTGACGAAGGAGGTATGCGACCATGTCGAAATATATGTGTAGTCTGCAAAATGCTGAATAAGTTGCTGAAGGAAACGTCAGTGACTGAATGAAAAATGATTTCATATTAATCCAGTATTACGCGTTTCATCCGTTAAAATATAATAAATCACAGAACTGCATATGAAATAAAAATCGGCTACAATAGTCTCATATACATCTAATAAAACAGTCACAACCATAAAACGATACGTACACTGGAACTTCAAGTAACCAGTGAACATAACTGTTACGTTATATTGGTAAAAAGCATGGGCAGACTGATAAGAGATTATTGACCATTAAACGACTACACAAATTTTGAACACTAGATGGCCTAGCAAAAGTGGGGGTGGCGCTGTATAACGCCATCGTATCAATTACACTGAGGTGACACAACTCATGGGACAGCGATATGCATATATACAGATGGCAGTAGTATCGCTTACACAAGGTATAAAAGGGATTCAGCTGAGTCATGTGAAAGGCTGTCCGCCGTGATTATAGGCGCACGACTCTTGGTTTAATGTTGTTTGTAAGTCACATGAAACTCACACGATGTTGCTGTAGAGCGGCATACCCACTTTTATAATCTTACTCGTGTTTGTTACCAGTATAACATGTAACTATTACGTCCATTGGTTACTTGAAGCTCCAGGATACGTCTCATGATTTTAATGTTTTTTTTGTATGTCTATGTTGGTTTTGTAAACTATTTTTATTTAATATGCAGTTATGTGATTTATTTTATTTTATAAGATGATGGCACACGACAAAAACGTGCAATATTGGGTTAATAAAATCACTTTGCATTTAGTCAACGATCTTTACCTCACCAATCTATTCGGAATTTTGCAGACTACTCGTAAAGAAGAATAGATCGGTCAGTAAAGCTCAGTGACTTCGAAGGTGGGCCACCCCAACAGCAAATCCGTCAGGCTGCCAAAGTTGACCGTTAGTGATTTTGAAGTGGAAACGTGAAAGAACAAATACAGCCAAACCGAGAGCAGACATACATAGTGTACCGACAGGGACCTTCAGGCTTTGCAGACGTTGTTTGTAAAATTTGCACGAATCAGCGGAAGGAATCACTTGTGAGTTCCAAAGCTGTAACGGCAGTCCATCTAGCATAATGACTGTGCTTAGGGGGCTAAAAACAATGTGGTACAGTGGTATAGCAGCTTCTCATAAACCTCACATCAGTAGACCGTGCTAAGCGACACTTGGTGTGGTGTAAGGGCGTCGCCACAGGACACTGTATGACTGAAAACAAGTGATGTTTAGTGTTGACTCATGTTATACCCCGTGGCAGTCCAATGGAAGAGTGTGGGTTCGGTGAATGCCTGGACAATGTTACGTGCCATCAGTGTAGTGCCAACAATGAAGTACGAAGGAGACTGTGTTACGATATGGGGTATTCTTCGTGGGTAAGGTGTGATCCCCTTATCGTGCTGAAACTGTTAAGTATGGGAGAATATGAACACATTTTACAGCATTGCGTATAATATAGGAACAGTTCGGTGACTATGATTATTTGTATCAGTACGACAATGCACCCTGACATAATGCAGTACTGTGAGGCAATCCGTTTTGCATCAGAACGACAATGCACCCTGACATAATGCTGTACTGTGAGGCAATACGTTGTGGACAATAACGTTGCGAAAATGGAATGCCTTGCCCAGATTCCCGACATAAACCCAATGGAACACCTTTGGGATGAGTAAAACGATTGAGATTGGTCCAGACACCAGCGTCCAACACCACTACCTTCTCTCGTTTCGGCTATTGAGGAATAATGGGTTGCTGTTCCTGCACAGACATTCAGACATCTCATTGAAAGTTTTCCCAGAAGGGTTAAAGCCGCCATAAAAAAATTTCTGCCCGAACAGGCCACGAAGGCCCAACGGTACCGACCGCCGGCAGCCCACATGCATCACTGGATGAGGATAGGAAGGGGCATGTGGTCAGCACACCACTCTCCCGATTGTATGTTAGTGTACGATACCGGAGCTGCTACTTCTCAGTCAAGTAGCTCTTCAGTTTGCCTCACAAGGGCTGAGTGCACCCCGCCTGCCAACAGCACTCGGCAGACCGGATGGTCGGCCATCGAAGTGCTAGCCCGGCCCGAGAGCGTTTAACTTCAGTGAACTAACGGGAAACGGTGTTACCACGGCGGCAAGGCCGTTGGCAAGCTATCATAAAGGCGAAAGGTTTTAATGTCCAGAAATAGGTGTCCGGGGACTTTTGATCCATGGTGCATTACGTTTTTATGGCGTGTGGGACCTGAATAGTGATTAATTTATGAAGTACGTTGGCACGTTAAGAGCCAATGGGTTTCATGTCTCTTATAGTGCCAGTATCATGCGACAAACAGAAACATTAAATTTCTGCTGAGAAAGTATTCATACTGCTGTGTGTGTCGACCCAGCGTTCGTAAACAGCCATGTTTCGAAGGTACACTGCCACAATGACACAACAGCTCAAAAAAAAAAAAAAAATGGCTCTGAGCACTATGGGACTTAACTGCTGAGGTCATCAGTCCCCTAGAACTTAGAACTACTTAAACCTAACTAACCAAGGAGATCACACACATCCATGCCCGAGGCAGGATTCGAACCTGCGACCGTAGCGGTCGCGCGGTTCCAGACTGTAGCGCCTAGAACCGCTCGGCCACTCCGGCCGGCACAACAGCTCATTCTGGCACTGCATCATCAGGACAAGAACAGGAAGTCCTGAGGAATAATTGGGTCAGAGATGTCACAGGGTTGTTCAGTCTCCTACTTGAAAGGAAATTCTTCTTTTGTGCCTATTGACACCTTTCCTCCTATGGGCGCGTGCGTGTGTGTGTGTGTATGTATGTTTATAGTATAGACGTATGTGTATAGATAAGGACTGTGATGACGTAGTGATAAAACATTAGACTCCTACTCGTGACGACCGCTGTTCTAATCCCAGCCTCTTTTTTTTGCCAGTATTCCTCCCCTTAATAATTTTTTTAATTGGTTTATTTTATTGATGAGGGAGGAGCCCAGTAAAATTACTGAGTTGGTGCATAAGTACGTAGCGTTTTTCCATTAGTTTAATGAACACAACAGATACATATAACATAGAATTTAAAACTTTGAACATAGCTGCTAAGGTTTAGTGACCGTGTCAGAATTATATTAGAACAAATAAGCCCTCGCTCACAAATATTAAGTCAAAAATTGACCAGGTTTCGACGCTACTATGAGCGTCGTCCTCAGAATTAAACTAGGGATATAATATATTAATAAAATTAAAGTATGTACTGACTGGAAAGAGATGCAGTACTTACAAGTCACATTTTAAAAAATCTAAACCGGAAAGGCGACGTCATGAATAGTTGTAAATAAGATGGCGAGCCGCTAAGGGCTGATCGTACTTGAGTGAACAAGGGTTGCAACAAGACTGAAGTGTAGTAAAAATCTACCACAGACTCTCACTAATATTGTGTTCGGGATCCTGGGAAAGGCCGGATAATTTTTGGAAGTTTAGTCATACGTTCATCAAACCATATCCCAACACACGTGTTAGTGCGCTACAGGTAATTTTCAGACGGGCACCGTTGCCACAGAACATTACTTAGAAGAAATGAAGCACTTTAACACATGTATTATTCACATAAGCCTAGGCCATAATACATCCATAGACAGTAATAATACACTCCTGGAAATTGAAATAAGAACACCGTGAATTCATTGTCCCAGGAAGGGGAAACTTTATTGACACATTCCTGGGGTCAGATACATCACATGATCACACTGACAGAACCACAGGCACATAGACACAGGCAACAGAGCATGCACAATGTCGGCACTAGTACAGTGTATATCCACCTTTCGCAGCAATGCAGGCTGCTATTCTCCCATGGAGACGATCGTAGAGATGCTGGATGTAGTCCTGTGGAACGGCTTGCCATGCCATTTCCACCTGGCGCCTCAGTTGGACCAGCGTTCGTGCTGGACGTGCAGACCGCGTGAGACGACGCTTCATCCAGTCCCAAACATGCTCAATGGGGGACAGATCCGGAGATCTTGCTGGCCAGGGTAGTTGACTTACACCTTCTAGAGCACGTTGGGTGGCACGGGATACATGCGGACGTGCACTGTCCTGTTGGAACAGCAAGTTCCCTTGCCGGTCTAGGAATGGTAGAACGATGGGTTCGATGACGGTTTGGATGTACCGTGCACTATTCAGTGTCCCCTCGACGATCACCAGTGGTGTACGTCCGGTGTAGGAGATCGCTCCCCACACCATGATGCCGGGTGTTGGCCCTGTGTGCCTCGGTCGTATGCAGTCCTGATTGTGGCGCTCACCTGCACGGCGCCAAACACGCATACGACCATCATTGGCACCAAGGCAGAAGCGACTCTCATCGCTGAAGACGACACGTCTCCATTCGTCCCTCCATTCACGCCTGTCACGACACCACTGGAGGCGGGCTGCACGATGTTGGGGCGTGAGCGGAAGACGGCCTAACGGTGTGCGGGACCGTAGCCCAGCTTCATGGAGACGGTTGCGAATGGTCCTCGCCGATACCCCAGGAGCAACAGTGTCCCTAATTTGCTGGGAAGTGGCGGTGCGGTCCCCTACGGCACTGCGTAGGATCCTACGGTCTTGGCGTGCATCCGTGCGTCGCTGCGGTCCGGTCCCAGGTCGACGGGCACGTGCACCTTCCGCCGACCACTGGCGACAACATCGATGTACTGTGGAGACCTCACGCCCCACGTGTTGAGCAATTCGGCGGTACGTCCACCCGGCCTCCCGCATGCCCACTATACGCCCTCGCTCAAAGTCCGTCAACTGCACATACGGTTCACGTCCACGCTGTCGCGGCATGCTACCAGTGTTAAAGACTGCGATGGAGCTCCGTATGCCACGGAAAACTGGCTGACAATGACGGCGGCGGTGCACAAATGCTGCGCAGCTAGCGCCATTCGACGGCTAACACCGCGGTTCCTGGTGTGTCCGCTGTGCCGTGCGTGTGATCATTGCTTGTACAGCCCTCTCGCAGTGTCCGGAGCAAGTATGGTGGGTCTGACACACCGGTGTCAATGTGTTCTTTTTTCCATTTCCAGGAGTGTATAAATGACGGCATAGCACGAAACTTTGCTTCAATTCATCAAAGAACCACATACATATTAGAAGCTAGAAAACAGTTAGTCTGGTTCACAATAATCATCGGGGATACAGGATTCCCCACATCATTAACCATTTATCGATTAAAAGATGGATGAGATCTCCTCCAATGGTGTTATTCTATTTCAGCTGACGGGGGTTGGTAGTGTGATATTTCGACCGAACGATAGCTATAAGTCTGCCTCTGTTCGTTTCTGGAATTCACGTCGTCTGTGGCCGTGGAAAATGAATTTACGAGGTGTTTCTTGATTTCTGACATCACTTTAATTATCACTGTGACGATCCTTTTCAGTAGTTGGCGGTGACCATTTCAGAGGACTCGTTTACCGCTATTATTACCCTTCGCTGATAATTTTCTACGACAGATCGTGTACGACGGATCACCTTAGACACTATTGCACTAGATACGCCCACTACCCAACACACTAAAAAAGCAGACACACATTGTGACAATGGGAATACCTAGGTTTATATAATCATTTTTAAATGCTTGGTGGCATTAATACTGCTCTTATTAAAACATGAATTAGCCTAGCAGAGTATACAATTTTGATGGGTGACTAACCTCTGAAGTTTACTACGAATACGGAAATGATTCTCTGAAAAACTTAAGTACAGGGTTATTACAAATGATTGAAGCGATTTCACAGCTCTACAATAACTTTATTATTTGAGATATTTTCACAATGCTTTGCACACACATACATAAACTCAAAAAGTTTTTTTAGGCATTCACAAATGTTCGATATGTGCCCCTTTAGTGTTTCGGCAGACATCAAGCCGATAATTAAGTTCCTCCCACACTCGGCGCAGCATGTCCCCATCAATGAGTTCGAAAGCATCGTTGATGCGAGCTCGAATGCGTGAGGATTCTCTACCGCCCAAATTCGCACATTATGTCTGTTCACTTCACCATTAAGAAAAAATGTTGCTTCATCACTGAAAACAAGTTTCGCACTGAACGCATCCTCTTCCATGAGCTGTTGCAACCGCGCCGAAAATTCAAAGCGTTTGACTTTGTCATCGGGTGTCAGGGCTTGTAGCAATTGTAAACGGTAAGGCTTCTGCTTTAGCCTTTTCCGTAAGATTTTCCAAACCGTCGGCTGTGGTACGTTTAGCTCCCTGCTTGCTTCATTCGCCGACTTCCGCGGGCTACGCGTGAAACTTGCCCGCACGCGTTCAACCGTTTCTTCGCTCACTGCGGGCCGACCCGTTGATTTCCCCTTACAGAGGCATGCAGAAGCTTTAAACTCCGCATACCATCGTCGAATGGAGTTAGCAGTTGGTGGATCTTTGTTGAACTTCGTCCTGAAGTGTCGTTGCACTGTTATGACTGACTGATGTGAGTGCATTTCAGGCACGACGTACGCTTTCTCGGCTCCTGTCACCATTTTGTCTCACTGCGCTCTCGAGCGTTCTGGTGGCAGAAACCTGAAGTGCGGCTTCAGCCGAACAAAACTTTATGAGTTTTTCCACGTATCTGTAGTGTGTCGTGACCATATGTCAATGAATGGAGCTACAGTGAATTTATGAAATCGCTTCAATCATTTGTAATAGCCCTGTATTATTCACGGGGTTTATTGTTCCAAGAGATTAAAGTTCTCTTGTATTAATTTCTAAAACCGCTGCTAAAAGCCACTGTCGGTGTATTTAGTATCTGCAAAAATGAATATTTCAAAACTTTCTCTAAAAGCACATTGACCAACAAAGCCTCCGAGTAGGCGAAGGCAACTATTAATGCCTGATGGCTGTCAGATTAAGATTAAACCCCCCGCAAACTTTAAGTACAATAAAAATGAAAGCATAGTTCCTGAACACGAAACTGGCAGATTTACAGAATAAGCTAAAACTTAACCGAAGGTCGCTTCACAGAAAACTGTTTCCACTACGTGAAATTACATAACTTCTGATACGAAGAGCAGAGTTTACGTCCGAAAACTCGTGTGAAATACAGCTTCCTTTATTTCTAAACGAAATCTTTCAAACAGTAGATGCAGTTTGCAGAAAGTTCCGTCTTCCTAGATTTATGAAACGCGATAGACACTGAACCACATCAGTGGCTAATATCCGCGGTATGTTTATATGGAGAATCTTCCTGCAAATTTTCGATGAGAACTCCGATTGATGGAAAATTCACTACAGAACCCAGTGAGTTACATAGCTGTGAATGTTCGAACAGAAAGGAAATTAACATCGTTATGCCCAAGAAAGCGTAATACGGCCTGTAAAGTCCTCAATATACATAAAAAAATGTCTGCTGAGATCAGTTGCAGTGTCAGTTTATCATTTCACGATTGTGTCGTCTACAGGAAAGCGTCGTAGCAACGCGATCGTAAGAAAATGCAGATACGTTCTGAAATACTTTCCACTTGCTGTAAAGAATGTCACCTCTCGTTAAATGCGGATAAAGGTTAGATAATTCCCACAGAAAACGGAAGGGACCCGACAGTATCCTTTTACAAGATTTGTGGCAAATTTCTTGAGCTCGTCACACCATATAAATACGAGGGGCATTTAACAAACTGGTCAGATCGTTATTGCAGAAGCAACGAAAAAAGCATGGCAAATTTAATATGGCGCGTACTTCAACGCGAGACGCTTTTAATAATTTCCACAACGAAATTCTGTCTCGAAATCTGGCAGAAAACCGAAAGAGATTCTGGTCGTACATAAAGCACACCAGTGGTAAAACGCAATCGATACCTTCACTGCGTGATAACAACGGTGAAGTCACTGATGACAGTGCCACTGAAGCAGAGTTATTAAACACGGCTTTCCGAAACTCCTTCACCAAAGAAGACGAAGTATAAATATCTGAATTCCAACCAAGAACAACTGCCAAGACGAGAAACATAGAAGTACATATCCTCAGAGTAACGAAGCAGCTTAAATAACTTAATAAAAGCAAGGACTCCGGTCCAGATTGTATACCAGTCAGGTTCCTCTCAGAATATGATGATAAAATAGCTCCATATTTAGCATTTATATACGACCACTCGCTGACAGAAAGATCCGCACTTAAAGACTGAAAAATTGCTCAAGTCACACCGATACCCAAAAAAGGAAGGAGTAGTAATCCGCTGAATTACAGGCCTATATCACTAACGTCGATTTGCAGTAGGGTTTTGGAACATATACTGTATTCGAACATTAGGATGCACCTCGAAGAAAGCGATTTATTGACACATAGTCAGCACGGTTTCAGAAAATATGTTTATGTGAAACACTACTAGCTCCTTATAATCATGAAGTAATAAGTGCTATCGACAGGGGATAACAAATTGATTCCATATTTTTAGGTTTCCAGAAGGCTTTCGACACTGTTACTCACAAGCGTCTGGTAACCAAACTGCGTGCCTACGGAGTATTGCCTCAGGTGTACGAATGGATTCGTGATTTCCTGTCAGAAAGGTCACAGTTCGTAGTAATAGACTGAAAGTCATCGAGTAACACAGAAGTTATAACCGGCGCTCCCCAAGGAAGTGTTATAGGGCCTCTATTGTTCCTGATCTATATTAACGGCATAGGAGACAATCTGAGTAGCCGCCTTAGACTGTTTGCAGACGATGCTGTCATTTACCGTCTTGTAAAGTCATCAGATGATCAAAACAACTTGAAAAATGATTCAGATAAGATATCTGTATGGTGGGAAAAGTGGAAATTGACCCAGAATAAGAAAAAGTGTAGAGTTATTCACATGAGTACTAAAAGAAATCAGCTAAATTTCGATTACGCGATAAGTCACACAAATCTGAAGGTGATTCATTGGCAGAACACTCAGAAGGTGCAACAGGTCTACTATAGAGACTGCTTACACCACGCTTGTCCGCCATATTTTGGATGGATGGATGGATATGGTGTTAGGGGCGCTCAACAGTGGAGTCTTTAGCGCCCGAACGGAAACAACAACATATTTTGGAGTATTGCTGTGCGGTGTGGGATCCGCATCAGGTGGGCCTGACGGATGACATCGAAAAAGTACAAGGAAGGGCAGCTCGTTTTGTATTATCGCGAAATAGGGGAGATAGTGTCACAGACATGATACGTAAATTGGAGTGGCAATCATTAAAACAAAGGCGTTTTTCGTTGCGATGGAATCTTCTCATGAAATTTCGATCACCAGTTTTCTCCTCCGATTGCGAAAACATTCTGTTGGCAGCACCCTACATAGGGAAAAATGATCATCACAATAAAATAAGAGAAATCAAAGCTCGCACAGAAAAATTTTAGTGCTCATTGTTACCGCGTGCCGTTAGAGAGTGTAACGATAGAGAGACAGCTTGAAGGTGGTTCATTGAACCCTCTGCCAGGCACTTTATTGTTAATAGCAGAGTAATCACGTAGATGTAGATGTAGAAATAATGCAACACTTTTTTTCGGCTATTTACGAGTGAAAAAAAAAATGCAGAATTTGTTGTGAGACATCGTGGAATATTCCCTCTTCAGCCTCTATAGTTTCATGAAGTTCCGTCGTTGCGATAGGTAGCGGCGCAATATGTCTCCTTCAAAATTGTACCTGTAACGGACGTGCATTCCAAGCAGGGAACTGTCACTGAGTCTCTCTTGGCGGAAAACTAGAGCACCACACATATTCATAGACCCCTGCAGAGTGTCTACGGAGAGCTGGCAGTGAACAAAATCACGGCGAGTCATTGGACTAGGCGTCTCTCATCATCACAACAAGGTCGCCCAAACCTATACGATCTCTCGCGTGCCGACCGGCCGCACACAGTTGTGACTCCTGCAGTGCTCGAACGTGCGGATTCTCTCATTCGAGGTGATCGACGGACCACAAGCAAACATTTCGCTGCGCAACTGGACGTCTCTGTTGACAGTGCTGACACACTCGTCCACCAGTTGGAGTACTCATAGGTGTGTGCCTGCTTTGTTCCTCGCCGCCTGACAGAAGACCGTAAAGAGCAGCGAAGGACCATCTGCGCGGAAGGGCTTGGGAGTTACGAGCCTGATCGTAATGATTTTTCATCGAACATCGTCACAGGGGAAGAAACATGGGTTCATCACTTCGAACGGGAAACAAAACGTCAATCCATGGAGTGGCGCCACGCCACCTCTACTCCGAAGAAACAGTTCAAAGCCGTACAGTCAGCCGGTACAGTCACGGCGATGGTTTTCTGGGACTCTGAAGGGGTTATTCTGTTCGATGTCCTCCCTCATGGTGCAACGATCGCCTCTGAAGTGTATTGTGTTACACTCAGGAAAATGAAGAAACGACTTCAGCGTGTTTGTCACCACAAAAATGCAAACGAACATCCCATTCTCCACGACAATGTAGAGCCTCACAGAAGTCTGCTCACCCGGAACGAGGTCAGAAAACTTCATTGGACTGTTCTTCTTCATCCATCATACAGAGGAATCTCGTACCTTTCAACTCCGACGTGTCTGGCACAGAGAAAGATGCACTCCGCGGGAAGCAGTACTTGGGTGATAGCGAGGGTATTGACCCAGCACGACGTTGGCTCCGACTGCGATCATGCGGGCATACAGGCTCTCCCAGTAAGGTGGCGTAAGGCCTTCGCATTGAACGGAGATTATGTTGAAAAATATGGTTTTTTAGCCAAAAGAGTGGGAAATAATTTGGTGTATTGAAAGTCTGAATGAAACCAACCCGCTTTCACAATAAAATGAGTTGCGGTACTTACTGAACGCCCCTCGTATTTAGCGGTAATACTAAGAAGTGGTATGAAATGGGGCGAACGCTCAGTATTAGAGAGATAGATTTCTTGGAAAGGTTCTTCGAAAGTATACTGCATCTTTGAAGGAAAACGTAAACTACAAGAATATTGCCCAATGAATTCTAGAGTATTGTTCCAGCATTTCGTGTCTTTATCGAGTAGGCGTCATACCAGACATTGAACAAATTCAGAGACACGTTGGTAGGATAGTAACAGGTCGGTACAGCACATACGGAAGTGTAGCAGAGAGAACTTACATCGAAATCTTCGGAAGAAAGACGACGCTGTTTCCGGAAATCCTGTTTGTAAATCTGAAGAAGCTGAGTTCGAGACCGACTACGACCAATCTGCTAGCTCCATCGTATATCCCACGTTAGGGTCATGAGAACAAGATAAAGCTCATGGCACATACAAATGCATACAGACAGTAATTCTTGGGTTGCTCTTTGGGCGAATGGAACGGGATAGAAAATCTCTGATATTGGTACAAAGTATCCTCTGCCAGACTCTGCATACCGGCTGACGCTGTATACAGGGTGATTCAGCTGTCCCTGTTTTTGGGTTTTATGTAACCTACAACGCCTTCAGATACCACGCACAAGATCTTCATATTCTCTTGCTTACTACACGCAAACTCTTAGTCCTACAGAAAAAATGAACAGGACCTTTTTGTAGGAAGTTTAATGTAGTTAAATTTTGTACTATGTTTTCGCCAGAGACCATAGTTTTCCAGTTATTCAAGAAAAAACTACAAAAGTAACCTTAAAACGTGCTTTTGCTGAATAAATCGAAAACGTACCACAGTATAAAATTTAGCTACATTAAATTTCCTACAAAAAGGACCCCTTGATTTTTGGTCCAGGAATAATAGTTTGTGAGTGGCGAGCGAGAGAATATGAATATCTCGCACGTGTTTTCTGTAGGTGTTGCGTATTGTTTAAAACCTATCGATAGTAGCAGCTGAATTATCCTGTATATGTAGCTACAGATATTGACGCCCAATCCATCTGACACATTTCTTTACCCACGATAGGTTCATTTACTAGAATAGCTTGATACGGGCGGTATTAATGTCAATGAAAGAAAATCGCATAGGCCACTACTGTACCTGACCTCCATATCTCGGGCCATTTGCAGCGCATCTCCGGCTCTAGCAAGGACGTGAAGCTTCGTACAAGTGCGGATTCGACGGGTGGGGAATGGGGAGGGAGGTCATGAGGTTATGTGATAATGACTCTCTCTCTCTCCAAAAACCAAAAGAAATGTACTCAGCACTGATGTATTATATTTGATGGAGGGAGAGGGAAGTGAGAGAGAAGAGATAGGGGGAGGCCACACCACCCCTACTGTACCCTTCAGAGCCTAACTAGGGGTCTGCACCTTCCTCCGTACGTTTATACATATGATTATTCCTTCCACACGGATCCTATCGCTGACTGCTGTCTTTAGCCTGTATTCTTACGTCTGTACCAGCTACCAGTTTCGCTTCAGGCATATGTATGGCGGGAATCATTCTGTTTCCTGGTACAGGATTCATCTGTCAAAACTATCATTTTCCAGTGGTTTGTGGTCCAGTTTCTAGATTCTTAAACTACATGGCTCCGTCATTTCACCGCTATGAGAAGCATTCAGACCGGTATAAATCTGCTCTGCACACTTTGAAATCTGCAGCTCCTGGGGCAACTTTAAGCTTTACAAGCGTTATTGAATCTCTAAATATAGCTACGATCAGATATTGTCCTGTTTATTATCTTACACCAACTTGCAACAAACATTCGCTGTATCTTGGAAGCGCCACGAAAACCTTGAAGTGACCCTATACTGAAATATTACGGATCTAATGCACTGCTTTCCGTTGTCTTTAGATCTCGTGCCTATTCGAGACAAGAAGTACTGCATTCTTCTTCGAACAACGCATTTGAGGTTTACAGAGAAATATTAACGATCATTTACACCGATTTATCACGTCTGTTCTATTGTCCTCTTGGATGGATGTGTAGCAGCCCATTCTTCTCTTATATTTGCAGTCAAGGTGGACGTGGATATTCGTGGTGTTGCATAATCTCGCTATTCCCAGAACATTCGAGAAATATCAGGTTTTATTCGAGTCAGGATTACGGTACTGCCATCCTGCTACTTGCATACTATACAGAAAGCAGCTGGGAATTAAAGTATGCTCCGTTATGTTGTTGAATACAGTGATTTTCGACGAATATGTTTTCAGCGTGAATCAGCCATCAAGCTTTCAACTGATCTATGTAACAACCGGCACAATATTGTAACATAGAACAGATTTCTCTATGAGAAATGAGAGCACAAACTCCTGCCCTACCTATAAATTTTATTGTGAGCTTTATAAAGAACAGGTAATTACTTTTAGCCGCTGTTTTCCAAATCAGTATTATGCAGTGTGTCAATTAGTGAAATGGTCCCCACGAGCAACATGTGGCATCGAAGAGGATTTCACGGCGCGGGGTGTGTCTTAGACGGAAAATGGAAGCTAAGTTTCCTTGCAGCAAGCTGAGTAATCACGGTTCCATGAATATCAGCACAGGCAAAAAATGGTTCAAATGGCTCTGAGCACTATGGGACTTACTGCTGAGGTCATCAGTCCCCTAGAACTTAGAACTACTTAAACCTAACTAAGGGCATCACACACATCCATGCCCGGGGCAGGATTCGAAACTGCGACTGTAGCGGTCACGTGGTTCCAGACTGTCGCGCCTAGAACCGCTCGGCCACTCAGGCCGGCCAGCACAGACAAATGATGCATATACGCACATGTCATTGATTCTACTCATCTTTCATGCGGTGTAGAAAATACACAGGCTGCTCTAGTACGTTGCGCTTCTCAGGCGTTTCCGAGAAATCGAAGTTCAAAGTTTTACGAGGCTGTCGAAAATCATAAACGAGCGAACGGTTCTGTAAAAAATGGCTCTGAGCACTATGGGACTCAACTGCTGAGGTCATTAGTCCCGTAGAACTTAGAACTAGTTAAACCTAACTAACCTAAGAACATCACAAACATCCATGCCCGAGGCAGGATTCGAACCTGCGACCGTAGCGGTCTCGCGGTTCCAGGCTGCAGCGCTTTTAACCGCACGGCCACTTCGGCCGGCGAACGGTTCTGTACAAGCACTTGTGTTTCTATAGCTTCAGCAGTTATAGCCTTCTACGGGCACATGTTAAAGGCGTAGCGCTTGGTCAATAGAATTTTTTTTTTCAGCAGAATGAGTACTCATTTCATATCTTAACGGTTTCCTTTCCGCCAACTATCGTCAAACGTGTTACAGCTGTACGACTCGAGGCCCAAATAGGACAATACACGAACATTCGTCTAGAACTTCTCACCTGTATATTAAATGCGGCTTTCTTCTATGCTGTAAGTGGTTATGAATCAAGGATTTACTGTTCCTGTACTTATACATAAATTAAATTTAATGGCATTACATCATATATTGGAGTTAGTGCCATCATCTGCTTACTGTGTAGATTTTGTGGGTAGGTTACTTGTCTGTTTGTCAAAGGAAGCGTTCAGTGTTGTGAAGTACACAACAAAGTCAGTTCTCTTGTGTGGTGTGTTTCACATAAGATATTTTTCTCTATTACATACAAAACAATGGGTGAAAGGAATATTTATGTAGATAGGTAAAAGTAAAAATCGGTGCTTTTTCTTCAGAGCTATGAAAAAAATTTATTTAGCATTTCAATTAACTGAACTGCATGTTCTTGGTGGAACATTGTATATTTATAAACTTATCGAAACACGGCTTTTTGCCTTTATTTACAAACATTTATTTTCAGGTTGTAAGGGCATTTTCTAGTACGGTGTAGTCTTCGACCCTTACAGCTACGTTTTCTATTGGAAGATACAGATTTTTCGAAAAAAATCCGTTTTGATTTCTTGCAAGCAAACAATAAATTCTACGACTAAACCACTTCTGTTTTTGTCGATAGCTTATTCTTTTTTCAGTTTCTTGATCTGTGATTAAAATTGATTGATAGATACGTCTGATAACTCGATTCGTAAGTCCTTTTCTCAATAAATGGACAAAAAAGCTTGCGAGATTAACGTCATTTTTTCCTTCTGGTGAAAAATAAGAAAGCTATTCACGTTGGAGTTCCATGTACAGGGCTGTCATAAAATCTCGACCAATTTTACGAATGCATTTAAGTAATACTCACGTACGCTGATGAGCCAAAATATCATGACCATCTGCTTATTAACTTGTATGTCCGTCTTGGGAACAAAATACATCACGGATTCAACAGTTTTTGGTATGTGGAGGTGTGTGGCATTAGATGTCTACGCACAGGTCATGTAATTCTCATAAATAACTGGCCGCTGATTTGCTTACGAGGTGATGGCGCCCGATAGCGACCCAGATGGGTTGCATAGGATTTACATCAGGCGAATTTCTGTAGCTCGGTTCTGGCTCCGAGACGCAGACAATTACATTGCTGAAAGAGGACATCGCGGTAGGGCAGAACATCAAGCATGAAGGTATGAAGGTGGTTGGCAGCTGTCAGCGCGTATTCGATTACTAACAGAGGTTCCATGCAAGCGAAGGAGCTGCTGCCACCAGCCTGCGTCAGTGGCGCGCTGCACGTTTCGAGCCGCCGTTCACTACGATGACGGCGTTTGTAGAGACGACCGTCGACCTAGTGTAGCAAAAATTGATTTATCCGAAGAGCCGGCACGTTTCCATTGATCGACGGTCGAATCGCGTTGATTCCGTGACCACTGCAATCGTAACTGAAGATGTCGCTGTGTCAGCATGTGACCACGTAAGGGTAGTCTGTTGCGGAGCTCCAAGTTCAACAATGTGCTGTGATTCCGTATTCTTACTGAAGCTGTGGCTCCACGAATTATTCCAGCATATCACAGTATATCCTGTAACTGACTCTTTTGCAACAATTGAGGATCCACAAACAGTGGCTTTTTTGAATCCTAGTTACACATTCACTTTTCGTGTGTCTCTTTGCCATTCAGTGATAGCGTGTGGTGTCCCATTACCTCATATGTAGCAGTTATGTTAGTTAACTTTACCGCAGATACGGAATGTGACCTCAGTAAACAAAATGCGGTGCATGACGTGTTCCTTGTGTGCAGCTTCTATGAGATCGTAACACACAGCTTTGCGAGCTACGTAATCTTTGTGGTCTAATATGTGAAGCATCTGAATATGGTAGCTTTCTTCTTTAGCGTTAAGTGTAAAGCTTTCGGCGTCATTCATTTGGCCACCTCTAACTCGTTCATGAAAACGACTGGTTGATGCATTCTGACTTCTTGCGATTTCTCTTCTGATTCGCTGAACCGTCTCGTGTCGAACAAGATGTCTCCCGGAGTGTGACTCATCGGCAATGTTTCCATTTCTTTGGAACTTATTTTCAAGTAAGCGAATGTTTGCTCTTGTTTCTGCTGGCATGTAAAATTTTAGAGCGAGCGCCTTTTGGATTGCCATATAAGATAAGCGGCGCAATCGGAGGCTAACACCAACCACACGATATTTTATCGTAAGTATTCTTCTTGAATATACCGAAAAAAAGTAATTGGCCAACGATATCACTGGAATGGATTATAATTATCTAATGCGTAAATGCAGCCATTATTTCTTAGAAACTGATCGAGACTTTTGACCTCCTGTATTATGGAAAGCGACGGTAAACTAAGCCCTTTGTTGGAAGACCAGAATTACTGTTCTTAGCAGAAGCTCATCGAGGCGCTCTTTGATTCCTTTTACTCCCTAAATTATCTAATGTGTTGTCCTCCATTGTGAGTGTTCATCGGAGGTGAGGGTATCATCTGGAGTGCCCCAGGGAAGTGTGGTAGATCCACTGTTGTTTTCTATCTACATAAATGATCTTTTGGATAGGGTGGATAGCAATGTGCGGCTGTTTGCTGATGATGCTGTGGTGTACGGGAAGGTGTCGTCGTTGAGTGACTGTAGGAGGATACAAGATGACTTGGACAGGATTTGTGATTGGTGTAAAGAATGGCAGCTAACTCTAAATATAGATAAATGTAAATTAACGCAGGTGAATAGGAAAAAGAATCCTGTAATGTTTGAATACTCCATTAGTAGTGTAGCGCTGGACATAGTCACGTCAATTAAATATTTGGGCGTTATATTGCAGAGCGATATGAAGTGGGACAAGCATGTAATGGCAGTTGTGGGGAAGGCGGAGGGTCGTCTGCGGTTCATTGGTAGAATTCTGGGAAGATGTGGTTCATATGTAAAGGAGACCGCTTATAAAACACTAATACGACCTATTCTTGAGTACTGCTCGAGCGTTTGGGATAGGGATCCGGATTGAGGGAGGACATAGAAGCAATTCAGGGGCGGGCAGCTAGATTTGTTACTGGTAGGTTTGATCATCACGCGAGTGTTACGGAAATGCTTCAGGAACTCGGGTGGAAGTCTCTAGAGGAAAGGAGGCGTTCTTTTCGTTAATCGCTACTGAGAAAATTTAGAGAAGCAGCATTTGAGGCTGACTGCAGTACAGTTTTACTGCCGCCAACTTACATTTCGCGGAAAGACCACAAAGATAAGATAAGAGAGATTAGGGCTCGTACAGAGGCATATAGGCAGTCATTTTTCCCTCTTTCTGTTTGGGAGTGGAACGGGGAGAGAAGATGCTAGTTGTGGTACGAGGTACCCTCCGCCACGCACCGTATGGTGGATTGCGGAGTATGTATGTAGATGTAGAGGATTAGCAGAGAAAAATTTGGGTAGCGGAATACGCAATAGGCTGCGAATTACAGCTGAAGAGGTCAACGCAAATCAATAGCAACGCGAAAAACGGTACTGCCGTAGCTGGCCAGTGACGCCGGGTGAACGATGATAGTGTGGGAAGTCGAAACACGCTCTCCTCGCTGCTGCCATAGGTTCAAGGATGCAGCACGTTCTAGACTTCCAGTCTATGGACGCCAGTGGTACAGAAAGGTTTTTCAGATTAGGTGTTTTTGTCTGTAATTTACAAAATAATAAGAACCACAAGCTGATAAAGATAGGTGACTACCATGGAGGCTTCAGAAAAGGAAGGTCCTGTATTGAACGCTTTTGGAACCTGCGAACGCTCCTGAAGGTCAGACAGACGAATAACACTGTAGTCACATTTGTGAACTTTACGAAGGCCTACGACTCCATAGACAGGCAGGTCCTCTTTGTCACATTAGAAGAATATGGTATAGATAGAAAAACTAGGACACTTATACAACATACACTTACAGACACCACATCCAAAATAAAATTTATTGGAGAAATCTCAAACCCATTCGAGATACATATAAGGGTAAGACAAAGAGATGGTCTCTCACAGCTTTTATTCAACATTGTCTTATTATTATATTAACACACACACAGGCTCACAAACATGATCACAAAACGCCAACTTGCATTCTATGGACACATACATAGAATGAACAACAACAGACTCACAAGGAGGATTTTTGATGTAGTAAATAGTTCAATAAAAATACATAGTTTACAGAAATCGGAGAACACCTAAAACAAGCAGAGATCTCTATAGAAATGTTAAATGAAAAAGTGAAATTCAGAAAGAAAATTATGAACACGAAAACCGAAGTAAAAGAAAGGAAGGAAAAAGGTAAAATTCTGACGGAGCAAGGGAAACAGGAACACAGCCAAAGAATGAAGAGGTTTCGGGAAGATAAAAAGAGAAGGAAACAACAAAAAAATGAATAACAATGTAACATTCAAGTTAAACACTGTCGCGGAGGCAAAAATGTGTAATAATTATATTGATAATTAAGGTAGGTAAATATAAGAAGAATTATTCATTTTACGGGGTTATGAACATAGTGTATTGAATAGCTCAGTGGATTAGAGATAACAGCCAACCAGTTGCAAAATCTCGATGGTTTTAAAATCGTCTTCTTCAGAAAACATAGGACCTACTAACAAGTTAACGACATTGCGTGTCGAACAAAGATCGTAAAATAACAATAAGCAAAATTACAGGAAATGTTACAAAAAATTTTTAGAGAAGAATACTCACGTAAAATCACATTATCTATAGTCAATGTGGATGTCGTTGACTCAGTCTAGTACATGTCATTCCTTATTGTAATGCTACTATCTTTGTTCCATACACAATGTCGTAATACGTCTAACTCTTTTGAAGAAGACAGTTCTCAAACCGTCAAAACCATGATCGAAGTTTAATAAACATGTATTTTGCAACTGATAGGTTGTTATTTCTAATCCATTGAAGCTCTCGCATGCACACTACAGCACAGCCAAGTTCAAAATCTTGAGAGTGTATTTAGTCATTTTCCAGAAAGGTGCAGCAACGAGTTACAGATTTTTCCATCATGTAGCTGAAGTACGGGTTGTCCATAACTAGAGTTCCAGTTTCAAAAAAGAAAAAAAAAACAAAAAAACGAAAATTTTAGCAATAGATGGCGTCCTGACGTAAATGAGGTCGCCTACAAATGACAGATGAATCGCAGTTCGATGGATACGATTTGAGTTGCTCATTACAGCATCCGAGTTGTTCAATGTGCAGTAAACAGTTGTGGCACAATTAGATAGGTAAGCCTATCCACCATGGCAAGGTAGTACCACATCCGACGGCAGAAATAGTTTTTTAAGTGTCCTGGGACCGAAAACAGCATAAAAAGTAAAATGACATCGGCTTTTAATTGTCCTGCGGTAAAAAGGCACATAAAAGGCAAAATGACATCGGTTTCTAACTGTCGTGGGATAGGTGGTAGACATGTTCAATATGTCTACCATTTACTGCTACGAACTGAAATCGAGAAAAAGCTTGTTTCGCAACAGACCGGAGTGTCTCGAGGGTCACGTTCTGAATGCGATGTGCAATGTGTGCCTTCAGTTCAGCTACGTTCGTAATTGGAGCATTGAACACAACATCATGTGATATCGGTGTGCAACCTGTAGGAATATGACAGGTGGTGATTCCAGCGTTACCGAAATGCCTCTGCAGTAGCCGCTTCACTGGCTGTGCGACGTGCAGAGGAGCGCCATCTTGCATAAAAATGATCCTACCGACAAATCCACGCTGTTGAAGGCTTGGAAGGACGACGGTGGACAAAAGACTCTCATAGCGTTTACCAGTGACGCTACAGGTAGCAAACACGACCCACAGGACTCTTACTTATCCTCGAAACCATACGGCTCTGCGATAAACGGTGCCGCCAATCCGCACCACAGAGTCACCTTTGCAGAATGAAGTTGTACCGTTGATGTTCGTGCGGATTTTCCGTTGTTCATATGCTACGGTTCTGCGCGTTGACATGACCTTGGAGATGGAAATTGGCTTCATCTGTCCACAGACTCTTCCATGCTCATTCATAGTCTACTTACCTGCGAGCAAGAATTTCCAGAGCGAACATTTGTCTAGCTGGCAGGTCAGCTGGAAGCAACTCCTGAACATCTGTGATTTTGTGTGGATAGCAATGCAGGATGTTTCGTAGGATTTTATGCAGTTTGCTCGCAGGAATGTCGGACATTCAGGCCATTCCCCTTGCACTGCATGTTTCTACACCACCATTCGACCCCTCCTGCAATGCTGTGGCCACATCTTTGACAGACGTCGGATCAACTGCTCTCCTCCCTTTGTCACATTACTCATCCAAAGAACCTGACTTTTCGAATTTTCTGAAGGTGGCAGGGGTAAAATACAGGGAGCGAAAGGCTATTTAAAATTTGCACAGAAACTAGATGGCAGTTATAAGAGTCGAGGGACATGAAAGGGAAGCAGTGGTTGGGAAGGGAGTGAGACAGGGTTGTAGCCTCTCCCCGATGCTATTCAATCTGTATATTGAGCAAGCAGTAAAGGAAACTAAAGAAAAGTTCGGAACGTATTAAAATTAGATTACGAAATGAGACACTTAAAGTAGTAAAGGAGTTTTGCTGTTTGGGGAGAAAAATAACTGACGATGGTCGAAGTACAGAGGATATAAAATGTAGACTGGCAATGGCAAGGAAAGCGTTTCTGAAGAAGAGAAATTTGTTAACATCGAGTATAGATTTAAGTGTCAGGAAGTCGTTTCTGAAAGTATTTGTATGGAGTGTAGCCATGTATGGAAGTGAAACGTGGACGAAAATAGTTTAGACAAGAAGAGAATAGAAGCTTTTGAAATGTAGTGCTACAGAAGAATGCTGAAGATTAGATGGATAGATCACATAACTAATGAGGAGGTATTGAATAGAATTGGGGAGAAGAGGAGCTTGTGGCACAACTTGACTAGAAGAAGTGATCGGTTGGTAGGACATGTTCTGAGACATCGAGGGATCGCCAATTTAGTATTGGAGGGCAGCGCGGAGGGTAAAAATTATACAGGGAGACCAAGAGATGAATACCCTAAACAGATTCAGAAAGATGTAGGTTGCAGTAGGTATCGGGAGATGAAGAAGCTTGCACAGGATAGAGTAGCATGGAGAGCTGCATCAAACCAGTCTCAGGACTGAAGACCACAACAACAACAACAATACTTGTCAGTAATGCGACCTTATATAGTAACCATGGGTCTGTGGAATACCCTGATATCACTACCGAAATCAACACCGAACCCTCACCATGTTTCACTCTTGGCAGTAAGCAGTGTACATCGTAGTCTTGGAATGGCATACGCCAGATGTAAACTCGGCCGTAAGTTGGGAACATTGTGAAACGAGACTCATCCGGCCCAATGACTTTCTACTGCTGTTCCATAGTCCACCTGTTTATCTGAATGGTATTGTGTTTGCCTTCCATGCAACAGGCCCGGGTTGATTCCAGACGGGTTTGGAGATTTTCTCTGTTCGTGGACTAAGTGTTGTGTTATATTCATCATTACCGACACGTAAGTCGTCCCTGAAATGAGACTTAAAACTCTGCGGTCGAACTTCCCTGGATGGGGCCTCCTGCCCATCAATGCCACACGGTCATTTCATACTTTCAGCACCACGTTTTCCTGTTACTGGCACTTGATTCACTGCTGTGTGATTTTGAAAGCCAGTTCGTCCTGAAATCCCCTGATTATGAAGCTCTCTTCTCGTTGTTTTGGTGCTGACATTTTGCGAGTGCGACATTCAGTTCTGCCGTGGCTTTTGCAGCTGTCGTCTCCTTATTTTTTGTGGAAATACTTTTCACTAACTGTCACGATCACTCAACACACACTTTCGTCGCATTGTGATCTAGCGGATGACGTTTTCCCGCTTTCCCTGACGTGGTATATATCTTTGATATGGTGCCTGTTGGAACACCGAACAGTTGGGCTACCTTGGTTACAGACGCTCCTAGGATACAGGCACCAACAATTTTCCTTCGTTGGAATACACTTAGCTCCGACATAAGGCACTCACAACCATGCAGAACACGGTTGTGACCACGACTGACACTTGGAACATACTGAGGGTATTGCAAAGGTGTCGTTCGGGGTCAAATGCAACAGCACCATTCGCAGGCTTGAATATGGTCAAACGTGCATTTCTTTCAGTGTTTCCATTTTTTGTCGAACCCCTGTTTACAGCATTCTTTCAGGAAAGACAGCCGACTTTACTATTAGCATACTGTTTAGACTTACCTGAGAAGTAGCGTGCCCAATTTTTAGTTACTTTTGAATTATTTACGTCAATCACATGTGTGTGTGTGTGTGTGTGTGTGTGTGTGTGTGTGTGTGTGTGTGTGTCTGAATTAAAATAAGGACTTCTTGGCGATTTTAATTTTCCGAACTCCTCTTAAAAACGGAGTTTTGTGCAAAATTGTGATTATTTTTATTTTTATATGAATATATTGTTTACAGACCCTGAATGAATGTTCAAATGTGTGTGAATTACTAAGGAACCAAACTGCTGAGGTCATCGGTCCCCATCGGTCCCTAGACTTACACACTACTTAAACTAACTTATACTATGAACAACACACACACCCACGCCCGAGGAAGGACCAAACCTCTGGCGTGAGGGGTCGTGCAATCCGTGGCATGGCACCTCTAACCGCGAGGCCACTCCGCGCGACTTACGTCATTAAGTCGTGTACAAGCTGTGTCACCGAAAAACGTATCTAACAATACGTAGGAAAGGGACTAGCTCCAGTCCATTATGCGTCTCCTTTTTACCCCATTATTATATTTCTTGCGATTATGGAGCAGCCGACACTCGTTAAGTGCCATTATTGATCCACACACGCTACACTAATTGAAAAGCGTGCATTAAAACATTAAAATATAGTAAACTCTGGCTTATATAATTATGACCTGATAATGATGATGTAGTGATGAAGACTTCGTTTGTGTCCGTTGTGATGTTCGTGTTGTTGATGTTGACAATATTGACATTGGTACTGCTGTTCGTCAAGCATATCTGTGTAAATTAAGTGTGTGGAATGAGGACGTGACTAAGATGGTGTAAGTTGGGTGTGAAAACAGAAATCATTTTAGGGGTATGTGTATGGGTACAGAAGAGCGAGCATTTGCGAGGGTTGTCGTAATCTGACAGGTTCTTCTTGGGTTTATGATGGGATTTGAATGTTGTAGAATCGAATATGCTACTCAGTATTTTGTGAGAGTGGAATTACACAAAGGTATCTATGCAGGAATAAGACACGAGAGTGGGTCTGAGAGTATATGTCGATGGAATTTACATGAAATGTGCAATGGACGGCCAAAGTGACTTGTTGGAGGGCATGAAACCGCTCAAGTGCGTCACTGGTTATAAAGGAGATTCTAATAAATGATAACTCATTTAGTGTTGTGAGTTCTTAGTGTGGAATTGTGTATAGATGGGGTGGATAAATACGTGAAGTGCCGCGTATAGTGCCGGTAGTACAGAAGTCGTCTTGTGGTGTTCGCTTCATCTACTCCTCAAGAACAACATCGTAGGTTGCCCACTACAGATTTGCGAATAATATGTGCGCGAACACTGTAAAAATGAAGACGCTCCTGCTTACATCCGGATCGACTTGTGGTCTCCCCCGTGAATTGACCTCATTAATACAGTAGTCTGTCTAGGCATCGGCACATTGCTGTTCTTCATTTCTGGTGGTTTTGCTAGCAGTTCTGCACTCAGAACTGTGGTTTGACGGCCGAGATGCATACAGTTAAGGAAGCACGAAAATAAAAATAAAGATACATTTCAGCAGCTACGCGAGGATTCATTACATGCCTTTTTGCCGAATTGTGTCAGACGAGTGGTGGAATGGTCCACAAGCTCTTCTAGATAGGGGCTACAGAACTTGACCGTAAGCTGCGTATCGCACAGAAGAACGACGGTGCAAGTCGCCAACTTCTGCATCCGGACACATTCCTGAGTGCTAGTTCTAAGTACATAAGAGTGCTCGACAATATCCGTTGGTCACATCTTCCTCGATGCATGACCGGCCAGTGGCTGTGGCGGTGTGGGTGGACCAGCGAGGCGCTCTGTGACACCAAAAGCTTTACTTATCGTTGCAGGTCATTTAGAAGGCGCATTATGTTATGAATTCAGGAAAATGGGCACCCGTTTAAGAGGAGACGGAAGGCAAGTCGGCTTCAAAAATTCGATTTTTAGATTTTAGCATATTTGAAATGCCTGGTCTTTCCTGCGTGAAACAGTTTTTGTTTTATAAAAATACGACAACTTTTTTGTGAGATATGATGGTTTTACTAACGCTCCGTGCAATCTGGCATTTAAATGCCACGCCTTCCTTTTTGCGCCATGTAGGGATAATGCACAGCATTCTTTTACTCCTTGTATATTATTTCATGCTTCTATTGTTTTATCGCTTCAGTGTTTCATTACCTGTATCTACTATCGATACTCTTTTTTACGGTCGTGTTTGTTATTGTTTTCGAACGTTAATGGTTGTACTTAGTGAAGTTTGTTGTGAGTGAAGTACGTGTTGATTTGTATTTTCTTTGGTTCCGAGTGTTTTCATAAAAATGCCGCGAAGAAAGAAATTCTCACTTAAATTAAAATTCACAGGAAACAAATACGTAAAGGTAAATGAGGTTAGTGGGTGAAAGGACCCAAGAATGTTAGACATAAAGAAAGTCGGCACATCAAGAAAGAAACTGCAGTGTCTTCAAGGCATTTCCTCCCGGTCAGCTTGTGGAGATGAACATTCGTTTGGAGATATTATGGTGAACCTTAGCACGCTCTGTGATTCATTTCCAAAAATACTGTGTGCAGAATATGTGGTGGTGACGTATCTTTGGCTGAGAATCAGCGGCTTCGTAGAGAGATTGTGTCAAATCTGACATTGAGTTGTACAAAATGTGGTGCAGTTGCTACAATAATGACATCAAAAATGACAAATAATAATTTATGTGAGAACAACATAACGCTACTTTATGGTCCCAGATCTATTGGTAAAGGGATGGAGGCAGGCAAATTCTTATGTGTATTACTTGACATTCCAAATCCTCCTGCAAAATTTATGACTTACAATAACGTTATGGGTACTGCTGTTGCTGGAGTTTGTAACATTGCAATGAAGGGAGTAGCTGAAGAAGCATTCAAGCAAAGTGATGACAGTGAAAGTGGTGATATTTGTGCATGTTTTGATATCAGCTGCCAGAAACGTGGACATACTTCACTAAATGGTGTCGTGACAGCTACATCATTTTATACCGGCAAGGTAATTGATGTAGAGGTTCTAAATAAGTACTGTAAAACTTGTGGCAGTGGAACTGAGAAAGAGCATGAACATAACTGTCAGATGAATTATAGTGGTCCAAGTGGTGGGATGGGAGTAGCAGGAGTTCACAGGATTTTTAATCGTTCAGTGGCAAACAGAGGTGTCAGATACACACAGTATTTAGGGGACGGTGACAGTAAGGCTTATGACCGGGTATGTGCAGAACAACCCTATGGTCCTAATGTCACAATTTCTAAATTAAAGTGCATTGGGCATGTCCAAAAGATAATGTGGTCCAGGTTGAGAAGGTTATTTAAAGAAAAGTCAAAAATAGTATTGGAAGATGGTAAGGAGATATTTGGTAAAAGTCACCTGACAAATGTTGAAATAGATAGATTACAGAATTATTATGGCTTGGCCATAAGAAGACATGTAGGGAATTTATAAAATATGAAAAAGCTGTATGGGCTATTTATTCTCATAAGCTTTCCACAAATGAAAATCCAGTGCACGGTCTTTGCCCGAATGATCCTGACACTTGGTGCAAGTACAGGAGAAGTGCCAAATATGACCACAAACACTCTTTATTTGCATCAGTAATGAATTATGGCTCTGAGCAATATGGGACTTCACACCTGAGGTCATCAGTCCCATTGAACTTAGAACTACTTAAACCTAACTAACCTAAGGACATCACACACATCCATGCCCGAGGCAGGATTCGAATATACGACCGTAGCGGTCGCGCGGTGCCGGACTGAAGCGCCTAGAACCGCTCGGCCACAGCGGCCGCCAGTAATGAATGAAATTAAACCCATATTTAGAGATCTTTGTAAAGATACCTTGTTGAAGAAATGTCTTCATGAGAAAACCCAAAATTGAAATGAATGTGTGAATTCTGTCTTTTGGAACTGGCTACCGAAAACTGTATTTGTTCAGCTTACAACCCACAAATTTCGTCTTTATGGTGCTACTTTTTGCTTCAATGATGATGTAATTAGAAAACTGGATGTTTTGTAATTATTGGGCATAAAATCTAGTGGAAATACTGCAAAATACTTAGTGAAAATAGATAAAGAGAGATCCGCAGAACAGATATTGCCAATTTAAAATGCACAAAAGAAGCCAGACAGAACAGAAGAGGGACCAAGAGAAGAAACGAAGATCAGTATCATGAAGATGATGCTCAGTATGGTGCAGGGAAATATTACCGGTAAGTAATTCTCATCAATAACTTTATTTTCAGGAACCATGATTTGATAAACTAATGCGGTTAGAAAGATGATTTTTTTAAAAATTTGTATTGCAGATGGTAATAAGTTAATAACAAAGAAAGTTAAATTTTACTAGTGAAAGAATAAAACATTTTTTCTTCAAAACCAGAAGAGGTATTATGTTCATTTTCCTTGTAGGTTGAGGCGTATAGTTATGTATACGCAGTAAAAATTTCATTTTTTTATCACCTATAGTTCTTTTGAAAATTGTACGTATTCAAAGTGTAAAATAACATTGGCAGAATAGGGATTAAATTGCCTTCCGTCTCCCCTTAACCAACAGGTTTAAATGAACATCCTGCAACCTGATCATCCATCTGAACGCAGCAAATTATGTGCAACATGCTGTATCCAACCCTAAAACTTTGAACGTTTCTGGCTCTCTGAATAAAATTGATAGAAATTCGGTTCAAACTGATATGTGTACAGCTAATTTACATGCAGAGTGCCCATAATTAAATTTCCAGTTTCAAAACGCTATAGGAAGATAACCGTTGCTCAGAATGGGTCAAATTTGAACGGCATCTTATTGACTCAAGGGGAAACGGCATGGAACGAAAAATGTGCACACAGACAGACACGCGGTACACGGCTGAATCTCAGGTTGCATCCGAGATGCCCAATATGACTGACGTCATGATACATCGCGCTTTCCGCGAGCGGTGACTGTGCGCCAGGTGCCCTGCCGAAGTCCTGGACACTCAAGGGTATGAAAAATGGCATTGGTCCAATGTCTGCTAACGGTCTGGAGAAAATGATTATGTTGTTGTTGTTGTTGTTGTTGTTGTTGTGGTCTTCAGTACTGAGACTGGTTTGATGCAGCTCTCCATGCTACCCTATCCTGTGCAAGCTTCTTCATCTCCCAGGACCTACTGTAGCCTACATCCTTCTGAATCTGCTTTGTGTACTTATCTCTTGGTCTCCCTCTACGATTTTTACCCTCCACGCTGCCCTCCAGTACTAAATTGGTGTTCTCTTCATGCCTCAAAACATCTCCTACCAACTGATCCCTTCTTCTAGTCAAGTTGTGCCACATACTCCTCTTCTCCCCAATTCTATTCAATACCTCCTCATTAGTTATATGACCTACCTATCTAATCTTCAGCATTATTCTGTAGCACCACATTTCGAAGCTTCTATTCTCTTTTTGTCTAAACTATTTATCGTCCACGTTTCACTTCCATACACGGCTACACTCCATAGAAATACTTTCAGAAACGACTTCCTGACACTTAAATCTATACTCGATGTTAACAAATTTCTCTTCTTCAGAAACGCTTTCCTTGCCATTGCCAGTCTACATTTTATATCCTCTGTACTTCGACCATCGTCAGTTATTTTTCTCCCCAAATAGCAAAACTCCTTTACTACTTTAAGTTTCTCATTTCGTAATCTAATTCCCTCAGCATCACCCGACTTAATTCGACTACATTCCATTATCCTCGTTTTCCTTTTGTTGATGTTCATCTTATAGCCTCCTTTCATGACCCTGTCCATTCCGTTCAAATGCTCTTCCAAGTCCCTTGCTGTCTCTGACAGAATTACAATGTCATCAGCGAACCTCAAAGTTTTTATTTCTTCTCCATGGATTTTAATACCTACTCCGAACTTTTCTTTTGTTTCCTTTATTGCTTGCTCAATATACAGATTGAATAACATCGGGGATAGGCTACAACCCTGTCTCACTCCCTTCCCAACCGCTGCTTCCCTTTCATGTCCCTCGACTCTTATAACTGCTGTCTGGTTTCTGTACAAATTGTAAATAGTCTTTCGCTCCCTGTATTTTACCCTGCCACCTGAGAATTTGAAAGAGTATTCCAGTCACCATTGTCAAAAGCTTTCTCTAAGTCTACAAATACTAGAAACGTAGGTTTGCCTTTCCTTAATCTTTCTCCTCAAATAAGTCGTAAGATCAGTATTGCCTCAAGTGTTCCAACATTTCTTCGGAATCCAAACTGATCTTTCCCGAGGTCAGCTTCTACCATTTTTTCCATTCGCCTGTAAAGAATTCGTGTTAGTATTTTGCAGCCGTGGCTTATTAAACTGATTGTTCGGTATTTTTCACATCTGTCAACCTATGATTTCTTTGGGATTGGAAGTATTACATTCTTCTTGAAGTCTGAAGGCCCTGTCCTAATGCATCTTGCTTACCAGATGGTAGAGTTTTGTCAGCGCTGGCTCTCCCAGTGCTATCAGTAGTTCTAATGGAATGCTGTCTACTCCCGGGGCCTTGTTTCGACTTACGTCTTTCAGTGCTCTGTCAGACTCCTCACACAGTATCATATCTACCTTTCATCTTCATCTACATCCTCTTCCATTTCCATAATATTGTCCTCAAGAACATCGCCCTTCTATAGACCCTCTATATACTCCTTCCACCTTTCTGCTTTCCTTCTTTCCTTAGTACTGGGTTTCCATCTGAGCTCTTGATATTCATGCAAGAGGTTCTCTTTTCTCCAAAGGTCTCTTTAATTTTCCTGTAGGCAATATCTATCTTACCCCTAGTGATATACGCCTCTACATCCTTACATTTGTCCTCTAGCCATCCCTGCTTAGCCATTTTGCGCTTCCTGTCTATCTAATTTTTGATACGTTTGTATTCCTTTTTGCCTGCTTCATTTACTGCGTTTTTGTGTTTTCTTCTGTCATCAACTACATTCATTATCTCTTCTGTTACCCAAGGATTTCTATTAGCCCTCCTCTTTTTACCTACTTGATGCTCTGCTGCCTTCACTATTTCATCTCTCAAAGCTACCCATTCTTCTTCTACTGTATTTCTTTCACCCAGTCTTGTCAATTGTTCCCTAATGCTCTCCCTGAAACTCTCTATATCCACTGCTTATGTCAGTTTATCCAGGTCCAATCTCCTTAAATTCCCACCTTTTTGCAGTTTCATTAGTTGTAATCTACAGTTCTTAACCAATAGGTTGTGGTCAGAGTCCACATCTGTCCCTGGAAACGTCTTACAATTTAAAATATTGTTCCTGAATCTCTGTCTTACCATTATATAATCTATCTGAAACCTGTCAGTATCTCCAGGCTTCTTCCATGTATACAACCTTCTTTTATGATTCTTGAACCAAGTGTTAGCTATGATTAAGTTATGCTCTGTGTAAAATTCTACCAGGCGGCTTCCTCTTTCATTCCTCACCCCCATTCCATATTCACCTACTACGTTTCCTTCTTTTCCTTTTCCTACTATCGAATTCCAGTCACCCATGACTATTAAATTTTCGTCTCCCTTCACTATCTGAATAATTTCTTTTATCTCATCATACATTTCATGAATCTCTTCATCATCTGCGTAGCTAGTCGGCATATAAACTTGTACTACAGGGGTAGGCGTGGGTTTCGTATCTATCTTGTCCATAATAATGCTTTCACTATGCTGTTTATAGTATCTTGCCCGCATTCCTATTTTTTATTCATTATTAAACCTACTCCTGCACTACCCCTACCTGATTTTGTATTTATAATCTTGTATTCACCTGACCAGAAGTCTTGTTCCTCCTACCACCGAACTTCGCTAATTCCCACTATATCTATCTTTAACCTATCCATTTCCATTTTTAAATTTTCTAACCTACCTGCCCGGTTAAGGGATCTGACATTCCACGCTCCTTTCCGTAGAACGCCAGTTTTCTTTCTGATGATAACGACGTCCTCCTGACTAGTCCCCGCCCGGAGATCCGCATGGGGGACTATTTTACCTCCGGAATATTTTACCCAAGAGGACCCCCTCATCATTTAACCATACAGTAAAGCTGGATGCCCGCGGGAAAAATTACGGCTGTAGTTTCCCCTTGCTTTCAGCCGTTCGCAGAACCAGGACCGCAAGGCCGTTTTGGTTAGTGTTACAAGGCCAGATCAGTCAATCATTCAGACTGCTGCCCCTGCAACTATTGGAAAGGCTGCTGCCTCTCTTCAGGGACCACACGTTTGTCTGGCCTCTTCAACAGATACCCCTCCGTTGTGGTTGCACCTACGGTACGGCTATCTGTATCGCTGAGGCACGCAAGCCTCCCCACGAACGGCAAGGTCCATGGTTCAGGGGGGGGGGGGGGGGAGACAAGTATTATACGACCGTATTGACTGATCATGTCCATCCCATGGTACAATGTTTGTTCCCTAATGGTGATGGCGTATTCCAAGACTACAGAGCCCCGTTCACACACCTCGAATGGCCCAGTAGTGGTTTTGTGAGCACGAGGACGGATTTTCACATCTCCCTCGGCCACGACCGTCACCATATACCAATTTTATTGAGCCTTTGTGGCCTACTTATGAGGAAAGTAGTTGTAACCGCTATCAACTTGTGACATCGTTACCTGAACTTATCACCATTTTGCTGTGTAAATGACATAATATTTCCTTGGAAACCATACAGGACCTGTATTTATCCGTTCAGAGTGAACTGGAGGCTGTTTTAAACGCCAACGGTTTTATTATTCCGTAATATGTTGGTTGGTTGATTTGGGGGAGGGGACCAAACAACGAGGTCATCGTCCCATCGGATTAGGGAAGGATGGGGATAAAAGTCAGCCGTGCCCTTTCAAAGGAACTCTCCCGCCATTTGCCTGAAGCGATTTAGGGATGCGCCCGCATGTCGTGGTCGTGCGGTAGCGTTCTCGCTTCCCACGCCCGGGCTCCCGGGTTCGATTCCCGGTGGGGTCAGGGATTTTCTCTGCCTCGTGATGGCTGGGTGTTGTGTGCTGTCCTTAGGTTAATTAGGTTTAAGTAGTTCTAAGTTCTAGGGGACTGATGACCATAGATGTTAAGTCCCATAGTGCTCAGAGCCATTTGAACCAATTTTTTCGATTTAGGGATGGCAGGACGCGGGCTTGAACCGTCATTCTCCAGAATCCGTGTCCACTGTGATAACCACTGCGCCATCTCGCTCGGTGCCATATTAGGCATGCTAATGTGGTGTGTTTTGCGTGAATCCACATTTCTGGCCACGCCCTGTATTTCTAACTCTCTATAATAGCAACCAAGGCAAATTAACACTGGAGATATAAAACAGCAGTTCCATTGTGTTTTGAACTGGAAGCAGCGATTTCCGTAAATTATGTGTAGTTACTGAATTATGCGATAAATAAAGTAAACAAAAAAAAATCCAGCACCATTATTACAGAGGTTTCATAAATCAGAGACGAATGAATATTGTAAGCATTTTGAATATAAATTGACTTTAAGCCATATTTCTGACGGCTGTTCCTCATTAGAAGGAGAAGGTAAAGGCGAAAGTGAAAGTTTTTATTATTTTATTTCTTTTCGTTCAACATTAGTCGCGCCATGTCAGTGTTCGAAGTTTTATTGGTTTCTGATGTCATTCCGGAATAGTTAGGTAAATGCTTCTCTCGCACATCATCGTTTTGTCTGAGAAAATGGCTGCTTCCAAAGGGCGTGTTTGTGAGTACGAACGGGCAGGAATTTCTCAGCAGCCCAATTATGGAGTGACGAAGCAGGGAGCAGAACTGCCGGAAGCAACAAAGTTCTCAGTATGAATCATTCCGCCTCGCTACACCGGCCCTGCCACACAGCTGCCTAAAAGCTTGGCTGTGAATCATCGAAGCTGTAGAAACCCTGATGTCGCTGCACGTGACATTCCGACAGAGTCCACGAGTACGGTACCCGTCGTTCTCTAGACCTGCGCGTAAAAGACGCAGGAAGTCGGGAGCTGCGATCCTAACCACGCTTGTCAGTTGACGATTCTGTTGTAGCTGTCAGTGTAACGATCCGTCTCACGCGGCATCTTTGATAAAATTTAGTGACTTATTTTATCGATAAGCAGTACTATAGATTAAATAAAATTCTATCGCCAAGCAAAATAATGTTCTCATAAAAGGACTGAAACTCATGTTAGCCCTACTTCATTGCGTTGGAACTCAGTGTCGGTGGGAAATGGTCAAGGAATATGTCAGTTTGTATCGAGAACGTAAAAAAGGAAAAATATAAGAATAATAATTTTTTTATTACTTAATGCCAGATGATAAAAACCATGTGAATAAATTAACAATCATATTCAGTGAGCAACTTAAGATATGTTTCACTTTCCAAAGCTTAGCAATGACCAAGGTAGGGCGAATGTATCGATCGCGGTCTATCAGTAGCAGCTATGCTCTTATTTTGCTGGAGTAATCTGTGGGAATCTTCCTACACGTCGGTCAGGCTCATACTATCCTTTATCTTCCCCTGCTTAAAGGCTATATGGCGTATAGAGGGGCATGAAGATGACGTAATATATCGTCGGAACTCGAAGCCAACTAAAATAACAATATGGAAATTTAAACGGTTGAAAGGTGTTTGATTTGACGTTCTAACCACTGACAGGGCCTAACTGTCACTCCGCTGAGAGCACTGACGTCGAGCCCGATGTCTCCTACCAACAATTTAGACACCTAAAAGCCAATCAGGAACGTTCCAGAAGGGAATGACTATTAACTTTCTGCTGCAGATACAGCTCTCCTAAAAGAGGGGTTATCATTGTAAATACACTCCTGGAAATTGAAATAAGAACACCGTGAATTCATTGTCCCAGGAAGGGGAAACTTTATTGACACATTCCTGGGGTCAGATACATCACATGATCACACTGACAGAACCACAGGCACATAGACACAGGCAACAGAGCATGCACAATGTCGGCACTAGTACAGTGTATATCCACCTTTCGCAGCAATGCAGGCTGCTATTCTCCCATGGAGACGATCGTAGAGATGCTGGATGTAGTCCTGTGGAACGGCTTGCCATGCCATTTCCACCTGGCGCCTCAGTTGGACCAGCGTTCGTGCTGGACGTGCAGACCGCGTGAGACGACGCTTCATCCAGTCCCAAACATGCTCAATGGGGGACAGATCCGGAGATCTTGCTGGCCAGGGTAGTTGACTTACACCTTCTAGAGCACGTTGGGTGGCACGGGATACATGCGGACGTGCACTGTCCTGTTGGAACAGCAAGTTCCCTTGCCGGTCTAGGAATGGTAGAACGATGGGTTCGATGACGGTTTGGATGTACCGTGCACTATTCAGTGTCCCCTCGACGATCACCAGTGGTGTACGGCCAGTGTAGGAGATCGCTCCCCACACCATGATGCCGGGTGTTGGCCCTGTGTGCCTCGGTCGTATGCAGTCCTGATTGTGGCGCTCACCTGCACGGCGCCAAACACGCATACGACCATCATTGGCACCAAGGCAGAAGCGACTCTCATCACTGAAGACGACACGTCTCCATTCGTCTCTCCATTCACGCCTGTCGCGACACCACTGGAGGCGGGCTGCACGATGTTGGGGCGTGAGCGGAAGACGGCCTAACGGTGTGCGGGACCGTAGCCCAGCTTCATGGAGACGGTTGCGAATGGTCCTCGCCGATACCCCAGGAGCAACAGTGTCCCTAATTTGCTGGGAAGTGGCGGTGCGGTCCCCTACGGCACTGCGTAGGATCCTACGGTCTTGGCGTGCATCCGTGCGTCGCTGCGGTCCGGTCCCAGGTCGACGGGCACGTGCACCTTCCGCCGACCACTGGCGACAACATCGATGTACTGTGGAGACCTCACGCCCCACGTGTTGAGCAATTCGGCGGTACGTGCACCCGGCCTCCCGCATGCCCACTATACGCCCTCGCTCAAAGTCCGTCAACTGCACATACGGTTCACGTCCACGCTGTCGCGGCATGCTACCAGTGTTAAAGACTGCGATGGAGCTCCGTATGCCACGGCAAACTGGCTGACAATGACGGCGGCGGTGCACAAATGCTGCGCAGCCAGCGCCATTCGACGGCCAACACCGCGGTTCCTGGTGTGTCCGCTGTGCCGTGCGTGTGATCATTGCTTGTACAGCCCTCTCGCAGTGTCCGGAGCAAGTATGGTGGGCTGACACACCGGTGTCAATTTGTTCTTTTTTCCATTTCCAGGAGTGTATTAGGGCCAACACAGTTCAGTAATAATTCGAAGTCTGTATGTTACATTCGAAGAAAAATTTGTGAAATAGCCCATATTCCAATTCAGCTTTAAGGCAAACGGTAATTTTGTCCCACCGGCCCGCTCCTTACTTTTTGACAGGTTGTCCACCAATGCCGTAGCTTCTTCTTTTTCTGATGATCAGCTTCTTGCAGTAAAATAAATGTCGCACATGCGACGACTGATAAATCCTCTTCTTCCCTCTCAATATCGGCCGGTGAAATTGTAATTAAAACGCTACCTTTATGTTGTTGTTACTGTGGTCTTCAGTCCTGAGACTGGTTTGATGCCGCTCTCCATGCTACTCTATCCTGTGCAAGCTTCTTCATCTTCCAGTACCTACTGCAACCTACATCCGTCTGAATCTGCTTAGTGTATTCATCTCTTGGTCTCCCTCTATGATTTTTACCCTCCACACTGCCCTCCAATACTAAATTAGTGATCCCTTGATGCCTCAGAACGTGTCCTACCAACCGATCCCTTCTTCTAAACAAGTTGTGCCATATACTCCTCTTCTCTCCAGTTCTATTCAGTACCTCCTCATTAGTTATGTAATCTACCTATCTAATCTTCAGCATTCTTCTGTAGCACCACATTTCGAACACTTCTATTCTCTTCTTGTCTAAACTATTTATCGTCCATGTTTTACTTCCATACATGGCTACACTCCATACAAATACTTTCAGAAACGACTTCCTGACACTTAAATCTATACTCGATATTAACACATTTCTCTTCTTCAGAAACGCTTTCCTTGCCATTGTCAGTCTACATTTTATATCCTCTCTACTTCGACCATCATCAGTTATTTTGGTCCCCAAATAGCAAAACTCCTTTACTACTTCAAGTGTCTCATTTCGTAATCTAATTCCCTCAGCATCACCCGACCTAATTCCATTATCCTAGTTTTGCTTTTAAACTGGAGCAACGTAGGGAAGTTATCAAAGCCAAATGTGACTCCTCATGGTCCAATCCCTTGGTCCCAAGCCCTTCGTTTGGTGTGGATGAGAAATCGAAAGCCATTGCATTGGCGACGAACTTTCTGCCGAATCCAGTCTCTGTTATTCGTTGGCCTAGTCTGTATGCATTTAAACAGCTGCCATCTGCAACCCATTCCCCAAAAATCAGTTCTCTTCTCACATCTAGCTTACAGTATCTTTGTTACATTCTCATTACACATAGCTATATTACACGGAGAAATGCTTCTATCGCTCGTCACCGCTTTGTATGAGAAGGTATATGCTTCCGAAGGTCAGTGAGGTTGATAATGCAAAGATCGTAGGAAGTCTTATAGCTGCCAAATGACGGAGTGACAAAGCAGAGAACGGAACAGAGGAAGCCACGTAATTCACAGTATGAAGTCATTCTTCCGTATCAGCACAGACTGTTACGGCCCAAATACGCAGCAACCCAACAGCTCAGCTATGATTCATCGAATTTGTGGTAACCCTGCTGTTACAGCACTCGGAATTCCAATGAATGTGTAATGTGCTTGTCGGTCTCAACACGCAGGAGGTGGGGAGCTACGATCCTATGCCACGCAAGTCAGCTAACGAGTTCGTTATTGTGCTCAGTGTTAACTGCCCTTCTGACCTGCGGCGTGTGGGAGTCATTTCGTAGATCATTTTCTGACTTAAGCCAACGAATAAGTTGCATCCTTGATTCAATAAAAACGCAGAAAATCTTAAATGGATAGTGAATTCGACTCTTACTTTATTGCCGAGATAAATGACGCAGTTATAAAATAATTGAAGCTGGTGTTATTTATTTTACTCCATCGCAGCTCAGTGACAGTACTGGTCATAGAATACTTGAGTAATGATAACGAAACCAGCGGCTGTATTTGAATCTACCGCCGTTTACTCTTTTTAATACATTATGTAATCGTCGAACCCGAACGTAACCTCCCATCCACAACTGTTTTCATGTGAAGTGAACAGAATCGTATGCAGCGGGCCTACACTAACTGGATTCCGTATCTTCCCTGGTGGCAATCACACAATCCAGTCACAACTTTTTTTCATGGTTGTGCAACATACTAGAAATTATGACCGGTGGGGCCTGAGTAGGGAGCGAGTCTTGCAGCTCGGTTTTGTACGTTTTTCTTGAATAACTCGCAAACTGTGGCCTCTAGCGAAAACGTATCCCAGTACAAAATTTAACAACGTTAAATTTGGTACAAAAAAGATACCGTTCTTTTCCCTGTAGGACTAATAGCTTGCGGGTAGCGAGCGAGAGAATATGAAAATCTCGCGTCTGGTTTTTGAAGGCCAGACATAACATTACGGGCTACACAAAACTGTATCGCTAGGGTGGCTGAATCACTCTGCAAGTCAATGACTTTCCAGACAGTATTAGAAATAGGCAAAGCAAACAAACAGAATGCACTTCAGCTTAAAGAGGGAACATACCTCCGTTACACTGAGTATAAATGGTAAATTTATAAATTGTGCAACAAACACGAAGTTTTTAGCGATGAATATTAATCGTCAACTGGCATGAAATGAACACACAAAGAGGCTGGCAAAATGAATGTCATCAGTATGTTTTGCTGTTATGTTTCTCTCATCAGTTTGTAACAGTCTTTGCCTTGTATTTACGTGTTATTCCTATGTACACTCAACCCTTAGCTATTGGATTCTTTTCTGGGGATCGAAGGCACAAAACGCGGATATAGTTTTAAACTGGCGAAAAGGGCCGTAAGAATAGTAACTGAGAGTTGGGCTCATTGTAAAAACTATATCTTTATTGCAGCAAGTGAGTATATCTTCCAATCTGATCTGCATTTTAGGGAAAACAATATTATGTATTTCACTAACAGTTTTACACATAATCATTGATGAAGAGCCAGTTTGGACATTTTACCAAGGAAAAATAAACAGAAAGTACCGAACAGCAAACAATGAAACTATATAATAAATTTCAAGAAGACATTATAACGACTACTAAAATACACCTGTTTAAAAAGGCAGCTGAAACGTTCTTCATATGTAATGCATACCGCTCGTACATAATCAGACATTACTCAGAGGGTTCAGAGTGGTTGTTACTAATGATAAAGGATAACGACAACACCTTGCTATATTACCATATTATAACGCTTTTGCAAGAAAATCATTTGCCATAGCTACAGTGCATGACAGTAACGTCTCGTCATTTTGTTGAGTTCAACATGCCACTCTTCACAGGGGAAGCTGACTCATTTTTCGGGTGGACTGACGGGAGGACATGAAACGAGCTTGTGGAATAATGGCATATTTACGGGCATAATGGACTGGATTTAGTGTAAGAAACATAGCAGCAAGCTCATGATTCCGGAGTCACCGGTGGATGTCCTTGAAGTGAGAGAAAAACGGTACCAGCCGAATGAGACGATGCAATTGTTAAGACACTGAGCTAATATTCGGATGGATTGAGCTTGATTTCTCTGGCCATCCTAATTTAGGTTCTCCGAGGATTTCCTAAGTGATTTCAGTCAAATGCTGGGATATTTCGTTCATTAGGGCTCGATCGACCACCTGTCTTGGCTCAAATGGCTCTGAGCACTATGCGACTTAACTTCTGAGGTCATCAGTCGCCTAGAACTTAGAAGTAATTAAACCTAACTAACCTAAGGACATCACACACATCCATGCCCGAGGCAGGACTCGAACCTGCGAGCGTAGCGGTCGCTCGGTTCCAGACTGTAGCGCCTAGAACCGCAGGGCCACTCCGGCCGGCACCACCTGTCTTCTCTTCCACTTTCGCATTTATATATTCTGTGGGTAAGAATATTTTTGAGCTATTTCTTTTCATTCTGTTATGCTAACGACCTTAATATCATTGTAAAATAATTCCTAGATGAATAAACGAATAAATAAAATGATTAAAATATCCAGGCCGCCATGCGCTGTTGCCATTTTTCGGGGTGCACTCAGCCTCGTGATGCCAATTGAGGAGCTACTCGACCGAATAGTAGCGGATTCGGTCAAGAATACCATCATAACGACCGGGAGAGTGGTGTGCTGACCCCACGCTCCTCCTATCCTTCTATCCTACCTGAGGATGACACGGTGGTCGAATGGTCCCGGTAGGCCACTTGTGGCCTGAAGACGAAGTGGAGTACAAATTTCTCACGCATTTCGAGCAGTGAGTTTCTGCGGTTCTACTAGACCGCACATTTAGCACTGTCCACCGAAGTAGGAAATGCCGTGACTTTAGCAACCTCTGCATTGTTGTGAGCGGGGTTACCTCCACGTGCTGCTATAAAGTTAACGTTGAAACTTGAGACAGATAAATGTGATATGGTAGCGGAGCTTGTAATGGGCTCGGTTTTTAAGGGAACTGTCGGAGACAAGAAATCCCAAGTGACCAACGCTTGCAGATGTTGCGGCTTCTGTCGGTTCTCTTTTAGAAGAACGAACGTAGCGGTAGAGGCGGTAGAAACTGAATTTGTTGCACGAATTCCGATTCTCAATTAACAGATATTAGGTTACTGCATAAGTTCGCAGCATTTTGTTTTGCATGTTCGTATTCCGGTTGCTATCGTTTATTTATCGCAAAAATGGCTGAAATGGCTCTGAGCACTATGGGACTTAACATCTGAGGTCATCAGTCCCCTAGAACATAGGACTACTTAAACCTAACTAACCTAAGGACATCACACACATCCATGCCCGAGGCAGGTTTCGAATCTGCGACCGTAGCGGTCGCGCGGTTCCAGACTGAAGCGCCTAGAACCGCTCGGCCATACTTGCTGGTTATTTATTCCATGTCATGTTTTTATTTGTAGTTCACTGTTATGTTGTCCTCCCCCAGTAGCGCCGGCACGGTAGCTCAGCGTGTTCGGTCAGAGAGCTGGATGGCCTCTGTAAAAAAAATGAGTGGAAGGATCAGCAAACGAATTTCAACGGATGTCATGTGACGTCCGCTACGAGCAAACACAACGATCAACAACGAACAGCCGGCCTGTGTGGCCGAGCGGTTCTAGGCGCTACAGTCTGGAACCGCGCGACCGCTACGGTCGCAGGTTCGAGTCCTGCCTCGGGCATGGATGTGTGTGATGTCCTTAGGTTAGTTAGGTTTAAGTAGTTCTAAGTACTAGAGGACTGATGACCTCAGATTTTAAGTCCCATAGTACTTAGAGCCATTTGAATCAACAACGAACAAAATGAAAAAAAAAATGGTAGCAGAATGGTCAGCGTGACGGATAGTCAATCCTCTAGACCCGCGTTCGATTCCCGGCTAGGTCGGGGAATTTTCTCCACCTAAGGACTGGGTGTTGTGCTGTCATCATCATCCTTTCATCCTCATCGGCTGCAGGTCGCCGAAGTGGCGTCAAATTGAAACACCGGCACCCGGCGAACGGCCTGCCCCACGGGGGCCCTAGCCATACGATTAAATCAAGAAACTGTTTTGTTGATGTTTGAGTTTACATATTGTCGTTTTCCCATTCGGAGATAGTGAGAGGAGCTGTCGACTCTAGAAAATGGAGTGCCAAGTGGAGAAGTCGAAATATTTCCGATATATTCTTCTATTTGAGTTCAATCGAGGGGTGATAGCAGCGCAGGCAATCATATGCATTTACACAGTGTATGGGGATTATGCTATTGGACACAGCGTGGCAATAAAATGGTTTCCTCGTTTTAAGGAGGATCGTTTTGACATTAGTGACTCTCCACATTCAGGAAAACATTCGGGGCTTGATGAAGATCGTTTAAATGCATTAACCCACAATGATCCATGTCAGTGTACTCTACAAATGTCAAATGTGATCAACTGTGATCATACCACCACCGTGCGATAGTTGCATCCTACGGAGAATGTTCAAAAATTGGGTGTATGGGTACCAAATGCTCTAAGCCAAAATCACAAATGTCAGCTGGTGGTCATATATGCATCTCTGCTTGCTCGTCAACAGTTGGCTCGTGACCAACACTAGTTGTTCCTATCCTGTATCGTTACTAGTGATGATAATGGTCTCTTTATGCTAACATAAGGAAAATAAAGGAATAAATGAGCCCAAACAAAGCAGCAACTCCTCGTCTAGAGACCTGCACGCATCCACAAAAGATAATCTTAAACCGATTGTGGAAAGCGACAGTGTGGTATACTATGAACTGCTTCCCCGAGGTCGAACTATCACTGCTGACTGTTATTGTAAACAAGTGAGACGTCTTACAAACGCAATCCAAGAACAACGCCCAGGAAGACTGCGTGAAGTAATGATACTCCACAATAATGCCCGCTCGTATTCTGCCAGACAGACACAAAACCTATGCAGGAGCTGGGTTGGGAAGTCATTCCGCACCCACCTTATTCACTTGATCTAGCGCTCTCAGATTTTCACATTTTCCACTCTCTCTCGAACAACCTTTTTGGATGAAAATTCGCTCCGAACTTGGCTCGATTAGTTCTTCGGCTCAAAACCGTGTGATCTCTACAATCGCAGAATCGAAAGGTTACCTCGGCGTTGACAGACTGTTGAAGATGGTGAAGCAGAATATATTATTGACGACCAAAGTCTCTGCTATATGTATCTGTTGTGTTTTTTTTAAACGCTACGAACTTATGCAGCAACCCAGCACGTTTAACCTTACCTGCTAGTCTTCCGCTTTCTTGGCCGTGGCCAGCATCAGCCATCACCTCTTCTAGCAGGGTTTCTGATTATTGATTACATGGTTGTAGGAGGCAAAATGGGACTTCTGCAGACCAGAAGTTGGACAGATCTGGTAAAGTCTTGCATATATTTCCATAAACACACACATGGAAATGCGAGGTAGCCTTTTACAATTGAACTTGCTGCTGGAAAAGACAAATGGAACAACTGTGTGATATAAACGAGGGTTCTGTTAGCTCGTCCAAACCTTGACCAGAAAGGAAAGAGAGCAATGACGAACAAATTGTAATGATTATTATCCACTAGGAGTCTGCCTGCTTAGCTGGGTGGTAACGTGCTTGCCTCCCATGCAAGCGGGCACGAGTTCGATTCCCGGCCGGTTTGGAGATTTTCTCCGCCCGGGGATTGGGCGTTGTGTTGCCCTCATCATCATTCCATCCTCATCACTGGCCACGTCGCCCAATGTGGCGTCGACTGAAATAAGACTTGCACTTGGTGGCCGAACATCCACGGTTGGAGCCTCCCGGCCAACGATGCCATACGCTCATTTCATTTCATCCACTAGAAAGGTTAAACTGAAGCACAGGCAGGGGCAATACAAAGGAAGATGGCACAGGTTTGTAGCACGTTCCCGATGTTATTCTATCCTCACAATGAGCAAGCAGTAAAGGAAACCAAAGAAACATTTGGAGTAGCAATTAAAGTGTAGCGAGAAGAATTGAGAAACGATGAGGTTTGTCTATGGTACTGTAATTCTTTTAGAAACAGCAAAGGACTTGGAAGAGTAGTTGAAAGGGATGGGCTGTGTTTAGAAAGGAGAAAATAAGATGAACATCAACAAAAGCAAAACAAGGATAATGGAGTGTAGTCGAGTTAAATCAGAAGTTGCTGAGGGAATGAGATCATGAAACGACACACTAATAATAGTAGATTAGTTTTACTATTTCGGCAGCAAAACAACTGATTCTGGCCGAAGTAGAGAGGATATAAAATGTAGGCTGGCAATTGTTAGAAAAGCGTTTACTAAGAAGAGAAGTTTGTTGACATCGAATATAGACTTAAATGTTAGGAAGTCTTTTCTGAAGCTATTTGTGTGGAGTGTAGCATTGTATGGAAGCAAAACGTGGATGATAAACAGTTTGGACAAGAAGAGAATGTAAGTTTTGAAATGTAGTGTTACAGAGTAATCCTGATGATTAGACAGGCTGATCGAGTAACTAATTAGGAGGTACCAATTGGAATTGGGGAGACGAGAAATTTGTGCTACAACTTAACTAAAAGTAGGGATATGTTGATAGGACACATTCTGAGACACCAAGGGATCACCAGTTTAGTATTTGAGGGAAGTGTGGGAGCTAAAAATCGTAGAGGGAGACCGAGAGATGAATATAGTAAGCAGATTCAGAAGGATGTAGGTTGCAGCAGTTATTCGGAGATGAAGAGGCTTGCACAGGATAGAGTAGCATGGAAAGCTGCATCAAACAAGTCTTCGGACTGAAGACTATAACAGCACCAACTGTCAATGGTTACCGCATGCTCGTCTGAAAATCCAGTCTAATTTCAAGAAATGAATAGCATATTAAAGTGGCCATCAATTCGCTTTTACAGGGAGACGTTATTAAAGAAACTATAGCAGCTATCACTTGAAACGATTTTGAGGTCAAAACAGTAACTGTTTCAGAAGAGTTGATTCAATATTTGTTTATAGCATTAGCAGACTAATTTTTCCACTTATTCCACTAATCCAATTATAGCCATTGCATATAACTAGACACGTTCGCATCACAGTTATTTATGCACCATGAAGAGACTATTCCAGCGTCTTGTTTGATAGTGCACTGTGTTCTTTAGAATATCAGTACTACGTGACTGTCCTTTGTTTTACTCCTGGAGGGAAATCCAGTAATTACTCCAACAAAAAAGTAAAATAATCACCACGAATTGAAAGTATGTATTTTTCCTAAGACGTTATTTCGTCAAGGATAAATAACTGCTAATTTGCCTTTGTGAACTTTTGGTTTATATTTGCTTTTAGTCTCATCATATAAAAAGAAAAAGAAAATGATAGAGTTGTCTTTTTGTGTATTTCAGTTTGTTTATAGCGGCACGGTATATTGTAGATATGTTTCATTTACCGTATAAAATTACCTTACTTTCTGTGTTGCACAAAATTTCACAGAAAGCCGGTCCAATTCTGTAATGGCAACAACCCTGTTTTCATATGTTTATATACGAGTACATACAGATACGTGCGCACTTGCTGCAATGTTATTTCTTTGTAATATGGACAGCCTAAAAATAATCCAAGGTAAGATAATAATCCTACTGTACGTATAATGGATTCCTAAAACGAACAGAAGAGTCTATTTAAATATATTCAGTCGTTTTACGCCAAATAAATTGTTTCCTTTTGCAATTTGATCAATAAATTTCACTTTTTTTTTACTCTCGACCACTGTCAATTAACCTGACCGACAACTTGACTGATTTTTACAGTCAAGATTATTATGGGATTGGATATGGACACTACAAAGCATGTGTTGGCGTTGTTCTGGGGGCCCTGCCTGAGCTTGCCCCACCCTGTAGCTTCCCCCACCATGTAGCTTCTCCCACCACGACGTCTCCCACTAATGCCTATGAGCCCCCACTATACGACTCCTCCTACAGTTCGAAGAACGCAGTTGACATTCAGTTTCAGCGAGACCTCGGTGAATAGTGCGACTAGTCTTAGCTATTCGAAGGGCGTCTTAGTGCTTTGCTCAAGTTCCAGTCGGTTTCATAGTGTCAGTTGGATCACTCTACAGGGCATTATGTCGTCTGAGCCTGGCAATGAATTAGGATCGAACGCAGTTATGTGCTACTTTCCTTGGCTTCCATACTATCTCAGATATCAGATTGGGTTTGATATACTTGTTAACCCTCCTGATGCACAAGCGGATCCATCTGTGGCCGGTCAACCTCCGCGCTTGATCCATGTTGAGCTTTACTTCCCAGATGGTATTATCTGCAATCCTGCAAACTTTGATGAAATGCCAAATCCTCTTTCATTCGGAGGTGGAGCGCCACATTTCTACCCTCCACTCTCTGATGTCCATCCACCAATGCACCCAGATAATCCACATCCAACCCAGTCGTTTTATCGTCGTCTACGCCAGCAAGCTATGATGTTGCAAGAACAACCTTACGCTCGTGTGCTCGTAGATATCGTAAATGGCCAGCCTGGGGAATTTATGGTGATTGATGACACACCATACGATGTTATTCCTCAGTGTACAGTGTGCAATGAGTTTCACAGAGAGCCAGAACTTGTTCACATGAAACCTCCCCGAGGTGTTCCAAGACGCAAGCGCTCAAAGCAGTCGCACAAACAGTCAGGGCGTTCACATCAGCGTCCATCAAAGTCCAGATCCACAGGTCAACAGGACACATCACATGCAGCACCACACGCAGCCGGTGAAAGTGTCACCACAGGCCCCAGTGAGTATAATATAATGCTTTTGAAAATTTTCAGATAACAATTTAAGCATATTACGCTACATATTATTTGTGGATGTCTTTGTAACGCTTTCCGTAATTGTTTTAGTATATTCATGACTTGCACTAGAGATCTGCCAGACTAGTAAATTTCGATGCTACTTCCTGGAGACAACTAGTGAATACATTGTTGCCAACAAGATTTGAAGTAGTTGTGTTATGTAAACGCTGAAAACCTTCCTTAATCACTAAAGAAATTTGTATTTTTCAGAGAATGTGGTATGATTTCTAAGTCTGCTTTATGATTTTGGATTCGCAAGATGTACTAATCGCTTTCGAGTGTGATTCAGACTGAAGAATTGCACACATACGATTTCGAAATACTAAAGCAAACTAAGAATCGTAAATTATATATTTCTTATATTTGTAGTGTGTTATTCTGAAAGGACTGCATCATAAACCAGAATCTGATATTTCCTGCGCATTTCAGTTTGTCTCTCTCTTTCAAAATTGAGTATACTATTTCCTATATTTTACACTCATTCACCTCTAGTTTTCCCCTCTGTGACGAAATTACAATGATATGAAGTTATGTTCATATTTAGTGAGAAACCTCCATGTTACTTGTTTATGATATTTGTTTGCTTTTCTGCAACGTGTAACAACAAATACTTTATCTAACATTTATGGAGATAAGTTCTGTTAGAGACAATATGAAAACATATAACAAAATACCTGCCATCACACAGTAAGTGGTATCTAATTTGAAACTGCACTACTAGTTGTGGACTTGTACTTATTAAAATAACATGCTACCTACTACCACTCAGTAAGTGGTACCTAATTTGAAATTGCACTACTAGTTCCAGCTACATACCGTACATGAATTACTAATTCAAGTTAATGAAAATATCTGAATTTCCAGTAAGAAAATCTTAATCAAACTATGAAAAGTCATAATTGTCAAGCCTCTATGTTCAGCTGTATTTTGGGAACTCCAAATCCCTCAGTGATTAATTTGCACAAAACATGAATTTTCACACATGAGTGTTACTAGTTCATGAGTCACAGAGGCACGTCAACATACTTCATTTAATTCTTTGCTACAGCCCAGAAAGAATATAAAAGGAAATTACAATAATTTAACAGCATTGCAGAGCATAGAGAATCTGAGAAATATTTATTTACTTGCAATTTCTTTTTTTATTCTATGCTTAAACGTTTTCATTGTATGCAATCTTACTAGGTGTGCTGCACTAAACTAGTTATCAGTGAGTTACCTGTAGTAAAGGATTTGTTAGAGGTCTGTGTTTGGTAAGCAATTCATACAGAAAGTAATGGAGTTGCTCACAAGAATGATAATAGCTGCCAGACCTCACTTGTTTATCAGTCTTGAACGGACCTTATAATGTGTCGTTATGGGAAAATAAGCACAGTATGTCATAGGCGGCTTTACAAACTGTGTCTTTGAAGTGTCTTGCAGTTAATATATTTTTTTCTATATTTGCCAACAGATTGTATATGCCATTTATTGCAATAACTGTGTCATAAGCTAGTCCTGTGAGTTTCTTTTTTTTCAGAAAAACATCTGCAAAAGTGCAAAAAGCGTACATTGGCTCAACAGTTGCCAGAGGAACATGAGTTACATGAAATAGCGACAGGAATACAGAACAAAAATGTTTCCACTCAGGCTGCTGTTGCAACCATCGAAAAGGCAATGGCTCGTTTGAACATACAAGGTAAGAATAATGAGGGAAATGTAGTTCAGGACATTGAAAAGCTTTGTGCATATGCAAATGTTGATAACGAGAACTAGATGGATGCAAATTTAGAAACACAGCGAGTCTTGTAACGCATCCTGCACTCAACGTCATGAAGAATTTTGTTTATATTTTATGTTGCCCATCAAGTCAATTATGTTGTGAAACCAGAACTGACATTTTGTCTGCGCATTTCGGTGTTAAGTATTTTCCTTTCAGCATTGTGTATTTAACACTATTTCCTATGTTTTATACACATTCAGCTCGATTTTTCTGTTCTGTGATGCAATTACAATGATGTGAAGTTATGTCCATAGTTAGTGAAAACAACCAAATTTATTTGTTTATGATATTTGTTTGCTTTTTTGCAACATACAATAGCAAATACTTCATACAACATTTAAACAGATGAGTTCTATTAAAAGCAGTGTGAAATATCTGCTGTCATTCAGTAAGTGGTGCTGTCCCTATTTGAAATGGCACTGCTAGTTACTGAGTTGCACTCATTAGTTGCAGCCACATGCATAAATTTCTAATTCAGGTTAATGAAATTATCTAAATTTCCAGTAAGCAGATCTTAATAAAACTGAGCACAGTCATAATTGTCAAGCTTCTATGTTCATCTGTATTTTGGGAACTCAGAATCCCTCAGTGAATCAGAAATAATTTGCAGAAAATATAAATTTCCACACATGAATCATATTAATTCATGAATCACAGATGCACATCAACATACTTCATTTATATTTTTGCTGAAATTCACGATACAACATAAACGGAAATTTCAACAGTTAACAGCATTATGGAGCATACAGCACCTGATAAATATTTGTTTACTTGTAATTCATTTTTTTCTACTAAGCTTAACTTTTTTCATTGTATGTAACCTTACTAGCTGTGCTATACTAAACCAGTTGTCAGTGAGTTACGTGTGGCAAATTATTTGTTGAAAGTCCATAAAATCTTCTGTGTTTGACTTGTGACTCAGAGAGAACAAAATGGAGTTTCTCACAAGAATGATAATAACTGGCGGACGTCACTTGTTTTTCAGTCTTGAAAGAACCTTATAATGTGTAATTATGAGAAAATAAGCACAGTATGCTATAGGCAGCTTTACACAGTCGATCCCTAAAGTGTCTTACAGTTAATATATTTTTTGTATATTTACCCACAGATTCGACACGCCATTTATTACAATAACTGTGATGTACACTAGACCTGTGGTTTCTTTTTTTTTTTCAGAAAACAATCTGCAAAAGCAAGAAAAGCCTACATTCACTCAACAGTTACCAGAGGAAGATGGGTTACATGAAATAGCAACAGGGATACAAGACAAAAATGTTTCCACTGAGGCTGCTGCTGCCACCATAAAAGATGAAATGGATCGTTCGAATTTGCATAAAGTGAATGATGATGGAAATATCGTTCAGGACAATGAAGAGCTCGGTGAAGATGCAAATGTCGATAACGACAAATAGATGGATGCAAATTTAGCAACATGATGACTCTTTTCACTCATCCTGTTCTCAACGCCATGGGGAATTTTATTTGTATTTTAGACATTTTGGCAAATTACGGCCTCTAAACTAATGTACGTAACTTCTTTATTTACCACACAGGAGGCGGTTCAGAGATTTATGTAAGCATGCATGTGGTGTCTGGCTCAGGTTTCCAACAGAGATAGTCTTAACATTTATATGAGTATATTTTTTTTAATTTAAACATGAATAATTCATTTTTACGCTATGAGTAGAGTTTTGTAGTGTAAAGAATGATTGAAAGCTTTTCAGATGACGATAGAATGTATAGCAAGTAGAAAAAGTGCTCAGCCATCTGAAAGTAATCTACCAGGTGTCTACAGTGTCAACTAGTTGTTTATTAAGATGACGTGTAGCATTTTATACTAATGTATACTTATTGCCTGGTACCTGCATTCTGTGGTGGGTATGAATATGAAGGTAGTCCAACCATAGTTATTGTGATTTCTATTGTACAGGGATCTTTCAACAGTGATTACATCATTTTCCACTGCTGTGTAAAATACTTGTGATTTTAACATGTGTGCTTCACTCATACCAGTTAATGAATTAAAAATCTAAGTGAAATGCTCATTTACAGCAGGAAACATATGATACAGAATTGCTATGTTACTAGAATTTTGACAGAATATATTACTATTTGATGAACAAGCTTAATATGGAAACTTGTATTGGAGTTGTAACTGCTGTCATATTATTGTTATTGTTGAATTACTGTAGGTAGAAGAGGGAATTACAGAAAATTATAGTTGGAAATAGAAGTAGATATTTCAGTTAAATAGACTGTTGTAATCATGTAATTGACCTTTGGATGTGATAGATAATATCTGACTGATGTAGCTGTGTAGTTTCTGTGCTACAATTGGGTATGATTTCATGAATTATCAATTTATTGGTTGTTATAAGTGACTTGTAAAATTTTTGTGAGAATTAAGTAAAAAATGGGTGTCAAAACCATTTTTATACAATGTGAGAAACGAATGCTTAGCTTCTATATTACATACAGTATCATACATGACAGTTAATTATAGCCTTTTATGGTATAACCGAATATACTGATAAATTTCTAATTGGATAAAGATAAATTTGTGGGTAATGTGTTTTCTCTAAATATATCATGTGTATATTACTATGAATCGTAAAAGATAACTAATGAAATTTTAGTATTACACAGTTCTACTTACTGGTAATCATTTTTCTATGACTCTTCTAAAAACTGAAGTTGCTGAGCACCTGTACTGGTATAAGTATGCTAACAATGTGTAAAACATATAGTTTGACACTTGTTCATATATAGAAACTAGTTATCCTTGATATATTTGTGAAAATAGTTATGGAATTGGAAATTTCACTTTGAGCTGTATTTTTTCTAATTAGTTTTTTCTTATAATATTATATTATATCTGTATGTTTTTCATTAAATAAAGGATCAATACCTTGAACAAAAACTCTTTTGTGTAATTATTTTCTTATTGCGTTTTAGGCAACTGGTAAGCAATAACATATCTAAATAAAAGCTGGAAGGCCTCTGCAGCATATGCTGACCCCTATCACAGAGCAAATTAATATTGGTACTAAGACTGTAGACCAAGTGAGGTAACGCAGTGGGTGGCACACTGGACTCGCATTCGGGAGGATAACGGTTCAATCCCACATCCGGCCATCCTGATTTAGATTTTCGGTGATTTTCCTAAATCGCTCCAGGCAAATGTTGCGATGGTTCCTTTGAATGGGCATGGCCGACTTCCTTCCCCATCCTTCCCTAATCCGATGAGACCGATAAGCTCGCTGTTTGGCCTCCTCCCCCAAACAACCCAACCCTACTAAGACTGTAGATCCCCATGACTGGCACAGTTCAGTATAGTGAGATGTAATAACATATCCTAGTGAGTGCAATTTCCACATTATTCATTTCATTATGAGCAATAATTATTGTTTGTGTTAAGATGCTACCATAATCGTAGTGTCAGGATTTTCTGCAGTACTAACTAAAATTATATAGGCAATATTTTTACATAAGCAAAACAGAGATAAAAACGTTCATAGATAACTAGTAAAGTTACTCGGTCAGAGAAAACAGCTGCTATTTCTAGAATCTTTTGCAGGTATGTCTTCACATCTGCAGTACATATTTTATGCATGTATATGCAGAATAAAAAGTATATCTTTTCTAGCTAATATAACGATCATCAAGAATATATGCAGATTTTCTTTTACTGTGTTGCTTGCAAGATTCAGGACAAAAATCAAAAAAGTAATATTTCATTAAATGACTTTCAGCACCAAATAATTAGACCAATATCTAAGTTAGAAAAATAATGTTAAAATCATTTATAACATGAGTTTATCAGTTTTGTAAGAGAAAACTTAGCATTCTTTTGGTTTAGTAATTTCATGAATTTCATGCTGAAAGTAAGTGAAGAAAATATATTTGTACAACACACTATTTTTTTGGCTGCACATCAGTTTTAAAGTAGTATTAAAGTTTCAGTGTATTCAGCAAGCTGTTACCTCATTATCTTTTTTACATGCTTTGATTACATTTGTTCTTGTATGTCTCTGTCATAGTTTTCACATTACCAATTATATAATGAGATTTGGCTGTAAAACTTGCTCAACTGCAAATATGGTCGTGAACGGATGGGGTCACTACATTTCTTGAAACTATGCTTACTGAATGAAAGTTTGTTATGTCACTGTGAAGAGGACACCAATTTTATTACTACGACGTGACGCATAATAACACAAAAATCTAAAAAATAAATACCATACAGTTCACAAAAACTATGCCTCTTGAAAAAAATAGTCTCTCTCACTGAAAACGGCACCTCTTACAACAATTCACATTCATTTCCAGTGCTTTATTCAGTACAAATTCAATACAGTCACCAACGCTCTAGATTTGACACACACGTTGCTATTAGAATCTCTTGTTCACTAAAACACATATTTGCTCAGTTACTGGATTCTTAGCAAAAATTCTGAAACACAAGCCACCTCATATGGTAAACTGATGCTATACAACATGAAGTAATAGAAAGTAAATAAAAGGAGCGCAGGTGCGTCACTAAAAGGCAAACAACGAGAATGCTGTAGTTGTTTTCTCAACAGCAGTAACACATTTTATGAACATATTTGAGCCTATTTAGAAAGTTAAGAAATTCTGATTTACAATCTATAGAAAATGTTTTTAATCGATCAAGCAATAAGTGGCCAAGGAAACGTCAGCCACTCGCATTTATACCTCAGGTCCACATTCATAGAGCTGATGTGACAACACAGTTGCCACATAAAATCGTGTAAGAGGATCGCAGACACGTTGAAAATAAACAGTAGCACTGTATAAAGGCTGGACTGGTCACAATGAAAAAATAATGTTTGAAAATATAATGACTTTATTGCTCGTAATATAATGTGTTTCGGACTATGCAATCTTTAGATATCTGTGATAAAGTACCAAAGGTACATGGAAATTACAAAACCGAATCAGAACAGTGAACTACAAGAACAAAGCTCAGTTGTTCACACAAGGTGCTTCAGGCAGAAACATGCCTAGCAGCATGATGCTGCACGTAGATATAAAGCTTACAAGATGTGTACATAACAATCGTTATCAGATTAGTGAAAAAATCTTTAACATGAAACTTACAGGTGAACATTCATGCCAGATGTCAGCACAGCAGTGATGCTGGCGCCATACCTCTTCGTAATTCACAACAGAGTCCAAAAAATTAAATCATAAAAATACAGTGGTCAAATATACATGATAAAATTATAATAGGAAGCAAGACTGCAAAAGATTTTTTAGTTTATAACGAGGACAGAAAAGAAAAAACTGCATGGCTACCATCAGGTGGCAAAGTAGTAGCAAATATGATGACGTACTTCGTCAAGATTGTTAGTGAATTTTATCTATGAGAAGTACTAGATATGAGTATGTAGTTCAACAACAAAATAATTAGTTACAAACTTTAAAATGTAAAATAAAAACCAATAAACGAAGACGTATTGGCTGTTAACAGGTAGCAGAATAGTAGCAACATTGACGCTGTACATCGTTGTAGCTGAAAATGGCTATATTAAAAGCTAAACAAAAAATAATACATAATCACAATGCAAATAAAAAACGAATGAACAGAGTCATATTGACTGACGTCAGCTTGTAATAAAAACTAAAGTGCGCGTCATATATCTTAGTGGCCGAGTTTACGTTCGTTCTGCGCATCTGACGTCACAAAACACAGTCAGCCAATGAACAGAGAACGACGTTGCCAGATCTCGACTGCAGTGCAGAGCACGGACGAGTGTCTTCAGTTTTAGTAACGTTCAGTCATAAATAAAGTAATAGAACAAAAGCAATGTCTTGATAGCAGACTTTCTTTTATAGAAAGTTTGGAAAAAGCATTCTTTATACCAATTGCTTCATATTCTATTAATTAATTAAACCAAACAAGCAATAAGACTCCTAATTCAGGCGATAGCAAGGAAAGGTGTTTGTTTCAATCTTACGAACTGCTCTTTCGCAATAAAGAACAGCGTTAATTGTTTATTTCCTATTGTACTTCGACAAAGCGTGAGTAATTCATAGTCATACCAACAGTGTTTATAAGTAGTTGCGTGAGGTGTTAGAGTCCTTATGGAGTTACACTGTTCTATGAGCTGAGGTAGCGGAACGGTTAAGGGGTAACGCTGGCACGGTAGCTCAGCGTGTTCGGTCAGAGGGTTAGCTGCCCTCTGTAATAAAAAAAACGGAGTTAATCGATCAACAACGAACTTAACCGGATGTCTTACGACGTCCGCCCCGAGCAGATGAAACGAACACAAGCGAACAAAATGAGATTAAAAAAAAAAAAAAAAATGTTGGGCTGCCAAGTGAATGGTTATGAGTTCAAACTTTGTGCGGTGCTTAATATTTTCTTTATTTAAAAACAATATTGGAGTGCCTTACTTAACGAATTTTATTCGTTTGAATTAAATTTCTAGTGCTTTGCCTCTTCATTAACTTTTTCGCTGCTGCAGACACGTGCTCCCCGCATTCCGCGCTGTGCGCGATTTTGTCATCACTGCACTTCTCGCCTGTGCAGACACATGGTGTTCCCAATGCTTTGACACACTTATCATTCGATTTCACAAAAACTATTTGGCCAAAAAATTTGATTTTTACACGTCTTCTTGACTGATACCTCCCCCCCCCCCCCAGAAATGACTTAATTTTGTTTTGATGCGCAGCATTAAATGTAGTAAACCATTGCACGAAATTTTGAAGAGTTTGCAGAGGTAAAAGTCCATAGCGTATACTTTCCGTATGGTCGATTTTAGTTGCCACAATGTTGAGAATGAAATGTGGACAAGATACCTAAATTTCATATAATATTTACTGTATAACAATATCGCATTTAATTTAAGTACCACATAGGTGTCGTATGTAATATTGAGAAATATTCCGTCTTTCGCGACTGTAATAAAAGTTTTATTTACACAGGGCGCGTTTGGCTTTATTTTAAAGCACTTCCGTCGGTGAAAGGTATGGCACATGCACAATGGTATTCATGTTCTATTTCTTGTTTTTGTTCCACAGTCGCAGTTTTACCAATGGTATTGAAATATATCCCTCTTCTGCAACTGTAATAAGCGACTTATTTAGACCAGACGCGTTTCTCTCTTTTGAAGCATCATAAGAGGACTTTATTTTGTGTCCTCCATTGCCAAGTCACCTTTCGTAGTTTTGTGCTGCGGTAGCACAATATTCAACGTTTGTGTTGGCTCATCAGTGCTTTAGCAAATAAATGCTGTTTGTGTGTGCCACACACTAAATTATATTTGACATAGCTCTGAGCGCTTCACTGACAGACGGTATATTCAAGTCCTAATGTTTTTGTAAGTCCACAGTTTTGTTTAATGTATTTTGTCTACTTCCTTTTGATTGATTGAAGTGCTTTAAAATATAGCCAAACGTGCCCAGTGTAAGTAAAACTTTTGTTACAGTCGCGAAAGGTGGAATATTTCTCAATATTACATACGACACTTATGTGATACTTAAATTAAATGAAATATATAGGTATCTTGTCCACATTTCATTCTCAACATTGTGGCAAATAAAATCGACCATCCAGAAAGTATAGTCTATGGACTTTACCTCTGCAAACCCTTCAAAATTTCGTGCAATGGTTTACTGTATTTAATGCTGCATAATAACTGCGTTTAACAGCGAAACAAAATTAAGTCATTTATGGGGGGAAGGTATCAGTCAAAAAGATAGGTAAAAATCTAATTTTTGAGTCAAATAGTTTTTGTGGAATCGAATGATAAAAGAGTGTCAAAGCAGTCGGAACACAATGTGTCTGCACAGGCGAGCAGTGCAGTGACAAAATCGCCCACAGCGTGGAATGCAGGGAGCACGTCTTTGTAGCAGCGAAAGGGTTAATGCGGCCGTGGTGGCTTTACTTCATGAACTGCGCGCTCCCCCCTAAACATAAGCTTGCGAACTATGCTATACTATGGCGCTGCATCTCTTGGCGCGTGCGTCGTGTGCAACTGGCAACGCAGCAATCTCCCGCGTCTAGGCGGGCATGCGCGAGCCGACAAGATAAAAGAATTGAACTATAGCAGATGAAAGAAGCACAAGAGCTATGGCGAGCGTCTTTACAGAAGTTGTAAATGCATAGAAATAGAACAAAGTAAACAAATTACCGTGATACACACATACGGAGAAAATATTGTACTACTCCACTGGGGTTACTATGACGTGCTCTAGAAACAAAGACAAACCTTTACTACTCACCAAACCGTCAACACGAGGTCTGTAAGCATTACGAACCATGTTCTGTGTCCATCTTTTACTTCATCATGCCATAAAGCAATACTGAAAGAAAAGAAAATTTCATTCATGTACAACTTAATTTGTCTTGCTACGTGATATCTCAGTAGGCACATAAGGCACACGTCGTCGACATCATGATCGCCTTACTCCCAAAACTGCCATCCGATCTAGCCACTATAACTAGCCTTCTAGATGGGTAAGAAGAAACGTCGTCTTTTAATAATTAATTTTTTTTTCAGTGCGCTATTCAAGTGTAGAATGTGGATGTGTGAATAAAGTTACCATTAGTGCACAATACTAAGAAAAAAAAATACTGGGACACTGTGCTGGCTATGAATGTTGTAAATCGGCCAAGTGGTAAATTAATGAAACTTCCTGGCAGATTAAAACTGTGTGCCCGACCGAGACTCGAACTCGGGACCTTTGCATTTCGCGGGCAAGTGCTCTACCAACTGAGCTACCGAAGCACGTCTCACGGCCGGTACTCACAGCCAGTACCTCGTCTCCTACCTTCCATACTTTACAGAAGCTCTCCTGCGAACCTTGCAGAACTAGCACTCCTGAAAGAAAGGATATTGCGGAGACATGGCTTAGCCACAGCCTGGGGGATGTTTCCAGAATGAGATTTTCACAATATCCTTTCTTTCAGGAGTGCTAGTTCTGCAAGGTTCGCAGGAGAGCTTCTGTAAAGTTTGGAAGGTAGGAGACTTGGTACTGACAGAAGTAAGGCTGTGAGTAGCGGCTGTCAGTCGTGCTTCGGTAGCTCAGTTGGTAGAGCACGTGCCTGCGAAGTGCAAAGGTCCCGAGTTCGAGTCTCGGTCGGGCACACAGTTTTAATCTGCCAGGAAGTTTCATATCAGCGCACACTCCGCTGCAGAGTGAAAATCTCATTCTGGTAAATTAATATTGGCCCCTGGTTTTGGAATACTGAGGTAATTCACATACTGCATCCATGTATGTGTTACTACCACATCTCAAAACATGACTATAATTTTACATAGAGAGACTGCATAGCACCAAGGTGTGTGAGGTGCTGCGTCCCCTGACTCTCTCAACCCGACACACACACATACACACACACACACACACACACACAGAGAGAGAGAGACAGAGAGAGAGAGAGAGAGAGAAACATCACTAGCCCTGATGATGCATGTCAGATACCACAAATAACTAGCACACGTCTTGACGCAGTGCATTATCGTCACAATTTAGTGAAATACTACACTGAGACTGATGGAGGTGGCACAGTGGTTTGCACACTGGACTCACATTCGGGAGGACGACAGTTTAAACCCACATCCGGCCATCCTGATTTCGGTTTTTCGTGGTTTCCCTAAATCCCTTCAAGCAAATTCCAGGATGGTTCCTTTGAAAGGGCACGGTCAACTTCCTTCCTTATCCTTCCCTAATCCGATGGGACTTACGACCTGTTCGGTCTCATACCCAAATTCAACTAGCTACAGTGAAATGACAAAAGTCATGGGATAGCATACATAAAGATGGTGGTAGTATAGCGTATGCAAGGTATAAAAGAGCAATGCATTGGCGGACCTGTCATTTGTACGCAGGTGATTTATGTGAAAAGGTTTCCAAAGTTATTATGGGCACAAGACGGGAATTAACAGATTTTTTTCATGTGTTTGACTTGTTTACCTACTTTGGACTGCCTCTACAAATATGACTTTATAATGGTCTAAAAACTTTTAGCATTGTACTTGATAATGGCATAAAAGCCGAAATCTGCATAGTACAGAAGATAAATGTAATAATACAGTCAACTGGCTTTTACTCTCTTAAAAAGTATTGCATGACTGTGGCTCAACGCCATAGAAAATTCATCAGCCATTGCCAGACTTTGATTGCGGAATAATAGTTGGAGATAAACTCAGGGGACATTCTATTTCGGAAATCCTTAGGGAATTCATATGCTCAGATCCATAGTGTCCATAGTATGCAGAGAATAGCACATTGCAGGCATTACCTCTCACCACAGGCAACGCAATGACCGACGGTCTTCACTTAAAGACCGAGAGCAGCGGCGTTTGCGGATAGTTATCAGTGCTAACAGACTAGCAGCACTGCGTGAAATAACCTCAGAAATCAATGTGGAACGTACGACAAACATGTCTGTTAGGACAGTGCCACGAAGTTTGGTGTTAATGGGATATGGTAGCAGTCGACCAACGCACATCGCCTGTAGTTCCTCTTCTGGGCTCGGGACCATATCGGTTGGACCTTAAATGGCTGAAAAATGGTGGCCTGGTCAAATGAGTCCCGATTTCAGTTGGTAAGAGCAGGTGGTACTGTTCGAGTGTGGCGCAGACCCCCCCCCCCTCCGAAGCCATGGACCCAAGTTGTCAACAAAGCTCTGTGCAAGCTGCTGGTGACTACGTAATGGTGTGGGTTGTGTTTATATACAACGAACTGAGTCCTCTGGTCCAACTGAGCCGATCGCTGACTGGAAATGGTTACGTTCGGCTACTTGGAGACCATTTGCAACCATTCATGGACTTCATGTACCCAAACAACGGCGGAATTTTTATGGACAACAGTGCGTCATGTTGTTTGCGACCGGTTTGAAGACTATTTAGGATAATTCGAGGAAATGATTTGGTTACCCAAAAAATGGTTCTGAGCACTATGGGACTTAACTTCTGAGGTCATCAGTCCCCTAGAACTTAGAACTACTTAAACCTAACTAACCTAAGGACATCACACACATCCATGCCCGAGGCAGAATTCGAGCCTGCGACCGTAGCGGTCGCCCGGTTCCAGACTGTAGCGTCTAGAACCGCTCGGCCACTCCGGTCGGCGTTTGGTTACCCATATCGCCCGACGTGGGACATAATCAACAGGTCAGTTCGTGCACAAAATGTTGCACCAGTAACACTTTCACAGTTATGGTCGGCTATAAAGGCAGCATGGCTCAATATTTCTGCAGGGGCTTCCAACGACTTGTGAAGTCCATGCCACGTCGAGTTGCTGCACTACGCCAGGAAAATTGAAGTCCGACACGATATTAGGAGGTAGCCCATGACTTTTGTCACCTCAGTTTATAGTGATAGACTATAAGTCTCAGGATATTTATCAAAATCGATTGAAGACTTCATAACAAAAACAATTCTTGTCAGTTTTTTAAAATCGTTTTCGTGATTTCAGCGCAATTTTGTTGTCATCACCAAGACTCACAATTTGTTCTAACCAGATATGGCAGAAACGTCCCTTGTCTTGAGTTCTGCAGCTCAAAAATGTGATGTTTCTACAGCCCGTGTCAAAACAATATTTGACAAAAACAGCCTTTGTCATTTGACAAGGGCTATTTTTGTATGAAAGCAGGCGACAACGCAACCTCATTGTTCATTGTCGCTCTCGATGTAGTTGTCTGATTATTTCGATCTACTCTTTGGAACGTGACGCTTCAGTGTCTGAGATTCTACGTATTATGAATTCCTAAGACTGTGTTCAGTGGCCTAAAATGTAGAAACTTCAAGAAAGAACAAAAATGTAATAAAGAAGAAGAAGCTGATGGGTGAGCAACACATGAACTACGTTGACGAAAGTATTCCCGTGAAACGTGTTGAAGAAGGCTGCACGTAAGCACTGTTTACATTCTTTATTTCCACCAAAGGTATGCTGGTGACGTGACGTCCGCTCCCTTTGGTAGGAGATGCAAAAGAACTATTTAAAATCTTTTGTTTAAGCTCACAGAAACATTTCACAGATTCATCGTTATCATAATAGTTGTCGTTATAGTCATCGTCGTCGTCGTTGTCGTCGCAAAGTAATTCCGCGAGGTTTTCAGACATTTTGCATTGAGAAAAAGAAACTCTTGAAAGCCGGCTTACGACTAACAAGAGAAGCAAACATAATGTACAAAAATATATTCATAAATAATTCCATTTACTTACATACAAATCAATACATATTTCATTCGATTTTCTGGAAGCTGTACCATGTGGAAGTAAACACTCACTCGCGCCGGGTTACTCACGATAAATGCATGCAAACACTCGTGTCGGGTCAGTCGCACACCAATGGCAGTTTAACGTGAACCAATAACACCAAAAACTACTCCGATTACACTATTTCAGACATGTAGACAGTTAAAGAAAAGAAATTGTTTTGTTCAGAAGCTATTTTAGCGGTAAAATCCTCGCACGCAAACGGTTCAGGCGTAGTCCACGAGCTCTCTAGTTGTCCGACCGCTTCTATAAGTACCAGGAGTGAAACGAAGAAAAAAATTATGTTTTACAACCCCTACCAGAGGACCTAACAAGTTTCGCCGCCCCTGTGGAGCTGGTACCCGATTCGGGCCGCACCCCTCGTTTCCCCCATTGCTACACCACTGCTTGTGTGGGCAGTGCGTTTGGTATGGAGAAAGCGGGAGCAGCGATAATGATCTGGGCGGCGACTCACTCGTGTTCGATAATATCGTCGACAGTCTGAACTCCTTCGATATTAATAAACTTTTTGGAGCTAGTCTCGCATGTGACTTCGTGAAAGTCACAAGTTGTGCTAAGAAGTGAATAGCGCCGGTGAAATTTGAGAATTTGTGATAAGTTCCTATGCGACCAAACTGCTGAGGTCATCAGTCGCTACGCTTACACACTACTTAATCTGACTTACGCTAAGGACAACACACACATCCGTGTCCGAGGCTGGACTCGAACCTGACGGGGGGAGCCGCGCGAACCGTGGCAAGGCGCCTAAGACCGCGTGGCTAAAACCTGCGACTACGCGCCAGTGATCAATAATGTTAGTTTGATGACAGAAATGAGGCTACGCAATTTTGTTGCAAAGTAGTTGAATTAATGGTGCAATTTTATTAAATGAGTTTAGTAGTCAGTAGGACTGACAATTAGTGTTTAATCATGCGCCAGCTTGCATCAGGCTGTTACTTCTTGTGTTTGAAAGATCGCTCTGATAGTTGTTGAATGGAATAAATTCTAATCAAAGCTCAAATCGATCCAAGTGTCGCCAAATTTATTTAGATTGGTGGATATATTTGCTGAACGTTCTATCCTTTTCAGCTAGTTGCTGCTATTTTAGGAGCAGAATATTACGGATGTGCGTGGGAACCCATGGGCAACGCAGAACAATTCTTCCGCGCAGTCATATGTTTCGTCGTACTATGGGAAAGTGATAACGTAGGGAGCAGTAGGTGTTCAGTATTTTTGATCCTCTAAACGTCGTTTGTGAAGTCGCAAGGGTAATACTAAAAAGTAATAGGATATGATAAGGTCACGTAAAATCAGTATTACGGAAAGCAAATGGAATATTAGATTTGTTGGAAGAGATTTAGGAAAATGCAATGCATCCGTAGAGGAAATAGCATACAAGTTGCTCGTGTGATCAGTTCTAGAATATTGTTCCATTATCAAGCAATCATGACAACCAACGAACGAATTCGAAAAGTGCTTATAGAATAGTAAAAGATCGGCATTGGCCATATGATACTACGGCGTGTTCCATTTATACGATGACCACACATGCATGGTTGTGTTTGCGGGCCACCAAAACTGCGCAGGCCAGTCGAATGGGTCCCACGTCTCCCTGTTAATACTCAGTTGGGTGCACCCCAAATAGGCGTGTGGATAGTCGTACCTGGATAGTCGCTACGGATCTGAGAGATCCACACGAGGCAAATGGATAATTTTATTTAAAAAAAAAGTAAAGTTTTCATTCAAAGAGTGGAACATGAGGCATGACTGTCTTTAAGTGTACATACAGTGTGTTACAAAAGGTACGGCCAAACTTTCAGGAAACATTCCTCACACACAAATAAAGAAAAGATGTTATGTGGACATGTGTCCGGAAACGGTTAATTTCCATGTTAGAGCTCATTCTAGTTTCATCAGTATGTACTGTGCTTCCTCGATTCACCGACAGTTGGCCCAATTGAAGGAAGGTAATGTTGAATCCGCACGCAATTGTGCAATCACGTCATCAACACAGATGTTCTGTGAACGTTTGGGCAGGCATTGTTGGTGATGTCTTGATTGGGTCCCATGTTCTTCCACCTACGCTCAATGGAGCACGTTATCATGATTTCATACGGGTGCTGCTAGAACATGTGCCTTTACAATTACGACACAATATGTGGTTCACGCATGATGGAGTTCCTGCACATTTCACTCGAAGTGTTTGTACGCTTCTCAACAACAGATTCGGTGACCGATGGATTGGTAGAGGCGGACCAATTCCATGGCCTCCACGCTCTCATGACCTCAACCCTCTTGACTTTCATTTATGGGGGCATTTGAAAGCTCTTGTCTAGGCAACGCCGGTACCAAATGTAGAGACTCTTCGTGCTCGTATTGTGGACGGCTGTGATACAATACGCCATTCTCCAGGGCTGCATCAGCGCATCAGGGATTCCATGCGACGGAGGGTGAATGCATGTATCCTCGCTAACGGAGCACATTTTGAACATTTCCTATAACAAATGTTTGAAGTCACGCTGGTACGTTCTGTTGCTGTGTGTTTCCATTCCATGATTAATGTGATTTGAAGAGAAGTAATAAAATGAGCTCTAACATGGAAAGTAAGCGTTTCCGGACACATGTCCACGTAACATATTTTCTTTCTTTGTGTGTGAGGAATGTTTCCTGAAAGTTTGGCCGTACCTTTTTGTAACACTCTGTATATTGACAAAATGGAACAAAAAATAGGTAAAATTTTGTGCTTCATCAGTTGTATCATTTTCCATATTTTCCATGAATCTGGGAGTTAGCAATTATAAATTGACTGACTGCTAACTTTTTGATAACGTGTATACGAAAATAAATTCCCTGATACCATCTTAGGAATCCAAATGACACAATGTATAAACGATAACACTAGGAATAATCAGTTTCAAAGCGATCAAAGTACAGTTCTTATGAAAGTTGAAAAATTCAATCATTATCGGAGTAATATGATGACTGGCCCGCCCGGTTGGCCGTGCGGTCTAACGCACGGCTTTCCAGGCGGGAACGAGCGCCTGGTCCCCGGCACGAATCCGCCCGGCCGGCCTGTGGATGGTTTTTAGGCGGTTTTCCATCTGCCTCGGCAAATGCGGGCTAGTTCCCCTTATTCCGCCTCAGTTACACTTTCGGCGATTGCTGCGAAAACAAGTTCTCCACGTACGCGTACACCACCATTGCTCTACTACGCAAACATAGGGGTTACACTCGTCTGGTGCGAGACGTTCCGCCGTCCGGTGTGGTCGAGCGGTTCTAGGCGCTTCAGTCTGGAACCACGTGACCGCTGCGGTAGCAGGTTCGAATCCTGCCTCGGGCATGGATGTGTGTGATGTCGTTTAAGTAGTTCTAAGTTCTATGGGGCTGATGACCACAGATGTTAAGTCCCATAGTGCTCAGAGCCATTTGAACCATTTGAGACCTTCCCTGGGGGGTCCACCGGAGGCCGAACCGCACAATAACCCTGGGTTCGCTGTAGGGCGGCGGAGGGTTGAAGTGGACTGCGGTAGTCGTCGTGGGGTTGTGGACCACTGCGGCTGCGGCGGGGACGGAACCTCTCCGTCGTTTCTAGGTCCCCGGTTAACATACAATACAATACAATATGATGACTGGAACTAACACTCAGTTATACGAATATGTGTTGTCTGTTCTTTCGGACACATTCGGAAGAACAGACAACACATACTCGTATAACGACTCGGAATCCGCAGCTGTGACTTATTACATATAAACTGAAGGTGAAGGGAGAGAACAGAAAAGAAAGATTCAAATGTTTCAAATGGCTATAAGCACTATGGGACTTAACATCTGAGGTCCTGAGTCCCCTAGACTTAGAACTACTTAAACCTAATTAACCTATGGACATCACACATATCCATGCCCGAGGCAGGATTCGAACCTGCGACCGTATCAGCAGCGCGGTTCCGGACTGAAAGCCCTGGAATCGCTCGGTCACAGCGGCAGGCAAAAGGAAAGGGAACGGATTAGTGATGTCAGCTACATCGGAACATTACAAGGAATCACTAGAGACGAATGTAAATGTGTGCCGGACCAGGATTCGAGCCCGAGATTTCTTGCTCACTAGACAGATGTGTTAACCACTGCACCTCCAGGGACACAGTATTCATCGACACTCCACGGACTCTCGGTACGTCCACCCTCCCACCGAGCGCCACGTATTCGCAGTCCCTGTCCATTTCCTCCTTGGTAGCTACTCTGAGATTTCTGTCCGAAAAAACAGACACCACGCATTCATATAACTGATTCGCCTAGATGGGCAATAGAGTCACCTTCTTCATTGTGGACACACAAGTACGTTCCACCTCCTGCGGAAATCCCAGAGTAGCGAGGAAGGAGGAAATGGACATGAACGGCGAATAGGTGAAGCTCGGTGGGGATGTGGGTCGGTCATGAGGTGTACCGAGATAGTCCGTGCAGTTGCAATAAACACTTTGTTCCGGGAGGCGCAGGGTTTAATGCACCTGCCTAGTAAATCGGAGCTCCCGAGCTCAAATCCCGGCCGGGCACACATTTTCACTTTCATCGCCACTCATTCGTGTAATGTCCCGATGCAGCTGACATAACGAATCCCTTCCTTTCCCTTTCCTTTCCTTTCTCCCCACTCTGCCTTAAATTTACATATAAAATATCACTCAGTCGTCGTCCTTATCATAACCAACAGTTTCTTTTCTTTTTCACAATCATCAGTACACACATAGGCACAGTGGTGAAGGCGCGAGCATAAACCGCACTGTTTTCAAGTGTAATTTGTCAGTCATCTTTTCTTAGTTCTGAGAGAGATGCGGCAGCAGTTCCGAGTACTCACATCAGAAGAAAATTGGTTCAAATGGCTCTGAGCACAATAGGACTTAACTTCTGAGGTCATCAGTCCCCTAGAACTTAGAACTACTTAAACCTAACTAACCTAAGGACATCACACACATCCATGCCCGAGGCAGGATTCGAACCTGCGACCGTAGTGGTGGCGCGGTTCCAGACTGTAGCGCCTAGAACCGCTCGGCCACCCCGGCCAGCTCACTTCAGAAAAGTTGGGTTCAGCAGAAGAGCAATTCGAAGAGGTATCAGCAGTTCTGGGTAGGGTTTCTGCAGTTCTTATAGAAATGGACTATGACGAATTGGAAACCAACGGTCGCCTCACCAACTGTGCTTCCGAAGCTACACAATGTGATCAAAAGTATCCGGACACCGCCAAAAACATACATTTTTCATGTTGGGTCCATTGTATAGCCAAATACTGCCATGTAGTCCCTGTCAGCGACCTCAGTAGTCATTAGACATCGTGCGGGAGCAGAATGGGGAGCTCCACGAAACTCGCTGACTTCGAACGTGGTCAGGTGATTGGGTGTCACTTGTGTCATACGTCTGTACGCGAAATTTCCACAGTCCTAAACATCCCTAGGTCCACTGTTTCCGATGTGATATTGGAGTGGGAATGTCAAGGGACACTACAGCACAAATGCGTGCAGACCAACCTCGTCTGTTGACTGACAGAGACCGCCGACAGTTAAAGACGGTCGTAATGTGTAATAGGCAGACATCTGTCCAGACCACCACACAGAAATTCCAAACTGCATCACGATCCACTGCAAGTACTATGCCAGTTAGGCGGGATGTGAGTAAACGATCGAGCGGCTGCTCATAAGCCATACATCACGGCGGTAAACGCCAAATGCTCAAATGTGTGTGAAATCTTATGGGATTTAACTGCTGAGGTCATCAGTCCCTAAGCTTACACACTACTTAACCTAAATTATCCTAAGTACAAACACACACACCCATGCCCGAGGGAGGACTCGAACCTCCGCCGGAGCCACACAGTCCATGAGTGCAGCGGTAAATGCCAAAACGACGCCTCGCTTGGTGTAAGGAACGTAAACACCCGGCGATTGAACAGTGGAAAAACGTTGTGTGGAGTGACGAATCACTGTACACAATGTGGCGATCCGATGGCAGGGTGCGTGTATGGCGAATGCCCGGTGAGCGTCATCTGCCAGCGTGTGTAGTGCCAACAGTAAAATTCGGAGGGGGTGGGGTTATGGTGTGGTCGTGTTTTTCATGGAGGGAACTTTCATCCCTTGTTGTTTTGCGTGGCACTATCACAGCACAGGCCTACATTGACGTTTTAAGCACCTTCTTGCTTCCCACTGTTGAAGAGCAATTCGGGGATGGGCACTGCATGTTTCAACACGATCGAGCACCTGTTCATAATGCACGGCCTGTGGCGGAGTGATTACACGACAATAACATCGATGTAATGGACTGGCCTGCACACAGTCCTGACCTGAATCCTATAGAACACCTTTTGGATGTTTTGGAACTCCGACTTCGTGCCAGGCCTCACCGACCGACATCGATACCCCTCCTCAGTGCAGCACTACGTGAAGATCAGGCTGTCATTCCCTAAGATACCTTCCTTCATCTGATTGAACGTATACCTGCGAGAGTGGAAGCTGTCATCAAGGCTAAGGGTGCCCAACGCCCTTCTGTATTACAGCATTACGGATGGAGGACGCCACGAACTTGTAAGTCCTTTCAGCCTGATACTTTTGATAACATAGCGTAATTGTGAAAAAGTCGACGTCGTATTTTTTCATTCCCATTCGATAAATTAATTGTTTGAGAACGGATCACACTAATATCGAGAACTGAATAAAATACAACCATACTACCTCTCCTCGTTCCTCTTTGAACGTTGTAGGATGAGCACATCTTATCAACGACTTCCAGTCCAGTTTTGTGCTGGTTGTAGTGTTTTACCATCTCCTTTTTTTTATCTGCAAAGAATCCCATACGGATGACATAGTAACAAGCATCCCTGGAGTAGAGAAACAACTGGAAAAGTTGAAAACAAATATGTCGCCGGATCCGGATGGAGACCCAGTTCGGTTTTAGAAAGAGTATTCTGCTGCATTTGCCACTTACTAGCTTGCATTTATCCCAAGTGACTGTAAAAAAGCACAGGTGACTCCTGTTTATAAGAAGGGTAAAAGAAAGGAACTGAAAAATTACAGACCCATATCCTTAACATCGGTTTGCTGTAGATTTCTAGAACATATTCTGTGGTCGAATATAATCATTTTCCCAGAGACCGAAAAGGTTATGTCCACGAATCAACACTGTTGAAGGAAAATGTGACAGGACCTCTGTTATTTTCTGTATACGTAAATGATCTGGTGGACTGGGTGGGCAGCAACCTGCGGTGATGATGTTGTGGTGTACTGGAAGGTGTTGAAGATGACTAACTGTAGGAGGATAAAAGATGATTTACGCAAAATTTTTAGTTGGTGTGAAGAATGGGAGCTAGATCAAAATGTAGAAAAATGTACATTAATGCGAATGGGTAGGAAAAACAAATCCGTAATGTTCGGATATAGCATTAGTAGTGTCCTGCTTGACACCGTCACATCGTTTAAATATGTGGACGTAACGTTCCAAAGCGATATGAAATGGAACAACCACGTGAGGATTGTGATTGGGAAGGTGGTTGGTGGACTTCGGTGTAATGGGAAAATTTTAGGAAACTGTGGCTCTTCTGTAAAATAGATTGCTTATAGAACGCTTGTGCCAGTTGAAACTCAGAGGGAGACAATTACGGGCTGTATTGTGGGTAATAAAACATTTCCAATTGAAAACGATGCAAGAGCACCTTCATTGCCCCTGCAGAATGCGGCTGAGAATTGTCTTGAAGAAGAAAAAGCACTGCAGTTATGTAATGTTGGCTGCATACCTTCAGGCGAAATTTCTCACCAGGCCCTCTTACTTGGCGGGAGACACTGTTGTTCTAGGTATCTATGTGCTCCCTGTGTGCTCAGAACTAAAAAGAACGACGTAATGCGATCGATGGGCATACTAGAGACACTGCCCAACACACCTGTGCAAAACTTCATCGGATTTTCACTGTGGTTTCCATTATGGAACCGAACGTTCCTTACTTTCCCAATAACCCTCGTATATCAAGAAAGAACATGTGACGTACTGGCGTTTTATAGACGTCAAAAAGATAAATTCAAAGGAAGACTATCCCCTGATAACGACACAGTTACACTGAAGAGCCAAAGAAACTAGTACAACTTCGCAATATCGTGTAGGGCACCTGCGCGAAAGCAGAAATGCTGCAACACGACGTGGCATGGACTCGACTAACGTCTGAAGTAGTGCTGAAGGGAACTGACACCATGAATCCTGCAGGGCTGTCCATAAATCCGTAAAAGTACGAGGGTGTAGAGAACTCTTCTAAACTACACGTTGCAAGGCATCCCAGATATGCTCAATAACGTTCATGTCTGGGGATTTGGTGGCCAGTGGAAGTGACTGAACTCAGAAGAGTGCTCCAGGAGCCACTCTGTAGCAATTTTAGACGTGTGGGGTGTCGCATTGTCCTGCTGGAATTGCCCAAGTCCGTCGGAATGCACAATGGACATGAACGGATGTAGGTGACCAGACAGGATGCTTACGTACGTGTCACCTGTCAGAGTATGTGTCTAGACTTATCAGGGTTCCCATACTACTCCAGCCGCACACATCCTACCCCACTATCGAGTCTTCACCAGCTCGAACAGTCCCATGCTGACATGCAGAGTCATGGATTCATGAGGTTGTCTCCATCTGCTCGATACAATTTTAAACGAGACTCGAATAACCAGGCAATATGTTTCCAGTCATCAACAGTCCAATGCCGGTATTGACGGCCCAGACGAGGCGTAAGGCTTTGTGTCGTGCAGCCGTCAAGGGTACACGAGTGGGCCCTCAGTTCCGAAAGAAAATATCTATGATGTTCCGTTGAATAGTTCCCATCCTGACACTTGTTTATGGCCCAGCATTGAAATCTGCAACAATTTGCGGAAGGGCTGCACTTCTGTCACGTTGAACGATTCTCTTCATTCGTCGTTGGTACTGTTCTTGCAGGATCTTTCTCCAGTCGCAGCGATGTTGGAGATTTGATGTTTTACCAGATTCCTGATATTCACAGTACACTCGTGAAATGGTCGTAAGGGAAAATCCCCACTTCATTGCTACCTCGGAGATGCTTTGTCCTATCGCTCATGCGCAGAGGTTCAAATTCAATTAATCTCGATAACCTGCCACTGTAGCAGCAGCAACCGATCTAACAACTGCGCCAGTCACTTGTTGTCTTATATAGGCGTTGCCGACTGCAGATCCGTATTACGCCTGTTTACATATCTCTGTATTTGAATACGCATGCCTATACTAGTTTCTTTGGCGCTTTAGTGTATAACCAGAGGTAGCCATGTTTGTATTCAAGTCGGAGCAGCAAATGAGGTGCGAAAACGATTTGTAAGTGCAGAAAAGCGGCCAAATGAAACAGAGACTACAGTTTCATCAGCGTATGTCGCAGAAATAGGGCTTCAGTCAAGGCTACAACTTAGTAACATCGTCACTATCCCATAGAAGTGCGGAGCAGTAACTGCAACGCATTAGGAGAAAATACGAGTCATTGGGATCTACGCAGGCTCCGACCGATTCTGCAGGAATATTGTTCCTAGAAAATAATTTATTGTTGAATGATGGCATCAGATTTTTATTTGCAGTTGATAACAGGGGACCGACTGAGAGAATAATGGTGTCTGTTTCTCAGTTTGTGAAACATTCTTTGTGGATGGAACGTTCTAAAGTTCGAACAAATAGTTTGGAGGATTGCATATGCTTTACACCTTATAGTGCAAGTTCTTGGGAGGAAACAAACGCTATTCCAGCTGTCTATCTTTTTCTACGACAGAAAAAGTGAAAAATATTATTTTTTTATTTAACTCTTAAAACCTTGAATGGGCCCTTGCTTCTCTCATTATGGACAATGAAATTGCTACTGTCCAATCAGCTAGAAGTTTGTTTCCTCAACAGAGATTATCGGTTGCAATTTCCAATTTAATCACTATCTGTGGAGAGAAGTTCAGTGTTGCGGCCGTTTCCTGCCTACAAGGAAAGCGAAGGAATACACTGTTACATAAGAAAGTGATCAGCTCTAGCACTCATAGATCTTCCCCTGGAAATGTTGGGTGATGTTTGGCTATCTAATTAGGAGAGCACATCTGAAAACCAAAAGTTTCAGGACTTACAGGATTATTTCTGGACCAGTGGTTCGATAACATGCGAATGCCAAGAGATACCTATAACTGCAGTGGTACACCCCATCACACTAACAACGTCTCTGAAGAATGAAACCGAAGGATAAATATATTATTATCAGAAATTCGTTCAAATGTTTGCTCAATAATAAAACTCTCCGAGAAGACTTGTTTTACTGATTAATGTCAGATTTCGATGGGAAAAGAAAAAAAGAAACTAAACTAAACTCTACTAAACTCCGTCTGAACAGGCCATGGAAGCCCAACGCAACCGACCGGCCGCCGTGTAATCCTCAGCCCATAGGCGTCACTGGATGCGGATATGGAGGGGCACGTGGTCAGCACACCGCTCTCCGGGCCATATGTCAGTTTACGAGACCGGAGCCGCTACTCCTCAGTTTTCCTCACAAGGGCTGAGTGCACCCCACTTGACAACAGCGCTGAGCAGACCGGATGGTCACCCATCCAAGTGCTATCCGTACCCAACAGCGCTTAACTTCGTTGAACTGACGGAAACTGGTGTTACCACTGCGACAAGGCCGTTGGGGGGGGGGGGGGGAGGGAGGGGAAGTCAGCAACTAAGACTGACGAAATTACTACGAATGCTTTAAAAGGTTCCGTATTGACGGTAACTGTTACGCCATCGCCAAGGTAGCCCCTGCGGGCCGGCAACACGTCTACCACCGCACAGGACCGCGGTTGTCTATGCCCAAGGTGTAAGCAATGGTAAAAATTGGCTGTTTTGGAAACGGACATTCCGCGTACTACTTCCTACATAGGGAGATCGAGATGCCCTGCAGGAAGTGTTACTACACCAACATCTGATTGGACGGCCAATACTATTTAAAGGCTAGAAGCAGCACTGGATGTCAGTTCACGCCGAATACCGACCTCAAGGACGTCTCCACGGAAGACTACGTCTTCGCCATCGGAATAGGACTTGGAATTAAGTATATGTGTGTTACCTCGGACTCTTGTGGGAAACTTAGAAGTTATCTTTTGTCGCTTCTAGTAGGAAATTCTTACTGGCTTTGTGATTGCGACTTTTCGTTGCCAGCCGTTGTGGCCGAGCGGTTGTAGGTGCTTCAGTCCGGAACCACGTGGCTGCTACAGTCGCAGGTTCTTATCCTGCCTTGGGCATGGATGTGTGTGATGTCCTTAGGTTAGTTAGGTTTAAGCAGTTCTAAGTTCTAGGGGACTAATTACCTCAGATGTTAGGTCCTATAGTACTCAGAGCCATTTGAACCATTTGAACTTTTCATTGTTATTCCGTCATTTCCATGAAGACTCACGTAAATAAAAGTCGTGTTGTAATAACTTTCAAATTGTCAGTTACAACACAAGTGGCGACGAATTTGTGCCTGCGTCTGTCTTCATCATGGCGGAAATAGTGCTTCAGCAGCTGATCCAAACTGTGCACGATTTACTACAAGGTCTTCAACAGTTTTGTCAGAAATCTCAGGATACACAGGAACGTTTCATTACGGAACTCTTGAAAAACCAAACGGTTCCGCCCCCCCCCCCCCCCGGCCGTTTCCCGTTTTTAACGAGTATACTGAAGACAGGGAAACATACATGAAGTGGCTCCTGCACCATTTTCACATCCACCAGGTTATCCAAGAGGCTGCTCGTCGTTCCTACTTTTTGTCCTGGAACCATTCCACAGTGCATGTTCACTTGACGAAACTACAGCCTCGACCTCCGGATTACATGACTTTCTCCCAGATTTGTGTGGTTCTCACAGCTTACTACCAATGACGGTTCCACATGTTGGCTGCCTGGGTCGAATTCTACCAGTGTCGCAAGAAGACAGGCCACTCCTATCGCCAGTGGGCAGCTGAACTGCAAGGTCTCAGCCAGAAGTGACACTTCACCATATGGGTCTCGAAAGAATCCTTCATGGACGAGATGGTCCACGACCACCTAATCCAGGCTACCCCTGACGTGACTTTCCAACGCCACGCCATCAGACTCGACGATCCTACTCTGGATCAGATCATTGATCTGGCATTCAAGTACGAAGTCTCTACGGCAGCTGTCAAGCGTTTGGAATCCTGGGCGGAAGTGGCGTCCCTCTGAGACCACGACACCTTGGAGCCTGTCGCATCACTGGCGGAGGTCGAAGACGTGGCATCTGTCTGTCCTGATGACTGATGCCGGCCACCAGGTTCAGCACAGCGTTGGCAGGGCAGCTGTCCTGTCCAGGAATTCGCACCCTTCGCCGGCTCCACGGGTCTGGTGCAGACCGTCAGTGCACGGAGGGCCCCGCGCCCTCGTCAGTGCCACCAGTACCTCTGGCTGCTGTCCCGACCAGGATGCTTTCAGGGCCATGCACGTGAAGACTGCTCTGACAGGTGGGCGTATTGTACAGTGTGTACCGGTAACGGAGATGTCAGTTCGGTCTGCCACTCACGGCAGCCTCCTCCTCCTCCTCCAGCCAATGACCGTCGGGGGCTGGTACCCATCGATGTCAATCAGGCGCAATCTTCGGGATCTTCCAAGCTGATGATCGACGTTCACGTCAACGGTCGGCCGCCGCAGATGCAGGTGGATACCAGAGCAGCGGTCTCACTGAGCAACTAATCCTCTTTTGCAAAGATTGGGGCGCCCCCCGTGGCGCTCACACCTTGGCGCCTCCTTACATATCATAAGCAAGCGATCGCCCTCTTGGGTCAGTTCACGGCTTCTATCCTGTATAAATCGGTTCGCCGGGAAGTTATCTTCCTTGTGGTCAACAATGCAGCCACCGCGTTCCTCTTTGGGTTGGATGCCTTCCATGCCTCTGGCATTGCCATCGACGACAATGTTCATGTGGTGTCCTCCCAGGTTCTGTTTCCATAGTCGATACCTTGTGCAAAGAATTCCAGGACCTCTTTTCGCTGGGTGTCGGCTGTGCTCAAGTTTTTCAGGTGTCGCTCCAGCTGAAACCGTCTGCCCACCCGAAGTACTTCCAGACTTGGCAGGTTCCCCTCGCCCTCCAGTATCCTCTTAAACAGGAACTGGACCGTCCCACCATGGAGGGAGTCATCATTCTGGTCCGTTACAGTAACTGGGCGATACCCCTGGTCGTCCTCAAGAGACCAGATGGGCGTCTTCAGGTTTGGGGCAAATTAAAGGCTACACTAAACCCTCAGCTACAGGTTGAAGACTATCCCCTTCCCTGTCCTGAGGACCTGTTCTCCAACCTCACTGGGGGACAATTTTTTTCGAAGATCGATCTTGCCGAGGCCTACCTCCAAATACCTTCTGAGGAGCCTTCTATTCACTTGGCCGTCATCAACACACTTTTTGGCTGTTCCGGTTGAACTGCCTCATGTATGGCATCGGTAGTGCACCGACCATCTTTCAGCGTTACTTGGAACAGCTCTTGCGGGATGTGCCCAGATGTATCAACTACCTCGACGACATCGTCGTCATCGGCTGTACCGTGGATGTACATCTCGGTCATCTGCGACAATTGTTCCTGTGCTTGTGGACTGCGGGCCTAAAATACGACCTTGCTAAATGCTTCTTTTTTCAACCCGCCATCTCCTATCTGGGTCACATCATTTCCTGAAATGATGTATATCCTACCTCCTCCTACGTCGCCGCTATAGAGGCCCTTTCTCGTCTGAGCGACGTCCACTAGTTGCGGTCTTTCCTAGGTAAAATTTCGTACTATCGAAAGTTCATTTCCTCCATCACTCACGTTGCAGCGCCCTTCCTTCGCCTATGCCGAAAGACCGTGCCATTTCATTGGTCCCCGGCTTGTGAGTCGGCTTTCCGAACCTTAAAGTGGGGGTTGCGCTTGGCGAGTGTCTCATGCCGTATACCCCCGCTCTTCCTCTTCTCTTGTCTATGGATGCCTCAGATTATGGTGTTGGGGCTGTCCTTTTGCATCATCTACCGGACGGATCGGAATGCCCGGTAGCGTACATATCTAAATCCCTTACAGAGGCCCAATGCAGATATTCTCAAATTGAGAAGGAGGCCCTCGCCATCATGTTTGCCTGTACCAAATACCTCCCATACCATTATGGTACGTCTTTTCGTTTAATCACTGACCATAAGCCCCTTGTGACCTTATTTTCACCAGCAGCCCAGTTATCCACGAAAACTTCCCGCCGCCTGCAGTGATGGGCCCTACCTTTCACGTTTTAGGTACACCATCCATTTCTGGCCCACTGCCCAGCACGTCAACACCGATACCTTGTCTCGGCTCCCCTCCGGCCAGGATTCGGCATTCAACTCATCGGAAATCCTAATTTTTCAGGTCGATGAAGACATACAGGAGGCGTTAGTGGCATTCCCTGTCACAGATGCGCGGGTGGCCACCACGACAGCCGCGGATCCTCTCCTGCAACTGGTTCTCCACGGGTGGCCGACGCTTCCTCCGCCTCGTGTCCAGGCTGACCTCCGATTCGTTTTCTCCATCTGCCATCAACTGGTGGCCACTGACGGGGTGCTCCTCCATGAGGAACATGATGCCAATCCACGAGTCATCGTACCAAATTCCCTGCAGTCCTGGATTCTCAACGTCTTACATCAAGGTCACTGGGGTATTGCCCGGGTGAAAACCCTTGCATGTCGCAATATCTTCTGGGTAGGCATGGCGGCGGACGTGAAGCGCATGGTCCGGGGTTGTCAGAAGTGTACCCAGGCCCTTCCTGCTCCACGCCGGTCCTTCCAATCCTGGCCGGCTGCTTCCCTCCCATGGGAACGCATCCATGTGGATTTTGTTGGACCCTTCCTCGGCGCTTACTGGTTGTACGTCACGGATGCCTGCTCCCACTTCCCTTTCGTTGTCCGATGCTCCTCTATCACCACGGAGACTACTCTCATGGCCCTGTCCAAAATATTTTCCATTGAAGGCCTTCCCGTCACCTTGGTTGCTGATAATGGTCCGCAACTTCACAGTCAAGAGTTCGCCAAATTCTGCCATGATAATGGTATCCACCATGTGTTTAGCCCTCCTTTTCATCCACAATACAATGTGGACCGTGCTCCGGAAGATGCTCTTATGTGATTTCTCAGTTCCTATAGGTCCACGCCAGTGGGTGACAAGATTGGAACCGAACTGCTCCATGGTCGCCAGCCTCGGGTTCTACTCCATCTCCTCCTGCCTTGGGTGGCACCTCGCGCCCGGCCTGGTGCTTCCAGATATTCATCCGGCTCCACAGTGTGTGCGCGCGGTTTTGGGTACCAGCCCCGCTGACTGCCGGGGGTCGTTCTCCGGCCCCGTGGTCGACAACTGTTCGACATCCGCCTGGACGACAGGATATTTTCGCGTCACCGCAACTAACTTCGTCCTCGTTTCCTCGACCAGCTGCAGCCCCAAATGCCGGCTTCTCTCTCTCTCTCTCGTTGCCGGTCCCATGCATGAGGCCTCTGTTGCTGCCTTCTCCTCAGTTAGTGGGGGACCTTCCAGGAAATGGCCAATAGCCGCCGGCTGCTAGCCCCGCGCCACCGCCGCCTCCTCCGGACCTGGGGCAACCCCGGGATCTTCCCCGAGATCCGTTTCCCGGCGCCTCTTCGGCGGCGCCCCGGTTGGACGACGCGAACACTCCCATGCCGCTTGCCCAGCTCACCGTCGCCTTGCAGTCGCCACCGCTTCGACGTTCCCTCCGCATCGCGCGGAAGACGGCGTCCTACTCACCGGCGACCGGTTTCCACCACCTCCTTCAGGACGACTTAGTTCCCCATCGGCCTACGGCACCAGGCTACATTGGTGCTCTCTCCCCCGCGGTCGCCCGTTGCGCTCCAGCTCTTCCAAGGGGGGAGGGGTGTTACGCCGTCGCCAAGGTAGACCCTGCGGGCCGGCAACACATCTAACACCACACTGGACCGAGGTTGTCTATTCCCAAGGCGTAAGCAATGGTAAACATCGGCTGTTTCGGAAACAGACATTCCGCGTACTACTTCCTGCAGTGGGAGTTCGAGATGGCCTGCAGAAAGTATTACTACACCAACATCTGACTGACTGGCCAATACTATTTATAGGCCAGAACCAGTACGGGACGTCAGTTCACGCCGAATACCGCCCTCAAGGACGTCTCCACAGAAGACTACGTCTTCGCCATCGGCATAGGACTTGGAATTAAGTGTATGTGTGTTACCTTGGACTCTTGTGGGAAATTTAGAAGTTATCTTTTGTTGCCTCTAGTAGGAAATTTTTACTGGCTTTGTGATTGTGACTTTTCGTTATTATTCAGTCATTTCCATGTAGACTCACGTAAATAAAAGTTGTGTTGTAAAAACTTTCAAATTGTCAGTTACATGAGTAACCTAAAATCATTTCTGACTTGTGTGACTTGTGCACATAAATTTCAGTGAAGAAGAAAACGTCACAAGCACTGGAAATTATATAAATACTGAAAAGTAGTTTAATTCGAGTCATACTCTTTGGCTATCTTGTAAATAAGTTTAATAAGGGCGAAATGAGACTACCTACTTGTAGTTTCCCTTGGAAACGGCAGAAATGCGGCAAAATGTCTGTTGCAATTTGTAGAGTATTCGCTAATGAAGACCGAAAAGAGGATCTTAAAGGCCATGCCTCTTGTAGGAAATAATTTCGGCATTCCCCTTGAGAGATTCTATGAATAAAAATCTGTCTGAGAGGACACTGAACACAAAATCGTTGCAGCGGAAACACAGGGAAATGACAAGTAACGGCATCCATTCATTCTCTCTGCGGTGGAAAACCGCTTATTCGAGCAAGAGCCCCAGGTTCCGTAGGACTGTCACTGTATACAATTGTCACTTCGTACAAATTCCAACCCCGCACTAACCTGTCTACTACTTTTTATGCCGTGAGGTGGGGGGGGGGGGGGGGGGGGCGAATCCCCCGGCTGTTAGGTTGTTCATTCTGAAATGGTGCCACTCGAGCACACCGAGAAAAGAGGTCTTACTTTGTGCCAGTGTGGTCACAAAGCCAATGTGAAGCAAGAAGCTTATTTTCCTTCAATGGTCCACGCCATCTTGGGACTTTATCTCTCATAATATGTTTAGTGGGTATCAAAATTATCGGAGCCTTATCATTTGATGATCCTATGCTTCAACAACACATCGGCCGGTCATGAATCCCTAGCAAAATTGATGTCCTAGAAGAAATTTCCTTATTAAGTTTTCCAACTCATTTATTATGCACACTATCGATGCGTGATCGTAGTCAATGGTTTCATAATATCCCCTTCTGTGCGAATCTTGATTGGATTTTATGTCAGCTGAATAATTCGACACTCTTCCGTTGTAAGGGCTGGACGAAATGGTCGCTAAGGCTACTCCATGAGTTTGTGAAACATCTAAGAGAATTCTCAGATTCATGATTCTACTACTCTGTTAAAGAACTCTTTTATGTGTTTATTTATCTATTTCTTTATATGTTATTTATTTAGCCTGACCAGATTAGAACCTCACGGCCTTCTTACATCTGACAAGGTAATAACTGATATTAATAATAATAATGATAAAAATACTAAATGTCCTTAAAAATTATGTGGATTAGTTTAGCACATTTGATCCCATGTTTAGTATTATAGAAGAGGATAGGATAACGAAAGAGTAGAAGATGGAAATGGCAGAGAGAGTGACTGTTAGGAAGAACAGAATTCAAATAAAAAACTCTGCTGACACTGGGGAGGGAAAAGGTTTGGCGAGAGTAAGCTGTAGGCTAGTATATGGGAGAGATGTCTATTGCGACAGAAGGAGGGGCCAACAACTGTATTTTGAAGTTTGGAAGAAATTTAATTTCTTGACATTTTGATGAAGATTACAAAAAATGACTTAGAGAACATGGGAGAGTTACATGATGGTACAGAGATTATTTTAATTCGTTGAGAACGAATATTTCTGCTGTGCTTGTCAGGTAGCAGTTTAAGAGTTGGAGTTATATAAGGGGGAGTGCAGTGATTGAGAAGACGATAGAGCTAACTTACAATATAACTACTGTGTCCAGACAAAGCGCCTACGCCTCCCGCTTCCCGCGAAGCAGACCGGTACAGCGGGCCCCCGACCGAGTAGGGGTCAGCCCGGCCGGTCATCCCGGAAACACAGACGCTTCCCAGAGACCACCAGGAGGCGTCCACGGCGCCGCAAGAGGTCGCTACAGCCGCGGACCTCTTTCCTTCCGCTGCAAATAGAGCCAGCTATATCCATGCGCCAAGCAGTATTTAGGCTGGCGCAGGAGCCTGAAGAGGTTCTTCCCCCTCCTCCAGCCCCCCCCCCCCCCCCACCCATCTGCCTTTGGCTCGTGAGTGTCATCTTTGTGCCGCCCTTTTCGTACAGTGTTTTACAGTGAGTGTTCCGTGTTGTTTTTTGGGAAGTGTTGCGAACGGCCATCATACTGTCGCTGGGTGTGCTTTCTATCCCTTGCGAACAGAAACCAGACTGTCGCCGTGATTTTTAATTGTGTGTGTACTATGTTACTCGTCTGATTCCCGTGTCTTTTATTAACATTGCCAACCCCTTTTGGTTTCTGTTTTAACTTTCCGCATTTTTCCGCCATTTTACATTTTACGTCACCGTTTTATCGCCTGTTTTTCTTGTTTCTTTTCTTCTTCCGTTTTTAAAATAAAAGTCTGTAGGCTGTAGAGCAGCGTACTAAGCTGCTGCCAGCCCGCCCCCTTCGGGGGAAATTGAAAATCAATAAAGGAAAAAAAAAACAAACCTGAAGAGGCAGTTCACGCCGAGCGCGCCCACTGGTGTCATCGCAGCCGCCGTGTCATCGTCCACCGCCGCCAGCGTACCGGAGCCATCCTCGCACGGCCTCTACTCGTCCTCGGACTCCGGTGACGGCAACGTGGACTCCGCGCCGCTCTTCATGAGACGCCTGGGGCTTGGTTTGGTGAAGTAGTATGGTTACTACAGACAGTATTGTTTGGAAGAATCTCTGATTTAGTTAGTGGTAGGCTTGGAGGACCAGTCCTACCTCACAAATATTGTTTTGTAAATTTTGAAGAAAGTCTTTAGTTTAAATAAAAACGCTATAACTCACACTCTGAGATTTTCCTATCCGCGAACGGCGGATATAGTAACTGTCTACACTTATCGGCACGCAGCCATGATAATTGTTCATAGACGTGAGCGGGATGATAGAAATGGCGTACGTCACAAATGTATCTCACAGAAGCATTCATCGCCAGTTCTAGCCTGCTTGCGGTTTCGTACGTACGTTCTTGGAGAATAGCAACACCGTAGTTAACTATGGGGAGTATAGCTCGCCCGGCTTGCAGCGCGGTCTAACGCGCTGATTCCCGTGCCGGAAGGCGTACCGGTCTCCGGCACGAGTCCACCTGGTGGATTAGTGTCTAGGTCCGTTGTGCTGGCCAGCCTGTGGATGGTTTTTTAAGACGGTTTTTCGTCTGTCTCGGCGAATGCGGGCTGGTTCTCCTTATTCTGCCTCACTTACACTATGTCGGCGATTGCTGCGCAAACACTGTCCCCACGTACGCGTACACCATAATTGCTCTACCACGAAAACATTGGAGTTACACTCGTCTGGAATAACCTTGGGTTCGGTGTGGGGGCGGCGGTGAGGTGGGTGGTCTGTTGTGGGGTTGTGAACCTCTCAGGGCTACGGCGGGACGAAGCCTCTCCGTCGTTTCTAGGTCCCAGGTTCAATACACAATACACACAATGGGGAGTATTAGTGACTCTAAGACCTTGTTTTTAAGGTTATTGAAAATCTTTTATCTTCTGCAATTCTGGAGAGAATCGTGTTGGTATTTACTAATATCATTCTGGTAAGAAATTCCACCTCATTTACAGATTACTTAACACTATCACGGTCAACATTTGATAAACTTAAATTATATTGCTTGGTAGAGGTAACTTTTACTCACGACAGGATCAGGATTAGAAGTGTTTGTTTCCATTGTGACAAAAGTAGTGTTGTAGAGCTGGGTTACTACAAGTTCTAGTTGCATGGTGTCAGTTTAGATATTCTGGGATCGGAATGCTACTCCTGTGTACTCCTGTGGAGTATGAGTTCTGTGGGTTAAGCGCTGCGGCACCTCTGTTGATTCTGGTCTCTGTTTATCTTTATATAATGGAGGTCACAATATTAGATTTTGGGCATCTCACAGAGAATATGTTGTAGTATTACGGGGCTGGATAGAAAGACACACATCAGGATGTTGCTTTTCATTCTTGCTGCCAGCTACAATGCCACTGCTAAACAAAAATGACGACTCTGTTGCCGGATTTTTCCATTCATCGAGCTGCCCGATTCACCCCGAGAGAGCGATAAACCCCACCTGGCTGATGTAGGTCAGTGCACCGTCGGGAAATCGATTCACACAAGGGTGTGAGCGACCCCACCACCTCCATCTCTGACTAACCTGTTGCGTACAGCAACAGGTCTGAGACAACCAGTGACGAGGACACCTTGCTGTGGCTAATGTCTCCTGCCTTGCGTGACCCCGCAAATGCTGATGTGAAACGGCTCCCTCTCTAGCTCTGTTGTTTCAGAGCTGAAGAGATCCTTGTTCGTATAATGTGCCTAGCAGAGAAGCATGTGCTGTCCTGGTCAGACTATGCCACATATTTCATGTAGAGAGCTATAAAAATATGTTAATGCTCACAGAGGAAGAGAACATGAAGCTTGGTAATGACTACCAGCACTGCATCACTATAAACGGTGAGTCACTAACTATTGCCACCTAGAATAACTCCGAAAGTATGATAGTAGCTGAAAAGTTTGTGGGACGAATGTTGCATGGGACAACGGGTGCCACAATATGACGTTGGTGTTTTGTTGCTAGGTGGGGTCGCGTCAGACATATGAAGGTCCACTTTGTTTTTTTAATGGGATGCTATAGTTTGGTAGTTTTTTTCTGACAGCGGGTATCGAGACGAATCCAATGATGTGTAACAGTAACGTCTTGGAAGGGCAACTAAGATCAAAAAAGTGGCATGAACGTCCATTTACAGAAGGTGCCAGAAGTGATGACCATTGGTATCAATGCAGTGCTGCAATCTTCTTATCATGGATTGAGGGGTATTCCTAATCACTTTGGCACTTATCAGAGTACATGCTCTGAGAATTATCTGTCGCATATCGTGCATATTGTAAATGTTCGCCGAGTACGGCGTATCAATCTAACTTTCCACTGACATGTAAACATCATTGGACGGTTTCCCAATAGAACACTAATAGGAACGGTAAGACTGGTATCGTCGAATCAAGCGACTGTGAATGATGTATTCCTTCGAAGAACAAATCGATATGCTTCTAATTTACGGAGAGTACCAACGAAATTCAGTGACAGCTAGAGACTTATACGCTGAAACATATCCTCAACGTACTCACGCTACACGTCGTAAATTTAAATATGTGTACGATAAATTGAGAATAACTGGATCTTTAACGCATCGGAAATATATCGGTCAAAGGAATGTTACTAACGAGGAAACAGAAATTGGTACTCTTGCCGCTGTGGTTCGAGGTCCTTGTGTTAGTTCGCGTTAAATCGCAAGGAGATCTGGCATGAGCCAGAGTATTGTTGTTCGTGTTCTGCATTGACATAAATATCATCCTTACCATATCAGTCTCCACCAAGAATTAAATGGTACGGATTGTATGCGTCGCACTGAATTCTGCCGATGGGCCTAAAGTCAGATTCAGAGGGATGACAAATTTATTAATTTGATTTTATTTACTGACGAGGCTACATCGATGAACCACAGAAATGTTAATTTGCATGACACGCATTATTGGGCAACTGAAAATCCGTGTTAGCTGCGGAAAGTTGCACACCAAAGACCATGGTCGGTGAATGTATGGTGTGGGATTGCGGACAGATTTATAGGCCCCCATTTCATCGAAGGAATTCTTAATGGTAGGAAGTGCACCACATTCCTGCAAGAAACATTAGGTCTGTTATTGGAAGAAATATCTTTAGGACCAAGGAAGAGAATGTGGTATCAACACGATGGGTGTCCGGCACATTTTTCGCTGATGGCTAGAAATGAGTTGCAGAGACAGTTCCCAAATCGTTGGATTGGACGCAGAGGAGATGAATCGTGGCCGGCTCGCTCGCCAGACTTGACGCCTCTGGATTTTTTCTTTAAAGACGTTCCAACGACACCTGAAGATATGCGAGAGAGAACTGTCAGAGCATGAGCTTTGATAAGTGCCGATGTGATAAGGAATACCACTCAATCCATGATAAGAAGATTGCAGCACTGCACTGATACCAATGGTCATCACTTCGAACACCTTCTTGAGGCGTAGCGCCTTCGCATCGCTCCTGTCACTTGTTAGGACGATATCATTATAGGCATGAGTCATCGACAGATGTCACCAGCTGACATGGACCTGAGTTACAGAGCTGCACGTAGTTGTACTAGTAGGCGGCAGAGGTCAGCAGTTGACGGACAGTGCTAGCAGTCGTAGTCAAAACAATGTTGTAAAGTTATGCTTGATTAATATTTAATGTATTTGCATAAATATAATTGTTTTATATGTATAGTAATTAGCAGTGTGAGTGTTGTATGAGTGAAGAAGAACAGAAGTAAATGAAAATTGTTTTGTTTACTCACGAAGTACCAGTTAAACTATACAGGAGATTTACTATAATTAAATGTGCAGTCAGTTTATGGTACTAATAAATTGTGAGTAGAACACAAATTAATCGGTAATTTCAGAAGGAGTAATTTTATATTTGATACTTTTCTAAATTTATTTATTTAGCAATTGCCATAGATTGGTTCAAATGGCTCTGAGCACTATGGGACTCAACGGCTATGGTCATCAGTCCCCTAGAACTTAGAACTACTTAAACAAAACTAACCTAAGACCATCACACAACACCCAGTCATCACGAGGCAGAGAAAATCCTTGATCCCGCCAGGAATGGACCCCGGGAACCCGGGCGCGGGAAGCGAGAACGCTACCGCACGACCACGAGGTGCGCACTGTTGCCATAGAAAGAAATGTATGGTTGGTCATTGAAGTAAAGCGCGGGTTAGTGCGGGATAATACAGCAACCTGATTTGCTGTTTGTGATACGTTACACGAATCTCCTGCCGCAATGATTGACTGAGAACTCGATGGTTTGCTCTGCGGCAGCACGGTGGTAGACGGCAGTGCCAGACCCCCATTCGTGTACTCGTGGTGGGAAGCCACCAAACGTCGACTAGTTTAAATCGGACTATAGCGGCAGCCACCAGCAGCGCTTCACCCTGTAGGAGACAGTAGTGCCACATAGGTATTGACAAGCCAATGGGCAGTGGTAAGGCGTCTATAAACTTGGAAGTAACTTCTGAAGGTATTTGCCGAGGTGTTTCCACTGGAGTAGCGACGTGAAATAGACTAGTGATACAACATATGATCAAAAGTATCCGGACACCCCCAAAATCATACGTTTTTCATATCAGCTATATTGTGCTGCCACCTACTGCCAGGTACCCCATATCGGCGACCTGAGTAGTCATTAGACATCGTGAGAGAGCAGAATGGGGCGCACCGCGCAACTCACGGACTTCGAGCGTGGTCATGTGATTAGATGTCACTTGGATCAAAACTCTGTACGCGAGATGACCAGACTCCTAAACATCCCTAGGTCCACTGTTTCGGATGTGATAGTGACGTGGAAACGTGAAGGGACACGTACAGCACAAAACCGTACAGGCCGACCTCGTCTGTTCACTGATAGAGATCGCCGACAGTTGGAGAGGGTCGTAATGTGTTATAGGCAGACATCTTTCCAGACCATCACACAGGAATTCCAAACTGCATCAGGATTCACTGCAAGTAGTATGACAATTGGGCGGGAAGTGAGAAAACTTTGATTTCATGGACTAGCCGCTTCTCTTAAGCCGCACATCACACCCGTAAATGCCGAACGTAATCATTGGACGACTGAACAGTGAAAAAATGTTGTATTTAGTGACGAATCACGGTACATAATGTGGCGATCTGATGACAGGTTGTGTGTATGGCGAATGCCCGGTGAACGTCATCTGCCAGCGTGTGTAGTGCCAACAGTGAAATTTGGAGGCGGTGGCGTTATGGTGTGGTCGTATTTTTCACGGAGGGGCTTGCACTTCTTGTTGTTTTGCGTGGCACTATAACAGCACAGGCCTACAATGATGTTTCAAGCACCTTATTGCTTCCCACTGTTGAAGAGCAATTCGGGGATAGCGATTGAATCTTTCAACATGATAGAGCACCTGTTAGTAACGCACGGCCTGTGGCGAAGTGGTTACACGACAATAACATGTCTGTAATGGACTGCCCTGCACAGACCCCTGACCTGAATCCAATAGAACACCTTTGGGATGTTTTGGAACGCTGACTTCGTGCCAGGCCTCACCGACGGATCTCAATACCTCTCCACAGTGCAGCACTCCGTGAAGAACGGGCTGCCATTCCCCAAGATACCTTCCAGTACCTGACTGAACGTGTGTCTGCGGGAGTGGAAGCTGTCATCAAGTCTAAGAGTCTAAGAGTAATATTGAATTCCAGCATTACCGATGGAGGGCGCCACGAATTTTCATTTTCTACTAGTGAGGTCGCTGATATGGAGTACCTGGCAGCAGGTGGCAGCGCACTACACCTAATATGAAAAACGTATTATTTGGGGATGTCCGGACACTTTTGAAATGGTTCAAATGACTCTGAGGACTACGGGACTTAACATCTTAGGTCATCAGTCCCCTAGAACTACTTAAACCTAACTAACCTAAGGACATCACACACATCCATACCCCAGGCAGGATTCGAACCTGTAACCGTAGCAGTCGCGCGGTTCCGGACTGAAGCGCCTAGAACCGCACAGCCACCGCGGCCGGCGACACGTTTGATCACATAGTGTAGTAAGAGTAGAATTGGTCGGCCAGTAGAGCTCTATGAGTTCGAATGTGGACTAGTCATTGCATGTCAATTGCGTAAGAAATCTATTGGGTAGATTTCAACCTTTTTAAAGCTGCCCAAGTCAATTGTTGCTGATATTATGACGAAGGGGAAGCGCAAAGGAACAGCCACAGCTAAACTAAGACCAGCCTGACCATATGTGCTGACGGATAGGGACCGTGGAGCATTGCGGTGGGTGGTCGTAAAAATTCGCACGAAATCCACAGAATGAATCACCCCTGATTGTCGAAGTTCTACCAGCAGTGCAGCTAGCATAATGACTGTGCGTAGGGAATTAAAAAGGTAGGGGCACAATATTCTAGCAGCTCCTCATTAGCCAAACGTTTGTGCAGTCAGTGCCTTGCATACGTTGAGATAGAGTAAAGAGTTACGCTACTGATCGGTGGTTGACTGGAACTGAGTAATTGGGGGTGCTGAATCACGCTATACCCTGTGGCAATCAGATGGAAGAATTTGGGTTTGGAGAATGCCTGGAGAACTTTAGCCCACCAAGTTAGCCGATGGCGCTAACGCGCAGCTTCCTGGACTCTGATAGGTGCGCCGGCCCCGGATAGAATCCGCCCGGCGGGTTAACTACGAAGGCCAGTGTGCCGGCCAGCCTGGATGTGGTTTTTAGGCGGTCTTTCACATCCAACTAGGCGAATACTGGGCTGGTCCTCATGTACTGCCTCAGTTACACAACTCGCAGACATTTGGAAACGTTCGCACTCTTTCACGGCTTCCACTAGACACAGACAGCTGGGGTACACTAATTCCGTCCCACGGGGTTTGCAGTGGCGACAGGAAGGGCATCTGGCCACCCCTTAAACACGCCAAACCCGACCATAACCATGCCGACCTTTCGAGAACTGCTGCACAAAGGAAAAGAAGAAGAGAATGTCTGGAGAACTTTGCCTACCATCATGCGTAGCGCTAACAGTGAAGTACACAGGGGGTGGTTTTTTTTCAGAGTGGGGATGTTTTTCATGATTTGAGAGTGGGCTTCTTACTGTGCTTAAGAACACGCTAAATGCGAAAGGATTCGAACACATTTTACAGTATTTTGTACTGTGTGCAGTAGAGGAACAATTCGGAGAAACTGATTGTTTGAATCATCATGAAAATGAACCCTTTCGTACGGCAGCATCTGTGAGGCAATGGTTTTTGGACAATAAAATTCCTCACATGGACTTGTCTGCTCGGAGTCCTGACCTGACCTGAACCCAGTGGAACACCATTCGGATGGGACAGAACGTTGACTTTGCTCCATACCCTCAGCGTTCCCAACAGAGTTCAACCCGTCATAAAGAATAATGTAGTAAACACCCCATATTAATACCCCCTAATAGTTGCCCAGATAGTCCGCCGCTCGTGGTCGTGCGGCAAGGTTCTCACTTCCCAAGCCCGAGTTCCCGGATTCGATTCCCGGCGGGGTCATGGATTTTCTCTGCCTCGTGATGACTGGGTGTTGTGTGCTGTCCTTAGGTTAGTTAGGTTTAAGTAGTTCTAAGTTCTAGGGGACTGATGACCACAGATGTTAAGTCCCATAGTGCTCAGAGCCATTTGAACCAAGTTGCCCAGATACTTTTGATCAGATAGTGTACGAGTTACCTACAATGGCCTCAACAGACAGCGAAGTCTATAATCCTACCACTACTATTGTAATTTAGTATGATTTTACCTAAATAACAGAAAACACTTTCTCTATCTTTCCACGTATAGCCCTCTTACTAAATTTAGTTTCTATATATATGGGAGGCTAGTCCTGTTAATAGGAAAAGCTAATCAACAGAGTTACTCTTTTTACAGGATTTGACCGTGTGTTATATGTAGAGAAAAGTAAATCAGACTATTCAATTCTTTTCTTAAGATCTTACCCAGCGGTTAAAAAAAAACGCAGTATGAATAGTATTATATTGAAGCTAGGACAACTCAGCTCCAAGTTCATTTGGTGTTTTAAAACATGTACTAACCGTCGCCAGCCTATCCAGGTAATGAAACAGTGAAGTATTGGAAAAGCAGAAGTATGAATTTTGCCTATTTTCTTGCTATTGTTTAAGTTGCTTCTTCAAATAAATATTACTCCACTTAAACAATGTTGGACTACACCCTTATACATTACGTTTTTGAAAGAGAAAAAGCCCGGTAGATAACTTCCAGGAAGCTAAAAAAATTGGCCAGTGGGGACCTTTAGAAAAGCACTTTCCATAATCAACAAACTCAAATACTAAAATACTTAGACACTAAGCACAAACGTTTTATACAGAACATTTCACTTCACGAAGACCTCGTGCTTACTGGAACTTACTTTCAAAACCTATTATTCTTTGAACTGACTCTGTATAGTCATTTAACAGATTCTACTAACTTGGTTTCACTCTCATTGAATTGTACGTAAGCAAACTTTTATTATAACACTTTGCAATAGTTAAGAAAACTTTGTTATTATTAACACAAAAACAAGATAAATGGTGCCTCTTTATATTAACTTGGAAATTCATAAGTCTGTAAAAAAAAAAAAAAAGGATACTCTGATTAATCAAACACCAGGAAGGGACCCTATATACGTGTGTGATTAGGATGAAATAACAGGGTGAACCAGTTTCTTTAAAGTTGAAACACAGTTTAAATAATTGGTCCACGCTGTACAAAAGTAAAATTTGAAGAAAAAATCTTATCTGTTGGCTACAGGCTTGGGTGTGGCGGACAATTACGAGGGCAGTTCAATAAGTAATGCAACACATATTTTTTCTCGGCCAATTTTGGTTGAAAAAACCGAAAATTTCTTGTGGAATATTTTCAAACATTCCCGCTTCGTCTCGTATAGTTTCATTGACTTCCGACAGGTGGCAGCGCTGTACGGAGCTGTTACAATGGCGTCTGTAACGGATGTGCGTTGCAAACAACGGGCAGTGATCGAGTTTCTTTTGGCGGAAAACCAGGGCATCTCAGATATTCATAGGCGCTTGCAGAATGTCTACGGTGATCTAGCAGTGGACAAAAGCACGGTGAGTCGTTGGGCAAAGCGTGTGTCATTATCGCCGCAAGGTCAAGCAAGAGTGTCTGATCTCCCGCGTGCGGGCCGGCCGTGCACAGCTGTGACTCCTGCAATGGCGGAGCGTGCGAACACACTCGTTCGAGATGATCGACGGATCACCATCAAACAACTCAGTGCTCAACTTGACATCTCTGTTGGTAGTGCTGTCACAATTGTTCACCAGTTGGGATATTCAAAGGTTTGTTCCCGCTGGGTCCCTAGTTGTCTAATCGAACACCATAAAGAGCAAAGGAGAACCATCTGTGCGGAATTGTGTGCTCATCATGTGGCTGAGGGTGACAATTTCTTGTCAAAGATTGTTACAGGCGATGAAACATGGGTTCATCACTTCGAACCTGAAACACAACGGCAATCAATGGAGTGGCGCCACACCCACTCCCCTACCAAGAAAAAGTTTAAAGCCATACCCTCAGCCGGTAAAGTCATGGTTACAGTCTTCTGGGACGCTGAAGGGGTTATTCTGTTCGATGTCCTTCCCCATGGTCAAACGATAAACTCTGAAGTGTATTGTGCTACTCTTCAGAAATTGAAGAAACGACTTCTCCTTCTTCATGACAACGCAAGACCTCACACAAGTCTTCGCACCCGAGAGGAGCTCACAAAACTTCAGTGGAGTGTTCTTCCTCATGCACCCTACAGCCCCGATCTCGCACCGTCGGATTTCCATATGTTTGGCCCAATGAAGGACGCAATCCGTGGGAGGCACTACGCGGATGATGAAGAAGTTATTGATGCAGTACGACGTTGGCTCCGACATCGACCAGTGGAATGGTACCGTGCAGGCATACAGGCCCTCATTTCAAGGTAGCGTAAGGCCGTAGCATTGAATGGAGATTACGTTGAAAAATAGTGTTGTGTAGCTAAAAGATTGGAGAATAACCTGGTGTCTTTCAATGCTGAATAAAACAACCCCTGTTTCAGAAAAAAAATGTGTTGCATTACTTATTGAACTGCCCTCGTATGACGGCTACACTACCCACAGTACGGCCTGCAAGTATCTTCCTGTATGGGCTCAGTTTCTCTTCTTGGCGTCGTTCAATTTTACATACAATAGCCCAACAACTCGCAGCTATGACGTAAGCCTTTTGAAGTCTTCATCCGAAGCATTTTTGTGCAAATTTGCAGGCAAAGCTTCTCCTGCTCCAAAAGGGTGTTGCCTCAATCGCTGCTGCCAGAGACTGTATTACTTACTTCGTGCGCTTGCTGTAGGCAGCGCGTCAATCCGTCCTTACCACCTTTTCCACTCCTCAGAGTCATTTTCGTTTCAAACAAAAGCACACTGGCCTTTACATAACACCTATCTCTTACATTGTCCTTAGCGTGACCATTTCTTACAATTGTCAAATTTACATCAACATGAATAGTTTATACACACAAATATTTTTAAATGCAAATGTTATCAGAAAATTATTTAAGGTAAAAAAAAATTTAAATAGTATTTTACATACATTAGTCACATACAACGCAAAGAACTTCAATCTCCAGTATACATAAAATATAGTACCAGTATGCTAAAATTTGAACCATAAACAGATACTGTTACAAGTCCCCAACGAAACTGCAGCCGGCAGCAACCAAGTGTCCCGCAGCTCCTAAATGCGGATACAGTACGTTAATATTTTGTATTCTATATTAAAGTCTCGCAATTTGTTATTCTGCCAATACATGTCTGTTACTTTCCAAACCACATATAAGCTTTTCTGCATTCCTTGTCCCTTCAGCACCCTGCCATAAAGCTCCATATCTGCAAACACTCTACTCTAAAATAAATGATTCGTTTTAATAGCAATCTTCCCCATCACTGAGAATGGTACTGGCAGTATTAGACCGTTCGGCAATAGGCGTGACTGTATTATATGACATGGAGATACACTATACTGCCCATTAGTTCCTTTAACAACTGGAAATCGAAGAAAGATTCCGTCTCATGGTGTCTGGAAATGTCAGTTTGTACAATGATTAATCAAGGCTAACCATGGGAATGTACATGAACAGAAAAGGTCGATCATGCTGTAGTCGTAACCCTGACAAGAGCTGACATTTCACACGATGACTGAAATACAGTGCGCGCCAGATTTACATATCATCAGGTTTCTCTGGATAACAAAAATATATATTTTAAATGCAAGCTTACAAGTTTATATCTTCTGATATTTTCAGTGGCACGAGAAACCCGGAGCGATAGTGGAACTTAGCTAGCCTGTAGGTAGCAGTTGACTCCGGGTTGCCGATTCGTCTCCCGATTAAATCACGAAGTCGTTTTGTTCCATGATCAACATGAGATGCTCTTACTAATTCTCTGATTGCATACGATCTCACCACGAGACTTTGCAGACAAGGTTCATTGCGGTGGATACCTACTCCACGACCTGAACTTTAAATTCATCTGCCTTAAAAAGCCAATAAGAGCGCTCCTGACGGGTTCTGTTTAATAACTCGCTTCCAGAAATAAATGATACTGTAGCTATTGGTATTAATTTCATTTACAACCCTAACTGGACGTTACAAGAAGAAACCGTTCACTTTTACAGGTGAGTTCTGATGGAACTCTGCACATCTGTTAGATTTCCATCGCCTGGGTGGCCCTAATCGTCTACGTATCTTTACGTTCGTGGTTTTGTACTTCACAGTAAGAGACTGCTTAACGATTACCATATTATTAGCGAAAGTTAACAATTGCGAATTAGAGGAATTACATGGTACTAAGATCACCCTAAAATACTTTCATACTGGGTGGTTATAATTAAAGTTTAACTTTCAAACCGCTGTAGAAATAACACCACTGGTCACAATGACATAAAATTGCAACGGAATATTATGGGAGAGGGAGAAAACGTATGAAAACTAAAACTAAACTCCTTCCACACAGGCCAAGAAGGCCCAAAGGTACCGACTGGCCGCCGTTTCATCTTCAGCCCTCAGGCGTCACTGGATGTGGACATGGAGGGGCATGTGGTCAGCACACCGCTCTCCCGGCCATATGTCAGTTTCCGAGACCGGAGCCGCTACTTCTCAATCAAGTAGCTCCTCTGTTTGCCTCACAAGGGCCGAGTGCAGCCCGTGTGTCAACAGCGCTCGACAGACCGGATGGTCACCCATCCAAGTGCTAGCCCATCCCGACAGTGCTTAACTTCGGTGATCTGACGGGAACCGGTGTTACCACTGCGGCAAGGCGCAGAAAATGTGTAACAAAAGAAAAATAAATTGTGACAAAATGAAGCAATAGATGGCGCTGAAAGCATCATAATTTTATAGTGATCGACTACAAATGACAAATGAATCATACAGCAATGCCCAAGGTGTAAGTTTGGCGTTAAACAAATCAGTGTGCATGGGTGTACGGGTGTGATGCTGTTAGTTACGTAAGCCCATCCACCACGGCAAGGCCATATCACATCGGATGGGAAAAATAAGTTTTTAACTGTCCTGAAGCCAAAAACCGCATAAAAATCATCAATGAAAATCAAATCGGATTATTAATTTCCGTGTGACTGGTGCAAAACATGTTCAGTTATTAATTTCCGTGTGACTGGTGGAAAACAAGTTCAGTATACTGTCCACAGTTTTCTGCAACAAGCTGAAATCGAGAAACAGCATCTTCCACAAATGATCGAAGTGTTTCCGGGATCACGTTCAGAATGCGCTGCGCAATGCGTGCCTTCAATGCAGCTAATTTTTCAATCGGAACTCTGAACACAACATCTCTCAGACAGCCTCACAGACAGAAGTCACACGGATTAAGATCAGGTGATCGGCACGCCCGGGCTGTAGGGAAATGGCGGCTGATAATTCTAGCATCTGCGAAATCGCGCTTCAGCAGCTGATTAACTGAATTTGCAATGTGCAGAGGTGCTCCATCTTGTACAAACATGATCCCATCCACACATCCACGCTGTTTGAGAGGTGGAATGACGTGGTTGGGCAAAAGACATTCATAGCGCTTACCAGTGACGGTATAGGTAACACGATCGGAAGCACCTGTCTCTTCGAAAAAATGTGGCCCTATGATAAATGATGCCGTAAACGCGCACCACACAGTGACCTTTTCAGGATGAAGTGGTACTGGTTGATTTGCGTGTGATTTTTCCGTTGCCCATATTCGACAATTCAGCGTATTGACGTATCGTGTCACATGGAAGTGGGCTTCGTCTGTCCACAAAATCTCCCACGGCCAATCATTGTCCACTTCCATGGGAGCAGGAAATTCTAAAGCCAATGTCTCTCTTGCTGGTTGGTCAACAGGGAGCAACTCGTGCACATGGGTAATTTTGAATGGATAGCAAAAAAGAATGTTCATAGGATTTTACGCACCGTGCTCACGGGTATGTGCAATTTTCGGGCAATTCTCCGTGCACTACACGTTTGTACCCCACCACTCGTCTCCTCCTGCATTGCTGTCGCCACTGCTTCCACTGACGTCGAACAAATTCATTTCCTCCCTCTACCAGGCTGCACACCAAAAGAACCCGTCTTTTCGAATTTACGAATCAGTTTCTCCAGACGCACGGCAGTCATAGGACCAACGCCCTTTTCAAACTCTTTAGCGTCCGAAACTTCTGCAGAGCGACGTATGCACAGTCATCATTCTTGTAATACAACTTTACAAGCAGAACGCGACCCTGCATTGAAACTGTCACGGCGAACGTCCCAGAAGCTAAAGGAGGAAAAACCGTGTGCAATGGGTCGTGCGCATGACAGATGTTTTCATTTGCATAGTCTGACACGTACAGCGCCATCTATTGATCAATTTTCACACTGTTTTTTCTTCTGGCGTACGTTTCCTCCATTCTCCGAAAATATTCCGTTGCAATTTGACGTCATTCAGACCAGTGGTTTTATTTCTACAGCGTTTTGAAAGTTTAGCTTTAATTATAATCATCCTGTACACTCCAAGAGAAAAAAAATGGGCACCTCGAAGGAGTTATCCGAATGGGCCGGAAATCGCTAGATGAGTTTTACATATACACAAAAACAAATAATTACAGTTTCAGAAAAATTTGGTGATTTATACATGAGAATGATCTCTACAAGTTGATGAAGTCAATAATGTGTTGGTCCAGCTCTGATCCTTATGCTGTTAGTTATTCTACTTGGCACTGACTGATGAAATTGTTGGATTTCCTACTGATGGATATCGAGCCAAATTCTATCCAACTGGCGCGTTAGATCGCTAAATTTCCGAGCTGGTTGGAGGGCTCTAGGGGGGCTGCCTATAAAGTTCCAAACTTTCTAAACTTGGGAGAGATCCAGCAAACTTTCTGGTGAAGGTACGGTGCAGAAACACGAAGACAAGCAGTAGAAACTCTCGCCTTATGCGGATGGTCATTACGTACCTGAAATGTAATCCCAGGATAGTTTGCCATAAAGGGCAACATAATTGAACATCGAATATCGCCGACGTACCGCTATACTGTGAGAATGCAGCGGATAAAAACCAAAGGGGTCCTGCTGCGAAAAGAAATGGCCACGGGGTGGGCGGCAAACACATTGGTATCCCACCGCTATCCAGGGTATCTCCAGACACATATTCGGCCTATAATCTCTTTGACTGGAGTATAAATGTCTTTACTGTGAATCCCGCTTCGAACTGACAAGTGAAGACGTGTCTGCAGTCAGGATTGATGGTCTGGGGTGCGATTCCTTTCCGTAGCAGGATCCTTTTGGTTGCCATCCGCGTCCTTACAGCACAGCGGTACGTCGACGATATTCTACGCCCCGTTTTGTTGTCCTTCATGGCAAGCAATCCTTGGCTTACATTTCAGCAAGATAAGGTCCACCCGCACACGGCGAGAGTTTTTCTACCTATTGTCTTCGTGCTTAGCAAAGCCTACCTCGGCCATCAAGATCCCAGGATCGCTCCTTAACTGAGAACGCTTGGAACATTATGGGCAGGGCCCTCCGTACAGCTTGGGATTTTGACGATCTAACGCGCCAGTTGGACAGAATTTGGAACTATGTCCTGCAGGTCATCCAACAACTTTACCAATCAATGCCAAGCCGAATAACTGTTTGCAGAAGGGCTATAGGTGGGCTAACGTGTTGCTGACTTGCTCAGTTTGTGAAGCTCTTTCTCCTCAATAAAGCATCCATTTTTTCTGAAGTGGTAATCATTGGTTTGTCTGTACATGTACATCACATCTAGCGATTTCCGTCCCATTCGATAATTCTTTCGTGGTGCGTCGCTTTTTTTGTCTTATAGTGTATTACCTGATTTCTGTTCGTCTTTCGTCTCGGGAACATTTTGATAAGGTTTATTAAAATTTTAGCACTAATTAATTAATAGCTTACTCTTTGAACAAAATATCAGACTTCCATTCAACTCCGTGTACCTGTACCTTGGCAGCACAATAGCAGTAAAATACAAGGGACAGGTAAAATAATGTTAACACCGGTACTTACTTGGGAATGGTTTATTAATAAGGGGTTGGACCTCCATTTCCCTGTAATACAGCTGCGATTCTTCTTGCTTTACTGGCATATAATGATTGTATAGTTTCTAGTGGAATGTTATGCCACTCTTCAATCAGAACCTCTTCTAACTCCCGTAGTGACGAGGGAGGCGGAAATATGCTCCGGAGTCTGCGCTCCGATATCGTCCACAAGAGTTCGATGATGTTCAAGTCCGGGGACTGTACTGGCGAGGAAAGAAGCTGCAGTTCAGTTTCATGCTCCTCATACCACGACTGTACTGTCTTGGCTGTTTGAAAGGGTGCGGGACAACATTTGAATCATGAGGTGCACCTGATCACCTAAGATGTTCATATAATCGTTGGCTGTAACACTGCCTTTGAGAGTAATGATGGGACCAGCAGAATACCATGATGTGGCTGCCCACACCACCACACTTCCACCTCGATGCTTAACCGCCGGACTCATGCGATCACGGTCGTAGCGCTTCTTTTGGCGTTCTCCAGACGTAAACCCGGCCCGGTGTTGGACGAAAACGTTGACTCGTCGGAGTATATGACGTGTTTCCATTGATCAGCCGTCCAGAATTTATACTAGTGACACTATGTTTTACGCTTCTTTGCGTTGGTTGTCGTCACTAATGGGTTAGATGTAGCAGCCCGTCCGTGAATGTTCGCTTTATGGAGTTTTCGGCGGACAGTTTTGATAAATACGGGGTCTGACAGATGGCTATTGAGCTCTGAAGTCATTTTAGCCGCCGTAGTTTTGTACTGTTTTTACACAATTCGTGTTAGCGTACGACAATCTCTATCATTTAGTTTTGGATTGAGGCCACTATTACGTTTACACGGTAATGTCTTTAAGTGTTTTATTTAGGCTGTCATGACTGTTGAAACAGTTGCTCTTAAAACATTCAATAAGTTGGCTGTCTTTGTTACTGATGCTTCAGCTAATCGAGCCTCGACAGCCAACCCTCTACGGAGCTCTATTAGGTCTTTCATTGCACGTCGTCCTCGGCCTCTGAATGCAAATACGAAGTATGCACTGTTCGTCAACAACCTGCACTGATTCCTAGTCCGTACTGAACACTCAAAGCCCGGCGCGACACGTGCCTTACCTGCGTTGTTGGCCGTCAAACACAACTATCCCATTACTACCACTGTTCACATTAATTTGCTTATCCCCTGTACGCACGTCTTTTGGTGTCACACTACAGACTGCTATATTAACGAACGCCAGCAGCATTTGCGGCATGGAATAGTATATTGTTTCATTATGCTATTTTCATCAGTATAATAGGTACACAGGGTGGTCCATTGATAGTGACCGGGCCAAATATATCACGAAATAAGCGTCAAACGAAAAAACTACAAAGAACGAAACTTACCTAGCTTGAAGGGGCAAATCAGATGGCGCTATTGTTGGCCCGCTAGATGGCGCTGCTATAGGCTAAACGGATATCAACTGAGTTTTTTTAAATAGGAACCCCCATTTTTTATTACATATTCGTGTAGTACGTTGCATGGGGACTTAATTAAAATAAAATGCAAATAATATTTTAAATTTTTTGCTTTAGTAGCTGTCTGTCCGATTACGATCTCTCGTAAACGGTTGGCCCTGACTAGTATTATTACGCAATCTGACTGCATAGAACTACAACAAAGAATGAAATGGAAATTTTCATTAACACAATTAATTAATTAAATCCCCAGCAACTATAAAACCTACGAAACCAAAGCACAAGTGTAACTGTTCTGTGTGTGGAAGTATGACTCAACGTACGCATCTGGCACGGTTCTTCTTCAACAACACAAGAAATTTTAAATATCATTATACTGAATTAATTAAAGGAAATAGAAATACCATAATTACTCAAGAAAACCAGAATTGCACTCTAATCCAAGAACACAAGCCAGATGCTTTGTTGACTGAACCTGTAATGACGCATTATTTAAGACACTGAAATAATGAAAAAAAACACATAATATTTTACCTTCATATATATTGACGAAAAGCACTCTGATCATTACAGTATTTCCATTCGAACCATCTGCTGTCTATCCCATCAAACAACTGCATAAAACATGGAACAGGCACTTCTTACTACAACATCTCGACAAGCACTGCCCACTAGTACATTTCAATACGAACTGACTACTACGAGTCCTCGACAAGCACTGCCCACTACGACATCTCAATAATCACTGCCAGTGGAGGCGGCGGAACAATACTCTCTAGCGCGATCTCTGGCGCTGTGGCTCAGTGTAGCCACCTTTCAACGTATACAAATATGAATGTTTTAGTTGGACCACTTTTTTAGCTTTGTGATAGATGTCGCTGTAGTAGTCACAAACGTATAAGTACGTGGTATCATGTAACATTGGGCCAGTGCGGACGGTATTTGCTTCGCGATACATTACCCGTGTTAAAATGGAGCGTTTATCAATTGCGGAAAAGGTCGATATCGTGTTGATGTATGGCTATTGTGATCAAAATGCCCAACGGGGGTGTGCCATATATGCTGCCCGGTATCATGGACTACATCATCCAAGTGTCCGGGGCGTTCGCCGGATAGTTAAGTTATTTAAGAAAACAGGAAATGTTCAGCCACATGTGAAACGTAAACCACGACCTACAAGAAACGATGATGCCCAAGTACGTGTTTTAGCTGCTGTCGCGGCTAATCCGCACATCAGTAGCAGACAAATTGTGCGAGAATCGGGAATCTCAAAAACCTCAGCGTTGAGAATGCTACATCAACATCGATGGCACCCGTACCATATTTCTATGCACCATGAATTGCATGGCGATGACTTTGAACGTCGTGTACAGTTCTGCCACTGGGCACAAGAGAAATTACGGGACGATGACAGAGTTTTTGCACGCATTCTATTTAGCGACGAAGCGTTATTCACCAACAGCGGTAACGTAAACGGGCATAATATGCACATTTGGGCAATGGAAAATCCACGATGGCTCCGACAAGTGGAACATCAGCGACCTTGGCGGGTTAATGTATGGTGCGGCATTATGGGAGGAAGGATAATGGGCCCCCATTTTATCGATGGCAATCTAAATGGTGCAATATATACTGATTTGCTACGTAATGTTCTACCGATGTTACTACAAGATGTTTCACTGCATGACAGAAAGGCGATGTACTTCCAACATGATGGATGTCCGCCACACAGCTCACGTGCGATTGACGCGGTACTGAATAGCATATTTCATGACAGGTGGATAGGTCGTCAAAGCACCATACCATGAGCCGCACGTTCACCGGATCTGACGTCCCCGGATTTCTTTCTGTGGGGAAAGTTAAAGGATTTTTGCTATCGTGATCCACCGACAACGCCTGACAACATTCGTCAGCGCATTTTCAATGCATGTGCGAACATAACGGAAGGCGAACTACTCGCTGTTGAGAGGAATGTCGTTACACGTACAACCAAATGCATTGAGGTTGACGGACATCATTTTGAGAATTTATTGCATTAATGTGGTATTTACAGCTAATCACGCTCTAAGACCATGCGTTCTCAGAAATGATAAGTTGACAAAGGTACATGTATCACATTGGAACAACCGAAATAAAATGTTCTAACGTACCTACGTTCTGTATTTCAATTTCAAAAAACCTACCTGTTACCAACTGTTCGTCTAAAATTGTGAGCTATATGTTTATGACTATTACAGCGCCATCTATCACAAAGCGAAAAAAGTGGTCCAACTAAAACATTCATATTTCTTTACGTACTACACGAATATGTAATAAAAAATGGGGGTTCCTATTTAAAATAAGTTGATATCCGTTTGACCTATGGCAGCGCCATCTAGCGGGCCAACCATAACGCCATCTGGTTTGCCCCTTTAAGCTAGACAAGTTTCGTTCTGTGTAGTTTTTTCGCTTGACGCTTATTTCGTGAGATATTTGGGTCGGTCACGATCAATGGACCACCCTATATATGTTCATTCGACTACGACGAAACAATGTTCATGAGAGTTTTTGTTTCAGCTCTGTATTTCCTGTTATATATATTTAAGTATGATGGACAGTGGCCCGCATCTCGTGGTCGTGCGGTAGCGTTCTCGCTCCCCACGCCCGGGTTCCCGGGTTCGATTCCCTGCGGGGTCAGGGAGTTTCCCTGCCTCGTGGTGGCTGGGTGTTGTGTGCTGTCCTTAGGTTAGTTAGGGTTAAGTAGTCCTAAGTTCTAGGGGACTTATGACCACAGCAGTTGAGTCCCATAGTGCTCAGAGCCATTTGAACCATTTTTTTGATGGACAGTGTGACGTAATGTAGGGTTGGCATAAGATGTGGAAAAAATGAAAGTGTACGTTATTTTGTCACGTTACGAATCATACCACCATACATACCGCGCTTCATTTATCTGCTTTCCGCAAGCAATTACAGTTCTGGACATTGCAATCCTAACACCATGAAGGCGGCACGCAGTGAACTTCAAATTGGTGTGGATTATGTGGGATCCTGCCCACTCATCTCTTATGCGGTGCCTAAAGGATGCTGCTTTCTCGTATAGCTATACAACAATTCAAGAAAATCACATTAATAGTTTTTATTACCATAAAGTAGATTGACAATACTTAACTTGGATTTACAAGAACGCGTCGCAAGCAATTGGCGACCTGCAAACAATCAGTGTCCTTTGCTATATATAATGTCCGTGCCAAAAGCCTTCTGGAAATCTAGGAATATGTAATGTATTTGAGAGCCCATGTCAATAGCACTCATTGATTGCTTCGTGTGAATAAAGCGTCAGTTGTGTTTCACAAGAATGGTATTTTCTGAATCTGTGACATGTTTCGATAGATTTCTTCGAGGTAATTCATAATATTCGAACGCAATACATGTTCCAAAATCCTACTGCAAATTGATGTCAGTGATACGAGTCTGTAATTCAGTTGATTAAACATATTTTCCTTTTTTGAGTATTGGCTTGACCGGAGTAAGTTTGCACTCTTTAGGTACGAACCTATCGTCAAGTAAGCAGTTATATATGACTGCTATGTATGTAATATCAGTATACTCTGAAAGGAACATAACTGGTATACAGACTTGGCCGGCAGACTTGCCTTCATTATGTGATTTCAGGTACTTTTCTACATCGAGGATATCGACTTCTAATTTTTGCAACTGCACTTCACTAGAATGCCGGAATATTTATTTCTCCTTCTTTGGTGAAGGAATTTCAGAAAACCGTGCCCAGTAACTCCTCCTTAGTTGCAGTCACCGGTCCCAATACCATTGTTAATGCGCAGTAATGGTAATGATCTTGCCTTGGCGCTGGTACACTTTACATTAAAATCTCTTTCGATTTTCTGCCAGATCTCGAGACAGATTCGTGGTGGAAACTATTAAAAGCATCTTACATTGAGGTAGGCACTAGAGTTCGAGGTTCTGTAAAAAATCACCATTCTTAGAGATTTTGTCTCCTTTTAAATCTTCCTACCGGTTTTCGTTGCTTCTGGAGGAGTCTTCTGACCAGTTTTGTGTACCATGCGGTATCAGTCCGTCGTTTATAAAATTATTTTATAGAAATCTCTCAGTTGCTGTCAATACTACTTCTTTGAATACAAGACACGTCTAGTTTACACATACGTAATTGGTTTGTAAAGAGTGAAGACTGTCCCTTACGAGGGCGTCAAACGAATTTTTATCTGCTTTTTTCGAAATAGATACTGAGAGCCATTCAGGATGCCAACGGCCCCAAATAACTAGTGCCCGAGAGGACAACTATTTTTCTATCGCCCGTGCAGGATCGTACTGCCTTGTGACATGCTTTGAGTCAGGCAGTGGGCAAGAACACAAGTATCAGCACCGACAACTCCACGATATCTGGAGCAGCACGGACTGTCAGCATTGTTACAGCTTCCCTTGATGCTCTTGAAGAGAGAGGCACGTTGACATGGTGTGGCCAGAGGCAAAACTGGACGCAGGCGAGGCACAATGTCATCATTCTAGATGAGTCTCGGTTCTGTGTATATCACGTTAGACGTGTGCTTGTGGAAACCTCCGATTAGAACGAACGTTGCCATATTGCATTCGTTATCGTCATATGCGCCTAATACCTAGCGTGGTGGTATGGAGTAACACTGGATACACTACATGATTTACTGTGGTTTGCATAGTTTGTAATGTGGTTCAGTGGGCGCTATATTTGTGATATTTTGACGCCAGTGGCTTTGCCTTAATGTTGCCCATGATTTACTGACCTACTTATATCGCTCCTGTCTAGAGCCTGTGTATCGTAAGAATGATTCATGTGTGCACAATGACAAATGGTCTGAAGCGGATTCTGTCGAGTACTTAGTTCTTATTTTCATCCACCGGAGTACAGTAGCGGACAGAGACATTCAAGAAATAGGTCAGGATAATGTTTTTGCGAGTTGTTCTGTTAATTTCTTGAAGGTTTTTTTTGTTTATTTATGTTTGTACAGCTTTGTATATGCTTTTAGTAGTGTGAATGATGCGTGAATGTGGTCTAAAGGCCGGCCGGAGTGGCCGAGCGGTTCTAGGCGCTACAGTCTGAAACCGCGCAACCGCTACGGTCGCAGGTTCGAATCCTGCCTCGGGCATGGATGTGTATGATGTCCTTAGTTTAGGTAGGTTTAAGTAGTTCTGAGTTCTAGGGGACTGATGACCTCAGAAGTTAAGTCCAATAGTGCTCAGAGCCATTTGAACCATTTTTTGTGGTGTAAAGTAAATATGTAGAGCATTGTTCTACTAATGAACGTTGTAGTGTGAGAAACTTGTAAGGCAGTGTGAATGCAGACGTCAGGGAATATTCTATCATAACATGTTAAGTAAGTTTATCGTGCTAGGAAAGCTATTTCGAGTGCAAATGAAAATAGTTAATAACGTAAAGTATAAACAAAATATCAGAATTTTAATATTTATTTTGGGAAAAAGTATAGTTCGAAAGTGTTTTATTTGTTGATTGGTTAGTCACGAAAAGCGCGGACTAACGCGGGAGTATAATGTTTTTCTATTGGCCTTAAAGAAAACTGACCAATCAGAACGGAGTATTCTTCACTCGTCTGTTCTCTTGGAGATATAGAACGATTATAGCAGTCTAAACTAGTCGTATCCCTGCCTTTGAATGGTACGGTCGTGTGAAGTATGAGCTCCGAAGGAAGTTACAGTTTGCCGGTTTTAGTTGTACTACATGCCTCAAAAGTGCTTTAAAGTGCAGGCATATTTATTCCAGTGTTTTTTTTATAAAGTACTGATTTTTAAAGTAATTTTGGGTATGAGAAAAGACAGCAATTCCGCGTGGCATATTGAGCAGTTTGGTGACTAAAAACTTGAGTGCATTAGACACCGATAAACGAGCATTTTCATTTAACAACAATCCGTGCTTAGTAGCTGTTCAGATTTCGGGAAATACGTTACTATAAACTTAATAACGTGAATGAAAGGGTTTCTGGATGACTGTGTTAGGATTATCACGGCCTTGGCAGTGAACTTTTTATTCTCGACTTCAGAATATACCGAAGTTTTGCACTATTTCCAAAAATGGTTCAAATGGCTCTGAGCACTATGGGACTTAACATCTGAGGTTATCAGTCCCCTAGAGCTTAGAACTACTTAAACCTAACTAACATAAGGACATCACATACATCCATGCCCGAGGCAAGATTCGAACCTGCGACCGTGGCGGTTGCGCGGTTCCAGACTGAAGCGCCTAGAACAGCTAGGCTACAACGCCAGTATTTCCATCTTTCATTCAAAATTAAGATCTTTTCCCGATTTATTGAACAGTTACGTTGTATGCAACCTGGTGCGAGTTGCAGTTCGATAGGTTTCCGCTCGGCTTTCCTACCGGCGATTTGCTGCAACGAGGTGCAGGTAAATGGATGAAAGGTACCACCTATCGCACTACTTAGATACAGATGGTGCAAAACTGTTGGACTGGCTAGCACGTTCTCCACAGCTGTGACCCACTGAAGGTATCTGGTCATGGGTTTCTCAAAGACTGGCACACCATCACTCACCAGCCACTACGATTGATGAACCGTTGCACAGAGTCGAACTGACATGGAATGATGTACCTGTATCTGCCATAGAAGTTCAGTTAGAGTTGAAGCTATTGTTACCGTGAGAGGTGTCTGCTCTGAACTACATTTCGCAACGTGTGTGGCACCAAATCATCACCAATTTGAATCATTTATTCTTCCTACAGTACTGTACACGCAGAATGAATAACATTCCGTTATTTGGTATCATTTCTGGTGTTGTGATGTTGATGGTCAGCAATATACCATCACAATATAATCTAGCTGTATAACATTCAAACCTACACGCATTCCGAAAAGAAAAAATGGTTTATGAAAAGAATGTAACTGAGAACGAATGCATAGGATGGGGACAGCAGAGGCAGGAAAGCGAGAGGAAGGAGACAGTCGGAGATGTACAGATGCTCGGCGGCTGCTGCGCAGTTTCTGGGTTTGTCGATAATCTGGGACGTTCCATAGCAAGGGGAGGACGGCTGCCACAGGTGGCCAGCCCAGCTGGTGTAGGCTTTGCGTTAAGTCTGCAGCTTGCAATACTATTCGCCCGACTGTCAGATTTCCGTCTTGTGCTGATCTTTAACATTGGTGGTCCTCTCCTCTTCCTCATCTTCCTCTGCAGGCTAATCGCGGACCACCTTTACAAAGCTTAGTCCGTGATATACTTCCGCCAACACTCCTTTAACTACTATTTTTTTCTGTCTACTACTCTACCTGTAATTACATACTAATCAGCGCCCCTCTCTACGATATCATAAAAAAGGTGAGTCGCTCGACCTTCTGCTGCAGATTGTCCCCTTGTGGTATGAGATCACTTCTACTGATGAGCACTTACTTTATCTTGTGTTTGACGGTTAGTTAGTTACATATTTCACGGAACGTTTGCACGGCACGAAAATGTAGCTGGAATCGGGTTACAAGCTACAGAAGCACTTCACTTATAGATGTGCGAGTAAATGCTGGTTTGTTACAGATTACTATGTAAATCTGCGAAAAATACGAGGGCGTGTTGAAAAATATATCAGTGAATTTTATTATTCTGTTCTCAATATCGGTATACGTATTAGATATCATGTGTATTACTCCAACTTTTCCGCTCGTTAACGCAAGTTGTAACCTGCCGCTAGACGACTCCGAATTGTAGCGTGTAACATGACGGTAGTAACGTACCTACAGGTGAGTAAAGTAATGGGATATTGATATGCAGATATACAGATGGCGGTAGAATCACGCACCGGTACACAAGTTATAAAAGGGCATGCACTGGCTGAGCTGTCATTTGTTCTCAGGTGACTGATGTGAAAAGATTTGCGACGAACTTATCAGTTAGGACAAGGCGGCGAAATCTGGCGTTAATGGACTGCGGCAGCAGACAACCGACACGAGTGCTTTTACTAACAGCAGCGCCTCTCCTGGGCTCTTGACCATATCGGTTGGACCATAGACTGGACAACCGTGGCCTAGTCAGATTGTAACTCCCCCCCCCCCCCCCCCCGCTAACAGAAAAAAATATAATGTATATTGCATTCATGTTTAGTGTACAAGATGAGTCCCAATTTCAGTTGGTATGAGCTGATGATAGAGCCCAAGTGTGGCACAGACGCCACGAAGCCATGAACCCAATTTGTGAACAAGGCACTGTAAGAGCTGGTGGTGGTCCCATAATCTACATCTACATCTACATCCATACTCCGCAAGCCACCTGACGGTGTGTGGCGGAGGGTACCCTGAGTACCTCTATCGGTTCTCCCTTCTATTCCAGTCTCGTATTGTTCGTGGAAAGAATAATTGTCGGTATGCTTCTGTGTGGGCTCTAATCTCTCTGATTTTATCCTCATGGTCTCTTCGCGAGATATACGTAGGAGGGAGCCATATACTTCTTGACTCTTCGGTGAAGGTATGTTCTCGAAACTTCAACAAAAGCCCGTACCGAGCTACTGAGCGTCTCTCCTGCAGAGTCTTCCAATGGAGTTTATCTATCATCACCGTAACGCTTTCGCGATTACTAAATGATCCTGTAAGGAAGCGCGCTGCTCTCCGTTGGATCTTCTCTATCTCTTCTATCAACCCTATCTGGTACGGATCCCACACTGCTGAGCAGTATTCAAGCAGTGAGCGAACAAGCGTACTGTAACCTACTTCCTTTGTTTTCGGATTGCATTTCCTTAGGAATCTTCCAATGAATCTCAGTCTGGCATCTGCTTTACCGAAGATCAACTTTATATGATCATTCCATTTTAAATCACTCCTAATGCCTACTCCCAGATAATTTATGGAGTTAACTGCTTCCAGTTGCTGACCTGCTATTTTGTAGCTAAATGATAAGGGATCTATCTTTCTGTGTATTCGCAGCACATTACACTTGTCTACATTGAGATTGAATTGCTATTCCCTGCACCATGCGTCAATTCGCTGCAGATCCTCCTGCATTTCAGTACAATTTTCCATTGTTACAACCTGTAGATACACCACAGCATCATCTGCAAAAAGCCTCAGTGAACTTCCGATGTCATCCACAAGGTCATTTATGTATATTGTGAATAGCAACGGTCCTACGACACTCCCCTGCGGCACACCTGAAATCACTCTTACTTCGGAAGACTTCTCTCCATTCAGAATGACAAGTTGCGTTCTGTTATCTAGGTACTCTTCAATCCAATTATACAATTGGTCTGATAGTCCATGTGCTCTTACTTTGCTCATTAAACGACTGTGGGGAACTGTATCGAACGCCTTGCGGAAGTCAAGAAACACGGCATCTACCTGTGAACCCGTGTCTATGGCCCTCTGAGTCTCGTGAACGAATAGCGCGAGCTAGGTTTCACACGACCGTCATTTTCGAAACCCATGCTGATTCCTACAGAGTAGATTTCTAGTCTCCAGGAAAGTCATTATACTCGAACATAATACGTGTTCCAAAATTCTACAACTGATCGACGTTAGAGATATAGGTCTATAGTTCTGCACATCTGTTCGACGTCCCTTCTTGCAAACGGGGATGACCTGTGCCCTTTTCCAATCCTTTGGAACGCTACGCTCTTCTAGACACCTACGGTACACCGCTGCAAGAAGGGGGGGGGCAAGTTCCTTCGCGTACTCTATGTAAAATCGAACTGGTATTCCATCAGGTCCAGCGGCCTTTCCTCTTTTGAGGGATTTTAATTGTTTCTCTATCCCTGTGTGGTCTATTTCGATATCTACCATTTTGTCATCTGTGCGACAATCTAGAGAAGGAACTACAGTGCAGTCTTCCTCTGTGAAACAGCTTTGGAAAAAGACATTTAGTATTTCGGCCTTTAGTCTGTCATCCTCTGTTTTAGTACCATTTTTGTCAGAGAGTGTCTGGACATTTTGTTTTGATCCACCTACCGCTTTGACATAAGACCAAAATTTCTTAGGATTTTCTGCAAAGTCAGTACATAGAACTTTACTTTCGAATTCATTGAACGCCTCTCGCATAGCCCTCCTCACACTACATTTCGCTTCGCGTAATTTTTGTTTGTCTGCAAGGCTTTGGCTATGTTTATGTTTACTGTGAAGTTCCCTTTGCTTCCGCAGCAGTTTTATAACTCGGCTGTTGTACCACGGTGGCTCTTTTCCATCTCTTACGATCTTGCTTGGCACATACTCATCTAACGCATATTGTACGATGGTTTTGAACTTTGTCCACTGATCCTCAGCGCTATCTGTACTTGAGACAAAACTTTTGTGTTGAGCCGTCAGGTACTCTGTAATTTGCTTTTTGTCACTTTTGCTAAACAGAAAAATCTTCCTACCTTTTTTAATATTTCTATTTACGGCTGAAATCATCGATGCAGTAACCGCTTTATGATCGCTGATTCCCTGTTCTGCGTTAACTGTTTTAAATAGTTCGGGTCTGTTTGTCACCAAAAGGTCTAATATGTTATCGCCACGATTCCGTTCTCTGTTTAACTGCTCAAGGTAGTTTTCAGATAAAGCACTTAAAAAAATTTCACTGGATTCTTTGTACCTGCCACCCGTTATGAACGTTTGAGTCTCCCATTCTATATCCGGCAAATTAAAACCTCCACCCAGAACTATAACATGGTAGGGGAAATCTACTAGAAATATTTTCCAAATTATCCTTCAGGTGCTCAGCCACAACAACTGCTGAGCCAGGGGGCCTATAGAGACATGCGATCACCATGTCTGAGCATGCTTTAACCGTGAACTTCACCCAAATTATTTCACATTTCGGATCTCCGTCAATTTCCTTCGATACTATTGCACTTCTTATCGCTATAAACACGCCTCCCCCTTCACTGTCCAGCCTGTCTCTGCGGTATACATTCCAATGTGAGTTTGGGATTTCATTACTGTTTACGTCTGGTTTCAGCCAACTTCCTGTCCCTAGTACTATATGGTCGTTGTGACCTTTTATTAATGAGAGCAGTTCTGGGACCTTTCTATAGACGCTCCTGTAGTTTACTATTAGCACATTAATATTGTTATTCCCTGTTGTATTTTGCCTACTCCTATCTTGCCGCGTCTCAGGAGGCGTCCTGTCGGGCCTAGGGAGGGAATTCTCTAACCTAAAAAACCCCCATGTGCACTCCACACATACTCTGCTACCTTTGTAGCCGCTTCCGGCGTGTAGTGCACGCCTGACCTATTCAGGGGGACCCTACATTTCTCCACCCGATAGCGGAGGTCGAGAAATTTGCACCCCAGGTCTCCGCAGACTCGTCTGAGCCTCTGGTTCAAGCCTTCCACTCGGCTCCAAACCAGAGGACCGCGATCGGTTCTGGGAACGATACTACAAATAGTTAGCTCTGATTCCACCCCGCGAGCGAGGCTTTCCGCCTTCACCAATTCCGCCAACCGCCTGTACGAACTGATGATGAAGTCTGAACCCAGACGGCAGGATTCATTGGTGCCGACATGAGCAACAATTTGCAGTCGGGTGCACCCAGTGCTCTCTATCGCCGCCGGCAGGGCCTCCTCCACATCTCGGATGAGACCCCCCGGCAAGCAGACAGAGTGAACACTGGCCTTCTTCCCCGACATTTCCGCTATTTCCTTAAGGGGCTCCATCACCCACCTAACGTTGGAGCTCCCAATAACTAATAAACCCCTCCCCCCGTGAGCCTGCTCGGACCTTGCTGTAGGAGCGGCCACATCTCCACTAACAGGCAGAGCGGGCGATGCCACATGGCCAGCCTCCACAGTTACCCTCCGCCTCGTGCGCCGCGAACGCCGCTGAACCCGCCACTCCCCTTGGGGAGAGGGTGGCCCAACCGCGCCCGGTACCCGCGAAGATATCTCGACAGAAGGGACCGTGGGTGAAGCATGTAACACCTGGGGTGAACCATGCGACGCACCAGACTCCCCACTGCCGCTACACTCCGAGGCAGCAGCCTGAAGACGGCTGACCGTGGTCATCAGCACGTTCAGCTGTACGTGAATAGTGGCCATCTCCTCCTGTGTCCGTACACAGCAGTCACACATCCTATCCATCCTAAGAAATCAACAGTTTACTGTAGAAAGTTAATCAACTTTTAACTAGACTGCTAATTCACTAAAGGCGGCTGATTATTGACTAAACTTGGGTTGCTAGCCACATCTTGAATAAAACAATGAAAATAGCACTACCTGTCTCTGGACTGTATTGAAAACAAACACTAGCACTACTGGCACTATGACTGACTAAAGGGACTCTCTCTGACTGTATTCAAAACAAACACGAAATCTATGAAACACTATTACTAGCACTCGGCAATTAAAGCTTCCTAAAAGCAAAAACACACTGAAGAAGAAGTGACAAGTAAGAAAAATATAGTTAATACTTAAATTAAGGTAGCTCGCTGCACAAAAGATGTTAAGCAGACGGCAGTTACGACGACACTGACGCTACTGACAATGGTGTGAGCTGTGTTTTTCTGGAATGGACTGGGTCCTCTGGATGTTCAGCTACTTGGAGACAACTTACAGCCATTCACGGACGTCATATTCCCAAACAAAGATCGAATTTTTTTGGTTGACAGTGTGCCATGTCACCGGGGCACAATTTTTCGCGATTTATTTGAGAACGTTCTTGACAATTCGAGTGAATGGTTTGGCCTCCCTGATCACCTGACATGTATCCTATCTAACATTTATGGGACATAATTCAGAGATCAGTTGGTACACATAATCCTGAATGGGCAAAACTTTCACAGTCATAGGCGGCTATAGAGGCAGCTTCCCTGAATATTTCTGCAGGGGAATTCCAACGTCTTCTTCAGTGGATGCCACGTCGATTTCTTTGCCGTCAATAAGCATGTCCGCCACGATATTAGGAGATACTCCATGACTTTTGTCACCTCTGTGCATGTGGGTGCGTGAGAAACAGCGAGCTGTAATCGAAAGTACGAATTCGAAGAGTTCGTCCACACACGGAGCGCCCTCTCTCTCAAGGATGATAATACCAGACCACGCACGAGCGCTGCGACATCTGCAATACCGACGCTTTGGGTTCACTGTCACCGATCATCCACCATAGAGTAACGATATGGCCCCATCCGATTTTCATCTGTTTCCGAAACTTAAAAAACACCTTCGAGGCCTTTACTTTGACAGTGATGAATCGGTGCAAGCAGAGGTGACATTGTGGCCCTGTTAACAGTCAAACCTTTTTTTAGTGACGGTATTAACAAACTGGTCTCTCATTGGGAAAAATGTGTTCGTCGCCAGGGTGACTATGTTGAGAAACAAATATGTAGACGTGAAGAATAAAAATGCAGAATGTTAACAACGTTTGTTTTATTTAAAAAGCATTAAGATTTTTCACATGAAATATTCGTATGCATTACTTTTCAGCACGCCGTCGTAATTAACGTTAGCAACACCAAATATATGTTCTTTATTTTACATTAAGTAATACCGCAGCTATTTCACATCAAAGGCACACAATCTAATAGCTTTGCCGCAACTTAATTCAGTCATATTTTAGTAAATGGTAACTTCAGAGGAATGTGATGAAAGTAATTTATTCGACTACCGTCGTCATGATGGTAAAGAGTACGTTAGCCTAACAGTCTTGTGAGTTCCACATATAACAGCATTTTCTGCTCTAAATGGGAGGTACGTTAGTAGGATAGCATGCCCGGTGCAAGCCGAGATAACGATCTTACCACATTCAGTTTCATGTACCACATCCGGTGGCAGGTCACACACTTGGGTTCCTTGATGCCCCCACTCCTTCTCCCCTGGGGAACCACTAGGAATTGATCAAGGTCACCCTGGGGAATCACCCAGACCGTTGTGCAACTTTATTCAAGGTCATGACGTAATTATATAATAGTCACGTGTTATAAAAACGACGGAACACCCTTTCTCTCCCCTCTCCTCACCTGCCAACCCATCCCCTACCCTGCCCTTTCCTTCCCTTCCCTTCCCTTCACTTCCCTCTGGACCAATGATAACTGGGACACTTGAGTGAGACGAGCTATTCTGTAGCTGGACAACATAGGAAGAGCATGTGTTTATTTGTTAATAACAATATTACGTGACACAGGCAGAGACCACATCCAGGAAGGTCTGTAAGCACCTTGTTACGTGATTTCCAATATTTTCGTCAATTTTAGTATTTTTACCGGTTTTTCCTATTTTGCAACTGGGGAGGGCACTCTGAAGCTGGGGTGCATAAGGAGAGGTCGAGTCTATAATTAAACAACAAATGACATCACTCTAGGTCCATTTGTTAATAACAATTTAGTAGTACGTAGCACTAGCAGAGACCACACCTAGGTAGATATGTGAGTACTCTCGTAATTCCATATTTTAGCGCATTTTACACATTTTGCCCCTTTTAGTATTTTGTCCAATTAGGCAGGATGCACCGTCTGTTCCTGACCTCATGATGCTCCCAGACAATCTCAACGCTGTAAGAGCCTGAATTAGATGCTAGCGATATTGAGACACACGTTCCCCACCTTCATCTTTTATTACTGGGGCACCTGAGTGCGTACCACAGGTTGTAGGTTGTGTGTTTTGTTAATCACAAATTAGGACACTACAGGTCTATTTGTTAATAACAAATTAATATTTTGAGACACCAGCAGACAGCACACCCAGGCAGATATGTAATTATTCTCATATTTCCACAATTTTACCATATTACCCTAGTTGTGTGTGTCAACATTGTGTCACGACGTCCCATCACCACATAGCACATTGATGTCCATCGTGTCGTGTACATGTGACGATGCTCTCAGCATTGTCCACATTTATGTTCATTGCTAAGCCACCACTCCATTACTAGTGTGTGACGTCATGGTGTTCTAAACGAACACACTGGCAGAAATAGACGTCATGTCAATGACGTCATAGAGAGTTCTATAAGTACTACCGATTTCTTACCAAAGACATTGTATAAGAGATACCACACTACATAACAGGTTTGTGTGACGTCATAGAAAAATTCTGATGTCGCCAACCAAAGAATGGCCTGCTGTATTTGTAGCACAGCACTGAAAAATACGTAACAACCCCAGCGAAAATCACGTCGTCTGCAGAGTAGCCCGTCCCCTCAGACTGCGACGTGTGGCTATGTAGTCGCGAACGTCGAATCTTATGGAGACAGTGTCAAGCAATGGTCGATAAATTTGCAATATAATGCACACTTGTTTGGTGCCTAAAACTGCTACTATATCAGTTGTGGATTATGGATCTCCCGCCGTCGTTCATAACGGCGAACACATCTCAAGACGTCGGTGAAAATATCAAAGTCTGGTGCAAATATACATCGCTGTCCCAAAAATGGTTCAAATGGCTCTAAGCACTATGGGACTTAACATCTAAAGTCATCAGCCCCCTAGACTTAGAAGTACTTAAACCTAACTAACCTAAGGACATCACACACATCCATGCCCGAGGCAGGATTCGAACATGCTACCGTAGCAGCAGCGCGGTTCCGGACTGGAGCGGCTAGAACCGCTCGGCCACAGCGGCCGGCTACCGCTCCCCCCCCCCCCCCCCCTATATTCGCTGGATAATTCCAGTACGGTATGCAGCTCATCGTACGTTCGTGATCACCAGATCACCTATTAAGCAGGTGAATTCTCCATAAATCCAGTAACTTAATGCTGGACTTGTTACTGATACTGTCACTCAACATACTCGAAAACACAACTGAGAACCGACATTCAGAATCAACTTAAGATAAGAGAAAATTGAGTGATCCTCTCTCTAGCACCGTTTTTTTGCCAGAGGCTCCTATACTGTGTGTGTGTGTGTGTGTGTGTGTGTGTGTGTGTGAGAGAGAGAGAGAGAGAGAGGGAGAGAGAGAGAGAGAGATTTTGTTCGGAATCATACATATGTAAGCACTGGACAGTTAGTAAAATAGGCTTCTCTGGAACTTGTCTTGCTGTACGTATAGCCCACATCCATTAAACCAACATGGTAAGGGTCTTAGACTATCTACAAAATCTCGTAGTTTGTCGTAACACACCACGGCAAGCCTAAACATGTCACGCATGCGATAAATAACTATCGAATTGAAGACTGATCGTAGGTAACAGCATACTGACTAGCACTGTGTAGTGGGACCATGACACCTGAAAAGACGACGCTTCCGCGAGCTACAGCTGCGAGAGCATGTAAAGCTAGTTCGGAGTCTTGGTTCTAGAGGAGAAGACTGTGTCATGTGGAAATTCAACCATTCCAAAATAGATGCAAGTATAACTGTTTTGTGTAATCGATTTCCACGTTAAAACTATAGGCATACAGCACCTAGCTTTTTTAAGTATAGTATCGAGATATGGTATTGGATCCTGCACTGGATTGGCCGTTCGCCCAACTTAAATCCCATCGAGCAAGCGTGATATGCGCTGGGGAAATGTACTCGTTCTGCAGCACGTCCACATGTACCAACAACCATCAATCAGTTGTACCGCACTGGTGGAGGAATGGAATCCTTTACCACAAAAATATCTCACCAGACTTATGGATGAGTATGGAAACATGTTGCTGAGTATGCATTGCTCTGGCAGTCTGCGTTAGTATCGTAAAAGTGGTACACAAACACTGAATTACGTCATAGCATGACAATATGACCACCAACAGCAAATGCTTTTTACTAACGATGATTATTCACTGTAGTAGCAAAAAACCATCGGGTATAGGTCATGATGGCGAGACTTCACGTCGCATGATCTTCTACATGTGATTGAATTCACACTATATAGCGTGTGCCGTGACGTGGACACCCAAGAGTCGTGGGATAGGGCGTGGAGTCCAGCAACGACGAGGAACATGCATAATGCTCCTCGGCACACCAAAAATGGATACTCATCGGTCTGTATTTATTAAAGAACCAGCCCACATGTCTATACAAATGTGACATACAGCTCCAAAGCCCGACAACAGTACAGAACAACCTGATAACGCTGTCCTAGGATCGTTGTAGTATATGGATGACTTTCATACAGTTTTAAGTGGAACTAAGACGTGTATTTTGATGAAATACTACGTATAATCTAGACTTAATCCTATCAGTATCAAGATGTTTTGATAACGCGCATTACCAAGTAGGATAGGAGGTACTTTATGCCCACCCGAATAAAATTAAAACAAAAACAAAATTCGTTAACTGTTGACTTGTATTGGCAACATGTTATTTTAAAGAGTTACTGATCTGAATGTAGCGTCGAGCACCTGAGAACACCTTTCAGAATACTCTTAGCAATATCACTGCACGTTCAATAATGAGCACTTCCAACATCGTGATCACCACAAAAAGAATTAAGAAATTCAGATTTAGTTCATTCTTGTTAACTTTTTACTCTAAACATACTTTTTAAAGAGAAATTGATGTGCAAGTAACGCCATGAACCAGGAAATATTGAATACAACATTCGTTGCTGAAAGTGAGATCTGCTATTGAGAATTAAATTTTTGTATTAACTTTAACGGAAAAATGTAAAATATGTATGGAATATGGTAGCAGAATCCTTAAAAAATATTTCTTTCAAACTTTAGAATGTAAAATAACTGATTAGATTACAATATTTTCAAGAGATAAGCAAAAAGTACCATCCCCACCCCCCCGGTATTGCGAGGGTTAACTCCTTAGTTCAATATTTACGCAACCACTGTAGTAGTCTTAAATGGCTCGGAATACATTTTTATACGAGCAAATTAAAATTGTAGACAGATAGATGGTATGTTGTACAAGTCAAACCCCGTTAGTTGATTATCCATATTTATAACAAAAACATGTTAGTAGAGAATCCAGATGATAGCACTTTTACGAGAATACAACACGGCTAAGGGTAGAGTGGATGCGAGTTTATTTTCAGTGTGCATAGCGGCATACTAGAGAAGGAAATTCACTTTAGAGACACCTTACCCACTTTATAAAAAATGGTTCAAATGGCTCTGAGCACTATGGGACTTAACATCTATGGTCATAAGTCCCCTAGAACTTAGAACTACTTAAACCTAAGGACAGCACAACACCCAGTCATCACGAGGCAGAGAAAATCCCTGACCCCGCTGGGAATCGAACCCGGGAACCCGGGCTCGGGAAGCGAGAACGCTACCGCACGACCACGAGCTGCGGACCCACTTTATAGCAAGATAGTAATTATTTATTTTAATTATAATAACTCATAACGGTAAAATGTGAGACAGAATGGATACGGGAGGTCACAAGCAGACAGATATAGAAATCGAGATGGCCCGAACGATTAATTTCAGACTATCGAGTCACATAGCGTTAAAGCAATGAGACACGAAGGAGAATCGACGCCGACGGCGCCTTAAACTATCCTTCGCCGACACACTTTCGCTCTCCACCAAGACACTTCATTGTATATGTCTCGGAATCAGTAAATTTGACAGAGTTGATACAGCTGGAGAGAACACTGTATGAAAAGGCTAAAGTACAATAAATGGGTTTAAAAAATAGACAAACGCCAAGCAGTAATATTAGGCATTAAGTCACGTGTTATATATCAAACTAATGCTACACATGTTGCCCACAGAGTCCCTTTGTTTCGTCGTTTGTCAGCAAACTTCTCATGATTCGCTTATAGTAACGTAACACGCAATCAGTGTGTTTCGATTCTGAAATGATACCAGTTTATACTGTATCCAACTATTTTTTCGATTACAAATGCATATAACGTGCAACTAGTATGTATTGGCTTGGAGAATGCCACAGCGTTCAGAATAAAGTAACACTACCGTTTCCTCACACACACGTAGAACTTTGGTAGTATGACAATTTCGTCTTGCCTCTCTAGATGCCTTCGTCGTCGGTCGAGGGAAGGAATGGTGATACCTGCTGGAAACCAATACGCAAACTGGCATAACTGTGTGTATACAGCAGAATAACGTCAACACACTACCTGCAAAAGCAATCCATTAACGTGTGAGTGTGTGTGTGTTTCTACCGTTGGTAATGGCACTTACAGTAGTCATTTGGAGGACTTTGGAAGACTAAGTATATACCCTGGCTGGGTTGGGGCTCTGTATCGAAGTTGAATGGCACAAAAAAAAAATAGCAACCTCTGTCTGGTCTTGGTTGGTTGATTTGGGAGGGGGGACCATATCTGCTCATGAAAGCATTAAGAGCATATTAATGTTTTTACACGTACACATGGAAAAAAGTGGATAAACGTCAAAAATATAGAAAGGGTCAAAAATTCGGTAAATAATCTGGATATTAAATGTTCGTTCAGGAGATACCTGCATTTACGCGTCAGTGAAACAGCAGAACGATTCACACTAAGCCATCGGGCCACATCAGTTTGCGACTGTCCTGCTTCCGTTCTTTTGAAAGTCGCGAGTTCTATATGTTCTTACCTCGTGTTTTCTACTGAAAATCTCGTGCTTGTACTCTTGTTAACTTTACTATTACAGAGATCGCCTAAACTTTATTTTTTTTAATTATTGGTCCTGTGCGCAACAAATAACTTACTTGGTCTTTCTGCTGCCACTGCTTGATCTGCTGCATTCCATTATTTAACAAAAACATAAAAAAACCTATTATTCATGCTGAGTGCAATGAATGTTCTGTATGGCGGCTCCTGCTGTTGCTGCGGCTGCTGCTACTTACTACAGCTACATATAATTCAAGAGAAAGGGTTTGGTCAAATCTAAACTCGATAAATGATAACCCAAGCAAAAAACTATATTCTGAAAGCGATTCTTCTCATTCAATTAACAAAACGCTAGAAGCTCTTTGAACAATCGCTTCGTTTGTAAATCTGCCTCCAGTGGCATTAAAGCAACATTACAAATTAATCAAACCCTTGAGACAGACTGAAATACTTCTTAATTGGATACATAGTGAAATAATTCCCTGACAATTACAAAAGAAATCAATGACAAAATCTAACAATGGTTTCCCTTAAGAATTCAACTCCTATCATTATCAAAATTACCGTCTGCTGCTACGCATATACACAAACCCTTTTCTTTAAATTAATAAGCGTGCTGCAAATTATAAAAAATATTAACTAAATACCAAATCCTGTGTCACTGCTGGCGGACACGGCAGTACGGCAGCTCGGCGACGACCCCTCGCCCAACACACGTGCGCACCAGAGCAGGCGGGCTCCTGCACTGGCTTCAAAACTGCCACAATTTAATCCGCGCGCTGCGAAGTGCGACAACAATATCTTAGATTCCAGAGCTTGTGTATGCGCGCTGTAGCCAACCTTTACATTCTAAGAGAGTATTGCCAACGCTCATAACCCCCAACCTCATTTTTGAAAATTTTGCGGGGTGATTCTTGCCTAACATATTTTCAAGGAACAAACAGTAAAATTTTTTTACAAAACGACGAAAAATTAGGCAAAGAGAAAAGTGTTACAATTTATATCCAGTGACTAAAAGTATTTCTTGCTTAGCATCTAAGTAAATTTTTTTATATGAAAATGTTGCTAGCCTAGTATGTATGTAATAAGAAAACATCAAAGGAAATATAACAAGTTTCTTACATAAGTAGATAAAAAAGATCATATAAGTTTTAACATATGTGTAACAGTAACTACTTAAGCATGGAATAGTCTTCAATGAGCTAATACAACCTAATAACCAGTAAAAAATAATATTTTATTTTGTGCATTTGGGCACTTACTTTTCCATGACATTAATCAGTAGTGGCCTGACTGTATGATATTTTATGTTTTTATGCTCGCAGTTCCCTGTGGTCAAAAGAAAACAGGTCTACATGTTTTAAGTGCAGCAGACTCAGGGACTTCATATCCACTGACAACCACACTAATATTCCCACATCCGTTGATTTATGGCGTAAGCAGACTCAGGGACTTCATATCCACTGACAACCACACATCACTGCGTTATTGCGTAAGTACCTCCTCAAACTTATATAGTACGAGTCTGGGTCGAGTATGTATCTATACTGAAAACGTCATATTTTATAGAAAATAGATACTCCCTTTAAAATACGATATCTCTAATTACATAAATGAAGCAAGGAATAATATTATGTCATATAAAAAGGCATGTGAGCTCTGAGCTCATTTAAATGTTTTCTATAACTCTATTGCCGCAGCAATTACAGATTTGTGGCATATATCTCAAGTCATGAATAATGTGAGGCTCACCACACGGTGGCAAATTCAGTTTTCTTTAAATTTCTCGCCACAGCAATCACCGATTTGTGGCATGTGTTTTCCAATTCAGTCATAATATGAGGCTCACCACACGGTGGCAACTTCAATTTCTTACGATTAGTTTGGCCAATAACAGTGGCAAAGTTTTGATTGTGGCCACGAATCATTACAAATATGGCACCACACAAAAAATATCATTTTAATTTCAAGGCATAAATCCTGTGCCGTAGAACTCTAATTACCTACAATTTTTACATTATTAGTGATGCTGAAGAAGAATCTTACAATATTTGTTACAATAATTGTTATGTACATTTTGGTTATAAAATATTTAAATAATCCTACAAATAGAAAAGTAATTCCATAGTGATGCTATTATATATAATAAAAGTTACAGAATCATTTAGAAAAAGTCTAGCCAATGGCTTGCCAAATCAATTTATATATATGTACAAAATTTAGTGAATGATTACGTGACTTTGCGTCAGAATTTTTTACACTCTAATTACTAAGTTATACCGAATTTATAATTGTCGGTCTGTAATGACTGTCAATATTTCTGATGTCGAACGTAAATGTGTGGCATAGCTTCTCAATCGTTTTTATATAGATTCCTCATTGTCTCTGTTTGGAGGCCTCCCTAGTCTTTGTATGAATCTGTGTGGCCATACCTTGGACGGTCACAAAGAACAAGAATAAGAATCATCCCACAAAGTACATAATAAAAAAATAGATTTACAAAATACAACACACAAAACTCCTCCATCTGTCCAGAAGAAACTGAAAGAAATGATTTATTAATCAAGGTGACAATAAATAAATTTATGACATGACAAGAGAAAAATCATCACCTTCCAATTAACCTCGTGCTGGAATCGGCACTGCATCACTAAATTATAATCATGAAATAGAAAACAAGATAAATATTAAATTGACTTATGTTACACTACTATTTACACATTCATAAAATATGGCAGATACTCTCGCCTCTTGGCGTAAGAGTCATTTCGCTCTGGAAAGAGAAAAGAAATAGTTTAATGCAGAACATAATTATCTAGGTCATAGCTCGGTGTTTTTGTCACGGCCGACTGTTTCTGGAACGTCTTTCTTCTCGCGACCCTTAACGGTAAGCTTGCTACGCTCCGATCTGAAAAAATCGTCTAGTACACAAAATTACGTCACGTTAAGTGCTTTCGTTTCTGCAATGGAGAAAACTTCCGTTGCGATCATGTTTCCTGTAAGAAATGCAATAAATTCAACCTTAACAACAATAAGAAGAGAAACAACACTATCATTCTTACCATTCCACAATTTCATAGAGAAAAAAAATTCTTGACGCTCATTCATCACATAATTCAACACTTTGCTGTGTATTTGTATCAGAACACCTTTTGTGACTCATAGCCATGTCTTATCTTTGCTGTGACTTAGATTTTAAGTAAGTGTGCACTCTACCTTAACATTACTGTGACTTAAATTTCACGCAAATGTGTATAAGCTATATCTTCCTTCATAGAATACCATTATGGGTTTCTTCGTTTACAAGTGTATCTTTCTTATCTTCTCTTGTTCTATAAATGTCTGCAAAGTGCTCCCTCATTGTGTCACACTAATCATGAGTGGTCCATAAGTCCTAATACGCCTTACCTGGCAAACTAATAAACACGAAAAATCCACATAAATCATCACTCTTCAAACTACTTCATAAATCAGAAGAAGTGTCAGTTCGAAGGTTTCCTAATTATACTATTACCCATCAAATATACCTTCTCAATTTAGAGCCACTTTTACATTATATTTTACCGGAAGATAATGTCAACACTTTCTGTTATTTCATGTTATTTCTCCCTAAAAACGTACATATTTATTTCTTGCATTTTCCTTCAAATAAGTCACAAAAATTTCACTCTTTCAGTGAACAATCACAAGGTGTCAACAGCTGGTATAATCCTCTCGTCAGAAATGTCCTCTGCAAAGTTCTCATTCTCTCAAACAATACAAATCGTTCATAATAATTCATTCTTGGTCTTTCATACAGGATAGATTGACAACAAAAGATTAATAGATAAACAGGTTAGTCAAAGATTATGAAACAGTACTGAAAACTAAAATCGGAAGAATATACTGTAACGGCTGGGGCACCTATGCTTGCCAAACATATATTTACTAAAGATCAGTAAACCCCCTAGGGCCTTATTCCTTGAAAATTTTAATGTGTGATAAGTGGTGAAGACCTCGCGATTTATGTGTTCGTATTGTCTCAACTTCCACAGCGTTTGTGTGTGCAATGCGTCGTATACGGAAGGGTCCTTCATACACCAAGAAAAACTTCCTACTCAAATATTTTACCTTATGAGATAGTCGATGTGATCGAAGCAATTCCGTTTGACCTACCTGTAAATTCTTGACGTTGACTCGTGGATTATGCAGCTTCTTTCTTCTGTCTGCAGCTTTCTTGATGTTCTGTAATGCTATACTTGCCACTTCATGGTGTCTTAAACGTCGCTGTGCAGGGAAGGCTGCTAATTGTTTTATCTTATCTGGTGGTTGTTTATTTTTAGGTAGTTCATTAATAATGTTTTGGAAACCAGATAAATGTACGTCCCAGTTTCTATGTTGGCGATGGCAGTACAATCTGCAAAGTTTAGCTAACTTCTTCACGATACGTTCTGGTGGGTTACATGATGGCATAAAACGTGATATAAATACTGGTTTAATTTTCCTGCATCGCAAGGTTTTCAGCCAACTGTTGGAACGGAATTGTGGGCCATTGTCAGAAATCACTTTGTCAACGTGCCCTACTTCCTTCAAGAAATTCTTGACGAATGCTGTGGAAACTGATTTTGCTGTAGCTTTTCGTAAAGGTGTGAATGAGACAAATTTCGAAGTAAGCTCAACAGCTACGAAAACATATGAATGGCATTGTCTAGATCTTATTACTGGTCCGAAGATGTCCACGGCAGCCATCTCTTTTAATTTGACTGGGATGATTGGAAATAGTGGTGTTCTGTGTGTCACTGTTGGTGGTTTTCCTTTCTGACATAACTTGCATATTGCCAGGACTTTACGGATTCTCTTTTCCACATTCTAAAAATAACATGTGTCTCGTAATTTTTGAAAACATTTCTTCGCACCAAAGTGGGCATAACTGAGATGTGTGTACCAAATGAGTTTATTTACAAGTTCGTCTGGTATGCATAAAACCCAAGAAGGACTGTCAGGACGTCTGCGTCTGAATAAGATGTTATCACGTATGATATAAAACTGTCTTATAGCAGGATGTGACTTACTCTCCCACTTCCTTTTTATATCCTTCCAAATCGAATCCTTTTCTTGTTCACGAGCAATGTCACTTAATGAGGATGAAATGAAATTTTCAAAAGCAACCTTCTGCATGTAGAGTAAGCTGTAATTATTTTCTAGGCAATCTTCCTCGTTACTTTGAGCTAAACCAAGAGGTGCTCGTGAAAGTGCATCAGCAATGATGTTTTGTGAACCTGGAATATATATAACAGTGAAGTTAAATTCCTAAAGAAACAAAGCCCACCGTTTTAAACGGTCGTGATTTAATTTGGCTGACATGAGAAATTGTAACGCCCGATGGTCGGTGTATACTTTTGTGTGCTTGTCTTGCAGATAGCAACGAAATTTATCAAACGCCCATACTAAGGCTAATGCTTCCAACTCCGTGACTGAATAGTTGCGCTCTGATTTTGTTAATACTCGACTGGCAAAAGCTATACTTTTCTGAGTAAAAATTCCATTTTCAACAGCTTCTTGGAACAAATGGATACCAAGCCCAGATCGTGAGCTACCTGTCGAAAGGCAAAAATCAAGGGATAAATCAGGATATGACAATATAGGTGCATTCAGTAGTGCAGTTTTCAAATCGTGGTAGTCTGTTTGAGCAACATGATCTCAGTCCCAAACTGTGTTCTTACCTGTTAGTTTTCATAATCTAGGTGTTGACAAGCTTTGTAGGCTAAGAAAACGACGATAAAAATTTATTAGTCCCCAAAATCCTCTTAATTGTCGCTTGTTTGTTGGTAGGGGCATTTCTTTGATTGCATTTAATTTTTCTGGATCAGGTAGAATGCCTTTTGTTGTAACAATGTGGCCAAGAAATTTGATTTGTGTTCTACCGAAGTCCGATTTTTCTAAATTGACTGTAATGCCATGTTCCCGAAACGTTCGTAATAATTCACTTAATACTTGGTTGTGTTTTGTCCATGAATTTTCTGCGATCAAAATGTCGTCAACATAAGTGGTGATCCTGTCTTTTAAGTGTGTCGGTAATATTGTATTCAAACCACGGATAAATGCAGCTGACGAAACATTGAGACCAAATGGCAATTTTCGAAATTGGTAACAGTTTCCAAAACAGAGGAAAGCTGTGTATTTCCTACACCTCAAATTTAATTCTATTTGCCAAAAACTACTTCGTAAATCCAAAGATGACATTACCTTCACTCCATGGAATTTTTGCAATAGTTCATCTAGTGTCTGTGGTCTATCGGTTTCAGGTTGGATTACTGTGTTAATTTGTCTGGAACCAAGAACCAGTCTAATGGAATTATCCCTTTTCTTAACCACGTGTAATGGGCTATTATATGAACTCACAGCGGGTTCGATGATTCCCTGCTCTAACATAGATTGTATTTCCTGTTTCACTTTGTCTCTGTATGTAAATGGGATGACGTATGGTGGTACAAAAATTTATTATGTTCCTTGACCCTGAATTCATAAAGAAAGTTACGTATTGTTCCTGTCTTGTGAGAAAAAACTTCACAATTTGTTTCTAATATTTCAAATAACTCATCAGTTCCTGCATTAGGATCCACTTCGTCTCGGTACACGTTCCTTTTCATTAATTGTTCTGTACTAATGGGTTGTTCTGTTTCACAGTAAAACGTAGTGATGTTATCTGTGCAACTATTAGACAAATTCAGTGATTGTTGTGCCTCAAGCGGAAAGAGAAAACGCAAATAATTCACTTCCTCATCCTCCTTTGTTAGCCATCCTTGAAATTTAAGCGTGACTAACATTTGATTTACTCGTAACATGACTTCAGCATTACAAAAGTTTAACATTGCTTTATATTCACGTAGGAATTCCACACCCAAAACCATTTCTGTTGATAAAAGAGGGACTACTAAGAAATTTGCAGAAAACTCGTGTCCTTGACACCTGAAAACTAAAGAAGTCTGATTGCGTACGTCTACACTCCTTCCTTGAATGACTCCCTTTAATTTGGTCTTTAATAATGGCAAGGTTGGACAAACAGATGCCTGTTCACACTTCTTAAACATTGTCTCGCTAATTACATTCACAGGGCTGCCAGAATCCAGTACAGCTGAAAGTAGAGTATTTCCAACCGAGATTTTTATAATTGGATGAGCATACATAATTTCGTTGTTATCATTTTCTTGTAATAATGTGTCTGTAATGTCCTCCAATCCAACAAAGTTAACGTAATTTGTGTATCGGCTTTTTTTAGAATCGAGACACATTGATTGCATATCGGTATTGCTAAAGGCGAATCATGAGAAGTTTGCTGATAAAGTATAAAAAATGACTCTATAGGCAACGTGGGTAACACAAGTTTTAGCTACAAGACTCAGATTAGCTCCTAATACAACTGCTTGATGTTTGCTAATTTTTAACCCCACTTATCGTACATTTACTCTTTTTGTCGAAAGTTTTCTCCGGCTGTTTCAGTTGTGCTTACATATATAATGGTGAGTGAAAGCGTGTTTGGTAAGGATGGTCTAAGGCGCTGTCGGCGTGGATACTGCTTAGCATCCCAGCGCTACAGCGCTGTGGAGAGAGAGTGTAAACTTAATCATCAGGGTCGTCACGATAGCTACATCTGTCTGCTTGTGAGCTCCAGCGTTATTATAATTTAAATAAACAACTACTTCCTTGCTGTAAAGTGGGCAGGGTATCATTAAAATGAAGTACCTCCATTAATATGCCGTCATGTATACAGAGAATGAAGTCGCATCCACCCTACCATTGTCCTTGGAGTATTCACATAAATGAGTGTAATTACAACCACACTTACAGGTTATCACCGAAAGCACCGTCATCTGGACTCTTTACTCATATGTTTTCGATATCAATATGGATAATCGTCTAACTGTGTTTGACGTGTGCAAAATATAACTATCTGTCTACAATATTAATTAGGGACTCTGTTACGCAAATTCGTGCCGTTGATGCTAGCTCGTATAAAAAAAAAATTATTCTGAGTCGTTTACTAGTTAGTACACTGGACTCGCGTCGGGAAGTTCACAGTTCAAACCTGCGTCCGGCCATCCTGATTTAAGTTTTCCGTGGTTTCCCAAACTCGCTTAAGGTAAATGCCGGGATAGTTCCTTCGAAAGGGCAGAGTCGCTTGCCTTTTCCATCCTTCCCCAATCCTAGCTTGTGCTCCGTCTCTAATCACCTCGTTATCGACGGGACGTTAAACACTAATTCCCTCCTCCTGAGTCGTTTACTACTACTACATAGATCGCATAAGCGTTGTATTACAGACTTAAGTCTAGAGTATGGGTATTATTTTGTCAAAATACGAAGTAAACAATACGTTGGTGTGCTACCTGGCTGGAAAAGGAGTACCCACGTTAGTTTTAAAAGCAGAACTGTTGGTGGTATTAGGGGTATTATAGTTATGATTGGCCCAGGAAGAAAAGTTGGTGGTGAGGGATATGCTTCGCGCTTAAACTGTTAGCAGCGATTATCCACAAACACGTCGGTGAGTTACGATAGGTTTTGCTGTGGTGGGATATATTCTTCCTAGAATGACTGAGTGTCATTTGTGCCAGCTACCATGTCGGAGGTGATTACAGATACTCTGTGCAAATTTCTCTACGACTCCTGGGGAGTTGTGGGACACTCCAGTTCGCGATCTAGTGATCACGATCGTACGAGCAGTTGCATATCGGACCCGCATTATCCATCGAATACCGGGGGGAGAACGGTGTGTGTTGCACCAGTCTATGTAATTTCCACCTACAGCTTGGGATCTGTTCGCCGATATTAACGAAGCTGGGGGATCCCTCATTCGGAACTGCAGCAATGTCAGGCGCTAGACCAGCAGGCTTACATCGCAACATTGCCGGACTCTGTGTGACAGCAAGCATCGGCGTTCGTGTCTACACACACACACTTCGGAATATAAGGGGAGAGCTATCCTGCAGACGACATGATTTTCGTTGGAGTTGTTACAGATACTGAACAGCTCTCTAGCGGTGCATTTTGCAGCACAGCGCTGAAAATTCAGTACCTTTGACTGGAGGCATCAGAATTTTACTATGACGTCAGATAATCTAGTAATGTAGTCTGGCATTTCATATACGATATCGCTGGTTAGAATCGGTAGTGCTTATAGAATTCTCTGTGATGTCATCGACACTACGTACTATTTCTGTCAGTGTGTTCGTTTCGGATAGTACGACGTCACACACTATTAATAGTGTGGTGGCTTAGCAATGGTACATAAATGGGGATTTCTTGATTTGCTGTAGGATTTTGGAACGTATACTGTGTTCGAACACCATGAAGTACCTCGAAGAAAACGATTTATTGACACATAGTCAACACGGATTCAGAAAATATAGTTCTTGTGAAACACAACTAGCTTTTTATACTCATGAAGTAATTAGTGATTTCGACAGGGGATGTCAAATTGATTCCATATTTTCAGATTTCCAGAAGGCTTTCGATACCGTTCCTCAGAAGCGTCTTCAAGCCAAATTGCGTGCCTACGGAGTGTTGCCTCAGTTGTGCGACTGGATTCGTGATTTCCTCTCAGAAAGGTCACAGTTCGTAGTAATAGACGGAGAGTCATCGAGTAACACAGAAGTAATATCCGGCGTTCCCCAAGGAAGTGTTATAGGCCCTCTAATGTTCTGATCTATATTAACGACATAGGAGACAATCTGACTAGACGTCGTAGATTGTTTACTGAAGATGCTGCTGTCGTTTACCGTCTTGTAAAATTATGAGATGACCAAAACAAATTGCAAAATGATTTAAATACGATATCTGTATTGTGAGAAAAGTGGAAATTGATTCTGAATAAAGAAAAATGTGAAGTTATTCACATGAGTACTAAAAGAAATCCGCTAAATTTCGATTACGCGATAAGTCACACAAACCTGTAGGCTGTAAATTCAACTAAATACTTAGGGACTGCAATTATATATAACTTAAATTGGAATGATCACATAGATAATGATGTGGGTAGAGCAAACCAAAGACTGCGATTAACTGGCAGAACGCTTAAAAGGTGCAACAAGTCTACTAAAGAGACTGCTTACTCCACGCTTGTCCGCCCTATTCTGGCGTACTGCTGTGCGGTGTGGGGTCCGCATCAGGTGGGACTGACGGATGACGTTGAAAAAGTTCAAAGAAGGGCAGCTCGTTTTCTATTATCTTGAAATAGGGGAGATAGTGCCACAGACATGATACTTGAATTGGAGTGGCGATCATGAAAACAAAGACAGTTTTCGTTGCGACGGGCTCTTCTAATGAAATTTCAATTACTGTTTTCTCCTCCAATTGCGAAAACATTCCCCTACACAGGGAGAAATGATCATCACGATAAAATAAGAGAAATAAGGGTTCGTACAGAAAAATTTAAGTGCTTGTTCTTCCCGCCCGCCGTTCGCGAGTGGAACGGTAGAGAGACAGCTTGAAGGTGGTTCATTGAACCCTCTTCCAGGCACTTTATTTGAATAGCAGAGTGATTACGTAGATGTAGATGCAGATGTAAATGTAGAAGTAGACGAAAACGAGAGCATCATCACATCGACGTGACGCGATGGAGCTCATGATGCGACGTGGTGACGCTACGTCGTGGCGCGATGTTGACACACATAATTCTGGTAATAGGGTGAAATTGTGGAAAAATGAGAAAATTACGTATCTATCGGGGAGTGCCGTCAGCTGGTGTCTTGAAATATTAATTTGTTATTAGCAAATAGACCTCTAGTGACGTGATTTGTTATTAACAAACTGACACATCCTATTACCTATGGTGCCCACCCAGCTGTACCAGTTGTAAAAGATGGAGTTGGGAACGTGATTCTGGGAGCATGGGAGCATCATGACGTAGGGAACAGAGGGATGAATCTTGTGTGATGGGAAACAAAATAAAATGGGTAAAATGGGTGGAGACAAAGAATTCCGAGCGCTCTTACATTTCTGACTAGGTGTGGTCTCTGGTGGTGCTACGTACTACAAAACTGTTATTAACTGAAACGTAAAGTGACGTGATTTGTTGTTAACATACGGACTCAACCTTCTCCCCTTTGCTACCCAGCCCTAGAATGCTTACCTCAGTTATAAAATAGAAAAACCCATTACAAATACAAAAACTGAGGAAGACATTGAAAAATACGTAACATTGAATGTACATACATATCGAGCTGGGTGTGGTCTGTGCCGGTGTTACTTAATATTGTTATTAACAAATAGACACATTTCGCCGGCCAGTGTGGCCAGGCGGTTCTAGGCGCTTCAGTCTGGAACCGTGCAACCGCTATGGTCGCAAGTTCGAATCCTGCCTCGGGCATGGATGTGTGTGATGTCCTTAGGTTAGTTAGCTTTGAGTAGTTCTAAGTTCTAGGGACTGATGGCCGCAGATGTTAAGTCCCATAGTGCTCAGAGCCACTTGAACCATTTTTAGACACATCCGCTCCCTATGCTGTTCAACTCCATATTAACGCCTGCCACAAGAGTGTACTAGTTATAAAAGATGAAGGTGTAGAGGGGTTGCATGATTCTCATTGGCCCTGAGGGGCGGTAGGTGAGGGTAGGAGGACAGGGGGTTGCCGCCACTTTTGTGACATCTGGCGACTATATGTTTACGTCCTTACCTTGAATATAAATAGTACAATTGCCTGGGTGAGTTCCCTGTGTGACCGCGATCAATTCCAGGTGATTTTCCGGGGGATATAGAATAGGGGAAGCGAGGAGACCAAGTGGATAACCTGACACCGGATGCGTAACATGACACTGGATGTGATAATATCGTTATCTTGGCCTGAGCGCTCCCTGGTATCCTACTTACGTTTTGCAAGTTATCTTTCTGTATACATCCAGTATTTATGTACAGAGTATTGCACAACTCCTATTGCAGGCTTCTAGGTATTGTAGAGGTACTTAGTACATAAAAATTTAATAAGGAACCCTTATAAGTTTGAAGATAGGATCACTTTTACTGAATGCACCCAGAGGAGGAGTGATCTCGGATTTGTGTCCCCTACAGGAGTCCATGGCATGGGGAATTTCTCGAGCACCAGCCGTCGGGTTCTCTTCTACGTAACGAAGTACTTCCTCTTCAAAGTCAAGACTGCGACGCTTATGTGGAGCACCACGGTGAACCCTACCAGCTTCAGAAATGCTAATTTCTCGCGGCCGTTGTTATAGACGGAGGAAAACAATATGTGTTGTCATAATTGTGATACAAACTGACGACGATTGTTTGAATTGGGAGAGGGGAAACAACCGCGAGGTCGTCGGTCCCATCGGATTAGGGAAGGACAGCGAAGGGAGTCGGGCCTGCCGTGTCAAACAAACCATTCCGGTATTTGCCTGAAGCGATTTAGGGAAATCACGGAAAATCTAAATCAGGATGGCCAGACGCGGGTTTGAACCGTCTTCCTCCCAAATGCGTGTCCAGTGTGCTAGCTACAGTGCTACTTCGCTCTGAGATTGACGACGGCGCCCTTTTCTGAGTTTATGTGGTAATGCAAACTGGGAGATGTGAAACCGATCCGATCTTCAAAGTTATTTGACACCGCCTGACAAAAAAAGTAAAGCACCCAGAAGGAGAAGAGGAAACGAAATGAAACTTCACTGGCTGAGAAAGTACGTGATGAAGTTTCAGTGATTACGAACTCGTGACAAATTTAGAAATAACTCTGCAGGATGAGCCCACCTATCAGTATGACGTTGCACCCTTCTCTGGCTAGGATGAATTCACTGATTCGTTTGCAAAGGTTGTCATAAAGCCTTTGCATCCTCCTTGTGGCAAACTGTCCCACATCTGTTGTAACTAGTCTTTGATATTCTCGATAATGAAACTGAGACGAAGTAGATGCCCGAGCGGGTTCCACGCATGCTCTGTCCGGGACAAATCTGGGAGTGTTGTTGTCCAGAGGGGTACCTCAACGCAACTCAGGCAATTTATACAGACACGAACCGTGTGTGGACGAGAATCGTCCAATTTAAAAAGGCTCTCACGATACTGTCGCATGAGAGGTAATAAATGTGGACGCAGGATGTGTGGGATGTACCGTTATGCCGCCATAGATCCCTCAGTAACTACTAGCTATGTCTTGAATTCATACCTGATGAGTCCCAAAACCATAACGCCAAGAATGACACCGCCGTTCCTCTCCATAGTATTGGACGAATGGGCCTTCTTTGAAGGTGCCACTGTACTCGCCAATGCTGGTCGTCCGGTGTAGTGCAGAACCGCGATTCTTGGCTGGACACAGTGCGAAGCCAGTCATCCGTAATCCATGCTTATTGGTCGCGGTGACACAGTATATCGAGAGTTTGTAGTAATGGAAAATTGTACAGAAATGCCGGAGGATCTGCAACGAATTGACGCATGGTGCAGGGAATGGCAATTCAATCTCAATGTAGACAAGTGTAATGTGCTGCGAATACATAGAAAGAAAGATCCTTTATCATTTAGCTACAGTATAGCAGGTCAGCAACTGGAAGCATTTAATTCCATAAATTATCTGGGAGTAGGCATTAGGAGTGATTTAAAATGGATTGACCATATAAAATTAATCGTCGGTAAAGCAGATGCCAGTCTGAGATTCATTGGAAGAAAACTAAGGAAATGCAGTCCGAAAACAAAGGAAGTAGTACACAATTCACTTGTTCGCCCACTGCTTGAATACTGCTCACCAGTATGGGATCCGTACCAGATAGGGCTGATAGAAGAGATAGAGAAGATCCCACGGAGAGCAGCGCGCTTCGTTACATGATCATTTAGTAATCGTGAGTTACGGAGATGATAGATAAACTCCAGTGGCAGACTCTACAGGAGAGACGCTCAGTAGCTCGGTACGGGCTTTTGTTGAAGTTTCGAGAACATATCTTCACCGAGGAGTCAAGCAGTATATTGCTCCCACCTACGTATATCTCGCGAAGAGACCATGAGGATAAAATCAGAGAGATCAGAGCCCACACAGAGGCATACCGATAATCTTTCTTTCCACGAACAATACGAGACTGGAATAGAAGGGAGAACCGGTGGAGGTACCCAAGGTACCCTCCGCCACACTCCATCAGATGGCTTGCGGAGTATGGATGTAGATGTAGATTTGTAAAAATGAAATTCTAACAAAATTTCAATTTGGTTTTCAGAAAGGCTTTTCAACAGAAAATACTATATATGCTTTCATTGATCAAACATTATATGCATTTACTAAACGAACACCACTTATTGGGATATTTTGTGATCTCTCAAAAGCCTTTGATTTTGTGAATCATGAAATTCGTCTAGATAAGCTTAAGTATTGAGGTATTAGTGGGACAGTACACAAATGGTTTAATTCATACTTAACTGGAAGCGTGCAAAAGGTTGAAATGAACAGTACAGATAGTCTGCAAAAACCACCGGAGTCCTGTAGCTGGGGAGGTATCAAGAATGGTGTTCCATAGGATTCAGTCTTGGGTCCATTATTGTTCTTAATATATATTAACAGCTTGCCACTCTATATTCATGAAGATGCAAAGCTAGTTCTTTTTGCTGATGATACAAGTATAGTAACCACACCCAACTAGGAAGAATCAGCTGAGGAAATTGCCAATAATGTCTTACAGAAAATTATTAAGTGGTTCTCTGCAAATGGACTCTCACTAAATTTTGAGAAAACACAGTTTATACACTTCTGTACAGTAAATGGCATATATATATATATATATATATATATATATATATATATATATATATATATTGGCCACGACATCTTGGTAGATGATTGTTGCAGTGTCTGTCTGTGTTTATGGGTTGCATTTTTTCATATGACTTGTCAAGCCAATGGCAGCACGGCATAACACCATTGATAAGTATAGACTCTCAACAGAAGTCTGTTGCTAAGGCAGAATACTCAAAATTTCTGGATTTGTGCACTGATGAGAAAGTGAATTGGAAGAAACACATCGATGATCTGCTGAAACGGTTAGGTTCAGCTACTTATGATATTAGGGTTATTGCAAATTTTGATGATAAACGGTAAATTAGCCTACTATGCCTATTTTCACTCACTGCTTTCATATGGCATCATATTTTGGGGCAATTAGTCATTAAGGGAGAAAGTATTCTTTGCACAAAAGCGTGTAATCAGAATAAAACCTGGAGCCCATCCAAGATCACCATGCAGGCATTTATTTAAGCAACTCGGGTTATTCACAGTACCTTCGCAATACATATATTCATTTATGAAATTTGTCATTAATAACCCATCCCAATTCAAAAATAAGAGCGAAGTGCATAGCTACAACACTAGAAGAAAGGATGATCTTCACTATTCTGGATTAAATCTCACTTTGGCACAAAAAGTGGTGAATTATGCTGCCACAAAAATCTTTGGTCATTTGCCAAATAGTATTAAAAGTCTGACAGATAGCCAACGAACATTTCCGAAATGTCGTATTCGTGATCTGTGGAACAAGGATTAATGTATGTATACATGTATTCTCGCTGCCGGGTTTCGCGCTGGCGCACTGGCCGATTTGGCGGCTAAGAGCCAGACGCTAACGGTGAACATGCCAGAAGCTACCGTCGCACGTGTGTACACTCGCTTTCTTAATGTTGATTTCACACTAAGTACCAGAGTTTCACCTGAGTGTCACATATAGAAGAACTGCTGTGGCGGTTGTCTTCATTCAGGGTGCATCGGGTGTGTGCTTACTGTTCAAAATCAGACGCTGTGGCAGAATATCTCCGTTTTTACGACTCGGGCGCCATTATTACCCGTCGTACATGCATTTTCAGCGGAGAGAAACCCTGACCAACAGCATCCGTCGATGAGGTAAGTACCAGCTCGAACAACTATAGTTCACTTGTCAGTGTGTCAAGCGTTGTGAGCCACGATACTCAGAAGTTATTTCGTTGCACACGTATGTTCATGTCACCACGCTTGACCGTCCACTTCTTGAAGGGCACATATAGCCGTCCAAAACATTATATAAATTTGGAGATCATTTCTTCATATGGCGTTTGGTTTCCAATGAAAGTTCATACTAGTATTGAGTTAGAACAATATACAGAACATTATAGCTTATACCTATGGCTGACATTCCATCCATCGCTTATATTACGAACACAAATTTCTTAATTTTTAAAACGTCATGAAATTTTCATTAACTGGCTTCTGTTACTACAGTTTGATTGTTAGCTTCAACTTCTCTTCGTTCAAATCACATTTACAAATTAATTACATATCACATTATCATGACACAATACAAGCATATGACACATTTATCTTTCATTTTATAGATAGGCTTTTATCACATATGGGAGCTCATTCCTTCCAAAGGTAGACGAAGGAGAAAAAATTGGAAATAGAACTAAAACGTTGCACACTACTGGCCTATCTACACTTGGCGCCGTCTCCTTTGTCTGGGACGGAAGAAGGGAAATACTCATCTACTGGTTCAAGAATTTATGAGGAGATGTTACTCGTACAATGATGGACTAGTTGCCAAGGAACTTTTAGTTCATTGAAATAATGTGAACTGACTAATCACCAAGTAGTATCATGTTGTTTCTGCATGTGTTAGTGCTGTTTACTTCAATTCACGTATAGCTTAGGCTGAAACATGCCGTTTTTACGATCGTAGACTTGTCTTTCTCAAATACCTTGAAACGTCAGTATTCAAGCTTTCAAGTGACGATAAAAATTAACTGGTTTTTGTAAAATCCCATCCTTAAATGTTTATGTGTACTCTGCAGCGAATAGGAACTGGTAAGTGTCACGGAGACACACTGCGACGATGCATATTTCATTTTTATTTGCCTTGTGACCTTTGTATAACTATCCTTATAACTAAATTGTTTACTCGACGTGCGGCGCATTTCTTCATTTGGTACCTGCTACTCTTGACGTAATTCTCTTCTTCTGCTATGTGACGATACACTGGTAGCTGAAAAAAAAAAACTTGAAACTAACTTAAAACTAATTGCATTACGTAGCTCGATGGCCACTGATACATTGGGTCATTGCATGCGTCCGCAGATACTTCCATATTTCGTTTAAATTCATAGACATTTGTTTGTTCCGTTACCCATTATCATCAATTACTCTGCAAAGAAAATTATTTGTCATCTCTCACGGTATTTTGTCGTTAGCCTTTAGCTTACACGTCTCGTGTAGTTTTTCATAATACATACTTTTAGTTGTAAATATGTTGTATATAACTCAGTATTTAACAAAGTCTCTCTCTCTCTCTCTCTCTCTCTATATATATATATATATATATATATATATATATATATATATATATATATATATATAGGTTCCTTAGTCTTTAGATAGTTGAAGTATTTGCGTAGTATTTCCGTTTACTTTGTATTCAAGTTAGGTACACATTGAATTCCTATTTTGGTTGTGCCTTCTGACAGTCTGTCGCACATGCGCACAGGTCAGTGTCTCCTCTCCTGCTGCTGATGTCAGCGCGTATTGTTGAGCGCGCGACCGCTCAGCCATAAGCTAATAACGTTTATACTTTCGCTTCGCGTAAAGTGATGTATTACTTTTCATTGCTGTTAATTTTTGAGCCTACGTGTACAAATCAAAGGGCAACGGCCTTGCCACAGTGGATACACCAGTTCCAATGAGATCACCGAAGTTAAGCACTGTTGGGCGTGGTCGGCAATTGGATGGGTGACCATCCAGGCCACCATGCGCTGTTGCCATTTCTCGGGGTGCACTCAGCCTCGTGATGCCAATTGAGGAGCTACTCGACTGAACAGTAGCGGCTTCGCTCAGGAATACCATCATAACGATCGGGAGTGCGGCGGTGTGCTGACCCAACGCCCCTCCTATCCGCATCCTCCACCGAGGATGACACGGCGGTCGGATGGTCCGAGTAGGCCGCTCGTGGCCTGACGACGGAATGCGTGTGTGTACAAATCAAAAGAATTACTTATGCCTGTACACATTACTTTATCTTAAAAAATTCCACTTAGAATTATGTACACTATGTACAATTATCTTGTGATAAAAAAAAAATTGTTGCCACGCTTCGTCATTTTGTAAAGGCTTTATATCTTTGTGAGGGTGGAGACCCTTGTCTCTTCCTGTTTTCTCATAAACTAACCAGTACGCTCCAGGATATGGTATTTTAGAAATTACATATGGGCCTGAATAGAAAAATTACCACTTCTTATTCAGTTTGCCAGATTTTGTCGATTTAGGGTGCGTACGTAAGAGGACTCGTTGCCCTTCAAAATTTGTATTTCAGTTTCTTGTTATAAATTCTCCTTTTATACTCGGCCCTGTAACTATGGTTCGTTTGATTTTGTCTTGTAGTGTCATTTCTGTAGTGGGTACCTTTGGTATAGGCGACTCCCACTCATTCGTATGTTTTGACTGAAACGTCAATTCATTCGTTGTTAAACCTGTTGAAGAATGCGGAAGGTTATTGACCACTTTCATGAAAGGAGTTACGCATTCTACCCATCAGGTGTGTTTGCAAAACGTATGGTAATCAGACTGTTGTGCTGTACCTTGGATTAATAACGTTCTGATACCCGCAGCCTGCTCTGTTAATTTACCAAATTCCTCTAAACCTTGTGGTAACCGGGACAAGGCATTCGCGATAACATTCTGACTTCCTTTAATATACACTCCTGGAAATGGAAAAAAGAACACATTGACACCGGTGTGTCAGACCCACCATACTTGCTCCGGACACTGCGAGAGGGCTGTACAAGCAATGATCACACGCACGGCACAGCGGACACACCAGGAACCGCGGTGTTGGCCGTCGAATGGCGCTAGCTGCGCAGCATTTGTGCACCGCCGCCGTCAGTGTCAGCCAGTTTGCCGTGGCATACGGTGCTCCATCGCAGTCTTTAACACTGGTAGCATGCCGCGACAGCGTGGACGTGAACCGTATGTGCAGTTGACGGACTTTGAGCGAGGGCGTATAGTGGGCATGCGGGAGGCCGGGTGGACGTACCGCCGAATTGCTCAACACGTGGGGCGTGAGGTCTCCACAGTACATCGATGTTGTCGCCAGTGGTCGGCGGAAGGTGCACGTGCCCGTCGACCTGGGACCGGGCCGCAGCGACGCACGGATGCACGCCAAGACCGTAGGATCCTACGCAGTGCCGTAGGGGACCGCACCGCCACTTACCAGCAAATTAGGGACACTGTTGCTCCTGGGGTATCGGTGAGGACCATTCGCAACCGTCTCCATGAAGCTGGGCTACGGTCCCGCACACCGTTAGGTCGTCTTCCGCTCACGCCCCAACATCGTGCAGCCCGCCTCCAGTGGTGTCGCGACAGGCGTGAATGGAGGGACGAATGGAGACGTGTCGTCTTCAGCGATGAGAGTCGCTTCTGCCTTGGTGCCAATGATGGTCGTATGCGTGTTTGGCGCCGTGCAGGTGAGCGCCACAATCAGGACTGCATACGACCGAGGCACAGAGGGCCAACACCCGGCATCATGGTGTGGGGAGCGATCTCCTACACTGGCCGTACACCACTGGTGATCGTCGAGGGGACACTGAATAGTGCACGGTACATCCAAACCGTCATCGAACCCATCGTTCTACCATTCCTAGACCGGCAAGGGAACTTGCTGTTCCAACAGGACAATGCACGTCCGCATGTATCCCGTGCCACCCAACGTGCTCTAGAAGGTGTAAGTCAACTACCCTGGCCAGCAAGATCTCCGGATCAGTCCCCCATTGAGCATGTTTGGGACTGGATGAAGCGTCGTCTCACGCGGTCTGCACGTCCAGCACGAACGCTGGTCAAACTGAGGCGCCAGGTGGAAATGGCATGGCAAGCCGTTCCACAGGACTACATCCAGCATCTCTACGATCGTCTCCATGGGAGAATAGCAGCCTGCATTGCTGCGAAAGGTGGATATACACTGTACTAGTGCCGACATTTTGCATGCTCTGTTGCCTGTGTCTATGTGCCTGTGGTTCTGTCAGTGTGATCATGTGATGTATCTGACCCCAGGAATGTGTCAATAAAGTTTCCCCTTCCTGGGACAATGAATTCACGGTGTTCTTATTTCAATTTCCAGGAGTGTAAATGATCTCAAAACTGAATTCTTGTAAATATAGACACCACCTAGCTAATCGACGGTGTAATAGTTTAAACGTTAAAAGAAATGACAGTGATTGATGGTCACAATGAACCTTGGTATTCTTGCCCCGCAAAAAATATTCAAACTTTTTAAATGCCCATATAACAGGAAAGCTTTCCAATTCTGACACAGAGTAAGACCCTTCTACTTCTGATAACGGGTTACTAGCAAAACTGATGACCTTGGGTACTTCCTTACCTTCTTCCTTTCGCATCTGGAAGAAGTATGCGCCCCCCCCACCCCCCCACCCCCGCTCTTGAGATGAGGCATCTGTGCATAGAGAAAAATCCTTGGACATGTCACGATAGCTAAGAATGTTTGCATTGAGTAATGCCTGCTTAATGTTATTAAAATCCTCGTGACACTTGTCATCCCATAACCAAATCCTATTTTTTCGTAACAAGTTGAGCAATGCATCACTGTTCATCAGTTGTTGTGGTACGAACTTACGAAAAAACAAAACTAGTCGCTTTTTATTCCTTGAAGCTGGAGAATTGCGTATGGCATCAAGTTTCATCTGGTCAGGTAATATAACTTGTTCTGACACAACATGTCCGAGAAATTTGACTTGCTCCTTACCAAACCTAGACTTTTTTAAATTGGCTGTTACTCTGTAATCTGCAAATCGTTGAAGCACCTGTTCAATGAGTCTGATATGTTCTAGCCACGTGGGTGTGGCTATTAGCATGTCGTCTACATAAACAGTGACTTTGCTAAGCAATTCTGTCCCTAAAACCTAGTCCAATGCAAGTATAAACACTTCTGCGCTAATATTCAGTCCAAAAGGTAGAACACGGAATTCGTAACTTCTGCCACCACAAGCAAATGCTGTATATTTTCGACTTTCTTCGTTGAGCTTTATTTACCAGTAGGACATATTGAGATCGAGTATACTAAAATATTTTGTATTGTCAAACTTCAGAAGCTATTCGTCCAAGTTGTCTGGTCTTATGTGTACTGGTAGTATAATCTTGTTGATACCTCTGGCATCGTGAACTAATCTTACAGAACCATCTGGTTTGCTTACTGGTAATATTGGACTACAATAGGGTGAAAATGGCCGGCCGCGGTGGTCTAGCGGTTCTAGGCGCGCAGTCCGGAACCGCGCGACTGCTACGGTCGCAGGTTCGAATCCTGCCTCGGGCATGGATGTGTGTGATGTCCTTAGGTTAGTTAGGTTTAAGTAGTTCTAAGTTCTAGGGGATTGATGACCTCAGATGTTAAGTCCCATAGTGCTCAGAGCCATTTGAACCATTTTTTAGGGTGAAAATGGAGGTTGTATAATTCCCCATTTACTCATACGATTGATCTCTTCCCTTACTGCCTCTCGTTTTGCCCATGGAATAGGATATAACGTTACACAAAATATTTCATGCGGGTCGACTTCAAATTTATATTCGTAATCTTTGATTACTCCTGGCTTCTTACTGAAAACATTGGCATACTTAAATAGCAAGTTAGAAAGGTCTTGTCGTTGCATCTAATTTAGTACCTGTGTTTCACTTAGTTTCTGCTCTACCATTTCGTAAGTAACCTCAGTGTTTGCTTCTTGTTCAGTATCAAATTTGTATGTGAAATATACAGCTGGAAATGAATATTGTACCACTACATTTGACTCTAGTTTGTTTTTGTTACTTTCATTAGGTGTTCTGACTAAATCAATAGAAGAGATCTGATCCTTTACAAACAAAAAGTGGCATTTACCATTACCTATGTCAATCTGCGTTTTGTATGTTCTAATCGTGTCTATGCCAATAAGACATTTAACTATAAGTTTGTCGATTATAATAAAGTTGCACTTCACTGTAAAATGTTCAATTCGTAATGGAATAAGTGCCTGATGTTTAACCAATTTAGTCTTACTGGCTGTTGCAGTTTGCACCTTGAAATTTTGAACAGGAAATTCACAAAAAAATGCATTTGACATTAGGTTAGTAGTTGAAACTGTATCTAAAGTTAACTGTGTGTCAGTGTTAAATATTTTCACCTTAATGATTGCTTGTACACTCCTGGAAATGGAAAAAAGAACACATTGACACCGGTGTGTCAGACCCACCATACTTGCTCCGGACACTGCGAGAGGGCTGTACAAGCAATGATCACACGCACGGCACAGCGGACACACCAGGAACCGCGGTGTTGGCCGTCGAATGGCGCTAGCTGCGCAGCATTTGTGCACCGCCGCCGTCAGTGTCAGCCAGTTTGCCATGGCATACGGAGCTCCATCGCAGTCTTTAACACTGGTAGCATGCCGCGACAGCGTGGACGTGAACTGTATGTGCAGTTGACGGACTTTGAGCGAGGGCGTATAGTGGGCATGCGGGAGGCCCGGTGGACGTACCGCCGAATTGCTCAACACGTGGGGCGTGAGGTCTCCACAGTACATCGATGTTGTCGCCAGTGGTCGGCGGAAGGTGCACGTGCCCGTCGACCTGGGACCCGACCGCAGCGACGCACGGATGCACGCCAAGACCGTAGGATCCTACGCAGTGCCGTAGGGGACCGCAGCGTCACTTCCCAGCAAATTGGGGACACTGTTGCTCCTGGGGTATCGGCGAGGACCATTCGCAACCGTCTCCATGAAGCTGGGCTACGGTCCCGCACACCGTTAGGCCGTCTTCCGCTCACGCCCCAACATCGTGCAGCCCGCCTCCAGTGGTGTCGCGACAGGCGTGAATGGAGGGACGAATGGAGACGTGTCGTCTTCAGCGATGAGAGTCGCTTCTGCCTTGGTGCCAATGATGGTCGTATGCGTGTTTGGCGCCGTGCAGGTGAGCGCCACAATCAGGACTGCATACGACCGAGGCACAGAGGGCCAACACCCGGCATCATGGTGTGGGGAGCGATCTCCTACACTGGCCGTACACCACTGGTGATCGTCGAGGGGACACTGAATAGTGCACGGTACATCCAAACCGTCATCGAACCCATCGTTCTACCATTCCTAGACCGGCAAGGGAACTTGCTGTTCCAACAGGACAATGCACGTCCGCATGTATCCCGTGCCACCCAACGTGCTCTAGAAGGTGTAAGTCAACTACCCTGGCCAGCAAGATCTCCGGATCAGTCCCCCATTGAGCATGTTTGGGACTGGATGAAGCGTTGTCTCACGCGGTCTGCACGTCCAGCACGAACGCTGCTCCAACTGAGGCGCCAGGTGGAAATGGCATGGCAAGCCGTTCCACAGGACTACATCCAGCATCTCTACGATCGTCTCCATGGGAGAATAGCAGCCTGCATTGCTGCGAAAGGTGGATATACACTGTACTAGTGCCGACATTGTGCATGCTCTGTTGCCTGTGTCTATGTGCCTGTGGTTCTGTCAGTGTGATCATGTGATGTATCTGACCCCAGGAATGTGTCAATAAAGTTTCCCCTTCCTGGGACAATGAATTCACGGTGTTCTTATTTCAATTTCCAGGAGTGTACTTAGGGACTGCAATTATATATAACTTAAATTGGAATGATCACATAGATAATGATGTGGTTAGAGCAAACCAAAGACTGCGATTAATTGGCAGAACCCTTAGAAGGTTCAACAGGTCTACTAAAGAGACTGCTTACACCACGCTTGTCCGCCCTATTCTGGCGTACTGCTGTGCGGTGTGGGGTGCGCATCAGGTGGGACTGACGGAAGACATTGAAAAAGTTCAAAGAAGGGCAGCTCGTTTTCTATTATCACGAAATAGGGGAGATAGTGCCACAGACATGATACGTGAATTGAAGTGGCAATCATTAAAACAAAGACAGTTTCGTTGCGACGGGATCTTCTAATGAGATTTCAATTACTGGTTTTCTCCTCCAATTGCGAGAACATTCTCCTACACAGGTAGAATTGATGATCACGATACAATATGAGAAATTAGGGTTCGTACAGAAAAAATTAAGTGCTTGTTCTTCCCGCCCGCCGTTCGCGAGTGGAACGATAGAGAGACAGCTTGAAGGTGGTTCATTGAAACTGCTTCCAGGCACTTTATTTGAATAGCAGAGTGATTACGTAGGTGTAGATGCAGATGTAAATGTAGATGTAGACGATACCGAGAGCATCATCACATCGTCGTGACGCGATGGAGCTCATGATGCGACGTGGTGACGCTACGTCGTGGCACGATGTTGACACACATAATTCTGGTAATAGGGTGAAATTGTGGAAAAATGAGAAAATTACGTATCTATCTGGGTGTGCCGTCTGCTGGTGTCTTGAAATATTAATTTGTTATTAGCAAATAGACCTCTAGTGACGTGATTTGTTATTAACAAACTGACACATCCTATTACCTATGGTGCCCACCCAGCTGTCCCAGTTGTAAAAGATGGAGTTGGGAACTTGATTCTGGGAGCATCATGACGTAGGGAACAGAGGGGTGAATCTTGTGTGATGGGAAACAAAATAAAATGGGTAAAATAGGTGGAAACAAAGAATTCCGAGCGCTCTTACATTTCTGACTAGGTGTGGTCTCTGGTGGTGCTACGTACTACAAAACTGTTATTAACTGAAACGTAAAGTGACGTGATTTGTTGTTAACATATGGACTCAACGTTCCCCCTTTGCTTTCCAGCTCTAGAATGCTTACCTCAGTTATAAAATAGAAAAACCCATTACAAATACTAAAACTGAGGAAGGTGTAGAGGGTTTGCATGATTCTCATTGGCCCAGAGGGGCGGTAGGTGAGGGTAGGAGGACAGGGGTTGCCGCCACTTTTGTGACATCTGGCGACTATATGTTTACGTCCTTACCTTGGATATAAATAGTACAATTGCCTGGGTGAGTTCCCTGTGTGACCGCGATCAATTCAAGGTAATTTTCCGGGGGATATGGAATAGGGGAAGCGAGGAGGCCAAGTGGATAACCTGACACCGGATGCGTAACATGACACTGGATGTGATGATATCGTTATCTTGGCCTGAGCGCTCCCTGGTATCCTACTTACGTTTTGCAAGTTATCTTTCTGTATACATCCAGTATTTATGTACAGAGTATTGCACAACTCCTATTGCAGGCTTCTAGGTATTGTAGAGGTACTTAGTACATAAAAATTTGATAAGGAACCCATATAAGTTTGAAGATAGTATCACTTTTACTGAATGCACCCAGAGGAGGAGTGAGCTCGGATTTGTGTCCCCTATAGGAGTCCATGATATGGGGAATTTTTCGAGCACCAGCCGTCAGGTTCTCTTCTACGTAACGAAGTACTTCCTCTATAAAGTCAAGACTGCGACGCTTATGTGGAGCACCACGGTGAACCCTACGAGCTTCAGAAGTGCTAATTGCTCGCGGCCGTTGTTATAGACGGAGGAAAACAATATGTGTTGTCATAATTGTGATACAAACTGACGACGATTGTTTGATTTGGGAGAGGGGAAACAACCGCGAGGTCGTCGGTCCCATCGGATTAGGGAAGGATAGCGAAGGGAGTCGGGCCTGCCGTGTCAAACAAACCATTCCGGTATTTGCCTGAAGCGATTTAGGGAAATCACGGAAAATCTAAATCAGGATGGCCAGACGCGGGTTTGAACCGTCTTCCTCCCAAATGCGTGTCCAGTGTGCTAGCTACAGTGCTACTTCGCTCTGAGATTGACGACGGCGCCCTTTTCTGAGTTTATGTGGTAATGCAAACTGGGAGATGTGAAACCGATCCGATCTTCAAAGTTATTTGACACCGCCTGACAAAAAAAGTAAAGCACCCAGAAGGAGAAGAGGAAACGAAATGAAACTTCACTGGCTGAGAAAGTACGTGATGATGTTTCAGTGATTACGAACTCGTGACAAATTTAGAAATAACTCTGCAGGATGAGCCCACCTATCAGTATGACGTTGCACCCTTCTCTGGCTAGGATGAATTCACTGATTCGTTTGCAGAGGTTGTCATAAAGCCTTTGTATCCTCCTTGTGGCAAACTGTCCCACATCTGTTGTAACTAGTCTTTGATATCCTCGATAATGAAACTGAGACGAAGTAGATGCCCGAGCGGGTTCCACGCATGCTCTGTCCGGGACAAATCTGGGAGTGTTGTTGTCCAGAGGGGTACCTCAACGCAACTCAGGCAATTCATACAGACACGAACCGTGTGTGGACGAGAATCGTCCAATTTAAAAAGGCTCTCACGATACTGTCGCATGGGAGGTAATAAATATGGACGCAGGATGTGTGAGATGTACCGTTGTGCCACCATAAATCCCTCAATAACTACTAGCTATGTCTTGAATTCATACCTGATGAGTCCCGAAACCATAACGCCAGGAGTAACACCGCCGTTCCTCTCCAAGGTATTGGACGAATGGGACTTCTTTGAAGGTGCCACTGTACTCGCCAATGCTGGTCGTCCGGTGTAGTGCAGAACCGCGATTCTTGGCTGGACACAGTGCGACGCCAGTCATCCGTAATCCATGCTTCCTGGTCGCGGCACCACGGTACCACTGATGTTCTGTTCAAGGTAGCCTTAACAATGTGCGGCAATTCTCAAGTCCAGTTACTTCTAGTCTTCGACCAGTGACACGGTATGACACGGAATGTAGCAGCGGATCTATTACTTGTCCTAGAATGGCAGGTGCTGATGTGACTGTGTTACTGTGTTCCTGGTGCACAATACGGCTATTCTGCGTGGTAGTTGTCAGACTTCGTCAAGCTTTAACTAAACGACGAGGATGCTTGCCCTCACATTCCCATGGAGTCACCAATCTGGTCACTCTCACATTTTAATGCCTCACAAATCTGGATATTGCACGATTCGGTCAGCCAGCCAAATCGATACCCGCGATGAGGCCACTTTCAGTTGCCGACGGATTGTATAATAACGCTGTCTTACAAGAGTATGCGGCTTTTCCGTGTCCTCCACAGTAACCTCTCAAAATATGACGCTGTTCACGCCACGTTGATACGCTACCAAGCCTCCAACAACACTAAACACGAAGAACACTTATGCACACTTGAAGTAGTTCTATATGTCACGGAAAACTGCAACTCTAAGCTTTTGCATACTTACCGACAGAGTGTACGTTGACGTAGTAACAATGAGATCCGACCATGAATCCTGGGTTGTTCACTTTGTTTGTCAATCCGCTCTTACCTTAACGGTACATTTTCAGATATGTGTTCCTCATCAAAATACTATCTACATCCACTTCTACAACCCCGGGAGCCGTATATAATGGTTCGTATCGTAGCATGTTTCGTGCTTTTTATGTGAGACGGGAAAAGAGAACCGAGATCAACATCCACATAAACTGCGGAAAATAATGAGCAGACGATGTAGAACAGAAGACGAACACACTTAAACCCGCAGTCGGATTCCAGCACTTCTCAAATCGTCTTTTGTCCACGACGAAAGCGCTGTTGCACTACGCTGTCTGAGTAGGTACAAGATTTTGTTCATCGCAAAACATAGTGTCTCGTAGTAAAACTCAGAAAAAGAAGAGGAAAATTAGAACATTATGGAAACAGCATGTTATTAATTACCATTAGGTGGTACACAGGTCTTCGATTGAGTAATTTGTAGCGCGACAATTTTTCTAGTATTATGTGTGGCATATTCAATGATTTAAGTGTCATGACTCTCTCCACTGTATCGAATTACGTACCAGTCGACTACTCACAGACAATAAAAGTAATTAATATTTTGCATTTCTATTCATATTCAACTTTTTATATCGCCCAGAACCTTTATTAAGGATTAACTTACTTTTATTCATTTGTTCTGATAGGATTTGTGGCGTTGGCTATGCCTGACAACTATATCCCAAGATTAGGTGTGTGGAAAGTGAAGGCTGTTCCCGAATTCCAGTCACATCTGTTGTGTCTTGTCCTTGATACGAAGGCCTTGTCAACTACAGAATGCAAATGCTTAACATATTTCTTTAGGAAACAGAGCTGACGCACTGACATTAATATTTCCATAGGTGCCAAGCATCAAATAAAAGAGGGCACTACTCAATAGCTAGTGCATTAAATGTATTCGCGATTGAGAATAATGGCAACCATCAGCTGTAGAATGGAATGACGACAATGAAAATTCGTGCCGGACCGGGACTCGAACCCGGATTTCCCGCTTATCGTGAGCATGCATGCACGTCCAAAGGAACTTTGCATCGTAATCAGAATAACACAGGCTCTACAATATCGCAATAGCTAGTGACTGTACGAAAACTCTTTGAGGTCTGGCGGAGTTTTATTCAGTGAATTTCCGTATGTGAAAATGGAATGTCGTATGACATGGTTCGCTGGGATAGCCCACGAGGTGGGTTCAGCCGCCTGTCGGAAAGGGTGTTCTTCACCTGTGCGCCTTGGGCCATTTCCTTGTGGATATGCGAGAGATGTGTCGTATGTGTAACTGTAGAGTTCAGCTAAGCCTAAGGGATGTGTGTATTGCTAAGCGTGCAAGCGCTGTAATAAATATGACTGAAGATAGTGCGCAGAATCGCAATTTGGGGGAGGGAGGGGGGGAGGCCTTGATGCTCGATATCTGTTTGAGCTAGGAACACGGGCTCAACAGTGTTTGATTTATCCCCGCCCAGCGGTCATTTGTATAGCCATTATAACATCTGACTTACTTTAGCTATGTTAGAGTATATTAAGAAAAGTTTAGAACGTGGAATCGGAGCTGGCGACCAGGAAAATTGTGCGAATCGATTAATTCCTTTTGCAGAAGATTTTAATTTCGCTGAAATTAATGCTCAGATAATGTCACCATTTGTATGTGCAACGCTCGGATTACACAATGAAGTGCCAAAGAAGCTAGCATAGGAATGCGTATTTAAATACAGAAATATGTAATCAGGCAGAATACGGCCCTGCGGTCGGCAACGTCTATATAAGACAACAAGTGTATGGTGCATCTGTTAGATCGCTTACTGCCGCTACAATGGCAGGTTATCAAGATTTAACTGAGTTTGAACGACGTGTTACGGCTGGCGCACGAACGATGGGACACAGCATCTCCGAGGTAGCGATGAAGTAGGGATTTTCCCGTACGACCATTTCACGAGTCTACCGCGAATATCAGGAATTCAGTAAAACAACAAAACTCCGACATCGCTGCGGCCGGAAAAAGATCCTGCAAGAACGGGACCAACGACAACTGAAGAGAATCATTCTAAGTGACATAAGTGCAACCCATCCGAAAATTGCTGCTGAATAAAATTGCAGGGTGTGTAGGCCCCTGGATGCCGTAAAATTAAGATTTATGAAAAAAATTAAACACCGAACTACCAAAGAGTTGGCCAAGACGTTAATTTTGAATGCACGGTAAGGCGCAAACAAATTAAAGAAAAAACATTCAATTTTTGTACAGTTTTTTTGCTTATTACTCTTACACTCTCTCGTGGGTAGAAGGACGATGAAGATGTGCGATTTCAGATATGAAGTATTGGGAACTCTATGTATCATATGTGTGTGTGAATAATATTATATTGAACAACGGTATCAAGTATTTCTTTATTTTTGAAGTGAAGAGAAGAACCTATAAGGAGGATTGTCTTGACTACGACAAGCGACGGTGGTTTCGGAGTCCGCCGCCTGCAGCACAATTAAAATGTAAGCGAAGTCCGACGGCCAAAAGATACAAATAAGCACAGAACATTTTAATAACGCAATCGCATTATATTCTACAAAAATGTGTCTTCATGCGCATAGTCAACAATATTTAAGTGTCAGCGTGCGAACTATTCAACAAAACATAATTGATATGATGACTCACTTCATGAAATGCTGCATAGAGCTTTGGAGTTTAGTCGAGGACTGGTGATCAGGAACTTTTCACCCCCTCTCCCCCTTCCCTGTCAAATACTACAACAAAAATTTCATCCACCACCAGGTTTCGAATCAGCTTATTTCCGAGTCGAAAGACAGCGGAGAGGAGTGCACCAGCGACCTTGGCTAAGGAGGTGGGTAATTGCCATAATCAACTGTGAGAGTGTACTGGTCCTCGATAGTCTGCCTTTCTCCCCCCCCCCCTGATAACACATGGGCGACCAAATAAAATCTTTTGTAACGCGTTAAATATCGTGAATATTTACTACCGATCATACGTTTGTAGCAGATTCTCTGCTCTCTTCAGTATGAGCAATCTTAGCACGCCTCGAATCTGCTCGGAATCAAACACGCCTTCAATTTGCCGCAGAGATTTACTGTGAACATTGAGAGCGATTTGTCGGGAGAACTGGGAGGGTTCGTGCCTCGGTAGAAAATGTCGAATAAAGCTGCCATTAATGTTTGATATGCATTAGTTTTAGAGAAACCGACATGCAAGACCAAAAAAAAAAAAAAAAGACGAAAAAAAGAAGAGAGAGAGAGAGAGAGAGAGAGCAGGGGAGAGGGCGAGTAAAGTCATCGTTTAATGTCGTCTTCCCTCTTTTTTTTACACTGTCGTTACTTTTCATCTATTTTGCCAGCTTCGAGACGTGAGGTTTCAGTCCTAACCATGTTACAGATTATGATGAAATTTATTTACAAGATTACAAGACATTTTTAATTTGTACGACGTAATCGTTGTATCGTTTGATTTTACATGAGCGTAGTATGTATTCAGTATCGACACCTTAAAAACTAATGGCCTTGGACAACGCGTAGCTTAAACCCACGACCTTTGCTTCATAGGCAAGAATGCTGTTCTGAACCACGGAGACTAACTGGATGCAATCTCTACATTACATACTCCCGCACTAAGTAGCCTCCTTCACCACTCAGAAAGAACTTCGTACAAATGGACTTCTATAAAGAAAATATCGTTTACGGTGTTATTTCGGAAACCTACGAGAGCAACACAGTTAATAGGTGTCAACCTCCAGAAAAAAATATTAAGTAGTCGTATACCTTAGCAAAGCCGGGTTATACGGACTCGTTAAACAAAGAAAGTAAGGGTGCCAACAGTTGTGCTTGGGAGGAACTGCTATCCTGTGAACCGGCAGAAGTGTCTAGAACGTGATCCTGTTTTATCACTGCTCTGATATCGGCTCGTTATAGCTCAATGGCGCTCCCGGTTTTCTACAATTTTTCACGGAGCAGGAGGTGTCGGAGGGACGACGAGAACGATCAATACCTTCCATATGGGTGGGACGAGTCACAGCGCCTGGCCTCGGCCGGTGGGGTGAGCGTGGGCGGAACGGGTGTCTGTCTCCATGGTTACGGTCGGAGCGGACGGCTACTGAGGGCGCGGCAGCCTGCGAAGGGGTGGAGTCCGCAGCCAGCAGCAGCCGCGGCCAGACGCCTTGCTCGCGCCGCTCTTCAGGTAAGCCACACCCGCAGCCCAGAAGTCTGCCCGACAGAACGCACTTCTCACATTCTATTCTAATTCATCTTTGCGTCGCTTCAGGTCGTTTATTTCGTGGAAATATAGTTGCTAAAGATTTTAGGTAGACTTTCTATTTGGTGCATAAAATTAGGCTGACTTCTAGCTTGCAGCAGAAAACCGTGATACGGTCTTTGTTTACCGTAGAAGCAAGAAGCAAATTCGACTGAACTTGTAGCACTTATGACTTGACAGACACTTTAGCAATGTATTGCAACTCTTTAAAGCTAAAAGAAAATTGTCAGCAAGGAAATCATATTGAATGGATGATGTCTTCACTTTCATTATACAAAAAGTACCTCAAAAATATTTTGTGGGTAGTTTTTCACTTCGAAGTCTTAATCGAACCGTCACAGCGGAAAAGTGACCAATTCGCTGATTTATTAAGGTCACGAAAGAGCTACTTATCTACACAGCTACATGATTTTTTGTAAATAATTCGCCATTTGCTTGACCGACGGTTTCCTCGTTGAGGAAAATGCTGTCTTTCTTATATCAAATAACATATATTTACAAACTGCGCTGTCTTGTGACGTGAATGTCGTAGGTTGGAGTCTCTCCTTGCCCTAACTGTGAGTTTTGGGGGGTTTTAAAATTGCCACTACTGGATGAGTCATTCAGACTGACAGAAAGTAATCGCGGAAATGATTTGAGGTACATTTAAACAACGAATATGACGTTATACAAGTAAATAATCAATATTATGAGGTAATGAATACTGTTTATGACAAGTGTATCAAAAGGTGTGCTGTCTGCATGGCCAAGTTGCGAAAAGTCAGTTTACGTTTAGAAGCTACTACGTGAAAATAAAAAAGAGAGCAGCCAAAGCCATTTGACTCGCCGTGTATCAAAATGTGTCATTTTAGAAAAATTTTTGAGTTTACGACTTGAAAACTTTGAGATTATATTTCTGTTGAACGTTCCTCTTGTTTGTGCTGTTAAGTAATTTATGCAAAATGAGCTGTAAATTCTCAAAATTAATAATTTTCATTCATAGTGTAATGCGCTTCACACCAGGTACACAGTGTCAGGAGCTTGCTTGTCGCATAGGAGAATGAATAGAGTGATATATAGAAAAATAAGGTCGCTGTTAGAGATTTTTTTCATTTCTTGTGAAAGTAACTCTCTTCCCGAAGAAATGCAAACAGTAAACACTTCATATAATAAATCCTTGTTTAAACCAAAAAAAGAAAGCAATATATCTGTTATCACTCTGCTTCTTAACAATTGCAAACAGCTAACACTTCATATACTAATTACTGGCCGCGCGGTTTAGGACGCCATGTCGCGGATTGCGCGACCCCTCCCGCCGGAATTTCGAATCCTCCCTCGGGCATGGGTGTGTATGTTCTTCTTAGCATAAGTTAGTTTAAGTAGTGTCTAAGTCTAGGGGCCGATGACCTCAGCAGTTTGGTCCCTTAGGAATTCACGCATATTTGAACATTAATTACTGATTTGAGTACAAAAAAAGTGATTTGTTACTTATGGGACTCACTGCAGAAGCCAGCGATAGTGAGAACGATTTCATCAATTAAACATTTTAATTACTGTGAATACTGAGTACAAGAAACAATTATTGTTGTTCATACTAGTTCGCATGCTGTTAGCTCAGTTTATATTCCATGGCAGCGTAACACATGATGCGTTAAAGTTTTTCCTAGTTACTATTAGGTTCTCACTAAAACCGAAATGGATTTTAGGGTGCATAACATATAGATTCACATAACAGATTACAGTTGATATGGTGTAAAATGAACTTCCAAATAAACAAACAGGACGCAAGATAGATCGGAAGTTAAGGAGTACAATTTGTGAAATCTCAGACGCTGTAAGCTATCGTTAACTCAACAGTTTGAAGATTCTTTTGTAGAATCAGCAAGGAACTTAGGTTTCATTCTATCTAATTTCGGGTATATCGAAGTTTTTCAGCTAAAGGCTTGCAGATAAATGTTGCTGGTATAATCTATCTGATCTAAAGTATTATTTGTAAACGTGATGGAATGTGTCCGCCCATCGCTTTTGTAACAGCTTCAACTCTGCTGAGGACACTTTTCCGTGAAGCGATTGCAGGGAATGGCAGCCTTTTCTTCCGCAAGGACCAAAACTAGAGAAGGTAGTGATGCCGGGCAATGGGGCCTGGAGCAAAGTCAACGTTTTAACTCATTCCATTGGTGTTCCATTGACTTCAAGTCCGAACTCTGGGCAGCACAGTCCAATTTAGGAAGGTTGTTGCCCACAAACCATCGCCTCACAGATGCTGCTTTATGACAGGGTGGATTGTCTTGCTGACGCCAATAATCATCGTCTCGGAACGGTTCCAATACTATAGGCTGTTAAATGTGCTCATATCCTTCCGCATTTACGGTTTTCTTAGGCCCAATAAGGAGACCAATCCCATAACCACGAAAAACATCCCCACACCGTAACACCACAATCTCCGTACTTCACTGATCGCACTACACATGCTGGCAGGTAACTTTCTGTGGACATTCGCGAACTCAAACCCTCTCATCGGATTGTCACATACAGCGTGATTCATGACATCAATTACTGATTTCCCGCCATCCTCCCGCTGATTGCATACGTTTTTTATAACTACCTTCCATAATGCTTAACGATCACTTGCGCCAGTGCATTAGGTCTGTTTAACTTGGTTTACTTGTGGTTATTCCTTCACGTTTCTACTTCACAGTCAATCGACTTGGACAGGTTTAACAGGGATCAAATGTCCCTGATCGATTTGTTACTCAGGTGACATTCAATGTGTAGTCGATGTTCGAAGTCACTGAGCTCTCCAGACCAATTCATTTTGCTGTCAGTGCTTTTCAACTGACAATAAAATACTCCCCGCCTCCTTTTACACTCTAAGACAAAAAACGACAGCCAATTAAGGAATTATCCGAGTGGGACGGGAATCAGCAGGATTTGCCAAGTATGAAGACCAGCAGAAGAAACTCTCGCCGTGTTAGCTTGCTGAAATGTGAGCCCAGGATCACTTGCCATGAGGGGCATCAAAACGGGGCGTAGAAAACCGTATAGATCCTGGGCTTACTATTCAGCAAGCTAATGCCCACCCACAGACGGCGAGAGGTTCTACTGCCTGTCTTCATGCTTGCCAAACCTTACCAATGCCAGCAAGGACGCCAGATCTCTCCACAGTTAAGAAAGTTGGGGGCATAACGAGCAAGGCCTTCCAACCAGTTCGGAATTTTGGCGCTCTAACGCACCAATTGGACATAATATGAGACGATATCCATCAGGAGGGCATCCAGCAATTCTGTCAGTTAATGCCAATACGAATAACTGCTTGCATAAGGCCCAGATGTGGACCAACACGTTACTGATTTGCTCAGTTTCTGAAGTTCTTCCTCTTGAATAAATCGTCCAACTTTTTTGAAATAGTAATCATTTGTTTGTCAGTACGTGAGCTATCTTACTTCCAACGATTTCCGTCCCATTTTCTTAGAGTTTGTGTTGGTTAGACCTCCTCTCGTGGCATCTAGTGGTCAGTACCACATAACATAGGTGTCTCCGGATACTTTTGATCTGAAATGTGTAATATGGAGCATTTACATGTTTAGCAGTGTATCCATACCGGCAATTAGAGGAATGCCATTAATACGATTAACTGACGTTCAAGGCGTAAGCCTGTTGAAAAAATATAGTAAGACTATTCTGTTTCTATTTTGTAAATGAGTTTTCTGCTTTGAGTTCGTGTCACTAGTGGCGATCTCTGTGGTGTTATCTACTTCCTACAGACTTACTGATAAAAAGGGACAAGAATCAGCAGTGCACATGAACAGCAGCGACGCTACAGACTATACCGGCCGCGCGTGGTAGATTACGTCACTTCACCATTTCCTGTCCCTTGGCAGCTCAAGAAGATAGTTCCAATAAACTACACAATGACAGTTCTGAATCAACATAATTGTTTTCATAGCTTGTATTTTTATTTATTTATTTTTTACAGAGGAAACTCTTTCTCAATGCTGTGTTTAGGAAACCACAATGTACAACCACCTGTGTTATTGAGGCAGAGGTAAGGTAGCTTTCTCAGTAGCTTGCCTCCACTCGTGAGAGGGGCAATGCGGCTTGTGAACACCGTTCGGTTTGTCAACGTGGCTCGAAGGATTCCACAACGCTTAAGTTCATGCGCTCATTGCCACTTCACGGAAGGCAGATGGTCATAAACTGGTGTTCATCGCATCTACGTCACTCTATAGTTAAACCACTGTCCTGAGGCTCAAAATATTAAAATTCTACCTCTACATACAAATTGCGATTTAAACAACACGAAATCGTCTCCACACAATCTGTTTTGCCCTAAACGTCCTTTACGAGAAATAGTACAAGCACCCCAACACGAAGTAGTTGGCCAAGAGAACATCTCGAATGAAAACTGGAATAATGACGTAGAGTTCTATTGACCGACGAGTACGGTATTTGTCTGGCACCTGATGACCGTCAGTGAAGACTGTGGTGGTGGATAGGTGTCAATGTCTGTCCCTCAGGTTCAGCACTGAGGTGGCTCAGTCGTGTTCTGGGCGGTAAGATGTACGGATGTCGGAAGCCACTCATCGCTATCGAGGGTAATTTGAAGGATACCATTTGAAACTTGCAGCGTGTCTTCGCAAGAAGCCTCCTCTCGCACTGAATTGTGTCATAAGAGTGTCTATGAATGGGACATGGTTGAGCAGTAACATCTATGCACGTTGTGGACAGTATTTCAAGGAGGACATACTCATGTTGCAATGATTGGGGCGGATCAAAATGATACTGAAGTTTCACCCAGCAACAGACTGATTTCACCAAAGTGCACTTTCCAATGAACTTTTCGTAGTTTCAAAGGCCTTGTGTTTTCATTCCCTAATAAACAAATAAACCAGCTACAGGTGGCACACAGCCAGATTTCATGCCCGGTTTCGTCCGTCAAAAGCGAGCAGCTGTGGGAAACGATTGTCTGATGATGCTACAATCTGGCTGCCGAAATCGGTTATAAAACCAAATTTTAGGTGACTTGTAACAGTTTTATCTGTATGCCATTTATAACAGCCGATGTGCCCCTAAACAAGCCATACGTGCATTTACTAGATTTTGAATCTCTGTTTCCCTAGAATCTAAGCACACAGACGCTTTCAGATATGAAAGGCAGTGCACACCACCCTTGGGGCAGTTAATCCGCCTGCAGTAAAAAGTTTTCAGATGAGCAGTACAAGCACTCATTAGTCATCCTCACGACATGTACTGATAGAAATGGAAACTGTTACAGCCTGAGGCATCAGTCAGATATTTCTCAGAGTAGCACTTGCAACCTACGTCCTCAGTTATTTGCTGGATGTATTCCAATCTCTGTCTTCCTCTACAGTTCTTGTCCTCTACAGCTCCCTCTAGTACCATGGAAGTCACTCCTTGATGTCTTAACAGTTCTCCTATCATCCTGTCCCTTCTCCTTGTCAGTGTTTTCCACATATTCCTTTCCTCTCCGATTCTGTGCAGAACCTCCATATTCCTTATCTTATTAGTCCACCTAATTTTCAACATTCGTATGTAGTACCACATCTCAAATGCTTCGATTCCCTTCTGTTTTCCCACAGTCCAGTTTTCACTACCATACAACGCTGTGCTCCAGACGTACATTCTCAGAAATTCCTTAGTCAAATAAACGCCTATATTTGATACTAGTAGAATTCTCTTGGCCAGGAGTGCCTTTTTGCCAGTACTAGTGTGTTCTTGACGTAGTCCTTGCTCCGTACGTCATTGGTTATTTAGCGGCCTAGGATGTAGAATTCCTTAACTTCACCTACTTCGTAACCATCAGTCCTGATGTTAAGTTTCTCGCTGTTCTCATTTCTGCTACTTCTCAGTACTTCCGTCTTTCTTCGGTTTACTCTCAATCCATATTTTGTACTCGTTAGACTGTTCATTCAGTCAGTAGATCATGTAATTCTTCTTCACTTTTACTCAGTATAGTAATGTCATCAACGAATCGTATCATTGATATCCTTTCATCTTTAATTTTAATCCCACTCATGAATCTTTCTTTTCATTTCCATCATTGCTTCTTCGATATACAGACTGAGCAGTAGGGACAAAAGACTACGTCCCTGTCTTGATCCGAGCGCTTCGTTCTTGGTCTCGTTCTCTTGGCTCTTGTACATATTTTATATTATCCGTCTCTACCTATAGCTTACCCCTATTTTTCTCAGAATTTCTAACAGCTTGCACCATTTTACACGCCGAACGCTTTTTCCAGGTCGACAAATCGTTTGAACGTTTCTTGATTTTTCTTTAGTCTTGCTTCCATCATCAACCCCAACATGAGAATTGCCTCTCTGGTACCTTTACCGTTCCTAAAGCCAAACTGATCGTCATCTAACACATCTCCAATTTTCTTTTCCTTTCTTTTCCTCCTTTAAGAGATCGTAAATTATCTCCATTAGTGTGAGGTGTGACCTCCACGGACGCGAATACACTCTTGTATTCGTTGAGGCATGGAAGAAAACCTCTTCCGATTGTCATCGTGAGCAATTTCTTTCCATGCAAGAAACACATGCTGTGTCGATTCCTGAAGGTTGCTGTCTAGAGGCTGGTATGAGAGTATATTCCTGCCCATTGCATCCCATTCACTCTGCAAGAGCGACTTAACAGAAGACCACACAGACCATTTGGGGATCCATACGTTTTTCGAGATATTTATCGAGCGGACTGCAATTTGGTGTAATGCATTATCCTGCTGGAATATGCCATATGGTACCCTGGTCATAAAGGGTATGCCAACTGGGTATACATTCTTGCCACCAACTGGCGAATTGTAACCTACCTTCAATTATTACAAAATCAGTCCTATTGTCATCCAATAGACATCCACACCCTGGTTTTAGGAGACTGCGGGGTATGGGTCTCGAGAATCGCCATCTCCTGTGGTCTCTCACCAGATCGTCTAAGAACACATTGGCGTCTCACTGACAGCCCACAGAAGTGAGAAGCGTCGCTGACAATCACAGAATTTCACTTTATGTCCCATTTGACTCTCGCTCTAGACTACATAAGTCTCGATTGTCTCTGATATGGTCGTCAAGGGTTAGACACTCACAAGATTTAGAGATCTCATTCCAGCTTTTAGTAATCTGTTCCAGACTGCACGTGATGGTATTCTGCCTATAATTAATGCTCTGATTTCAACTGTCGTTATTCGTCTATTCGTCAGAGCCGGTTATACAGTGCTACGATCTTCTCGTTATGTAGTCCGAAAGTAAGCTGAGCGTGTCGTCCTGTATGCATGCTGTGTTGTTATCACTAACTACAACGTTTCTGTAACGTTAGACACACCAAATAGACTTGTTATACTCAGAACATACTTCATCCGTAAAAAAGCTTTTTGTTCTACACTGAAATTAATGAAATTATGCTCTCATGAAGACAATATGAAGTGACTTCACTCCTTAATTTGTCGACTGACAGCACTGCTGGTGAAACAGGGGAGGACGGCTGTTGCTAGCTGTGTAAAGTGGGCTAAGAACCCAGCGGACGAGTATCAACACTCAGTGCAGATGTCCGGGAGTGTGACGCCACCTTAGGCATTGTGTGGCGACAATCGGTAGTACACCGTCCGACCTCTCAGTGGTTCTGGTTTGAGTCCAGCGACTTGCAGGGTGGTGTGGGTGGGCAGCAGAAGACGGATGACGTCTTTATAGTGGCACAAGGAAACAGACGTGATGTTAGCGGTGAGTTGCGGTAGCTTTGGGCTTTGTAGCGACGATACAGAAACTTGTATGTCCGCTGAACTGGCCGACCGCAAGATCTGCAACGCCTGACATTCTCGCCACCTCGGTGGAGGGCGTTGGCCCTTCTAGTCCAGTTGCCATCGGGGGTAAATCGTCTTCTGGAAATCAGAATTGGATAATTTTTTGGTGTAGTTGCACGCTTATGACGATGTGAAAGTAAGAAGTCGTTCACCTGCGCGAAATAAGATGGACCGTTGGTCGTGGTGAGTATGAAGACATTAATAGTGTAAGAAACTCAATATGAAAGTGCGTCGACTCATTTTGAATGCAGCGTTAACCTAGCCCCGGAAATGTCCACTAAACCGATCTCTGAGGCTGAAGTCAGACCCGGAGCTCCACATTCTGTATACAATATTTCACACCATGAGCTGTCCACTCAGTCACTAGGAACTTAATACCAGCTTAAGTCTGGTGCGACTTCTCAATTATGGCTTTTAACTCAACAATGTTTTCTGTGATGTTTCTTGTCTAGTGGCACTGAGAGGGGGCATCATCGTCACCACCACCACCACTGTCATCACCATCACCACCATCATCACCACCATTATCATCACCATCACCACCGTCATCACCACTACACCATCACCATCACCACCACATGCGTATCCACAATATGTTCTTCTTAACTGTCTGCTATTACATGACGATACTTTGAAATCTGTTACTATACATTGATAAGGAGTGCTAAGCTCCTCGACATGGTCGCATCTCGAAAAATCTCGTGCCCTTGGACGGCTTAGGACTCGGAAAGCTCAATTCATTCACGAGACGTGGAGTGTAGCTGTCTTCTTCTTGTCGGTTGCATATTAATACGGTAACGATGCTGCAGGGCGCGTTGGTCAATGACAATGTGAGGAGGGACTTTTACCCTAAGACAGCGAGAATGCTCTGTGACTCCCATACGCAGAGAGATAGGTCATAAATTAAACAGTATGCTCGAGGTGATAGAAATATGTGGAGCGCTGTCTGGTACACTTTGACGATTTATGTGTTTGAGAATTAACACTGAATGGATGTACTGAGCAGTCATCTATCCATGCTCGCACTGATACTCGCAAAGTGGAGAAGGGGTGGTTTAGCTATGATACTGAAATTAAGGAAACATGCTGTCACATCACTGGCCGGTGTTGAAGTTACTGTAAAACTTCTAAAATTATTCCCGCTATCAACTGTGATATTTGTTATTAGAGTACATCAATGGTGTCTTTTCCATCCCATCCATGCCTTGGTGTGCTGTTGGTTACCACATAATGATTGACAGACAACGATTGTTTGAGTACGGGAATGAGTTTTGTTTGTGGGTAACAACTTCTGGGGGTTGCTAGCAGCGAAAAAGTGATAGCGTACATGAGTGCAATATGAGGAATCATTTGAAAGCGAATGCAGAGTCGTCAGCTATTCTGTCAGTGTGAGAGACAAGTCTAAATGTGGAGCTCGTGAATCACCTTCGGACTACAGTTTGGAGACCTACGCCAACGCCATAAAACTCTTCCAGTTTGCTTATGTTGTAATTGTCTTTTATTTAAATTCAACGGATGTGTGGAGTGTTATGCTATCCACCATAAGAATATGGTTTACACTGTGCAAAGTCTATTTTCCTGTGAAAGGCCATGGATCAGAACTTCGTAACGTTAGTTTAGAACCTGACAGAGGCCTTGAAGTCCTGGCAGAAAAAAAAGACATGTTTGGCATTGTACAAAAGCGTGTTAGAAAATAGTGTTTGAAACATCTAAACAGGACCAGAGAGGAACTTCCTGGTAGATTAAAACTGCGTGCCGGACCGAGACTGGAACTCGGGACCTTTGCCTTTCGCGGGAAGGTAGGAGACGAGGTACTGGCAGAAGTAAAGCTGTGAGGACGGGGCGTGAGTCGTGCTTGGGTAGCTCAGTTGGTAGAGCACTTGCCCGCGAAAGGCAAAGGTCCCGAGTTCGAGTCTCGGTCCGGCACACAGTTTTAATCTGCCAGGAAGTTTCATATCAGCGCACACTCCGCTGTAGAGTGAAAATTTAATTCTAGGACCAGAGAGATTTAGTACAGTCTGCGGGATACGATCATTCACATAGAGTATATGTGATCAAACCTTAAGTGGCTTAGTGGCTTCTGCAGCCCCTGTATATTTAATAGGCGGCAGTAGCAGTAGCAGTTTGAGGTGTAAATTCTGCGAGGGACTTGGTAAACCGTTAGGAAATCTTGGATGGCTGCACGCGTTGGTATTGTGGGAAGTATTGTGAAATCTCTTTCTCCACACTGGACTGCACCACAGCTATGTGTCAGTGCTCCCGCATCGGTGCCTAGGTGACTTATAAATGGGATGAGCTTTTGTAGTTGGTAATTTTTCTCTGTTGGGGGCCGTAGAGAATAACGATGATAGCATGTTGGGCAGATTGATTTGAATTGACGCGAATCTGTAGTACTTATATCTAGTTTGGGGACGTACCACACTGCGCGCATTTCCACCGAATGGTCAAAACACGCTCCTGTTGCACTACCTCAGGTCGTTCTGTTTCTACACAGGTTGCAGAAGGTGGTGAACATGTCTTTCTCTGACTTCTGCTCAGTTCCGACTTAAATTGGAATCACATGCGGAAAGCTGTAAAAATGGGACCAGTTGCAAGATGCGTAGGGGGTGACTAAAACCAAGTTGAAATTTTACTGTAGCAACTAGGCTCGGGAAAGATGACTCGTTTCGAGATATGGGAGTACCAGAAATATGACTGAGTAGTGGTTGTAATCATTAAATGAATTGTCAATAGGATCCCACGCATGTATGTGCTTGAATGGAAGTAGCCGATTCCAAATCATGGACATCATTTCTAGCGCATAGCATAACACTAGAGATCTGAGAAGCTGGTGTACATTTTCTTACAACCTCAATCGACACATCATCTACAACTACTGTTTGTGCTCCTTCTCAACAGTCATCGCCTATAACTCAGTGGATATATTGCGGAACCTCTGATATGGCCTCAAGACAGAATGCGCTACAAATACTAAAGAATTATCTAGCTGGGGCGGTGTGATGGAGTCGCTAATACAGCTTACATACTATGTTCCTTAGCCGAATCACTTTCAAAGTTCAGTGGTTGCGTCGTGGGCTGATAATACACATCCATACAATCACCGTCACAGTATTTGTCCGACCAAAAAAAAAAAAAAAGGCACCTCATTCAGAGATAATGTCGTACCTCAATTCCTAAAGGGGGTATAGCTTTTAACATGGATACTTGTGTGCACCTGTAGAACCAAGACAGCTTGTGACAGTAATACACTCCTGGAAATTGAAATAAGAACACCGTGAATACATTGTCCCAGGAAGGGGAAACTTTATTGACACATTCCTGGGGTCAGATACATCACATGATCACACTGACAGAACCACAGGCACATAGACACAGGCAACAGAGCATGCACAATGTCGGCACTAGTACAGTGTATATCCACCTTTCGCAGCAATGCAGGCTGCTATTCTCCCATGAAGACGATCGTAGAGATGCTGGATGTAGTCCTGTGGAACGGCTTGCCATGCCATTTCCACCTGGCGCCTCAGTTGGACCAGCGTTCGTGCTGGACGTGCAGACCGCGTGAGACGACGCTTCATCCAGTCCCAAACATGCTCAATGGGGGACAGATCCGGAGATCTTGCTGGCCAGGGTAGTTGACTTACACCTTCTAGAGCACGTTGGGTGGCACGGGATACATGCGGACGTGCATTGTCCTGTTGGAACAGCAAGTTCCCTTGCCGGTCTAGGAATGGTAGAACGATGGGTTCGATGACGGTTTGGATGTACCGTGCACTATTCAGTGTCCCCTCGACGATCACCAGTGGTGTACGGCCAGTGTAGGAGATCGCTCCCCACACCATGATGCCGGGTGTTGGCCCTGTGTGCCTCGGTCGTATGCAGTCCTGATTGTGGCGCTCACCTGCACGGCGCCAAACACGCATACGACCATCATTGGCACCAAGGCAGAAGCGACTCTCATCGCTGAAGACGACACGTCTCCATTCGTCCCTCCATTCACGCCTGTCGCGACACCACTGGAGGCGGGCTGCACGATGTTGGGGCGTGAGCGGAAGACGGCCTAACGGTGTGCGGGACCGTAGCCCAGCTTCATGGAGACGGTTGCGAATGGTCCTCGCCGATACCCCAGGAGTAGCAGTGTCCCTAATTTGCTGGGAAGTGGCGGTGCGGTCCCCTACGGCACTGCGTAGGATCCTACGGTCTTGGCGTGCATCCGTGCGTCGCTGCGGTCGGGTCCCAGGTCGACGGGCACGTGCACCTTCCGCCGACCACTGGCGACATCGATGTACTGTGGAGACCTCACGCCCCACGTGTTGAGCAATTCGGCGGTACGTCCACCGGGCCTCCCGCATGCCCACTATACGCCCTCGCTCAAAGTCCGTCAACTGCACATACGGTTCACGTCCACGCTGTCGCGGCATGCTACCAGTGTTAAAGACTGCGATGGAGCTCCGTATGCCACGGCAAACTGGCTGACACTGACGGCGGCGGTGCACAAATGCTGCGCAGGTAGCGCCATTCGACGGCCAACACCGCGCTTCCTGGTGTGTCCGCTGTGCCGTGCGTGTGATCATTGCTTGTACAGCCCTCTCGCAGTGTCCGGAGCAAGTATGGTGGGTCTGACACACCGGTGTCAATGTGTTCTTTTTTCCATTTCCAGGAGTGTATGTAGTAGTTGTTGCGATCGAAGTTTTTTAACATCTGGTCCTCACACAGATAATTTTGGGTCAATGTTATTTCGTATCGTAGGCAATCAATTATTGACGAAGTATTATGCTTAGTAGTAGTGGTGGATGCGTGATACGTTTGCATTTGAGCATCAGATTTATAAAGTATGTGTTTGTGGAAAGGAAATGACTATGTCCACTCTTAAGGAGGGTATAGATTTGACTTGGAGTACTGTGATAGCAATGGGAAGAGTATGTCCAGTCATAAGGAAGGTGCATCTCCGATACTTCGCTCATTGTCGAATGCCGTTCAATTGAGCCCACGATCGTAACATTTAATTGTAAGTATAATTATAACTAATATATGTGACCGGTTTTACAGAATGATTTCCGTGTATGGATGGCTAGTGGTGGTAATGATTCATGTTCCCTGTTAACGGCAGCAGCCGTCCGAATGCAGAGGTCTGTTGGAGTGTAGGAATGTATTTGAGTTAACTTTTCCCTCGTCTAGACGACCGAACAGTGAACTAATACTTAGTATGTGTTGGGCGGCTTTCGTGATCAAGTGGAAATTTGAGGAGACTGTATATGGCGGTGTGTTTGCGCTGGACTGTTATTTCCTCCCATGTAAATTGCTCTGTTGACTGCTTCTGCACATTTAGTGCTTTTATTTAGTTAAGGGAAGATCGAGTGTGGTGTGTGCATCTAGCATGTAGAAGACACGTTTGTCTGTTCTCTAGACGTGGGAAAGTCCTAAGTTGCCTTGTAAATTATACGGAAGATTTGCAATTTGTTACATCACCAACCTCGGTATTCGAGAGTGCAAATATGAGTTTCTTCTATTTGTTTCTAGTTACTGAGTGGTTTACAGCATGCTGCACCTCAATAAAGTTTGGGGTTTGTAGAGAAATAATTTCCAGTCTATATCTTGGGAATTATGTTGCTCTAGCGATCGGTAGGGTGCTGCCTGGTTCTTGATACCGAGAAGTACCGCGAAAATGATATAATATTATGAAGAACCATGTGAAAATAAGTGTGTTCTTGTAATCACCGAGTCTGGAGATGGAGCAGGTTTGGAGCAGAAACAGTAACGCGTTTGTGCCGAGGGGAAAGGATCTCGAATTTGCAGCAGAGCTCTGACATCGGCTTTGGTTCGCTGAGGGTGCTCTCATGTAAAAGGGATGATTTTGTATGGCGCTGAATGTCATGTCTGTAGAAAGAAAGAAAAGGACTGCGGAGCATCGTGACATATAGCCTGTGTGAGTGTAGGCATACCATAATTTTTTCGGGTGTTCTACAGATATAAAAGATAACTGCACTGTTTGTGTAAAATGTGTATATATTGTGTTGTAAAGTTACTGTGGCTTACATTGTGTAATATATATATATATATATATATATATATATATATATATATATATATATATATATATATATTGCACCGTAAAGTTAGTATGGTTCATATTATGGCATGAGTAGAGAGGATGACTGTGTCTCCTATCTTAAGAGTTTTTCAGTATTTGACGATAAGAATGGTAGTTTGTATGATATAATTGTCAGTGCAAAATGGCGATCTGTGTAAAATAACCGCTGGAAGCCTCACCTGCAGAAGGAAAAAAGGCGGACATTTCTTCGATATCGACAGTATCAGTAATTCGGCGGGTAAATTCGATAAGAAATAATCATACTGCTCGATTCATTGACGTCCTTTGTGCTGGGATACAGGAGCCTCTACATAGCATTGAGAACATTTGAGTATGTTGAAAGCAGGAAGGCTATCACGTGAGGTCAACGAGAAAGACTGCATTTGGCGTTACTTTCGTAAACAGGTTCTCTTAGGGTAAAAATTTTCATGCATTCAAGCGGAGACATCAAGTAAGCGAGCGATAACCATTTCTGGAACACTATACAATTCCCAAAGGGTCGACTTGTCTGTTATTTTTTTACAAAACCATGTGACGTAAGAATAACATTGAGATCATTTTAGATGTCGAGTCGGCATGCGGGCGTTTCGCGACGGGGCGAGGTGTGAGCGATGCTGGGGGCAGGTAGGCATGGCTGAACACGTCGCACATGGACCGTTACAAACGTTAAGGGGGAAGCAGCCTGTGCTATTCTGTCATCAGCGGTAAAGACAAGTGCTGCCTTGAGGTGTCTCGAGTATGAAACAGACGTGAACGCGCCTCAGAGTTCTGTGACGTTGGTATAACTGTGACTGTATACTCGGAAATAGAGACAACTTTCCCCTGCATCCGGCGGCGGGTCGCGGCTGTGACGGTGCGTGCGGTCCTGAACGGACGTCTGTGGGTGCTTTGATAGCTGACGGCCGCGTCACATCGCGGGAGCTGTGGCATGCGTTGAATGCATGTCTGTTGCATTATTTTGGGAGCGGGCCTGGGGGCTGTGATATGAGCTATTTGGACAGTTTAGGAGTTGATTTCGTGTCTGCACATTTGTGTACTGCATTTTGTAGGGGCAGTTTACAGGTCTGCACTGATATTATTTCTTTAATTTAGGAGTTCTTTACGTGTCTGCAGACTGTCTATTGTGATCCCAAGCACATCAGGGCTAGTGTTTTGTGTCAGTGTGATAAATATACTCATTCCCCAAATAAATTGTTTCAAAATAAATAGAGGGCACTCCTTCCTTACTCTATACAGCAGCCCAGTGCAGGCTGAGTCATTCTCGCACCATTTTCCCTATACAGACAACCATCTGGGATTTGGTCACAGGAGGGATGACAGTACCATCTGGTGGCAGTAACGTGTACTAGGTCAGCTGGAGTCTAGATCTCATGGTGGAGACACTGCTTGCAAAATAAAGACTTGTGCCCAGAGTCGTTTTCCCACCATTTCCCTCCAACCATCTTGGATTACGTCACAAAAGAGACGACAGCGCCCTCTGTTGGTGGTATTGAGTACTAGCTCGAGACCTTGTGGTGAACATCCTGTTTGACGCCATTTTGGATAACTGTACTTGCGTCGTCACCTGACTTCACGGTGGTGCTCTCTGGCGGCGATGAAATGTACTAGGTCTGTTGGGCTCTGGACCTCATGGTGAAGACATTGGCTGCCGCCATCTTGGATTGCGTCACAGATGAGAGCGCCCTCTGCTGGTGGCGATGTGTACTAAGGCAGCTGGTCTCTGGACCTCGTGGCAAGCCCATCTGCATGAAATTGGTTAAATAATAAAGACTTATCTCCAAGTCCTTTTTTCCCATGAATACTTGGGAGGAGGTTGCAGTTGAGCGACTGAGGTTAGTACAAGTGTCTTTCGCGCCATTTTCTTACCTTAGCAGCGAAACTCCAAGTGACCTTTGTTCACCACCAAAATTCAAACTTGGCCCCAGTTCATAGGAGGAGGTGGCAGTCGGGTGACTTAGATTAGTGGAGGTAGGCCAAGTGAGCTATCTTCCTGCGAGTTTCTTTGCTTAGTAGAGATAACTGGGGTGTGGTGCATTATCCTGTTGGAATATGAACTTCCCGCCATTTTTTTCTGGGGGAGGGGGGGGGGGGTGGCGCTTTCCTGCCAAAATTCAAACTTGCCACCAAAATCCGCCATCTTGAATGACGTCATCGCCGCCATTTTAGATGACGTCGTCGCCGCCATATTAGATAACGGTACTTTGAGGTCGTACACAGGTCGTCCCATTACTCTTGTTACGCAAGGCCGTTTCAGCTAGGCCAGTTCTCCTACCGATTTCCACGGTGTACCTACTGTCTTGAATGACAACACCTTCTATCTAGCATAACTGACTCCATTCTTGTATAGTTTCATGTTCTATCTTGATATTTGTTTGTCTCTTCATTGGCTTTTTTAACGGTCATTACCTTGATTTTTCAAGTGTTCATGTTTAGTTATGGTACCTTTAGTGCTAATGCTACACATCACAGCACTTAAGTTAGATCCACATGAAATGTATTCGCAGTTGCGTATATGGACTACCATCAGTTGAATAATGAAACAACGACTATGAAAATTTGTGCTAGACCGGCACTTGAACCTGGTTTTCCCGCTTATCCCGAGCGGTCGCCTAAAGATTACGCTATACGAGCACGACTCACTGCCAGACACAAACTTCCATATGTCGTCAACCATGTGTCTACAACCTGTACTCGTAAATCTAATATGTATATTCCCGTACAGTGGAGACATTTTACATGACAGTGACTTGTCCGGTAACTGCGGATAAATACGATACTGCAGTGCCTGTATTATTCCGAATTACGATACAAAATTCATACGGACATGCATGCATGTGTGAAGGAATTTTGCATCGGAATTCGGAATAATACAATCACTGCAATATCGTAAATACCGTATTTCTTAATTCCTTCTCCGAACAACGTCATCTGCAAATCTTATAAATGGATTTTCTGTCCGTTAATTTTACTGCCTTTCGTCTTGTGCTTGAAATTTGTTATGGCCTCCACAACGAATATGTTGACTGAGTACGGGGATAGTGTGCAGCCTCGTCTCACTCCCCTTTTAATGGAAGCAGTTTAAGTGAATGGAATTGGTTTTTTTAGTTTTTGTACAGCAATAGAATGAGTATTTTGTCCCTCCTGTGTTTGTTATGGTCTTAAGTAGCATTTCCAGTTCGTATTACCGAAGGTTTTCTCTGTACCAAACAATACAATGCATGTCTTCCTGTTAACACTTAACCGGCCGCAGTGGTCTAGCGGTTCTAGGGGCGCAGTCCGGAACCGCGCGACTGCTACGGTCGCAGGTTCGAATCCTGCCCCGGGCATGGATGTTTGTGATGTCCTTAGGTTAGTTAGGTTTAAGTAGTTCTAAGTTCTAGGGGACTGATGACCACAGATGTTAAGTCCCATAGTGCTCAGAGCCATTTTGTTAACACTTAGTCTTCTTTCGAGATTAGTTTGCGGTGGGCGAGAAAGTTGAGGAACGGCAATGCATCGTCCTTTTCTACCTCTATGTTGAACTGGATTTTAGTGTTAATACCACTGAGGTGTTCCAAGAACTCTTCATGTCTCACGTCCGTGGAGCCAAATGACAAACTTGTCGTCAACGTATCGAAAGGAACAGTTAGGCATTAATGGCGCAGTGTCTAAGGAAATGTCCTCAAAATTCTCCATGAAGACGTTTACATCAACTGGAGCTAACGGGCTACCCATTGCAACGCAGTCCGTCTGATGGTAATACTGGCCGTTGTTCAGAAAATCATAAGACGTAAGAGTGTGCCTAAATACAGGGTAGGGCAAATAAAACTGACCAGGGCGAGTGGATACCATTGGACGTCAGTTTGTGGCAGCATTAACGGAGGAGGAAAATACTTGGAGTTACTTCCAAAACGATGGAGCAACTGCCCATAGTGCCGACCGAATCATGGAGCACATTTACACAATCTTTACTCTTGACAGAGTCGTTGGCAGATGTCAGTCTGGTCTTGGCCATAGCTCGCCACTCACGTCACCTGATCTATCAGTGTACGATTACTTTGTGTTGGGAGCTCTCAAGTCTAAAGAGTATCGCAACAACGCTCACAGCTTTCAAGAATTGAAACAGAACTTTTCGGACGAGATTGCAGCAATTTCAGCGTCCCGATTTCGATCTGCCTTCAGTAACTTTCTCACCAGGGCCCAAAACTGCCAAACAGACGAATGATTTTCACTTTCAGCTTCTTGCTAAAGTCAGGTTAGTACTGTCTTTCCTTTCCTCTGCCGTGTTCCTTTGTACCGAGGAACTGTTCTCCGGGCCACTTTTATTTGCCCCTCCCTGTAGCTTGACCACTTCACTTACGAAGCACTGGGATACTAGGTCACATCAGTCTTTAACAGGCACATTCGTAAACAGCGACACCACGTCAGTACTAACCATAATGTCACCCTCACTAAGTCGAAGACGGTTAATTCGTTTGCAGAAATCTGCTGAATCTTTAGTATGATGCTCGAATGTCCCATATGTGTAGCGAGATTGGACAAATATTGCACCAGCTTGTATGTTATACATGAAATGTATTTCAACTTGTGAGTATGGATAACCATCAGCTATTTAATGGAATGATCACTATGACCTCAGCGGTTTGGTCCCATAGTCCTTACGACAAATTTCCCAAATTTTTCCCTTTTTCAGCAAAAGTCTTCCGGAATTTATCCATTGTAATAGCTTCGTACAATGATGTTGTAAAGTTTTTGTTTCACTTTTTCTCCTATTCTCTTCAGAAGTTCTGTTGGGATGTCGTCTGTTCCTGTTGCGTTCTTGTTCTTGAACTGCTGAAGTGCTGGATCAAATTTTTCTGGTATGCTAATCGTTCTATTATTATCGTCTTCCACCATATGTTCAGGTTAGAGATGGTTGTAATTTCAAACACTTCCGCATCATAGTACAAGTCTTCAAGATAGACCTTCCAGCGGTATGTCATATCTTCCCTGTCAATAAGTAATTGTCCATTCGTATCTTTTATCGTAGTACTTCCTTGTTTAAGTATGTACTGCAGTGGCTTTATCGCGCTATTTGCATTATCTGTTCTTCCTCCTCTACATCATGCTCTGTACTTCGCCCAACTTCCTTCATCCTTTCTTCTTTGTCCCGTTTACATTCTGTCACAATGACATTCAGTATTGTTCTGTATTGCGTTTGGCTTTCTTTTGTATGTACCGTCTTACAGTGGTTTCTGTGATACAATAAATCTAGTATATCTTCAGTAATCCAAGGTTTTCTTTACCCCCTGTCAGCTTGAAATTATATGTACATCAACTACTGGCAAAAATCGTACATCCACCTACATATTTTAAAGCACTAACTAATGTATTACCCCAACCTTTAGGCAGTTATTACATGTAACAGATATAATCTTAAGACCCCTGATTTGTAAAGTTTTCTCTCATACAATCGCTCCTTCCAACCTCTCCCTCCCTCTCACTTTCCCTTCCTCTCCCTCTGCCACCAACATAACTGTGAATCCCAACGAAAATTGTTATTTGTGTATAATTTTTCCACTGTAGTCAACATAATTATTGTATTTAAAGTTTGTAACATGCCACCTGATTGAATAAACGAGTATGGAGTTTAAGCTGTATCAACTTGTCAAAATAGGATGTATATGCCACCAGAAATATTTATTCCAACGCATACATTCGACACCTCAAAACAAACATCTCCAAAAGCCTTTAAAAATTTATTCTGTAATAATGTCGTTACGATGTATATTCTTTGTACTTTGTGATAATGTCTTCTGTTCTACGATATATATTATTTGTACTTTGTGATAATGCTTTCTCTTCTGCTATACGACCCTTGCTCCGAATAGTTTCCAGACGACATATTTGTTTACAAAATATGACAGTATACATGTGATGTGTTATGATAGTGAAAGGAACCTGTGAACACTGTAGGTACTCTACTTTACTTATTTTATTTTTACCGTTAGATATACGATTAATTCTTTTTCGAAAGAAACTCAAAACCATGTTCTGAAATAGTGTTTTGTTTCTCCACTAGACAGTGCCACAAGTTCCTCCAAAAAATCGTAACACAACACACACACAAGTTTCATACTAACCACCGGATGATGGAGGTTTAAACCTTTGAAACGCGTCGTGGAGATAAATAAACAGTGACTGGTAACAGTAAACTTGTTGTTTCATTTAATTTCAATAACAGTCACGGTAAAGCCTAGCCTAAAATGTTCACATTTAAAGTCTGTTGTTTATCCGCTGAACATGACCAATCCATCTCAGTTGGTGACCAGTAACGGTGGCTTCTATTGTATACATCTTGGCCTCCTCGAGGATCATAGTGTCTGATTCTAAGTCATTTCATTTGGAGTTAATGACGTACCTAAGCGTCTGTTGGTTGAAGTGTTCTAGTTTCTTAAGATCACGACGATATAGTGTCCAGGTTTCGCAGCCACAGAGCAGGGTAGAAAGAACAACTGCTCGATACACCATCAGTTTTGTCGATAATGTAAGATCTTTATTCAGGAAGACCCGATGTAGGAGACGTCCAAAAGCAACATGTGCGGCATGAAGTCTGTTCTTCACGTCCTTTTCCGATGAGCAGTTAGTTGATAATATACTCCCTAGATAGAGGAAGTGCTCTATTTGTTCCAAAGGTGTGCTGGAAATAGAGATACTGAAATCCGGAAAGGCCGTTCCAGGAGCTGGCTCTGCTAAATCTTTGTTTTCTGGATGCTGATGGTCGGGCAAAACCGTTTATATGCGGTACCGAAATAATTTACAGACAGTTGCGGCTCTGTGGGTTTGTGAACTGGAGAAACATTGTCGTTAGCATACTGCAGTTGAGTTGTTTGAGTGAGACTTGTGAACCTTTTAGAGTGCAGTCTGGACTGATTAAATAGCCCTGGGTCAAATCTGTATTTACGTTATACTCCGCAGTTGTTTACATACGACGTATCGTAAAGCATAGCTCAGACATGTCATCATGGAAAGCTTGGGTCATTTGACCAAAGTGTTCAGGGCAGCCGAAACGTTTTAAGACCTTTCACAATGCTTCTCTGGGCATTGTATCAAAGGCATTTTCTAGATCACAGACCACAAGTAGTAAAGATTTATTTTATGGAGGAGAAATCCGTACTGAGATCCAGGAAGTACTGTCTAAGAAAGAGTTTGGAGGTGATTCAACGAAATTAAGAAAATGTTGTACCAGTTACGGAGACCAAGGATATGTCAGGGCAATTGTCACTTATGGTTCCGTCGACTATTTTGAAAATGGTGGCAATTGTGGAGTTTTAATGTCAGCTGCTACTTTACGGGTTTCTCACATTAGAAGAAACAGGGAGAATTGTCTGTTTTTTAGAGGAAATCCACCATTTTGAATGGTATCCAGGGGGTTCTGTCAAGTCTAGATGTATTTCTCGGTTTCATTCTATCTAGAGCCTTGTTGAGTTCATGAGATATCCGTGGGACTGCTATACAAGGTTGCACTGGATGTTGTGGGACATGTCCGAGAAAGTCGGCAGCAGCAGTAGAACTACGGTTTAAAAGTGCTTTGTAAAGCTCTTTCCAGCGGTTTAAGATGTCCTGTGATTGTCAGAGGATGGTCATGCTGTTGGCGACTTTCATGATTCCTGATGAGGAACGAACAGGCCCATATTTTTCTCTTATTCCAGCATAAAAACTCGGCAAGTCCCCGGCATCTGACAGGCTTTGAAGTTTCTTGGTTTTTTGTTGCCACCAGTGGTTCTTGATTGTTCTTATTTCACTTTGACGTTTCTGCTTGATCTCTTGAAAGTGTGTTTTATTTTCCAGGTAGGATGGATCTTGAGCAATAAATAGGAATATATCCCGTTCTTTACTTTTGAGGCTCTTAATCACATCGTTGTTGTCATAAAATCAATCGTTTATCTACTTCGCATCAAAACCTTGATTACCTCTGCAGACTTCTTGATGTTTTTTTTAAAGTGGACCATTCCTGTTCAACATCTGTTGTGTTATCTGGGGCATTGCTAAGTCGTTCCAAAAGTGTGTCTTGCAAGGGAGAACGAACCATTTCATTCTGGAGGATGTTGATGTTGCATTTCCTCCTGGAAGGATTTAAGAAGGATCGTTGTTTACGATGGACAAGGATACTCAGATGGCTAACCAACAGTTTATGTTCGGTCCAGCAACCATCGATGTTTCGAGTTGTTTTTTGTGGTCAGGACGACTTTCTTGTCATGCTGACATAGTCACTGAGATGGCAGTGTTTGATGCGTGGATGAAACCATGTTGTCTTATAACGGTTAGGTAAGCGGAAAGCATATTGGTGATACAAAACTCATGCTCACCTCAGAGACCTAGAAGTAGCTGCCCATTTGCAGTGCAGTTTCCTACACTTTGATTACCCATTGTTACCCCAAAAACTCTAGAACTGAAGTCGCCTAGTAACAAGAGTTTATTTGCGGTTGGTATCTTGACGAGAACATTGCTCAGCCGATGGGAGAACTGATTCTTTGTATCCTTCTATCCACCTAATGTGGGAGCGTAGGCAGAGACGAGGGTGACGAAGCTGTCTCCAGAAATGAGAATTCGAAGACTCACAACTATTTCATTGACTCGAATAGGGGTTAATCGACGTTATTTCGCTATTTCTGTTTTTACTGCAAATCCTACACCACGGGTACGTGGTTCTCTTGCATCCTTTCCTTTCCAAAATATGGTGTACCCTGAGCTAGCCTGACTAAGATGTCTTCGCCTGATGGTCTGGTTTCATTTGAGGCAGCAACATCTACATCTAATCTAGCTAGCTCGTGGATGAGAAGAGCTGTTCTTCTTTCTGGTCTGTTTCCATTTAAATCCAGAAGAGTCCTGACATTCCATGTTACAGTAGTCTTTATCATATTGTTCTTTCTTGGTTTTCGTCTGCAAATTAGGAGTAACCTCCTGGGTGCGGATTCCCAGCCTGGTACAAGTGAAACTACTTATGCTTAATCAGCCTTTTCCAGGGCCTTGCCCATTCAGGGAGGGCAGCGGTTATCCTAAATAGGCCTGCCCAGTCGCAGACGAATGACCAGATCCCTGGGTAGTCACATGAGTTCTCAGGAAGACGACCGTCACACACCTGCCGCTAGTATGCAGGTCCAGACTAGTAGCTTTCAGCCTTACTCACGCCTGCTACCACCGTCTTTATCCCATCGCCACTGGCCTTCAAGGAAGATGGGAGAAGAAACTGCCAATCGCGTGTCTTTGTTTAAGGTACATCTCAACTTACGAGGAAGTAACCCGCTCACTGTGATTCTGCAACAATTCATCGCGGCACGTGCGTATGAGACATGTGATTTCAGCCACCAGAACTGCAGCAAAGTACCGCGAGCTCTGGGACAGTGGAACAGCGCCTTTGCAGCCAGTTCTTGTGGCATCATCTCTTCCACCTACGCGACCGTCGGGGAACTCAGGTGTGATATGTTCCTCTTTCATCCGCTTCGCTGTTGGGTCCTAGGATGTTAGGGGAAGGCGCTATGGAAAGGGACGAAGAAAGGGATGGGGCGTTGTGGGACACACTTTGTCTGGTTCATCCGCTGAGACCTGTCTGGCTTGAGAGACCCGGCCAGTAGCTACGCTACCGCCAGCATAGCCCTCAGCTTGACGTTAACACGCAAACCTCTGTGCCCACAAGGGCAGTGCTACGATAATTCGTTGTCCTATTGAAAAGGAACGCATATTGTGCTGATGACAATCCCGCATCTTATCCGAAGTAAAAGAGGTTCACCACTTACTTCGTTATAGGTACGCGATAAACCGTAATTCCTCACCTGTTTTCTGAGTGTAAATTTTTAAACCCACAATTAATAAAAAGCATTTTGCAACGAAGGAGAGTTGCTCTAATTCCAAATGGGATAACAACATTCCAATATCAAAGTAAAAACCTCTTGCAGGAAGTGAGTGATGAGTGGATTCAAATGGTTCAAATGGTTCGAATGGCTCTGAGCACTATGGGACTTAACTTCTGAGGTCATCAGTCCCCTATAACTTAGAACTACTTAAACCTAACTAGCCTAAGGACATCACACACATCCATGCCCGAGGCAGGATTCGAACCTGCGACCGTACGGTCGCGCGGTTCCAGACTGTAGCGCCTAGAACCGCTCGGCCACACAGGTCGGCTGATGAGTGGGATTAGGAAAAAGCATGCAGCATGATTATGTTTGATATGAACAACCTCTGGTGACATTAAAAGCAACGGTGGTAACATTAAGAGTGCAACGGGAATTCCACTGTTAAATGCAGAGGAGAGAGCAGATAGGTGGAAAGAATACATTGAAAGCATCTATGAGGGTGAAGATTTGTCTGATGTGATAGAAGAAGAAACAGGATTCGATTTAGAAGAGATAGGCGATCCAGTATTAGAATCGGAATTTAAAAGAACTTTGGAGGACTTACGGTCAAATAAGGTAGAAGGGATAGATAACATTCCATCAGAATTTCTAAAATCATTGGGGGAAATGGCAACAAAACGACTATTCACCTTGGTGTGTAGAATATATGAGTCTGGCGACATACCATCTGACTTTCGGAAAAGCATCATCCACAAAATTCCGAAGACGGCAAGAGCTGACAAGTGCGAGAATTATCGCACAATTAGCTTAACAGCTCATGCATCGAAGCTGCTTAGAAGAATAATATACAGAAGAATGGAAAAGAAAATTGAGAATGCGCTAGGTGACGATCAGTTTGGCTTTAAGAAAAGTAAAGGGACGAGAGAGGCAATTCTGACGTTACGGCTAATAATGGAAGCAAGGCTAAAGAAAAATCAGGACACTTTCATAGGATTTGTCTACCTGGAGAAAGCGTTCGACAATATAAAATGGCGCAAGCTGTTCGAGATTCTGAAAAAAGTAGGGTAAGCTATAGGGAGAGACCGGTCATATACAATATGTACAACAACCAAGAGGGAATAATAAGAGTGGACGATCAAGAACGAAGTGCTCGTATTAAGAAGGGTGTAAGACAAGGCTGTTGCCTTTCGCTCCTACTCTTCAATCTGTACACCGAGGAAGCAATGATGGAAACAAAAGAAAGGTTCAGGAGTTGAATTAAAATACAAGGTGAAAGGATATCAATGATACGATTCGCTGATGACAGTCTAATGAGTGCACAGTATGGTTTGAGAGTAAATCGGAGAAAGACGAAGGTAATGAGAAGTAGTAGAAATGAGAACAGCGAGAAACTTAACATCAGGATTGATGGTCACGAAGTCAATGAAGTTAAGGAATTCTGCTACCTAGGCAGTAAAATAACCAATGACGGACGGAGCAAGAAGGACATCAAAAGCAGACTCGCTATGGCAAAAAAGGCATTTCTGGCCAGGAGAAGTCTACTAATATCAAATACCGGCCTTCATTTGAGGAAGAAATTTCTGAGGATGTACGTCTGGAGTACAGCATTGTATGGTAGTGAAACATGGACTGTGAGAAAACCGGAACAGAAGAGAATCGAAGCATTTGAGATGTGGTGCTATAGACGAATGTTGAAAATTAGGTGGACTGATAAGATAAGGAATGAGGAGGTTCTACGTAGAATCGGAGAGGAAAGGAATAGGTTGAAAACACTGATAAGGAGAAGGGACAGGATGATAGGACTTCTGCTAAGACACGAGGGAAAGAAAAGCGTTACTGCTGGCAATTGCATTTGGAAGATCGTAGTACTTTAACTGCAAAATTGTGACAGAAACTCTAAATTAGAGCACCAAACAATTTTCGAGAAAAGAACGTGACACCGTTGAGTAAATTTCACTTAAGAAGAACAGAACAGTTCGTTTACTAGTAATATCCTGTTTCCGAACTTCATCGATGTAAAAGGAAGTAGCATGTTTAGTAGGTTCAGTGCCACTTTATTATATCAGAACACGAGATACGGTATAATTTCCGCCAGAAAATGCACATAACTGATGCAGGTGAGGTATTTAAGCCTATTTAGAACGGTAAGACTACACGGAAGAAGCTAAATTAAAGACTGGGAGCAAATTTGTAAAACAATAGTCTCAAAAGAATGAAGATCATCCACCGTATTTTCCATAATGCAAGTTAGTCTATGACAAAAATTTACAGGATGTATATTTATGCGGCGAAAATATTATTACTACTGCCCACTGTGAAGTTTAAAGGGCCCTGGTGGTGTTGCGGGCACATGACGCAGTGAGGAAAGCATGCAAGCGGAAGAGACGAATGGGCAGTCATTACAGCAAAGATGCGGGCCGCAAATGCGGAAACCCATTGCTATAAGCGGTTTTGACAAAGGGCATATTGTTGTGGCGCTGTTGGTGAAAACGAGAACCTCTGAAACGACGAAGCTGGTCGGCTGTTTGCGTACTGCTATCGTGAGCACCTAGGGAAAGTAGTTGAAGGATGGTGGAACAGCGCGTGGGCCATATGGTACTGGACGTCCACGTCTCAGTACAAAAAGTAGAGGGCGGAGGATCCCCCACTGTGCAATCCACGATCTGTGGCGAATATGACGTCATAGTACAATGCTGGTGCAGGCACAAGTGTTTCGGAGCACACCGTTCAACGGCCATTGTTGAACACAGAGCTCCACATCACACATCTCCTATGTCAGTTAAGACTGCAGTGGGCACAGCTTCACTGGGTTTTCACAGTGGATCAGTAGATATGTTTCGTCTGTCGAATGAGTTGCATTTCTTGTTACACCATATCGATCTCTGGGTTCTTACACGCCGTCAAAAAGGTGAATGGCTGCTTGAAATTTGCATTGTGCCACAGATGCAGGCCGGTGAGAGCAGAATTATGCCATGGGGCACATTGAGCTGGGATTCTGTGAGACATATGGTAGTACTCGAAGAAACCATGACAGCAGTGAGCTACTTGAACATTACTGCGGACCACCTGCATCGCTTCATTCTTTTAAGTCTCCCCCTAGGCCGACGACATCTTCCAGCAGGATAACTCTCCATGATACACGGTCTAAATCGTGCTGCAGAGTGGTTTGACGAACATGATAGTGACCTCACATTAATGTCTTAGCTAGCAAATGTACCTCACCTTTACCTGCTGGAACACATATCGGGCGCCAGGTGCGTGCCCACAAACCGTGGTTCCGTAATTTGCGAGAATTTAGAGACCTGTGAGTACCCATCTGATGCCACATGCTTCTGGAAACCTAGCAAGGACTTGTAGAATACATCGCTGCTGCACTCTTGTATGTGTTTGAAAAATGTACCAACACTCTATTAAACAGATAGTCATAATGTTTTGGTTCATCGGTGTAAATTGCAACTATTAAGGTATAACTCAGCCTAACAACTCATATTAACCAGTTGTTGTTGTTGCTGTTGTTGTTGATGTGGTCTGTAGTCCAGAGTCTGGTTTGATGCAGCTCTCCATATTACTCTATCCTGTGCAAGCTTCTTCATCTCAAAGTACCTACTGAAAGCTATATCCTCCTGAATCTGCTTAGTGTATTCATTCCTTGGTCTCCCTCTACGATATTTACCCTCCACGCTGCCATCCAGTACTAAATTGGTGATCCCTTGATGCTTTATGGAGCCGAGCGACCGCTACGGTCGCAGGTTCGAATCCTGCCTCGGGCATGGATGTGTGTGATGTCCTTAGGTTAGTTAGGTTTTATTAGTTCTAAGTTCTAGGCGACTTATGACCTCAGAAGTTGAGTCGCATAGTGCTCAGAGCCATTTGAACCATTTGAACCTTGATGCCTTACAACACGTCCTACCAACCGATCCCTTCCTCTAGTCAAGTTGTGCCACATATTCCTCTTCTCCCCAATTCTATTCAGTACCTTCTCCTTAGCTACGTGATCTACCCACCTAATGTTTAGCATTCTTCTGTAGCACCACATTTCGAGAGCTTCTATTCTCTTCTTGTCTTAACTACTTATTGTCCACGTTTCACTTCCATACTTCCATACGAATACTTTCAGAAGAGACTTCCTGACACATGTATACACGATGTTAACAAATTTCTCTTCTTCAGAAACGCTTTCCTTGACATTGCTAGTCTACATTTTATATACTCTCTACTTCGACCATCATTAGTTATTTTGCTCCCCAAATAGCAAATCTCTTGACTTATTAGCAGTTTTGCCATTCCTCTGCAAAGAATTCGTGTTAGTATTTAGCAGCCGTGACTTATTAATTTTCACGCCTGTCAACACCTACTTTCTTTGGGATTGGAATTATTATATTCTTCTTGAAGTCTGAGGGTATTTCGCCTGTCTCATACATTTTGCTCACCAGATGGCAGAGTTTCGTCAAGGCTGGCACTCCCAAGGCTATCAGTAGTTCTAATGGGATACTGTCTACTCTTTTTTTCGACTTAGGACTTACAGTGCTCCGCCAAACTCTTCACAGAGTATCATATCTCCCGTTTCATCTTCGTCTACGTCCTCTTCCATCTCCATAATATTGCCCTCAAGTACATCGCCCTTGTATAGACCCTGTACATATTCCTTCCACCTGTCTGCTTTCCCTTCTTTGCTTAGGACTGGTTTTCCGTCTGCGCTCTTGATATTCATACAAGTGGTTCTCTTTTCTCCAAAAGTCTCTTTAATTTTCCTGTAGGCAGTATCTATCTTACCCCCTAATGATATATGCCTCTACATTCTTACATTTATCCTCTAGACATTCCCGCTTAGACATTCTGAACTTCCTCACGATCTCATTTATGAGACGTTTGTATTTCTTTTTGGTTGCTTCATTTTCTGCAATTTTATATTTTCTCCTTTCATCAATTAAAATCGATATCTCTTCTGTTACCCAAGGATTTCAAGTAGCTCTCGTCTTTTTGCCTACTTAATCCTCTGCTGCCTTCATTATTTCATTCCTCAAGGCTACTCATTCTTCTTCTACTGTATTTCTTTCCCCCGTCCTGTCAATCGTTCCCTAATGCTCTCTCTGAAACTCTCTATAACCTCTGGTTCTTTCAGCTTATCCAGGTCCCATCGCCTTAAATTGCCGTCTGTTTGCAGTTTCTTCAGTTTTAATCTACATTTCATAAACAACAGATCGTGGTCAGAGTCCACATCTGTCCCTGAAAATGTCTTACAATTTAAAACCTGGTTCCCAAATCTCTGTCTTTCCATTATATAATCTATCTGAACCCTTCCAGTGTCTCCTGGCCTCTTCCATGTATACAACCGTCTTTCACGATTAGTAAACGAAGTGTTAGATGTTATGCTCTGTGCAAAATTCTACCAGGCGGCTTCCTCTTTCATTCCTTACCCCCATTCCATATTCACCTGCTGCTTTTCCTTTCTCTTCCTTTTCCTACTATCGAATTTCAGTCCCTCATGACTATTAGATTTTCGTCTCTCTATCAACCAGAATAATTTCTTTTATCTCATCATACATTCTTCAATCACTTCGTCATCTGCGGATCTAGTTGGCATATATACTTGTACTACTGTGGTAGTCGTGGGCTTCGTGTCTGTCTAGGCTACAGTAATGTGTTCACTATGCTGTTCGTAGCAGCTTACCCGCGCTCCTATTTTTAGTCATTATTAAACCTACTCCTGGATTACCCACACTTTATTTTGTATTTATAGCCCTGTACTCACCTGACCGGGAGTTTTGTTCCTCCTGCCACCGAACTTCACTAATTCCCACTATATCTAACTTTAATCTATCAATTTTCTAACTTACCTGCCCGATTAAGGGATATGATATTCCACGCTCCGATCCACAGACCGCCAGTTTTGTTTCTCCTGTCAACGACGTCCTCCTGATTAGTCCCTGCCCGGAGATCCGAATGGGGAAGTATTTTACCTCCGGAATATTTTACCCAAGAGGACGCCATCATCATTTAACCATACAGTAAAGCTGCATGCCCACGGGAAAAATTACGGGTGTAGTTTCCCCTTGCTTTCAGCTGTTCGCATTACCAGTACAGCAATGCCGTTTTTCTTAATATTGCAAGATCAGATCAGTCAACCATCCAGACTGTAGCCCCTGCAGCTACTGAAAAGGCTGTTGCACCTCTTCAGGTACCATACGTTTGTCTGGCCTCTCAACAGATATCCCTCAGTTGTCGTTACATCTACGGTACGGTTATCTGTATCGCTGAGGCATCCAAGCCCCCGCACCAACGGCAAGCTCCATGGTTCATGGAGAGAGGGGGGGATTAACCAGTAAGGAGCACAAATTTATAACGAATAATTCTCAGAACTGTGTCGTTGTCTTACAAATTGAACCACCGACTTCCAGAAAAAAGAAGCACATTGACAAAGGCTGCTATTTAACAACAAAATTACAGAATGAATGCGATTCAGCTGACTTGTACTGAATCTTGAAACGGTTCACCATTTTATCATCTTTGAGAAGGCACAGGAGTATTTGCCTGAGTTATGACAATACAATTCACGCATTTCCCCTCGAGCGGGCCTCATGTTTTGATAAGGCAGATAAGATTTAAATACGCGAGCTAAAGAAGATAGAAAACTGATACAAGACGATGAAGCACCAGCAGCTGTGAAAATGGGAGGCGCAGACACTCATCCACGGAGAGTTAAATTAACTTAAGATTGCTAAATCATGTGTGAAAAGAATTTACTCACATGGACAGTTGAAGAAGAGGATAATGTCAGAGTTACAACAATAGAAACTTCATGTTAACTCAATTTTCGTCCGTTCTTGGTAGAACGACATTATAATAAATGAAAAGCAATAGAGGCATAACTGTACATAGTTAAGCTACTTGAGCCAAAGACAGGTATTTTGAGAGGATCTATCGTGTGATCCAAAGCGACAATGGACGCTTTCCATTCAGCTGCCACATCTCTGTTTCAGAGATACCACATTCTTTGAAAGTAGTTTGATAAAAACAAATACATATTAAAATAAAAAAGTTCAAACATTTTAATATTCAGCTTAATGATTAAAAATGTTTTAATGATGTTGCAAAGGTATATCTGTCTGCGAATAGAAATTGATATTACAGAGGTGACTGAAATCAGACGTGAGCATGGGCTTTCGGACGAAACAAAACCTTCAAAATGCTAACGCAGTCACTCATGTTATTGAACAATGGTGCAACCATATCAATTACTATGAAATTCCGCACTAGATTGGAAGCCTGCAGCAAAACACGAAAAATGCGAGCATGAGGTACAATGACAGGGAAAGAAAAAATGGTAGTATGACAGAGACAGAAAAGAGGTTTTTCATTTAAGTCAATTTACTGTCGTAGAACATATTCCAGCTAACTGTGATAAATGGTACACGTAGATAACATGACGCACTTTTTTTCAGCAGTAGCAACCGAAAGTTCCAAATGACTGCTTTAAGCATAATCTGAGACACCAGCGAAAGAGTAGCCAATGAAAAGGAACATCAGCGAAAAGAGTTTCCAATGAAGAGAGAAACTTCAAGCTAAGAGATAACAATGTACCGGGTGATCAAAAAGTGAGTATAAATTTGAAAACTTAATAAACCACGGAATAATGTAGATAGAGAGGTAAAAATTGACACACATGCTTGGAATAACATGGGATTTTATTAGAACCACCCCATATTGCTAGACGCGTGAAAGATCTCTTGCGCGCGTCGCTTGGTGATGTTTGTGATGTCCTTAGGTTAGTTAGGTTTAAGTAGTTCTGAGTTCTAGGGGACTGATGACCTTAGAAGTTAAAACCCATAGTGCTCAGAGCCATTTGAACCATTTGAACTTGGTGATGATCGTGTGCTCAGCCGCCACTTTCGTCATACTTGGCCTCCCAGGTCCCCAGACCTCAGTCCGTGCGATTATTGGCTTTGGGGTTACCTGAAGTCGCAAGTGTATCGTGATCGACCGACATCTCTAGGGATGCTGAAAGACAACATCCGACGCCAATGCCTCACCATAACTCCCGTCATGCTTTACCGTGCTGTTCACAACATTATTCCTTTACTTCTTGTTGCTATTTCTCGCTACAGTTCCTACATTTTTCGCAAAACATCCGCGAATAACTTTGCCAGAGTGTCTTCCGTATTTAAGAAATAAAGATTTCATCTATCTTCTCTATCTTGAGACCACGAAAATCGTGGAAGCGGGTCGTAGGCGGTCTCTAGCATGACTAAGGTCTTCAGAAACAAGTTCCAATACCGAAGGTACATCGTAATGCAATGAAGTGAAAGAGCTTCTTGCGATGTTGTTTCATCTTCTAGAAAGAAAAAAAAATGTTCGAGTTTCTTGCTACGATAGGTATACAATTTCTTAAGAAACAGTTAGTGATCAGTATCCCTCAACGTAAGAAGGAAGCAATGGGTTCGATACATGTACGATACCGTATGCCACATTATCTGTAGTCTGTCAGCTAACCGAGGGAGCTGGTGCATCGATGAAGATACCTGCCTGCGCGCTTATAAGCAGCTGATGAATGAACTACGCACCCACCAGGAGCGGTATGAAGGTTTGTTGCTCTTCTTGTTATCCTGTCATTCCCCGTGTCGCAACGGCGCATCACTGGTGGAGTTGCTTCATGGACGGCGCCACCGCAACTTGCTCCAATTGCTGCGCCCACCGCGGTGGCCGATGCCTACTCCTCTCCCTCATGCTACGAATCAAACTAATAGCCTAGTTTTTTTTTAAAGGTCAAGTAGCGATCGGAAGTGCTGGGAACGCGGCTTCGTTGTAAGGTTGCTTGGTAATTGCATATTTTTGATACAGGGTCCAGGCAGATTGCAGCGACGGCACCTGAATCAAATTGGCACCTGTTAATTGCGTTATCCTGCTACTGACTCTTTGTTCACAGATTCATTGCCTGACCGGGTGATGCAGCCGGTATCTTCTCTGGCTACCTGGGGTCCTGCGTCGCCAGCACCTGGCCATGAACCTATGTTCCTGGACCCTACAGGTAATCCGGCGTCTAGCGGACAGCTGACGTCCACAGGCGTTGGTCCTCTCCACTTCACGGCCGGCCAGGTGTTCGACGCACCAATTCGAGACACCGTATCGGTTCGACCACCAGGAGACCTCGCACTATTGCTGGATGCAGAGACGCACATTCCGTCTGGTTTCTCGGCTGGCGTTCCAGGACGGCCTCAAAGCGAATGCCGGGGCGAATACAGGAGCTCGGCACCAGCCACAGCTTCGGCTCCTGCCTCCTCGTCTCTTCCTGCATCCATGTCTCCAGCCCCGCTGTTGTTGCAGTTGTCGTCACTACACGACAATGGAGAGGAGGTTAGAGGGGAGGAGTGTAGTGTCGCAGCTTATCGATACTGCCAGAGCTGGCGTCTCCATGAAAATTCCTTCGGGCACTGCGAGCGGCGCTTTGAATATTGTCACCAATAGGGTGACCTGACCAATGAAGAACATCCAGGCCGCCGACTAATGACCACTACCAGGACGGTGTTACAAGCGGCGGCCACCTCGGCACCAACCATCTAGTTCGAGTTTAGTTCCGTGTTACTACATGGTGCCGAACATTAGCTCGAGCTGTTGATAGCTAGCTCTACGGGCAAACATTCGGTGTACATGGACACACGCATCACTTTGCTTCTCTCCACGCCTATTTTTCTTAGCGCTTTCTGGAAATTTTTTTTTGAACTTTTACCATTTGTGCTTTCCGATATATCTGCTTCAGATCCGTGCATGCCATTTTCTCTTATTTTACTTGTTCGTGCCGCCACATATTGATTTAGCTTTAGCATTGTTTGCTTTGCCATGGCTATCGCATCGCCCCAAGCCGCAAGCTAGCCTGTCTCGTAGTTAGCGGCGCCACAATTGCAAGCGCCTTTGGCACCAACGCTCGATCTAACACAGCTTCTTCAGACAGAGATGCCACAAATGACGCAGCTTACTGAGCTTATGAAGGGCTTCATTCAGATGCAGACGGCAGCCAATGAGAATCACCTTCAGGCGCCACCAATTACGGCAGCGCCACAGCTTACACAGCCATCCTTAGCGCTTCCGTTTCGCCCATTTCAAGAGGAGTGGGTTCAGTAACTGGACCAGTTTGAAGCTCATCTATCTGCACACCAATGCCAAATGCCGTTAAACAGTCTGTCTTTTAACAATGGCTTTAGTGTCAGTTAATAGGATGTATTGCACATTGTTGCCCATTTCGGGGCCAGAACTCGTGATCTATGAAGAATTAATCCACGCTTAGAATAGATATTATGAGAAGAAATTCCTTTTGGCAGATGCCAGGTTTAAATATGTCACACTAAATATGTGACAGACTTACAAGAGTTTACGTAAGATTAAATGTGGCTGTGGCAAGTATTATAGTGACCTCATGATAGGTGGCGCTGTTACTCAGAACGTGGCAGATAATAGAAGAAGGAAACTTGCTGCCAAGAGTCCCTACTTTTCCTAGCCACGGTTGCCACAAACTGTTAACAGTGTAGCACTTCTTCAGTGGCCACTTGAGTAAAATATGCTTATTTATAGTGCGCTTCTGTCAACTAATCTTTAACTAGCCTGTCCAGATTCCTGCGGCGGCATATCTCTTTGGCCACCATCTTCACAAAATTTCCATTCTTTTGTCCAAAATCTGATCATTTTCAGTAACAATTCTTTTTTAAGGATAGTTTTGACGAAAGAGATAAGACGCATGTTTTTATCAAGAGCCAGAATTGGAAACACAGAAAAATGACTTAAAACGCATCAAAAGATAAAGTATATCAATTCGGTAAGTTATCTCTGAACAACAAAAAAAATTTTCTGTAGTATCGTCTCAAAGTGTGCAAGTTATGTAAGCTGAATGTGATGTGGATCTCATGTATCTAAAAGTGATGTATGGATCCTGACGAATTTGTTTGATTTTATAAAAGTCATATATTTTACCAAAAACAACTGTTATTGTATCACAACGAATGGCATAACAGACTGCTTCGCAAGAACAACTAAAGAAAATCAGACTACTGAACAGGTAGAAGAATGAAGGTATGAAGAAAAGAAGTCGATAAGAAGAATATGGAAGATACAGCACGAAGTAATTAAGCTTTTCCATTCGTTTAGCTTACAAATATCAAAGAATACTTCCACAGGAATTTAATAATGCAACAGAAAGAGTTTTCTGAATAAATTCCAAACCGGAATACAAGAAAGTTTTGATTCATTGTAATATGCTGGATGGACTTTTTACTTGACCACCAAATCCCGAGAGACAGTGACAGAAAGGATGAAATGTTTGTAAGAAATGCGTGTCACGTTACACTCTGCCGGCTGATCTGTGTGTGTTGGAAGTTCCCAAGGATTGTGTGTAATAATCTCAGCTGATCTACGTGTGTTGCAGAGTCCAAGAGTACTATGTGAAAATATTTGAAGTACATTTCTTAACAGGACTGCAATACTTTAAATAGTTTTAAATGCTCTAAAAAAGAAATATTAGTTCTCGGACAATAATGAAGATTGATAAAGAGGGCAGCAGACGAATCAGTGCGGATCTGCCGTCCTCTACTGTCTTAAATCTACAATGAAAAATTTTATGGATGTGCATTCATTCTATTAACTGGAAAATAAAAGAGAACTATTCCCAACAAATTAGAGCATTTAAAATTTAGTAGAAGATTACTTTCAAAAGAAAAAACGGATATCTGACTTTACTTTTTAAGAAGAAGAAGGTCGCGCACCTGTCTTGCCTCTGCAAATCCACCTCAGAGATACAGCACGGACAGTGCTGTACAATGATATAGTCGGCTGCTGCAAGCACGATGTGAGTGTCGAGTCTGCTGACTCTGACACTACTGCCGATGTGCGATCAGCAAGCATGGCCCACCACAGGGCACTCAAAGAGCCTGTGGTCGCCTAAATGTCGAGGCACCAGCAAAGGAAACAAAGCCGCCGCCAAATCAGCGTGGGAAGACGACCAAGTCTTCCCTATCAAGGTGGAAGCTTTCCCTCCGGTCGTGGACCCTAAACCACATTACTTCAGCTGCCGTGGAGAGGGCCGAGTGGCAAAGTACTGCCGCATCACACCGAGATGCGTCAGAAGCTCAGGCTACCATCACAGCCCCGCCAGCAGGCGACACATGGAGGACGCGGGTGCTTGCTGCGCCATGCACCGTATCGTCAACTACCGTTGCTGCCCGGCCATCTCTAGCGGCAGCCAAGCCGATGGCGAAATGAGGCCCCAGACTCAGCGCACGCAGATGCAGGAGAAGACGACGACGCCAGTCGTAAGCAACCGCTGAAACCCCCCTCCCCCTTTTTTTTCCCTGAGCGGCTCTGATATCCCACCAATTGTGAGGAGGATCGGCCGCCAGTAGGGAGGTGGGAACAGCAGCCGCGATCTGGAAAGACACAGCAGCAGCAGAAGACCGCCCAAATGCTCGCCACAATGCTTTTTAACGTCTGAGGAACAGCTACAGCCATCCAAGCCATCATGGTCAGAGAGGACTGCGTTCTTAGCCACACAGAAAGACTGCATCGAGAGATTGCTAGAGACTTTCTAGCAGGCAGAGGGGTATGTGCCCCTGCCACTGCCCCAGCATAGCCATAGGAGAAGGTAGCCGCCAGGCAGACATCGACTCCTCAGGCAATGCCCCAAGCCACTGGGACTGCCCCTGCCGAACAGTCTACAGTATTCAAACTATGAGATGAAATGGAAATGAGTGTGTGATATCGTTGGGCGGGAAGCCCCATTCAGGGAAGATCGGCCACCAAGGGCAAGCCTTATTTCATTTGACACCACACTGGGCAACTGGCGCACCGGTGATGAGGATGAAATGATGAGGACAACACAGCACCCAGTACACGAGCAGAGGAAATCTCCATTTCGGCCAGGAATCGAACACGGACCCACTTATATGGGAGGCAGGAGAAGAAGACGGCGCCAGCCATCAGAAACCGCTGCCTACCGCCCCCCCCCCTTCCCCTGAGTGGCTGGAATGTCCCACCAGTTGTGGGGAGGACCGGCCGCCAGTGGGAGGGCGGGAACTGCAGCCAGCATCTGGAAATTCACAACAGCTGCGGAAGACCGTACACATGCTCGCCACAATGCGCATTAATGTCTGAGGAATGACTACGGCCATCGAAGCCATCATGGCACAGAGAGGACTGTGTTCTTAGCCACCCTGGCTACACACAAGGACTGCATCTAGAGTTTGCTAGCGAATTTCGAGCAGGCAGAAGGGTACGTGCCCCTGCCACTGCCCCAGCAGCGTCGTAGGAGAAGGTCGCCTCCAGGCAGACATCCACTCCTCAGACAATGCCCCAAGCCACTAGGACTGCCCCTGACGAACCGTCAGCAGTATTCAAAGAATGAGATGAAATGGAAATGAGTGTGTGATATCGTTGGCCAGGAGGCCCCATTCAGGGAAGTTTGGCCACCAAGTGCAAATCTCATTTCATTCGACGCCACACTGGGCGACATGCGCGCTGGTGATGAGGATGAAATGATGAGGACAATACCCAGTCCATGAGCAGAGGAAATTTCCAATTCGGCCAGGAATCGAACATGGGCCAACTTATATGGGAGACAGGAGAAGACGACGACGCCAGTTGTCAGCAACCGCTGCCATCCTCTCCCCCCCCCCCCCCCCCGCGTGAGTGGCTGTGATATCCCATCAATTGTGGGGAGGACCAGCCGCCAGTAGAGGGGCGGGAACAGCAGCCGCGATCTGGAAAGACACAGCAGCAGCAGAAGACCGTTCACATGCTCGCCACAATGCGCACTAAAGTCTGAGGAACGACTATGACCTTCCAAGCTGTCATGGTACAGAGAGGACTGCGTTCTTAGCCACACAGAAGGACTGTATCCAGAGTTTGCTAACGACTTTCTAGCAGCCAGAGGGGTACATGCCCCTGCCACTGCCCCAGCATAGTCGTAGGAGAAGGTAGCCGCCAGGCAGACATCCACTCCTCAGGCAGTGGCCCAGGCCACTGGGACTGCCCCTGCCGAACAGTCTACAGTATTCAAAGTATGAGATGAAATGGAAATAAGTGTATGATATCATTGGCTGGGAGGCCACATTCAGGGAAATCTGGCCACCAAGTGCAAGTCTTATTTCATTTGACACCACACTGGGCAACTGTTGATCCAGTGATGAGGATGAAATGATGAGGGCAACACATCACCCAGTCCACGAGCAGAGAAAATCTCCATTTCGGCCAGGAATCGAACACGGACCCACTTACATGGGAGGCAGGAGAAGACGACAGCGCCAGCGGTCAGCAACCGCTGCCTGCCCCCCTACCCCTGAGTGGCTGGAATGTCCCACCAGTTGTGGGGAGGACCGGCCGCCAGTGGGTGGGCGGGAACTGCAGCTAGGACATGGAAATTCCAGCAGCTGCAGAAGACCGTACACATGTTCGTCACAATGCGCATTGAAGTCTGAGGAACGACTACGGCCATCGAAGATATCATGGCACAGAGAGGACTGTGTTCTTAGCCACCCTGGCTACACACAAGGACTGCATTCAGAGTTTGCTAGCGAATTTCGAGCAGGCAGAATGGTACGTGCCCCTGCCACTGCCCCATACTCTCGTGCATTCTTCTTTTCCTTGATGCATGCCTTGGTACTTTTTTCCCTCCGCCCTTAAAACCACTCTTCTTTCAGACGAATTTCTACAACTTTCTATCACGCTACGGGCCGGTGTTGATGGGTAATCTTACCTAGATGGACGGATATCACAGACCCTGCTTCTGTGAACTCCTCGATGTAATTCCTAACAAATGCAGAGGCGGCGGTAGATCTTTTGAGATGCTCATCATGCTACAGCGGGCTTGGGGAGCCTCCACTCAGTGTTTCCCACTGTGTCCCTTGCGGCGTGGATGACTTTCGTCCCGCTCTCCCTTTCCCGCCGAAAGCTACTTGTGTTGACCAAATTATACCAGTTAACTTCAAAAACTATGTTACACATTATTATGACAGACCAAGTAACTTTTCTTGAACGCTGCACTACACTACAAAGTGACGTAGATACTGTCGTTCAACATAGTCATCAAGTCTCTATAAATAAAGGGCAGGACGTTTTTCCAGGAGTTTAGTTGGTCGACAATAGAAATCCACTCCTTGGTGACGAAACCATTCGAGAACTGCTGTCTGAATGTCTTGATCGTTGAAAATCTCTTTCCCCCTGATGTTCTCTCTCGATACCTGGACATTGTCGTCTATGGTCGATGTCTATGGCCTTTCTTCCCGACGAGAATAACACACATCAGAGGGACCTGGGTCACATTGTTGACACCATTTCTCATTTGGTCCAAATGCCGCCATAATATCACAGTGAATCTGTCCAATTGAGACATTTTGCTCACAAGAATCGTACGGTCCAGCGTACTTCAACTTGGGAGTGTGTTTCCAGTTGCCGCACCATTACACTCCCCCCACCACCCATGTTGTCCGTACTGCAGGAGGGCTCTGTGTACAGTCCTTTGATTTGCTCCCTTAATGCTTCAACCAAATGAGCCATTTGTTCTTCAAATATTTAGACCTTAACTTCGTCTTTCTTTTCGCCCTTCTGTGTCCCACTTGTGGTAAAGACGACGGACTTCTGTTCATGTGCCCATAAGAACAACTTTCTTTGGGGACGAAATTTAAAATAAGAATGGCCACGAGACCAATAGAGAATTAATCCTGCCTTAGCAATCCAATCGGCTCCGAGGATATAATTGGCAGCTGGATATTCTATCGCCTTCATACCCATCTTCCAGACAAATTCCCAACACTGATTTTAATTTAACACAACCATTCACTCTTAAATTTGTTTTATTTGCCGTTCAGTACTCTCCTGACTCTCGCCTTAACCTTCCCCATGTGCATATATGTTTATATTTGACAAAACAGTCTTAATTTCCATTAAATGACAATGCGTAAGTGCAACAGTCCACACGTAGGTTCCCCATTCCGTTAAGGGCTGCGCATAAACAGTAACCGCGAACCCGTCTTTTCGCGAATCGCGCTCATAATCTTTCCCTGACTTAATTTTCAAAGTACTTGCTGCGCCCTTTGCGTCTCTGCGCACTCATTCTTTGCGTGTCCCTGCTTACCACAACCCCAGCAGACCCCATTACGCACTCCTTAACACAATTCTTGAGCGTGGTCAGCGATTCCGTGCGCTACCATAGCGCTTCGTTTCACACGCCTGTTCTGATTCACACTCATTGTTCCGTGTCTACCCCGTGAGCCTGTGCCTCCCTTTGGGTGTCGATAAATTCGATGGACTGTACTTGTTTTAACATCTCTTCTAATTAAGTCAACCTTTTCGGAATTACACAAAATACAGCTCGTTGCATGGTTTCGGGGTTTAGTCCCTGTAACATCTGCGTTCCCATCTGCTCCTCCATATACTGGAGAGCAAAGGCTACCGCACTCTTTCTAACGCGTTCCACATGTTCTGCTAATGATTCACTAAGGTCTTGTTCACATTCGGCTGCGAGACTTACCTTCTTGGGGTCCGAAATCTTACATGCGGTGGTATATGGTATTTTGACGTAATGATTCCATCAGTTCCCGAACATTACCTTCCGCTTGAATATTCCTTATTTGCAACTCACAGATCAGCTCACCCCGCTGCAAACAAGTCCCATCCCCGGACATACTGAAATCACAACGGTCGATCTTCTTTCTACAAGCAACAGTACGAGAAATAATTAGAATAATTACACCTCAGTCAGTCAACCACACTCTGCTACTAAAGTGTTTTGGAAGCATGGAGTTGTGGCTCTAAATAATTACTCGTGGAGTCGACTGAATGAGTATACAATACAAGGCCAAATTTTTTTGTCAGATTACACAATAGTGATCTCAAGTATAAATAGCATACTTAATACAACGTAACAAATGCTAGTTAATATAAGGATGACCAACAGGATGAAGCTACTAAAAAATGAATTGCTCCAGCAAAATCTTGTCAAAACACCCTTTCGAACCTTTACCTTCCGTAATACATTGTACGCGTATATAACCGATCGAGGTGGCGCAGTGGTTAGACACTGGACTCGCATTCGGGAGGACGACGGTTCAATCCCGCGTCCAGCCATCCTGATTTAGGTTTTCCGTGATTTCCCTAAATCGCTCCAGGCAAATGCCGGGATGGTACCTTTCAAAGGGCACGGCCGACTTCCTTCCCCGTCCTTCCCTAATCCGATGAGACCGATGACCTCGCTGTCTGGTCTCCTTCCCCAAACCAACCAACCAACCAACCAATACATTGTATAGTTTCTGATAATCAAAGACAACAAGATGTTAAGATCAGAGTTTTTAAAAACAGCAAACACAAAATCCAAAATTATTATTTTAATGAAACCACCGAACATCCATCTAGATTTTTCCCTGAACAAATCATAATCATGGAATCCTCGAGTATTTCGATCAAGGTTAGAACCCAGTAGCTGAACACGCTTTTCAGAAGTACAGAAATCTATATTGAATACAAACTGAGGCTTCCCTTCTGTTGCAGCACGCCAGTAGAGCTGCCACTATCCTGTCCAATAAATTCAGCAGCATAGGAAATGTATATAGCGTTTTTTTTCTTTTACAGAAGCAACATCACATGGAGTTCATTGGCACAGACCGTGCCCTCATATACATAGTACTTAAACACTGGTTTCATTAACCTTAATTCAAACGTCAGCTTCGTACGTTCTTGCATCAGCACAAAAATTCAGTTGTCACGTTTTCCGATCAAGCACTGATACTTCTGCAATAACACTGTCTGAGCATGGCTCCAGGTTCACCACTGTCCCCAGTCAGTTCCCCCGATCTACCAGCCACGCTTCCGGCTTGCCCACCCCAGGTGACAACCACCTCTCTCGCCGCCGACCATCGTGCCAGACAGCCTCCCACAGCCTCCCAGCCCGAAGATAGGTCATTGCTCTGTGATGCGACAATCGATAAGTGCCGACATGGTACAGCGAAGAGAGAATTTAAAATAAGTGTAAGACCAAATGCCTTGTTAATAACTTCGTAGTTTTAAATGCTGTCGTTCCATTTTGCATTTCACATCTCGATAGTGTCGCTTATTTGCGATTCATCGGCCTTAGAGAGACATTCCGACCTAGTATAAATACTGTATTGCAGATATCTCCATGCTTCCCGGTTCTTTTATTATCAGACTGGGAGGCACAGAATGATATATACACTTCACCCAAAAGGGGTTAAACACTTCTCCTTCATCGAGTTTCTGTTTGTAGATTCAGTTGTTTTATAGCCAGAAATTGCTGGTGTCTTCAACATGTATTTGCTCACTTTAGTTAGAGTTTGGCATTTGGTCGCCAGTAAACTGCGAACGGTCCAAAGAGCATACGTCTCTACACATGCTTTGAGCATAAGGTAGGGACGTGGGCTCTTGGATTTTGGGCGGCTTACTGGTCCCCCCCTATGGACCCCAGACCTTGCCGAGGTGGGGGGGCTTAACTGTTCCGTCCTCAATAAACCTGACAGTCTCTTAAGGACTGTACAGGCCTGGGGACGGACCAGGACCAACGAGGGGTTCATAAAAACTCTGTATAGGGAAAGTGTCGTCACCTTTCCGGCTGCTGCTGTTTTGGGACCATCGTGCTGCTGGTCATGCATTAACCACTACAGTATATTTAGATGTTTCTATTGAAGAAGCGTGCTCTACTAGCGCACATGTTGCTAAGGTAGAGCAACAGCTTGAAACTGAACGTTTTGAATCTTCGGCAATAGAAATGTGAGCAAAATGTTTCGAAGAATATCTTCTGTGACGACGATAATCCCTAATTTTCACGCAACTAGCATTTGGTGAGTGGAAATTGAAAACGTTCTAAGTGCCAAATCGTATCCAAAAATTTGAGAATGTATTCTGATTGTACTTAATTGTACTTTTCAACGCATCATCGCAAGAAGGAGACAATTATATGTGCCAACAAGTTGATTCTTGCAAAGCAGAAAACAGCAAGAACTGTTCACACAAGTAGCGTTGTTACCGGTTTGGAACCGACGGGTTCATCTTCACACGCCTGTTCACGATTATATTAAATTTAGTGTTGTTTGCACTAGTTTTTTTTCAACAGCTAATGTAAACAACAAAAAATGTAGTATAAAACTGGGCAGCCGTTGGAAGGTGAACCTGTTGATTCGAAAACAAGACAGCGCTATTTGCCTACATAAACAGAATTATGAAAAGTGGCTGGTTACTATTTTGTTCACTGCATGAATCAACTTGTATTCTGATCAAAGCCACAGTCTCAATAACATCATTTTTCGACAAAATAGACGGAAGATAGTATTTGTTCAAGTGCCGTTAATACTAATGCACTACGTTTTATTTCTGATAATACAAATGCAGATACACAGCATTAAGTTTTTTTCATTTTGAAATTCCAGAGAGAAGTTCAGCTTGTCACAAAGACCTTGCGCCATCTACTAAAGCATATTTGAAAGACTGCCGCCGTGGTTTGGCACCAGGATCAAGTCTAGACACCCGCAGAGTGCTGCGAACACAGTACCACAGAAAAAGGGTTTTGTGATATAATGGCATGCAGAATGTTTTCCATTTCCACTCCTCTGTTATTAACGTCGGCATGGATTGATTTCACAGTTCCTGTTATGACAGCTAGCTCAAATAATTACTGGTAAGTGAGTAACTTAAAACTGATCATCTCGAATCTTCATTAACAGCAGCAGGAAAAGGTAAGTAACCGCTATTACGTTCAAAATGTTGATTCTACAAGGAAAAATCAAAGTTGTGGGACAAACTCCAGAGTTCTGAAACAATTTTCGTTACATAAATTAACATAGCTAAAACTAACTTTTTACTGCCCACCTGGCTAGCCGGTCTAACGTGCTGCTTCCCGAGCGGGAAGGCGTGCCGATCCCTGGCACGAATACGCACGGCGGATAAGTGTCGTCGAGTTCCGGTGTGCCGGCCCGCCTGAGCATGGTTTTTAAGGCGGTTTTCCATCCACCTCGGCGAACGCGGGCTGGTTCCTCTTATTCTGCCACATTTACACTGTGTCGGCGATTGCTGCGGAAACACCCTTTCCACGTACGCGTACACCATAATTACTCTACCACGCAAACATTTGGGATTACACTCGTCTGCTATAAGTGACTCCCGCAGGAGGGGGGGGGGCAGTAGGGGCCGAACGCCACAATAACCCTGGGTTCGGTGGGGGGCGGTGGTTGGGTGGCGGTGGGGTGGGTGGACTGCTGTGGGGTTGTGAACCACTGAGGGCTACAGTGGGACGAAGCCTCTCCGTCGTTTCTAGGTCCCTGGTTTAATACAATACAATACAACCATTTACTAGTAAAGAAACCATGCTTCCCGACGACTAGATTTATTTAAAGACATCTGATTAAAAGTTTTTCTTCTGCAAGGTTTCATATTACACCTTTTGGTAAGATCTCATTAGCAACCAGACTGAATCAGATTATATTACACACTGTGCATGTAGTAATATTATTGTATCTTAGTCGAGGAATTTTGAATCAAGCAAAACCTAAACACAGTAGGGATAATGGGTAAAAGAACACAGTATCCACCATATAGATTTATAACCCAAATATGAAGCAATCTGAAACGAGCTTTGAAGTTCACGGAAGACACAGGCATATCTCGACTACAATGCGACTTATACATGTCATGCACAGATAACTTTATTCTCTCAACGTACTATAGAAATTTATGTAGCCTACACATTAAATACGAGGGTAGAATTTAAAGTAATGACAGAAGCGTACATATTGCTTACTAATACGGGATGACATTACTGTTCCTTGCCCTGCTGCACAATACGTAACTATGCTTTTCCACAGAAACTGATAAATGAAGAATAACGTAAACTCGGTGTTTACGCTTAAAAGGTAAACGCTATTTACCGGAAATGACCTTTACACTTTACGTTTTTTGTTAACATACACTCCTCAGAACAGGTGCATTTACCCGAACAGCATAACATTTAACGTTCGTTATGTTTCATGAGTAGCAAAGAACATTGTTGACACACAAGACACACACACTGAGGAACCAAATCGTGATGACCACCACAGCGGGTTAGTCCACCTTTACAATGCAATTCATCAGCTTATCTGGGTGACGCGGCTTCTATAAGTCTTTGGTAGGTTTCCAGAAGTACGTGGCACCATATGTCTCCCCCCAGGTCACGAAGTTCCCGTAATTTCTGACCCAGTGGTTTGTAGGCACTGAGCTGGCACCCGATAGCCTCTCTCGTGTTCCATCTGGCTCATATCAGGCGAATTTTGTGGCCAAGATATTAAAACGGTTTCACCATCGTACTCCTCAAACCACTGATTCTGGTCTTGTGACGCGGTAAGTTGTTCTGCTGGAAGATGTCATAGTCGTGTGAGAAGACATGTAGCATTAAAGGAATGCAGGTAGTCCACAGGAATGTCATGGAAACTTCCATTGCTAACACAAGTCCCACTGGAATCCGGTAATGTCGCTCATAGCATAATAACCCCACCTCCCTGCTTCCGAGAGGCGATGCGTATTTCGAGTAGACGTTCTCCTGGATGACGATATATCTGGACACGAGCATCAACATGGTGTTACAAGAAACGCAAATCATCCGACCTCCGGCAGCACGTTTCCGTTGATCCACGGTCAAATCTCGATGATCCCGTATCCACTGTACTCGCACTTGACGATGTCGCTGAAACAGAAAGGAAGATTACAGGCCGGCCGTAGTGGCCGAGCGGTTCTAGGCGCTACAGTCTACGGTCGCTGCTTCGAATCCTGCCTCTGGCATGGATGTGTGTGATGTCCTTAGGTTAGTTAGGTTTAAGTAGTTCTATGTTCTGGGGGACTGATGACCTCAGAAGTTAAGTCCCATAGTGCTCAGAGCCATTTGAACCATTTTTTTTGAAGATTAGAGTGTAACGTCCCGTCGACAATGAAGTCATTAAAGACGAGGCACAAGCTCGCTTAAGGATGGAGAAAGAAATCAGAGACACCCATTTCAAAGGAACCACATACACATTTTCCTTAAGCGATTTAGGGAAATCACGGAAGCCTAAATCTGGATGGCCGTACTGAGATTACGACCGGCGTCCTCACGAATACGATTCAAACGTGTTAATCACTGTGTCGCATCGCTTGCTCACGTCGTTATCAGAGGAACAGGCAGGTTCGTCAGCTACGGAGTCCCATGTTAAACAATGTGCGCTGAATAGCGTGCTCCGAAACACTCGTAACTGCACGAGCATTGTACTCTGTCGTCAGATGTGCCACAGACCGCCGCCTATCCTGCGTTATAGAATGGACAAGCCCCTGATGTCCAAGTTCTGTGATGCGGTATGGAAATCCAGCACGCTGTCGCCTACTGTGGTTGCAGCGTCTTAGATCCATTTTCCATAGATGCTCGCGACAATAGCATGCAGAAATGCAATCGGCTTCGCCGATTCCGAGGTGCTCAATCCCAGCTGCTGGACCGTAAAAAATTGGTCTTTGTCAAAGTCACTTGTGTCAGTGGATTTCCCCGTTTTCAGCCCTTATCACAGTACTAGTGATCCCCTTTCATCTCTTCTTTAGTTCGAAACTGCTTAGCGTTACATAAAAATCTGTCCATACAGGGTAGTCCATTGATCGTGGCCGGGCCCAATATCTCACGAAATAAGCGTCAAACGAAAAAACTACAACGAACGAAACTTGTCTAGCTTGAAGGGGAAACCAGATGGCGCTATGGTTGGCCCGCTAGATGACGCTGCCATAGGTCAAACAGATATCAACTGCGTTTTTTAAACATAGGAACCCGCATTTTTTATTACATATTCGTGTAGTACGTAAAGAAATATGAATGTTTTAGTCGGACCACTTTTTTCGCTTTGTTACAGATGGCGCTGTAATAGTCACAAACATATGGCTCACAATTTTAGACGAACAGTTGGTAAAAGGTAGGTTTTTAAAATCAAATTACAGAACGTAGGTACGTTTGAACATTTTATTTCGGTTGATCCAATGTGATACATGTATTTTTGTGAACTTATCATTTATGAGAACGCATGCTGTAACAGCGTTATTACCTGTAAATACCACATTAATGCAATATATGCTCAAAATAATGTTCGTCAACCTCACTGCATTTGGCTATACGTGTAACGACATTCCTCTCAACAGCGAGTAGTTCGCCTTCCGTAATGTTCGCACATGCCATTGACAATGCGCTGACGCATGTTGTCAGGCGTTGTTGGTGGATCACGATAGCAAAAATCCTTTAACTTTCCCCACAGAAAGAAATCCGGGGACGTCAGATCCGGTGAACGTGCGGCTCGTGGTATGGTGCTTTGACGACCTATCCACATGTCATGAAATATGCAGTTCAGTACCGTTTCAACCGCACGCGAGCTATGTGCCGGACATCCATCATGTTGGAAGTACATAGCCATTCTGTCACGAAGTGAAACATCCTTTAGTAACATCGGTAGAACGTTACGTAGGAAATCAGCATACATTGCACCATTTAGATTGCCATCGATAAAATGGAGGCCAATTATCCTTCCTCCCATAATGCCGCACCATACATTAACCCGCCAAGGTCGCTGATGTTCCACTTGTCGCAGCCATCGTGGATTTTTCGCTGCCCAATAGTGCATATTATGCTGGTTTACGTTACCGCTGTTGGTGAATGACGTTTCGTCGCTAAACAGAACGCGTGCAAAAAATCTGTTATCGTCCCGTAATTTCTCTTGTGCCCAGTGGCAGAACTGTACACAACGTTCAAAGTGGTCGCCATGCAATTCCTGGTGCATAGAAATATGGTACGGGTGCAATCGATGTTGATGTAGCATTCTCAACACCGATGTTTTTGAGATTTCCGATTCTCGCGCAATTTGTCTGCTACTGATGTGAGGATTGGCCGCGACACCAGCTAAAACACGTACTTGGGCATCATCATTTGTTGCAGGTCGTGGTTGACGTTTCATATGTGGCTGAACACTTCCTGTTTCCTTAAATGACGTAACTATCCGGCGAACGGTCCGGACACTTGGATGATGTCGTCCAGGATACCGAGCAGCATACATAGCACATGCCCGCTGGGCATTTTGATCACGATAGCCATACATCAACAATATATCGACCTTTTCCGCAATTGGTAAATTGTCCATTTTAACACGGGTGATGTATCACGAAGCAAATACCGTTCGCATTGGCGGAATGTTAGGTGATACCAGGTACTTCAAGGTTTGTGAGTATTACAGCGCCGTCTATCACAAAACGAAAAAAGTGCTCCAACTAAAACCATCATATTTCTTTGCGTACTACACGAATATGTAATAGAAATGTGGGTTCCTATTTAAAGAAACGCATTTGATATCCGTTTGACCTATGGCAGCGCCATCTAGCGGGCCACACATAGCGACATCTGGTTCCCCCTTCAAGCTAGACGAGTTTCGATCTTTGTAGTTTTTTCGTTTGATGCTTATTTCGTGAGATATTTGGCCCGGTCACTATCAATGGACCACCCTGTATATTGTCTCTCACAGAAAAAAGGTAAATTGAGGAAGAAAAAAGTATTTCAAAAATTAGTTCAATTAGTTTTTAATACTAAAAGGGAATATAATCTTAGCAATATTTTCTCTGCTGTATCAGTATTACAAACGTCTCTGTATTCTTATACCATCGTCCGCAGTAAATACTGCAAACTACACAATCTAAATGTTATCGACATACAAAAACAAACAGTTTTCTGTATGAAAATATGTTAACTAGCAAGACCTCCTTCCCACGTTCAGAATAAAAACATTGACAACTACACACATCAAAAAATAGCTTTGCATCATCCCCGTTCCCAGAACTCTTGAAGATAGACGTTGACTGTGGATATTGTATTACAGACACAGTCCCTTTGACTGTTTAGAGATGTCACTAAACCCGCCCAAAGATGTAAACAACCATGCATGGGCAGCGTCTATTACACGGAGGGGGTCTTACAGCCCATCTGTTCCAGTCATTCCACCAGGAAGGAGGAACACGGCTCGTGTTGTCTGTACTTCTGCCATGCCTAGACGGTTGATACTGCGGTGCGATCGCGTCCGCATTGTTACTTTGTGCAAGAAAGGGCTCTCAACCGTCTCGTAGTGAAGCAAAGCGATGTTGTTCAGACATGGAGGAGATACATAGAGACAGAAACTGTCGACGACATGCCTCGCTCACGTCGCCCAAGGGCTACTACTTCATTGGATGACCGCACCCTACGGATCATGGCTCGGAGGAACCGTGACAGCAACGCCACAGTGTTGAATAATGCTTTTCGTGCAGCTCCAGGACGTCGTGTTACGACTCAAACTGTGCGCAGTAGGCTGCATGATGCGCAACTTCACTCCCGACGTCCATGGCGAGGTCTGTCTTTGCAACCACGACACCATGCAGCGCGGTACATATGAGTCCAACAACATGCCGAATGGCCCGCTCAGGACTGGCATCACGTTCTCTTCATCGATGAGTGTCACACATGCTTTCAACCAGGCAATCGTTGGAGACGTGTTTGGAGGCAACCCGATCAGGCTGAACGCCCTAGACACACTGTCCAGCGAGTGCAGCAAGGTGGAGGTTTCCTGTTGATTTGGTGTGGCATTATGTGGGGCCGACGTACGCCGCTAGTGGTCATGGAAGGCGCCGTAATGGCTGTACGATACGCGAATGCCATCCTCCGACCGATAGTGCAACCATATCGGCAGCATATTTGCGAGGCATTCGTCTTCATGGACGACAATTCGCGCACCAATCGTGCACATCTTCTGAATGGCTTCCTTCAGGATAACGACATCGCTCGACAAGAGTGGTCAACATGTTCTCCAGACATGAACCCTATTGAACATGCCTGGGATAGACTGAAAAGTGCTGTTTATGGACGACGTGACCCACCAACCAGTTTCAGGGATCTACCCTGAATCACCGTTTAGGAGTGGGACCATCTGGACCAACAGAGCCTTGATGAACTTGTGGGTAGTATGCCAAGACGAATACAGGCACGCATCTATGCAAGAGGACGTGCTACTGAATATTAGAGGTACCGTTGTGTACAGCAATCTGGACCACCACCTCAGAAGGTCTCGCTGTATGGTGGTACTACATGCAATGTGTGGTTTTCATGAGCAACAAAAAGGGCGGAAATGATATTTATGTTGATCTTTATTCCGATTTTGTGTACAAGTACTGGAATTCTCGGAACCGAGGTGATGCAAAACTTTTTTTGATGTGTAAGTTTCGTCCAGTACAGAATACATAACGTTAATTTAAAAGTAATTCATAAGTATGTATTCTACGTTGAGTATGAACTGCTAGTAAAGTACATGTGGTTGGTGAACTAAATGTTTCTCTTAATTAAAATATTTTTTCCTATCTTATGTTAATGAAGAATTGCTTATTTTAGGAAACTCAATGTTTCGTGCCCCTTCGTTTTTGTATTATTGTCAAGCAACATAACCGTTGTTGACTCACTGCAGAATGTAAGCAGTACTTGATTTTTGAGAAAGAATGCTGAGATTTTGCAACAGTCAAAGGTACTGTTAGGTACATTAGGACTTTGGAGTATATGTCCTGGTAATTCAGTATCAGTGAGCTAAGATTTACTAATGATATCTCTGCTAACTAGTATAGAGTTCAGATATTCGTGTTTTAAACTGACTTGTTATGAACATTAGCTGTGCTGAAAACAGAGGACAAACGCCATCAGCAAATGTCACTCTAAACTTAAACATTTCATTTTAAGACCTTCGTCAGACATGGATATGAACGAAGGTTGTAATCTTCTCTGACTCTGTCTTCGTGATTTACAATTACATCCTATTTTCATAGCAGTATATAGGAATGGTTTACGCTGGTCAAGGTCATTCTCCAATCGTCAGAACCGTGGATATACAGTGCTCTCAGAAACAGTCTGAAAAGCGTCTAAGGGTGTTGCAGGATACGTTGTACTGAGGAATAATTTTTAAGCAAAATTTCGGTGGGATGCGCCGTTTGCGAGTTAGTTAACATGGAAGTTAGCCATTCAGGTCGTAGCCCACGCAAATTCAAGCAGCCCGCCAGACACAGCGTCGCCGAACGTCTACTTCGTTTGGTTTCCTAAATCCGAACAAGACAGCGATACAAAAATTGAACTTGACACGGTAGTAATGGTCGAACTAGAGCCAAAGACTGAACAGTCCCGTGCTCTGTCATCTACGCTATGAGAAAACTGACACTATTTCTCTCTAGCAAACTGCTTCAATTTGCGTTCGCAGGAACCTGATTGAGTAATTCAGTGCTAAATAAGTCGGAAAAGGCTTAATGTATCGAATTTTTTGCTACAGTTATATCTCAGAACAATCTCCCTATAACACCCGCACGAGCTTATCAAACTGTTTGTGACCACCCTGTGTAGACTACAAACTAACTGTGAATAGATGTACATAGATTGTACGAAGAAAGTAGTGAAAACGAACAGAGGGGCATAAAATTAACGTTCAGTGGAATGAAATGGACACATTAGCTCCACTGGAGCCGGCCGGAGTGGCCGAGCGGTTCTAGGCGCTTCAGTCTGGAACCGCGCGACCGCTACGGTCGCAGTTTCGAATCCAGCCTCGGGTATGGATGTGTGTGATGTCCTTAGGTTAGTTAGGTTTAAGTAGTTCTAAGTTCTAGGGGACTGATGACCTCAGATGTTAAGTCACATAGTGCTCAGAGCCATTTTTTTAGCTGCACTGGCACACGTTTTGCAAAGAGGAAGCCGTAAGACTCTCTTTGAGAAAACCTTCGTTCTCTTGACCACGAACGGATACTATCGCCGGCTGTGCACAGAGGCGACAAAGGTTACAACGCACGCCAATAATTTTGACCATAAAGAGGAAAGATACTAATACTTCGTTATGGAGGTGAAGTGCTTCAGGGATCATTCTTATAATGTTGGTTGGTATCAGCAGTGTTGACAACGACCGATAGTGACGAAATGATACTCTAAATTAAAATCAAGTGATGTCACGTCTCTGTGCCGAGATATGTAGCAAATTACATCGTCAGTATCGAGCAAAGTGAAACAGCCGAAAAGGAATTTTTCTCCTCCTCCGTAAGCAAAAAATTCCCAAACGTGGTATATTCATTTACAACAACAAAATATTTAAAAACTTACATTTGAGATAGGATGTCGTGTAGACAACACATTTAGAAAAATCTTTGAACTCATGACACAGCCACCGAGAAATAGAGAAAATGAGGCATCTACCAATGAACCTGCCACTATTGTCTGTCTGTTTAGACTTAAAAACGAGGTAGATGATAATCTCAGAGCGATAACAAGCAACAGCTCACATCCCACGTTTACTGTATGTGCTGTGTAGTTTGGCACGGTGTACTGAGGGCGATCTTGAGAGATTTTGCCTGCATACAACATCATCAAAGTGAGGTGGGAAGTCGCTTTGAGCGTATAGTACTGACCACTGGGAGAAAAAAAGCGCATAACACTTAGAGGTTCTGAGTTTCATAAGTCTGCCACATCTTCCAGAACAATCGTGTTGTTGCAGGTAACATGATATCCAGCCTTAACGAATGAATGTGTTACAAATCATAAGGTAAAGCTGTCAGTCAACCGCAGGTAATAATCTTGCAGCGTGATGATGTTGTCTTATAAGGTAACAAAACGTTGTCTTGTCTCAAACTGGTGCATCTGAGGCTACGGAAAGAGACGCATTTCGTCAGCTGTGTGGCTGTTCCTGGCATCTTGTTGGCTGGGGGAAAAGGAACAGAAGCTTGCGTTCATCCGAAGAAACACAAAAGATGAGATCATAATTGGCGATGGATGGGGTATGGACGAATCAGGAGCGGTCGCACATCTGCGAACAAGGCAGATAAATGTTTACTATGTTTAATAGTACGGTACAATTCCTTTTGTGCGCCTGTCAAATTTGTAAGAAGTAAGTGACCACGGCATTGTGAATACTTTCATTAACTATCAAGTCGAATTCAGTAAAAAATGTCTTGACATCCTAAATGATTAGTTAAATCATTGTCAGTTGTGATGTAGTACCCTTGTAACATTTAACTCTTTTTGTAGTATTATTAGTACTGTCACAGGTAAAAGCCACGTGTAACAATAAAACGTCCTGTCACAGAGACGCAAGTACAACACTATCCATGTGTAACATTCTCTTCTGAATGTGGCCTCCTGTCGGTATCAACGAATCAGCACCTAGTCTAACAATTCATAATAAAAGCTATCCTAAAAGCAGATTCTAAATCACATTCCCTGAGTTAACGTTGCCCCTTTTACAGGAATTTTAGAAGTTTGTTTGACCATGTAGTGTATGTGTATTAGATGCAAGTGTCAGACTATTATTTGGAATATGATGCGATTCCAGTTTGGAGCAAGACATTAGGCAATCAGGAATCGAACCAGCAATCTTTTGGTTCCAGGTGTTTTATGTGGTCAAGACTATTTATGAACCGTCGCCAGTCTAATTAGGCACGAAATTGCCTTCATTGGATTATTATAAAGCGAAATTGTGATTTCCTGTTTCGTATACATCTTACTGTGCTTAGGAAAGCAGAACCAGTTTCTCATGAGCGGCAGAACAGCTAACTTTCATTCTTACTTTGTCAACTCCAGACTAATTTTGCTACAGCCCCCAGATATATTGAAACTTTATTCTTTGTGTTGATAATATTATTCAAGTGCAAACAAAGAAAAATCGGCCATAGGGGTCTTTACAAATACGATTTGGTGAACCAGTTATTATTCTAAGTTAGTTAAGCGGAATTGCTGCGTTATGTTACTAACATAGTATTAAGACATACTTTGAATTTATCATTCTTTCGTTTATGCATCATTTCAGCAGTTAATCAAATGGTGGCCCTTAAATTGTATTTAGTCTGAGAACGCTAAAAACTTTAAACTCTTATGAACTCTACACTAAACACTGTTCGAAAAATAAGACAGAACTACCTGATTAATTTCTGTGTTGATTATAGCACTAGATTCAGCAGTTTAATCTTTTATACAACAGTACAGTATATTTTATAATAACCATTTCAGTACACTACTTTACTTTATATGATCAGTGTTGTTACACTCAAAGTTATTTATCAAAATCGCAAGATAATTTGTTTTTAACTAAACAATTTTCTTTAGTATTTTTGTTTTCATTAAGGAGGTCTTTCACGTTATAATTAAACTTAGCTTAGAGAGTCTCAGGGAACCACAGAAAGTGGGACGTCTAAAAGGGGGCAGGTAAAACACAGTAAGGTAGTTGTAGACACGATCGGTATTGTTGTCTTTAATTGTCGTAGCTGTTTTGGCAAAGAACCAGAGCTCCAAGCCCTAATAGAAAGCATTGAATCTCAAATAGTTATAGGTATAGAAAGCTGGCTAAAGCCCGAAATAAGTTCATCCGAAATTTTTTCAAACTATCTAACAGAGTTCAGAAAGGATAGTTAAATACAGTTGGTGGTGGAGTATTTATTGCTGTTAGAAATAGTTTACCTTGTAGTGAAATTGAAGTAGATAGTTCCTGCGAAATAGTATGGGTAGATGGTATACTTGACAATCGGACTAAACTATTAATTGGATCATTTTACCGACCACCCGACTCAGAAGATATAGTTGCTGAACAGTTCAAAGAAAACTTGAGTCTAATTTCAAATAGGTACTCCAATCATACAACTATAGTCGGTGGTGACTTCAGTCTACCCTCGATATGCAGGAAAAATTATTTCTTTAAAGCCGTCGGCAGGTATAAAACGTCATCCGAAATTATACTTAATGCTTTCTCATAAAATTATTTTGAACAATTAGCTCATGAGCCCACTCGAAGCGTAAATGGTTGCGAAAGCATACTTAACCTTTTAGCAACAAATAATCCAGGACAAATAGTGAGTATCTGGACAACAAGGCAGTTGCTGCTAGACTGAATTCCGTAATATCCACAACGATCAAAAAGAAACGCAAAGTACATATATTTTTAAAAAAGCTGATAAAATGCTCTTAACACCTTTTTAAGAGACAGTCGTCACTCCTTCCGATCTGATCATGTAAGCGTAGAAAAGATGTGGAATGATTTCAGACAGATAGTATCGATGGAAATTGAGAGATATATACCACATTAAATAGTAAGTGATGGTACTGATCCCCTATGGTACATAAAACGGGTCAGATCGCTGTTGCAGAAGCAACGGGAAAAGCATGCCAAATGTAAGAGAACGCAAAATCCCCAAGATTGGCAAAGTTTTTCGGAAGTTCGAAATACAGCGCGTACTTCAATGCGAGATGCCTTTAATAACTTCCACAACGAAACTGTGTATTGGAATCTGGCAGAAAACGCGAAGAGATTCGCGTCATACATGAAGCACACCAGTGGCAAGACCCAATCAATATCTTCACTGCGCGATAACAACTGATGACAGTCCCACTAAAGCAGAGTTATTAAAAACGGTTTTCCGAAACTAATTCACCAAAGAAGACGAAGTAAATATTCCTGAATTCCAATCAAGAATAACTGCCAAGATGAGAAACATAGAAGAAGATACCCTCGGTGTAGCAAAGCAGCTTAAATCACTTAAAAAAGGCAAGGCCTCTGGTCCACACCGTACACCAGTCAGGTTGCTTTCAGAGAATGCTGATACAATAACTCCATATTTAGCAGTTATATACAACCGCTCGCTCACAGAAAGATCCGTACCTGAAGACTGGAAAATTGGTCAAGTCACACCAATACCCGAAAAGGGAAGTAGGAGTAATCCGCTGATTTACAGGCCCATATCACTAACGTGATTTGCAGTAGGGTTTTGGAACATATTCTATGTTAGAACATCATGAAGTACCTGGAAGAAGCCTGCCCAGTTAGCGGTGCGGTCTAACGCACTGCTTTCCAGGCGGGAAGGCGTGCCGGACCCCGGCACGAATCCTCCCGCGGATTAGTGTCGAGGTCCGGTGTGCCAGTCATTTTGTGGATGGTTTTTAAGGGGGTTTTCCATCTGTCTCGGCGAATGCGGGCTGGTTCCTCTTATTCCGCCTCAGTTACACTATGTCGGCGATTGCTGCTCAAACACTATCTCCACGTACGCGTACATCGTAATTACTCTACCACGCAAACATTTGGGGTTATCGTCTGGTGTGTGACGTGGGGGGGGGGGGGGGGGGGTTGTCTACTGGGGGCCGAACCGCACAATAACCCTGGGTCCGGCGTGAGGCGGCGGTGGGATGAGCGGACTGCTGTAGCCTGTTGTGGGGTTGTGAACCACTGAGGGCTACGGCTGGGAGGCAGCCTCTCCGTTATTTCTATGACACAGTTCAATATAGTACAGTACAATACCTGGAAGAAAACGATTTATTGACACAAAGTCAGCACGAATTCAGAAAATATCGTTCTTGTGAAACACAACTAGAACTTTATACTCATGACGTAATGAGTACTATCGACAGGGGATGTCAAATTGATTCCATATTTTTAGATTTCCAGAAGGCTTTCGACACCGTTCCCCACAAGCGTCTTCTAATCAAACTGCGTGCCTGTGGAATATCGCCTCAGTTGTGCGACTGGATTCGTGGTGTCCTGTCAGAAAGGTCACTGTTCGTAGAAATAGACGGAATGTCATCGAGTAAAACAGAAGTAATATCCGGCGTTCCCCAAGGAAGGGTTATAGAACCCTCTGTTATTCCTGATCTATATTAATGGCATAGGAGACAATCTGAGTAGCCATCTTAGATTGTTTGCAGATGATGCTGTAATTTACCGTCTTGTAAAGTTATCAGATTACCAAAACGAATTGCAAAATGATTTAGATAAGATATCTGTATGGTGTGAAAAGTGGTAATTGACCTTGAATAATGAAAAGTGTGAAGTTATTTACATGAGTACTAAAAGAAATCCACTAAATTCCGATCAAGCGATAAGTCACACAAATCTGAAGGCTGTAAATTCAACTATATACTGAGGGATTACAATTATAAAGAACCTAATTTGGAATGTTCGCATAGATAATGTTGTGAGTACAGCAAACCAAAGACTGCTATTCATTGGCAGAACATTTAGAAGGTGCAGCAGGTCTACTAAAGAGACTGCTTACACCACGCTTATCCGCCCTATTCTGGACTATAAGTGTGCGGTGTATGATGTGCATCAGGAGGACTGACGGATGACATCGAAAAAGTTTAAAGAAGGGCAGCTCGTTTTGTATTATCGCGAAATAGGGGAGATAGTGCCACAGGCATGATATGTGATTTGGAATGGCAATCATTAAAGGAAAGGCGTTTTTCGTTGCGACCATGACATTTCAATCACAAGTTTTCTCCTACGATTGCGAAAACATTCTTTTGGCCCCACTTACATAGGGAGTAATGATCATCACGATAAAATAAATACAATCAGGGGTTCGCACAGAAAAATTTAAGTGCTCGTTTTTCCCGCGCGCCCTTCGAGATTGAAACGGTAGAGAGACAGCTTGAAGGTGGTTCATTGAACCCTCTGCCAGGCACTTTATTGTGAATAGTAGGGTAGTCATGTAGATGTAGATGTAGAAGATCAGAAAAACTGCAATTTCCAGAAAACTATAAATTTAATTCTCCACAAATAACATTTAGAGTTTATGCAAAATAATTTTCAAAATATTTTACTTGATTAAGTGTACAAAATTAAGATTCTTTATAAGTTTAGAATACTGAGATCCATTTTCACTCGGAGAGGACCATGTCTAGGAATAAGTCTTCGGAAAATGAACTTCCTTGAATCAGTATATAGTAGGAACAAATTATTATTTCTAAATGCACACACAAAAATTTACAGTTTCACCCTGTTACAACAGTTCGAAATGAACTTGTTAACCATTTGCTGTAGGTGATGTGTGTGGTAATTGGAGTGGTGACTACAAAACCTATGTACTAGCAGTCATGGATCTTTGAGTTTTTGAGCTTAATAAATTCCTAATGGGGTCGATTTATATATATATGATATAGCCCAATTGTAAATTCAGTGCTACTGTAAAATAGCAGTCTCCATCTAAAGCTATTTGGGCACTCTTCTTTGTTCCATTTAACAACAGTGCGCCAAGTCCTTTCACCTTTTCGCCTTGCTTCCTTTCTATGCAGTTTGAGATGGGAATTACTACCCCTTTTACTTTTCAACTTTGTACATTTAATGCCCTCAGCATGAATCTGTTTCTATGTCGACAATATTTCTTTAAAAATATTTATCTTATTCAGCACTAAATTATTTTCAAACATTGTTATACAAAAATCTTTTACAAATTCATCTTATTACTCTGTAGACATCAATGTTCTTACAGCAACTTTGTTTAAAGCTATTGACTTTCACAGAAAAGCCATAAAACTTACAATGGAGTATTATAAGCTGGTTGTAAGGAATGTTTTTTTTTATTTAGAAAGTTACATATGCATCAGGGCAGTTGTGTTGCACATGCTCCTGTTTCCATGACGTTTCTCAATAGGTAATCATCATTAAAACACTAACAGGAAAGTACAGCTCTGTAATCATTAACTACAAATCTCTTTCATAATAACATTTTTATGCATCACACATAGCATTTATCAACATAGTTTGAAAAACACTTGAAATTTACTCAGAAAATTCACTAAAACTTTTCATTTCTTTTATACTAAAATCATCATATTTACTAATTTTCTTATAAATTTTATTTTAAAATGACTGAAAAATGTAATTTTAATAAATAAACTTATTTACATACAGCACACATATTTTAAATAAAATCAGAAGTTTATGTTCCGCTACATACATATGTGATGACAGTTTTCTATTTTGGGATATAAAAACCAATATTTTCGTTGCATGGCACTTTTCTGCCTCTTGACAAGTGTTTGGCAGTCCATTTGTCGTATGTCTTTCTTATCACATTTCACCGACTCGCTGCTGCCCCTTATATAAACAAATTAGGCAGTCCATTCTTTGCCATGTGATTTCATCTTCCATTTCATACTACCTTGGCTGCAAAAAACATTGCTTTGCAGACCACTATCTGACACTAAGGGCTTCTTTGCATATTCCATGTACAAACGTATTTTGGAATCTGAAACTTTTGTAAATGTTGGAATTTTGCTTTATAACATAACACAATAATTATATAATCATCATCATCATCATTAAGTAATACTCACTTCTATTCAGTTCCCAATGGGTTTTATTTCTTGTGTGTTTTAATGAGAACTAATTCGCCTATAGTGAATTTTACTGCTTTTAATTTTTCATTATGTCTTTTAGCTCCAGATTCTGCTTTCCTTTTTATCAGTTCCTTTACCAGTTCCTTTTATCTGTCCACACTTATTTCATTGTTGGTTGGAAATTCAAGTATTTCTTCGATTAAGCTTTTACTTATGTAGCCTAACATTATTTCTACAGTTGTGAAACCAGTGGATTCCTGTTTCAATGTATTCATGATTACTTCAAAATATGAGATAAATTTTCCCTAAGTTCTATGACTTATGTGACAGTAAGTTCTACATAATTTTGCCAATTCTCTCAAATAACGTCCTATAGGATTGCTAGACAGGTAGTATACCGATCTGTATGATACTTGTACCCACATTTTCTCCATGCCCTCTAACCATATTTTAGCAATAAATCGACATTCATTGTCCGACAGTACAGTTTTTGATGTTCTTATTTCGTTAAAGTATTCTAACATTTTTCTAAACACTGCTTTCGCTATAGTTATTCTAATAAAATTCTATTAATACCCGCATAATCCGAGGAAAGCTTTTAATTGTGTCCATCTTTCGGGGGACGACATTTTTCAATGGCTTTGAACTGCTCAGGTTCCTTTTCTATTCCAGAAGTCATAATGACATGGCCTAAGAATTTTCTTTCCTCACTAATTCAAACTTTTTTAATTTCGAAGTCATAACCACGTTTTGTAGAGCAATGAATACTTGTTCTAATAATTCACAATGTTCTTTCCATTGCTGTGTAGCTGTTAATGAAACGTCTACGTAAATTGTGAGTTTTTTACTTAAGACTCTTCCGAATACCCAATGTAACGCACGTATAAACACAGTAACCTAGGTGTTTAAACCGACAGTTATCAATTTGTAATTATAACACCTGCCAGCAAAGAGAAAAGCGGTAAATTTTCTAGAGTGAGCATCAAGGATGATTTGGCAGAACCCTACTGTCAGATTCAGACTGGTTGAATATCTAACATTATACAATCTTCGCAACATTTCGTCCAACGATTCTGGCCGATCTGTTTCCCTTTTCACAATTTTGTTCACTGTCCTGGTGTCAATGATTATTCTCACTCCTCTATCGTTTTTGCTGATAATAATCAATGGATTATTGTATTCACTGTTACTACATTCCATGATTCCCCATTCAATCACTCTGTCAATTCCTTCTTGAACGGCTCGTTTTTTCGCTAACGGTGCTGAATATGGGCAAACAATAGAAGACTCATGTGGTAGGATTTTCATATGGTTTTCGAAATTCTTCACCCTTCCAGGTTTATCGGAAAAGACTGTACAGTTTTATTCGAGAATTTGTAACAGTTAGTCTCTTTGAACTGGATCTAAATCAGTTATTTCACTGACAAGTCTCCTAAATTCTTATAGCATTTGGAAACCTTCGAATACTTCAGATAATCCATCATTTTCAGTACCGGTACCTGTTTCTAACATCATGGAGGTAAGTTACTGTTCCACCATTAGGCAGTTATAGGTTATGATGTTCATTTCTATATTTTCTTCAACATGTGACTTCTTTCTTCTTTTGATTGCGAATTATTTTACGATAGCCATTCGTTGCTGATTACTGAAATTTTCATCCACTGTTTTTTTTCTTTGCATCCATAATGTCTTTTGGATCCTGGATAAAAATAAGGTCTACTTTACATCTTTCATAATCTGGTGGTATTACATTTCCTTTATAAATGTACTCTTATTGTTTCATGTTTAGATTTGTCAGATTTTCACACGGAGTAAGCGCTTCCTTTTGTACTAACATTTCTGTAGAACTGAGTTTTTCATAAATTTCTTCCTCTCCTATTTTTGAAGCACGTATCCCGTCGCTCTCTTCACCTTCATGTGAGTCAGACTCTTCAAAGTCGCTTTCTGGTTTCAACATAAAAACTGTTTCTAATGTTGCCGTAAACTCCATATCAGCGCTAGTTTCGCAATTCATGCATAGTTGAATGCATTCTATTGTAATTAGATCTTCCTTTTATTCTGGAGCAGTAACATGTTTTCGTTTATGAACAGTTTTTTATCCGAACTGTCTTCTTTATCTTATTATATGACGCCACCTCGTTCTTCAGATTGATTGTAATCCTTACGGATTTCTATTCCTCGCATATATTCATTCTTAACAACTTCTTCAGCATCTTATTTTCTTCAGAATGATTATTCTGCGATACTCATTATTTCATCTTCTGCTCAACGCTTGTCCAAGGCTTTGTTATTTTCCCTAACCACTGCAGTTCGCGATCTTTGCACGGCGTGTGATTTAATTGACGACTGAACCTTTGCCCTTTGTCGGTAGCACACGAACTCTGCGCGGCACATTTTAATAATCTCTCACTTTCCATTTCACCTATTGCTTCCCCAAAATTTTCGGTCGTTTCAACGCCATATTTTTCGCCGTTACGCTGCCTTAAATTGTTATAGGGATAATCCATCTCTAAACACCATTCGTCAATTCCGAATAACTCTTCCTTTGATTCCTTTAATATTTGTTTAGTGTCATTACTGTCGTTAGTCTTAAATTCCTTTACTACGAGCGAAAAATTTCCCACTCGCCCCTGTGACGTCACACACAGCCTGCACAGCTACTGACACTGGTGTTTCCGCTTTTGATCGCTACTGGCGGTTTTCACTTGCTGGCGAAGAGCTCTTGTTCTTAGCCGACCATGATTCATGCTTCTGACCATCTGTTGCGGCGGTCGCATTGTCTCGCACCTTATTAGCACGGTACTGGAGTGCTTTAAAATTTCAGTCTGTTCTCAGCATTATTCCTAAGTCCGCCAGGCCCCTAACATTCGTGGATCTTAGTTTTCTGCTTCACATTTGTAGAATCATTACGCCATACATTTCCCTTAGTGCGATTATTTGACGTAAGCCTGCCTCTGTCTCTTCCCTTTTGAAGCATTTATACTCTGTACTTGTTATTATCATGTTCGTGATTGTTGTGTCTGTGGTTCCTATTGTATTCGTTCTGCCGGAAATTATGATTTTCACGCCACTTGTCTTCGTCGATCATTCTTTCTAAGAGCGATGAAAAGGATTTGTGGTTGCTACCCACATAACTTTTTGAATCTTCCGGTAACTTTTTCCAAACTTCTCAAATTATTTCGGAACGCGACCTTCGATTCAATGAATAAGTCGGTTTCCTATACCATGACGCACAGAATTGTTTCATGGTCATTTAACTTTTTCCTTCCATCTTCACGATAATAAATTCTCTCCAAGGACAGTTCCGTATTTGTTCGGACCATTATTAATCGTAAAACTTGTGTCTAAACTTACCGAATGATGTTTCTTCAGTGCTTAGCTTGATCCCCCATCGTTTAGCAGCGCTATTAACAGTATTTACTTTTTCCTGATCCGTGAGATTATTAGGAAACAGTTTTTCAGAGATTTTTATAAAATCTCCTGATTATAACCCACAGTTTTTTCGGTATGGGTCGAATTTTTCTTCGCCCTCTAAAACTTTATTGTAGGCAATCCTGTCTACTACGTATGTAGTTGCAGTGTTGGTTTTCTTTTCAAGATAACGGAATTTTCCGTGAATACCCGAACTTTGTCTGTTACGCTTTTCATAACATTCATTCATTTAATAATTTCTCAGATTCGTGAGCAATAGTTCTCATTTGCCTCCAGAAATTGCCATTCTTAAACCCGAAATTTTGTCCTGGACTTTAGTTACTACATAGGATGACATTTTTTTAATTTTCTATATTTCCACATCAAATCTTTCTTTAATATTATTGATTTTTTTCCTGCATGCTATTAAAATTTTTATTTAGGTAGTCAGTCTCTATTTTCATGTTTTTCATTTCATTAGTTATGATACCTGATTTGTAGTATACATTTTCGAGGTTCTGGTTAATTTTATCTCCTTGTTTGTTCGTATGTTTATCTTGTGGTTTAAATTGGTCATTTATATTACCAGTTTGTTTTTTTAAGGAGTTCATTCATAGTACTTCCGTGTGCTTGATGTTGGCTATTCATATCACTAGCTTGTGCTACTAAACTTTGCAGTACTCCATACATGTCTATGTATATGTGAATGTTTTGTTCTGGACTGTTTTCTTCAATTGATTTTGCTTCCTCCTAATCTGAAGTTTCTTTCATGATCTGTGACGAGTTCAGTACATCAAAATATTTACTCCGATATTCAGTATGTCGTCCATACGCTTGCGCCTGTAAAATAGATTTCTCTGTCGACCTGTTAACATACCTACTTTCTGATGATGCTTCTGCCCCCGCTTCTTGTTCTTGTAACTCCCTGTTCTGTTCTCAATGTTTTGCCTGCCTTTTCTTTTCCATATTTAAATACTGTTGGAACCACACGTACTAATTTAATTTCCTGCTCTATTTTCTTCCTAATTACTGTATTAGGTTTTGTCACTGGACACTTTCTATCACTACTGCGTTTGTACTGTGGTCAGTATCTTCTTATTAAATGTGCCATGTAATGATAGTTATCATTGATGGATGCTTTGAATAAATATATAGAAAATACCCACTAAAACCCACTGTCAAGGGACAAATATAGCATTTAACTCTTTTAGAGTATTCTGAGAACCGTCACAGAAAACACTCATGTGTAACATTAAAGCGTCCTCTAAATGTGAGCTCCTGCTGGAGTATTTGGATCAGTACCTTCTCTAAGAATTCCTATAAAGCATATTACCAAAGTAAATTCTAGATCTTAGGCTTCATAAATTAACGTTACCCATAATGGATACAATTATCAGACTACTACTTCCTGTCCTGAAGGGATTCCAGTATAGGGCAATATCAGGAATCGAACCAGTAATATTTTAGTTACAGACCTTTTATGTGGTCAAGACTATATGTGGACGGTCAGCAGCCTAATTAGGCACGAAGTTACCTTCACTGGGTTATTCTAAAGTGTAATTGTGAATTTCTATTTTGCATATACTGTGCCTTAATGTACTTGGGAAAGTAGAATCTGTTTCTCATGTACAGGACAACTACTAACCTTTACTGTGACTATGACAGCTCTAGAGGAATTATACTACAGCACCCAGGTACATTAACACTTCCTCTGTTCTTTGTGTAAATAATATTATTCAAGTGCAGCGAAACAAATCTCTACAACTAAGATTTGACCAACAAGTTATTATTATTAGTTAGTTAAGGCAAATTTACATTATTATCATACTAACACAATATTAACACATACTTAGAATTTATTATTCTCAGTAATTAATCTAATGGCGGCCCTTAAACTGTACTTCATTAAACACTGTTCCAAAAATAAGAAAAATCTAACTGATTAATTTCGATTTTCATTATAGTACCGAATTTAAGCAGTTTAATCTTTCATACAACAGTATAGCATATTTTACTGTAACTATTTCAGTATACTATTGTCCTTTATATTATCAGAATATGCTACACTCAAAGTAATTTATCAAAATAGCAAGATCATTTACTTATAAATAGTTTTCTTTGCTATTTTTGTTTCACTAAGCAGTCTTTCCTTCATTTCATAACTAACGTGTGGAGTTCGGCAACAGTGTAACTTCAACAAAAAAATCGTTTTCTGATTATACAAAAAATTTCAAGATATTTTACTAGATTAAGTTTGCAGAATTATAGTTCTGCATCATTTCAGAATACTAAGAAGCATTTTCACTATGATAGCCACACTGGGTAGCCACTCGGTCTGGGGCGCTTTGTCACTGGTTCGCGCGGTTCTCCCCCGTCGGAGGTTCGAGTCCTCCCTCGGGCATGGTTATGTGTTTGACCAAGCGAGGTGGCCTAGTGGTTAGCATACTGAACTCCTATTGGGGAGGAAGGCGGTTCAATACCGCGCCCGGCCATCATGATTTAGGTTTACCGTGATTTCCCTAAATCGCTTCGGGCAAATATCCGGATGGTTCTTTTGAAAGGGCATGGCTGACTTCCTTCCCCATCCTTCCCTAATCCGATGAGAATGATGACCTCGCAATTTGGTCTCCTCCCGAAAACAACCCAACCCTTAGTAGGATAAGACCCTTTCTAGGTATATATCAAGGGAAAATGATCCAAGATGCTACTCCAGGCGGGTGTAAAATGAAAGTGCGCAATGGGGAATACTGAATGCCAAAATGAAGATTTGGCTGTGTCTGACCACCTCCTGAAGAAGATCTTAGGATCTCTTAATAGTAATATTATTTCCTCCTTCTTATTCTTTAACATAAATATTACAACATAAACATAAATGAATGATTAAGGGAACTGGTAACTACAAAATGATAAATGTCATTTCAGCTTATACATTCACTGTAGATTAAAAAACCATTTATACATCACAAATGTTTATATACCAATGCCCAATAGACATAAAGAGATACAAATGAATTTGCTAACTAGTATTACCGATAAATTGCCCAAATCTGACCTTTTTATTGATATGCGATCTTATATAAATAACATGAGATCACTGACGTCAGTTAGGTACAAATACTAGAAGACACTACTTTCAAAGATGATCTACAGTAGTGTGCAACCTCAGTGGAAATAAAGTTACGTGGTCACAGCTATTTAGATTTATAGCCCTAATAAGCCGGAGCGATTAGCAATATCACCGTTTGTACTGCATCCAGTGCATCGGAGTGATGATTCTCGTACACGTCTGCAACGACGGAAGAACTCCAGCCATAAAATATTTTTAAAAACTCATTCAGACACTATGACGGCAGAAGGCGGTCCTCTGACTAGCACAATCTAATACTGTTTTCTCCTCTCTGTGTTCTACAGACGAGAAACGCCAACTCCCAGCTCCAAGGACGAAATTCAGATAACGTCTCAGTGTGAGTATAGACAGAAGAAGTGCTCTCAATCACTGTATGCTGCGTACTTAACGATGACTCCCTACCTGGAGGCAAAGTCCAGAATCGTTTACGTTCGCAACAGTACAATGAATAACCGTTTACTAACTATTAAATCTCCTAGGAGCAGAGACAGAAAGTCCGTCTGTACCAACAAAAGGTGATACTGAGCGACCGTCAAACACAGGCTTCCCAGAAAAGCTCGGCTCCCGTCCCTCGCAACTGCAGAAGGCGAATCATATTCTTGAAACCATGGAATATTCTCCCTCTCTACAGATTCTTCCGAACGACAACCAACCATATTTCAGTCTTTTGTCGTCCAGCGTGTAAAGTTTCCGAGGAAATATCTATTCCTGTAAATTTTCGCTACAATACTGATCGGCTGCCGCTATATTGCGCTTCAGCGCTCAGGTATCCTGACCGTCAGTCTTGGGCTACTTCCTGTGTTATGCAGTCAGGATGCCACACCGGCCATTTCCTGTCACTCAGCTTGTGTTAAGCTGCACCAACACACCTGTGGGGGCTTTTGCACCCAGGGCATGAGTTACGTCTGCCGTTTCGTTTCCACTGGCGTTCCGATCTTTGCTAGTATAAGCAATCATTCATTACGCCATTTTGATAATAAAGACAGTCCATCACCTTTCATGCAATAAGCGTTAACAGCTATTTAAAAGGTATACGTGACAATGACAGTCATCTTTAAATATTCATATATACCATGCACAGCCTATCAAATGATACCTAATTCGATTGTAAATCACGCAAAGTAAGTAGATGAGTCCTTCTAAGTTGCGAAATTATAGTCACCTTTCAATGAACTTCTTTGAACCAGCGTATGGTAGCAACAAATTATTATTTCTAAAAACACAAAAAAATTACTGGTTCAAGCTGTTATTACAGTGCGCCTGAATAGCATATCCCGTGTGAACAGTAAAACCATCACAGCCAGTCGTATTCTCACTTCCTTGCAAATAATGTCATATCTAATAACTGTTTGGAACTGTTAAATGGTTCAAATGGCTCTAAGCACTATGGGACTTAACATCTGAGGTCATCAGTCCCCTAGACTTAGGGCTACTTAAACCTAACTAACCTAAGGAAATCACACACATCCATGCCCGAGGCAGGATTCGAACCTGCGACCGTAGCAGCAGCGCGGTTCCGGACTGAAGCGCGTAGATCCGCTTGGCCACAGCGGCTGCCTTGGAACTGTCCATTGCTGCCTTGATAAGATAGTTCAGTCACAAACAGTTCTTCAACTGTATGCTTTTTCTCATTTACAACGTTGTCCACTCATCATCATCACGCATATTTGACTCGAAAATACTAATTCGAGCAGTTTTCAACAAAGAGGTTAGTATCGTAGGCTTGAGATGTCAAGTGTAGCGACTGAATGCATCCTGTTGCTTGTAAGCGTTATAGCATTATGGTTGTAAGTCAAAGAAGAAATGAATTGTGACCTATTTTTTCCCCTCTCTCTGTCTCTTTCTCAGCAATATTCTATGTTATTTTTTCCATTCATTCCCAGATCACTTGTATGGCGACACAACAGACAGGCTGATGGGTGTAAGAATAGCATCACATATAACAGCTGCCTGGTGCCAGACGACACACAATGTCACGTAGATGAGAAATTTATAAAATGAATACGAATAAAAACTACAGATACGCCACCAACTTGATATAAATTCGCAGCCACGCTGTTAATTAGTTAGTAAGCTACATTTTCTATAGTTTTTTTGCACTATTCTTTGTACAAATGAAGTGGAATGAATCTGTGTACAGGCTATGTATACATAATTTATTTATATGACTACTTGCTGACCACTTACAGATTTTTACCCAGGACAGTAGCAGAAATTGACATGAATCGACATATTGCTCTCAAATACTACTTATTTAACGAGTGATTGGCTAAAATTTAGTTATTTTAAACTGCACTTTCTGGCAGATTGTAATTAAACCAATTATCTATAAAAATAATTTTATTTTGGATTAAAAAATTTGCTATTTCAGGCATGTTGTATTATTGAGCAAACAATTAATGACTTTCGTGGCTGAATACTGGACTCCTTTCTAAGAAAGTGACAACTGTAGTAACAACTAATAAAGGTCTTTTGTTCTTCTAGTGACGAAACCGTGGACTTCACTATTCTTGCTCAAATTGTAAGGAACTCTTTAAGACGAATTTAATTGGTGAAATTCCTTCTTGTGATGGAGATTTTAAAATTCCTAACTCGATGAAGAAAGGTGTATAAGATTCTTGTTGGTGAACACTTATTATTCTCACAGCTAACTCCTGTGTAATCGACACCTTTTTCAGGTGATGAGCAACCACGGAAAATTATTTTACCCGACTCAGGACATAAGTAACATGTGTTGTAAGCAAACCCTGTTACGACGGGGTTCTGTGCAAGACGGAGAGTGAGGTCTAGGATACTGCCTGCCGCTGCCTGAGAGGTCAGCCACGTATTAGTTGCGCCCACGCGCCGAGGGGCAGCAGGGAGGAGGCTGGGTCGGCAGCGCTACACGTGGCGGGTCAAGTCCGTCTAGCACCCCTAGCTACCTACACCCCCACTACCGGAATATAACAGGTTCGCTCGCGGATGCAAAGATGACACACGAGTGAAGTTTAATTCGCACACTGCACACATAGTTTACACTGTATGCGAATCGTAATCGTATGGACACACACTTAAAGACAGACTGCCGGTACATCTGGTGCATTAACGCTAGCGGTCCGTAAGGCGTGCGGATTGCGCTCTTGCTCCTTGGTGTGTGGGCTGTGACAGCACTGAGCGGTCACTGCTATCAGATGCGTCCTGCAGTGACGTGTATGTCGTCAAATACGTCATGTAGCGCAGAAGTTCTTTCTATCGCCGATAGCGGTTATAACCCTACCACTATAAATAACAGAAAATCCTGTTTATGTTTCCACTTATAGCTCGTACGAAATTTATTTTAGTTTCCAAATAATGTACACTATGGGAGGATAGTCCCGTTAATACGAAAAGCTAATAACTCAAAAAATGGCTCTGAGCACTATGGGACTTAACATCTTAGGTCATCAGTCCCCTAGAACTTAGAACTACTTAAACCTAACTGACCTAAGGACATCACACACATCCATGCCCGAGGCAGGATTCGAACCTGCGACCGTAGCAGTCCCACGGTTCCGGACTGCAGCGCCTAGAACCGCAAGACCACCGCGGCCGGCCCTAATAACTGAGTTATCCTTTTCACTGGATTTGTCCGTGTGTTGTGTCTAATGTATAAGTAAATCAGACTATTCAATTCTTTTCCTAAGATCTTTCCCAGCGGTTAGAAAGAAACACAGTATGAATAGTACTATATTGAAGCTAGGACAACTTGGTTCCAAGTTCATTCAGTGGTTTAACATATGTACTAACGATCGCCAGCCTATTCAGGCAATGAAACAGTTAAGTATAGGAAAAACAAAAGTACGAGTTTTGCCTACTTTCATTGATGTGTTGGCAGAAGAGCCAATACCGTGTTGCTAGAGGAGGACGAAATGCACGCGTTTAAGCTCACGACGACTGGCGTGAGGTCTGGAACAAGGTAACGTAATTATAGTAGCCAAAAATAGTACATGGCTTCTGGAATACTTAACTTTAATCCATAATTGGAGAACATCGCTCTTGATGATACATAATTACAATCTCAATATAAACTGGTAATGGCGCCTTGCTAGGTCGTAGCAAATGACGTACCTGAAGGCTATGCTAACTATCGTCTCGGCATATGAGAGCGTATTTGTCAGTATATCATCGCTAGCAAAGTCTGCTGTACAACTGGGGCGAGTGCTAGGAAGTCTCTCTAGACCTGCCGTGTGGCGTCGCTCGGTCTGCAATCACTGACAGTGGCGACACACGGGTCCGACGTATACTAGCGGACCGCGGCCGATTTAAAGGCTACCACCTAGCAAGTGTGGTGTCTGGCGGTGACACCACATTCATGCTACTGTTTAAGTTGCTTCTTCAAATAAATGTTACTCCACTTAAACAATGTTGGACTACGTCCTTAGACATTACGTTCTTAAAAGAGCAAAAGGACAGTGGATAACATCGATGAAGCTAAAAAAAATTTTGCCATGGGGGAGGGGGGGGGGGGGACCTTTAGAAAAGCATTTTCCGTAATCAACAGACTTAAATACTAAAATACCTAGATACTAAACCACACTTTTATAGAGAACATTTCACGTCAAGCGAACCTCTTTCTTACTGTAATTTACTTTCGAAAGCTATTTCTCTTTGAACTAAATGTTTATATTCTTTTAATAGATTCTAGTAACTTTGCTTCACTCTGACTGAATTTTACGTAAGCAAACTTTTACTATAACATTTTGCAATAGTTAAGAAAACTTTCTCATTATTTACACGAAAACAATTTAAATGGCGCCTCTGTACATTAACTTGGCACTTCATAAGTCTGTAAAACAGGATAGTCAGATTAATCAAACGCCAGGAAGGAATCCTGTGTAGGTGAATGGTTGGGATGAAAGAACAGCTGAACCAATTTCTTTTAATTTCAAGAATGATTATTAAAACACAGTTTAAGTTAATGGTTAACGCTGTATTAAAGTAGAACACACAAAAATCTTATCTGGTGGCTGTAGGTTTGGTTCTGGCGAACAATTATGACGGCTACACTACCCACAGTTCGGCATGCAAATATCTTACTGTATGGGCTCAATTTATCTTCTTGGCGTCGTTCAATTTTTTATACAGTAGCCCAAGAACTCGCAGCTATGCCGTAAGCCGTTTGCAGTCTTCATCCGAGGCATTTTTGTGCAAATTTTAAGGCAAAACTTCTCCTGTTCCAAAAGGGTGTTGCCTCAATCGCTGCTGCCTACAGACTGTATGACTTACTTCCAGCACTTGCTCTAGGTAGCGCGCCATTCCGTCCTTGCCACCTTTTCCACTCCTCAGAGCCACTTTCGTTTCAAACAAAAGCACATTGGCTTTTACGTAACATCTATTTCTTACATTGTTCCTAAGCGTGACCATTTCTTACAATTGTCAAATTTACATGAACATGAACAGTTAATACACACCAATATTTTAAATACAAAATGTTATCAGAAAATTATTTAACGTAATAAACAATTTACATAGTATTTTACATACATTAATCACATACAATACAAAGAACTTCAAACTCCAATACAGCACACTTTACTTTGCCGGCCGCGGTGGCCGAGAGGTTCTAGGCTCTTCAGTCCGGAACCGCGCGACTGCTACGGTCGCAGGTTAGAATCCTGCCTAGGGTATCGATGTGAATGATGTCCTTAGGTTAGTTAGGTTTAAGCAGTTCTAAGTTCTAGGGGACTGATGACCTCAGATGTTAAGTCCCATAGCGCTCAGAGCCATTTGTTTTGGACACTTTACATATACAGAAAATATAGCATCAATATGGGAACATTATAAAGCAAAATATTACAAAACTTTAGATGAACCACAAACAAATAGTGTTATACGGTGTTGTGAATTAGTGGATTCTGTTGTAGTCTGATGTGTAAAAAATAAGTAATATTTCTGGTGTCCAGTTCAAGACGCTGAAAATAATTACTTTCGTGTCCTGCTGTGTGCGCAGACTAATGTCAGTAGCTGCTGTAGGGATTTTGATCCGGTTTTCACTAATAATTGCACTGATTCATGAGGATGGTTTTTGTATGTTAGCTATAAATATTTTGTTTGAATTGTCTGAATTTTGATGAATTATATTTTAATTGTGAAAGCGACGTCACTGCCACCTAGCGAGCAGCCGCCAAAATTCGAGAAAGGCACAGTTCCTTAAGAGAGGGCATTACGTAACACAAATAGCGTATGATGTGGTTGTCTAGCGCTAGTTCTGCCTTGCGCATCGAGCGAGTTTGTGTTTGTGAGTGTGTCGCATTGTTCTTGCTTAACGCAGGTTGTTGCTGGTGTGTTCTCTGGCGACAGACTTCTACGCCCTTGCATAGATCAGTCTGCCGAATCTCACAAAAATATTCTTTGTCGGTGTACCGTTGGTTTCAGTTTTGACAAGAATGCTCGTCCTGTTCATCCAGGCTGTATAAAATTCACGATTAGTTGGTCGATATGATTCGCGTTACACCTGATCAGGTAGATACTGCTTATATCAATTCTGATCTATATGTATTTTTTGGGAAGTGTCAAGGTATTTCGCATGTGGACCTGCTTCTCTCTCGAGTTGGTTCTCAAGTAATGTTTACACATCGTGATGGTTCCATTAGTCCAGTCGTTCTTGCAAATCCATCGATCGAGTATATTCCAGTTAGAGGTCACGCTCTTCCACCCGAAGTGGACGACTTACTTCATACGCCTGCGTTGCTTCTTTTTGGAGGCGTTCAGCGTATCCGGCTGGAACATTGGTCAGTACAGCGTCGTTTGCAATTTTTGTAATATTTCTGGCCTAACAGCCATCATATTCGGCTACAAGAAGGTCTTCTTATGAAGTTGAGAAGGCAGCTGTGGCAGGATGACGTAATTTGGTGTGAGCTACCGATGACAGACGGTTTGTTCCATCGTGATTGTCCGCGATTGGCTGTTGCATTCGAAAGTTGCGCGCCAAAATGATAACGTTCTGTTATTAATATTAGAAAAACTAAACAGTGTATTTACTTGAATTTCATGTAAAAGCATCTCTCAATAGTAGGCTATCATTCAGTTACTTGAAAAGTGTTAATTACCAACAGAATAGTAAACAATTGATAAACGAAAAGGCAGACGAAGCACTTCGAAGACTTTCGGATCGCGCCTAACTTGGTTGGGTTGTTTTTGGGGGAGGAGACCAGACAGCGAGGTCATCGGTCTCATCGGTTAGTGAAAGAAGTCGGCTATGCCCTTTGAAAGGAACCATCCCTGCATTTGCCTGGAGCGATTACGCAAATACGCAGTAACGGTATCAGTTAAGGACTTAACTAGCGATCTCTGGTTATTTGGATATGTAACTGAGAGCAATTTCACAGTAATTACGCAAATACTCAGTTCGCTGTTTTGTTTTTATTAAAGTGTGAAGATTGGCGATTATTTGTGATTCATACAATGGAATATAGTTTTGTAGCATCTCGTATTCTGCTAATAAAAAATGAGTGGCATCCAGTATAAAGAAGCTAACTGAAATTTTTTTATCTACCCAATATCAGTTCCTCGCTAAGACCTCAAGTGTTCTGCCATCTTAGTACAATTGAGATCAATGGCACGTCATCTGTGGTAACACAGAGAGAGGTACGAAAGAGAGAAATTTTCGAGAAAAGTGTTTATCATTCACACGAATATGTCACCCTCTCTCTCCCTCTCTTTTTCAACACGCCGTATGTTACAGTGGTATCCGAACCGCAGATAAATGTGTTCAACCGATTCATGTTACACACGTAGGGCGGGAAGGAACCTCCTTCCTTTGTAAAGAGGCAACCATCGTATATCCAACTGCCCGCGTCGTGTTACGGTTTCACAGTCGTCCTGTGGAAAACATCTTCCGTTGGCATTAGCTCAATCAGTGTCTCTGCAGTCTGCTGTCAATAGTTCTCCAGCTTTAGATGACGCTGTGGAGACATTACACCCCACTCAGAGCGACTGTCCGCCGTCACCGGTACGTTCAGATGCGGCCCCTGCTGCCGTTAAGGCGACGACACCGGCAGCAAAATTTAAAATCCAGCTGACTTAGGATGGTGAAGGTCTTGAAGTCATCCTCCCCGATCTTGCATCTCCAAGAAGGTGATGGTGGAGGGTGTTTCTTCCCGTGGTGACGCTTTGAATACTGACGTTAACTGCGGTTCTTGTTCGGCAGAGATGATGTGGCTGGTTCTCCAGATGTTGAAATGAATTTCACATCTGCGTCCTCTCCTCCATCCGTAAAAACATCTGTTCCTGTGAGATCCGGTCATTTAACGGAGACATTGTTTGCTGTTTTGATCTTACAGTGTTCTAATGCAATACTATCCTTTTCTCGTTTTGATACGGTGGAGCAACAGGTTACTTCGGATTCTTTTCCGGTTAGCTAGATGATGCAATGCCTGTCTCTCCATTATCTGATGATGATGATGATCGCTCCCGTTTCTTTCTCGCATTGCGTTGAGTGGAATAGGGATAGCTCCCCAATCCCCCACTCTCCTCCTCCCCCGCAGACCTCAATGAGCCCTCTACCCTTGCTCGTCAAGAAGTTATTTAGTCAAGGAGTGGTGTAAAACTACGACTTTAACCTGCAAAATCTTACGCTAGGAGCCCTCACGCAAACTGCCTAAAATGAAATAGATTTGGAACCTGGAGCACTGAATATGTTAAAGTGTTAGAATTACAGATGTAATTCTAAAGGAATTACATTCACATACAAGACGAGAAAACAATAATTTGGACGGTACGAAACGGCTGCTGCTAGTGTAGTTGCTCTTCCAAACAGCATCTCATACAAGCAATCCAGTCGCCTCTTTACCTGCTATTACTCGTACTTGAGGTACTTGGGCCATGCGCGGCTTTGTTTAAAAAGGATAGCTCGATTTAGTCATAGGGGTGAGCTGCAGACGTCTGTTTTCATACCACCCAGCTAATTCGCTGCAAACAATAACCTGTAGCTGTGATCCTACAGTCAAGTAGTCTTGGAATTGGGCGAGAAATGCGGGTTAATAAAATACATAGAAATATAAACTAAAAGTTAAATGAACTGTTTAATAACAACGGTTCTACTCCATCCTCTGTAGCTGATGTAGGCGACAGAGGATCATGATGAATAATGTTTATTGAAGAAACATCATCTCAAATAAACGGGAAATGGTTCTATGATATTCAATTAAAATGCAGGCAGGAAACACCCATATCAAATTCAGTAAATTTACGTTTACAAATTAACGCACAAAAGATGACGAATAGTGTCCATGGTTATTGCTGTATTTTCTGAAATCAACATCTTGTAACATGATGTTCTGATGTGATGTGGTGTGATGTGAAACCACGCTACGGTGATGTGAATAGGCCTGAAGAAGCGCCTGTAAGCCCCTAACCAGACGTCTGGAGGGTGGGTCCTCTATCTCCTCCACGTGATGGGAACCAAACGATTTAACGGCACACAACCCATCACGATACTGTAAAAGCAGAAGCCCCAGAACTGCAGCAGTGATAAAATACAGAAAGAACGTTCGAGAGACTGCGTCTTCAAATCCCATTATGTCTGGTTTGATTTAAAATTTCCTCGGTAAACCTAAATTCTGATCAGAAATAAATTCTATACAGAGCTCGTGTTGCTCATCAATAGATGTTGGAATAATTAACTGATGTTCCCAGCTGATAATGACCACAGATTCGTCCGGTATTACACATAAATTTGTAAAATGTTTGTACCTGTGAAGTGTGTGTGTGACAGGGTGAGAGGGAGAGAGAGAGAGAGAGAGAGAGAGAGAGAGAGACAGCCAGCCAGAGAGAGACAGGGAGGAAGGGGGAGGGAGAGAGAGAGAGAGAGAGAGAGAGAGAGAGAGAGACTAAACTTTAAATGATATGTGATATGTAAAATCCGAAGAAAGTGCAAAAAGAAAAAAAAAACATTTTAGCCTCTGCGCCTTCTTTGGTGTACTTACGCATAATATACATGGAACACAAACCCTTAGACACCTAAATATTGCCTTCAGCTTGGGGCAGTACGAATTTTACGTAATACGTATATCTTCTTCATTCTTTATTATTTAAAAAAGTGCTGCTAACGAATAATTCTTTGGTTTTTACCGGATTCAGTTTTCAGATTACCTTTAGGTATTATAAAGTTATTTACAACAATGTGCATGGATACATTATTACTGCTGGAGTTAAATAAAATGAAAGCGATTCTGCAACACTTTGCACACTGGTACCTTCCGTCAATAGTAAAATACACTGCTGGGCACCGTAAATGCAACACCAAGAAAGACAAGAGGTAGCACAACAAAATTTATTTTGTAGATAACATGTTGACCAAGTATCAAATGATTACGTTTACAGACGTCTGTGACATGTGGTTCCTGCCAGAATCAGTAGCCAGAGTAGCCTCCATTGTTGGAGATCACCGCTGCCACACGTCTCGGCATTCAGTCAAAGAGACGTTGGATGTGTTACTGAGGTACAGCAGCCCAAGCAGCTTCCACACGTTGCCAAAGATCATCTGGTGTGGCAGCTGGGGACGTAATCTGGGTAACTCGTTGAGAAACCACGAACCACATGGTTTCTATCGGCGAAAGATCCGGAGAGCGAGCCGGCCAGGGAAGCAATTCAATCTGGTTATTGACTAAGAACCTTTGGACAATGCGTGCCACGTGTGGTCGCGCATTATCCTGATGAAATATGACTGTGGCCGAGCCCTGAAGGTAAGGAAGGACAACTGGCTCCAGCACCTCGGATATGTAGCGCCGGCTATTTAAAGTACCGGCAATGCGTACTAGAGGCGTGCGAGAGTAATATCCAATACCGCCCCATACCATAATACCCGGCGCAAGACCAGTGTGGCGGTGCATAATGCAGCTGTCCAGTATCCTCTCTCCACGGTGTCTCCACACTCGAATCCGACCATTGTGGTGCTGCAGACAGAAGCGTGCCTCGTCAGTAAAGACAACGTCATTCAATTCTGCCGTCCACATCCGTCTGACATCACACCATTGGGGACGGAGACGTCTGTGGTTCTGCGTCAATGGTAGACGAAGTAATGGACGTCTTGCGGACAGACCACTCTGCTGTAAACGGCGTCGAATGGTACGCGCAGACACTGGATCATGCGTTACAGACGCAATGTGCTGTGCCATGGTTCGGGATGTCACTGAGCGATCCGTCACTGCCACGCGCACAATTTGCCTATCAGCACGTGCAGTGGTGTACCGAGGTGAATGCGATCGACCACGTCGGTCCGTCGTACCCTCCTGCATCCAACGGTCATATATCCGCAGTACTGTTGTTTGGTTTCGTCCAACACGACTAGCGATTTCTCTGTATGATAATCCACAATCTCGGTAAGCCACTATCCTTCCTCTGTCGAACTCGGATACTTGATCAAAAGATGTTCGCTGTTGTCTACGAGGCATAACTGATCGTCTTGTGAAACAACCACAAGGTAAACACACGTGTCGAACGTACACTCGTCGAAATCGCCAAGCCTCAAATGGCGCTATGAGGTGGCGCCACAGCCGCGCGTGATGTGCGTCTGCGCTGAAATTCTAATCAGTTGCATATCTCATCGCTGCAAACTCATGGTGTAAATTTCACTTGATTCGTATGATTCCTTCAGGGTATTGCATTTACGGTGGCCAGCAGTGTATATTATACAGTCGGCAGATAAACGTACTAACACAGTTAAGCACACTTTGTATGTTGAGTTATTATGCTACACCTTTCCTCTAGAGGCACACTACAGTACACTGAGAGATTGCAGGGCACTCTCACTTCTGATCGGTGTAATGCCACTTACTGTTCTTATGAAAGATGATCTTTATTACGATCTGACTTCATAGATCATGATGAAATTGTTGGCAGTAGTTAAAGCTCTTGCTTGTGTGCTCTAGTGCAGGAATAGCGGTAAGCTTTAGCTGCGTTTAAAGGAATAGTGTGCCGATTTAAACGACTGCAGTAAAAGCGTACGGCGACTACGGGCCGAGGGGTGCGCGTATTTTTCTGTGCAACCTGGATAAAAACATTTGTGGACTGCCCAGTTCTGCGGTCTCATTGTGCAGACACGTTTGGATGGCGCCGGTCGGTCGGCAGGTAGGCTGACTAGCGCCAAGGAGACGCCGCTGCAATGGCCAAAGCACTGAAGACCGGCAATAAAGCACAGGATGGGCCCTTGTTAGGCAGGAAGTCGATGAGACGACTGTGAGCATTCTGCGAATTTCCGTGGGACAGATAACTGGAGCCCAGACGTACAGACTCTGTTACAAAAACATATTTGTGAAGGTACGAGGCTTTTAGCGAGTTTATGGCCATTATCTGGAAACTTTGAAATGGACGCAACAGGGGAGATAACAATCATTTTTTGTAGGGCTGTGGTTCCATCCTGGTCATGTTGTTAGCAAAAGACAAGGCGTAAACACGTGAGAAAGAGGCAGCGAAGCTGAATCTGTTTTTTTCTTTTCTCCCAATTAACTTTAAAGTTTCTGATTGGTCAAATCGTTGTATGCCGGGCAAGGAGCAGTCTCCCATCTTCGAATGCGGCGCTCCAGCTCGTGATTGGCTTGTGCTAAAGTGGGAGTAGTCTAAGATGTAAATGTGCTTTGCTATCGAGCTGGCGAGGAAAGCAGAGAGAAGGAGAAGAAGTCACTCTTGTAGTTTCACTTCGCTAGTAAAGAACTGCAGGTCTCTACCTACATGGTGAGACTAGTGTCCTTTGTTAGTGTGCCACTTAGAGCCAGTCCTAGTCACCTTCTGAACCATCAGAGGTACTGCTTCTAGCATCACGCACACAACGAGTGATGCATGGGTGTACTTATTTGTCTCGAGTTGGCCGTCTAAAAATTTGACATATTCCGTCACGCATAGTCTTGGGACGGAGTCAAATTGGTTTGGCAGACCATCAAACGGATCCACTTGCACACTGGAATCCAGTGGGGATTCAGAGGCTCATAGGGAAGTACCTGCGTTCCGAATTAGCTGAACTCGAGACCACGTACCTGCATTTTTCGGGCGCGCGCCGTTAATAACAGAATGCTGCCATCCATGACTTCAGTCGCCGAACGCATGGTGGTGTGCCGCCCTGACCAGCAGAAGGATAAGTATACGCTGCTACAGCGTAGGGCTCCAATATATGTTTCTTAGCACTCTGTTCTTTCGAGCCATATTTTTCTTTTTTTGGAACAGTAGAGTATAGATGCTTGACTGTGGGGTTGTTTTGTGCCATCCCCCGGATTCACGTGTATGAAGTCAGATAGAGCGATTAGTGTTCTGGTTAGTATCGTGTGTCGATCCCCAGCTGATCATTTTGTCCACCATAGACCCCATACTACTGAAAGCGTTTGTCAAATGAAAATGTTTGTGTGACGTTTCTTTAGTCTTTTTTGTCTTGTGATGTTAAGAATGAATAAATCTATTGTCATTTATATCACAACTTCTCCCTTCGCTCTGATTAACATTACCTTTGCCATTTTTAATAAAGTCCTGATCATAAAAGAAAGTAGCAAGATTACAACACGAAGAGCGATTAATTGTGTTAGTCCGAGGGCGTGCTTGAAAGAAGGGCCACCGAATTATGGAAATGTTTTTAAATAAAACTAACGTTTTTAACATTCTGCATATTTATTCTTCATGTCTACAGTTTTCTTCCGCTAGAGGGCTCGGAATTGTGGCACGTAACATGGCGGTGTGTAACGTAACTATTGAAGTTCGTGCTGTAATCTAATTTCGAACTCGAAGAGTTCGTCCACACATGGAGACTCCTCTGTTTCAACATAAAAATGCCAGTCCTCACACGAACGCTGCGATATTTGCAACAGTCCCATTCCTTAGCCTTATTGTGTTCGATGACCCTCCACACAGTCCCGACTTGGCCCATTCGATTTTCATCTGATTAAAAAACTTATAGAGCACCTTCGAGAACGTCATTTTGATAGCGCCGAAGCAGTGCAAGCAGAGGTGAGGTCGTGACCCGGCAATAAAGTCATACATTCTATAGTGACAGTATCTACAAACTGGTCTCTCATTGGGGGAAATGTGTTCGTTGTATGGGTGATTCTAGGCGCTTCAGTCTGGAACCGCGCGACCGCTACGGTCGCAGGTTCGAATCCTGCCTCGGGCAAGGATGTGCGTGATGTCCTTAGGTTAGTTAGGTTTAAGTAGTTCTAAGTTCTAGGGGACTGATGACCTCCACTGTTAAGTCCCATAGTGCTCAGAGCCATTTGAACCATTTTTTGTATGGATGATTATGCTGAGAAATAAACACAGACACACGTGGAATAAAGATGTAGGATGTAAATAATGTTTGGTTTGTTAAAAAAGCCTTAACAGTTTTCATGGAGGCATTACTTTTCAGCCCGTTTTTTATAGATGCACTTACAACTCAAACTAAAACAGTTATGTTATTAGTTCCAGTACATAATAATTACCTTCTTGCACAGATATGAAACAGGAAAAGTTTGTAGACTTATTTCTGTAACGTAGGATAAAATAATCTCCACAAGATTATATTCCTATTCTCAGTCAAACGAATTATATCACTGTCTAATAGATGGGGCACAAGAAGCTATATAGATTCTTCAAGTAGATATAAGCCAGACCCGGTATTCACACTGAAACGGACCACGAGGTTACATGCCTTGTATCCAGCCCTCGCGCGCGAAATCAGACGTACTAGCACACATGAAATTGCATAGGCTATTAAGCCCCGCGCCGAGATGCCACTCAGAAACGTGTCCTCCAGAAATTCATGAGCAAAACGATAGAAAACCTAACACACATTGCGAAAGAAAATGACTAGTACTGGTACAGGGTACCCTTCGCCACAAACATGCGGTGGCTTGCGGAGTATCTATGTGGATGTGGATGTCGAGTACCATCCTAAGAGTACTATCCCGAGCGGGAAGGCGTCCGGCCAGCCTGTGGGTGGCTTTTAACGCGGTTTTCCATCTGTCTCGATGAATTCGTGCTGGTTCCCCTTATTCCACCGTCTGGTCCCTTTAATCCCCCAAACCAACCAACCAACCTTATTCCACCTCAGTTACACTATGTCAGTGACTGCTGAACAAACACTCCACGTACGTGTACACCATACTTACTGTTGTGTCGATTCCCTAAGGTCTCGACACAATGAGTGGCTAGGTGCACGCGAAACTAACGCAGACGGGCGTAAATTCTGAAACAGGAGACTGGATGAAAAACTATAAAGAAAAGAACGTATTGGGTAGATTACTTAACTTTAATGTAGTCTTGTTCTTGTTGAAATACATCTCTTGCATAGTAGTAAGCAATTAGCAATGATACACATGGCGCCTTGCTAGGTAGTAGCGATGGACTAGCTGAAGGCTATTTAATCTGTCTCTCGGCAAATGAGAGGAATACTAGGTAGGTCTAGTCGCAAGCTATGTCGTCCGTACAACTGGGGCGAGGTCATGTCCGTGTCTTGTGACCTGCCATGTGGTGGCGCTAGGTTTGCGATTACACAGTGGCGACACGCGGGTCCGACATGTACTACAGGACCGCGGCCGATTTAAGTTACCACCTAGCAAGTGTGGTGTCTAGCGGTGACACCACATTTACCACGCAAATTTTTCAAATATTTGGGGTTACACTCGTTTGGTATGATGAGACGTTCCGAAGGGGGGGGGGGGGCTAGGTACGGTGTGGGGCGGCGTGGGCGGCGGCGGTGGGGTGGGTGGACTGCTGTGGCCTGTTGTGGGGTTGTAAACCAATGAGGGCTAGAGAGGGGTGAAGCCTCTCTGTTGTTTCTAGGTCCCTTGTTTAATACACACACACACTCACCATCCTAATACACCAACAACACTTCCTTGCGTCATGGAAGCCGACCAAAGTCCTGATTTTCAGGAAGACCACTTCCACCCACAAAATTACCAACTCAACAGCTTTCTGAGATCGCTGAGAGAGATAGTCGAGAAGGGAGTCATAAAACGACTCAGTAGGCACTACATCAGCAACAACACCCAGAGACCAGAGCAATTCGGCTTCAGGAATTACCACTCCACAACAGAACAACGCCTTCGCGTCGTTGAACATGTAACAGACGGCTACAGTTCCAAGAAAGCAACAGGCGCTGTGTTCCTAGACATCGAAAAGGCTTTCGGTCGTCTATGGCACGTCGCAACCCCCCGGATTTTCAATATTTCCGAACCGGGGCAAAAACTTGAAAGTGGCGACCCCCATCGCACCCACCCCCCCCCCCCTCGAGCGTTTCAGATAAGACGTCAAAAATTGAAAACATCAATTTTTCGAAAATATGTTAATTTTCTAGCTCACGTCTTTCTGAAGGGTTTGATGTATAGAACACGTATGTTCAAGAAATGTAACACATGTTATTTGGTCTTATGTTTGGCAAACTGCAACGCCATGACTGTTCACACAGCATTCTTCTATCGCACGTCACTCTATATTGGTCTGCGGAATTCAAACGTGTATATTTTTTAACGGAAGGCATCAAACCTACATTCAGGACAGTGGAAATTAAAACGTCGTGTGGTGCCTCTACTACTCCCAGTCGACTGGTTTGATATCATACCCCCCTTATAAAAACTCACAATTAAATAAGGGCGGTATTATTTGTGCCCGGGAGAACAAGAACTCTTCCAAAAATTTGCACTCTTTATTGCCTATTAACTAATAACTTTCTCTTTTGTTTGACATAAAATTAAATATAGGACACATAAAACCAGTAAAGACAAGAGACAAGCAAGACAGTACACATTTCTTCAATCCTTAGGTCCCAGCAATTTTCTGTCTAATCTTGCGACAGCTTTACACGGCGTGCTTTCCTTTCTGCTAAAGAATCTAATACCTCATCAAAGTTCGTCAAACGTTTTGCTACATGAAAAATCAAATTGTCATTGTCTAATACTGAAAAAGCTGTTACTACAAATAGTACCCAAGAGTGGTGAGGTTTCTCGATTTGATCACGTCCATTTTGTCACTGTCTGCTAGACAGTATTGTAAGGTGCTTAAAAATGTTATCAGCAAGGCAAAAAGTATGTGGTATGCAAATAGAATAGCTAATTCACAGGATAAAATTAAAGCCATATGGTCAGTTGTGAAGGAAGTGTCTGGTCAGCAGCACAAGGTTGATGATATAAAGTCAGTTCACAGTAATAATATTTCTGTTACTGATAAATCAGATATATGTACAGTATTTAACAACCATTTTCTGAGCATTGCTGTTGAATTAAATAAAAATTTAGTTTCTACAGGAAATCATATAAATTTCTTAGCAAATGCCTTTCCGAGATTGACGTCTGAAATTCTCCTCTGTGATACAGACAAGAGGAAGATTGAGTCAATAATTAAACCACTGAAGAGTAAAGACTCTCATAGTTATGATGGGGTGTCTAGTAGAATATTAAACTACTGTGCTGCACATGTTAGCCCTGTATTTAGCCATATTTGTAATGTTTCCTTTAGGAATGGTCAGTTTCCTGAGCGATTAAAGTACTCAGTAATAAAGTCGCTTTATGGAAGAAAGGGATAATGTAGATAATTTTAGACCTATTTCTATGCCATCAGTGTTTGCAAAAGTTATCGAAAAGGCTGTAAGGTTAATTGATCATTTTATATCACACGATTTGCTATCAAATTTACAGTTCGGCTTTAGAAGTCGCTTGACAACTGAAAATGCAATATTCTCTTTTCTCTGTTAGGTACTGGATGGGCTAAACAAAAAGTTTCGAACGCTTGGCGTATTTTTCATTTAACAAAGGCATTTGACCGTGTTGATCTCACAATATTGCTCCAGAAGTTGGACCATTACGGAATAAGGGGAGTAGCTAACAATTGGTTCACCTCTTTCTCTAGCAACAGGCAGCAAAAGGTCATTATTCACAATGTTGAAAACGGCTGTGATGTGGGATCTGAGTTGGGTACTGTCAAGTGGGGGGTGCCCCAGGGATCAGTGCTGGGGCCGCTCCTGTTCCTTATTTATATAAATGATATGCCCTCTAGTATTATGGGTAACTCTAGAATATTTCTGTTTGCTGATGACACTAGCTTGGTAGTAAAGGATGTTGTGCGCAACATTAACTCGGTTTCAAGTAGTGCAGTACATGACCTCAGTTCATGGCTTGTAGAAAATAAACTAACGTTAAATCACAGTAAGACTCAGTTTTTACAGTTTTTAACACACAATTCAACAAAACCTGACGTTTTAATCTCACAGAACGGGCATATGATTAGTGAAACTGAACAGTTCAAATTCCTAGGTGTTCAGATATATAGTAAGCTGTCGTGGAAAGCCCACGTTCAGGATCTTGTTCAAAGACTTAATACTGCCATTTTCACTATTCGAGCGGTATCGAAAGTGAGTGATACTTCGACACGTAAATTAGTCTACTTTGCTTATTTTCATTCACGTATGTCGTATGTTTTGGGGTAACTCTTCCCATTCTAGAAAGATATTTTTGGCTCAGAAACGGGTGGTTAAGGCAATAAGTGGTGTGAGTTTACGAACCTCTTGTCGACCTCTGTTCATGAGTATGAGTATTTTGACATTGGCCTTTCAATATGTATATTCCTTATTGTCGTTTCTTGTTACCAATATTAGTTTATTTCCAACAATAAGCAGCTTTCACTCGGTTAATACTCGGCAGCAATCAAACCTGCATTTGGATCGAACTTCCATAACTCTTGTGCAAAATGGTGTGCAGTATACTGCTGCATCCATTTTCAATAAGCTGCCACTCGAATTCAAAAATCTTAGCAGTAATCCACGCGCTTTCAAATCGAAACTGAAGAGTTTCCTCATGGGTCACTCCTTGTATTCTGTCGAGGAGTTCCTTGAAAAATTAAGCTGATTCTCATTGTACTGCTAATAGCGTTTGCTTAAACTTATGGACTGATTTTCTTTCAGGTTCATGAACATTTATTTTTATCTGTAATTACTTTTATGTTGTAAGTTCATGTACTGACACGTTCCATGACCTTGGAGATTTGCTCCTCAATGTGGTCCTACGGAACTTGACACGGAAATAAAAAAAAATAAAAAATAAGCGAGACCGTTCTGACACAAATGGTCATTTTTATGTACCTCATTTACATAAACAACACGACAGAATATAATTCACGAAGTACGTATCTCAAATGCCTATTAGGCCTATTACAAGCAAAAAGTTTTATGTTAAGAAATAGTTTCACATTTCATTCAGATGCATCAGTTTCTCAAGCATGAGATCTAAAAGTAGTAGTAGTACGAAATTTCTATAGAAATTTGAGATCATCATATTCTTCCATATAATTTGTGTGATGTCTCCGTTTCTTCTCCTTCCTCGTTCCAACAATCAATCTTGTCATCACTAATTCAGTAACTATTTCTGCCACTGTCAAAGTTCACTCTCCGGTTAACTTCACTAACCCTGACCGACTCAGCCGTTTAGTTATCCCGCATTTATTCTCCAGTCAGGCATTACTGTGTGTTCGTACAACGCGTTTTCCACGCTATTCCGACAACAGAACTAAAGCGGCTGCTAACTGGGAACTGCACAACTGGCCCTTAGCAGTGTAGCGATATGACAAAACGTTTTGTGTCAAAATTTCATTTTCTTGGATACACCCAGAAGCTAATATGTAATCTTTCTTACTTGTTATTCCTGTCAGTTGTTTATTTCTACTCTGGTAGTCTGAATCTATGGACATCGCTAGTAATAATAACAACACTTATCATTCACACACCCAATCAACTATATAAACAAACAGCGATTTGTATTCACCCTTTCAGGTATGTTCGGCTCAGCTCGTATAGCCTCGTCGCCTTTTGTCTCCGAAAATGTTTTTTTCCTTTCTTGATGCAACGGAGATTCCCCTGGCAGAGGCATCACTACACTATGTATGCACTCAAAATTCAACTTCTGATTCGGTCAGAAATCAATTGAGAATGTGTCAAAAATGTGCAAAAACCAGCAGGGATGCGTTTCAAAATCACGTGAATAATTGATAGACCAACGTGCGCTGAATGATAGGCGCTTTATGAAACAAGATTTTTTTCTTCAAGAATATGAATTTGGCGTTTCTTGATATTGCCGCCCGGGGCAGGTACCTCGGTTTGCGCGCCCCTTAGGTCATCGGTCCCTAGACTTACACACTACTTAAACTAACTTACGCTATGAACAACACACACATCCGTGCCCGAGGGAAGACTCGAACCTCCGGCGTGAGGGCTACGCAGTCCGTGACAGGGCGCCTCAAACCGCGCGGCCACTCCGCGCAGCATTATCGAGTCCAATTTACAAAGAACCTGGTAGTTTGAACCCACTTAATCAGTATGGCGTTGCACCCCCTCTGGTCCGTATGCATGCACTGATTACGTTGCGAAGGATGTCACAAAGCTGTTGTATCCTCTCCTGAGGCAAGCGGTCCCGCAATTGTTGTAACTGGTCCTTGTTATCCATGATATTCACACTGGCACGACCAATGTGGTATCAGACATGTTCTATTGGGGACAGATCTGGAATTCTTGCTGGTCACTGGAGTACCTGAACGTCACACAGGAAGTTCATAGAGACACGTGCCATGTGAGGACGAACATGGGTCTGTTAAAAAATTGCACCACTACACTATCGTATGTGAGGTAATTCACGAGGGAAGAGGACGTGTGACGTACATTTGTGCTTTCAGAGTTCCCTCGATCACTACAGCCGTCACAGTCACCCACTGGCTGCCCAAACCGTGATACCAAAAGTAATACCACTATGCCTCTGCAAAACATTGGAAGAATGGAACCTCTTCTTAAGTAGCCGCCACACTTGTCGATGATGGTCATCTGGGGTATTGCAGAACGACGATTCATTGTTCAACACAATTCGACGCATTTCATTAGCAGTCAGAGCTTCCCGGTCACGGCACCACTCCAGACGCAGCCGTTTTTGTTGTGATGTTAACGGCAGCGTGGGACGGCAATTCCCTAGTCCGCCTGCCGCTATTCTGCAGTAAATGGTGGGAAAGAATATTGCATGGAGTCGGTGACATGTTCTCGGTTGGCAGGAACAGATGTAAAAGGGTCATGGTGTGCTTGGTCCACGATACTGTGATCCTTCCTTGTGGCGGTCAGACTTCGTCGATCGGAACCTTGACGGTTAGTATGCCTGAACTTACGTTCGCATCCTGTCCAACGTCAGACCACTGTCCCACCCGAATGCTACACAAATCTGGTTACTGGACAAGTAAACCAGCTGGCCAAATGGAGACCTATAATGAGACCCCTTTGAAAATCTGTCAAGTGCTGATAACACTGTCTTTCACGAGTACACGTACTCTCCACAATCTTCACCGTGATCACTGAACATCTGACTCTGCTCACGTCCCATGCGTACTCTATCAGGTCTAGTAATAACACTAAACACGAGGAATATTATGGCAGCCAGGTGGCCATTCTACTTATCACTGATAATTACAACTCTTATCAATTACATACCCCCCGATGGTGTGCACATGTACAAAGTTCAATTAACATTCGATCTAGTCTTCTGGGTGATTCACTTCTTTTGCCAGGTAGTGTATGCCAATAACGCAAATGGTCAAAAACAATGGCTACAAAAAAAATGTTGTCACAAAACGAACACAATATAAAACCAAATGAAAGGAGAAGATAAGCTAGACACACAATTCACCAAAAGCACCAGAATAGATACGAAAGAAACCATAGCAACAACAAGGTAAGAAGAATACAAGCGAAAAATGAAGCTGAATCCAACACAAAATTCTATGCAGTAATGATTAGATTCGAACTCATAGGAAATATCCTAAATAAGGCACTCAAGGAGCTCAGATATATACACAAGAAATCAGTTACTTTAAAACATCGCAGCGTTTGTTCTGCAATGATATTGGGATAAACAGTACAAAAGTTTGGTATCAACATGAAAAAACCTCTAGGTGTCTGTAGAAGGAAAACTCATTTAATACCCACAGAAAATCTCTGAAACACAGACACACGTCAACAAGGAATAAAGACACGAAAGTGCAATCGAGAAGCATCTACAAAACGTAAAATAAAATCAAAAATATTGAAGTGAAACCAAAGAAATTATAAATTAGCTTAGCGAGTGAAACAATGTTCATAAAGATACAGCTACTAACGAGATGCAATGAAAATAACTGGATCCCTCGTTTCACTCATCCATAACCGCTTTCGGTCCATTCTTTACCTTCTAAAAGCCAGTCATCCGCGAATTCAGAATAATGTCCTCTAAAAGACAGACACATACGATCTGAAACAACAGAAATGATAGACTCACAAATGCACACTATGTGATCAAAAGCATCCGGACACCCCCAAAAACATACGTTTCTCATATTGTGTGCATTGTGCTGCCACCTACTGCTAGGTACTCCATATCAGCGACCTCAGTAGTCATTAGACATCGTCAGAGAGCAGAATGATGCGCTCTGCGGAACTCACGGACTTCTAACGTGGTCAGGTGATTGGGTGTCATTTGTGTCATACGTCTGTACGCGAGATTTCCACACTCCTAAACATCCCTACGTCCACTGTTTCCGATGTGATAGTCAAGTGGAAACGTGAAAGGACACGTGCAGCTCCAAAGCGTACAGACCGACCGGGTCTGTTGACTGACAGAGACCGCCGACTGTTGAAGAGGTTCGTAATGTGTGATAAGCAGACATCTATCCAGACCTTCACACAGGAATTCCAAACTGCATCAGGATCCACTGCAAGTATTATGATTGTTGGGCGGACTGTAAGAAAATTTGGATTTCATGGTCGAGCGACTGCTCATAAGCCACACATCACGCCTGTCAATGCCAAACGACGGCTCGCTTGGTGTAAGGAGCGTAAACATTGGACGACTGAACGGTGGAAAAACGTTGTGTTTAGTGACGAATGGCGAATGTCCGGCGAACGTCGTCTGCCAGCGTGTGTAGTACCAACAGCAAAATTCGGAATCGTTCAACACGATGGAGCACCTGTTCATAGTGCACGGCCTGTCGCGGAGTGGTTCCACGACAATAACATCCCTATAATGGACTGGCCTGCACAGAGTCCTGACCTGAATCCTATAGAACATCTTTGGGATGTTTTGGAACGCCGACTTCGTGCCAGGCCTCACCGACCGACATGGATACCTCTCCTCAGAGCAACACTCCGTTAAGAATGGGCTGCCATTTCCCAAGTAACCTTCTAGCGCCTGACTGAACGTATGCCTGTGAGAGTGGAAGCTGTCATCAAGGCTAAGTTTGGGCTAACACCATATTGAATTCCACCATTACCGATGGAGGGAGCCACGAACTCGTAAGTCATTTTCAGCCAGGTGTTCGGATACTTTTGATCACATAGTGTATCATGAAACTACAGTAATTTCAGACACAAGAGAACGGCGGCTCCGCGAGTGAGAAAACAAGAACAGCACCAAACTTAGAACGTCGTTTGACGCAACATCACTTTTTCATAAAAAATTGGTGCATAGTGTCTATTCAGGAATCATTCTGCGACACGTTGTCTTTGCTGTCACGTGGACTCGATAATGCATGCTTTGAATAATTATTCATGTACTAAAGAGCATGGAGCGATCCGAACGAATACGCCGTTTCATTCTATTACAAAAAATGTGTTTCTTATTCTCATTCCAGGCATAAGGAGGGAAACGGAATGTGCTGCTTAAATTTTATAATATTTTCAGCCATCTGACTGCAAAACACGTAATAGATAACTGCACTTATATCGTGAGAAACTCGACTAACGTTTGAACTACATAGTGTCGCAGCTACAAGTTCTCAAGGTAAAACCCCGGCTGGAAATTTAATGGCTGTATCGATATTTCTATACGCAATTAGATGTACAGCCGGATATAAAATAAGCATTAAGTGAAATATCCGTAACTTTTAGGCCAGATAGTTTATTTTCTAGGAAATACTGCGTCTTAATTGATTAATACTGTAATTAATTAAGAGTAAAGATCGATCAATATATTTAGATTAACGTAGTATCCTGTTTCTTTTAAAGGTTGTGTTCCAAAAACGAACAGCGTAGAGACAGCGGTGATGACACTTTCTGCAGGACCTGACCATCATTTTGCAGGACAATGCTGTTACTGATTTGTTAGGCTGATGGGGCTGCTAAGACCTATACCACCTACTACACTCCCCTGACCTAAGCCCTCGTTAGTTCAACTCGATTTGTAAACTGAAGGAAACACTTCACGGCATTCGCTTCAGAACTGCTACAAATTCGTCGGGCAATAATCCGCGCCGCTCGAACTGTCAACACAAGTGGCACTGCTAAGAGTAAACTACGACTTCCACATCGCTGGCAACGGGGTATACACAATGCTGGTGACTACTTTGAAGGTCAGTAAAACTTTGAAACACGTATTTGTTTTGTACGAGCTGTGAACAAATAGTTGTCACTACTAAAGTTCCAACCCTCGTACCTACGGAAAGAGGTGGAAGGACAGTGAAACTACCACTACATGCTAAATGGTTGGGCATCAACGACTATTCACGGAACGTGAGGTTCGGAGGCTTGTCTGCTCTGTAAAGCAGGATAGCTGGTGATCTGATCTGTGGCATCTCCGCCGAAAGAGCACAATGCTGGTGCACATAAAAGTGCTTCGGAGCACACCGCTCATCGTATATTGTTGAACACCAGACTACCTCTACGTGTTCACATATTGACACAACGACATCTGCAATTACGGATGCAGTGGGCACGGGACAATCGGTATTCGACTTTCGATCGATAGAGACGTGTCGGCTCTTCATGTGAATCACATTTTTGCTACACTATGTCGATGGTCGTATCCACAAACGCCGTCATCGAGGTGAACGGTGAATCGAAACGTGCAGCACGCCAAAGACGCTGCCTGGTGGGAACAGTATTATGGTATGGGAGACATTCTCCTGTGCTTGCGTGCCACTGTGGTTTAAGGACCATTACAGTGATCTCGCGCTCATGTCTCGGGAACCAAATTCACCTGATGTAAATACTATGGAACCCGTGTGCGTCGCTATTATGCACCATCACCGCGCACACAAATCAACGGCTCGTATTTCCGCTGATTACATGACCTGTGCATAGAAATCTAATGTCATATATCTCCACAGACCTACCCACAAACCGTAGGATCCGTGATACGCAGAACCAACGATGAATATAGTTCTAAAGACGGACGAACAAGCTGTTAAGCAGGTGGTCATAATTTCTTGGCTCATAACTGCACATACCCCAAAAGGAAAATATTTCAGTACAGGATTTCTCGAACATGTGGACACTCTTCATTTAAAAAGTCTAAACAAACTGACTTTTGCCTTTCACGTTGCTGTAGATGGACATCAACTAACAGAAATAGTACAAAATCCATAAATCCTGCGCCTGGTCAACAAAGACAAAGAGAATGAATCTGCTTCGAAGACAGAAATTTGTTCCCACAAGTGCACATCTCAAAGGGCATTCTAATGACTCAAACTCAGAAACCCATAAACATATTGGTAAAATATTTTCGTAAATCACTCGTAAAATCTACTCATAAAATACAGTCCTTGCAAAAACATAATAATAATAGATAACAAAAAAGCCATAATTTTCTGTTCTTCTTCCTAAAGTGACTGCTTAGTTGTTGTAGTTGTCATCGCGAGTCCGAAGACTGCTTTGATGCTGCTCTCCACGCTATGCTGTACAAGCGTCTTCATCTCCAAATAACTACTAGAACCTAAACAAAGTTCCCTTCGCCACAGTTCTGCTCAGTACCGCCTCATTGGTTACATGATTAACCCGTCTTGTATTCTTTATTCTGAAGTTTTTTTCCAATATTTCAGTCCATTAACTGCACGCAAAGTATATGATATTATTTGTTGTGTGTAAAATTTCTGTATCACTTTCGAAACATTCAGTCAAATTTATATGTCATTCTGTTTATGACATCCATTCTATACTAAACTAGTTAGTTAACCATTCATGTAAAATGTTAGTGTAGTCATTGTACATCATTAATGTGAAAAATTAAAAACTGACTGTAAACAGCATAGCACTACTCAATAAAGTATATAAATTATATGTAAAGCAAGTAATATGACACAATGTCATTTTTTAGTCATTCAGAGGCATTTATGAAGTTTTAAGGTCGACAGTGTTAATTCGATGAGCACAACTGGCTTTAGAACTAATTCCAGAATCTATAAAAAACTTGTAACTTGATTTTAGGTGTAATTTCCGACATAAACAAATCCATAAGTCGCCCACATGTGAAATACTGCACACCATCAGTGAATCTTAAAGTGTGTGTTGTACAAGGAAATGAGGAAATGAGGAAATGACTCCTTCCTAACGAATAGAATTAAGGGCATCAAATTATTAATTAAGCATAATTATTCAGCTAAATACCTAGGAATTGCAGTTACGAACAACTTAAATTTCAACATATGTATTACGTCAACAGCTGATAGGGAAAAGCATGAAATGCGTCTTGGTTAAACTAACTGAATATGAAAAGTGTCTGGTTACTGAATTCCTAGAAGTAACGCAGTTTGGATTGCTGAATGGGTGACCTACTTTTCTAAAAAAGATTCTATTCCCTTAATGAAACTGCAGACTCATCAGCTGATTTTTATTGAGATTTTATAGTTTCTTTCTTGGAGAATGGGTGGTCCTCCCAAACAACTATCAGAACTGTTATATGTAAAGTGTCAGCTGTGTGCCAGTGGTCCAAGCAAGGCCGTCATCCTAGTTCCGGGCGCTACTGGTGTAAAGAATGGGCCGCCGCATAAGGCGATAACCCTTTGCTGGCAACACTGCGACCGCAACAGAAACTGAAACAAATATTATTCGCTGAGTGACAGTTGAGAAGCGTGCCACTCACGAAAGCCTTCTTCCACACACCTTGACCAGGAGGTTTATTACGGTCGTGGCGACACTGGGTTCTTGTTCTGAAAGAAAGGGTTTGAAACCGTTTTCCGGTCTTTTTGATTTATATTTTCTTCCACTTTGTTTAGAGCAGATTCCATGATACGTTTTACAGCGCCACGATCGATTCCTTTCCCAATGCTTGGTGAGCTGAGCTACGTCTTAAAGCATGGGAGTTTTGTTGTAAAGAAATTCGATTCACATCTCTGCCCTCCTCGGTACTTTGACTTTTTTGTGGTTAACATGAACCCTTATTTCTATGCGACGTAATGCAATTACTTCCCAGATATTTCTCCAGTTCAGTACATACAATGAAGCGCCAAAGCGACTGGTATAGGCATGCGTATACAGACTTTGTAAACAGACAGAATACGTCGCTACGGTCAGCAACGCCTATACAGGGTGTTACAAAAAGGTATGGCCAAACTTTCAGGAAACATTCCTCACACATAAATAAAGAAAAGATGTTATGTGGACATGTGTCCGGAAACGCTTAATTTCCATGTTAGAGCTCATTTTAGTTTCGTCAGTATGTACTGTACTTCCTCAATTCACAATCAACATGTGTGGGCTGACGAGAATCCGTATCCAATTGTGCAAACACGTCATCAACACAGATTTTCTGTGAACGTTTGGGCAGGAATTGTTGGTGATGTCTTGATTGGGCCCCATGTTCTTCCACCTACGCTCAATGGAGCACGTTATCACCATTTCATACGGGATACTCTACCTGTGCTGCTAGACATGGAGCTCCTGCGCATTTCAGTCGAAGTGTTCGTACGCTTCTCAACAACAGATTCGGTGACCGATGGATTGGTAGAGGCGGACCAATTCCATGGTCTCCACGCTCTCCTGACCTCAACCCTCTTGACTTTCATTTATGGGGGCATTTGAAAGCTCTTGTCTACGCAACCCCGGTACCAAATGTAGAGACTCTTCGTGCTCGTATTGTGGACGGCTGTGATACAATACGCCATTCTCCAGGGCTGCATCAGCGCATCAGGGATTCCATGCAACGGAGGGTGGATGCATGTATCCTCGCTAACGGAGGACATTTTGAACATTTCCTGTAACAAAGTGTTTGAAGTCACGCTGGTACGTTCTGTTGCTGTGTGCTTCCATTCCATGATTAATGTGATTTGAAGAGAAATAATAAAATGAGCTCTAACATGGAAAGTAAGCGTTTCCGAACACGTGTGCACGTAACATATTTTATTTCTTTGTGTGTGAGGAATGTTTCCTGAAAGTTTGGCAGTACCTTTTTGTAACACCCTGTTTACGAAAACAAGAGTTTGGCATAGTTATAAGATCGTTTACTGCTGCTACAGTGCAGGTTATTACGATTTAAATGAGTTTGGACGTGGTGTTATAGTCGGCGCACGAGCGATGTGACACAGCATGTCCGACGTAGCGATTAGGTGGGGATTTTCGCTTACGACCATTTCACGAGTGTTCCGTGAATATCAGGAAACCGGTAAAATATCAAATCTCCAACATCGCCGCGGCCGGAAAAAGATCCTGCAAGAACGTGGCCAACGACGACTGAAGAGAACAGTTCGTGACAGAAGGTCAGCCCTTCCGTAAATTGCTGCAGATTTCAATGATGGGCCATCAACATGTCAACGTGCGAACCATTAAACGAAACATCATCGAAATGGGCTTTCGGAGCCGAAGGTCCACTCGTGTACACTTGATGACTGCACGACACAAAGTTTTACGCCTGCCCTGGGCCAGTCAACACCGACATTGGGCTGTTGATGACTGGAAACGTTGCCTGGTCGGATGAGTCTCGTTTCAAACTGTATCGAGCGGATGGACGTGTACAGGTATGGAGACAACCTCATGAATCCATGGATCCTGTATGTCATCAGGGGACTGTTCAAGCTGGTGGAGGCTCTGTATTGGTGTGGGGCATGTGCAGTTGGAGTGATAAGGAAGCCCTGATACGTCTAGATACGACTCTGACAGGTGACACGTACGTAACGATCCTGTCTGATCACCTGCATCCATTTAAGTCCATTGTGCATCCCACTGACTTGGGCAATTCCAGCAGGACAATGCGATACCCGACACGCCCAGAATTGCTACAGGGTGGCTCCAGGAACACTCTTCTGCGGTTAAACACTTCCGCTGGCCACCAAACTCCATAGACATGAACATTATTGAGCGTATCTGGGATGCCTTGCAACTTGCTGTTCAAGAGAGATCTCCACCCCCTCATACTCTTACAGATTTATAACAGCCCTGCAGGATTCATGGTGTCAGTTCCCTCCAGCACTACTTCGGACATTAGTCGAGTCCATGCGACGTCGATTTGCGGCACTTCTACGAGGGGCGTTCAGAAAGTAAGCTCCGATCGGTCGCGAAAGGGAAACGACTATGAAAATCCGATAAAGCTTTGCACAGATGTGTTGGGTAGTGTCTCTAGTATAACCCCAGTTAGCATCACGTCGCTCTTCTCATTTCTGAGCTCGCAGTGAGTGCGTAAAGATGTCTAGAAAATAGTGTCTGCCACCAAGTACGAGGGCCTGGTGAGAAATTTCGCCTGAAGCTATGCAGCTAACATTACATAACTGTCGTGCTGTTTCTTCTTCAAGACAATTCTCAGCCGCATTCTGCAGGGGCAATGAAGATGCTCCTGCATCGTTTTCAAATGGAAATGTGAGATTACCCACAATACAGTCCGCAATTGTCTCCCCCTGAGTTTCATCTCTGGTCACATGAACCGCTGTCTTTGAAGACAACAATTTGACACAGACAACGAGGTGTAGGCCAGCGTGGAGAATTGGCGGAAAGCACTGGCGGCTGCCTTCTATGATGAGGCTATTGAAAAGTTGGTACAACGCTATGACAAAAGTCTAAGTCAGAACGGCGACTACGTAGAGAAGTAGCTGAAAGGTGTAGCTAATTGTTACAAGAAAAACATTTCTGATGTTCACTGTGGTTTCAATTTGGCAATCAATCGGAGCTTACTTTCTGAACAGGCCTCGTATATGCCTGCGAGCGACACTACACGATATTAATCAGGTGTACCGGTTTCTTTCGCTCTTCAGTGTATAATAGCCCTAATAACCCCGCTGACAACGAGACGCTAAAAACTAGCATTTCCTCCTTTGACCTCTCGTCCCCTCTGAAACCTCGGCACCTTTTACTGTGTAGTCTGCAAGAAGCGCTTTATGGCGCAGATGAGACCTTGTACAGAGCAAGATGATAAAGCATGTAAGTTTATCATGCAAAGTGAAGGATCTGCTATACCACTGCAAAAGTAAGAATAACTGAAATGCAAATGATACTGGCAGAATGATGCCTAAACGGTTCGTGGGAACAGATTTTAGAAAAACTGACTGAAGTGGCAAGAATTATTCCATAAATTAGAACAAATTTGCCGTTCTGAGCAACAGGTGTACTAATCAGAAGTCCCGATATACGTCGGATGCTGTTCGTCTACCAATACAAGGACAACCGCCTATCGGGCATGTACAGTCGTGCTCAAAAGTATCCGAACGACCTGAATTGCATTTCGCCTGATTCGCATGCAACCCACATGAAGCAGCTGTCTAGCAGGTCCTCTAATCGCTCCTTGGTACAGTCGTTTGACTATTGAAAATGGTTCCAACAAGTCACCACTAGAAAACACTGCTCTGTATCGCAATAACTCAAGATGTAAAGTAATACTACGATACTACAAATATCAGGGAACACCTTATCACAGGTAAGACTGTCCTTAAGGCTTGTAAGCTCACATTTATTACAATAAATGACATACCTGAAATGTTACCACTCTCATTATTACGTCAGATAGGTAATGCACGTAGTAAGTTCGTCGTATTCATGATTTCCTCTTCAAAGTAACATACCGTACTTATTATTTAACACAAAATGACATTAAAAATTTAAGTTATTCACGAGCAGGTAGTTGAGAATATGTATGAACTTCAAATGACACGACGAACCGTCTCGTTCTGCATATGGATTCAAACTCAGGTCATGCAGACTAAGCAAAGATTTCGTGACTGACGGAAACTAACGGTCATTCCTGATTAGGCATACAGAGAGTGATATACCTCGATTTTAGACAGTATCAGTTAGCAAATACCAACTTTAAATTACATAACGCAAACATTTTTAACGGACGCGAATTCCTACCCAGCACCTATTGTCCCTGTTAACGAACTACGAGAGATGTTAAATATTGCTTCTTAACAAGTAAATTATTTGAAATGCCGTGAGGTAAAGCTTTGTGTTGGACAGGGATCCGAACCCAGAACCTAATAAAATAGATATCGAAGCACAATCAAGTGTGACATATCGGATTTTCTCGACAGTATCTAGATGTTTTAACTGAAATGACGAGACGAAACATTAATTTTTTCCTTCCCATGACTCCAACCCGACACCTATCGCTGTTATACTCTAGAGAAAACGAACGTTAAATATGGGTTTGTTGCACCAGCAGCGACATGTGAGCATGTTTGAACTAGAAATAATATGACGAAGAGTTCCGTGCTGACCGGGAATAGAGCTCCACGCATATCGTTGTTGACTACACACAAAGAGACGTCAGCTACCGAATTTTTCTCCACCAGCAGCTCGGAGTAACATCTTGAACTTACAGTGATCTCGCAAATAGTTCTGTGTCTCACTGGGAGTCAAAAACGTCAAATATCGTTAGTGTCGACAACGAATGAAAATACATTAAAAATCAAAATTATTATCCACCAGCAGATAGGTGTTCTCATGCTAGAGCTTGATAATACATAATGAAATCTTTAGTGCCGGTCCAGGATTCGAACCCATTCACGCGCAATATGTGGAGATGTTGAGGAATCTGGAGTTGTGAACAAACAACAAACTGTAGCCGAGCTGTATTGTCACGAAGGGATCAGATTCCGCGTTAAGGGCGGTCTGAGTTGCATTCCCAGTTCAGAGCCAATTTTATCGACATACAGAAGCTCAGATAAAAGATGGAATAAGTGTCCTCTGAGCCTACATAGCGATTGTTTCGTCACTAGAAATAAATAACTAGTACAAGAAAGGTTACTGGTGATAGAGTTTCTACATGTCGCCACTCCAGACCTTATTGTGGCTTAACTTAACGTCTACTTGGTAGAGAAGGAATATCATTTTTAATGTGAATTTCAGACCACAATGCCATTATATTTTCTTCACTTGGTGTAGCCAGAAGAGAATGTAATCTGTCCCTCCCTATCTGAAATCAATGACCGAAGTTGGAATCGAACCCAGACCATAGATATACGAACCTATCATCAGCCCAACAGACGACCAAATCCTCTCCTCAGGGGGCTCATTTTTCTGTCATAACGCCGTTGTACCACACTGGCTGAGAATTCTGACACACAGGCTCCCTGTATCAATTTGCAGCATGTTCAGTAAATTCATTTACTTGGTTGACCGAACCACCATGAACTAGCTGCCTCGGCTACCCAGTGCATGCATTCATCTTTATTTTGTAATCACCAAAATAAAATCACGTAACTGCTACCAACACAGAACTGCCAACGGTGTAGGATGCAGAAATTAAAATAGAAAGTGTTCCTTTCCACTTGAGCTACTCTATTGCGCTATCGATTTGTTCAAAACGTCGTGAAGTGCAAAAGAAAAGGTATAACTGTTTGTCTCTCATAAGTATTGACCTGGCGATATGCATTATCCCACGGCGCTGTGGAATGCAGAAGTTCTGAAGGACTTGTTCTTGACTTCTGGAGCTGTTACAGCTACGTGTCGGTTGGTGGCGTTATGGTAAGTATCGCGTGCGGTAGATAAGATGTCGCGAGTTCGAGTACATTCACTGCTGTATTTATTAAAACGCAATTCTGCTGTCTGCTAAAATTATCAATCTAATGGAACTTGTAACATAATTTCCTTCACTTCTCAACCCAAAATAGTCGTATGTGGAAAAAGGGCTAACTTCTGCGACATTTTGTTCATTTCAGGTTTAATAGACAGCCAGACAGTAGATGCATCTCAAAACTTTTGTATTATGTATGGGTAGAGCGCATCGTGCCAAAATACGTCGGAAAAGTATTTTCTACATTAGCTGTCGTCTGGTAGTGGCATTTTATTCTTCTTAAAACCTTGTTTGACAGCTTTAACTCAGAACAACTTTTCTACATGCATGTAATCAATAAACTGCATGTGCATTTTCACATTGTTATAGATGACATCAGAGAATTCGCATATATCGTTGATGATTAATTTCTCTCTCGTGTTTACTATTGTTTTAACAACATTAAAGGAAACCTTACGAAAATTGTGAACTGTATTATAAAAAATGAAGTAAAACTACCCACCATAACCTTACGACGGAAGTATGTTTTAATGAAACTGAGTATCTGTACGCAAGCGTGCCTCTATCGTCACGAATTGGTAAAATACTCCTCACTTAGATTTTGATTGGGTCTGTGTTTAATTGGTATGCTGTGTCATACTCAAGAAGTATGCAAATGTGGCATTTCATAAATAAAGTTATGTATTCCTAGAAACCCAAAATTTGCTTGTCAGCAACGGAAAGAGGCGTTACCTGTTGTGCAGCATTGCAAGTTTTTCACCATTGCACTATGAGCCGAAAGTATTTTCTTACGATTTCCTTATCGATGTTTGATCTGACTGCTTGTAGCTCTTTCACAGAGGGGATAAAAGTGCTACAGTCAGTGAGACTGGAACTGCGAACCGTATCAGACGCCTTTTCACAGGTCAGCACGTTACCACAGAGCTGGCGAAGAAGTATGTGTTTCAGCTTACTCTTATGAGACCAATAGTGGCTAGAGATTAGTTGCGATTTCCACGTGCAACGACTTTCCTGGGCTGTAAACCATAAATTTACAATCTTTTGTTACGCCTCAAGCGATAATCACTCAGATTATTCAATGGAAATGACAGGTAAAATCAAGTGAACTTTGAGGCTTAATTCCGTGCACACCAGGAAGTAACTCGTCGATCACAGAGTTGCCAAACATACATTGCCTTGTTGCCAAATCTCAGTTACAATACCAGCAGGAAGAAGACGAACCGATGTGATCTTAGAGCGGGCTGGGAAGTGACCATAGCTGGCGTCTCCAAGTCGCGGCTGCTACGGCCTGGAATACGTAATGCGTCTGATTCGCATTTCTGTAACTAGGTTTAGGGACTGGAGCGTAGTTACTAATAAAACTCAGAACTGACTGCAAACTAAGCATCATAAATCAGTAACTCTCATAGTTGTATTTATATTTCTTTCGTAAGTGTACTCAAAACTAAGAAATTCATTCACAGACGTTTTCGTGCCTCTCCGATAGTCGAGCACAACAAACAAATAAAAATAAAAAAAGAATGTGTGTGTGTGTGTGTGTGTGTGTGTGTGTGTGTGTGGGCCGCGCGGGATTAGCCGAGCGTTCTAAGGCGCTCCAGTCATGGACTGTGCGGCTGGTCCCGGCGGAGGTTCGAGTCCTCCCTCTGGCATGGGTGTGTGTGTTTGTCCTTAGGATACTTTGGGTTAAGTAGTGTGTAAGCTTAGGGACTGATGACCTCAGCAGTTAAGTCCCATAAGATTTCACACACATTTTGTGTGTGTGTGTGTGTGTGTGTGTGTGTGTTTGACAGAGAGAGAGAGAGAGAGAGAGAAATCAAAAAGAATGAGGGAGAGAGGGAGAGAGAGAGTAAAAAATTGTAAAGAAATTGAACCATGGTATGTAAAGAAATCTTTCATTAAAATGACACGTTCCACATCATTACGAAATATCGTATTCATGATGTATGAAAAAAGAATTAATCTAATGTAGTCTAATCTAATCATATCATATTGATGACTAGCCGTGAAGAGTAATGAATTACGGAAGTTTTTGCCAATATCAGTAACCAAATCTAAACTTGAAAATAAAAGACGACAGTTTTTGTAATAAATCGGGACTTCTGTCAAGACCCTTTCGTCCCTGTTAACTAACCACGAAAGATGTCTGATATACCTCTATTCTGAAGTAACAAAGTGTGCATGCATTTAAAGATGAAGTGCATGGTGTGAAGTTCTGTGTCGGAGATACGAACCCAACACGTAATCGGATTGTTAACTAAGTAAAATCAAATGTTACGTATCGGTTTTTCTTACCAGCTGCTAGGTGCTTGACTCTAAAATAAGGATACAAACTTTTGTGCCCTAGTGACAATCGAACTGCTCACCTACCGTGCATCCACGAATATAACTTAAGTATCAGTTGCTTACTCACCAATAGTACGATGTGTGCGTGTTTGACCAGATATAACGACACCTATTGCGATTGTTGGCAACACATGAACAGACATTAAAAATGCACGTTAATTTTCACTAACAGGCCGATGTGCACGTGATAGGGCTTGAAATGAGATTATGAATAATTTTGTACTGGATCAGGATTCGGACCCATATACTTACCTACCTTTGGAGGAGACTTAGAGAAGACTGCAGTCTTGAGAAAAGGAACAAAATGATTGAACTATACTGTTCCGAGAGATTCAGATCCTCGAAAGAGGAGATACGAATTCGAATCACAATCAAACAACAAATTTTTCAACGTCTCTAGTTCAATCAAGTACAAGTAAAGTAAGAGCCCTGTTCCTTTAAATGGCTATCGGTTCATCAAATAAAATAAAATTTTTTTATGTAAGTTTACTGGCGACTGTATTTCTGTTTACCATGACTTCCGCTACGTCATTTCCCAACGTAAACCGGCTCTACCCAGTTGGTAATGAAGGAACGTGATGTTTAATGCGGATTCTGGATTACAAAGTCTTTCTCTTGATGTTACCGGGGATAAAGTAAATCTGTTTGTGCCTGTTAAAAGTAAATGCCTGAACCCATGCATTGCACCTGTGACAGTTCGTTCCGTCAGACCATTGTGGCCACATTTCCCAGCCCCAGGAGTGTGATGTAACAGGTGATGTGCTTGGCTTACAAAATTAGTCACGGTGAAAAAACGTGAGACTATTAAATGGTTAAGTAGAGGCAAGCTTCTGAAGCGGAGATTATGCTATTCTCATGTCAGTAGGATGTAAAGACTCTTCTAGGCATCATAGGCTCGATGTGAAGCCATTTTGAAATTTTCACAAATTCAGCAAATTTCTTAGTTCGAGAAAATCCACTGGGAAGTGTGAAGTTACCGGATAATTCGATTATTACCGTCATTATTACTACCAGTTTCTTCATACCTCAGCTGGAACACTGTACTTGAAGGTCATTTGATGCCTTTTGGTCATTATAGAAGTAGTTTCCCAAGAACAAGTTCTTTCCCTGTCTACGGAATCCTTTTCATGTTAATATCAAACATCAGTAATAACTCGTAGATTACATTAAAACTAAAGTAATTGATGAAGACGTTACCTGATAACAAAAACGAGCTGCCTTTCTTCATTTACTTGCGCCTGGAAATGGCTATCGAGTACTGCCAAACCAAAAAACAAGTGATCTTACTGCCTTCCGATATACGTCGCTGTCAGTTCTTCCATATGATTTGGTCGACATGACCTGTTTCAAGTTGTGTATGACAGACAATATTTTAGAAAATCAATTGTTTTCCTTTGCAATAAACAGAAAGATTTTCATTCTAAGCTATCGAAGTACAAAATTTTCGCAATATTAGTTCAAATTTAATATTCGCTTCTATAATGTAGGATAGTATTTCACAGTTGCAAAACTCGCAGCCGACTCATTGACCTTGTACTTAGTCGCTGACCATAAATTCTAGCTCAGAGTGACACCAGATTAAGTAACGTAATGTAGCGAAGACTGTTTGCCAGTGCTCTTTCTCACCGGAAAATACGCAGTTCACTCATTTGCCTCCATAAGTACACTGTAACAGTAATTTCTGTGTAAAATCTGTCAGTTAGCTTTTGCCTTCCAACCAGTGAAATGCCGGTAAATGATTCACAAACCACGATTTAGTGCCGTTAAGACGATTTATTTAAACGTCACAAGACTGCACATAGGTGCAATCGATTTCGACGTGCAAAGTGTTTGTTATCTTACTTTTGTGACAGGTGGGAATAAGTCATTTGCAAAGACTTTTTATTGTACTGAAATAATCTATTGTCACAAAGTAACAAGGTAAGTGTTTTATTCGTATCTATTTTGTAGGAGACTGTAATTGTGATGGAAGATTATACAGCTGAATGTTTGACACGACTGGTAGGAAAAAACGCTGCATATTAACCAAACCCCGCGCCTCCTCTCCGTATCCACCCATGACACGAGCACGGGATTCTCCTCTCATACGGCTACAGAGCTGTTCCTAGCACAGCTGAGAATTGGCAACATCGTCACAAACATTAGGCAACACTGTGACAGGGCAACCACTTGCGCGTATGGTACTGAATTGACTCTCTAACCGTGATAGGGGCCAGCGTGTGCAAGCTTTTTTTTCTGGTATATTTTATGGAGCTGCGAATTTCCAGAAAAAATTCTGTATCGAAATCGGAAGAAAACCTTTATACATCAGATCCTCTTGGTAGTTCGACTCAGTAAGTTGTGTCAATGGTCATAGATCTTGGCTTTTTGACTGCCAAGCTGCTTCGCAATACCAGCGTCTCTGAAGGAATTCGAATCGACCATCAGCGATAAGAATTTCAATATCGTTCTTCACTTAAGACTCACATGCCAGGGTGATAAGTATGAAGGAAATGAACCTCTTGATTACTATAGGGCCTCTATGCTAAATTTCCGCAGTAGCAATGAGGAACTCCCTGCAGAAATTTGCTAACAGCGGCTCTAGCAACTTACTTTTTCTCTGGGTAGCTTCAAATATGAGCAATTTTGTCGCCTTAAATCCAATTGAATATTTTAGATATCACTTGTGAACAGCGTTCACTTCTCCATTAATTAAGGTATAGACCTCAAAACAAACAATTTTCCTGAGTAGCTATAGATCAGGTTCTGATAGGTATTGACACAATCTTTCGCATCCATTTACCATAGAGAATCAAAGAAAGAAACCAAACACATTACACTGTATTTACTCTCTGTGCCTTGACTAACACATATGAATCCACGACAATAATAAATTATTTGAGGAACCTCCCGTGAAAGGAAAAAGAACAGAATGTGATGCTTTAATTGTAGTGCACAGGATCAGAAACAATGAAATTAATTCTGTGCCACATTGATGTATTGCATTCTAGTATAATAAAATAATCATCAAATAAAAACGGTTTTGTGCCTCCTTTGCTATCAAGAGTGAAACACAAATCGTTGACAGATTTTATGGGTCACCACTCAACAACATTAAAGCATTTTACATGGTCAAGAGTGCGGAGTGGAGCAGACGTTGTCGGCAAAAGGCGAGACAATGCAGTGCCTCAGCCCCCGCCGGAAGGCATCAAACGGGTCCCAGAGAACCCAGACGCATGCGGTGTTCAGGGGCAGATGGTCGGCAAAGAAATCTTTTGCTAAAACATTGTTGGACCGAACTATTATTACCAGTGTGACAGAAAGCGAAATCTATTGTAGATTCTCTTGAACTACACTCATAGTTTCAGCACCAAGAGGAAAGGGGCGATAAAAACTTTGTCGACGTGTGATTTTAGTTACCAGACGTCTATTAGCTAGTCTCAAGTTTTACCTCAAGACTACGGTCGTAGTCAAGAATAAAGTACTAAGACTGAAGTCAAGACTTCCTCTGGGATGTGCCGCAGTCTACAATGTTGCCAGATCGAGCATATTGCCGGACAAAGGATTCTGAGAGGAGCACAACTGTATTGCCCACCTTACGTGAACGACTCGGCGGTCAATTTATTGCTCTAAGACTGTATCTACAACACATATTGCACGCTGAAGACCCAGAAGAATTAAAAGACAAAAGTAGTTTATGAGAGCAATGTTAACTATAGTGTTCGAAGTATTCATAGTGTGTGTAAATGCCTTCCAATTCCCACTCAAGGAAGACAAGGATACACAATCTAGCTTCAATATTATAAATTCGCCTCAGTTTGCGGATGAACTCAGAATTAGGTTGATAATCATTTTAAATATTTAGCAGTACTGTACCCATTGGTGTTAAACCCGTTTTCAACCAATGATTCCCACAGCTACAGGAACACTACTTGTGATACCTCATAGACAAAATACTTACGCAGTGCTATCAGACGAAAAGATCAACCTGACACAAACTGTGGAAAGTTTGTTTTACAACCTTCATACCTGGATAATGAGCTTTTTTCTATTTGAGATGTCTGTGAACGTTGCTGCTTGAGATGATTTAGAACGAAACTAAATTCCTTCAGCTACGACAATGTTTAAAGAAATCGTCTTAACGGCTGTGGGGGAGTAGCCATGTATGTGAAAAAAGGTATCCCATTTGAGTCAATTGATGTTTCAAAGTACTGCACTGAAAAGGTGTTTGAATTTTGTGCAGGTGTGGTTAAATTTAGTGGAGCTAAACATCTTACTGTTGTTATTTATAGATCCCCAGACTCCGATTTCACAACATTTTTGCTAAAGCCAGAGGAGGTTCTTGGTTCACTTTATAGGAAATACAAAAAGTTAGTTATATGTGGTGACTTCAATATTAATTGTATAAGTGATTGTGCAAGGAAAAGGATGCTGGTAGACCTCCTTAATTCATATAATCTTATGCAAACCGTATTCTTTCCAACGAGAGTGCAAGGGAACAGTAGAACAACCATAGACAATATTTTTGTTCATTCTTCATTACTAGAAGGGCATTCTGTTAGCAAAAAGGTGAATGGCCTTTCAGATCATGATGCACAAATTTTAACTCTAAAAGATTTTTGTGCTGCAACACATGTTAAATATAGTTCTCAACTTTTTAGGAGAGCTGATCCAGTTGCTCTAGAGACCTTTGTAAACTTTATCAAGGAACAAGAGTGGCAAGATGTTTATAGTGCTGATACAGTAGACGATAAATATAATGCTTTCCTCAAGACTTTTCTCGTGCTCTTTGAAAGTTGCTTTCCATTAGAAAGTTCAAAACAGGGTACTAGCACAACACAGGCAGCCTGGGTGGCTGACTAAAGGGATAAGAATATCTTGTAGAACAAAGTGGCAATTATATCAAAACGTTAGAAACAGTCACAATCGAAATGCAGCAGCCCATTACAAACAGTATTATAAGGTGCTTAAAAAAGTTATTAGGAAGGCAAAAAGTATGTGGTATGCAGATAGAATAGCTAAGTCTCAGGATAAAATTAAAACCATATGGTCAGTCGTAAAGGAAGTGGCTGGTCTGCAGAGACAGGTCGAGGATATAGAATCAGTGCGTAGTGGGAATGTCCGTGTTACTGATAAGTCGCATATATGTACAGTATTTAATAATCACTTTCTGAATATAGCAGGTGAAGTAAATAGAAACCTAGTCCCAACAGGGAATCATATAGCGCTCGTAGAAAAAAGTGTTCCGAGACTGTTACCTGAAATGCTCCTCCATCATACTGACAAGAGGGAGATTGAGTTAATAATTAAATCACTAAAGAACAAGAACTCGCATGGATATGACGGGGTATCTAGCAGAATACTGAAGTATTGTTCTATGTATGTTAGCCCAGTACTTAGCCATATCTGTAACTTTTCCTTTAGGAGTGGTCGGTTTCCTGACCGATTAAAGTACTCGTTAGTGAAGCCACTTTATAAAAAGGGAGACAGGGATAATGTTGACAATTATAGACCTACTTCTATGCCATCGGTGTTTGCTAAAGTTATCTAGAGGGTTGTATATACAAGGTTACTGGAGCATTTAAATTCACATAATTTGCTGCCAAATGTACAGTTTGGTTTTAGAAATGGCTTAGCAACTCAAAATGCTATATTCTCTTTTCTCTGTGAGGTTTTGGACGGATTAAATAAAAGGTTGCGAGCATTAGGTGTTTTATTTGATTTAACGAAGGCTTTTGACTGTGTTGACCACAAAATATTACTGCAGAAGTTGGACCATTATGGAGTAAGGGGAGTAGCTTACAATTGGTTCGCCTCTTACTTTAAGAACAGAAAGCAGAAGGTAATTCTCCGCAATATTGAGAGTGGTAGTGGTGTTCAGTCCCAATGGGGCACTGTTATGTGTGGCGTTCCCCAAGGGTCAGTGCTGGGGTCACTGCTGTTTCTTATTTATATAAATGATATGCCTTCTAGTATTACAAGTGATTCAAAAATATTTCTGTTTGCTGATGACACCAGCTTGGTAGTGAAGGATCTTGTGTGTAATATTGAAACATTATCAAATAATGTAGTTCATGAAATAAGTTCGTGGCTTGTGGAAAATAATTTGATGCTAAATCACAGTAAGACTCAGTTTTTACAGTTTCTAACTCACAATTCAACAAGAACTGATATTTTGATCAGACAGAATGGGCATATTATAAGCGAGACAGAGCAGTTCAAGTTCCTAGGCGTTCGGATAGATAATACGCTGTTGTGGAAAGCCCATGGTCAGGATCTTGTTCAGAAACTAAATGTTGCTTTATTTACCATTAGAACTTTTTTGGGGTAATTCTTCTGATTCAAAAAGGGTACTTTTGGCTCAAAAACGGGCTGTTCGAGCTATGTGTGGTGTAAGTTCGAAAACCTCTTCTCGACCCCTATTCAATAGTCTGGGAATTTTTACATTGCCCTCGCAGTATATATTTTCTTTAATGTCGTTTGTTGTTAGCAATATTAGCTTATTCCCAAGAGTTAGCAGCTTTCACTCAGTTAATACTAGGCAGAAATCAAATCTGTATGTGGAATGCACTTCCTTGACTCTTGTGCAGAAAGGAGTGCAGTATTCTGCTGCATCCATTTTCAATAAGCTACCACAAGAACTCAAAAATCTTAGCAGTATCCCAAACACTTTTAAGTCTAAACTGAAAAGTTTCCTCATGGCTCACTCCTCCTATTCTGTCGAGGATCTCCTGGAAGAGCTAAAAAATTAAGCAAATTCCAGTGTTACATTGTTGTTTTTCATTTAAATTTACGACTTGTCGCCTGAATATGTTTCTTATATTTCATTTTATCTGTTTCTACAATCGTGTTATAATTTCATGTATTGACTCGTTCCATGACAATAAATAAATAAATAAATAAAACGGCACTAAATCGTGGTTTGCAAATCGTTTACCGGCCGTACTCTGCAGCATTTCGCTGGCTGAAAGGCAAAAAGCTTACTGACAAAATTCCACAGAAGGAAAAGAGGGACGAAATGTCTCCCATGAAAGGTCATGTTGTTTTATTTAAATTATTACAAAATCACGTAAAACGAACAGTCAGGTTGTCAGTATAAGCACATTACTGTTGTCAGTATGATTTTGCAATGCCCAGGGCCTGTAATGACAAAGGTCCCGTTTAGGTCAGGCATATTGTATACAGAAGTGGAAGAGAGAGCACCACTAAATTCTGATCCACATGTATTGCATGCACACAGAAATTACTGTAACAGTGTACTTATGGACCCCAATGAGTGAACTGCATATTTCCCGGTGAGAAAGATCACTGGCAAACAGTCTTCGCTACATTACGTTACTTAAACTGGTGTCACTCTGAGCTAGAATTTATGGTCAGCGACTAAGTGTAAGGTCACTGAGTCGGATGCGAGTTTTGCAACTGTGAAATAATTCCCTACATTATAGAAGCGAATATTAAATTTGAACTAATATTGCGAAAATTTTGTACTTCGATAGCTTAGAATGGAAATCTTTCTGTTTATTGCAAAGCAAAACAATTGATTTTCTAAAACATTGTCTGTCATACACAACTTGAAAAAGGTCATGTCGACCAAATCATATGGAAGAACTGACAGTGACGTATATCGGAAGGCAATAAGATCTCTTTGCCTTTTGGCAACACACACACACACACACACACACACACACACATATACTTTTTTTTTTGTTTGTTTGTTGTACTCGACTATCGAAGAGGCACGAAAACGTCTGTGAATGAATTTCTTAGTTTTGAGTACACTTACGAAAGAAATATAAATACAACTATGAGAGTTACTGATTTATGATGCTTAGTTTGCAGTCAGTTCTGAGTTTTATTAGTAACTACGCTCCAGTCCCTAAACCTAGTTACAGAAATGCGAATCAGACGCATTACGTATTCCAGGCCGTAGCAGCCGCGACTTGGAGACGCCAGCTATGGTCACTTCCCAGCCCGCTCTAAGATCACATCGGTTCGTCTTCTTCCTGCTGGTATTGTAACTGAGATTTGGCAACAAGGCAATGTATGTTTGGCAACTCTGTGATCGACGAGTTACTTCCTGGTGTGCACGGAATTAAGCCTCAAAGTTCACTTGATTTTACCTGTCATTTCCATTGAATAATCTGAGTGATTATCGCTTGAGGCGTAACAAAAGATTGTAAATTTATGGTTTACAGCCCAGGAAAGTCGTTGCACGTGGAAATCGCAACTAATCTCTAGCCACTATTGGTCTCATAAGAGTAAGCTGAAACACATACTTCTTCGCCAGCTCTGTGGTAACGTGCTGACCTGTGAAAAGGCGTCTGATACGGTTCGCAGTTCCAGTCTCACTGACTGTAGCACTTTTATCCCCTCTGTGAAAGAGCTACAAGCAGTCAGATCAAACATCGATAAGGAAATCGTAAGAAAATACTTTCGGCTCATAGTGCAATGGTGAAAAACTTGCAATGCTGCACAACAGGTAACGCCTCTTTCCGCTGCTGACAAGCAAATTTTGGGTTTCTAGGAATACATAACTTTATTTATGAAATGCCACATTTGCATACTTCTTGAGTATGACACAGCATACCAATTAAACACAGACCCAATCAAAATCTAAGTGAGGAGTATTTTACCAATTCGTGACGATAGAGGCACGCTTGCGTACAGATACTCAGTTTCATTAAAATATACTTCCGTCGTAAGGTTATGGTGGGTAGTTTTACTTCATTTTTTATAATACAGTTCACAATTTTCGTAAGGTTTCCTTTAATGTTGTTAAAACAATAGTAAACACGAGAGAGAAATTAATCATCAACGATATATGCGAATTCTCTGATGTCATCTATAACAATGTGAAAATGCACATGCAGTTTATTGATTACATGCATGTAGAAAAGTTGTTCTGAGTTAAAGCTGTCAAACAAGGTTTTAAGAAGAATAAAATGCCACTACCAGACGACAGCTAATGTAGAAAATACTTTTCCGACGTATTTTGGCACGATGCGCTCTACCCATACATAATACAAAAGTTTTGAGATGCATCTACTGTCTGGCTGTCTATTAAATCTGAAATGAACAAAATGTCGCAGAAGTTAGCCCTTTTTCCACATACGACTATTTTGGGTTGAGAAGTGAAGGAAATTATGTTACAAGTTCCATTAGATTGATAATTTTAGCAGACAGTAGAATTGCGTTTTAATACATACAGCAGTGAATGTACTCGAACTCGCGACATCTTATCTACCGCGCGCGATACTTACCATAACGCCACCAACCGACACGTAGCTGTAACAGCTCCAGAAGTCAAGAACAAGTCCTCCAGAACATCTGCATTCCACAGCGCCGTGGGATAATGCATATCGCCAGGTCAATACTTATGAGAGACAAACAGTTATACCTTTTCTTTTGCACTGCACGACGTTTTGAACAAATCGATAGCGCAACAGAGTAGCTCAAGTGGAAAGGAACACTTCCTATTTTAATTTCTGCATCCTACACCGTTGGCAGTTCTGTGTTGGTAGCAGTTACGTGATTTTATTTTGGTGATTACAAAATAAAGATGAATGCATGCACTGGGTAGCCGAGGCAGCTAGTTCATGGTGGTTCGGTCAACCAAGTAAATGAATTTACTGAACATGCTGCAAATTGATACAGGGAGCCTGTGTGTCAGAATTCTCAGCCAGTGTGGTACAACGGCGTTATGACAGAAAAATGAGCCCCCTGAGGAGAGGATTTGGTCGTCTGTTGGGCTGATGATAGGTTCGTATATCTATGGTCTGGGTTCGATTCCAACTTCGGTCATTGATTTCAGATAGGGAGGGACAGATTACATTCTCTTCTGGCTACACCAAGTGAAGAAAATATAATGGCATTGTGGTCTGAAATTCACATTAAAAATGATATTCCTTCTCTACCAAGTAGACGTTAAGTTAAGCCACAATAAGGTCTGGAGTGGCGACATGTAGAAACTCTATCACCAGTAACCTTTCTTGTACTAGTTATTTATTTCTAGTGACGAAACAATCGCTATGTAGGCTCAGAGGACACTTATTCCATCTTTTATCTGAGCTTCTGTATGTCGATAAAATTGGCTCTGAACTGGGAATGCAACTCAGACCGCCCTTAACGCGGAATTTGATCCCTTCGTGACAATACAGCTCGGCTACAGTTTGTTCACAACTCCAGATTCCTCAACATCTCCACATATTGCGCGTGAATGGGTTCGAATCCTGGACCGACACTAAAGATTTCATTATGTATTATCAAGCTCTAGCATGAGAACGCCTATCTGCTGGTGGATAATAATTTTGATTTTTAATGTATTTTCATTCGTTGTCAACACTAACGATATTTGACGTTTTTGACTCCCAGTGAGACACAGAACTATTTGCGAGATCACTGTAAGTTCAAGATGTTACTCCGAGCTGCTGGTGGAGAAAAATTCGGTAGCTGACGTCTCTTTGTGTGTAGTCAACAACGATATGCGTGGAGCTCTATTCCCGGTCAGCACGGAACTCTTCGTCATATTATTTCTAGTTCAAACATGCTCACATGTCGCTGCTGGTGCAACAAACCCATATTTAACGTTCGTTTTCTCTAGAGTATAACAGCGATAGGTGTCGGGTTGGAGTCATGGGAAGGAAAAAATTAATGTTTCGTCTCGTCATTTCAGTTAAAACATCTAGCTACTGTCGAGAAAATCCGATATGTCACACTTGATTGTGCTTCGATATCTATTTTATTAGGTTCTGGGTTCGGATCCCTGTCCAACACAAAGCTTTACCTCACGGCATTTCAAATAATTTACTTGTTAAGAAGCAATATTTAACATCTCTCGTAGTTCGATAACAGGGACAATAGGTGCTGGGTAGGAATTCGCGTCTCTTAAAAATGTTTGAGTTATGTAATTTAAAGTTGGTATTTGCTAACTGATACTGTCTAAAATCGAGGTATATCACTCTCTGTATGCCTAATCAGGAATGACTGTTAGTTTCCGTCAGTCACGAAATCTTTGCTTAGTCTGCATGACCTGAGTTTGAATCCATATGCAGAACGAGACGGTTCGTCGTGTCATTTGAAGTTCATACATATTCTCAACTACCTGCTCGTGAATAACTTAAATTTTTAATGTCATTTTGTGTTAAATAATAAGTACGGTATGTTACTTTGAAGAGGAAATCATGAATACGACGAACTTACTACGTGCATTACCTATCTGACGTAATAATGAGAGTGGTAACATTTCAGGTATGTCATTTATTGTAATAAATGTGAGCTTACAAGCCTTAAGGACAGTCTTACCTGTGATAAGGTGTTCCCTGATATTTGTAGTATCGTAGTATTACTTTACATCTTGAGTTATTGCGATACAGAGCAGTGTTTTCTAGTGGTGACTTGTTGGAACCATTTTCAATAGTCAAACGACTGTACCAAGGAGCGATTAGAGGACCTGCTAGACAGCTGCTTCATGTGGGTTGCATGCGAATCAGGCGAAATGCAATTCAGGTCGTTCGGAAACTTTTGAGCATGAATGTACCTGCGCGGTTCATTTCACACTCTAATTTTGCTTCCTCATCTGAAACGCAACAGGATTTATGTCTGGTGTCTGCTCAGACATTGATGCTAAGAAACATAAGGTGAGCTGATTGCTAGGTTTGAACTGTTGACTTAGCGGACCACCAGTGGAAGAATGGGTTACCTGAGTGTTCAACAAACCAGGAGCATATGCGTGGAGCTTTAATAACACGACTGTTAGTCTCGGAAGACGGAATTGTCTGCAACGTATTCATCACCATTCCCTTCGCTGAACTGTACCATCAATATACGGGGGGTAAACGTCCCATTAGGCCGTCGGTGTACAATATGTCTTGCATCACTTGAAAGCAGGCAACATCGCCACTTGTTGGACCACGCTAACCGCCTGTAGTCGTCTCCTGCCCAGTTTTTATGTTGCTTGGTACTTTGAAGAGGTAGAGTTTTATGTGGCTCTGTGAGCAATGACCTTATGCGCGGTACCAGCCTCCTGTTATGCATTACCTGTAGTTCCTTTTGGCTGTCACTGGTACATCGGTTCTAGCAGACCGTTGGTCTATCTCTGTTGATATACCAGCAAACCAGGTAACTTCTATGGTGGTGTGGCCATGAAAACGTTCAATTACGATAGCTCGGTTCTTTGATTCTGTGACGTCTCCACGTCGACCATCCTACTACACTGATTCTATTCAACCGACTTCAATATTCACACCACATCATTGCCATGTCTAACGTCACCGGTGTAGGGTCTAATGACTGCTTGGTACTAGTTCCTTAACCATCTACAGACTTCCAATGCCGCGGTGTGATCCTTTGAGGGCTGAGTAATAATTTGTCCAATGAGCTTATATTTAAATAGTTTTGAATTTGCACAGTTCTATTTTCGGATTTTTCCAACAGTCTCATTATGAACAACTAAATCCACCGTTTTCTCCACAGATTGGTGTTGATCGTCTTTGTTTTCTTCGCAAATTATATCACATCCAAGATTTTGGAAATATTGTCCTATATGTAGCACCTTTTGCTCTGAAAAGACTGACACCCATAACAAACACGTAGATTCAGTGATTCAAAGTGACGTTGTTACTACTGTTATGCTAAGCAATATAGTTCACCTACATAGCGCGAAGCTGGAAGAAAGGGCTAACCAATACACGGTTCTGTATTTATCTGAGGCTAACGTATTTAAGGGAAACATTTTGAAGAGATTCTGGTCTTACAAATTATCTTGTCTGAATAACGCGAAAGAAAATATAGTAAATCACCAACTATTAGAACGAAACCGGCAAGTCAAGCAAAAGCACATGAGTTGAATGCAGCTTCCTTAACATTACGTCGCACATGAATTAATGCGGAAGGCCCTGTTCAGCTACAGAACCCACAATATGTTTTTGCAAACTATTACTGTGCAACTACCCCGTTTGATATTATTAATACCACTGTTACCATAGTTATCACTGTTTTCTGCGTTAGCAGCCACAAAGAAGAAAAGAATATTCCGGTTTGACAACGTATGGGTGACGACGCAATTACGACCGGAAAGAAGCTCGAATGGGTCAGTCATATGGAAAGTGTACTGTCTGCCATCGGGTTCCCCTAAATGGCAGGCAGCACCGCGTAACAGCCGCGCTATGGGGGAAACAAACCAACAGCCAAAGAGGCGAAGACATCAGGTAAACACGCCGAAGATTCCATTCGATTAATAGGAACCTTTCCTTGCAGGGGTCGCCGCGACATATCCGGTCACGGATTCCTACGCTGGGTTTCTATTGGCTCCAGCTCACTATATAGGCCAGGCCATTCGAAGGCAGACCAGTTTCCTTCCGCCTCCTTGATTTCTACATCACCATGTATGGCCGTCCTATCGCCCTCACTCCCACCCTTAAGTACCTTGGCGTCACCCTCGATCGTCGCCTCTCCTGGACTCCCCACCTCCAGACAATCCAAGCCAAGGCACGCTCCCGACTCAGTCTCCTCAAGCTCCTCTCCGGCCGCACGTGGGGTCTGGACCCCTCCACCATCCTCCACACTTATAAATCCCTCATCCGCCCTATCCTTTGTTATGCCCATCCGGCTTGGATCTCCGCCCCCCCTTCCTTTTATAAATCCCTCCAAATCCTTGAACGCCATGCTCTCCGCCTCGCCTATCGCATCCGTCTCCCCTCCCCTACGCGGATCCTGTACGATCTCATCCCCTTCCCCCACCTCCTCCTTTTCCTTGAAAGGATACGGATCCTGTACACCTCCCGCAAACTCGATCCTCCTCACCCGCTCGTCTCCCCAATCCTCTCCCACCCCCGCCCGCTGCCGCGCCTGTATGCCCACGTCCCACCTGGTCTCCATCTCTCCACCCTCCTTACCCTCTCCCAAGGTGGCTTCCGCCAGCTCCCCCTCCCTGATGATGTCCTCCTCCCCTCCATCTACCCCTCCTATCAACTTTGACCCTGCCCCATCCCCCACTTCCGGTGTCCTTTCCTTTAGGCACCCTCCCTCCCTCCCTTCTCTTCCCTTCCCTTCCCTTCTCTTTCCTTTTCCCCCGTCCCCTCCCTCCACCCCTCTTCCCCCCGGGCTTCCCCTCCCCCTTCCTCCCTTCCCCCCTTTCTCCCCTGCCCATGGCATCTCTGCTCTCCCCTCTCCCTCTCCCACTCCCCTTCCTCCTCCTCCTCTCTTGGCAGGTGCCCGGACTCGCACACGCATAGTGAACATTCGCGCGCCCGAGATCATCGCCATCAGTGTCTAGTGTGTGTGCTTCGTTTTGTGTTTCGTGTCGTTACAACTCAACTGTTCACATGTGCCGTCGCCGTTCTCCGTGTTTTGTGCGCCGTGTCAACAAGTGTTAGTGTTACTATCGTCCAACGTGAACGGCTTCTTGTTTTTTGTTTTTTGTAACTACTTTCTTTGCCCGCCATTTTTTGTATTGTCTGTGTCACCTATATCATATTATTGTACCCCATAAGGCTGAAGAGCAGCGTATTAAGCTGCTGCCAGCCCGCCTTGTATGAGGTGCTTAAAATTACAATAAAGGAAAAAAAAAGGCACACCAGTCTCCTTCCGCTGCTAATGGCAATCGCTATAGCAGAATCTCCGAGAACATATCACCGAAGCCGCTGTACTGCGCCGCCGAACGAAGTACCAGCCGACCGAGAGGAACCACATCTCTGTATATTGATGTCACCATATTGGGTAAGCCAGTTCGAATGCAGGTCGATACAGGGGCTGCGGTATCCCTGCTCAATTACACTACCTACACCGTTTTAGGAGCGCCAAGCCTTCAACCGGCTCCTCGACGCCTCCTTACGTGCAACAGACAGGAAATCGCTTTGTTGGGGCATTTCGCGACGGTGGTTTCTTACAAATCTGTCAGTAGTACGATTTCTTTTCTGGTAGTCAACAGTTTCGATGCTACCGATCTATTTGGCTTGGATGCTTTCCAAATGTTCGGATTCAGAATCGACGATCATGTACATCTGGTTTCTCCGCAGGTGACGCTTCCCGAAGTTGACTCTCTCTCTGCACCGAATTCCAGGATCTCTTCTCCCCCGGCATCGGATGCGACAAGGGGTTTGCAGCGACCCTCCACCTCCGACCGCCAGCCCGCCCTCGATACTTCCGGGCGAGGCAGGTCCCCGTTGCTCTCCAGCAGCCGCTGAGTGCTACGGCCTGTTCAGTTCAGCCCCTGGGCCACGCCTCTCGTCATCGTCCAGAAGCCAGGCAGACGTCTCCGTCTCTGTGGGGACTTTTCGGCGACCCTCAACCCCCAAATCCAGGTGGACGACTTTCCACTCGCTCTGCCTGATGATCTCTTCCGTAAAGTGGCTTGTGGTCGTTACTTTACCAAAATTGATCTCGCTGATGCGTACCTCCTGGTTCATTTGGATGAAGCTTCTCAAGCCCTCACCATTCTCCATACGCCCGCTGGCCTGTTCCAAGTCACACCCCTCATGTTTGGCCTGGCTAGTGCTCCGGCCATTTTTCAACGCTTCTTGGAACAACTCCAGCAGGACATTCCCGGTTGCATTAATTACCTCGACGACATTGTCGGTAGGGGCCCTACTGCTGCAGCCTATCTCACCAACTTGCATCAGCTGTTTCTTCGCCTCCGCCAGGCTGGACTAAAATGCAATAAGGAGAAGTGTTCCTTCTTTCAACCTTCTATTTCCTATGTAGGACATGTTATTTCACATAAAGGCATCTCTCCGTCATTTTCCTATGTGGACGCCATACATCGGCTGCCTCCCCCACGGGACATCCATCAGCTGAAATCCTTCCTTGGAAAAATATCGTATTACCGGAAGTTCCTTCCGTCGGCCGCTCAGGTGGCGGCCCCCTTATATAACTTATGCCGCAAAAATGTCCCCTTCAGTTGGTCCCCGGCCTGTGAGACGGCCTTTTCCACCCTCAAAAGCCAGTTGCAATCGACCTCCTGCCTGATGCCATATGATCCGTCTCTGCCGTTGCTCCTGGCCACGGACGCCTCTGATTACGGGGTCGGGGCTGTCCTCTCCCACAACGTCCGGTGACTTTTCTATCCAAGGCCTAACTGTCATCCAGCTGAAGTACTCTCAGATCGAAAAGGATGCATTGGCTATCGTATTCGCCTGTTCCAAACTCATGCCTTTTTTATATGGACGGGTCTTTCATATCGTCACTCACCACAAGCCCCTCCTCTCCCTGTTTTCCCCGGAGGCCCGGCTTCCTACGAAGACGTCTGAGAGGCTTCAACGATGGGTCCTGTTCCTCTCGCAATTCCGTTACACCTTGCATTTTAAATCCACCTCCCAGCACGCCAACGCGGATGCTCTTTCCCAACTTCCTTTTGGTCCCGACCCTGCGTTTGATTCTTCAGACGTCCTCGTGTTCTAAGTTGATGAAGCGATCCACGACACCATAATGCAATACCTTCTCTTGCTCACAGTACAGGTAATGTAATGGATGATGATAAACAGAAGGCCGAAATACTAAACCTAGCATTCAAAACCTAGTTTACGGTAGAGGACTGCAGCACCATTCCCCTTTTCAACTATCGAACAAACGCAAGGATGGCTGGCATAGTGTTTAGTGTATCTGGGATTGTAAAACAGTTAAGATCCTTAGATGCCAGGAAGGCATCTGGCCCGGACGGTATCCCCGTAAGATTATATGTTGAGTATGCTACAAAAACAGCACCATTCTTATCCATCATCTATCAGAGATCATTGGAACAGCGGAAAGTTCCACGGGACTGGAAGAATGCCCAGGTCACAGCAATCTATAAAAAGGGGAGAAAATCGGATGCACATAATTACCGGCCAATATCACTGACATCGATTTGTTGTAGAATCATGGAACATATTTTGTGTTCAAACATAATGACCTTTCTAGACTCTGAGAAGCGCATCTGCAGAAACCAGCACGGTTTTAGGAAACAGCGGTCATGCGAGACAGAGCTGGCCCTCTTTGTGCATGATATACAAAGGCTCTAGATACCGGCTCCCAGGTTGATGCCATATTTCTCGACTTTCGAAAGGCGTTCCACTCACTTCCGCACTGTCGCTTGCTCCAAAAAGTGCGCGCTTAAGGACTATCCGATGACATATGCGGTTGGAAAGAAAGTTTTCTAACAGGCAGAGAGTAGTATGTCATCCTGAATGGGGTGACTTCAACAGAAACAAGCGTAACTTCAGGTGCGCCCCAGAGCAGCGTAATAGGTCCCTTTTTACGATTTACATAAACGATCTGGTTGATGGTATTGACAGCAGCATTAGATTGTTTGCTGATGATGCTGTAGTCTACAGGAAAGTAGTATCACACGAAAGTTGTAAACAAATCAATGAGGATTTGCAGAAAATAAATGCGTGGTGTAATGCCTGGGAGTCATCTCTCAATATTAGTAAGTGTAACCTACTGCGTATAACAAGGCAAGAATCCCCATTAATGTACGAGTACAAAATAAATGTTCACCCTTTGGAAGCGGTAACATCAGTCAAGTATCTGGGTGTGACTATTCGAAATGATCTCAAATGGAATGATCAGATTACTCAAGTAACGAGCAAGACTAAATCTAGATTGCGGTTTATTGGCTAAAATGGTTCAAATGGCTCTGAGCACTATGGGACTTAACTGCTGTGGTCATCAGTCTCTTAGAACTTAGAACTACTTAAACCTAACTAACCTAAGGACATCACACACATCCATGCCCGAGGCAGGATTCGAACCTGCGACCGTAGCGGTCGCGCGGCTCCAGCTGTAGCGCCTAGAACCGCTCGGGTACTGCGGCTGGCTGCGGTTTATTGGTAGAGTCCTGAAGCGATGAAGTCCTTCAACAAAGTAGTAGTAGTAGTAGTAGTAGTAGTAGTAGTAGAAGGGGTTGGTGGGCGCACGACAGCAAGGTCTTCAGCGCCCGTTCAGTATCATAGTGAGACGGGTGTCAAGAAAAAAACTCAGAACATTGACATAAAACGGAACATAAAACACGGGGAACAATCACTGAAAAATATGTGCTCACCCACACAGAAGCGTGGGATGAAGCAGGGCGTCAGCAGTAAAACATGGACAACACAGGAAGAAAACGGGAGAGGGAGCTAAAACAATGGAGCAGATGGAAGTGGCTGGCTGACCGCAAGGAAAAAAGGGAGGAGTCGGCCACTCTGCAATACACTAAAACCTCCAGCCTAAAAGTTTAGGCCAGAGTCCAGACACATCACAAAACTTAAAAACCCTAGACACACACGTCTCATCGTTAGCTAAAACACAAGGCAGATCCCCATCAACTTGTGCTTCTGCCCTTGCAGCACGGTATAAAATGCAGTCTGTTAAAATGTGCTGGACAGAGATGTGCACACCACAAGCAGCACAAAACGGAGGATCCTCCCGCCGTAATAAATAGCTATGCGTCAGAGGACAGTGCCCGATCCGAAGACGTGTGAGGGCCACCTCTTCCCGCCTGAGCAGCCGGCAGGAGGAACGCCACGGCCGAGTGGTTGACTTTACCGACCGCAGTTTATTGGCCGTCACCGCCAGCCATTCGTCCTCCCACAAATCCATGCACTTCCTGTGGAGTGCAGCGATGACTGACTGCAAGGGGATAGGACACTGGACCACATCCTGCTCTCTGCAGGCCTCCTTGGCAGCCCGATCAGCCTGTTCATTGCCCCATATGCCGACATGACCAGGCACCCAGCAGAAGGATACCTCTTTATCCCACTGTTGGAGCAAGTACAGTTGGTCATGTATCAGCTGGACCATCTCCTCAGTTGGGTAGAGGTTCTGCAGTGATTGTAAGGCACTAAGAGAATCGGAGCAGAGAAGAAATCGATCGCCCCGAACACGATTCATCTGCTCCAGTGCCTTCAGGATCGCGTGGAGCTCCGCTGCGAAAACGGTATATTCAGCAGGGAGGCGAATCCGGGTAACATGATCAGGGAACACCACAGAACAGCCAAGGAAAGTCTCCTGTTTGGAGCCATCAGTATAAACGACAGTGAAACCGTGATGCACATCTAAAATGTTAAAAAACAGAGATTGAAACGTAAAATCAGGTGCGCCATCTTTCTTAAAATTAGTCAAATCTAAAATAAGTTTGGGTCTCCGGAGGAGCCAAGGTGGAGATCTGCTCCAACCGTGACGTAAAACACGAAGACCAGCCATAGACATCTCACCGAGGCAATCCTGTGCGCGAATCCCATAGGGCTGCGTCGCACGTTGCCGGTTATGAAACAATCGTGCCAGAGGAGGCTGAGCAACGGTATGGTATGCAGGGGTGTATGGTGTGGACAAAGTTTTATACGCCTGGCGCACTGTAAGTAGCCGTCGCCGCATATGAAGTGGCGGTTCACCAGCCTCTGCACAGAGGCTTGGTATCCTTCAACAAAGGAAATTGCTTACAATACATTAGTTCGTCCAGTCTTAGAGTATTGTTCGTCTGTATGGGACCCTTACCAGTTGGGTCTGATTCAACAGATTGAGAAAGTCGAAAGAAGAGCAGCAAGATTAGTGGCTGGTACATTTAGCCATTTTGAGATTGTTATAAATCTCATAGAAAATTTAAGTGGGGCACACTTGCAGATAGGCGACGCGCTAAACGGAAGGGGCTGCTAACTAAATTCTCAAATCAGATCTTCGCCGAGGATGTAGAGCATATATTGTTACCACCAACTTTCAAATCGAGCAATGATCACCATTCAAAGATAATGGAAATTAGAGCTGGTACTGAGGCGTTCAGACAGTCGTTTTTCCCTCGCACGATCCGCGAGTGGAGCACAGAGGGGGAAATATGACTATGGCGTGAATTGTGCCCTCCGCCACACACCGCTTAGTGGCTAGCGGAGTATATATGCAGATATGTAGACGTAGATGAAAGGAAGGGTATCGGACATTGTGATTTGCACATTCCCTCAGTCGTTTATGGCAAATTCCATCCCACGTTTTACAGAGTCAGGGCCGATTCCATTCCCAACGCTTGGTGGACTGAGCTACGTTTTCTTCTACGCTTACTTGTACTTATGTATTTGCGTGCGTGCGTGCGTGTGTGTGTGTGTGTGTGTGTGTGTGTGTGTGTGTGTGTGTGTGTGTGTGTGTGTGTGTGTGTGTGTGTGGACGACACGTGAAACTCTAATACTTCCAAGCGTTACACAACGAGGTGCCCTAATTGTGTAGAAATTGTATTCACTTCCATCCCCTTCTTGGCGCTTTAATTTTCTGTGGTTAACATAAGACTTTACTTTGGTGGAACTGAATGCAATTACTTCCCACATACTTCTCTAACTGAGTACATGTAATTGCCGTAATGACCTTGCTTGCTTTCGAAGAGACGCTAAACACCAGCATTCCTTCCTTTAACCCCTCGTCCTCTCTGAATCCGCAGAATGTGTTACTAATTAGTCCGCAAGAAATACTTTATAGCGCACATTAGCCCTCGAATAGAGCAAGATTATAAAGCATCTAAGTTTAGCATAGCAGGTGAGGAAAGATTCTACTATACCGCTACAAATATATGTAACTGTAATGCACCTGACGATAGCAGCATGCTGCTGAAATGTGTTGTGCTAAGAGATTTTAGTAAAAAGTGACTGAAGTTGTAAAAACTATTTTATAAGTTTATAAAGTATGTGCGGTGCCAAGCGGCAGGTGTGCGAGTCAGAAATCGCGATACACATGGCATGCCGCGCTGGCGATCAATATAAAGACAATCCGTCTGCCGAGACTGCGCCTGCGTGTCTCTCGTCTCATTTCTGAAACGGTATACGTTTCATCTCTGGTGTCCGTTCAGTGATTGAAACGAAGAAGGTAAAATATATTAACGTTGAGGCCAAGGAAGGTAGCAACACACCGGACAAATGTCATCCCGACAGCCATCACGCTAATACGAGGGGTGTTCAAAACGTCATTGAAGGAATTTTCTTTCTCAGCCAGTTTAGGTTGAAAGAATGCGGAATTTTCTGTGGGACATCGTGGAATATTCTCGCTTTAGCCCATATAGTTTCACAAAGTTCCGATACATGGCGGCGCTATACGTAGCATTCTAAACGGTGTCTGTAGCGGAGGTGCGTTCCAGGCAGAGAGCTGCCGTTCAGTTTCTTTTGGCGGAAAACCAGTGCATCGCACTACGGAGAGCTCTCAGTGACCAAAAGCACGGTGAGTCGTTGAGCTAGGCATCTGTCATGATTGAAAACCTTCCTCATCCACCCTGCAGACCGGATCTCGCCGCCTCGGACTTCCATCTGTCTGGCCCAATGAAGGATGTACTCTGCGGAAAGCAATACGTGGATGATGGGGAGTTTATTGATTCAGAAAGACGTTGGCTTCGGCTTCGATCAGTGGAGTGTTACCACGCGGGCATACAGGCCCTCTCAGTAAGGCGGCATAAGGCCGTCTCATTGGATGGAGATTGTATTGGAAGTGGGGTTTTGTAGCCAGAAAAGTGAGGAATCATATGGTATACTGGAATCGTGAATAGAACGAACCTGCTTTCAGAAAAAAATGTGTAGCATTTCTTATGAATACCACTTGTAGCATGTAACACCATCTAGCACTGATATTGTCTTCGAGTCAGCGAATAAGAGAATCAAATTTCCTCACGTGTGCCATATCCAGCTGAGCCGTTCGTTGATGATTAGATTCCGTAGAGCTACCAGACTGAATAACCGCTGATTAATTCATTTCACCTGCTGTTCCATTCTGTATCATATTCTGATCGACTACGGCAAATATGGCAGAAGTAAAGTATCAGACCGAGCGAGGTGGCGCAGTGGTTAGACACTGGACTCGCATTCGGGAGGACGACGGTTCAATCCCGCGTCCGGCCATCCTGATTTAGGTTTTCCGTGATTTCCCTAAATCACTCCAGGCAAATGCCGGGATGGTTCCTCTGAAAGGGCACGGCCGACTTCCTTCCCTAATCCGATGAGACCGATGACCACGCTGTCTGGTCTCCTTCCCCAAAACCAACCAACCAACCAACCAAAGTAAAGTATCGAAAACTCTAAGACATGTCTGTGAAACGAATGGGACAGTTACGGGGGCACTGCAGGTTCAAATGGCTCTGAGCACTATGGGACTTAGGCACTGCAGGGATGAACCTTTGGGTGCGGTGGGCAAACTAGGAGTCACTTCTGTTTGTGTAATACAAGTCCATGCGGAGCCAAACGGAAAGTGAAGATAACAATTCAGAAGGGCAACGTGAGATCCCGTAAGAGCCAATGTTGTTTTTTAGCAGTTTAGGAAGATCATTGAGGCAAATGTCTCTCGGTTTTCGCCCTATAAAACATTTTAAGCAAACAGTTAAACTCAGCAAAGCACACAACAGGGTTCAGACAACTCACAAACGACTTTCCGCCTTCGCGAAGCTTTTTTTTTCATTTTTTAATAGATTTTGTCAGTTAGGTTAACTGTGGCAGCAGGAAGAGCATTTAGCATACTAATAACGAAAACCGTGAAAGAAAAGTAAAGTGAACCACACGACTAAGGGCAACGATAGGAGAACAAGTGGCTGATGTACCGCGAGGGTATCAACAGGAATAATAAGGAATACAATGAAATAACCTTTCTGAATTCCTGAATCTTATTATTGATGTTGTCACCCATCTATAATATCAGGACACGGCCTGTTGTCTCAAAGTAGCAGTAATTTTTCTGCAAAATGTAGTTTTCGTAAATAAAGACAGACCATCTTCAGTTCCACTTTTTAAGCATTCCAAAATACACTGAAGAGTCAAATAAACTGTTACAATTGCCTAATATCGTGTACGGCCCCCACGAGTTTGTTTAAACTCAGGAGAGTGTTCCTGGAGCCCCCCTGTAGCAATTCTGGACGTGTGGGGTGTCGCATTGTCCTGCTGGAATTGCCCAAGACCGTCGGAATGCAAAATGGACACGAATAGATGCACGTGATCAAACAGGATGCTTACCTACGAGTCACTTGTCAGAGTCGTATCTAGACGTATCAGGGGTCTCATATCATTCCTACTGCACACGCGCCACACCATCACAGAGCCTCCACCAGCTTGAACAGTCCTTTGCTGACATGCAGGACCCATGGATTCATGAGGTTCTCTCCATACCCGTACACGTTCATCTGCTCGACAGAATTTTAGACGAGACTCATCCTACTAGGCAACATGTTTCCAGTCATCAACAGTCCAATGTCGGCGTTGACGGGCCCAGGCGAGGCGTAAAGCCTTGTCATGCAGTGATGAAGGGTACACGAGTGGGCCTTCGGCTCCGAAAGCCCATATCGATAATGTTTCGTTGAATGGGTCGCACGCTAACACTTTTTGGTGGCCCATCACTGAAGTCTGCAGCAATTTGCGGAAGGGCTGCACTTCTGTCCCGTTGAACGATTCTCTTCAGTCGTCGTTGGTCCCGTTCTTGCAGGATCTCTTTCAGACCGCAGTGATGTTGGAGATGTTTTACCGGTTTCGTGATCTTCACGGTACACTTGTGATATAGTCGTTTGGGAAAATCCCCACTTCATCCCTTCGTCTGAGATGCTGTGTCTCATTGCTCGTGCGCTGACCATAACACCACGTTCAAACTCACTTACCTCTTGATAAACTGCCATTGTAGGAGCAGTAACCGATGTAACTGCGCCAGACTCTTGTTGTCTTATATAGGCGTTGACGAACGCAGCGCCGTATTCTGCCTGTTTACATATCGCTGTATTTGAATACGCAGCCCATACTAGTTTCTTTGACGCTTCAGTGTAAATAACTTAGGACAACAGTTTGAAATTACTCTAATTCGTCTGATTTATCTTTATCGGTGGCTGCAAACGGAACTAGTGTCGGGAGCTGTTAAGGTAGGACAGGGCAATTCAAGTACTAAGAGCAATACGTAAAGGCTGTCCAGTCAGTATGACACATCACAGCTACTGTTTGCTAAACAGTTAGTCATATAAGGAGAAAGAAACGCAAAGGTTTAGTGTCCTATCGACGAGGAGTAAGTTTTTGAACACTTGCTCAGATTGGACAAATATGTTAAAAGAGATAGGTCGTGTTATTTTCGAAGGAATTATACGGGCATTTCCCTTAAGTAATTAAAGGAAATTTCGGGCAACCTAAATCCGGATAGCAGAAAGCGGATACATTCTCCTTTTCTGACAGGATGCGATACCTATGTCTCAACCACTGTGCCACCTCACTCGCTAGAATCTAAAATTTAGTGTATTCAGTTAGAATAATTGTTTGTAAATCACAAATTCTCGACAGTGACTGGAAAATATTAAATTTTCGCTATTATCTCAGCACGTCCAAACAATGTTACAAATTGTATATTCAATCTCCACTCACTGCACAATCGCATCGTTTCTACGTCGAAAAACACAAGTGCGTTCTCTCTCCCTGGTCAGACTTCTTTCCATAGGGCTAGAATAAGGCAGCGCAATGGTTAAGACACTGGACTCGTATTCTGGATTAGTGGAGATAGAATCCCTGTGCAGTAATGCTGCATTATAGTTTACTTGATTCCCCGTGTCACTTAAGGTGTATGATGAAATGAGTCCTTGAACAATGCTACGCCAGATCTCCTTCCTCATTCTTGTTCAAACACGTATATGCTTCATCGCTAATGATAACGCTATCAGAAAAGAGAAAAGGTTTCGTTATATTGGTTTTGCAATAAGTTGCAAGAGAGACTCTGAAAGAAGACGTGAGTGATAAATTGTTTTCACTCTTGTTCTTTTCTTTTTGCTAAGAGTGTAAGGCACTATACAAAATGACACAAATCTCGATGAATAAACAAAAAACTGAAGTCTGAATTGTGTCCACTGTTAATGGCGGTAACTTTGGTGAATTAGATATCGTGTAAACATGAGGTTCTGATGTGATATGATCTGACGTGAAATGCTGTGACGTCGAACTTACTGACCGCGCTAATGAACTTGAGGAGCAGCTTGTGAGCCCATAACAAGCCGGCCGGCTGGTCGATACTCCTTCTCCTCCATGTGAAGTAATCGAAACGATTTACGGGCACACAAGGACACACAATCCCGCCATCCTGCTATAAAAGTACTAGTTCCACAGCTGGTGCAGTGGCGTCTACAAACTGGCTTGAGTGATTTAGAATTTCCTCGATAAACCTGAATTTCTAATAGAAATAAATTATCTACACAGCCTTTGTTGCGTCATCAACAGGTGTTTGAATAATAAAACAAAGTAATGATCTCAGCTCATAATGATCTCAGTTTCGTCCGATATTACACGTAAACATGTAAAATGGTCTGTGGGTGTACGTGCGGCAGAGAGAGAGAGAGAGAGAGACAGAGACAGAGAGGTAAAGAGAGAGAGAGAGAGAGATTTCGCTTTCTTCTGTATGATCTTTGGCGGATCTGTGCATAATATACATGTAATGCAAGCTGCCCGACATCTCAATATTGCCTTTGGCGTGGAGCACTGCTACATATGTATAATACTGGCTGAGTACCCGTCGTTATCCGGGTATGCATTTATTCTAGTCATCTATTATCCCATCTCCTCTGTCCCCATCTCTCTGTTCACCTCCTCCACCCCATTTCCCTGTACATCTCTGTGCCTGTCTCCTCCTTACTCGCTCTCTGTCTCCTCCTCTCCCCTACCTCTGTTAATCTGCTCCTCCCCCCTCTGTACATCTGCTCGTTTACGCTCTGTCTATCTCCTCCTCCCCTCCAATTCCATCTACTCTTGCTCTTCTCTCTGCCAAATCAGAGAGATTAGAGCCCACATAGAGGCATACCGACAATCTTTCTTTCCACGAACAATACGAGACTGGAATAGAAGGGAGAACCGATAGAGGTATTCAAGGTACCCTCCGCCACACACCGTCAGGTGGCTTGTGCAGTATGGATGTAGATGTAGATGTCCTCGTCCCCCTCTCTCTGTTCATCTGCTCCGCACCACTTTCTGTTTCCATCTCTTCTTCTCCCCCCTCTCCATGTGTATCACCTCCCCTTCCCTTTGTGTGACAATCTCCTCCTCTTCCCTCTCCTTGTCCATTTCCTCGCTACCCCTGGCGACTTCCTCTTCCCCTCTGCCTGTTCATCTCCTCTTCTCCAATCTCTCTGCCTGTCTCTGCCTCCTCGTGTCTGTCCATTTGCTGCTCTTTCCTTTCTCTGTCCATCTGCTCCTCTCCCCTCTATCTCTCCATTTCCTCCGCCCCTATCTCTGACCATCTCAACCTCCTCTTCTATGTGCCTATCTCTTGCTTCCACCTTGCCATCTGTCCATCCCTCGCCCTCGCTTCTCTCCCCACGTTATCACACTCACCCCACCCCAATAGGAGGCTGGTGGTTCTTACCCCAACAGTATTTCTTTCCAAATTGCAAGTAATATGTGTAGCAAATTTGGTTCATTCGTTCCAGAAGTTTAGGATGAGCTTTCTACCCATGACTTTTCCCACATACACACAAGTCAAATACAGTTCACACATGTTTAACATATTTCATGAGTATTTGCACACATATTTTACCTGTATGACTAGTGAATTTTGCCCAGCAGTTTCATTTTCACGCAGCCTGTGGCGTAGATATTTTTTTCTTCTCGGGATGGCGGGGCAAGGAAGGGGGGATGGCAGTTCGGTTCAGGTTCAAGATGTTCATTCAGATCAATATTGCAGAATACCAGCAGCTGAATTTTCATAAACTGTTTCAGAGTTTTGAACTGGAACACACTACTAAATATTTTGGTATTATGGTGGTAGTTAGAAGTCGTAGTGCCAGGGTGAGAAGTATGCAACAAGATCCAGGAAACATTTTTTTAAGCACACAAGCACATGGAGTCTTAACTGGCAAATCAGAATCAAGAGACACTACTCTCTCCCACCCCAGATAGCCATTCAATACAATACACAGCTTGTATGGATCTCAAAACCCGTCCACTAAAAGAAAATACAGAAGAAAAGTCCCAATAGAAGTAGATGCATACCATCTCGAACTAAAGAATATTATATTTATATCTGATGACGAACTACAGTTACAAATACTGAAATTTAGTCCTGTTATTGAACTTAACTGTAGTAGGTATAGGTGTAATATCTAAAGTGATATATGAAAATTTGTGCCAGACCAGTACCCGAACTCAGATTTCTCACCTATCGCGAGCGGTCGCCTTACCATTGAGGCAATCTGAGCGCTCCCCCCAGAACGACCTAAACTGCCGTCTGTCACACACCTATGTATTTCTACTCATCTATTTTTGATTCATTTACACAGCCTCGCACATCTCGTGATAAGCTTGCAGATTTTTAGAATCAAGAGAACGAAAGGTCATACATTACCATTGTTATTTTCGTCACAGGCCCGTCTTCGCCTTATATATAGGGTGAGTCAAATAATGGCTCTAAGTACTATGGGACTTAACATCTGAGGTCATCAGTCCCCTAGACTTAGAACTACTTAAACCTATCTAACCTAAGGACATCACACACATCGATGCCCGAGGCAGGATTCGAACCTGCGACCGTAGCAGCCTCGTGGTTCCGGACTGAAGCACCTAGAACCGTTCTGTCACAGCGGACCTCGTGTTGTAGGCTATGTTAGTTTTCGTCTTGTTTCTGTGCCTTATTGTACAGTACTGTCAACCCTAGGTACGTATTATGGTACCTTCTTCCAAACACGAATTCACTTATGTGTTTACTGTGATTGCGCCGTTTGTACTTACTAATGGTGTAGTACATTTACATTTTCTATCTTCCAGCACTTACTACCAATGGAAGTCTACTAATCGGGAATGGCGGATATGATATTCTGCTATGGTTTAGCAAATGGGCGTAGCCTGGGAGCCTGTGCCCTCTACTTCCTGAACAATTGCTGTACCCATTTATCCACAGCACGTTCAGGCCATAAGGCCACAGGATCGTCAATGCAGACGGCGGTTCTGTCAATGGCTGTTGGAGAAGTGTGCCGCAGATCCACTGTTCAGATTCAAGATTTTATTTGCCAATGAGGCAGCGTTCCCAAGAGATGATGTGAATTTTCATAATCAGCATGTATGTGCAGTTGTAAATCCCTAGCAATTCAGGAAACAGGGCATCAACACCGATCTCAATCAACCAGAGTGCAGGCGTAATTGGCAATACATTAATAGGGCCATACGTCCCACCACAAAAGTTAACTGGGGTGCATTATCTGGACTTTCTCATTAATGTGTTTCCTACCTTGCTGGAGGCTGTTCCATTGCAGCATCGAATACAAATGTAGTTCATGCTTGATGGTGCACCAGCACACTCCCGTCATAATGTGCACGAAGATCTGATGCAGACATTTCAGGACTGCTGGATTGGTCGGGAAGGGGGCAGTGGGCTTGGGGGAGGGGGGAGGGGGGGAAGAGGGGAAGCACACCTGTGCCTGCTCGTTCCCAGACCTCAATCCCCTAATCTTTTGTTTATGGTGACACTGGTCAGAAAGGGGACGGGGGCTTGAGGGAGGGGGAGAAGACGGGAAGCACACCTTGGCCTGCTCGTTCCCAGATCTGAATCCCCTAAGCTTTTGGTTATGGGGATACTTGAAGGAATTGGCCTACACCACGCCAGTCGACGATGTGCGAACAGCACACAGTTGCGACTTCAATGCGTGCCAGCAAGCTGAACAAGAACCGGGTATACTTCAAAGGATGCATCATTCCTTACGCCAAAGGGCAGAGGAGTCCATTGTCATGAATGGACGCCACATTGAACACCTCTCGTACACCTCAGAAAGTATGCATTTCCATATCTATTTTTATTGGAATTAGTTTTCTTGCTTCGATATGTACTGCCACCTCTCAAAGTACTCAACACTTTCGCTTGAACCCCCTGTATATAAGCATGCAAAATCTCATTTTTTATGTTTCTGCCGCCATAATGGCACACTTGCCCCCCGTAAACTTTTTAGAAAATCACAACCTACTAGCTGCACGCCGCAGGCAAGGGCGGTGTAGCGCGGGCGCCTCCTGTTTGACAGGGACGATGCCGTAGCACCCTTAATGCACTTGTACGTGGGAGATGTTATACATGTCGTCTAGTAGTAAATTAAGAGTTTAATGAAAGATACAAATATCTGTCAACACTTTGCCAATTATTGAATGGCTGAATTCTGATGCAATGAACACTAAAAAACTGAACTAAACGTTGACCGAACAGGCCTTGGAAGGCCCAACGGTACCGACTTGCCGCCGTGTCATCCTCAGCCCACAGGCGTCACTGCGCATATGGAGGGGCATGTGGTCAGCACACCGCTCTCCCGGCCGTATGTCAGTTTACGAGACGGAAGCCGCTACTTCTCAATCAAGTAGCTCATCAGTTTGCCTCACAAGTGCTGAGTGCACCCCGCTTACCAACAGTACTCGGCAGACGGATGGCCACCCACCCAAGCGCTAGCCCAGCCCGCCAGAGGTGTATCACTGCGGCAAGGCTGTTGGCCAATGATCACTAAAACTACACTATATTTTTTTCCAGTGCAAAGTTTTACGGCCCCAGTATTTTGTCGCCCTGTGCAGCTGTGCACGTTCCACCTGCCTAAATACGGTGCCCTCAGTCACTACCTGCCATGACCTGAAGTCATATGCGAAGCGCCCCTACACCACAACGCCTTAAGTAACACAGATGTGCTTCTCCAATACATTAGAAGAATGGTAACGCTTTCCAGGTCGGCACAGTACTCGCTGATAACTGTCATACGGGGTGGTGTAGAGCCGCGATTCGAAGTTGAAGACATGCGACACCATTCATCAGTAGTCCTTGGTTCCCGTTCGCGGTACCACATCAAGCGTAGTCGTTTGTGTTGCGATGTTAAAAACAGCCGGGATCCCCTAGTCCAGCTGCTTCCAGTGTCCGCGCAGCGATGCACGATGAGACAGAATATTGCAGGGAATCCATAACCTGGTCTCGAATGGCAGACGCGGATGTGCCGTGGCTACGACATTCTTAATGCACAATTCGGATATTCTCCCTCGTGGCGGTCAGACTTCGTCGGCTGGAATCTTGACGACAAGGATGCTTGCCCTCACGTTCCCGTGCGGTCCAACATTGGGCCACTGTCACACCCGAATGCCCCACAAATCTGGATACTGTAATGTTCGACCAGCCAGACAAACGGATACCCACAACGAGGCCACTTTCAAATTCTGGCAGCTGCTAATGACGCTCTCTAACACGAGTACGCGGCATCTCCGTTTCCTTCATAGTAATCTCTCAAAACATGATACAGTTCACGGTCCTTATATAGGGCCGGCCTGTGTGGGCGAGCGGTTCTAGGCGCTTCAGTCTGGAACCGCGCGACCGCTACGGTCGCAGGTTCGAATCCTGCCTCGGGCATAGATGTGTGTGATGTCCTTCGGTTAGTTAGGTTTAAGTAGTTCTAAGTTCTAGGGGAGTGATGACCTCAGATGTTAAGTCCCATAGTGCTAAAAAAAATGTTCAAAAATGTGTGTGAAGTCTTATGGGACTTAACTGATAAGGTCATCAGTCGCTAAGCTCACAGCCTACTTAACCTAAATTATCCTAAGGACAAACACACACACCCATGCCCGAGAGAGGACTCGAACCTCCGCCGGGACCAGCCGCACAGTCCATGACTGCAGCCCCTCAGACGGCTCAGCTAATCCCGCGCGGCCATAGTGCTCAGAGCCATTTGAACCTTATACAGGGTGATTCACGAAGATATGCAAATATTTTAATACATTACTCAATAAGTAAAACTAAAGAAAAAGGTTCATATAAACATAGGTCCGCAAATGTTTAGTTGCGGAGTTACGGCTAATAAAAGATTTTGACTAATTTTCGCTAATATCAAGCCATCGCAAAAATGTACGAGCTTAAAGTAAAGCACAATTTCCATTTATTTTGTTGTAATTGGTCTGGTGAATCTCATAAACTATGTCCCAGAAGTGTATCTGCAGTAGTTTTCCAGAACATCCAGAGAAGCAAAGATTATTGTACACTTTGTGATCAAACATATCCGGACACCTGGCTGAAAATGACTTACGACTTCGTAGTGCCCTCCATCGGTAATGCTGGAATTCAATATGGTTTTGGCCCATCCTTAGCCTTGATCACAGCTTCCGCTCTTGCGGGCAAACGTTCAATCAGGTGCTGGAAGGTTTCTTGGGGAATGGCAGCCCATTCCTCACGGAGTGATGCACTGAGGAGAGGTATCGATGTCGGTCAGTGAGGCCTGGCACGAAGTCGGCTTTCTAAAACATCCCAAAGGTGTTCTATGGGATTTAGGTCAGGACTCTGTGCAGATCTGTCCATTACAGAGATGTTACTGTCGTGAAACCACTCCGCCACAGGCCGTGCATTATGAACGGGTGCTTGATCGTGTTTCGTGTTGAAAGATGCAATCTCCATTCCCGAATTGCTCTTCAACAGTGGGAAGCAAGAAGATGCTTAAAACATCAATGCAGACCTGTACTGTGACAGTGCCACCCAAAACAACAAGGGGTTCAGGTCCCCTTCACGAAAAACACGACCACACCGTACACCACCGCCTCCGAATTTTACTTTTGGCACTACATACGCCTGCAGATGACGTTCACCGGGGCATTCGCCATACCCACACTCTGCCATCGGTTCGCCACGTTGTGTACCATGATTTGTCACTCCACACAACGTTTTTCCACTGTTCAATCGTCTAATGTTTACTCTCCTTACATCAAGTGAGGCGTCGTTTTGCATTTACCGGCGTGATGTGTGGCTTAAGAGCAGCTGCTCGGCCATAAAATCGAAGTTTTCTCACCTCCTGCCTAACAGTCATAGTACTTGCAGTGGATCCTGATGCAGCTTGGAATTCCTGTGTAAAGGTCTGGATAGATGTCTGCATATTACACATAACGACCCCCTTCAACTGTCGACGATCTGTGTCACTCAACAGACGAGGTCGGCCTGTACGCTTTTGTGCGGTACGTGTCCCTTCACGTTTCCACTTCACCATCACATCGGAAACAGTGGAGCTACGGATGTTTAGCGGTGGAGGGGGGGGGGGGGGAGGAATCTCGCGTACACACGTATGACCCAAGTGACACCCAATCACATGGCCGCGTTCGATGTCCGTGAGTTCCGCGGAGCGCCCCAATCTGCTCTCTCACGATGTCTAATGACTACTGAGGTCGCTGATACAGAGTACCTGGCGGTACATGGCAGCACAATGCATCTAATATGAAGAACATATGTTGTTGGGGGTGTCCGGACACTTTTGATCATATAGTGTATGTCATGCCCTAGCGCTCTTTCCTGCCATGGTAATTGATAATGTTGTGTCTGATTTACTTCTCTTGCTGACTCACCTTGCAGCGGGTGTGATATAGCGTTGTACACAATGGTTCCGTATTCGAATCGACAGCCTGTCGAGATGGTATTTACTTGTGGTAAGGCAAATGGCAATGGACAGCGAGCAGCGAGGTTGTATCAGGAGACTTATCCTCGCTGACAACAACCACAGAATTCAATGTTTGCAAGAGTATTTGGCCGTTTGTCTAAGACAAGGTCGTTTCAAGAAGCAGGAAACCATGAAGAACGTACCCGAAATGTCCGGACACCAGACTTGGAGGTAAATGTGATTAACACCAAGGAATGCGACTGCCGAGTCAGTAGCAGGCAGTTGCCCCGCCAGTACAGGATAAGCCAGACGACAGTGTGGAACATTCTCCATGACAGTTGTTACTACCTTATCGCTTACAGCGTGTGCAGCGCTTACTAGCGACTAACTTACCACATCGGAAGCAGTTTTGTCACTGGTTCCTTCGCCAGGCAGCCATGATTCCGGGATTTGTGTCATCTATCCTATTCACAGAGGCCACATTTACGTATAGTGGTATCTTCGACTTTCATAACAGTCATTTGTGGCATAGTATGCAGAACCTCCATGGTATGGTGACAGCAAATCATCAGCAGAGATGCTGCCGGAACGTGTGGGCCGGGATAATTGGCGACCGTATTTTGGGACCAGTCTTCCTTCCACGTCGACTAACAGGCCGGAACTATGGGCGTTTCTTGCGTGTGACTTTGCCTCCCCTGCTGGAAGAATTGCCATTGATGATTTGAAGGGTTATGTGGGTGCCACATGACGGTTCTCCAGGACACTTCGCCATTAACCTCCGGGCGCATCTTAATCTTGTCTTCTCTGGTCGATGGGTCGGACGAGGGATTTCAGTTACACGGCCTGATCATTCACCGGCTCTCAACCTGTGCGACTTCTGGTTATGGGACCATCTCAAAAGTGTCGTGTATGCAGAGCCCGTTGCAGATGTGGAGACACTGGAACGGCGTATTCATGCTGCCTTTGAAACTGTTCGGATGGACGATGTGAACGTGTGAGACAGAACTTGCTGCGGCGCGTACACGTATGTATTGAGGAACACGGAAACCATTTTCAACACAATCTGTAACTGTGGCTGCGTGGTACAGCGAGTATTAGACCACAGCCTCTGTAATAATGTATGACTGAATAAATGGTCTTTAGCATGGAAACCATGCATTTCCGGACGTAAGTTCATTAGACCTTTCTTGCTCCGTATCCTCTCATTGATCAATGCCTAGAGTTTGTACACTGTGAAGAAAATCACCCTGTAGAAACGTATCGCAGGGAGTCTCAGACGTCAGCAGCGGGGCTGGTGCCGACCGCGCGTGACACCATCCAGCTGAGCGGGCTGACGTAAAGATCGTGCGAAGGTAACTGGCGAGGAAGGTGCGGTATCGCAGTCGGTGCTCCATTTCATTGTCGGCGGTTCGTATGTACTAACAGAAGTCAAGGCGTGATTTATCGCCATCGTCATGCAGGTAAGTGATCGTCTTTCCCCTGACCCATGCAACAGCGTGGATGGCGGGGACATGAGTGTCCTCAGGATTGATGAAAGTCTTTGGGTCAATCGAATCCGACGGAACGCGGAGTTAGCAGGCAGCGAACTGTCGATCCACTTTACAGAAGTCATTGGCGGCAGCACAAATCAGGTGGCAGTCATCATCGTCCACGAGGTGGTAGCCGACAATCCGATTGGACAATCCGATTGGACATGGCGCCAAATCGTGGACCACCGCGTCGATGGATGTTTGAGTTCTACGTTGTTGAGGGATATGCAGCGCAGTAGTGGAGTGTAGAAACCTTTGGTTCGAGGAAGGCCCGTGCTAGATAAGTGAGTAGGAGCGTTACTGAAGTCGATGATTAAATCAGAAATGTGTGCCATATGGGGCGTGATGTGTCCTACTGATACCGGCGGTGATATGGACGTGGGCATAAGGGTGTCCAGCAAGCTGCACGTAAGGGAGGCGCCTTGTCCCTAACCTACTGCATGGTGGTCACGTACATAGACGCTGCTTGGAGTGGCACTTTGGTAAGACCGAGGCTCCCCGCTCTCATATGGAGGTTGAGCGTTTCATAACAAACCTTAAAGAGCGTAGAGGCTGTAAGAAAATAGCCCGACGCGACCTGGATGCTGCGTCCAATATCTGGTGGCAGTGGGATGTGGACCACATTGGACGCCATATGTTGATTGAGGTATTGGACACTTTATAAAGAATCGGGTCGGCGGAGGAGATTTTGTCGCACTCCAATGCGGATAAATTAAAAAGTACGCTGAAAATTAATGGCAGCTGAGCCGCGGCGCACAGTGGGGATGAAAATTAATACCAAGGTATCGTTGGTTCTGCAAGCACTGGAGGGGTGCTAAGTCGTCGTGTGAGAGGTCGCGTCCAATTGACATCGCCGAGGTTTTAGCGACATGCATGGTACTGCCTGCTGCAGCTCCGTACACTGCTGTCAAATCGGCTACCATCTGTGTTTTGGTCGGCGAGCGCACTAAGAGGAGAAGCAAGTCCGCATACGCAAAACGAAAACTCTGCTACCGCAACGTGAGACCAGAAAGTTACCTCCGCTAAGGAGTAGGGTAATCGCTCTATTCACTACGGTGAGAGTACTTGCGCTCGGTATTCTGCATTATTTTTCCATCTTTGTAACAATTGCCGATCAAATAAGGTCTTTTGTAACAGTTTAAATTTGGTGTACATTTATGAGCTATTATACGTATGTAGCGGACATCTGATTCTCTCAGTAAATGATCTGTTCTCTTCAGCATGAGAGATACTGCACGGAGACAAACACACTCCTCAAATGGTAGGAGAGAGTTGCTGCGAACGGTGAGTGGATGTCATAGGGACGCACAACAATCAATACTTGCAGTATTGCTGATACAAAACACATCACCTGGTCTCGGCCGGAGGGTTGAGCGTGGGAGGAGCACGTGACTGTCTCCATGGTTACGGCCGGGGTGGACAGCTATTGAGCGGGCGGCAGCTCCGGCGGGAGGAAATTCTGTTTTTCATATAATATATAACTTAACGTTCACGAACTGCGCTGGCTTGCAACGTGGATGTCCTAGATTGGAGTTACTACTTGAACATAAGTTTGTGTTTTAAAATTCACATTACTGAGTGAGTCCTTCAGACTGACACAAAGCATTCAGGAAATGATTGCAGATATATTTCAGTAACGAATATAAGACTATACAAGTAAGTAATCAAGATTATAAGGTAGTGAATAAATTTATGATGAGTGTATCAAAAGATGTACTGTCCGCATGCCCAAATGGCCGAAAAGCGAAAACAAGATAAAAGTAATTTTAGAAGAGACTATGTGCACACAAGAAAGATAAGCCAAGGGCATCTGACTCGTTATTGTAATTTTCTGAACAGACAACATGCAGGTACATAATTACTTGCTGGTGCTGAAATTTATATTTCAAAGTATGTCATTTTGGAAAAATTTCAGTTCACGGTGCGAAAACTTTCAGATTAAAATTATGTTCGCCTTATCGTTTTCATTCGTAAGGTAACGTGCTGCTCACCAGATACACAGCCTGTGGAGTTTTGTTGACTCGTAGCAGCAACACTAGTACAGTATAAAGAAAAATAACGTTTTTCCTTGTAAATATAACACTCTTCTTCAAGAAATGCAAACAGGAAACGTTTCATACAGTAAATTCTTGTTTTAAATTAAAAAAAATATTTCTGTCATCACTCTGTCCCATAAGAAACGCAAACAGCAAACACTTCATGTAATGAATGTTCTCTATTAGAGCAAAAGAAATTGTTTGTTACTTATGGGACTCACTGCTGAATACAACGACAATGAGAACATTTTCATAAATTAAAAATCGCAGTTAGTGTTAAATACCGAATACAAGACACAATTATTGTTGTTCATAATCGTTCACATGCTATTAGCTAAATTTATATTCCATGGCTGCGTCAAACATGGTGCGTTAACTATTTTCCTAGTTACTAATAGGTTCTCACTAAAAGAAAGATGAGTTTAGGCTGCATAGCATGCAGATTTTTATTCACATAATTGATTACAAATGATAAGGTGTAAGACGAACTTCGAAATAAACAAACAGGATACAAGAATAATTTCTAAATTCACAAACCCTGTAAGCTATCAGTTTGAAGATTCTTTTATAGGAGAAGCAGAGAACTTAGGGTCAAGCGTTACAATTGGCCTCGGAATAAGAGAGAAACATAAAAAAAACATTGTGACAAGGGTCAGTATGACGGAAGAATTCAACAGCCTACGAAATTTGAAAATTAAATAGAGAGCACTTGAGCAGAACATCAAACAGAAGGAAGGGAAGTTGGAACCCACAATCTCTCTAAAATTACGTGTCAAATCAGTCTCGTTGACTTCTTCGTCAAAAGAGTGGTAAACTGATTCCATTTTGGTAAACGAATCAGAATACTAGAAGAAGACACACGACTATTTCTTAAAAATACCCATTGCTATTCGATATTGTCCCACAAAAGTGGAAGAAAGAATTATTCCCCTGTGTGTGCGTGTGTGTGTGTGTGTGTGTGTGTGTGTGTGTGTGGTCGGGTGGGTGAGTGGGTGGGTCGGTGGGTGGGATTGTGTGTGTGTGTGTTTTTGTGTGTGGGTGGGTGCGTGGGTGGGTGGGTGGGTAGGTGAGTGGGTGGTCGGGTGTGCGTGTGAAGAAGTGGGAGAGGGAAGGAGCACGGCGGTGGGGGAGTTGAGGCTGCGTGAGAGGCAGAAGGAGGGATCCAGAATCATGTTCAAAATTAAGTGTCCAATCAAAATGTCAAATGGATTTCTGTTGAAGACTATACAAGGGAGGAATAAGAGAATCGTGGATACTGCCTAAAGGATGAGCAGTGAAGTCGTTTTACGGAAGTATTATGAGTGGTCATTATGGGGTGTGTCCACCCTTCACCTTTGTCGTGAAATGACAGTTGTAAGCAGCGAGTTTCATTCAAACACACTCTTTAGTTACAAGTCACAGAACACTTATAACAAGAAGAGTTTACAGCAAGTCATGTCTGCAAAAGTGTGTATTGCAAATTAGAGATACAAATGTGTTGAACACCTCAATTTACAGCATCCTACCCACCCTTGTCATCCTCCAGGGTGGGATGACCAGCTGAACCGGACGTACTGTCTGCTGTCCCCTCCGCTTTACACAGCTTTGTATTTTCCCTTTCCTCCACAGTCTCGGGCGTCCGTCCTCTTGAATCAACGACAGATCACCCGGTCGGAAGGCAACAGATCTAGCAATGTGCCTCTAAATTCGTGGAATCTCCTAAGCTTCTGGTCCACCTTTGCCAGAAGTCGTCTGCCAGTTTTTGGCGTAGTTTACATCCTTTGGTCAGATTGTGGGTGACAGTGGCTTCTGGTCCAGTGGGCAGTTTTAACAAGCCATCACCAACCAGAAATTGTGCTGGCGTCAGAGGTTCTGTATCATCATCCAGAGAGATTGGCCTCGAGTTTACTGCGGCTTCAGTGATGGCCAGACTGTCACAGAGTTGTTCTGAAGTTAATGTTGATCGTCCCAACACCCTCTGTAAGCTTCGCCTGACGGCTCCCTTCGTGCTCTCCCACCATCTTTCCAACCAAGACGCTTGTGACACAATGAATTTCCGCGTGATCCCGTTCTTGGCGAAGAAGCGATGGGTCTCTCAGGCGGTCAGTGAGTTTCATAGTTCTTACAATTCTTTGTTGCTAGAGTAAAAGGTCTTTGCGTTGTCGGTGTAGATTGTGTGAGGCAGTCGACGTCTACTAACAAATCTCCGTGAATCCATTAAATGTCTCTGTCGATGTCCATATTAGAGCAAAGTTCTAAAAGTATTGCACATGTTGCTGCGTTAGCGAAGAGAGTTGTACAGGCCGTTTCCATGGTCATGTATATCTTGATGTAGAGAAGCCCTGAAAAGTCTATGCCAGTGACAGTAAAGAGATTAGATGGTCTCATTCGATCTGCACGTGGAGGTGCTTCAATTTTTTGTGCTCTTGGATCCTTCATGATCTTGCATGGCAAGCATATATACAGGACCCCTTTAATGGTTTGAGGACCTTTAAATATCCTAAATTCTTTCCAAAGTTCGGATAACACTATTCTGACACCAAGATGATGAATATCAACGTGTTTGTCAACTGTGAGACGTCTCGTAATGTGATGTAACTACTCTATAAATATTCGATGTCGCTGTTCCCAGACGGATGAGTCCATCATGAATGAATAGATGAAAGCGTCCAATTTTAGATTCTTGCTGGGTCGGTTCACCGTTCTGGAGTGCATAAAATTCCCTCGTGAAACATTGGCGTTAGACTGTTTTAATCCAGTAAGCGCTTGCACTTGTAAGATCGATTTTTGTGAACTCTTCAGAAAGTTTTTCTTTCCAACAAATGTTATGTGTGAAGCGTAGGATCCAACCCGCCGTACGATTTAATCTTTAGCAGGAACTGAATCAGGAAATGTCTATGATGCCAAGAGGTGTAGCAATGCCATCACAGGTTTTTTACATTCTTCCTTTCTTGCGGTAGATCATGACTCATGTTTGGAGTACCAGATGGCCAACTTCCTCCGTGCGTGTAAGCCATGGTCGTCCCTGCCACCAAACATATGCAGATTGGATCTGATTATCAATAAGGCCCAGTATTAGGTGATCCGCTGGGTTGTCACTTCCAAAACAATGTCTCTGCTGATTAGGCGAAGTGTATTTATGAATATCTGTCACTCTGTTGCAGATGAAAGTCTTCCATCGATTCGCGTAAGTGCGTATCCAGCCCAAGGTCACCGTGGCGCCCGTCCACAAAGTTGCCTGAGTAATGTCGTACCCTGCAGTTGTGCAAGAATAACTTAGCTCCCAAAAGTTCACCTAGAAGTTTCAGACGTGACAATATTATCCTTTTGACAGGTACAGGTCTGTTCTTGCTACAGTCTAAGTGAGTCATTGTATTGTCGTGTACAACAATGTGGATAAACAGAGCTGTCCCATACCGTTGTTCCGGAGCTTCACAAACTACTTGAATTAGAACATCGTGATCTTTAGTAGTTAATATCCATTGCGGGATATGGAGAGATATAGAGGTACAATGAACACCCAAGTATTCCATAGTGTTGCCAGATTGTTGGACAGCAATTCATTCTAATCAGTTCCCTTACACCAGGTTCCTTGGACTAATAATTTTGCCATGATTCACACTTGACAGAATAACCCTAGTCGTAAAAATTACCTGTAGTCTTAATAGTTTGCTTTTGGTGGTAGGTCTATCAGATAAATTTTCTGTGACGTCAACCGTGTTAATGTATAAACTGTCGATTGCTGTGTCCCAGTATACGCCTAAAACTTGAGTAGCTCCAATAATCTCTCGCCCTTCGGTTTTTCACTCGTTCTGTAACTAATTTGAAGTAGTGACCCATAGCGCTAATACACTGAAGCGCCAAAGAAACTGGAATAGGCATGCATGTTCAAATACAGAGATATGTAAACAGGCGGAGTATGGAGCTGCGGGCGGCAACGCCTATATAAAACAACAAGTGTCTGGCGCAGTTGTTAGATCGGTTACTGCTGCTACATTGGCAGGTTATCAAGATTTAAGCGAGTCTGAACGTGGTGTTATAGTCGGCGCACGAGCGGTGGAACACAGCCTCTCCCGGGTAGCAATATGTACCGTGAATATCAGGAATCCGCTAAAACATCAAATCTCCGACATCGGTGCGGCCGGAAAAAGATCCTGCAAGAACGGGACCAACGACTACCGAAGAGAATCTTTCAGTGTGACAGACGTACAACCCTTCCGCAAACTGTTGCAGATTTCAATGCTGGGCCATCAACAAGCATCAACGTGCGAACCATTCAACGAAACATCATCGATACTGGCTTTCGGAGCTGAAGGCCTACCCGTGTACCCTTGACGACTGCACGACACAAAGCTTTACGCCTCGCCGGCCGGTGTGGCCGTGCGGTTCTAGGCGCTTTAGTCTGGAACCGCGTGACCGCTACGGTCGCAGGTTCGAATCCTGCCTCGGGCATGGATGTGTGTGATGTCCTTAGGTTAGTTAGGTTTAAGTAGTTCTAAGTTCTAGGGGACTGATGACCTCAGAAGTTAAGTCACATAGTGCTCAAAGCCATTTTTTTAGCTGCACTGGCACACGTTTTGCAAAGAGGATGCCGTAAGACTCTCTTTGAAAAAACCTTCGTTCTCTTGACCACGAACGGATACTATCGCCGGCTGTGCACAGAGGCGACGCATGCCAATAATTTTGACCATAAGGAGGAAAGATACTAATACTTCGTTATGGAGGTGAAGTGCTTCAGGGATCATTCTTATAATGTTGGTTGGTATCAGCAGTGTTGACAACGACCGATAGTGACGAAATGATACTCTAAATTAAAATCAAGTGATGTCACGTCTCTGTGCCGAGATATGTAGCAAATTACATCGTCAGTATCGAGCAAAGTGAAACAGCCGAAAAGGAATTTTTCTCCTCCTCCGTAAGCAAAAAATTCCCAAACCTGGTATATTCATTTACAACAACAAAATATTTAAAAACTTACATTTGAGATAGGATGTCGTGTAGACAACAAATTTAGAAAAATCTTTGAACTCATGACACAGCCACCGAGAAATAGAGAAAATCAGGCATCTACCAATGAACCTGCCACTATTGTCTGTCTGTTTAGACTTAAAAACGAGGTAGATGATAATCTCAGAGCGCTAACAAGCAACAGCTCACATCCCACGTTTACTGTATGTGCAGTGTAATTTGGCACGGTCTACTGGGAGCGATCTTGAGAGATTTTGCCTATGTTATCGCATACAACATCACCAAAGTGAGGTGGGAAGTCGCTTTGAGCGTATAGTACTGACCACTGGGAGAAAAAAAGCGCATAACACTTCGAGGTTCTGAGTTTCATAAGTCTGCCACATCTTCCAGAACAATCGTGTTGTTGCAGGTAACATGATATCCAGCCTTAACGAATGAATGTGTTACAAATCATAAGGTAAAGCTGTCAGTCAAGCGCAGGTAATAATCTTGCAGCGTGATGATGTTGTCTTATAAGGTAACAAAACGTTATCTTGTCTCAAACTGGTGCATCTGAGGCTACGGAAAGAGACGCATTTCGTCAGCTGTGTGGCTGTTCCTGGCATCTTGTTGGCTGGGGGAAAAGGAACAGAAGCTTGCGTTCATCTGAAGAAACACAAAATATGTGATCATAATTGGCGATGGATGGGGTATGGACGAATCAGGAGCGGTCGCACATCTGCGAACAAGGCAGATAAATGTTTACTATGTTTAATAGTACGGTACAATTCCTTTTGTGCGCCTGTCAAATTTGTAAGAAGTAAGTGACCATTCATTAACTATGAAGTCGAATTCAGTACAAAATGTCTTGACATCCTAAATGATTAGTTGAATCATTGTCAGTTGTTTTGTGGCGGCCTTCGTAGCGACAACACTTCGCTGTAGAAACGGCCTACGAAGTCACCGCCACACTTTTAATAGCGGGCCGACCAGTCCGCTGGAACGGTGAACAGAAAGATGAAAACCCAAACACTCGGATTAAATGAAAGTCGGTACTTATCTTTATTAACGACGATACAGAACACAGTGGTGAACATGGTCTACAGAAATCTGTCTAGTTCGAGTCGGAGCGGCTTGGTCAGCGTCGGCTGACGACAAACAACAACTCTGCTGCGATGAACACACAACTGACTAGCAAGTACACAATTCGGTGGCGAGTATACAACTGAGCGGCGAATCCAGAACTGTCCTAGCGCTCGCGACTCCAGCGCTTAGGAAGCCAGAAGCCAGCGGTGGCGCGCGCAGACTTGCGGCGATTTCCTGTATCGCTGGCGCTGCTTATGCGGACGGCGTCCCGACTTTGATGCTGCCAACCTTTTTGGCAGCGGGCTCGGTTGGCATTACTGGCTAGGATATAACAAGTTGTGATGTAGTACCCTTGTAACATTTAACTCTTTTATAGTATTATTAGTACTGTCACAGGTAAAAGCCACGTGTAACAATAAAACGTCCTGTCACAGAGACGCAAGTACAACACTATCCATGTGTAACATTCTCTTCTGAATGTGGCCTCCTGTCGGTATCAACGAATCAGCACCTAGTCAAACAATTCATAATAAAAGCTATCCTAAAAGCAGATTCTAAATCACATTCCCTGAGTTAACGTTGCCCCTTTTACAGGAATTTTAGAAGTTTGTTTGACCATGTAGTGTATGTGTATTACATGCAAGTGTCAGACTATTATTTGGAATATGTTGCGATTCCAGTTTGGAGCAAGACATTAGGCAATTAGAAATCGAACCAGCAATCTTTTGGTTCCAGGTGTTTTATGTGGTCAAGAGTATTTATGAACCGTCGCCAGTCTAATTAGGCACGAAATTGCCTTCATTGGATTATTCTAAAGCGAAATTGTGATTTCCTGTTTCGTATACATCTTACTGTGCTTAGGAAAGCAGAACCAGTTTCTCATGAGCGGCAGAACAGCTAACTTTCATTCTTACTTTGTCAACTCCAGACTAATTTTGCTACAGCCCCCAGATATATTGAAACTTTATTCTTTGTGTAGATAATATTATTAAAGTGCAAACAAAGAAAAATCGGCTATAAGGGGTCTTTACAAATACGATTTGGTGAACCAGTTATTATTCTAAGTTAGTTAAGCGGAATTGCTGCGTTATGTTACTAACACAGTATTAAGACATGCTTTGAATTTATCATTCTTTCGTTTATGCATCATTTCAGCTGTTAATCAAATGGTGGTCCTTAAACTGTATTTAGTCTGAGAACGCTAAAAACTTTAAACTCTTATGAACTCTACACTAAACACTGTTCGAAAAATAAGACAGAACTATCTGATTAATTTCTGTGTTGATTATAGCACTAGATTCAGCAGTTTAATCTTTTATACAACAGTACAGTATATTTTATAATAACCATTTCAGTACACTACTTTACTTTATATGATCAGTGTTGTTACACTCAAAGTTATTTATCAAAATCGCAAGATAATTTGTTTTTAAGTAAACAATTTTCTTTAGTATTTTTATTTTCATTAAGGAGGTCTTTCACGTTATAAGTAAACTTAGGTTAGAGAGTCTCAGGGAACCACAGAAAGGGGGACGTCTAAAAGGGGGCAGGTAAAACACAGTAAGGTAGTTGTAGAAACGATCGGTATTGTAGTCTTTAATTGTCGTAGCTGTTTTGGGAAAGAACCAGAGCTCCAAGCCCTAATAGAAAGCATTGAAGCTCAAATAGTTATAGGTATAGAAAGCTGGCTAAAGCCCGAAATAAGTTCATCCGAAATTTTTTCAAACTAACAGAGTTCAGAAAGGATAGTTAAATACAGTTGGTGGTGGAGTATTTATTGCTGTTAGAAGTAGTTTACCTTGTAGTGAAATTGAAGTAGATAGTTCCTGCGAAATAGTATGGGTAGATGGTATACTTGACAATCGGACTAAACTATTAATTGGATCATTTTACCGACCACCAGACTCAGAAGATATAGTTGCTGAACAGTTCAAAGAAAACTTGAGTCTAATTTCAAATAGGTACTCCAATCATACAACTATAGTCGGTGGTGACTTCAGTCTACCCTCGATATGCAGGAAAAATTATATCTTTAAAGCCGTCGGCAGGTATAAAACGTCATCCGAAATTATACTTAATGCTTTCTCATAAAATTATTTTGAACAATTAGCTCATGAGCCCACTCGAAGCGTAAATGGTTGCGAAAGCATACTTAACCTTTTAGCAACAAATAATCCAGGACAAATAGTGAGTATCTGGACAACAAGGCAGTTGCTGCTAGACTGAATTCCGTAACATCCACAACGATCAAAAAGAAACGCAAAGTACATATATTTTTAAAAAAGCTGATAAAATGCTCTTAACACCTTTTTAAGAGACAGTCGTCACTCCTTCCGATCTGATCATGTAAGCGTAGAAAAGATGTGGAATGATTTCAGACAGATAGTATCGATGGAAATTGAGAGATATATACAACATAAAATAGTAAGTGGTGGTACTGATCCCCTATGGTACACAAAACGGGTCAGATCGCTGTTGCAGAAGCAACGGGAAAAGCATGCCAAATGTAAGAGAACGCAAAATCCCCAAGATTGGCAAAGTTTTTCGGAAGTTCGAAATACAGCGCGTACTTCAATGCGAGATGCTCTTAATAACTTCCACAACGAAACTGTGTCTCGGAATCTGGCAGAAAACGCGAAGAGATTCTCGTCATACATGAAGCACACCAGTGGCAAGACCCAATCAATATCTTCACTGCGCGATAACAACTGATGACAGTCCCACTAAAGCAGAGTTATTAAAAACGGTTTTCCGAAACTAATTCACCAAAGAAGACGAAGTAAATATTCCTGAATTCCAATCAAGAATAACTGCCAAGATGAGAAACATAGAAGAAGATACCCTCGGTGTAGCAAAGCAGCTTAAATCACTTAAAAAAGGCAAGGCCTCTGGTCCACACCGTACACCAGTCAGGTTGCTTTCAAAGAATGCTGATACAATAACTCCATATTTAGCAGTTATATACAACCGCTCGCTCACAGAAATATCCGTACCTGAAGACTGGAAAATTGGTCAAGTCACACCAATACCCAAAAAGGGAAGTAGGAGTAATCCGCTGATTTACAGGCCCATATCACTAACGTGATTTGCAGTAGGGTTTTGGAACATATTCTAGGTTAGAACATCATGAAGTACCTGGAAGAAGCCCGCCCAGTTAGCGGTGCGGTCTAACGCACTGCTTTCCAGGCGGGAAGGCGTGCCGGACCCCGGCACGAGTCCTCCCGCGGATTAGTGTCGAGGTCCGGTGTGCCAGTCATTTTGTGGATGGTTTTTAAGGGGGTTTTCCATCATCTATCTCGGCGAATGCGGGCTGGTTCCTCTTATTCCGCCTCAGTTACACTATGTCGGCGATTGCTGCTCAAACACTATCTCCACGTACGCGTACATCGTAATTACTCTACCACGCAAACATTTGGGGTTATCGTCTGGTGTGTGACGTGGGGGGGGGGGGGGGGGGAGGGGTGTCTACTGGGGGCCGAACCGCACAATAACCCTGGGTCCGGCGTGGGGCGGCGGTGGGATGAGTGGACTGCTGTAGCCTGTTGTGGGGTTGTGAACCACTGAGGGCTACGGCTGGGATGCAGCCTCTCCGTTGTTTCTAGGTCCCCAGTTCAATATAATACAGTACAATACCTGGAAGAAAACGATTCATTGACACAAAGTCAGCACGAATTCAGAAAATATCGTTCTTGTGAAACACAACTAGAACTTTATACTCATGACGTAATGAGTGCTATCGACAGGGGATGTCGAATTGATTCCATATTTTTAGATTTCCAGAAGGCTTTCGACACCGTTTCCCACAAGCGTCCTCTAATCAAACTGCGTGCCTGTGGAATATCGCCTCAGTTGTGCGACTGGATTCGTGGTATCCTGTCAGAAAGGTCACTGTTCGTAGAAATAGACGGAATGTCATCGAGTAAAACAGAAGTAATATCCGGCGTTCCCCAAGGAACTGTTATAGGCCCTCTGTTGTTCCTGATCTATATTAATGGCATAGGAGACAATCTGAGTAGCCATCTTAGATTGTTTACAGATGATGCTGTAATTTACCGTCTTGTAAAGTTATCAGATTACCAAAACGAATTGCAAAATGATTTAGATAAGATATCTGTATGGTGTGAAAAGTGGTAATTCACCTTGATTAATGAAAAGTGTGAAGTTATTTACATGAGTACTAAAAGAAATCCACTAAATTCCGATCAAGCGATGAGTCACACAAATCTGAAGGCTGTAAATTCAACTATATACTGAGGGATTACAATTATAAAGAACCTAATTTGGAATGTTCGCATAGATAATGTTGTGAGTACAGCAAACCAAAGACTGCTATTCATTGGCAGAACATTTAGAAGGTGCAGCAGGTCTACTAAAGAGACTGCTTACACCACGCTTATCCGCCCTATTCTGGACTATAGGTGTGCGGTGTATGATGTGCATCAGGAGGACTGACGGATGACATCGAAAAAGTTTAAAGAAGGGCAGCTCGTTTTGTATTATCGCGAAATAGGTGAGATAGTGCCACAGGCATGATATGTGATTTGGAATGGCAATCATTAAAGGAAAGGCGTTTTTCGCTGCGACCATGACATTTCAATCACAAGTTTTCTCCTACGACTGCGAAAACATTCTTTTGGCCCCACTTACATAGGGACTAATGATCATCACGATAAAATAAATGCAATCAGTGGTTCGCACAGAAAAATTTTAGTGCTCGTTTTTCCCGCGCTCCCTTCGAGAGTGGAATGGTAGAGAGACAGCTTGAAGGTGGTTCATTGAACCCTCTGCCAGGCACTTTATTGTGAATAGTAGGGTAGTCATGTAGATGTAGATGTAGAAGATCAGAAAAACTGTAATTTCCAGAAAACTATAAATTTAATTTTCCACAAATAACATTTAGAGTTTATGCAAAATAATTTTCAAAATATTTTACTTGATTAAGTGTACAAAATTAAGATTCTTTATAAGTTTAGAATACTGAGATCCATTTTCACTCGGAGAGGACCATGTCTAGAAATAAGCCTTCGGAAAATGAACTTCCTTGAATCAGTATATAGTAGGAACAAATTATTATTTCTAAATGCACACACAAAAATTTACAGTTTCACCCTGTTACAACAATTCGAAATGAACTTGTTAACCATTTGCTGTAGGTGATGTGTGTGGTGATGGGAGTGGTGACTACAAAACCTATGTACTAGCAGTCATGGATCTTTGAGTTTTTGAGCTTAATAAATTCCTAATGGCGTCGATTTATGTATATAATATAGCCCAATTGTAAATTCAGTGATACTGTAAAATAGCAGTCTCCATCTAAAGCTATTTGGGCACTCTTCTTTGTTCCACTTAACAACAGTGCACCAAGTCCTTTCACCTTTTCGCCTTGCTTCCTTTCTATGCAGTTTGAGATGGGAATTACTACCCCTTTTACTTTTCAACTTTGTAAATTTAATGCCCTCAGCATGAACCTGTTTTTATGTCGACAATATTTCTTTTAAAACATTTATCTTATTCAGCACTAAATTGTTTTCAAACATTGTTATACAAAAATCTTTTACAAATTCATCTTATTACTCTGTAGACATCAATGTTCTTACAGCAACTTTGTTTAAAGCTATTGACTTTCACAGAAAAGCCATAAAACTTACAATGGAGTATTATAAGCTGGTTGTAAGGAAATGTTTTTTATTTAGAAAGTTACATACGCATCAGGGCAGTTGTGTTGCATATGCTCATGTTTCCATGACGTTTCTCAGTAGGTAATCATCATTAAAACACTAACAGGAAACTACAGCTCTGTAATCATTAACTACAAATCTCTTTCATAATAACATTTTTATGCATCACACATAGCATTTATCAACATTGTTTGAAAAACACTTGAAATTTACTCAGAAAATTCACTAAAACTTTTCATTTATTTTATACTAAAATCATCATATTTACTTATTTTCTTATAAATTTTATTTTAAAATGACTGGAAAACGTAATTTTAATAAATAAACTTATTTACATACAGCACACATATTTTAAATAAAATCAGAAGTTTATGTTCCGCTACATACATATATGATGACAGTCAGTTTTCTATTTTGGGATATAAAAACCAATATTTTCGTTGCATGGCACTTTTCTGCCTCTTGACAAGAGTTTGGCAGTCCATTTGTCGTATGTCTTTCTTATCACATTTCACCGACTCGCTGCTGCCCCTTATATAAACAAATTAGGCAGTCCATTCTTTGCCATGTGATTTCATCTTCCACTTCATACTACCTTGGCTGCAAAAAACATTGCTTTGCAGACCACTATCTGACACTAAGGGCTTCTTTGCATATTCCCTGTACATACGTATTTTGGAATCTGAAACTTTTGTAAATGTTGGAATTTTGCTTTATAACATAACACAATAATTATATAATCATCATCATCATCATTAAGTAATACTCACTTCTATTCAGTTCTAGTTCCATATTTTTTCAGGTCAACTATATTTCTGACCCCAAATGGGTTTTATTTCTTGTGTGTTTTAATGAGAACTAATTCGCCTAAAGTGAATTTTACTGCTTTTAATTTTTCATTATGTCTTATAGCTCCAGATTCTGCTTGCCTTTTTATCAGTTCCTTTACCAGTTCCTTTTATGTGTCCAGACTTATTTCATTGTTGGTTGGAAATTCAAGTATTTCTTCGATTAAGCTTTTACTTATGTAGCCTAACATTATTTCTACAGTTGTGAAACCAGTGGATTCCTGTTTCAATGTATTCGTGATTACTTCAAAATATGAGATAAATTTGCCCTAAGTTCTATGACTTATGTGACAGTAAGTTCTACATAATTTTGCCAATTCTTTCAAATAACGTCCTATAGGATTGCTAGACAGGTAGTATACCGATCTGTATGATACTTGTACCCACATTTTCTCCATGCCCTCTAACCATATTTTAGCAATAAATCGACGTTCATTGTCCGACAGTACTGTTTTTGATGTTCTTATTTCGTTAAAGTATTCTAACATTTTTCTAAACACTGCTTTCGCTATAGTTATTCTTATAAAATTCTATTAATACCCACATAATTCGAGGAAAGCTTTTAATTGTGTCCATCTTTCGGGGGACGACATTTTTCAATGGCTTTGAACTGCTCATGTTCCTTTTCTATTCCAGAAGTCATAATGACATGGCCTAAGAATTTTCTTTCCTCACTAATTCAAACTTTTTAAATTTCAAAGTCATAACCACGTTTTGTAGAGCAATGAATACTTGTTCTAATAATTCACAATGATCTTTCTATTGCTGCGTAGCTGTTAATGAAACGTCTACGTAAATTGTGAGTTTTTTACTTAAGACTCTTCCGAATACCCAGTGTAACGCACGTATAAACACAGAAACCTACGTGTTTAAATCGACAGTTATCAATTTGTAATTATAACACCTGCCAGCAAAGAGAAAAGCGGTAAATTTTCTAGAGTGAGCATCAAGGATGATTTGGCAGAACGCTACTGTCAGATTCAGACTGGTTGAATATCTAACATTATACAATCTTCGCAGCATTTCGTCCAACGATTCTGGCCGATCTGTTTCCCTTTTCACAATTTTGTTCACTGTCCTGGTGTCAATGATTATTCTCACTCCTCTATCGTTTTTGCTGATAATAATCAATGGATTATTGTATTCACTGTTACTACATTCCATGATTCCCCATTCAATCACTTTGTCAATTCCTTCTTGAACGGCTCGTTTTTTCGCTAACGGTGCTGAATATGGGCAAACAATAGAAGACTCATGTGGTAGGATTTTCATATGGTTTTCGAAATTCTTCGCCCTTCCAGGTTTATCGGAAAAGACTGTACAGTTTTGTTCGAGAATTTGTAACATTTAGTCTCTTTGAACTGGATCTAAATCAGTTATTTCACTGACAAGTCTCCTAAATTCTTATAGCATTTGGAAACCTTCGAATACTTCAGATAATCCATCATTTTCAGTACCGGTACCTGTTTCTAACATCATGGAGGTAAGTTACTGTTCCACCATTAGGCAGTTATAGGTTATGATGTTCATTTCTATATTTTCTTCATCATGTGACTTCTTTCTTCTTCTGATTGCGAATTATTTCACGATAGCCATTCGTTGCTGATTACTGAAATTTTCATCCGCTGTTTTTTTTCTTTGCATCCATAATGTCTTTTGGATCCTGGATAAAAATAAGGTCTACTTTACATCTTTCATAATCTGGTGGTGTTACATTTCCTTTATAAATGTACTCTTCTTGTTTCATGTTTAGATTTGGCAGATTTTCACACGGAGTAAGTGCTGCCTTTTGTACTAACATTACTGTAGAACTGAGTTTTTCATAAATTTCTTCTTCTCCTATTTTTGAGGCACGTATCTCGTCGCTCTCTTCACCTTCATGTGAGTCAGACTCTTCAAAGTCGCTTTCTGGTTTCAACATAAAAACTGTTTCTAATGTTGCCGTAAACTCCATATCAGCGCTGGTTTCGCAATTCATGCATAGTTGAATGCATTCTATTGTAATTAGATCTTCCTTTTATTCTGGAGCAGTAACATGTTTTCGTTTATGAACAGTTTTTTATCCGAACTGTCTTCTTTATCTTATCTTATGACGCCATCTCGTTCTTCGGATTGATTGTAATTCTTAACAACTTCTTCAGCATCTTATTTTCTTCAGAATGATTATTCTACAATACTCATTATTTCATCTTCTGCCCAACGCTTGTCCAAGGCTTTGTTATTTTCCCTAACCACTGCAGTTCGCGATCTTTGCACGGCGTTATTTAATTGACGACAAAACCTTTGCCCCTTGTCGGTAGCACACGAACTCCACGCGGCACATTTTAATAATCTCTCACTTTCCATTTCACCTATTGCTTCCCCAAAATTTTCGGTCGTTTTTCGCCATTACGTTGCCTTAAATTGTTATAGGGATAATCCATCTCTAAACGCCATTCGTCAATTCCGAGTAACTCTTCTTTGATTCCTTTAATATTTGTTTAGTGTCGTTACTGTCGTTAGTCTTAAATTCCTTTACTACGAGCGAAAAATTTCCCACTCGCCCCTGTGACGTCACACACAGCCTGCACAGCTACTGACACTGGTGTTTCCGCTTTTGATCGCTACTGGCGGTTTTCACTTGCTGGCGAAGAGCTCTTGTTCTTAGCCGACCATGATTCATGCTTCTGACCATCTGTTGCGGCGGTCGCATTGTCTCGCACCTTATTAGCACGGTACTGGAGTGCTTTAAAATTTCTGTCTGTTCTCAGCATTATTCCTAAGTCCGCCAGGCCCCTAACATTCGTGGATCTTAGTTTTCTGCTTCACATTTGTAGAATCATTACGCCATACATTTCCCTTAGTGCGATTATTTGACGTAAGCCTGCCTCTGTCTCTTCCCTTTTGAAGCATTTATACTCTGTACTTGTTATTATCATGTTCGTGATTGTTGTGTCTGTGGTTCCTATTGTATTCGTTCTGCCGGAAATTATGATTTTCACGCCACTTGTTTTCGTCGATCATTCTTCCTAAGAGCGATGAAAAGGATTTGTGGTTGCTACCCACATAACTTTTTTAATCTTCCGGTAACTTTTTCCAAACTTCTCAAATTATTTCGGAACGCGACCTTCGATTCAATAAATAAGTCAGTTTCCTATACCATGACTCACAGAATTGTTTCATGGTCATTTAACCTTTTCCTTCCAACATCTTCACGATAATAAATTCTCTCCAAGGACAGTTCCGTATTTGTTCGGACCATTATTAATCGTAAAACTTGTGTCTAAACTTACCGAATGACGTTTCTTCAGTGCTTAGCTTGATACCCCATCGTTTAGCAGCGCTATTAACAGTATTTACTTTTTCCTGATCCATGAGATTATTAGGAAACAGTTTTTCAGAGATTTTTATAAAATCTCCTGATTATAGCCCACAGTTCTTTCGGTATGGGTCGAATTTTTCTTCACTCTCTAAAACTTTATTGTAGGCAATCCTGTCTACTACGTATGTAGTTGCAGTGTTGGTTTTCTTTTCAAGATAACGGAATTTTCCGTGAATACCCGAATTTTGTCTGTTACGCTTTTCATAACATTCTTTCATTTAATAATTTCTCAGATTCGTGAGCAATAGTTCTCATTTGCCTCCAGAAATTGCCATTCCTAAACCCGAAATTTTGTCCTGGACTTTAGTTACTACATAGGATGACATTTTTTTAAATTTTCTATATTTCCACATCAAATCTTTCTTTAATATTATTGATTTTTTTCCTGCATGCTATTAAAATTTTTATTTAGGTAGTCAGTCTCTATTTTCATGTTTTTCATTTCATTAGTTATGATACCTGATTTGTAGTATACATTTTCGAGGTTCTGGTTAATTTTATCTCCTTGTTTGTTCATATGTTTATCTTGTGGTTTAAATTGGTCATTTATATTACCAGTTTGTTTTTTAAGGAGTTCATTCATAGTACTTCCGTGTGCTTGATGTTGGCTATTCATATCACTAGCTTGTGCTACTAAACTTTGCAGTACTCCATACATGTCTATGTATATGTGAATGTTTTGTTCTGGACTGTTTTCTTCAATTGATTTTGCTTCCTCCTAATCTGAAGTTTCTTTCATGATCTGTGACGAGTTCAGTATATCAAAATATTTACTCCGATATTCAGTATGTCGTCCATACGCTTGCGCCTGTAAAATAGATTTCTCTGTCTACCTGTTAACATACCTACTTTCTGATGATGCTTCTGCCCCCGCTTCTTGTTGTTGTAACTCCCTGTTCTGTTCTGAATGTTTTGCCTGCCTTTTCTTTTCCATATTTAAATACTGTTGGAACCACACGTACCAATTTAATTTCCTGCTCTATTTTCTTCCTGATTACTGTATTAGGTTTGTGTCACTGGACACTTTCTATCACTACTGCGTTTGTACTGTGGTCAGTATCTTCTTATTAAATGTGCCATGTAATGATAGTTATCATTGATGGATGCGTTGAATAAACATATAGAAAATACCCACTAAAACCCACTGTCAAGGGACAAATATAGCATTTAACTCTTTTAGAGTATTCTGGGAACCGTCACAGAAAACACTCATGTGTAACATTAAAGCGTCCTCTAAAAGTGAGCTCCTGCTGGAGTATTTGGATCAGTACCTTCTCTAAGAATTCCTATAAAGCATATTACCAAAGTAACTTCTAGATCTTAGGCTTCATAAATTAACGTTACCCACAATGGATACAAGTATCAGACTACTACTTCCTGTCCTGAAGGGATTCCAGTATAGGGCAATATCAGGAATCGAACCAGTAATCTTTTAGTTACAGACTTTTTATGTGGTCAAGACTATATGTGGACGGTCAGCAGCCTAATTAGGCACGAAGTTACCTTCACTGGGTTATTCTAAAATATAATTGTGAGTTTCTATTTTGCATATACTGTGCCTTAATGTACTTAGGAAAGTAGAATCTGTTTCTCATGTACAGGACAACTACTAACCTTTACTGTGACTATGACAGATCCAGAGGAATTATACTACAGCACCCAGGTACATTAACACTTCCTCTGTTCTTTGTGTAAATAATATTATTCAAGTGCAGCAAAGCAAATCTCTACAACTAAGATTTGACCAACAAGTTATTATTATTAGTTAGTTAAGGCAAATTTACATTATTATCATAGTAACACAATATTAACACATACTTAGAATTTATTATTCTCAGTAATTAATCTAATGGCGGCCCTTAAACTGTACTTCATTAAACACTGTTCCAAAAATAAGAAAAATCTAACTGATTAATTTAGATTTTCCTTATAGTACCGAATTTAAGCAGTTTAATCTTTTTTACAACAGTATAGCATATTTTACTGTAACTATTTCAGTATACTATTGTACTTTATGTTATCAGAATATGCTACACTCAAAGTTATTTATCAAAATAGCAAGATCATTTACTTATAAATAGTTTTCTTTGCTATTTTTGTTTCACTAAGCAGTCTTTCCTTCAATTCATAACTAACGTGTGGCGTTCGGCAACAGTTTAAATTCCATAAAATTACAAATTAAATTCAACAAAAAAATCGTTTTCTGATTATACAAAAAATTTCAAGATATTTTACTAGATTAAGTTTGCAGAAATATAGTTCTGCATCATTTCAGAATACTAAGAAGCATTTTCACTATGATAGCCACACTGGGTAGCCACTCGGTCTGGGGCGCTTTGTCACTGGTGCGCGTGGCTCTCCCCCATCGGAGGTTCGAGTCCTCCCTCGGGCATGGTTATGTGTTTGACCAAGCGAGGTGGCCTAGTGGCTAGCATATTGAACTCCCATTGGGGAGGAAGACGGTTCAATACCGCGTCCGGCCATCATGATTTAGGTTTACTGTGATTTCCCTAAATCGCTTCGGGCAAATATCCGGATGGTTCTTTTGAAAGGGCATGGCTGACCTCCTTCCCCATCCTTCCCTAATCCGATGAGAATGATGACCTCGCAGTTTGGTCTCCTCCCCAAAACAACCCAACCCTTAGTAGGATAAGACCCTTTCTTGGTATATATCAAGGGAAAATGATCCAAGATGCTACTCCAGGCAGGTGTAAAATGAAAGTGCGCAATAGCGAATACTGAATGCGAAAATGAAGATTTGGCTGTGTCTGACCACCTCCTGAAGAAGATCTTAGGATCTCTTAATAGTAATATTATTTCCTCCTTCTTATTCTTTAACATAAATATTACAACATAAACATAAATGAATGATTAAGGGAACTGGTAACTACAAAATGATAAATGTCGTTTCAGCTTATACATTCACTGTAGATTAAAAAACCATTTATACATCACGAATGTTTATATACCAATATCCAATGGACATAAAGAGATACAAATGAATTTCCTAACTAGTATTACCGATAAATTGCCCAAATCAGACCTTTTTACTGTTATGCGATCTTATATAAATAACATGAGATCACAAACATCAGTTAGGTACAAATACTAGAAGACACTACTTTCAAAGATGATCTACAGTAGTGTGCAACCTCAGTGGAAATAAAGTTACGTGGTCACAGCTATTTAGATTTATAGCCCTAATAAGCCGAAGCGATTAGCAATATCACCGTTTGTACTGCGTCCAGTGCATCGGAGTGATGATTCTCGTACACGTCTGCAACGACGGAAGAGCTCCAGCCATAAAATATTTTAAAAAACTCATTCAGACACTATGATGGCAGAAGGCGGTCCTCTGACTAGCACAATCTAATACTGTTTTCTCCTCTCTGTGTTCTACAGACGAGAAACGCCAACTCCCAGCTCCAAGGACGAAATTCAGATAACGTCTCAGCGTGAGTATAGACAGAAGAAGTGCTCTCAATCACTGTATGCTGCGTACTTAACGATGACTCCCTACCTGGAGGCCAAGTCCAGAATCGTTTACGTTCGCAACAGTACAATGAATAACCGTTCACTAACTATAAAATCTCCTAGGAGCAGAGACAGCAAGTCCGTCTGTACCAACAAAATGTGATACTGAGCGACCGTCAAACACAGGCTTCCCAGAAAAGCTCGGCCCCCGTCCCTCGCAACTGCAGAAGGAGAATCATATTCTTGAAACCATGGAATATTCTCCTTCTCTACAGATTATTCCGAACGACAACCAACCATATTTCAGTCTTTTGTCGTCCAGCGTGTTAAGTTTCCGAGGAAATATCTATTCCTGTTAATTTTCGCTACAATACTGGTCGGCTGCCGCTATATTGCGCTTCAGCGCTCAGGTGTCCTGACCGTCAGTCTTGGGCTACTTCCTGTGTTATGAAGTCAGGATGCCACACCGGCCATTTCCTGTCACTCAGCTTGTGTTAAGCTGGACCAACACACCTGTGGGGGCTTTTGCACCCAGGGCATGAGTTACGCCTGCCGTTTCGTTTCCACTGGCGTTCCGATCTTTGCTAGTATAAGCAATCATTCATTACGCCATTTTGATAATAAAGACAGTCCATCACCTTTCATGCAATAAGCGTTAACAGCTATTTAAAAGGTATACGTGACAATGACAGTCATCTTTAAATATTCATATATACCGTGCACAGCCTATCAAATGATACCTAATTCGATTGTAAATCACACAAAGTAAGTAGATGAGTCCTTGTAAGTTGCGAAATTATAGCCACCTTTCAATGAACTTCTTTGAACCAGCGTATGGTAGCAACAAATTGTTATTTCTAAAAACACAAAAAAATTACTGGTTCAAGCTGTTATTACAGTGAGCCTGAATAGCATATCCCGTGTGAACAGTAAAACCATCACAGCCAGTCGTACTCTCACTTCCTTGCAAATAATGTCATATCTAATAACTGTTTGGAACTGTTAAATGGTTCAAATGGCTCTAAGCACTATGGGACTTAACATCTGAGGTCATCAGTCCCCTAGACTTAGGACTACTTAAACCTAACTAACCTAAGGAAATCACACACATCTATGCCCGAGGCAGGATTCGAACCTGCGACCGTAGCAGCAGCGCGGTTCCGGACTGAAGCGTGTAGATCCGCTCGGCCACAGCGGCTGCCTTGGAACTGTCCATTGCTGCCTTGATAAGCTAGTTCAGTCACAAACAGTTCTTCAACTGTATGCTTTTTCTCATTTACAACGTTGTCCACTCATCATCATCACGCATATTTGATTCGAAAATACTAATTCGAGCAGTTTTCAACAAAAAGGTTGGCATCGTAGGCTTGAGATGTCAAGTGTAGCGACTGAATGCATCCTGTTGCTTGTAAGCGTTATAGCATTATGGTTGTAAGTCAAAGAAGAAATGAATTGTGACCTATTTTTTTTCTCTCTCTCTGTCTCTTTCTCAGCAATATTCTATGTTATTTTTTCCATTCACTCCCAGATCACTTGAATGGGGACACAACAGACAGGCTCATGGGTGTAAGAATAGCATCACATATAGCAGCTGCCTGGTGCCAGACGACACACAATGTCACGTAGATGAGAAATTTATAAAATGAATACGAATAAAAACTACAGATACACCACCAACTTGATATAAATTCGCAGCCACGCTGTTAATTAGTTAGTAAGCTACATTTTCCATAGTTTATTTGCACTATTCTTTGTACAAATGAAGTGGAATGAAGCAGTGTACAGGCTATGTATACATAATTTATTTGTATGACTACTTGCTGACCACTTACAGATTACTACCCAGGACAGTAGCAGAAATTGACATGAATCGACATATTGCACTCAAATACTACTTATTTAACGAGTGATAGGCTAAAATTTAGTTATTTTAAACTGCACTTTCTGGCAGATTGTAATTAAACTAATTATCTATAAAAATAATTTTATTTTGGATTAAAAAATTTGCTATTTCAGGCATGTTGTATTATTGAGCAAACAATTAATGACTTTCGTGGCTGAATACTGGACTCCTTTCTAAGAAAGCTGTAGTAACAACTAATAAAGGTCTTTTGTTCTTCTAGTGACGAAACCATGGAATTCACTATTCTTGCTCAAATTGTAAGGAACTCTTTAAGACGAATTTAATTGGTGAAATTCCTTCTTGTGACGGAGATTTTAAAATTCCTAACTCGATGAAGAAAGGTGTATAAGATTCTTGTTGGTGAACACTTATTATTCTCACAGCTACCTCCTGTGTAATCGACACCTTTTTCAGGTGATGGGCAACCACGGAAAATTATTTTACTCGACTCAGGACATAAGTAACATGTGTTGTAAGCAAACCCTGTTACGACGGGGTTCTGTGCAAGACGGAGAGTGAGGTCTAGGATACTGCCTGCCGCTGCCTGAGAGGTCAGCCACGTGTTAGTCGCGCCAACGCGCCGAGGGGCAGCAGGGAGGAGGCTGGGTCGGCAGCGCTACACGTGGCGGGTCAAGGCCGTCTAGCACCCCTAGCTACACCCCCACTACCGGAATATAACGGGTTCGCTCGCGGATGCAAAGATGACACACGAGTGAAGTTTAATTCGCACACTGCACACATAGTTTACACTGTATGCGAATCGTAATCGTATGGACACACACTTAAAGACAGACTGCCGGTACCTCTGGTGCATTCACGCTAGCGGTCCGTAAGGCGTGCGGATTGCGCTCTTGCTCCTTGGTGTGTGGGCTGTGACAGCACTGAGCGGTCACTGCTATCAGATGCGTCCTGCAGTGACCTGTATGTCGTCAAATACGTCATACGACGCAGAAGTTCTTTCTATCGCCGATAGCGGTTATAACCCTACCACTATAAATAACAGAAAATCCTGTTTATGTTTCCACGTATAGCTCTTACGAAATTTATTTTAGTTTCCAAATAATGTACACTATGGGAGGATAGTCCCGTTAATAGGAAAAGCTAATAACTGGATTTGACTGTGTGTTGTGTCTAACGAATAAGTAAATCAGACTATTCAATTCTTTTCCTAAGATCTTTCCCAGCGGTTAGAAAGAAACGCAGTATGAATAGTACTATATTGAAGCTAGGACAACTTAGTTCCAAGTTCATTCAGTGGTTTAATATATATACTAACGATCGCCAGCCTATTCAGGCAATGAAACAGTTAAGTATAGGAAAAGCAAAAGTATGAGTTTTGCCTACTTTCATGCTACTGTTTAAGTTGCTTCTTCAAATAAATGTTACTCCACTTAAACAATGTTGGACTACGTCCTTAGACATTACGTTCTTAAAAGAGCAAAAGGACAGTGGATAACATCGATGAAACTAAAAAAAATTTTGCCATGGGGGGGGGGGGGGGGACCTTTAGAAAAGCATTTTCCGTAATCAACAGACTTAAATACTAAAATACCTAGATACTAAAGCACACTTTTATAGAGAACATTTCACGTCAAACGAACCTCTTTCTTACTGTAATTTACTTTCGAAAGCTATTTCTCTTTGAACTAAATGTTTATATTCTTTTAATAGATTCTAGTAACTTTGCTTCACTCTGACTGAATTTTACGTAAGCAAACTTTTACTATAACATTTTGCAATAGTTAAGAAAACTTTCTCATTATTTACACGAAAACAATTTAAATGGCGCCTCTGTACATAAACTTGGCACTTCATAAATCTGTAAAACAGGATACTCAGATAAATCAAACGCCAGGAAGGAATCCTGTGTAGGTGAATGGTTGGGATGAAAGAACAGCTGAACCAGTTTCTTTTAATTTCGAGAATGATTATTAAAACACAGTTTAAGTTAATGGTTAACGCTGTATTAAAGTAGAACACACAAAAATCTTATCTGGTGGCTGTAGGTTTGGGTGTGGCGAACAATTATGACGGCTACACTACCCACAGTTCGGCATGCAAATATCTTACTGTATGGGCTCAATTTCTCTTCTTGGCGTCGTTCAATTTTTTATACAGTAGCCCAAGAACTTGCTGCTATGCCGTAAGCCGTTTGCAGTCTTCATCCGAGGCATTTTTGTGCAAATTTTAAGGCAAAACTTCTCCTGCTCCAAAAGGGTGTTGCCTCAATCGCTGCTGCCTACAGACTGTATGACTTACTTCCAGCACTTGCTCTAGGTAGCGCGCCAATCCGTCCTTGCCACCTTTTCCACTCCTCAGAGCCACTTTCGTTTCAAACAAAAGCACATTGGCTTTTACGTAACATCTATTTCTTACATTGTTCCTAAGCGTGATCATTTCTTACAATTGTGAAATTTACATGAACATGAACAGTTTATACACACCAATATTTTAAATACAAAATGTCACCAGCAAATTATTTAACGTAATAAACAATTTACATAGTATTTTACATACATTACTCACATACAATACAAAGAACTTCAAACTCCAATACAGCACACTTTACTTTGCCGGCCGCGGTGGCCGAGCGGTTCTAGGCCCTTCAGTCCGGAACCGCGCGACTGCTACGGTCGCAGGTTAGAATCCTGCCTAGGGTATCGATGTGAATGATGTCCTTAGGTTAGTTAGGTTTAAGCAGTTCTAAGTTCTGGGGGACTGATGACCTCAGATGTTAAGTCCCATAGCGCTCAGAGCCATTTGTTTTGGACACTTTACATATACAGAAAATATAGCATCAATATGGGAACATTATAAAGCAAAATATTACAAAACTTTAGATGAACCACAAACAAATAGTGTTATACGGTGTTGTGAATTAGTGGATTCTGTTGCAGTCTGATGTGTAAAAAACAAGTAATATTTCCGGTGTCCAGTTCAAGACGCTGAAAATAATTACTTTCGTGTCCTGCTGTGTGCGCAGACTAATGTCAGTAGCTGCTGTAGGGATTTTGATCCGGTTTTCACTAATAATTGCACTGATTCATGAGGATGGTTTTTGTATGTTAGCTATAAATATTTTGTTTGAATTGTCTGAATTTTGATGAATTATATTTTAGTTGTGAAAGCGACGTCACTGCCACCTAGCGAGCAGCCGCCAAAATTCGAGAAAGGCACAGTTCCTTAAGAGAGGGCATTACGTAACACAAATAGCGTATGATGTGGTTGTCTAGCGCTAGTTCAGCCTTGCGCATCGAGCGAGTTTGTGTTTGTGAGTGTGTCGCATTGTTCTTGCTTAACGCAGGTTGTTGGTGGTGTGTTCTCTGGCGACAGACTTCTACGCCCTTGCATAGATCAGTCTGCCGAATCTCACAAAAATATTCTTTGTCGGTGTACCGTTGGTTTCAGTTTTGATAAGAATGCTCGTCCTGTTCATCCAGGCTGTATAAAATTCACGATTAGTTGGTCGATATGATTCGCGTTACACCTGATCAGGTAGATACTGCTTATATCAATTATGATCTATATGTATTTTTTGGGAAGTGTCAAGGTATTTCGCATGTGGACCTGCTTCTCTCTCAAGTTGGTTCTCAAGTAATGTTTACACATCGTGATGGTTCCATTAGTCCGGCCGGCCGAAGTGGCCGTGCGGTTAAAGGCGCTGCAGCCTGGAACCGCAAGACCGCTACGGTCGCAGGTTCGAATCCTGCCTCGGGCATGGATGTTTGTGATGTCCTTAGGTTAGTTAGGTTTAACTAGTTCTAAGTTCTAGGGGACTAATGACCTCAGCAGTTGAGTCCCATAGTGCTCAGAGCCATTTGAACCATTTTTTCCATTAGTCCAGTCGTTCTTGCAAATCCATCGATCGAGTATATTCCAGTTAGAGGTCACGCTCTTCCACCCGAAGTGGACGACTTATTTCTTACGCCTGCGTTGCTTCTTTTTGGAGGCGTTCAGCGTATCCGGCTGGAACATTGGTCAGTACAGCGTCGTTTGCAATTTTTGTAATATTTCTGGCCTAACAGCCACCATATTCGGCTACAAGAAGGTCTTCTTATGAAGTTGAGAAGGCAGCTGTGGCAAGATGACGTAATTTGGTGTGAGCTACCGATGACAGACGGTTTGTTCCATCGTGATTGTCCGCGATTGGCTGTTGCATTCGAAAGTTGCGCGCCAAAATGATAACCTTCTGTTATTAATATTAGAAAAACTAAACAGTGTATTTACTTGCATTTCATGTAAAAGCATCTCTCAATAGTAGGCTATCCTTCAGTTACTTGAAAAGTGTTAATTACCAACAGAATAGTAAACAACTGATAAACGAAAAGGCAGAGGAAGCACTTAGAAGACTTTCGGATCGCGCCTAACTTGGTTGGGTTGTTTTTGGGGGAGGAGACCAGACAGCGAGGTCATCGGTCTCATCGGTTAGTGAAGGAAGTCGGCTATGCCCTTTGAAAGGAACCATCCCTGCATTTGCCTGGAGCGATTACGCAAATAGGCAGTTTGTTGCTTTGTTTTTATTAAAGTGTGAAGATTGGAGATTATTTGTGATTCATACAATGGAATATAGTTTTGTAGCTTCTCGTATTCTGCTAATAAAAAATGAGTGGTATCCAGTATAAAGAAGCTAACTGAAATTTTTTATCCACCCAATATCAGTTCCTCACTAAGACCTCAAGTGTTCTGCCATCTTAGTACAATTGAGATCAATGGCACGTCATCTGTGGTAACACAGAGAGAGGTACGAAAGAGAGAAATTTTCGAGAAAAGTGTTTATCATTCACACGAATATGTCACCCTCTCTCTCCCTCTCTTTTTCAACACGCCGTATGTTACAGTGGTATCCGAACCGCAGATAAATGTGTTCAACCGATTCATGTTACATACGTAGGGCGAGAAGGAACCTCCTTCTTTTGTAAAGAGGCAACCATCGTATATCCAACTGCCCGCGTCGTGTTACGGTTTTAAAGTCGTCCTGTGGAAAACATCTTCCGTTGACATTAGCTCAACCAGTGTCTCTGCAGTCTGCTGTCAATAGTTCTCCAGCTTTAGATGACGCTGTGGAGACATTACACCCCACTCAGAGCGACTGTCCGCTGTCACCGGTACGTTCAGATTCGGCCCCTGCTGCCGTTAAGGCGACGACACCGGCAGCAAAATTTAAAATCCAGCTGACTTAGGATGGTGAAGGTCTTGAAGTCATCCTCCCCAATCTTGCATCTCCAAGAAGGTGATGGTGGAGGGTGTTTCTTTCCGTGGTGATGCTTTGAATACTGACGGTAACTGCGCTCCTTGTTCGGCAGAGATGATGTGGCTGGTTCTCCAGATGTTGAAATGAATTTCACATCTGCGTCCTCTCCTCCATCCATAAACACATCTGTTCCTGTGAGATCCGGTCATTTAACGGAGACATCGTTTGCTGTTTTGATCTTACAGTGTTCTAATGCAATACTATCCTTTTCTCGTTCTGATACGGTGGAGCAACAGGTTACTTCGGATTCTCTTCCGGTTAGCTAGATGATGCAATGCCTGTCTCTCCATTATCTGATGATGATGATGATCGCTGCCGTTTCTTTCTCGCATTCCGTTGAGTGGAATAGGGATAGCTCCCCAATCCCCCCCTCTCCTCCTCCCCCACAGACCTCAATGAGCCCTCTACCCTTCCGCGTCAAGAAGTTATTTAGTCAAGGAGTGGTGTAAAACTACGACTTCAACCTGCAAAATCTTACGCTAGGAGCCCTCACGCAAACTGCCTAAAATGAAATAGATTTGGAACCTGGAGCACAGAATTTGTTAAAGTGTTAGAATTACAGAAGTAATTCTAATGGAATTACATTCACATACAAGACGAGAAAACAATAATTTGGACGGTACGAAACGGCTGCTTCTAGTGTAGTTGCTCTTCCAAACAGCATCTCATACAAGTAATCCAGTCGCCTCTTTACCTGCTGTTACTCGTACTTGAGGTACTTGGGCCATGCGCGGCTTTGTTTAAAAAGGATAGCTCGATTTAGTCATAGGGGTGAGCTGCAGACGTCTGTTTTCATACCACCCAGCTAATTCGCTGCAAACAATAACCTGTAGCTGTGATCCTACAGTCAAGTAGTCTTGGAATTGGGCGAGAAATGCGAGTTAATAAAATACATAGAAATATAAACTAAAAGTTAAATGAACTGTTTAATAACAACGGTTCTACTCCATCCTCTGAAGCTGATGTAGGCGACAGTGGATCATGATGAATAATGTTTATTCAAGAAAGATCATCTCAAATAAACGGGAAATGGTTCTATGATATTCAATTAAAATGCAGGCAGAAAACACCCATATCAAACTCAGTAAATTTACGTTTACAAATTAACGCACAAAAGATGACGAATAGTGTCCATGGTTATTGCTGTATTTTCTGAAATCGAAATCTTGTAACATGATGTTCTGATGTGATGTGGTGTGGTGTGAAACCACGCTACGGTGATGTGAATAGGCTTGAAGAAGCACCTGTAAGCCCCTAACCAGACGTCTGGAGGGTGGGTCCTCTATCTACTCCACGTGATGGAAACCAAACGATTTAACGGCACACAACCCATCACGATACTGTAAAAGCAGCAGCCCCAGAACTGCAGCAGTGATAAAATACAGAAAGAACGTTCGAGAGACTGCGTCCTAAAATCCCATTCTGTCTGGTTTGATTTAAAATTTCCTCGGTAAACCTAAATTCTGATCAGAAATAAATTCTCTACAGAGCTCGTGTTGCTCATCAATAGATGTTGGAATAATTAACTGATGTTCCCAGCTGATAATGACCACAGATTCGTCCGGTATTATACATAAATTTGTAAAATGTTTGTACCTGTGAAGTGTGTGTGTGACAGGGTGAGAGGGGGAGAGAGAGACAGCCAGTCAGAGAGAGACAGGGAGGATGGGAGAGGGAGAGAGAGAGAGAGAGAGAGAGAGAGAGAGAGACTAAACTTGAAATGATATGTAAAATCCGAAGAAAGTGAAAAAAAAAAACATGTTAGCCTCTGCGCCTTCTTTGGTGTACTTAAGCATAATATACATGGAACACAAACCCTTAGACACCTAAATATTGCCTTCAGCTTGGGGCAGTACGACTTTTACGTAATATATCTTCTTCATTCTTCATTATTTAAAAAAGTGCTGCTAACGAATAATTTGTTTTTTACCGGATTCAATTTTCAGATTACCTTTACGTATTACAAAGTTATTTACAACAATGTGCATGGATACATTATTACTGCTGGAGTTAAATAAAATGAAAGCGATTCTGCAACACTTTGCACACTGGTACCTTCCGTCAATAGTAAAATATATTATACAATCGGCAGATAAACGTACTAACACAGTTAAGCACACTTTGTATGTTGAGTTATTATGCTACACCTTTCCTCTAGAGGCACACTACAGTACACTGAGAGATTGCAGGGCACTCTCACTTCTGATCGGTGTAATGCCACTTACTGTTCTTATGAAAGATGATCTTCATTACAATCTGACTTCATAGATCATGATGAAATTGTGGGCATTAGTTAAAGCTCTTGCTTGTGTGCTCTAGTGCAGGAATAGCGGTAAGCTTTAGCTGCGTTTAAAGGAATAGTGTGCCGATTTAAACGACTGCAGTAAAAGCGTACGGCGACTACGGGCCGAGGGGTGCGCGTATTTTTCTGCGCAACCTGGATAAAAACATTTGTGGACTGCCCAGTTCTGCGGTCTCATTGTGCAGACACGTTTGGATGGCGCCGGTCGGTCGGCAGGTAGGCTGACTAGCGCCAAGGAGACGCCACTGCAATGGCCAAAGCACTGAAGACCGGCAATAAAGCACAGGATGGGCCCTTGTTAGGCAGGAAGTCGATGAGACGACTGTGAGCATTCTGCGAATTTCCGTGGGCCAGATAACTGGAGCCCAGACGTACAGACTCTGTTACAAAAACATATTTGTGAAGGTACGAGGCTTTTAGCGAGTTTATGGCCATTATCTGGAAACTTTGAAATGGACACAACAGTGGAGATAACCATCATTTTTTGTGCGGCTGTGGTTCCATCCTGGTAAACACGTGAGAAAGAGGCAGCGAAGCTGAATCTGTTTTTTTCTTTTCTCCCAATTAACTTTGAAGTTTCTGATTGGTCAAATCGTTGTATGCAGAGCAAGGAGCAGTCTCCCGTCTTCGAATGCGGCGCTCCAGCTCGTGATTGGCTTGTGCTAAAGTGAGAGTAGTCTAAGATATAAATGTGCTTTGCTGTCGAGCTGGCGAGGAAAGCAGAGAGAAGGAGAAGAAGTCACTCTTGTAGTTTCACTTCGCTAGTAAAGAACTGCAGGTCTCTACCTACATGGTGAGACTAGTGTCCTTTGTTAGTGTGCCACTTAGAGCCTGTCCTAGTCACCTTCTGAACCATCAGAGGTACTGCTTCTAGCATCACGCACACAACGAGTGATGCATGGGTGTACTTATTTGTCTCGAGTTGGCCGTCTAAAAATTTGACATATTCCGTCACGCATAGTCTTGGGACGGAGTCAAATTGGTTTGGCAGACCATCAAACGGATCCACTTGCACACTGGAATCCAGTGGGGATTCAGAGGCTCATAGGGAAGTACCTGCGTTCCGAATTAGCTGAACTCGAGACCACGTACTTGCATTTTTCGGGCGCACGCCGTTAATAACAGAATGCTGCCATCCATGACTTCAGTCGCCGAACGCATCGTGGGGTGCCGCCCTGACCAGCAGAAGGATAAGTATACGCTGCTACAGCGTAGGGCTCCAATATATGTTTCTTAGCACTCTGTTCTTTCGAGCCATATTTTTCTTTTTTTGGAACAGTAGAGTATAGATGCTTGACTGTGGGGTTGTTTTGTGCTATCCCCCGGATTCACGTGTATGAAGTCAGATAGAGCGATTAGTGTTCTGGTTAGTATCGTGTGTCGATCCCCAGCTGATCTTTTTGTCCACCATAGACCCCATACTACTGTAAGCGTTTGTCAAATGAAAATGTATGTGTGACGTTTCTTTAGTCTTTTTTGTCTTGTGATGTTAAGAATGAATAAATCTATTGTCATTTATATCACAACTTCTCCCTTCGCTCTGATTAACATTACCTTTGCCATTTTTATTAAAGTCCTGATTATAAAAGAAAGTAGCAAGATTACAACACGAAGAGCGATTAATCGTGTTAGTCCGAGGGCGTGCTTGAAAGAAGGGCCACCGAATTATGGAAATGTTTTTAAATAAAACTAACGTTTTTAACAATCTGCATCTTTATTCTTCATGTCTATAGTTTTCTGCTGCTAGAGGGCTCGGAATTGTGGCACGTAACATGGCGGTGTGTAACGTAACTATTGAGGTTCGTGCTGTAATCTAATTTCGAACTCGAAGAGTTCGTCCACACATGGAGACTCCTCTGCTTCAACATAAATATGCCAGTCCTCACACGAACGCTGCGATATTTGCAACAGTCCCATTCCTTAGCCTTATTGTGTTCGATGATCCTCCACACAGTCCCGACTTGGCCCATTCGAGAACGTCATTTTGATAGCGCCGAAGCAGTGCAAGCAGAGGTGAGGTCGTGACCCGGCAATAAAGTCATACATTCTATAGTGACAGTATCAACAAACTGGTCTCTCATTGGGGGAAATGTGTTCGTTGTATGGGTGATTCTAGGCGCTTCAGTCTGGAACCGCGCGACCGCTACGGTCGCAGGTTCGAATCCTGCCTCGGGCAAGGATGTGCGTGATGTCCTTAGGTTAGTTAGGTTTAAGTAGTTCTAAGTTCTAGGGGACTGATGACCTCCACTGTTAAGTCCCATAGTGCTCAGAGCCATTTGAACCATTTTTTGTATGGATGATTATGCTGAGAAATAAACACAGAGACACGTGGAATAAAGATGTAGGATGTAAATAAAGTTTGTTTTGTTAAAAAAGCCTTAACAGTTTTCATGGAGGCATTACTTTTCAGCCCGTTTTATTATAGATGCACTTACAACTGAAACTAAAACAGTTATGTTATTAGTTCCAGTACATAATAATTACCTTCTTGCACAGATATGAAACAGGAAAAGTTTGTGGACTTATTTCTGTAACGTAGGATAAAATAATCTCCACAAGATTATATTCCTATTCTCAGTCAAACGAATTATATCACTGTCTAATAGATGGGGCACAAGAAGCTATATAGATTCTTCAAGTAGATATAAACCTGACCCGGTATTCACACTTGAAACGGACCACGAGGTTACAGGTCTTGTATCCAGCCCTCGCGCGCGAAATCAGACGTACTAGCACACATGAAATTGCATAGGCTATTAAGCCCCGCGCCGAGATGCCATTCAGAAACGTGTCCTCCAGGAATTCATGAGCAAAACGATAGAAAACCTAACACACATTGCGAAAGTAAATGACTAGTACTGGTACAGGGTACCCTTCACCACAAAGCATGCGGTGGCTTGCGGAGTATCTATGTGGATGTGGATGTCGAGTACTATCCTAAGAGTACTATCCCGAGCGGGAAGGCGTCCGGCCAGCCTGCGGGTGGTTTTTAACGCGGTTTTCCATCTGTCTCGGTGAATTCGTGCTGGTTTCCCTTATTCCACCTCAGTTACACTATGTCAGTGACTTCTGAACAAACACTCCACGTACGCGTACACCATACTTACCACGCAAATTTTTCAAATATTTGGGGTTACACTCGTTTGGTATGATGAGACGTTCCGAAGGGGGGGGGGGGCTAGGTACGGTGTGGGGCGGCGTGGGCGGCGGCGGTGGGGTGGGCGGACTGCTGTGGCCTGTTGTGGGGCTGTAAACCACTGAGGGCTAGAGAGGGGCGAAGCCTCTCTGTTGTTTCTAGGTCCCTTGTTTAATACACACACACACTCACCATCCTAAGAGACCAACAACTCTTCTTTGCGTCTTGGAAGCCGACCAAAGTCCTGATTTTCAGGAAGACCACTTCCACCCACAAAATTACCGACTCAACAGCTTTCTGAGATCGCTGAGAGAGATTGTCGAGAAGGGAGTAATAAAACGACTCAGTAGGCACTACATCAGCAACAACACCCAGAGACCGGAGCAATTCGGCTTCACGAATTACCACTCCACAACAGAACAACGCCTTCGCGTTGTTGAACATGTAACAGACGGCTACAGTTCCAAGAAAGCAACAGGCGCTGTGTTCCTAGACATCGAAAAGGCTTTCGGTCGTCCATGGCACGTCGCAACCCCCCGGATCATCAATATTTCCGAACCGGAGCAAAAACTTGAAAGTGGTGACCCCCATGCCCCCCCCCCTCGAGCGTTTCAGATAAGACGTCAAAAATTGGAAACATCGATTTTTCGATAATATGTTAATTTTCTAGCTCACGTCTTTCTGAAGAGTTTGATGTATAGAACATGTATGTTCAAGAAATGTAACACATGTTATTTGGTCTTAAGTTTGGCAAACTGCAACGCCATGACTCTTCACACAGCATTCTTCTATCGCACGTCACTGTATATCGGTCTGCGGAATTCAAACGTGTATATTTTTTAATGGAAGGCATGTCCGCCCCGGTAGCTGAGTGGTCAGCGTGACAGACTGTCAATCCTAAGGGCCCGGGTTCGATTCGCGGCTGGGTCGGAGATTTTCTCCGCTCAGGGACTGGGTGTTGTGTTGTCCTAATCATCATCATTTCATCCCCATCGACGCGCAGGTCGCCGAAGTGGCGTCAAATCGAAAGACCTGCACCAGGCGAACGGTCTACCCGACGGGAGGCCATAGCCACACGACATTTCCATTTCAATGGAAGGCATCAAACCTACATTCAGGTCAGTGGAAATTAAAACGTCGTGTGGTGCCTCTCCTACTCCCAGTCGACTGGTTTGATATCATACCCCCCTTATAAAACTCACAATTAAATAAGGGCGGTATTATTTGTGCCCGGGAGAACAAGAACTCTTCCAAAAATTTGCACTCTTTATTGCCTATTAACTAATAACTTTCACTTTTGTTTGACATAAAATTAAATATAGGACACATAAAACCAGTAAAGACAAGAGACAAGCAAGATAGTACACATTTCTTCAATCCTTAGGTCCCAGCAATTTTCTGTCTAATCTTGCGACAGCTTTACACGGCGTGCTTTCCTTTCTGCTAAAGAATCTAATACCTCATCAAAGTTCGTCAAACGTTTTGCTACATGAAAAATCAAATTGTCATTGACTAATACTGAAAAAGCTGTTACTACAAATAGTACCCAAGGGTGGTGAGGTTTCTCGATTTGATCACGTCCATTTTGTCACTGTCTGCTAGACAGTATTGTAAGGTGCTTAAAAATGTTATCACAAGGCAAAAAGTATGTGGTATGCAAATAGAATAGCTAATTCACAGGATAAAATTAAAGCCATATGGTCAGTTGTGAAGGAAGTGTCTGGTCAGCAGCACAAGGTTGATGATATAAAGTCAGTTCACAGTAATAATATTTCTGTTACTGATAAATCAGATATATGTACAGTATTTAACAACCATTTTCTGAGCATTGCTGTTGAATTAAATAAAAATTTAGTTTCTACAGGAAATCATATAAATTTCTTAGCAAATGCCTTTCCGAGATTGACGTCTGAAATTCTCCTCTGTGATACAGACAAGAGGAAGATTGAGTCAATAATTAAACCACTGAAGAGCAAAGACTCTCATAGTTATGATGGAGTGTCTAGTAGAATATTAAACTACTGTGCTGCACATGTTAGCCCTGTATTTAGCCATATTTGTAATGTTTCCTTTAGGAATGGTCAGTTTCCTGAGCGATTAAAGTACTCAGTAATAAAGCCGCTTTATGGAAGAAAGGGATAATGTAGATAATTTTAGACCTATTACTATGCCATCAGTGTTTGCAAAAGTTATCGAAAAGGCTGTAAGGTTAATTGATCATTTTATATCACACGATTTGCTATCAAATTTACAGTTCGGCTTTAGAAGTCGTTTGACAACTGAAAATGCTATATTCTCTTTTCTCTGTTAGGTACTGGATGGGCTAAACAAAAAGTTTCGAACGCTTGGCGTATTTTTTGATTTAACAAAGGCATTTGACTGTGTTGATCTCACAATATTGCTCCAGAAGTTGGACCATTACGGAATAAGGGGATTAGCTCACAATTGGTTCACCTCTTTCTTTAGCAACAGGCAGCAAAAGGTCATTATTCACAATGTTGAGAACGGCTGTGATGTGGGATCTGAGTTGGGTACTGTCAAGTGGGGGGTGCCCCAGGGATCAGTGCTGGGGCCGCTCCTGTTCCTTATTTATATAAATGATATGCCCTCTAGTATTATGGGTAACTCTAGAATATTTCTGTTTGCTGATGACACTAGCTTGGTAGTAAAGGATGTTGTGTGCAACATTAACTCGGTTTCAAGTAGTGCAGTACATGACCTCAGTTCATGGCTTGTAGAAAATAAATTAACGTTAAATCACAGTAAGACTCAGTTTTTACAGTTTCTAACACACAATTCAACAAAACCTGACGTTTTAATCTCACATAACGGGCATATGATTAGTGAAACTGAACAGTTCAAATTCCTAGGTGTTCAGATAGATAGTAAGCTGTCGTGGAAAGCCCACGTTCAGGATCTTGTTCAAAGACTTAATACTGCCATTTTCACTATTCGAACGGTATCGAAAGTGAGTGATACTTCGACACGTAAATTAGTCTACTTTGCTTATTTTCATTCACGTATGTCGTATGTTTTGGGGTAACTCTTCCCATTCTAGAAAGATATTTTTGGCTCAGAAACGGGCGGTTCGGGCAATAAGTGGTGTGAGTTTACGAACCTCTTGTCGACCTCTGTTCATGAGTATGGGTATTTTGACATTGGCCTCTCAATATGTATATTCCTTATTGTCGTTTCTTGTTACCAATATTAGTTTATTTCCAACAATAAGCAGCTTTCACTCGGTTAATACTCGGCAAGCAATCAAACCTGCATTTGGATCGAACTTCCATAACTCTAGTGCAAAAAGGTGTGCAGTATACTGCTGCATCCGTTTTCAATAAGCTGCCACTCGAATTCAAAAATCTTAGCAGTAATCCACGCGCTTTCAAATCGAAACTGAAGAGTTTCCTCATGGGTCACTCCTTGTATTCTGTCGAGGAGTTCCTTGAAAAATTAAGCTGATTCTCATTGTACTGCGGATAGCGTTTGCTTAAACTTATGGACTGATTTTCTTTCAGGTTCATGAACATTTATTTTTATCTGTAATTACTTTTATGTTGTAAGTTCATGTACTGACACATTCCATGACCTTGGAGATTTGCTCCTCAATGTGGTCCTACGGAACTTGACACGTAAATAAAAAATAAATAAAAAAATAAAAAATAAGCGAGACCGTTCTGACACAAATGGTCATTTTTATGTACTTCATTTACATAAACAACACGACAGAATATAATTCACGAAGTACGTATCTCAAATGCCTATTAGGCCTATTACAAGCAAAAAGTTTTATGTTAAGAAATAGTTTCACATTTCATTCAGATGCTTCAGTTTCTCAAGCATGAGATCTAAAAGTAGTAGTAGTAGGAAATTTCTATAGAAATTTGAGATCATCATATTCTTCCATATAATTTGTGTGATGTCGGGGTGTAAGGCTAGTTCGCGTCCGTAGTAGAATACTACACGTGCACCCTGGGTAACGCTAAATGAACTAGCACTAAAGGCAACCAGATAATCCAGATAATCCTGTGCTGGATCTCCTGGTAAACACATCATCAGTGATACCGACCAAATGAACGATGAAGAATTGACTAGAGCACTCGGACCGTGCCTCCGAGTCTGCCACCTAAACATTGAAGGCATAAGTAGGAGCAAATGTGAATTTCTCCAGAGAGTTCTCACTCAGAACAAAATCGACGTAGTCGCGATACAAGAGACTCATGCGGAAAACATAGATCAGCTGGCCTCTAGAGGAAAAATCCCTGGATTCGAGATACTGGGAGCCACCTATCACCGCAATTACGGCGTGGCAACCTACATACGAAATAAGATAGAAAATGCTTCCCTGTGTAAGATATCTACAGACAACAACATATATGAAGTTGCTGTCAAAATTGGCGAGACCACTATAGTTAACATCTATAAGCCTCCCGGCTGTCCATGGCCTCCAGAAGTACTCCAAGAATATCCCCACCCTGCTATCTACGTAGGAGACTTTAATAGTCACCATGAGAACTGGAAGTACGCACGAAACGACCAGAACGGTGAATCCCTGATGAGCTGGAGTGAGGAGACTAACACCCACCTGATTTTCGACGCCAAGGACCACGGAACATTTCGATCAGCAGCATGGAGACGAGATTATAACCCTGATTTATGTTTTGTCACTAAAAACAAAAACAACCAACCGCTAGCCGCTAGCCGCAACCCGTGAAGTCCCGTCTGATTTCCCACATAGCCAGCATCGCCCTGTTATCTTAAAAGTCGGAATTAACATCCCAATCATAAAATCCTTTCCTCGCCGACGATGGAATTTCCAGAAGGCAGACTGGGCCACCTTTGCAGAAAACCTTGACAAGTGTCTAGGTTGGATACCCCCGACTAGGGACAACTATGACAGATTTGTGGGAGCAGTCATCGCCACGGCTAAGAGGAATGTACCCAGAGGCTACCGGAAAGAGTACATCCCTGGCTGGAATGAGAGATGCGAAGATCTGTACCAGGAATTTACCGAAACCAACAACCAAGAAATCGCGGACGAACTGTTGCACAGCTTAGACGCAGCTCGACGGGAAAAATGGATGGACACCGTGGAGAATCTAGACTTCACTAAATCCAGTAGGCAAGCATGGACCCTGCTCCGTAACCTGGGAGGAAGTAAACGTAAAATAAAAGACACCCACCCGATAACCCCTAATAATGTGGCCGCACACATAGTTAGAACCTCAAGAGCACCAAGGGACAGAACACACACCACGACCGTCAAACGTGAATTAAGATCCTTAAAACAAAGGGCATCGCCTACCTCCGAATTTTCCCAGCCTATCACAGCGGAAGAAGTTGCAGCAGCCTTGTCAAAAATCAAAAGTGGCAAGGCTCCCGGCTTCGATGGCATCCACCCGGAATTCCTACTTCACTGTGGAAAATATACTAGAACATGGCTCGCAAACTTCTTAACAGATATCTTAGAATTGGGTAATATCCCACACCAGCTTAAACGAGCAAAGATTATAGCGATACTAAAGCCAGGCAAACCTAATGACATGCCCCAAAACTACCGCCCTATCGCTCTGCTGAACTGTGTCTATAAGCTGTTGGAACGTATCATCTACAACAGAATAAGCGGAAAAATTCTTGAAGTGGTACCGATTGAACAGGCAGGTTTTCGACCCAACCGCAGTTGCACCGACCAGATCCTCTCCCTAGCAACTCATATAGAGGCGAGCTTTCAGAAAAAACTCAAAACATCAGTAGCCTTTATTGACCTATCAGCCGCTTATGATACCGTTTGGCGACAAGGCCTGATATTTAAGTTGCTGCGGGTCATACCATGTAATAAGCTGGCCAACCTCATTGATAACATGCTCACAGATAGAAGTTTCAGAGTCATAATGGGCGACTTAAAAAGTGACCAAATGAAGCTCAACAATGGTTTACCACAAGGCTCCGTTCTGGCGCCATTGATGTTTAACCTCTACATATCTGACTTACCTGAAACCACTTCTCAAAAATTCGGATATGCCGACGACTGGGCAATAGCTGCAAGAGGCAGATCAATGGAGGCAACGGAAAACACATTAACTGCGGATCTAACAAAGCTGGGAGATTACTTCCGAAGGTGGTGATTACGGCCAAACGCGACAAAAACGGAGGTGACATGCTTTCACCTCGACAATGCCCAAGCAAATAGAAAGCTCAACGTTCATTTCGAAAACAGGCAGCTAAACCATAATAATTACCCCAGATATCTAGGCGTCACCTTTGACAGAATCCTAACATTCAAGGAACACCTACGTAATACAGCCGCAAAACTTAAAACTCGAAATAATATCATACAGAAGCTATGTGGGACCACGTGGGGCTCTTCCGCGGCTGTACTGAGATCTTCGGCTCTGGGACTTGTCTACACAACAGCATAATATGCCGCACCGGTATGGCTAAACAGTAAACACACAGGCTTGATCGATGCTCAACTAAACTACACAATGAGGATGATATCAGGAACAATAAAGCCAACGCCTTTACACTGGCTACCTATACTGAGCAACATTCCCCACCGGACCTGCGCAGAGAGAACGCTCTCTTACGCGAGTACGGAAAAGTGATGAACAACGAGAAACTGCCAATCCATAAGGATGTTCCTGCCCTGGAGATGAACAGATTGCGCTCAAGACACCCCTCTTTAAAAAAGGCAAAAAATACGCATCCTCTCAACCCGGATTAGGGCAACCTCTGGAAAATGCGGTGGAGAGAATCTGTGCCCCAAAGCCTGCAGAATATGCCATGCATCAATGTCCAACCACCAGGATTCAATTTGCCAAGGAAAACTTGGACGACCCTGAATCGAATTCGGACAAATAACGGCAGATGTGCAGACACCCTCCACAGGTGGGGTAAAATCACCACCCCGAGATGTGACTGCGGTGCAGACCGGCCGACGATTCGTCACATCGTGGAAGATTGCCCTCTGAGACGTTTTGCAGGAGATCCCAATGAGTTTCTGACCGCGACTGAAAGTGCAATAGACTATGTCACAAATCTGGATGTTTGTTTGTGAACTTTTGTTTGTTATATACACTATTTTTAAACACTTTTATATCTACAACTATATGTTACACACTGTGACTACTCATTATTTCTGTGTCTCATGATTTTTATGTCTTTTCTATATGATGTGTTATATGCCATAAGCTAAATAAATAAAAAAATAAATAAATGTGTGATGTCTCCGTTTCTTCTCCTTCCTCGTTCTAACAATCAATCTTGTCATCACTAATTCAGTAACTATTTCTGCCACTGTCAAAGTTCACTCTCCGGTTAACTTCACTAACCCTGACCGACTCAGCCGTTTAGTTATCCCGCATTTATTCTCCAGTCAGGCATTACTGTGTGTTCGTACAACGCGTTTTCCACGCTATTCCGACAATAGAACTAAAGCGGCTGCTAACTGGGGACTGTACAACTGGCCCTTAGCAGTGTAGCGATATGACAAAACGTTTTGTGTCAAAATTTCATTTTCTTGGATACACCCAGAAGCTAATATGTAATCTTTCTTACTTGTTATTCCTGTCAGTTGTTTATTTCTACTCTGGTAGTCTGAATCTATGGACATCGCTAGTAATAATAACAACACTTATCATTCACACACCCAATCAACTATATAAACAAACAGCGATTTGTATTCACCCTTTCAGGTATGTTCGGCTCAGCTCGTATAGCCTCGTCGCCTTTTGTCTCCGAAAATGTTTTTTTCCTTTCTTGATGCAACGGAGATTCCCCTGGCAGAGGCATCACTACACTATGTATGCACTCAAAATTCAACTTCTGATTCGGTCAGAAATCAATTGAGAATGTGTCAAAAATGTGCAAAAACCAGCAGGGATGCGTTTCAAAATCACGTGAATAATTGATAGACCAACGTGCGCTGAATGATAGGCGCTTTATGAAACAAGATTTTTTTCTTCAAGAATATGAATTTGGCGTTTCTTGAAATTGCCGCCCGGGGCAGGTACCTCGGTTTGCGCGCCCCTTAGGTCATCGGTCCCTAGACTTACACACTACTTAAACTAACTTACGCTAAGAACAACACACACATCCGTGCGCGAGGGAAGACTCGAACCTCCGGCGTGAGGGCTACGCAGTCCGTGACAGGGCGCCTCAAACCGCGCGGCCACTCCGCGCAGCATTATCGAGTCCAATTTACAAAGAACCTGGTAGTTTGAACCCACTTAATCAGTATGGCGTTGCACCCCCTCTGGTCCGTATGCATGCACTGATTACGTTGCGAAGGACGTCACAAAGCTGTTGTATCCTCTCCTGAGGCAAGCGGTCCCGCAATTGTTGTAACTGGTCCTTGTTATCCATGATATTCACACTGGCACGACCAATGTGGTATCAGACATGTTCTGTTCGGGACAGATCTGGAATTCTTGCTGGTCACGGGAGTACCTGAACGTCACACAGGAAGTTCATAGAGACACGTGCCATGTGAGGACGAACATGGGTCTGTTAAAAAATTGCACCACTACACTGTCGTATGTGAGGTAATTCACGAGGGAGCAGGACGTGTGACGTACATTTGTGCTTTCAGAGTTCCCTCGATCACTACAGCCGTCACAGTCACCCACTGGCTGCCCAAACCGTGATACCAAAAGTAATACCACTATGCCTCTGCAAAACATTGGAAGAATGGAACCTCTTCTTAGGTAGCCGCCATACTTGTCGATGATGGTCATCTGGGGTATTGCCGAACGACGATTCATTGTTCAACACAATTCGACGCATTTCATTAGCAGTCAGAGATTCCCGGTCACGGCACCACTCCAGACGCAGCCGTTTTTGTTGTGATGTTAACGGCAGCGTGGGACGGCAATTCCCTAGTCCGCCTGCCGCTATTCTGCAGTAAATGGTGGGAAAGAATATTGCATGGAGTCGGTGACATGTTCTCGGTTGGCAGGAACAGATGTAAAAGGGTCATGGTGTGCTTGGTCCACGATACTGTGATCCTTCCTTGTGGCGGTCAGACTTCGTCGATCGGAACCTTGACGGTTAGTATGCCTGAACTTACGTTCGCATCCTGTCCAACGTCAGACCACTGTCCCACCCGAATGCTACACAAATCTGGTTACTGGACAAGTAAACCAGCTGGCCAAATGGAGACCTATAATGAGACCCCTTTGAAAATCTGTCAAGTGCTGATAACACTGTCTTTCACGAGTACACGTACTCTCCACAATCTTCACCGTGATCACTGAACATCTGACTCTGCTCACGTCCCATGCGTACTCTATCAGGTCTAGTAATAACACTAAACACGAGGAATATTATGGCAGCCAGGTGGCCATTCTACTTATCACTGATAATTACAACTCTTATCAATTACATATCCCCCGATGGTGTCCACATGTACAAAGATCAATTAACATTCGATCTAGTCTTCTGGGTGATTCACTTCTTTTGCCAGGTAGTGTATGCCAATAACGCAAATGGTCAAAAACAATGGCTACAAAAAAAATGTTGTCACAAAACGAACACAATATAAAACCAAATGAAAGGAGAAGATAAGCTAGACACACAATTCACCAAAAGCACCAGAATAGATACGCAAGAAACCATAGCAACAACAAGGTAAGAAGAATACAAGCGAAAAATGAAGCTGAATCCAACACAAAATTCTATGCAGTAATGATTAGATTCGAACTCATAGGAAATATCCTAAATAAGGCACTCAAGGAGCTCAGATATATACACAAGAAATCAGTTACTTTAAAACATCGCAGCGTTTGTTCTGCAATGATATTGGGATAAACAGTACAAAAGTTTGGTATCAACATGAAACAACCTCTAGGTGTCTGTAGAAGGAAAACTCATTTAATACCCACAGAAAATCTCTGAAACACAGACACACGTCAACAAGGAATAAAGACACGAAAGTGCAATCGAGAAGCATCTACAAAACGTGAAATAAAATCAAAAATATTGAAGTGAAACCAAAGAAATTATAAATTAGCTTAGCGAGTGAAACAATGTTCATAAAGATACAGCTACTAACGAGATGCAATGAAAATAACTGGCTCCTTCGTTTGCCGGCCGCGGTGGTCTCGCGGTTCTAGGCGCGCAGTCCGGAACCGTGCGACTGCTACGGTCGCAGGTTCGAATCCTGCCTCGGGCATGGATGTGTGTGATGTCCTTAGGTTAGTTAGGTTTAAGTAGTTCTAAGTTCTAGGGGACTGATGACCACAGCAGTTGAGTCCCATAGTGCTCAGAGCCATTTGAAGCCATTTTTTGCTCCTTCGTTTCACTCATCCCTAACCGCTTTCGGTCCATTCTTTACCTTCTAAAAGCCAATCATCTGCGAATTCAGAATTATGTCCTCTAAAAGACACACACATACGATCTGAAACAACAGAAATGATAAGACTCACAAATGCACACTATGTGATCAAAAGCATCCGGACACCCCCAAAAACATACGTTTTTCATATTGTGTGCATTGTGCTGCCACCTACTGCTAGGTACTCCATATCAGCGACCTCAGTAGTCAGAGAGCAGAATGATGCGCTCTGCGGAACTCACGGACTTCTAACGTGGTCAGGTGATTGGGTGTCATTTGTGTCATAGGTCTGTACGCGAGATTTCCACACTCCTAAACATCCCTACGTCCACTGTTTCCGATGTGATAGTCAAGTGGAAACGTGAAAGGACACGTGCAGCGTCAAAGCGTACAGACCGACCTGGTCTGTTGACTGACAGAGACCGCCGACTGTTGAAGAGGGTCGTAATGTGTGATGAGCAGACATCTATCCAGACCTTCACACAGGAATTCCAAACTGCATCAGGATCCACTGCAAGTATTATGATTGTTGGGCGGACTGTAAGAAAATTTGGATTTCATGGTCGAGCGGCTGCTCATAAGCCACACATCACGCCGGTCAATGCCAAACGACGGCTCGCTTGGTGTAAGGAACGTAAACATTGGACGACTGAACGGTGGAAAAACGTTGTGTTTAGTGACGAATGGCGAATGTCCGGTGAACGTCGTCTGCCAGCGTGTGTAGTACCAACAGTAAAATTCGGAATCGTTCAACACGATGGAGCACCTGTTCATAGTGCACGGCCTGTCGCGGAGTGGTTCCACGACAATAACATCCCTATAATGGACTGGCCTGCACAGAGTCCTGACCTGAATCATATAGAACATCTTTGGGATGTTTTGGAACGCCGACTTCGTACCAGGCCTCACCGACCGACATGGATACCTCTCCTCAGAGCAGCACTCCGTTAAGAATGGGCTGCCATTTCCCAAGTAACCTTCTAGCGCCTGATTGAACGTATGCCTGCGAGAGTGGAAGCTGTCATCAAGGCTAAGTTTGGGCTAACACCATATTGAATTCCACCATTACCGACGGATTGAGCCACGAACTCGTAAGTCATTTTCAGCCAGGTGTTCGGATACTTTTGATCACATAGTGTATCATGAAACTACAGTAATTTCAGACACAAGAGAACGGCGGCTCCGCGAGTGAGTAAACAAGAACAGCACCAAACTTAGAACGTCGTTTGACGCAACATCACTTTTTCATAAAAAATTGGTGCATAGTGTCTATTCGGGAACCATTCTGCGACACGTTGTCTTTGCTGTCACGTGGACTCGATAATGCATGCTTTGAATAATTATTCATGTACTAAAGAGCATGGAGCGATCCGAACGAATACGCCGTTTCATTCTATTACAAAAAATGTGTTTCTTATTCTCATTCTAGGCATAAGGAGGGAAACGGAATGTGCTGCTTAAATTTTATAATATTGTCAGCCATCTGACTGCAAAACACGTAATAGATAACTGCACTTATATCGTGAGAAACTCGACTAACGTTTGAACTACATAGTGTCGCAGTTACAAGTTCTCAAGGTAAAACCCCGGCTGGAAATTTAATGGCTGTATCGATATTTCTATACGCAATTAGATGTATAGCCGGATATAAAATAAGCATTAAGTGAAATATCCGTAACTTTTAGGCCAGATAGTTTATTTTCTAGGAAATACTGCGTCTTAATTGATTAATACTGTAATTAATTAAGAGTAAAGATCGATCAATATATTTAGATTAACGTAGTATCCTGTTTCTTTTAAAGGTTGTGTTCCAAAAACGAACAGCGTAGAGACAGCGGTGATGACACTTTCTGCAGGACCTGACCATCATTTTGCAGGACAATGCTCAAGCACGTACAGTGCAAGCTGTTACTGATTTGTTAGGCTGATGGGGCTGCTAAGAGCTATACCACCTACTGCACTCCCCTGACCTAAGCCCTCGTGAGTTCAACTCGATTTGTAAACTGAAGGAAACACTTCACGGCATTCACTTCAGAACTGCTACAAATTCGTCGGGCAATAATCCGCGCCGCTCGAACTGTCAACACAAGTGGCACTGCTAAGAGTAAACTACGACTTCCACATCGCTGGCAACGGGGTATACACAATCCTGGTGACTACTTTGAAGGTCAGTAAAACTTTGAAACACGTATTTGTTTTGTACGAGCTGTGAACAAATAGTTGTCACTACTAAAGTTCCAACCCTCGTACCTACGGAAAGAGGTGGAAGGACAGTGAAACTACCACTACATGCTAAATGGTTGGGCATCAACGACTATTCACGGAACGTGAGGTCCGGAGGCTTGTCTGCTCTGTAAAGTAGGATAGCTGGTGATCTGATCTGTGGCATCTCCGCCGAAAGAGCACAATGCTGGTGCACATAAAAGTGCTTCGGAGCACACCGCTCATCGTATATTGTTGAACACCAGACTACCTCTACGTGTTCACATATTGACACAACGACATCTGCAATTACGGATGCAGGGGGCACGGGACCATCGGTATTCGACTATCGATCGATAGAGACGTGTCGGCTCTTCATGTGAATCACATTTTTGCTACACTATGTCGATGGTCGTCTCCACAAACGCCGTCATCAAGGTGAACGGTGACTCGAAACGTGCAGCACGCCAAAGACGCTGCCTGGTGGGAGCAGTATTATGGTATGGGAGACATTCTCCTGTGCTTGCGTGCCACTGTGCTTTAAGGACCATTACAGTGATCTCGCGCTCATGTCTCGGGAACCAAATTCACCTGATGTAAATACTATGGAACCCGTGTGCGTCGCTATTATGCACCATCACCGCGCACACAAATCAGCGGCTCGTATTTCCGCTGATTACATGACCTGTGCATAGAAATCTAATGTCTTATATCTCCACAGACCTACCCACAAACCGTAGGATCCGTGATACGCAGAACCAACGATGAATATAGTTCTAAAGACGGACGAACAAGCTGTTAAGCAGATGGTCATAATGTCTTGGCTCATAACTGCACATACCCCAAAAGGAAAATATTTCAGTACAGGATTTCTCGAACATGTGGACACTCTTCATTTTAAAAGTCTAAACAAACTGACTTTTGCCTTTCACGTTGCTGTAGATGGACATCAACTAACAGAAATAGTACAAAATCCATAAATCCTGCGCCTGGTCAACAAAGACAAAGAGAATGAATCTGCTTCGAAGACAGAAATTTGTTCCCACAAGTGCACATCTCAAAGGGCATTCTAATGACTCAAACTCAGAAACCCATAAACATATTGGTAAAATATTTTCGTAAATCACTCGTAAAATCTACTCATCAAATACAAAAAAAATGGCTCTGAGCACTATGGGACCCAACTGCTGAGGTCATCAGTCCCCTAGAACTTAGAACTACTTAAACCTAACTAACCTAAGGACATCACAAACATCCATGTCCGAGGCAGGATTCGAACCTGCGACCGTAGCGGTCTTGCGGTTCCAGACTGCAGCGCCTTTAACCGCACGGCCACTTCGGCCGGCTCATCAAATACAGTCCTTGCAAAAACATAATAATAATAGATAACAAAAAAGCCATAATTTTCTGTTCTTCTTCCTAAAGTGACTGCTTACTTGTTGTAGTTGTCGTCGCGAGTCCGAAGATTGCTTTGATGCCGCTCTCCACGCTATGCTGTACAAGCGTCTTCATCTCAAAAAATGGTTCAAATGGCTCTGAGCACTATGGGATTCAACTCCCCTAGAACTGAGAACTAATTAAACCTAACTAACCTAAGGACATCACACACATCCATGCCCGAGGCAGGATTTGAACCTGCGACCGTAGCAGTCGCACGGTTCCGGACTGCGCGCCTAGAACCGCGAGACCACCGCGGCCGGCTCTTCATCTCCAAATAACTACTAGAGCCTAAACAAAGTTCCCTTCGCCACAGTTCTGCTCAGTACCGCCTCATTGGTTACATGATTAACCCGTTTTGTATTCTTTATTCTGAAGTTTTTTTCCAATATTTCAGTCCATTAACTGCACGCAAAGTATATGATATTATTTGTTGTGTGCAAAATTTCTGTACCACTTTCGAAACATTCAGTCAAATTTATATGTCATTCTGTTAATGACAGCCATTCTATATTAAACTAGTTAGTTAACCATTCATGTAAAATGTTAGTGTAGTCATTGTACATCATTAATGAGAAAAATTGACTGTAAATAGCATAGCACTACTCAATACAGTATATAAATTATATGTTAAGCAAGTAATATGACACAATGTCGTTTTTTAGTCATTCGGAGGCATTTATGAAGTTTTAAGGTCGACAGTGTTAATTCGATGAGCACAACTGGCTTTAGAACTAATTCCAGAATCTATAAAAAATTTGTAACTTGATTTTAGGTCTAATTTCCGACATAAACAAATCCATAAGTCGCCCACATGGGAAATACTGCACACCATCAGTGAATCTTAAGGTGTGTGTTGTACAAGGAAATGAGGAAATGAGGAAATGACTCCTTCCTAACGAATAGAATTAAGGGCATCAAATTATTAATTAAGCATAATTATTCAGCTAAATACCTAGGAATTACAGTTACGAACAACATAAGTTTCAACATATGCATTACGTCAACAGCTGATAGGGAAAAGAATGAAATGCGTCTTGGTTGAACTAACTGAATATGAAAAGTGTCTGGTTGCTGAATTCCTAGAAGTAACGCAGTTTGGATTGCTGAATGGGTGACCTACTTTTCTGAAAAGGATTCTACTCCCTTAATGAAATTGCAGACTCATCAGCTGATTTTTATTGAGATTTTATAGTTTCTCTCTTGGTGAATGGGTGGTCCTCCCAAACAACTATCAGAACTGTTATATGTAAAGTGTCAGCTGTGTGCCAGTGGTCCAAGGAAGGCCGTCATCCTAGTTCCGGACGCTACTGGTGTAAAGAATGGGCCGCCGCATAAGGCGATCAGCCTTTACTGGCCACACTGCGACCGCAACAGAAACTGAAACAAATATTATTCGCTGAGTGACAGTTGAGAAGCGTGCCACTCACGAAAGCCTTCTTCCACACACCTTGACCAGGAGGTTTATTACTGTCGTGGCGACACTGGGTTCTTGTTCTGAAAGAAAGTGTTTGAAACCGTTTTCCGGTCTTTTGGATTTATATTTTCTTCCACTTTGTTTAGAGCAGATTCCATGATAAGTTTTACACCGCCACGATCGATTCCTTTCCCAATGCTTGGTGAGCTGAGCTACGTCTTAAAGCATGGGAGTTTTGTTGTAAAGAAATTCGATTCACATCTCTGCCCTCCTCGGTACTTTGACTTTTTTGTGGTTAACATGAACCCTTATTTCTATGCGACGTAATGCAATTACTTCCCAGAAATCCAGCTCAGTACATACAATGAAGCGCCAAAGAGACTGGTATAGGCATGCGTATACAGACTTTGTAAACAGACAGAATACGTCGCTACGGTCAGCAACGCCTATACAGGGTGTTACAAAAAGGTATGGCCAAACTTTCAGGAAACATTCCTCACACATAAATAAAGAAAAGATGTTATGTGGACATGTGTCCGGAAACGCTTAATTTCCATGTTAGAGCTCATTTTAGTTTCGTCAGTATGTACTGTACTTCCTCGATTCACAATCAACATGTATGGGCTGACGAGAATCCGTATCCAATTGTGCAAACACGTCATCAACACAGATTTTCTGTGAACGTTTGCGCAGGCATTGTTGGTGATGTATTGATTGGGCCCCATGTTCTTCCACCTACGCTCAATGAAGCACGTTATCACGATTTCATACGGGATACTCTACCTGTGCTGCTAGAGATGGAGCTCCTGCACATTTCAGTCGAAGTGTTCGTACGCTTCTCAACAACAGATTCGGTGACCGATGGATTGGTAGAGGCGGACCAATTCCATGGCCTCCACGCTCTCCTGACCTCAACCCTCTTGACTTTCATTTATGGGGGCATTTGAAAGCTCTTGTCTACGCAACCCCGGTACCAAATGTAGAGACTCTTCGTGCTCGTATTGTGGACGGCTGTGATACAATACGCCATTCTCCAGGGCTGCATCAGCGCATCAGGGATTCCATGCAACGGAGGGTGGATGCATGTATCCTCGCTAACGTAGGACATTTTGAACATTTCCTGTAACAAAGTGTTTGAAGTCACGCAGTTCGTTCTGTTGCTGTGTGCTTCCATTCCATGATTAATGTGATTTGAAGAGAAGTAATAAAATGAGCTCTAACATGGAAAGTAAGCGTTTCCGAACACATGTTCACGTAACATATTTTCTTTCTTTGTGTGTGAGGAATGTTTCCTGAAAGTTTGGCAGTACCTTTTTGTAACACCCTGTTTACGAAAACAAGAGTTTGGCATAGTTATAAGATCGTTTACTGATGCTACAGTGCAGGTTATTACGATTTAAATGAGTTTGAACGTGGTGTTATAGTCGGCGCACGAGCGATGTGACACAGCATGTCCGACGTAGCGATTAGGTGGGGATTTTCGCTTACGACCATTTCACGAGTGTTCCGTGAATATCAGGAAACCGGTAAAATATCAAATCTCCAACATCGCCGCGGCCGGAAAAAGATCCTGCAAGAACGGGACCAACGACGACTGAAGAGAACAGTTCGTGACAGAAGGTCAACCCTTCCGTAAATTGCTGCAGATTTCAATGATGGGCCATCAACATGTCAACGTGCGAACCATTCAACGAAACATCATCGAAATGGGCTTTCGGAGCCGAAGGTCCACTCGTGTACACTTGATGACTGCTCGACACAAAGTTTTACGCCTCCCCTGGGCCAGTCAACACCGACATTGGGCTGTTGATGACTGGAAACATGTTGCCTGGTCTGATGAGTCTCGTTTCAAACTGTATCGAGCGGATGGACGTGTACAGGTATGGAGACAACCTCATGAATCCATGGATCCTGTATGTCATCAGGGGACTGTTCAAGCTGGTGGAGGCTCTGTAATGGTGTGGGGCATGTGCAGTTGGAGTGATAAGGAAGCCCTGATACGTCTAGATACGACTCTGACAGGTGACACGTACGTAAGGATCCTGTCTGATCACCTGCATCCATTCAAGTCCATTGTGCATCCCACTGACTTGGGCAATTCCAGCAGGACAATGCGATACCCGACACGCCCAGAATTGCTACAGGGTGGCTCCAGGAACACTTCTCTGCGGTTAAACACTTCCGCTGGCCACCAAACTCCATAGACATGAACATTATTGAGCGTATCTGGGATGCCTTGCAACTTGCTGTTCAAGAGAGATCTCCACCCCCTCATACTCTTACAGATTTATAACAGCCCTGCAGGATTCATGGTGTCAGTTCCCTCCAGCACTACTTCGGACATTAGTTGAGTCCGTGCGACGTCGTTTTGCGGCACTTCTATATGCCTGCGAGCGACAGTACACGATATTAATCAGGTGTACCGGTTTCTTTCGCTCTTCAGTGTATAATAGCCCTAATAACCCCGCTGACAACGAGACGCTAAAAACTAGCATTTCCTCCTTTGACCTCTCGTCCTCTCTGAAACCTCGGCACCTTTTACTGTGTAGTCTGCAAGAAGCGCTTTATGGCGCAGATGAGACCTTGTACAGAGCAAGATGATAAAGCATGTAAGTTTATCATGCAAAGTGAAGGATCTGCTATACCACTGCAAAAGTAAGAATAACCGAAATGCAAATGATACTGGCAGAATGATGCCTAAACGGTTCGTGGGAACATATATTAGAAAAACTGACTGAAATGGCAAGAATTATTCCATAAATTAGAACAAATTTGCCGTTCTGAGCAACAGGTGTACCAATCAGAAGTCCCGATATACGTCGGATGCTGTTCGTCTACCAATACAAGGACAACCGCCTATCGGGCATGTTCAGTCGTGCTCAAAAGTATCCGAACGACCTGAATTGCATTTCGCCTGATTCGCATGCAACCCACATAAAGCAGCTGTCTAGCAGGTCCTCTAATCGCTCCTTGGTACAGTCGTTTGACTATTGAAAATGGTTCCAACAAGTCACCACTAGAAAACACTGCTCTGTATCGCAATAACTCAAGATGTAAAGTAATACTACGATACTACAAATATCAGGGAACACCTTATCACAGGTAAGACTGTCCTTAAGGCTTGTAAGCTCACATTTATTACAATAAATGACATACCTGAAATGTTACCACTCTCATTATTACGTCAGATAGGTAATGCACGTAGTAAGTTCGTCGTATTCATGATTTCCTCTTCAAAGTAACATACCGTACTTATTATTTAACACAAAATGACATTAAAAATTTAAGTTATTCACGAGCAGCTAGTTGAGAATATATATGAACTTCAAATGACACGACGAACCGTCTCGTTCTGCATATGGATTCAAACTCAGGTCATGCACACTAAGCAAAGATTTCGTGACTGACGGAAACTAACAGCCATTCCTGATTAGGCATACAGAGAGTGATATACCTCGATTTTAGACAGTATCAGTTAGCAAATACCAACTTTAAATTACATAACGCAAACATTTTTAACGGACGCGAATTCCTACCCAGCACCTATTGTCCCTGTTAACGAACTACGAGAGATGTTAAATATTGCTTCTTAACAAGTAACTTATTTGAAATGCCGTGAGGTAAAGCTTTGTGTTGGACAGGGATCCGAACCCAGAACCTAATAAAATAGATATCGAAGCACAATCAAGTGTGACATATCGGATTTTCTCGGCAGTAGCTAGATGCTTCAACTGAAATGACGAGACGAAACATTAATTTTTTCCTTCCCAGGACTCCAACCCGACACCTATCGCTGTTATACTCTAGAGAAAACGAACGTTAAATATGGGTTTGTTGCACCAGCAGCGACATGTGAGCATGTTTGAACTAGAAATAATATGACGAAGAGTTCAGTGCTGACCGGGAATAGAGCTGCACCCATATCGTTGTTGACTACACACAAAGTGATCTCGCAAATAGTTCTGTGTCTCACTGGGAGTCAAAAACGTCAAATATCGTTAGTGTTGACAACGAATGAAAATACATTAAAAATCAAAATTATTATCCACCAGCAGATAGGTGTTCTCATGCTAGAGCTTGATAATATATAATAAAATCTTTAGTGCCGGGCCAGGATTCGAACCCATTCACGCGCAATATGTGGAGATGTTGAGGAATCTGGAGTTGTGAACAAACAACAAACTGTAACCGAGCTGTAGTGTCACGAAGGGATCAAATTCCGCGTTAAGGGCGGTCTGAGTTGCATTCCCAGTTCAGAACCAATTTTATCGACATACAGAAGCTCAGATAAAAGATGGAATAAGTGTCCTCTGAGCCTACATAGCGATTGTTTCGTCAATAGAAATAAATAACTAGTACAGGAAAGGTTACTGGTGATAGAGTTTCTACATGTCGCCACTCCAGACCTTATTGTGGCTTAACGTAACGTCTACTTGGTAGAGAAGGAATATCATTTTTAATGTGAATTTCAGACCACAATGCCATCATACCTTCTTCACTTGGCGTAGCCAGAAGAGAGTGGAATCTGTCCCTCCCTATCTAAAATCATTGGCAGAAGTTGGAATCGAACCCAAACCATACATATATGAAACTATCATCAGCCCAACAGACCACCATATCCTCTGCTCTGAAGGTTCATTTTTCTATCATAACGCCGTTGTACCACACTGGTTGAGAATTCTGACACACAGGCTCCCTGTATCAATTTGCAGCACGTTCAGTAAATTCATTTACTTGGTTGACCGAATCACTATGAACTAGGTGCCTCGGCTACCCAGTGCATGCATTCATCTTTATTTTGTAATCACCAAAATAAAATCACGTAACTGCTACCAACACAGAACTGCCAACGGTGTATGATGCAGAAATGAAAATAGGAAGTGTTCCTTTCCACTTGAGCTACTCTATTGCGCTATCGATTTGTTCAAAACGTCGTGCAGTGCAAAAGAAAAGGTATAACTGTTTGTCTCTCATAAGTATTGACCTGGCGATATGCATTATCCCACGGCGCTGTGGAATGCAGAAGTTCTAGAGGACTTGTTCTTGACTTCTGGAGCTGTTACAGCTACGTGTCGATTGGTGGCGTTATGGTAAGTATCGCGCGCGGTAGATAAGATGTCGCGAGTTCGAGTACATTCACTGCTATATTTATTAAAACGCAATTCTGCTGTCTGCTAAAATTACCAATCTAATGGAACTTGTAACATAATTTCCTTCACTTCTCAACCCAAAATAGTCGTATGTGGAAAAAGGGCTAACTTCTGCGACATTTTGTACATTTCAGGTTTAATAGACAGCCAGACAGTAGATGCATTTCGAAACTTTTGCATTATGTATGGGTAGAGCGCATCGTGCCAAAATACGTCGGAAAAATATTTTCTACATAAGCTGTCGTCTGGTAGTGGCATTTTATTCTTCTTCATACCTTGCTTGACAGCTTTAACTCAGAACAACTTTTCTACATGCATGTAATCAATAAACTGCATGTGCATTTTCACACTGTTATAGATGACATCAGAGAATTCGCATATATCGTTGATGATTAATTTCTCTCTCGTGTTTACTATTGTTTTAACAACATTAAAGGAAACCTTACGAAAATTGTGAACTGTATTATAAAAAATGAAGTAAAACTACCCACCATAACCTTACGACGGAAGTCTGTTTTAATGAAACTGAGTATCTGTACGCAAGCGTGCCTCTATCGTCACGAATTGGTAAAATACTACTCACTTAGATTTTGATTGGGTCTGTGTTTAATTGGTATGCTGTGTCATACTCAAGAAGCATGCAAATGTGGCATTTCATAAATAAAGTTATGTATTCCTAGAAACCCAAAATTTGCTTGTCAGCAGCGGAAAGAGGCGTTACCTGTTGTGCAGCATTGCAAGTTTTTCACCATTGCACTATGAGCCGAAAGTATTTTCTTACGATTTCCTTATCGATGTTTGATCTGACTGCTTGTAGCTCTTTCACAGAGGGGATAAAAGCGCTACAGTCAGTGAGACTGGAACTGCGAACCGTACCAGACGTGTTTTCACAGGTCAAAACGTTACCACAGAGCTGGCGAAGAAGTATGTGTATTAGCTTCCTCTTGCGATACTAATACTGGCGAGAACGCGTAAACCGCTATTTGAAGGACGAGATTAGTTGTGATTTCCACGTGTAACGACTTTCCTGGGCTGAAAACCGTAAATTTACAATATTTTGTTACACCTCAAGCGATAATAACTCAGATTATTCAATGGAAATGACAGGTAAAATCAAGTGAACTTTGAGGCTTAATTCCGTGCACACCAGGAAGTAACTCGTCGATCACAGAGTTGCCAAACATACATTGCCTTGTTGCCAAATCTCAGTTACAATACCAGCAGCAAGAAAAGTGATCTTAGAGCGGGCTGGGAAGTGACCATAGCTGGTGTCTCCAAGTCGCGGCTGCTACGGCCTGGAATACGTAATGCGTCTGATTCGCATTTCTGTAACTAGGTTTAGGGACTGGAGCGTAGTTACTAATAAAACTCAGAACTGACTGCAAACTAAGCATCATAAATCAGTAACTCTCATAGTTGTATTTATATTTCTTTCGTAAGTGTACTCAAAACTAAGACATTCATTCACAGACGTTTTCGTGCCTCTACGATAGTCGAGCACAACAAACAAATAAAAATAAAAGAAAGAATGTGTGTGTGTGTGTGTATGTGTGTGTTTGACAGAGGGGGAGAGAGAGAGAGAGAGAGAGAGAGAGAGAGAAATCAAAAAGAATGAGGGAGAGAGAGAGAGAGAGTAAAAAATTGTAAAGAAATTGAATCATGGTATGTAAAGAAATCTTTCATTAAAATGACACGTTCCACATCATTACGAAATATCGTATTCATGATGTATGAAAAAAGAATTAATCTAATGTAGTCTAATCTAATCATATCATTTTGATGACTAGCCGTGAAGAGTAATGAATTACGGAAGTTTTTGCCAATATCAGTAACCAAATCTAAACTTGAAAATAAAAGACGACAGTTTTTGTAATAAATCGGGACTTCTGTCAAGACCCTTTCGTCCCTGTTAACTAACCACGAAAGATATCTGATATACCTCTATTCTGAAGTAACAAAGTGTGCATGCAGTTAAAGATGAAGTGCATGGCGTGAAGTTCTGTGACGGAGATACGAACCCAACACGTAATCGGATTGTTAACTAAGTAAAATCAAATGTTACGTATCGGTTTTTCTTACCAGCTGCTAGGTGCTTGACTCTAAAATAAGGATACAAACTTTTGTGCCCAAGTGACAATCGAACTGCTCACCTACCGTGCATCCACGAATATAACTTAAGTATCAGTTGCTTACTCACCAATAGTACGATGTGTGCGTGTTGGACCAGAAATAACGACAGCTATTGCGATTGTTGGCAACACATGAACAGACATTAAAAATGCACGTTAATTTTCACTAACAGGCCGATGTGCACGTGATAGGGCTTGAAATGAGATTATGAATAATTTTGTACTGGATCAGGATTCGGACCCATATACTTACCTACCTTTGGAGGAGACTTAGAGAAGACTGCAGTCTTGAGAAAAGGAACAAAATGATTGAACTATACTGTTCCGAGAGATTCAGATGCTCGAAAGAGGAGATACGAATTCGAATCACAGTCCAACAACAAATTTTTCAACGTCTCTAGTTCAATCAAGTACAAGTAAAGTAAGAGCCCTGTTCCTTTAAATGGCTATCGGTTCATCAAATAAAATAAAATTTTCTAATGTAAGTTTACTGGCGACTGTATTTCTGTTTACCATGACTTCCGCTACGTCATTTCCCAACGTAAACCGGCTCTACCCAGTTGGTAATGAAGGAACGTGAAGTTAAATCGGATTCTGGATTACAAAGTCTTTCTCTTCATGTTACCGGGGGTAAAGTAAATCTGTTTGTGCCTGTTAAAAGTAAATGCCTGAACCCACGCATTGCACCTGTGACAGTTAGTTCCGCCAGACCATTGTGGCCACATTTCCCAACCCCAGGAGTGTGCTGTAGCAGGTGATGTGCTTAGCTTACAAAATTAGTCACGGTGAAAAAACGCGAGACTATTAAATGGTTAAGTAGAGGCAAGCTTCTGAAGCGGAGATTATGCTATTCTCATGTCAGCAGGATGTAAAGACTCTTCTAGGCATCATAGGCTCGATGTGAAGCCATTTTGAAATTTTCACAAATTCAGCAAATTTCTTAGTTCGAGAAAATCCACTGGGAAGTGTGAAGTTACCGGATAATTCGATTATTACCGTCATTATTACTACCATTTTCTTCATACCTCAGCTGGAACACTGTACTTGAAGGTCATTTGATGCCTTTTGGTCATTATAGAAGTAGTTTCCCAAGTACAGGTTCTTTCCCTGTCTACGGAATCCTTTTCATGTTAATATCAAACATCAGTAATAACTCGTAGATTACATTAAAACTAAAGTAATTGATGAAGACGTTACCTGATAACAAAAACGAGCTGCCTTTCTTCATTTACTTGCGCCTAGAAATGGCTATAGAGTACTGCCAAACCAAAAAACAAGTGATCTTACTGCCTTACGATATACGTCGCTGTCAGTTCTTCCATATGATTTGGTCGACATGAACTGTTTCAAGTTGTGTATGACGGACAATATTTTAGAAAATCAATTGTTTTCCTTTGCAATAAACAGAAAGATTTTCATTCTAAGCTATCGAAGTACAAAATTTTCGCAATATTAGTTCAAATTTAATATTCGCTTCTATAATGTAGGATAGTATTTCACAGTTGCAAAACTCGCAGCCGACTCATTGACCTTGTACTTAGTCGCTGACCATAAATTCTAGCTCAGAGTGACACCAGATTAAGTAACGTAATGTAGCGAAGACTGTTTGCCAGTGCTCTTTCTCACCGGAAAATACGCAGTTCACTCATTTGCCTCCATAAGTACACTGTAACAGTAATTTCTGTGTAAAATTTGTCAGTTAGCTTTTGCTTTCCAACCAGTGAAATGCCGGTAAATTATTCACAAACCACGATTTAGTGCCGTTAAGACGATTTATTTAAACGTCACAAGACTGCACATAGGTGCAATCGATTTCGACGTGCAAAGTGTTTGTTATCTTACTTTTGTGACAGGTGGGAATAAGTCATTTGCAAAGACTTTTTATTGTACTGAAATAATCTATTGTCACAAAGTAACAAGGTAAGTGTTTTATTCGTATCTATTTTGTAGGAGACTGTAATTGTGATGGAAGATTATACACCTGAATGTCTGACACGACTGGTAGGAAAAAACGCTGCATATTAACCAAACCATGCGCCTCCTCTCCGTATCCTCCCATGACACGAGCACGGGATTCTCCTCGCATACGGCTACAGAGCTGTTCCTAGCACAGCTGAGAATTGGCAACATCGTCACAAACATTACGCAACACTGACAGGGCAACCACTTCCGCGTATGGTACTGAATTGACTCTCTAAATTCACTTGATATTCCATTTCCATTTGAATGACTCGTGCTATATAATCCTCATGTAAACTAAGACACTGAGACAGAAATTTCAGTTTTTTCCCTAAAGAAATGCTGTTCTTCACGTAAGTGACAACTTTTATTATCTTTCACGATGCGTTATGAGAATGAGCGACCAATACCATGATGAGAGCGGCATACAGGCAGCAGTGTGTCCGTAGCCCGGTGGTACCGCCCGTGTCTCGGGTCATAACGGCTCAGTCACTCATCAGTTCTAACCGTGATAGGGGCCAGCCTGTGCAAGCATTTTTTTCTGATATATTTTATGGAGCTGCGAATTTCCAGAAAAAATTCTGTATCGAAATCGGAAGAAAACCTTTATACATCAAAATGGCTCTGAGCACTATGGGACTCAACTACTGTGGTCATTAGTCCCCTAGAACTTAGAACTACTTAAACCTAACCTAACCTAAGGACATCACAAACATCCATGCCCGAGGCAGGATTCGAACCTGCGACCGTAGCAGTCGCACGGTTCCGGACTGCGCGCCTAGAACCGCGAGACCACCGCGGCCGGCTCCTTTATACATCAGATCCTCTTGGTAGTTCGACTCAGTAAGCTGTGTCAATGGTCATAGATCTTGGCTTTGTGACTGCCAAGCTGCTTCGCAATACCAGCGTCTCTGAAGAAATTCGAATCGACCATCAGCGATAAGAATTTCAATATCGTTCTTCACTTAAGACTCACATGCCAGGGTGATAAGTATGAAGGAAATGAACCTCTTAATTACTATAGGGCCTCTATGCTAAATTTCCGCAGTAGCAATTAGGAACTCCTTGCAGAAATTTGCTAACATCGGCTCTAGCAACTTACTTTTTCTCTGGGTAGCTTCAAATATGGGCAATTTTGTCGCCTTAAATCCAATTGAATATTTTAAATATCACTTGTGAACAGCGTTCACTTCTCCATTAATTAAGGTATAGACCTCAAAACAAACAATTTTCCTGAGTAGCTATAGAGCAGGTTCTGATAGGTATTGACACAATCTTTCGCATCCATTTACCATAGAGAATCAAAGAAAGAGACCAAACACATTACATTGCATTTACTCTCTGTGCCTTGACTAACACACATGAATCCATGACAATAATAAATTATTTGAGGAACCTCCCGTGAAAGGAAAAAAGAACAGAATGTGACGCTTTAATTGTAGTGCACAGGATCAGAAACAATGAAATTAATTATGTGCCACATTGATGTATTGCATTCTAATATAATAAAATAATCATCAAATAAAAACGGTTTTGTGCCTCCTTTGCTATCAAGAGTGACACACAAATCGTTGACAGATTTTATGGGTCACCACTCAACAACATTAAAGCATTTTACATGGTCGAGAGTGCGGAGTGGAGCAGACGTTGTCGGCAAAAGGCGAGACAATGCAGTGCCTCAGCCCCCGCCGGAAGGCAGTAAACGGGTCCCAGAGAACCCAGACGCATGCGGTGTTCAGGGGCAGATGGTCGGCAAAGAAATCTTTCGCTAAAACATTGTTGGACCGAACTATTATTACCAGTGTGACAGAAAGCGAAATCTATTGTAGATTCTCTTGAATTACACTCATAGCTTCAGCACCAAGAGGAAAGGGGCGATAAAAACTTTGTCGACGTGTGATTTTAGTTACCAGACGTCTATTAGCTAGTCTCAAGTTTTACCTCAAGACTACGGTCGTAGTCAAGAATAAAGTACTAAGACTGAAGTCAAGACTTCCTCTGGGATGTGCCGCAGTCTACAATGTTGCCAGATCGAGCATATTGCCGGACAAAGGATTCTGACAGGAGCACAACTGTATTGCCCACCTTACGTGAACGACTCGGCGGTCAATTTATTGCTCTAAGACTGTATCTACAACACATATTGCACGCTGAAGACCCAGAAGAATTAAAAAACAAAAGTAGTTTATGAGAGCAACGTTAACTATAGCGTTCGAAGTATTCATAGTGTGTGTAAATGCCTTCCAATTCCCACTCAAGGAAGACAAGGATACACAGTCTAGCTTCAATATTATAAATTCGCCTCAGTTTGCGGATGAACTCAGAATTAGGTTGATAATTATTCTGAATATTTAGCAGTACTGTACCCATTGGTGTTAAACCAATTTTCAACCAATGATTCCCACAGTTACAGGAACACTACTTGTGATACCTCATAGACAAAATACTTACGCAGTGCTATCAGACGAAAAGATCAACCTGACACAAACTGTGGAAAGTTTGTTTTACAACCTTCATACCTGGATAATGAGCTTTTTCCTATTTGAGATGTCTGTGAACGTTGCTGCTTGAGATGATTTAGAACGAAACCTAATTCCTTCAGCTACGACAATGGTTAAAGAAATCGTCTTAACGGCTGTAGCGGAGTAGCCATGTATGTGAAAAAAGGTATCCCATTTGAGTCAATTGATGTTTCAAAGTACTGCACTGAAAAGGTGTTTCAATGTTGTGCAGGTGTGGTTAAATTTAGTGGAGCTAAACTTCTTACTGTTGTTATTTATAGATCCCCAGACTCCGATTTCACAACATTTTTGCTAAAGCCAGAGGAGGTTCTTGGTTCACTTTATAGGAAATACAAAAAGTTAGTTATGTGTGGTGACTTCAATATTGATTGTATAAGTGATTGTGCAAGGAAAAGGATGCTGGTAGACCTCCTTAATTCATATAATCTTATGCAAACCGTATTCTTTCCAACGAGAGTGCAAGGGAACAGTAGAACAACCATAGACAATATTTTTGTTCATTCCTCATTACTAGAAGGGCATTCTGTTAGCAAAAAGGTGAATGGCCTTTCAGATCATGATGCACAAATTTTAACTCTATAAGATTTTTGTGCTGCAACACATGTTAAATATAGTTATCAACTTTTTAGGAGAGCTGATCCAGTTGCTGTAGAGACCTTTGTAAACCTTATCAAGGAACAAGAGTGGCAAGATGTTTATAGTGATGATACAGTAGACGATAAATATAATGCTTTCCTCAAGACTTTTCTCGTGCTCTTTGAAAGCTGCTTTCCATTAGAACGTTCAAAACAGGGTACTAGCACAAACAGGCAGCCTGGGTGGCTGACTAAAGGGATAAGAATATCTTGTAGAACAAAGTGGCAATTATATCAAAACGTTAGAAACAGTCACAATCTAAATGCAGCAGCCCATTACAAACAGTATTGTAAGGTGCTTAAAAAAGTTATTAGGAAGGCAAAAAGTATGTGGTATGCAGATAGAATAGCTAAGTCTCAGGATAAAATTAAAACCATATGGTCAGTTGTAAAGGAAGTGGCTGGTCTGCAGAGACAGGTCGAGGATGTAGAATCAGTGCGTAGTGGGAATGTCCGTGTTACTGATAAGTCGCATATATGTACAGTATTTAATAATCACTTTCTGGATATAGCAGGTGAACTAAATAGAAACCTAGTCCCAACAGGGAATCATATAACGCTCGTAGAAAAAAGTGTTCCGAGACTGTTACCTGAAATGCTCCTCCATGATACTGACAAGAGGGAGATTGAGTTAATAATTAAATCACTTACGAACAAGAACTCGCATGGATATGACGGGGTATCTAGCAGAATACTGAAGTATTGTTCTATGTATGTTAGCCCAGTACTTAGCCATATCTGTAACTTTTCCTTTAGGAGTGGTCGGTTTCCTGACCGATTAAAGTACTCGGTAGTAAAGCCACTTTATAAAAAGGGAGACAGGGATAATGTTGACAATTATAGACCTATTTCTATGCCATCGATGTTTGCTAAAGTTATCTAGAGGGTTGTATATACAACGTTACTGGAGCATTTAAATTCACATAATTTGCTGTCAAATGTACAGTTTGGTTTTAGAAATGGCTTAGCAACTCAAAATGATATATTCTCTTTTCTCTGTGAGGTTTTGGACGGATTAAATAAAAGGTTGCGAGCATTAGGTGTTTTCTTTGATGTAACGAAGGCTTTTGACTGTGTTGACCACAAAATATTACTGCAGAAGTTGGACCACTATGGAGTAAGGGGAGTAGCTTACAATTTCTTCGCCTCTTACTTTAAGAACAGAAAGCAGAAGGTAATTCTCCGCAACACTGAAAGTGGTAGTGGTGTTCAGTCCCAATGGGGCACTGTTATGTGTGGCGTTCCCCAAGAGTGAGTTCTGGGGCCACTGCTGTTTCTTATTTATATAAATGATATGCCTTCTAGTATTACAAGTGATTCAAAAATATTTCTGTTTGCTGATGACACCAGCTTGGTAGTGAAGGATCTTGTGTGTAATATCGAAACATTATCAAATGATGTAGTTCACGAAATGCGTTCGTGGCTTGTGGAAAATAATTTGATGCTAAATCACAGTAAGACTCAGTTTTTACAGTTTCTAACTCACAATTCAACAAGAACTGATATTTTGATCAGACAGAATGGGCATATTATAAGCGAGACAGAACAGTTCAAGTTCCTAGGCGTTCGGATAGATAATAAGCTGTTGTGGAAAGCCCATGGTCAGGATCTTGTTCAGAAACTAAATGCTGCTTTATTTACCATTAGAACTTTTTTGGGGTAATTCTTCTGATTCAAAAAGGGTACTTTTGGCTCAAAAACGGGCTGTTCGAGCTATGTGTGGTGTAAGTTCGAAAACCTCTTCTCGACCCCTATTCAATAGTCTGGGAATTTTGACATTGCCCTCGCAGTATATATTTTCTTTAATGTCGTTTGTTGTTAGCAATATTAGCTTATTCCCAAGAGTTAGCAGCTTTCACTCAGTTAATACTAGGCAGAAATCAAATCTGCATGTGGAATGCAGTTCCTTGACTCTTGTGCAGAAAGGAGTGCAGTATTCTGCTGCATCCATTTTCAATAAGCTACCACAAGAACTCAAAAATCTTAGAAGTATCCCAAACACTTTTAAGTCCAAACTGAAAAGTTTCCTCATGGCTCACTCCTTCTATTCTGTCGAGGAGCTCCTGGAAGAGCTAAAAAATTAAGCAAATTCCAGTGTTACATTGTTGTTTTTCTTCATTTAAATTTACGACTTGACGCCTGAATATGTTTCTTATATTTCATTTTATCTGTTTCTACAATCGTGTTATAATTTCATGTATTGACTCGTTCCATGACAATAAATAAATAAATAAATAAAACGGCACTAAATCGTGGTTTGTGAATCGTTTACCGGCCGTACTCTGCAGCATTTCGCTGGCTGAAAGGCAGAAAGCTTACTGACAAATTTCACAGAAGGGAAAGAGGGACGCAAAGTCTCCCACTGAAAGGTCATGTTGTTTTATTTAAATGATTACAAAATCAGGTAAAACGAACAGTCAGGTTGTCAGTATAAGCACATTACTGTTGTCAGCATTATTTTGCACTGCCCAGGGCCTGTAATGACAAAGGGCCCGTTTAGGTCAGGCAGATTGTATACAGAAGTGGAAGACAGAGCACCACTAAATTCTGATCCATATGCATTGCATACACACAGAAATTACTGTTACAGTGTACTTATGGACCCCAATGAGTGAATTGCATATTTCCCGGTGAGAAAGATCACTGGCAAACAGTCTTCGCTACATTACGTTACTTAACCTGGTGTCACTCTGAGCTAGAATTTACGGTCAGCGACTAAGTGTAAGGTCACTAAGTCGGAAGCGAGTTTTGCAACTGTGAAATACTTTCCTACATTATAGAAGCGAATATTAAATTTGAACTAATATTGCGAAAATTTTGTACTTCGATAGCTTAGAATGAACATCTTTCTGTTTATTGCAAAGGAAAACAATTGATTTTCTAAAACATTGCCTGTCATACACAACTTGAAACAGGTCATGTCGACCAAATCATATGGAAGAACTGACAGCGACGTATATCGGAAGGCAATAAGATCTCTTTGCCTTTTGGTAACACACACACACACACACACATTCTTTTTTTTTATTTGTTTGTTGTGCTCGACTATCGTAGAGGCACGAAAACGTCTGTGAATGAATGTCTTAGTTTTGAGTACACTTACGAAAGAAATATAAGTACAACTATGAGAGTTACTGATTTATGATGCTTAGTTTGCAGTCAGTTCTGAGTTTTATTAGTAACTACGCTCCAGTCCCTAAACCTAGTTACAGAAATGCGAATCAGACGCATTACGTATTCCAGGCCGTAGCAGCCGCGACTTGGAGACACCAGCTATGGTCACTTCCCAGCCCGCTCTAAGATCACTTTTCTTGCTGCTGGTATTGTAACTGAGATTTGGCAACAAGGCAATGTATGTTTGGCAACTCTGTGATCGACGAGTTACTTCCTGGTGTGCACGGAATTAAGCCTCAAAGTTCACTTGATTTTACCTGTCATTTCCATTGAATAATCTGAGTTATTATCGCTTGAGGTGTAACAAAATATTGTAAATTTACGGTTTTCAGCCCAGGAAAGTCGTTACACGTGGAAATCACAACTAATCTCGTCCTTCAAATAGCGGTTTACGCGTTCTCGCCAGTATTAGTATCGCAAGAGGAAGCTAATACACATACTTCTTCGCCAGCTCTGTGGTAACGTTTTGACCTGTGAAAACACGTCTGGTACGGTTCGCAGTTCCAGTCTCACTGACTGTAGCGCTTTTATCCCCTCTGTGAAAGAGCTACAAGCAGTCAGATCAAACATCGATAAGGAAATCGTAAGAAAATACTTTCGGCTCATAGTGCAATGGTGAAAAACTTGCAATGCTGCACAACAGGTAACGCCTCTTTCCACTGCTGACAAGCAAATTTTGGGTTTCTAGGAATACATAACTTTATTTATGAAATGCCACATTTGCATGCTTCTTGAGTATGACACAGCATACCAATTAAACACAGACCCAATCAAAATCTAAGTGAGTAGTATTTTACCAATTCGTGACGATAGAGACACGCTTGCGTACAGATACTCAGTTTCATTAAAACAGACTTCCGTCGTAAGGTTATGGGTAGTTTTACTTCATTTTTTATAATACAGTTCACAATTTTCGTAAGGTTTCCTTTAATGTTGTTAAAACAATAGTAAACACGAGAGAGAAATTAATCATCAACGATATATGCGAATTCTCTGATGTCATCTATAACAGTGTGAAAATGCACATGCAGTTTATTGATTACATGCATGTAGAAAAGTTGTTCTGAGTTAAAGCTGTCAAACAAGGTTTGAAGAAGAATAAATGCCACTACCAGACGACAGCTAATGTAGAAAATACTTTTCCGACGTATTTTGGCACGATGCGCCCTACCCATACATAATACAAAAGTTTCGAGATGCATCTACCGTCTGGCAGTCTATTAAACCTGAAACGAACAAAATGTCGCAGAAGTTAGCCCTTTTTCCACATACGACTATTTTGGGGTGAGAAGTGAAGGAAATTATGTTACAAGTTCCATTAGATTGATAATTTTAGCAGACAGCAGAATTGCGTTTTAATAAATATAGCAGTGAATGTACTCGAACTCGCGACATCTTATCTAGCGTGCGCGATACTTATCATAACGCCACTAACCGACACGTAGCTGTAACAGCTCCAGAAGTCAAGAACAAGTCCTCCAGAACTTCTGCATTCCATAGCGCGGTGGGATAATGCATATCGCCAGGTCAATACTTATGAGAGACAAACAGTTATACCTTTTCTTTTGCACTTCACGACGTTTTGAACAAATCGATAGCGCAATAGAGTAGCTCAAGTGGAAAGGAACACTTCCTATTTTAATTTCTGCATCCTACACCGTTGGCAGTTCTGTGTTGGTAGCAGTTACGTGATTTTATTTTGGTGATTACAAAATAAAGATGAATGCATGCACTGGGTAGCCGAGGCACCTAGTTCATGGTGATTCGGTCAACCAAGTAAATGAATTTACTGAACATGCTGCAAATTGATACAAGGAGCCTGTGTGTCAGAATTCTCAGCCAGTGTGGTACAACGGCGTTATGATAGAAAAATGAGCCCCCTGAGGAGAGGATTTGGTGGTCTGTTGGGCTGATGGTAGGTTCGTATATCTATGGTCTGGGTTCGATTCCAACTTCGGTCATTGATTTCAGATAGGGAGGGACAGATTCCATTCTCTTCTGGCTACACCAAGTGAAGAAAATATAATGGCATTGTGGTCTGAAATTCACATTAAAAATGATATTCCTTCTCTACCAAGGATACGTTAGGTTGAGCCACAATAAGGTCTGGAGTGGCGACATGTAGAAACTCTATCACCAGTAACCTTTCTTGTACTAGTTATTTATTTCTAGTGACGAAACAATCGCTATGTAGGCTCAGAGGACACTTATTCCATCTTTTATCTGAGCTTCTGTATGTCGATAAAATTGGTTCTGAACTGGGAATGCAACTCAGACCGCCCTTAACGCGGAATTTGATCCCTTCGTGACACTACAGCTCGGCTACAGTTTGTTGTTTGTTCACAACTCCAGATTCCTCAACATCTCCACATATTGCGCGTGAATGGGTTCGAATCCTGGCCCGGCACTAAAGATTTCATTATGTATTATCAAGCTCTAGCATGAGAACACCTATCTGCTGATGGATAATAATTTTGATTTTTAATGTATTTTCATTCGTTGTCAACACTAACGATATTTGACGTTTTTGACTCCCAGTGAGACACAGAACTATTTGCGAGATCACTGTAAGTTCAAGATGTTATTCCGAGCTGCTGGCGGAGAAAAATTCGGTAGCTGACGTCTCTTTATGTGTAGTCAACAACGATATGCGTGGAGCTCTATTCCCGGTCAGCACTGAACTCTTCGTCATATTATTTCTAGTTCAAATATACTCACATGTCGCTGCTGGTGCAACAAACCCATATTTAACGTTCGTTTTCTCTAGAGTATAACAGCGATAGGTGTCGGGTTGGAGTCCTGGGAAGGAAAAAATTAATGTTTCGTCTCGTCATTTCAGTTAAAACATCTAGCTACTGCCGAGAAAATCCGATATGTCACACTTGATTGTGCTTCGATATCTATCTTATTAGGTTCTGGGTTCGGATCCCTGTCCAACACAAAGCTTTACCTCACGGCATTTCAAATAAGTTACTTGTTAAGAAGCAATATTTAACATCTCTCGTAGTTCGTTAACAGGGACAATAGGTGCTGGGTAGGAATTCGCGTCCGTTAAAAATGTTTGCGTTATGTAATTTAAAGTTGGTATTTGCTAACTGATACTGTCTAAAAATCGAGGTATATCACTCTCTGTATGCCTGATCAGGAATGGCTGTTAGTTTCCGTCAGTCACGAAATCTTTGCTTAGTGTGCATGTCCTGAGTTTGAATCCATATGCAGAACGAGACGGTTCGTCGTGTCATTTGAAGTTCATACATATTCTCAATTATCTGCTCGTGAATAACTTAAATTTTTAATGTCATTTTGTGTTAAATAATAAGTACGGTATGTTACTTTGAAGAGGAAATCATGAATACGACGAACTTACTACGTGCATTACCTATCTGACGTAATAATGAGAGTGGTAACATTTCAGGTATGTCATTTATTGTAATAAATGTGAGCTTACAAGCCTTAAGGACAGTCTTACCTGTGATAAGGTGTTCCCTGATATTTTTAGTATCGTAGTATTACATTACATCTTGAGTTATTGCGATACAGAGCAGTGTTTTCTAGTGGTGACTTGTTGGAACCATTTTCAATAGTCAAACGACTGTACCAAGGAGCAATTAGAGGACCTGCTAGACAGCTGCGTTATGTGGGTTGCATGCGAATCAGGCGAAATGCAATTCAGGTCGTTCGGATACTTTTGAGCATGAATGTACCTGCGCGGTTCATTTCACACTCTAATTTTGCTTCCTCATCTGAAATGCAACAGGATTTATGTCTGGTGTCTGCTCAGACATTGATACTAAGAAACTTAAGGTGATCTGATTGCTAGGTTTCAACTGTTGACTTAGCGGACCACCAGTGGAAGTATGGGTTACCTGAGTGTTCAACAAACCAGGAGCATATGCGTGGAGCTTTAATAACACGACTGTTAATCTTGGAAGACGGAATTGTCTGCAACGTATTCATCACCATTCCCTTCGCTGAACTGTACCATCAATATACGGGGGGCTAAACGTCCCATTAGGCCGTCGGTGTACATGATGTCTTGCATCACTTGAAAGCAGGCAACATCGCCACTTGTTGGACCACGCTAAGCGCCTGCAGTCGTCTCTTGCCCAGTTTTTATGTTGCTTGGTACTTTGAAGAGGTGGAGTTTTATGTGGCTCTGTGAGCAATGACCTTATGCGCGGTACCAGCCTCCTGTTATGCATTACCTGTAGTTCCTTTTGGCTGTCACTGGTACATCGGTTCTAGCAGACCCGTTGGTCTATCTCTGTTGATATACCAGCAAACCAGGTAACTTCTATGGTGGTGTGGCCATGAAAATGTTCAATTACGATAGCACCGTTCTTTGATTCTGTGACGTCTCCACGTCGACCATCCTACTACACTGATTCTATGCAACCGACTTCAATATTCACACCACATCATTGCCATGTCTAACGTCACCGGTGTAGGGTCTCATGACTGCTTGGTACTAGTTCTAAACCATCTACAGCCTTCCAATGCCGCGGTTTGATCCTTTGAGGGCTGAGTAATAATTTGTCCATTGAGCTTATATTTAAATAGTTTTGAATTTGTACAGTTCTACTTTCGGATTTTTCCAACAGTCTCATTATGAACAACTAAATCCACCGTTTTTTCCACAGATTGGTGTTGATCGTCTTTGTTTTCTTCGCAAATTATATCACATCCAAGATTTTGGAAATATTGTCCTATATGTAGCACCTTTTGCTCTGAAAAGACTGACACCCATAACAAACACGTAGATTCAGTGATTCAAAGTGAATTTGTTACTACTGTTATGCTAAGCAATATAGCGCGAAGCTGGAAGAAAGGGCTAACCAATACACGGTTCTGTATTTATCTGAGGCTAACGTATTTAAGGAAAACATTTTTAGAGATTCTGGTCTTACAAATTATCTTGTCTGAATAACGCGAAAGAAAATATAGTAAATCACCAACTATTAGAACGAAACCGGCAAGTAAAGCAAAAGCACATGACTTGAATGCAGCTTCCTTAACATTACGTCGCACATGAATTAATGCGGAAGGCCCTGTTCAGCTATAGAACCCACAATATGTTTTTGCAAACTATTACTATGTAACTACCCCGTTTGATATTATTAATACCACTGTTACCATAGTTATCACTGTTTTCTGCGTTAGCTGCCACAAAGAAGAAAAGAAAATTCGTGTTTGACAACGTATGGGTGACGACGCAATTACGACCGAAAAGAAGCTCGAATGGGTCAGTCATATGGAAAGTGTACTGTCTGCCATCGGGTTCCCCTAAATGGCAGGCAGCACCGCATAACAGCCACGCTATGGGGGAAACAAACCAACAGCCAAACAGGCGAAGACATCAGGTAAACACGCCGGAGATTCCAGTCGATTAATAGGAACCTTTCCTTGCAGGGGTCGCCGCGACATATCCGGTCACGGATTCCTACGCCGGGTTTCTATTGGCTCCAGATCACTATATAGGCCCGGCCAGTCGAAGGCAGACCAGTCATCAGAGGGTTGGATCCCCTCAGTCGACGACGTCAGGTTGCAACGCCTGGGCTACTCTCAGGTTGTAATCTCCGTCTTCGGCGGTTGTGTCTGTCTGTCTGTCTGTCTGTCTGTCTGCCGCTTCCTGCTGTTGCTGTTCGTCCGTCTGTCCGCCTGCCTGCTCGCTGTCCACCGCCGCCGCTGCTGCCTGCTGTTCGTCCGTCCGTCCGTCCGTCCGTCCGTCTGCCTGTTCGCCGCCGTCTGCTGTCCGTCCGTCCGTCTGTTCGTCGCCGCCGCCGCCAGCCGGTGCCCGCCACCGCCGTCATCCGGTGCCGCCTGGTCGCCGCCGTCCTGACTCTGGTCTACGGCCGTCTTCGTCTTCATCTGTCTTCGTCTTTGTCTGTCCCCAGTTTCTGTCCTTTCCTCTCCGTTCTGTTCGTTATTGTTTCTGTCTACCGTCATGTCCGCCCCCACCACCGCTGCCACCGCTACCACCACCGCCATAGTTTATACTTCCCCTTCCGCCGCCTCCACCACTATAACTTGGTGTGCCCAGTCCCACCCCCCTCCTTCCATCCCACCTCTCCTCACTCTCCCTTCACCCTCTTTCTTTGTCGCCCCCTCTCCCGCTTCTTCCTCTCGCCCCTCTCGTTCTGATCCTTTCCCCCCCACTCCCCCAGCCTGTCACTGCAGCTCCGGCTCGGGTGGTGGCCCGTCGGGCCACTGTCCACGCCCAGCTCTCACCGTCACCTTCGCCATCACCGCCGCCACTGCCGCCGCCGTCGCCTTCGCCTTCACCATCATCATCTCCGGCGCCGACTCCGGCCCCGGGACCTGCCCCTCCCCGCCACATTCCCGTTGTTCCCGTCCCCCGCACCTCCTCCACCGCCGTCAAGCGTCCCAGTGGCACCCCTGCTTCCTCTGCTTCCAAAAAGGCTCCGCCTCGTCCTCCTTCCCCCACCCATGATGCCATGGATGTCTCCCCGCCTGTCCCTGTCCCCTCCTCCTCCTCCTCCTCTACCCCCTCCTCCTACCGCTACCTCCTCTCCCGTCCTGATCCCTCTCTCCTTGAAGCCCGGAACCTCACCCTCTTCCTTCGCCAGCATTGTCCTGGTGCCCCCATCTCCCTCCTCACTCCTCGCCGTGATTCGGTCCTCATCTCCTCCCCCAGCCCAACCCTCCACACATACCTCCTTTCCCGCATCCCTGTCACCCGCTTTGGCCCTCATGCCTCTCTCACCCCTGCTCCTTCCCCCACCTCCCTCCCGCTAACCCCAACCTCCGCATCGCCCGCCAACTCTCACCGCCGTGATCACTCGGCTTAGTCCAGTGTTCACGGAGGAGGAGGTGTTGGCGGAGCTCAAGGCGCATCCCCATTTGGAGGTGCGTGCGGTTCGCCGCATACATAACGCTGCCGGCCCAACCCGCCTTATGCGGGTTTTTTTCTGAGCACGCCCCCTCCATTGACCGTCTCCTGAAAGAGGGTGCCCTCCTTTTTAACCAGCGGTACAAGGTCGACCCCTCCCATTTCCCTCCTCAATCCCTGCGCTGCCAGAGGTGTCTGCGCTATAACGCGCACCCCACAGCTGAGTGCCGCGAGGCCCCCACCTGCCCGCATTGTCGGCAAGCGCACTTCCTCCGGCAGTGCCCTAACCTCCAATCCCCTCCTTCCTGCAATACCTGCAATCTCCCCCATCCCACCTACTCCCAAAAGTGTAAAGCCCGACCCCCCCCCCCCCAACCACTCCTGAACTCACCGTCCCTGTCCGTCCCCTGGACGCCCCCACCCCTCCTGGCAATTCCCTTCGTCCCCCCCCCCCACCGCTGAGGACATTATCAGGTTCCTAACCATCGTCCTCCAGAATGTTCATCCCTTTCAGCGCCCCCACACCCTCCAGCAGATCTCCCTTGCCGCCCGTTCCGTATTCCAACTCAAGATGTACGCCACCTACTCCAACAACCAGGCCCATTTCACCTTCTCCCGCCTTGACACCCTCGTCTAAATCCCGATCATGGCGCGACAGCAACGTATCCTTTTCAACAACATCTGCTCCCTACCCGCCAACAGGAACATCTTCCTGCACACCCTTGCCACCCACCGCGTGGATGCCTTCCTCCTTAATGAAACCCTCCTCCAACCCCACCACACCATTCACACTTCGCCCTACCTCCTCCACCGCTCCGATAATCCCCTCCCAATTGCGCGTGGCGGAGTTGCCATTGGTCACCACCGCCAGATCCCCGTTCGGCTCCAGCCTCTCCTTCCCGACCCCACCGAACACCTGATCCTTAGTCTCTTCTTCCCCGGCCTTACCGTTACCTGCGCCACCATCTATGTCCGCCCCAACGCTCCTATTCCCTTCGACTTCCTCTCCCACGTCGATCGTACCTTTTCCTCCTACGTGATCGCCGCCGACCTCAACATCCATAGTCGTTCCGCCGCCCAGTTACGGCCGTGGCATCGGTTCCTCTCCTCCCTTCAAGGCGACCTCATTCCCATCCCCCAGCACACCCGTGCCTAATCCAACTCCACTCCTGATGTTATCCTCTCCTCCCCCAACCTCCTTGGCCACATAACGGTGGATGTCCTGGAGCCTATTGGCAGCGACCATCTCCCTGTCCTCCTCACCGTTTCAGACGGTCGTCGCCCCCGCCCCGACCCTCGTAATGACCCTCCCCCTAAGTATGTCCATGACTACTCCCGTGCCGACTGGAATGCCTACCGGGATACCCTTTCCACCCAGGTCGATAGCCACCCCTTCACCTACCACCACCCTGACGATGTTACCCATGCCGCTTGCTTTCTCCAGCAGACCTTGTCTGATGCCGTGGAGGCCCACGTCCCTACTGTCGCCATCCACCCCCACCGTTCTACCTTACCCCCACAGGCCGTCCTCCTCCTCCGTGAATCCCGTCGTCTCTACCGTGCCTTCCTCCGCACGCGTGACCCAGACACACTACGACGCCACCGGCAACTCCAGCGACACATTCGTAATTTGCTCGCGGCTAAGAAACGCCGGGACTGGCGACAGACATGCACCCGTTTAAATGCTACCCTACCAATAAACTCGTCCAAGTTCTGGTCGGCCTTCCGTCGCCTTACTGGAACTAAGCCCTCCCCTTATTATCCTCTTCTCCATGATGATCACCCTTTCCCTGACTCCCTTAGTAAGGCCAACCACTTTGCCTCCTACCTCTCCGATGTATTTTCCATTCCTGATGATCCGCAGTTAGACTACTCCCTCTTCCTGGATATCCGCGATCGAACTGACACATCTGTCCCTCCCCTCGCTCCTGGTTTCCAGTACTTGGACAACATTGCACACACGGAACTCAATGCCCCTATCACTACACAGGATCTCATTGCTACACTCCGCACGAAACGCAACACCGCTCCTGACCACGATCGTGTCACCTGCCGTCACCTTCGTGAAGCTCCTGTCTCTTTCATCTCCACCCTGGCCAGGCTCTACAATGTAGTCCTATCCACCGGTTACTACCCCGACCTGTGGAAAACCTCCCGTATCCTCATGTTCCTTAAACCTGGCAAACCGCCGTCAGCCGTCTCCTCCTACCGCCCCATCTGCCTTACCTCGGTCTTCAGCAAGGTCCTGGAATCTGTCCTCACCCGCCGCATGCACCAGCATCTCCGCCAGCACCGCCTCCTTCCCGTTACCCAGTGTGGCTTTCGGCCATCCTTCTCTTCCGACGACCTTCTCCTTCACCTCACTCATCTCCTTACCGAACAGCTTAATTCCCGTCGCTCCGCAATCTTCCTCTCCCTGGACCTCGAACGTGCCTATTACCGCGTATGGCATTCCGGTCTCCTCTTCAAGCTCCAAACCTTCGCCCTTCCCATTAACTACGTCCGTCTGATCGGCTCCTTTCTCTCCCGCCGTCCTTCCTATGTCACCGTCCATAACACAGATTCCTACACCTTTTTCCCCTCTGCCGGTGTGCCCCAAGGCTCCGTCCTCTCCCCCCTTCTGTACCTCTTGTACACGGCGGATATGCCGCCGCCGTCAGCCCCCGTCCACCTTCTCCAGTTTGCCGATGACACCGCCTTCCTTGCCCTTGCCCCCACCCTACAGCGCTCCCAACACCTTCTCCAATCCTATCTTGACCGGTTCACCGCTTGGTGCAACCAGTGGTTGCTCAAGGTCAATCCCTCTAAAACCCAGGCGATCATTGTAGGCAAAACCACCCCTTCCTTCCGCCTCCTTGATTTCTACATCACCATCTATGGCCGTCCTATCGCCCTCACTCCCACCCTTAAGTACCTTGGCGTCACCCTCGACCGTCGCCTCTCCTGGACTCCCCACCTCCGGACAATCCAAGCCAAGGCACGCTCCCGACTCCGTCTCCTCAAGCTCCTCTCTGGCCGTACGTGGGGTCTGGACCCCTCCACCATCCTCCACACCTATAAATACCTCATCCGCCCTATCCTTTGTTATGCCCATCCGGCTTGGATCTCCGCCCCCCTTCCCTTTTATAAATCCCTCCAAATCCTTGAACGCCATGCTCTCCGCCTCGCCTATCGCATCCGTCTCCCCTCCCCCACGCGGATCCTGTATGATCTCATCCCCTTCCCCCACCTCCTCCTTTTCCTTGAAAGGATACGGATCCTGTACACCTCCCGTAAACTCGACCCTCCTCACCCGCTCGTCTCCCCGATCCTCTCCCACCCCCGCCCGCTGCCGCGCCTGTATGCCCACGTCCCACCTGGTCTCCATCTCTCCACCCTCCTTACCCTCTCCCAAGGTGGCTTCCGCCAGCTCCCCCTCCCTGATGATGTCCTCCTCCCCTCCATCTACCCCTCCTATCAACTTTGACCCTGCCCCCCCCCACTTCCTGTGTCCTTTCCTTTAGGCACCCTCCCTTCCCTTTCCTTTCCTTCCCTTCCCTTTCCTTTTTCCCCGTCACCTCCCTCCACCCCTCTTCCCCCGGGCTTCCCCTCCCCCTTCCTCCCTCCCCCCTTTTCTCCTCTGCCCGTGGCATCTCTGCTCTCCCCTCTCCCACTCCCCTTCCTCCTCCTCCTCCTCCTCTCTTGGCAGGTCCCCGGACTCGCACACGCATAGTGAACATTCGCGCGCCGGAGATCATCGCCATCAGTGTCTAGTGTGTGTGCGCTTAGTTTTGTGTTTCGTGCAGTTCCAACTCAACTGTTCACATGTGCTGTCGCCTTTCTCCGTGTTTTGTGCGCCGTGTCAACAAGTTTTAATGTTTTTATCGTCCAACGTGAACGGCTTCTTGTTTATTGTTTCTTGTATCTCCATTTTTTGCCCGCCGTTTTTTGTATTGTTTGTATCGCCTCTATGTCATGTTATTGTTCCACTTAAGGCTGAAGAGCAGCGTACTATGCTGCTGCCAGCCCGCCTGTATAGGTGATTAAAATTACAATAAAGGAAAAAAAACAAAAGGCAGACCAGTCTTCTTCCCCTGCTAATGGCAATCGCTATAGCAGAATCTCCGAGAAGATATCACCGAAGCCGCTGTACTGCGCCGCCGATCGAAGTACCAGCCGACCGAGAGGAACCTCATCTCTGTATATTGATGTCACCATATTGGGTAAGCCAGTTCGAATGCAGGTCGATACAGGGGCTGCGGTATCCCTGCTCAATTACACTACCTACACCGTTTTAGGAGCGCCAAGCCTTCAACCGGCTCCTCGACGCCTCCTTACGTACAACAGACAGGAAATCGCTTTGTTGGGGCAGTTCACGACGGTGGTTTCTTACAAATCTGTCAGTAGTACGATTTCTTTTCTGGTAGTCAACAGTTTCGATGCTACCGATCTATTTGGCTTGGATGCTTTCCAACTGTTCGGATTCACAATCGACGATCATGTACATCTGGTTTCTCCACAGGTGACGTTTCCCGAAGTTGACTCTCTCTGCACCGAATTCCAGGATCTCTTCTCCCCCGGTATCGGGTGCGCCAAGGGGTTTGCAGCGACCCTCCAGCTCCGGCCGCCAGCCCGCCCTCAATACTTCCGGGCGAGGCAGGTCCCCGTTGCTCTCCAGCAGCCGCTGAGTGCTATGGCCTGTTCAGTTCAGCCCCTGGGCCACGCCTCTCGTCATCGTCCAGAAGCCAGGAAGACGTCTCCGTCTCTGTGGGACTTTTCGGCGACCCTCAACCCCCAGATCCAGGTGGACGACTTTCCACTCCCTCTGCCTGATGATCTCTTCCGTAAAGTGGCTTCTGGTCGTTACTTTACCAAAATTGATCTCGCTGAGGCGTACCTCCTGGTTCATTTGGATGAAGCTTCTCAAGCCCTCACCATTCTGCATACGCCCGCTGGCCTGTTCCAAGTCACACCCCTCATGTTTGGCCTGGCTAGTGCTCCGGCCATTTTTCAACGCTTCTTGGAACAACTCCAGCAGGACATTCCCGGTTGCATTAATTACCTCGACGACATTGTCGGTAGGGGCCCTACTGCTGCAGCCTATCTCACCAACTTGCGTCAGCTGTTTCTTCGCCTCCGCCAGGTTGGATTAAAATGCAATAAGGAGAAGTGTTTTTTCTTTCAACCTTCTATTTCGTATGTAGGACATGTTATTTCACATAAAGGCATCTCTCCGTCATTTTCCTATGTGGACGCCATACATCGACTGCCTCCCCCACGGGACATCCATCAGCTGAAATCCTTCCTTGGAAAAATATCGTATTACCGGAAGTTCCTTCCGTCGGCCGCTCAGGTGGCGGCCCCCTTATATCACGTATGCCGCAAAAATGTCCCCTTCAGTTGGTTCCCGGCCTGTCAGACGGCCTTTTCCACCCTCAAAAGCCAGTGGCAATCGGCCTCCTGCCTGATGCCATATGATCCGTCTCTGCCGTTGCTCCTGGCCACGGACGCCTCTGATTACGGGGTCGGGGCTGTCCTCTTCCACAAGCTTCGGGATGGGACAGAACATCCGGTGGCTTTTCTATCCAAGGCCTAACTGTCATCCAGCTGAAGTACTCTCAGATCGAAAAGGATGCATTGGCTATCGTATTCGCCTGTTCCAAACTCATGCCTTTTTTATATGGACGGGCGTTTCATATCGTCACTGACCACAAGCCCCTCCTCTCCCTGTTTTCCCCGGAGGCCCGGCTTCCTACGAAGACGTCTGAAAGGCTTCAACGATGGGCCCTGTTCCTCTCGCAATTCCGTTACACCTTGCATTTTAAGTCCACCTCCCAGCACGCCAACGCGGATGCTCTTTCTCAACTTTCTTTTGATCCCGACCCTGCGTTTGACTCTCCAGACGTCCTCGTGTTCTAAGTTGATGAAGCGATCCACGACACCCTGCGCGGGTTTCCCATCACGGCCTCCACGGTAGCAATTGCGACCATGCGTGACCCATTGTTGGGCCATGTCCGCTCCTATGTTCAGCGCTGGTGGCCCAGCTGTGCCCCCACCCGCGACCAGCAGCACCTTCGGTTCTTTTTCTCTCTCCGCCATCAGCTGTCGGTGGTGGATGGTGTCCTATTGTGGGTAGACTCTACGTCCACTCCGTGTGTGGTCGTTCCCCAGCATCTACGGACCGAAGTCTTGCGTCTCTTATATCAAGGCCATTGGGGAATCGCTCGCACCAAGGCGTTGGACCGGCGTCACGTCTTTTGCTTCGGGCTTACCAGGGACGTCACTCACATGGTTCACAATTGCTCCACGTGCGCCCAACAGCTGTCCCGGCCCCCTCAAACTTTCGTCTCTTGGCCTAAGCCGGCGGGTTCCTGGGATCGCATTCATTTGGACTTCTCTGGCCCCTTCCTCAGCTACCAATGGCTTCTCGTCACCGATGCCTTTTCACATTTTCCGTTCATTATCTGTTGTAACAGCACCACTTCGGAAGCGACCCTCGCTGCCCTACAGAACGTTTTTTCCTTGGAAGGGTTGCCGCTAACAATTGTTAGCGATAACGGCCCTCAGTTCCAGAACCAGGAATTCGCGACGTTTTGTTCTGCCAACGGCATCCAACACGTCCTCACTCCACCCTTTCACCCGCAATCGAACGGCGAGGCCGAACGCCTCGTCCGGACATTTAAGGTCCAAACGACAAAATATGCCTCCGCCCACACTTTGGACGAGTCACTGACGTTGTTCCTCAGTTCCTATCGGTCGACGCCCATCGGCTCCCGTAGTCCGGCGGAACTTTTGCATGGCCGGCAACCTCGTACCCTTTTGCACCTCCTCCGGCCCGCACCCAAACAACGGGTTCCGACTGCACAGGCTCCCTATATTCCGGGATCCCTTATCTGGGAGCCAGGTTTCGGCCCGCGAACCGGATGGATTCAGGGGCTGATCGTCCGGCCGTGAGGCCGTCAGCTCTTTGACGTCCGTATCGCCGACAAAGTGGTCCGCCAGCACCGCAACCAACTCCGGCGCCGGTATCAGGGTTTTCCGACCGCCTCTTCTTTCCGGCAAGCCGCTCCGCCGCCTTCTTCTGGACGCCCGGATGTGCTCCACCCATGGTCGGCGTGCAGCAACAGCCGTCGTCTCCACAGCGGCTGCAGGCTCCAGCGGCTCCTCCGCCGGCCCGACCTGCTGCGCCATTCGCCATCGTTGACGAAGCCCCCGTGCCCTTGGCACCGCCGCCGCCGATGTCGCAGCCTAGCCAGCAACGCCCGCACGTTCCACTTTACGGGCAGCATCCGGCGGACGTCGATGAACCTATGCCCCTGGCGCCATCGCTGCCAGCTTCCCCGCCTCTTCCGCGACGCAGCTCCGCTCGTCTGGCCCGCCACGCCGCGCCCTACTCTGCGGCTGCGAGTTTTCACCGCCTCCTCCACGAGGCCGCCAAGGCCGAGCAGGACGACGTCGCCCTCCTCTCGCTCCCCGGGAAGGGAGGTGTGTACTGTCTGCCATCGGGTTCCCCTAAATGGCAGGCAGCACCGCATAATAGCCACGCTATGAGAGAAACAAACCAACAGCCAAACAGGCGAAGACAACAGGTAACAACGCCGAAGATTCCAGTCGATTAATAGGAACCTTTCCTTGCAGAGGTCGCCGTGACGTATCCGGCCACGGATTCCTACGCGGGGTTTCTATTGGCTCCAGCTCACCATATAGGCCCGGTCGGTCAAAGGCAGGCCAGTCTTCGTCCGCTGCTAATGGCAACCGCTATGGCAGAGTCTCCGAGAAGATATCACCGAAGCCGCTGTACTGCACCGCCGATCGAAGTACCAGCCGACCGAGAGGAACGAAATCTCCGGCTATATCGACGGACGTCTACATCTGTTGTACAGTCAGCTATTGTATTGTAGAAGAAGTTACGTTGAATAAACTGTTGGAGAATACAACAGAAAGAAATCGATCGTGGCCTTTCAACAGAAATCATTCACGCATCAGCATTAATCTGATTGGGTAAAACCTAAATCTAGATGGCCGGAGTGAGATCAAAACCCTTGCCTTCCCGAATGGGTGTCCGGTAGACTTACGTTGTGGCCGAGCGGTTCTAGGCGCTTCAGTCCGGAACCGCACTGCTGCTACGGTCGCAGGTTCGAATCCTGCCTTGGGCATGGATGTGTGCGATGTCCTTAGGTTAGTTAGGTTTATGTAGTTCTAAGTCTAGTGGACTGAAGACCTCAGATGTTTAGTCCCATAGTGATCAGAGCCATTTGTCCGGTGACTTAACCACTACCCCAGGTCTCTCGGTCTAGCGCATGGAACTTATTTCCCTGTTACGGGAATTGCAGGTTTGGTTAAAATCGGGAAAAGTCTGCCCTTAAGAAAGTGCACTTGATTTGGTCCTTACATCCGAATGCTGATCCATGTGCAAATACGGAATCGTACACGAATACAAATTTTTCTTCCCCTGTACACTATCAATCAAAAGTACCTGGACATTAAAATGGGTGTGACTACCCTTCGACTTTATGACGGCTTCAACTCTGCTGGGGCCACTTTCAACGAGGTGACAGAATGTCTGTGGAGGGATTGCAGATCATTGTTTTTGCAATATGTCAGTCTATTAACTGTGTGTAAAGTACGTGGTACTACTTGTTGTGTGAACAATTCCCATGTTACTTACGAAACATTCAATCTAATATATTTCTCATATTGTTAATGGCAGTAATTCTCTACTACACTAGTTAGCTAACCGTTCATGTCACATGCTAGTATAGTAATTGTACATAATTAATGTGAAAAAAATTAAAAACGACTTGTAAATAACACAGCAATACTACACCATGCAGTATGTACATCATATATTTAACAATAAATTGACCCAACGTCGTCTTTTTAGTCATTTACAGGCGTGTATGAAGCTTTAAGGTCGGCAGTGTTAAGTCGATAAGCACACCTGACTTCAACAGTAAGTCCGGAATGTATACGAGAGTTGTACCTTGAGTTTAGGTGTAATTTCCAATATCGACAAACTCATTAGTCGCCCACGTGGTGGACACTGCACACCATCAGTGAATCTAAATGTCTGTGTCTTTTACACACAGACTGGAAGAAAATGACTCCTTATTACAGAAAAAGTGCATCTAATTATTAAATAAGCATAATTATTCAACCAAATACCTAGAAATAACAGTTACAAACATCTTAATTTGCAACAAATGTTTTACGCCAATAGTAGATAGCGGAGAACCTGAGAGGTGTCTTGGTAACTATCAGAATTGTCACATGTAAAGTGTCAGATGTGTGCCAGTTGTCCAAAAAAATCCGCCGCCCTCGTTCCGTGCACCACAGGTGTACAAAATGGGCCTCTGCATAAGGCGATCAGCCTTTACAGGCCACACTGCGACTGCTACACAAACTGAGCGACAGTTGAGAAGCGTGCCACAGGCAAAAGCTTTCTCACACACCCCTTGACCAGAGGGTTTTTCGCTGTTGTAGCGACGCTGGACTCTTGTTCTGAAGATATTGAGCATCTTTGGTCGGAATTTAGGGGTATCGTCCACCACGTGCTAGAGAAGTATGTGCCTAGCAAAAAAAAAAAAAAAAAAAAAACAGAGGGAAAGGATCCACCTTGGTACAACAAACACATTAGGAAGTTGCTGAGAAAGCAGATAATTTTGCACAGTCGTTTTAAACGTAGTTACCGCCCTGCTGACAAAAGAAATTGTGTGAAATGTAAGCAGCTGTCAAAAGGTCAATTAGAGACACTTTTAACGAATTTGAAAAAAATATTTTATCTGCAGATTCTAAAAATAACCCCAAAAAATTTTGATCGTACGTAAAATTAATGAACGTTACAAATAATGCAATACCTTCTCTTGCTCACAGTACAGGTAATGTAATGGATGATGATAAACAGAAGGCCGAAATACTAAACCTAGCATTCAAAACCTAGTTTACGGTAGAGGACTGCAGCACCATTCCCCTTTTCAACTATCGAACAAACGCAAGGATGGCTGGCATAGTGTTTAGTGTATCTGGGATTGTAAAACAGTTAAGATCCTTAGATGCCAGGAAGGCATCTGGCCCAGACGGTATCCCCGTAAGATTATATGTTGAGTATGCTACAAAAATAGCACCATTCTTATCCATCATCTATCAGAGATCATTGGAACAGCGGAAAGTTCCACGGGACTGGAAGAATGCCCAGGTCACAGCAATCTATAAAAAGGGGAGAAAATCGGATGCACATAATTACCGGCCAATATCACTGACATCGATTTGTTGTAGAATCATGGAACATATTTTGTGTTCAAACAAAATGACCTTTCTAGACTCTGAGAAGCGCATCTGCAGAAACCAGCACGGTTTTAGGAAACAGCGGTCATGCGAGACAGAGCTGGCCCTCTTTTTGCATGATATACAAAGGCTCTAGATACCGGCTCCCAGGTTGATGCCATATTTCTCGACTTTCGAAAGGCGTTCCACTCAGTTCCGCACTGTCGCTTGCTCCAAAAAGTGCGCGCTTAAGGACTATCCGATGACATATGCGGTTGGAAAGAAAGTTTTCTAACAGGCAGAGAGCAGTATGTCGTCCTGAATGGGGTGACTTCAACAGAAACAAGCGTAACTTCAGGTGTGCCCCAGAGCAGCGTAATAGGTCCCTTTTTACGATTTACATAAACGATCTGGTTGATGGTATTGACAGCAGCATTAGATTGTTTGCTGATGATGCTGTAGTCTACAGGAAAGTAGTATCACACGAAAGTTGTAAACAAATCAATGAGGGTTTGCAGAAAATAAATGCGTGGTGTAATGACTGGGAGTCATCTCTCAATATTAGTAAGTGTAACCTACTGCGTATAACAAGGCAAGAATCCCCATTAATGTACGAGTACAAAATAAATGTTCACCCTTTGGAAGCGGTAACATCAGTCAAGTATCTGGGTGTGACTATTCGAAATGATCTCAAATGGAATGATCAGATTACTCAAGTAACGAGCAAGACTAAATCTAGATTGCGGTTTATTGGCTAAAATGGTTCAAATGGCTCTGAGCACTATGGGACTTAACTGCTGTGGTCATCAGTCTCCTAGAACTTAGAACTACTTAAACCTAACTAACCTAAGGACATCACACACATCCATGCCCGAGGCAGGATTCGAACCTGCGACTGTAGCGGTCGCGCGGCTCCAGCTGTAGCGCCTAGAACCGCTCGGGTACTGCGGCTGGCTGCGGTTTATTGGTAGAGTCCTGAAGCGATGAAGTCCTTCAACAAAGGAAATTGCTTACAATACGTTAGTTCGTCCAGTCTTAGAGTATTGTTCGTCTGTATGGGACCCTTACCAGTTGGGTCTGATTCAACAGATTGAGAAAGTCGAAAGAAGAGCAGCAAGATTAGTGGCTGGTACATTTAGCCATTTTGAGATTGTTATAAATCTCATAGAAAATTTAAGTGGGACACACTTGCAGATAGGCGACGCGCTAAACGGAAGGGGCTGCTCACTAAATTCTGAAATCCGATCTTCGCCGAGGATGTAGAGCATATATTGTTACCACCAACTTTCAAATCGAGCAATGATCACCATTCAAAGATAATGGAAATTAGAGCTGGTACTGAGGCGTTCAGACAGTCGTTTTTCCCTCGCACGATCCGCGAGTGGAGCACAGAGGGGGAAATATGACTATGGCGTGAATTGTGCCCTCCGCCACACACCGCTTAGTGGCTAGCGGAGTATATATGTAGATATGTAGACGTAGATGAAAGGAAGGGTATCGGACATTGTGATTTGCACATTCCCTCAGTCGTTTATGGCAAATTCCATCCCACGTTTTACAGAGTCAGGGCCGATTCCATTCCCAACGCTTGGTGGACTGAGCTACGTTTTCTTCTACGCTTACTTGTACTTATGTATTTGCGTGCGTGCGTGCGTGTGTGTGTGTGTGTGTGTGTGTGTGTGTGTGTGTGTGTGTGTGTGTGGACGAGACGTGAAACTCTACTTCCAAGCGTTACACAACGAGGTGCCCTAATTGTGTAGAAATTGTATTCACTTCCATCCCCTTCTTGTCGCTTTAATTTTCTGTGGTTAACATAAGACTTTACTTTGGTGGGACTGAATGCAATTACTTCCCACATACTTCTCTAACTGAGTACATGTAATTGCCGTAATGACCTTGCTTGCTTTCGAAGAGACGCTAAACACCAGCATTCCTTCCTTTAACCCCTCGTCCTCTCTGAATCCGCAGAATGTGTTACTAATTAGTCCGCAAGAAATACTTTATAGCGCACTTTAGCCCTCGAATAGAGCAAGATTATAAAGCATCTAAGTTTAGCATAGCAGGTTAGGAAAGATTCTACTATACCGCTACAAATATATGTAACTGTAATGCACCTGACGATAGCAGCATGCTGCTGAAATGTGTTGTGCTAAGAGATTTTAGTAAAAAGTGACTGAAGTTGTAAAAACTATTTTATAAGTTTATAAAGTATGTGCGGTGCCAAGCGGCAGGTGTGCGAGTCACAAATCGCGATACACATGGCATGCCGCGCGGGCGATCAATACAAAGGCAATCCGTCTGCCGAGACTGCGCCTGCGTGTCTCTCGTCTCATTTCTGAAACGCTATACGTTTCATCTCTGGTGTCCGTTCAGTGATTGAAACGAAGAAGGTAAATATATTAACGTTGAGGCCAAGGAAGGTAGCAACACACCGGACAAATGTCATCCCGACAGCCATCACGCTAATACGAGGGGTGTTCAAAACGTTATTGAAGGAATTTTCTTTCTCAGCCAGTTTAGGTTGAAAGAATGCGGAATTTTCTGTGGGACATCATGGAATATTCTCGCTTTAGCCCATATAGTTTCACAAAGTTCCGATACATGGCGGCGCTATACGTAGCATTCTAAACGGTGTCTGTAGCGGAGGTGCGTTCCAGGCAGAGAGCTGATGTTCAGTTTCTTTTGGCGGAAAACCAGTGCATCGCAGATATTCGTGGGCACTTGCAGAATGTCTACGGAGAGCCCGCAGTGAACAAAAGCACGGTGAGTCGTTGAGCTAGGCATCTGTCATGATTGCAAACCTTCCTCATCCACCCTACAGAGCGGATCTCGCCGCCTCGGACTTCCATCTGTCTGGCCCAATGAAGGATGTACTCTGCGGAAAGCAATACGTGGATGATGGGGAGTTTATTGATTCAGAAAGACGTTGGCTTCGGCTTCGATCAGTGGAGTGTTACCACGCGGGCATACAGGCCCTCTCAGTAAGGCGGCATAAGGCCGTCACATTGGATGGAGAGTGTATTGCAAGTGGGGTTTTGTAGCCAGAAAAGTGAGGAATCATATGGTATACTGGAATCGTGAATAAAACGAACCTGCTTTCAGAAAAAAAATGTGTAGCATTTCTTATGAACACCATTTGTAGCATGTAACACCATCTAGCACTGATATTGTCTTCGAGTCAGCGAATAAGAGAATCAAATTTCCTCACGTGTGCCATATCCAGCTGAGCCGTTCGTTGATGATTAGATTCCGTAGAGCTACCAGACTGAATAACCGCTGATTAATTCATGTCACCTGCTGTTCCATTCTGTATGATATTCTGATCGACTACGGCAAATATGGCAGAAGTAAAGGATTGAAAACTCTAAGACATGTCTGTGAAACGAATGGGACAGTTACGGGGGCACTGCAGGTTCAAATGGCTCTGAGCACTATGGGACTTCGGTTCTGGCGCTACAGTCTGGAACCGCGCTACCGCTACGGTCGCAGGTTCGAATCCTGCCTCGGGCATGGATGTGTGTGTTGTCCTTAGGTTAGTTAGGTTTAAGTAGTTCTAAGTTCTAGGGGACTTATGACCTCAGCAGTTGAGTCCCATAGTGCTCAGAGCCATTTGAACCACTATGGGACTTAGGCACTGCAGGGATGAGCCTTTGGGTGCGGTGGGCAAACTAGGAGTCACTTCTGTTTGTGTAATACAAGTCCATCCGGAACCAAACGGAAAGTGAAGATAACAATTCAGAAGGGCAACGTGAGATCCCGTAAGAGCCAATGTTGTTTTTTAGCAGTTTACGAAGATCATTGAGGCAAATGTCTCTCGGTTTTCGCCCTATAAAACATTTTAAGCAAACAGTTAAATTCAGCAAAGCACACAACAGAGTTCAGACGACTCACAAACGATTTTCCACCATCGCGAAGCTTTTTTTTTCATTTTTTAATAGATTTTGTCAGTTAGGTTAACTGTGGCAGCAGGAAGAGCATTTAGCATACTAATAACTAAAACCGTGAAAGAAAAGTAAAGTGAACCACACGACTAAGGGCAACGATAGGAGAACAAGTGGCTGATGTACCGCGAGGGTATCAACAGGAATAATAAGGAATACAATGAAATAACCTTCCTGAATTCCTGAATCTTATTATTGATGTTGTCGCCCATCTATAATATCAGGACACGGCCCGTTGTCTCAAAGTAGCAGTAATTTTTCTGAAAAATGTTGTTTTCGTAAATAAAGACAGACCATCTTCAGTTCCACTTTTTAAGCATTCCAAAATACACTGAAGAGTCAAATAAACTGTTACAGCTGCCTAATATCGTGTACGGCCCCCGCGAGTTTGTTTAAACTCAGGAGAGTGCTCCTGGAGCCCCCCTGTAGCAATCCTGGACGTGTGGGGTGTCGCATTGTCCTGCTGGAATTGACCAAGACCGTCGGAATGCAAAATGGACATGAATAGATGCACGTGATCAAACAGGATGCTTACCTACGAGTCACTTGTCAGAGTCGTATCTAGACGTATCAGGGGTCTCATATCATTCCTACTGCACACGCGCCACACCATCACAGAGCCTCCACCAGCTTGAACAGTCCTTTGCTGACATGCAGGACCCATGGATTCATGAGGTTCTCTCCATACCCGTACACGTTCATCTGCTCGAAAGAATTTTAGACGAGACTCATCCTACTAGGCAACATGTTTCCAGTCATCAACAGTCCAATGTCGGCGTTAACGGGCCCAGGCGAGGCGTAAAGCCTTGTGTCTTGCAGTGATGAAGAGTACACGAGTGGGCCTTCGGCTCCGAAAGCCCATATCGATAATGTTTCGTTGAATGGGTCGCACGCTAACAATTTTTGGTGGCCCATCGCTGAATTCTGCAGCAATTTGCGGAAGGGCTGCACTTCTGTTCCGTTGAACGATTCTCTTCAGTCGTCGTTGGTCCCGTTCTTGCAGGATCTCTTTCCGACCGCAGTGATGTCGGAGATGTTTTACCGGTTTCGTGATATTGACGGTACACTTGTGATATAGTCGTATGGGAAAATCCCCACTTCATCTCTTCCTCTGAGATGCTGTGTCTCATTGCTCGTGCGCTGACTATAACACTACGTTCAAACTCACTTACCTCTTGATAAACTGCCATTGTAGGAGCAGTAACCGGTGTAACGGCGCCAGACTCTTGTTGTCTTATATAGGCGTTGACGACCGCAGCGCCGTATTCTGCCTGTTTACATATCGCTGTATTTGAATACGCAGCCTATACTAGTTTCTTTGACGCTTCAGTGTAAATAACTTAGGACAACAGTTTGAAATTACTCTAATTCGTCTGATTTATCTTTATCGGTGGCTGCAAACGGAACTAGTGTCGGGAGCTGTTAAGGTAGGACAGGGCAATTCAAGTACTAAGAGCAATACGTAAAGGCTGTCCAGTCAGTATGACACATCACAGCTACTGTTTGCTAAACAGTTAGTCATATAAGGAGAAAGAAACGCAAAGGTTTAGTGTCCTATCGACGAGGAGTAAGTTTTTGAACACTTGCTCAGATTGGACAAATATGTTAAAAGAGGTAGGTCGTGTTATTTTCGAAGGAATTATACGGGCATTTCCCTTAAGTAATTAAGGGAAATTACGGACAACCTAAATCCGGGTAGCACAAAGCGGATACATTCTCCTTTTCCGACAGGATGCGATTCCTATGTCTCAACCACTGTGCCACCTCACTCGCTAGAATCTAAAATTTAGTGTATTCAGTTAGAATAATTGTTTGTAAATCACACATTCTCGACAGTGACTGGAAAATATTAAATTTTAGCTATTATCTCAGCACGTCCAAACAATGTTACAAATTGTATATTCAATCTCCACTCACTTCACAGTCGCATCGTTTCTATGTCGAAAAACAGAAGTGCGTTCTCTCTCCCTGGTCAGACTTCTTTCCATAGGGCTAGAATAAGGCAGCGCAATGGTTAAGACACTGGACTCGTATTCTGGATTAGTGGAGATAGAATCCCTGTGCAGTAATGCTGCATTATAGTTTACTTGGTTCCCCGTGTCACTTAAGGTGTATGATGAAATGAGTCCTTGAACAATGCTACGCCAGATCTCCTTCCCCATTCTTGTTCAAACACGTGTATGCTTCATCGCTAATGATAACGCTATCAGAAAAGAGAAAAAGTTTCCTTATATTGGTTTTGCAATAAGTTGCAAGAGGGACTCTGAAAGAAGACGTGAGTGACAAATTGTTTTCACTCTTGTTCTTTTCTTTTTGCTAAGAGTGTAAGGCACTATACAAAATGACACAAATCTCGATGAATAAACAAAAAACTGAAGTCTGAATTGTGTCCACTGTTAATGGCGGTAACTTTGGTGAATTATATATCCTGTAAACATGAGGTTCTGATGTGATATGCTGTGACGTGAAATGTTGTGACGTCGAACTTACTGACCGCGCTAATGAACTTGAGGAGCAGCTTGTGAGCCCATAACAAGCCGGCCGGCTGGTCGATACTCCTTCTCCTCCATGTGAAGTAATCGAAACGATTTATGGGCACACAAGGACACACAATCCCGCCATCCTGCTATAAAAGTACTAGTTCCTCAGCTGCTGCAGTGGCGTCTACAAATATTATTCTGGCTTGAGTGATTTAGAATTTCCTCGATAAACCTGAATTTCTAATAGAAATAAATTATCTACACAGCCTTTGTTGCGTCATCAACAGGTGTTTGAATAATAAAACAAAGTAATGATCTCAGCTCATAATGATCTCAGTTTCGTCCGATATTGCACGTAAACATGTAAAATGGTCTGTGGGTGTACGTGCGGCAGAGAGAGAGAGAGAGAGAGAGAGAGAGAGAGAGAGAGAGAGAGACAGAGACAGAGACAGAGAGGTAAAGAGAGAGAGAGAGAGATTTCGCTTTCTTCTGTATGATCTTTGGCGGATCTGTGCATAATATACATGTAATGCAAGCTGCCCGACATCTCAATATTGCCTTTGGCGTGGAGCACTGTTACATATGTATAATACTGGCTGAGTACCCGTTGTTATCCGGGTATGTATTTATTCTAGTCATCTATTATCCCATCTCCTCTGTCCCCATCTCTCTGTTCACCTCCTCCACCCCATCTCCCTGTACATCTCTGTGCCTGTCTCCTCCTTACTCGCTCCCTGTCTCCTCCTCTCCCCTACCTCTGTTAATCTGCTCCTCCCCCCTCTGTACATCTGCTCGTTTTCGCTCTGTCTATCTCCTCCTCCCCTAGAATTCCATCTACTCTTGCCCTTCTCTCTGTCAAATCAGAGAGATTAGAGCCCACACAGAGGCATACCGACAATCTTTCTTTCCACGAACAATACGAGACTGGAATAGAAGCGAGAACCGATAGAGGTACTCAAGGTACCCTCCGCCACACACCGTCAGGTGGCTTGTGGAGTATGGATGTAGATGTAAATGTCCTCGTCCCCCTCTCTCTGTTCATCTGCTCCGCACCACTTTCTGTTTCCATCTCTTCTTCTCCCCCCTCTCCATGTGTATCACCTCCCCTTCCCTTTCTGTGACAATCTCCTCCTCTTCCCTCTCCCTGTCCATTTCCTCCTCTTCGCTACCCCTGGCGACTTCCTCTTCCCCTCTGCCTGTTCATCTCCTCTTCTCAAATCTCTCTGCCTGTCTCTGCCTCCTCGTGTCTGTCCATTTGCTGCTCTTTCCTTCCTCTGTCCATATGCTCCTCTCCCCTCAATCTCTCCATTTCCTCCGCCCCTATCTCTGACCATCTCAACCTCCTCTTCTATGTACCTATCTCTTGCTTCCACCTTGCCATCTATCCATCCCTCGCTTTCCCTTCTCTCCCCACGTTATCACACTCACCCCACCCCAATGGGAGGCTGGTGGTTCTTACCCCACCAGTATTTCTTTCCAAATTGCAAGTAACATGTGTAGCAAATTTGGTTCATTTCGTTCCAGAAGTTTAGGATGAGCTTTCTACCCATGACTTTTCCCACATACACACAAGTCAAATACATTTCACACATGTTTAACATACTACATGAGTATTTGCACACATATTTTACCTGTATGACTAGTGAATTTTGCCCAGCAGTTTAATTTTCACGCAGCCTGTGGCGTAGATATTTTTTTCGTCTCGGGATGGCGGGGTAAGGAAGGGGGGATGGCAGTTCGGTTCAGGTACAAGATGTTCATTCAGATCAATATTGCAGAATACCAGCAGCTGAATTTTCATAAACTGTTTCAGAGTTTTGAACTGGAACACACTACTAAATATTCTGGTATTATGGTGGTAGTTAGAAGTCGTAGTGCCAGGGTGAGAAGTATGCAACAAGATCCAGGAAACATTTTTTAAGCACACAAGCACATGGAGTCTCAACTGGCAAATCAGAATCAAGAGACGCTACTCTCTCCCACCCCAGATAGCCACTCAATACAATACACAGCTTGTATGGATCTCAAAACCCGTCCACTAAAAGAAAATAAAGAAGAAAAGTCCCAATAGAAGTACACTCCTGGAAATTGAAATAAGAACACCGTGAATTCATTGTCCCAGGAAGGGGAAACTTTATTGACACATTCCTGGGGTCAGATACATCACATGATCACACTGACAGAACCACAGGCACATAGACACAGGCAACAGAGCATGCACAATGTCGGCACTAGTACAGTGTATATCCACCTTTCGCAGCAATGCAGGCTGCTATTCTCCCATGGAGACGATCGTAGAGATGCTGGATGTAGTCCTGTGGAACGGCTTGCCATGCCATTTCCACCTGGCGCCTCAGTTGGACCAGCGTTCGTGCTGGACGTGCAGACCGCGTGAGACGACGCTTCATCCAGTGCCAAACATGCTCAATGGGGGACAGATCCGGAGATCTTGCTGGCCAGGGTAGTTGACTTACACCTTCTAGAGCACGTTGGGTGGCACGGGATACATGCGGACGTGCATTGTCCTGTTGGAACAGCAAGTTCCCTTGCCGGTCTAGGAATGGTAGAACGATGAGTTCGATGACGGTTTGGATGTACCGTGCACTATTCAGTGTCCCCTCGACGATCACCAGTGGTGTACGGCCAGTGTAGGAGATCGCTCCCCACACCATGATGCCGGGTGTTGGCCCTGTGTGCCTCGGTCGTATGCAGTCCTGATTGTGGCGCTCACCTGCACGGCGCCAAACACGCATACGACCATCATTGGCACCAAGGCAGAAGCGACTCTCATCGCTGAAGACGACACGTCTCCATTCGTCCCTCCATTCACGCCTGTCGCGACACCACTGGAGGCGGGCTGCACGATGTTGGGGCGTGAGCGGAAGACGGCCTAACGGTGTGCGGGACCGTAGCCCAGCTTCATGGAGACGGTTGCGAATGGTCCTCGCCGATACCCCAGGAGCAACAGTGACCCTAATTTGCTGGGAAGGTTGGTTGGTTGGTTGGTTTGGGGAAGGAGACCAGACAGCGTGGTCATCGGTCTCATCGGATTAGGGAAGGAAGTCGGCCGTGCCCTTTGAAAGGAACCATCGCGGCATTTGCCTGGAGCGATTTAGGGAAATCACGGAAAACCTAAATCAGGATGGCCGGACGCGGGATTGAACCGTCGTCCTCCCGAATGCGAGTCCAGTGTCTAACCACTGCGCCACCTCGCTCGGTTTGCTGGGAAGTGGCGGTGCGGTCCCCTACGGCACTGCGTAGGATCCTACGGTCTTGGCGTGCATCCGTGCGTCGCTGCGGTCCGGTCCCAGGTCGACGGGCACGTGCACCTTCCGCCGACCACTGGCGACAACATCGATGTACTGTGGAGACCTCACGCCCCACGTGTTGAGCAATTCGGCGGTACGTCCACCCGGCCTCCCTCATGCCCACTATACGCCCTCGCTCAAAGTCCGTCAACTGCACATAAGGTTCACGTCCACGCTGTCGCGGCATGCTACCAGTGTTAAAGACTGCGATGGAGCTCCGTGTGCCACGGCAAACTGGCTGACACTGACGGCGGCGGTGCACAAATGCTGCGCAGCTAGCGCCATTCGACGGCCAACACCGCGGTTCCTGGTGTGTCCGCTGTGCCGTGCGTGTGATCATTGCTTGTACAGCCCTCTCGCAGTGTCCGGAGCAAGTATGGTGGGTCTGACACACCGGTGTCAATGTGTTCTTTTTTCCATTTCCAGGAGTGTAGATGCATACCATCTCGAACTAAAGAATATTATATTTATATCTGATGACGAACTACAGTTACAAATACTGAAATTTAGTCCTGTTATTGAACTTAACTGTAGTAGGTATAGGTGTAATATCTAAAGTGATATATGAAAATTTGTGCTAGACCAGTACCCAAACTCAGATTTCTCACCTATCGCGGGCGGTCGCCTTACCACTGAGGCAATCTGAGCGCTCCCCCCAGAACGACCTAAACTGCCGTCTGTAACACACCTATGTATTTCTACTCATCTATTTTTGATTCATTTACACAGCCTCGCACATCTCGTGATAAGCTTGCAGATTTTTAGAATCAAGAGAACGAAAGGTCATACATTACCATTGTTATTTTCGTCACAGGCCCGTCTTCGCCTTATATATAGGGTGAGTCAAAAAATGGCTCTAAGTACTATGGGACTTAACATCTGGGGTCATCAGTCCCCTAGACTTAGAACTACTTAAACCTATCTAACCTAAGGACATCACACACATCGATGCCCGAGGCAGGATTCGAACCTGCGACCGTAGCAGCCTCGTGGTTCCGGACTGAAGCACCTAGAACCGTTCTGTCACAGCGGACCTCGTGTTGTAGGCTATGTTAGTTTTCGTCTTGTTTCTGTGCCTTATTGTACAGTACTGTCAACCCTGGGTACGTATTATGGTACCTTCTTCCAAACACGAATTCACTTATGTGTTTACTGTGATTGCGCCGTTTGTACTTACTAATGGTGTAGTACATTTACATTTTCTATCTTCCAGCACTTATTACCAATGGAAGTCTACTAATCGGGAATGGCGGATATGATATTCTGCTATGGTTTAGCAAATGGGCGTAGCCTGGGAGCCTGTGCCCTCTACTTCTGTACTTCTGTACCCACTTATCTACAGCACGTTCAGGCCATAAGGCCACAGGATCATCAATGCAGATGGCGGTTCTGTCAATGGCTGTTGGAGAAGTGTGCCGCAGATCCACTGTTCAGATTCAAGATTTTATTTGCCAATGAGGCAGCGTTCCCAAGAGATGATGTGAATTTTCATAATCAGCATGTATGTGCAGTTTTAAATCCCTATCAATTCAGGAAACAGGGCATCAACACCGATTTCAATCAACGAGTTGGCAGGCGTAATTGGCAATACATTAATAGGGCCATACGTCCCACCACAAAAGTTAACTGGGGTGCATTATCTGGACTTTCTCATTAATGTGTTTCCTACCTTGCTGGAGGCTGTTCTATTGCAGCAACGAATACAAATGTAGTTCATGCTTGATGGTGCACCAGCACACTCTCGTCATAATGTGCGCGAAGATCTGATGCAGACATTTCAGGACTGCTGGATTGGTCGGGAAGGGGGCAGTGGGCTTGGGGGAGGGGGGAGGGGGGAGGGGGGAAGAGGGGAAGCACACCTGGGCCTGCTCGTTCCCAGACCTCAATCCCCTAATCTTTTGTTTATGGTGACACTGGTCAGGGAGGGGGCGGGGGCTTGAGGGAGGGGGAGAAGACGGGAAGCACACCTTGGCCTGCTCGTTCCCAGATCTGAATCCCCTAAGTTTTTGGTTATGGGGATACTTGGAGGAATTGGCCTACACCACGCCAGTCGACGATGTGCGAACAGCACACAGTTGTGACTTCAATGCGTGCCAGCAAGCAGAACAAGAACCGGGTATACTTCAAAGGATGCATCATTCCTTACGCCAAAGGGCAGAGGAGTCCATTGTCATGAATGGACGCCACATTGAACACCTCTCGTACACCTCAGAAAGTATGCATTTCCATATCTATTTTTATTGGAATTAGTTTTCTTGCTTCGATATGTACTGCCACCTCTCAAAGTACTCAACACTTTCGCTTGAACCCCCTGTATATAAGCAAGCAAAATCTCATTTTTTATGTTTCTGCCGCCATAATGGCACACTTGCCCGCCGTGAACTTTATAGAAAATCACAACCTACTAGCTGCACGCCGCAGGCAAGGGCGGTGTAGCGCGGGCGCCTCCTGTTTGACAGGGACGATGCCGTAGCACCCTTAATGCACTTGTACGTGGGAGATGTTATACATGTCGTCTAGTAATAAAATAAGAGTTTAATGAAAGATACAAATATCTGTCTACACTTTGCCAATTATTGAATGGTTGAATTTTGATGCAATGAACACTAAAAAACTGAACTAAACGTTGTCCGAACAGGCTTTGGAAGGCCCAACGGTACCGACTTGCTGCCGTGTCATCCTCAGCCCACAGGTGTCACTGCGGATATGGAGGGGCATGTGGTCAGCACACCGCTCTCCCGGCCGTATGTCAGTTTACGAGACGGAAGCCGCTACTTCTAAATCAAGTAGCTCATCAGTTTGCCTCACAAGTGCTGAGTGCACCCCGCTTACCAACAGTACTCGGCAGACCGGATGGCCACCCACCCAAGCGCTAGCCCAGCCCGCCAGAGGTGTATCACTGCGGCAAGGCTGTTGGCCAATGATCACAAAAACTACACTTAATTTTTTTTCCAGTGCAAAGTTTTACGGCCCCAGTATTTTGTCGCCCTGTGCAGCTGTGCACGTTCCACCTGCCTAAATACGGCGCCCTCAGTCACTACCTGCCATGACCTGAAGTCATATGCGAAGCGCCCCTACACCACAACGCCTTAAGTAACACAGATGTGCTTCTCCAATACATTAGAAGAATGGTAACGCTTTCCAGGTCGGCACAGTACTCGCTGATAACTGTCATACGGGGTGGTGTAGAGCCACGATTCGAAGTTGAAGACATGCGACACCATTCATCAGTAGTCCTTGGTTCCCGTTCGCGGTACCACATCAAGCGTAGTCGTTTGTGTTGCGATGTTAAAAACAGCCGGGATCCCCTAGTCCAGCTGCTTCCAGTGTCCGGGCAGCGATGCACGATCAGACAGAATATTGCAGGGAATCCATAACCTGGTCTCGAATGGCAGACGCGGATGTGCCGTGGCTACGACATTCTTAATGCACAATTCGGATATTCTCCCTCGTGGAGGTCAGACTTCGTCGGCTGGAATCTTGACGACGAGGATGCTTGCCCTCACGTTCCCGTGCGGTCCAACATTGGGCCAATGTCACACCTGAAAGCACCACAAATCTGGATACTGTAATGTTCGACCAGCCAGACAAACGGATACCCACAACGAGGCCACTTTCAAATTCTGACAGCTGCTAATGACGCTCTCTAACACGAGTACGCGGCATCTCCGTTTCCTTCATAGTAATCTCTCCAAACATGATACAGTTCACGGTCCTTATATAGGGCCGGCCTGTGTGGGCGAGCGGTTCTAGGCGCTTCAGTCTGGAACCGCGCGACCGCTACGGTCGCAGGTTCGAATCCTGCCTCGGGCATAGATGTGTGTGATGTCCTTCGGTTAGTTAGGTTTAAGTAGTTCTAAGTTCTAGGGGAGTGATGACCTCAGATGTTAAGTCCCATAGTGCTAAAAAAATGTTCAAAAAATGTGTGTGAAGTCTTATGGGACTTAACTGATAAGGTCATCAGTCGCTAAGCTCACAGCCTACTTAACCTAAATTATCCTAAGGACAAACACACACACCCATGCCCGAGGGAGGACTCGAACCTCCGCCGGGACCAGCCGCACAGTCCATGACTGCAGCCCCTCAGACCGCTCGGCTAATCCCGCGCGGCCATAGTGCTCAGAGCCATTTGAACCTTATACAGGGTGATTCACGAAGATATGCAAATATTTTAATACATTACTCAATAAGTAAAACTAAAGAAAAAGGTTCATATAAACATAGGTCCGCAAATGTTTAGTTGCGGAGTTACGGCTAATAAAAGATTTTGACTAATTTTCGCTAATATCAAGCCATCGCAAAAATGTACGAGCTTAAAGTAAAGCACAATTTCCATTTATTTTGTTGTAATTGGTCTGGTGAATCTCATAAACTATGTCCCAGAAGTGTATCTGCAGTAGTTTTCCAGAACATCCAGAGAAGCAAAGATTATTGTACACTTTGTGATCAAACATATCCGGACACCTGGCTGAAAATGACTTACGACTTCGTAGTGCCCTCCATCGGTAATGCTGGAATTCAATATGGTTTTGGCCCATCCTTAGCCTTGATCACAGCTTCCGCTCTTGCGGGCAAACGTTCAATCAGGTGCTGGAAGGTTTCTTGGGGAATGGCAGCCCATTCCTCACGGAGTGATGCACTGAGGAGAGGTATCGATGTCGGTCAGTGAGGCCTGGCACGAAGTCGGCTTTCTAAAACATCCCAAAGGTGTTCTATGGGATTTAGGTCAGGACTCTGTGCAGATCTGTCCATTACAGAGATGTTACTGTCGTGAAACCACTCCGCCACAGGCCGTGCATTATGAACGGGTGCTTGATCGTGTTTCGTGTTGAAAGATGCAATCTCCATTCCCGAATTGCTCTTCAACAGTGGGAAGCAAGAAGATGCTTAAAACATCAATGCAGACCTGTACTGTGACAGTGCCACCCAAAACAACAAGGGGTTCAGGTCCCCTTCACGAAAAACACGACCACACCGTACACCACCGCCTCCGAATTTTACTTTTGGCACTACATACGCCTGCAGATGACGTTCACCGGGGCATTCGCCATACCCACACTCTGCCATCGGTTCGCCACGTTGTGTACCATGATTTGTCACTCCACACAACGTTTTTCCACTGTTCAATCGTCTAATGTTTACTCTCCTTACATCAAGTGAGGCGTCGTTTTGCATTTACCGGCGTGATGTGTGGCTTAAGAGCAGCTGCTCGGCCATAAAATCGAAGTTTTCTCACCTCCTGCCTAACAGTCATAGTACTTGCAGTGGATCCTGATGCAGCTTGGAATTCCTGTGTAAAGGTCTGGATAGATGTCTGCATATTACACATAACGACCCCCTTCAACTGTCGACGATCTGTGTCACTCAACAGACGAGGTCGGCCTGTACGCTTTTGTGCGGTACGTGTCCCTTCACGTTTCCACTTCACCATCACATCGGAAACAGTGGAGCTAAGGATGTTTAGCGGGGGGAGGGGGGGGGGGGAATCTCGCGTACGCGCGTATGACACAAGTGACACCCAATCACATGGCCGCGTTCGAAGTCCGTGACTTCCGCGGAGCGCCCCAATCTGCTCTCTCACGATGTCTAATGACTACTGAGGTCGCTGATACAGAGTACCTGGCGGTACATGGCAGCACAATGCATCTAATATGAAGAACATATGTTGTTGGGGGTGTCCGGACACTTTTGATCATATAGTGTATGTCATGCCCTAGCGCTCTTTCCTGCCATGGTAATTGATAATGTTGTGTCTGATTTACTTCTCTTGCTGACTCACCTTGTAGCGGATGTGATATAGCGTTGTACACAATGGTTCCGTATTCGAATCGACAGCCTGTCGAGATGGTTTTTACTTGTGGTAAGGCAAATGGCAATGGACAGCGAGCAGCGAGGTTGTATCAGGAGACTTATCCTCGCTGACAACAACCACAGAATTCAATGTTTGCAAGAGTATTTGGCCGTTTGTCTGAGATAAGGTCGTTTCAAGAAGCAGGAAACCATGAAGAACGTACCCGAAATGTCCGGACACCAGACTTGGAGGTAAATTGATTAACACCAAGGAATGCGACTGCCGAGTCAGTACCAGGCAGTTGCCCCGCCAGTACAGGATAAGCCAGACGACAGTGTGGAACATTCTCCATGACAGTTGTTACTACCTTATCGCTTACAGCGTGTGCAGCGCTTACTAGCGACTTACTTACCACATCAGAAACAGTTTTATCACTGGTTCCTTCGCCAGGCAACCATGATTCCGGGATTTGTGTCATCCATCCTATTCACAGAGGCCACATTTATGCTTAGTGGTATCTTCGACTTTCATAACAGTTATTTGTGGCATAGTATGCAGAACCTCCATGGTATCATGACAGCGAATCATCAGCAGAGATGCAGCCGGAACGTGTGGGCCGGGATAATTGGCGACCGTATTTTGGGACCAGTCTTCCTTCCACGTCGACTAACAGGCCGGAACTATGGGCGTTTCTTGCGTGTGAATTTTCCTCCCCTGCTGGAAGAATTGCCACTGATGATTTGAAGGGTTATTTGGGTGCCACATGACGGTTCTCCAGGACACTTCGCCATCAACCTCCGGGCGCATCTTAATCTTGTCTTCTCTGGTCGATGGGTCGGACGAGGGATTTCAGTTACACAGCCTGCTCGTTCACCAGCTCTCAACCCGTGCGATTTCTGGTTATGGAACCATCTCAGAAGTGTCGTGTAGGCAGAGCCCGTTGCAGATGTGGAGACACTGGAACAGCGTATTCATGCTGCCTTTGAAACTGTTCGGATGGACGATGTGAACGTGTGAGACAGAACTTGCTGCAGCGCGTACACGTATGTATTGAGGAACACGGAAACCATTTTCAACACAATCTGTAACTGTGGCTGCGTGGTACAGCGAGTATTAGACCACAGCCTCTGTAATAATGTATGACTGAATAAATGGTCTTTAGCATGGAAACCATGCATTTCCGGACGTAAGTTCATTAGACCTTTCTTGCTCCGTATCCTCTCATTGATCAATGCCTAGAGTTTGTACACTGTGAAGAAAATCACCCTGTAGAAACGTAGCGCAGGGAGTCTCAGACGTCAGCAGAGGGGCTGGTGCCGACCGCGCGTGGCACCAACCAGCTGAGCGGGCTGACGTAAAGATCGTGCGAAGGTAACTAGCAAGGAAGGTGCGGTATCGCAGTCGGTGCTCCATTTCATTGTCGGCGGTTCGTATGTACTAACAGAAGTCAAGGCGTGATTTATCGCCATCGTTATGCAGGTAAGTGATCGTCTTTCCCCTGACCCATGCAACAGCGTGGATGGCGGGGACATGAGTGTCCTCAGGATGGATGAAAGTCTTTGGGTCAATCGAATCCGACGGAACGCGGAGTTAGCAGGCAGCGAACTGTCGATCCACTTTATAGAAGTCATTGGCGGCAGCACAAATCACGTGGCAGTCATCATCGTCCACGAGGTGGTACCCGACAATCCTATTGCGTGAAGACATTGATTTGTGCCGCATTTTGTTCATAGAACATGACAACATGTTGGAGGGAATAAAGGCTAGTGGACATGGCGCCACATCGTGGACCACCGCGTCGATGGATGTTTGAGTTCTACGTTGTTGAGGGATATGCAGCGCAGTAGTGGAGTGTAGAAACCTTTGGTTCGAGGAAGGCCCGTGCTAGATAAGTGAGTAGGAGCGTTACTGAAGTCGATGATTAAATCAGAAATGTGTGCCATATGGGGCGTGATGTGTCCTACTGATACCGGCGGTGATATGGACGTGGGCATAAGGGTGTCCAGCAAGCTGCACGTAAGGGAGGCGCCTTGTCCCTAACCTACTGCATGGTGGTCACGTACATAGACGCTGCTCGGAGTGGCACTTTGGTAAGACCGAGGCTCTCCGCTCTCATATGGAGGTTGAGCGTTTCGTAACAAACCTTAAAGAGCGTAGAGGCTGTAAGAAAGTAGCCCGACGCGACCTGGATGCTGCGTCCAATATCTGGTGGCAGTGGGATGTGGACCACATTGGACGCCATATGTTGATTGAGGTATTGGACACTTTATAAAGAATCGGGTCGGCGGAGGAGATTTTGTCGCACTCCCATGCGGATAAATTAAAAAGAACGCTGAAAATTAATGGCAGCTGAGCCGCGGCGCACAGTGGGGATGAAAATTAATACCAAGGTATCGTTGGTTCTGCAAGCACTGGAGGGGTGCTAAGTCGTCATGTGAGAGGTCGCGTCCAATGGACATCGCCGAGGTTTTAGCGACATGCATGGTACTGCCTGCTGCAGCTCCGTACACTGCTGTCAAATCGGCTACCATCTGTGTTTTGGTCGGCGAGCGGACTAAGAGGAGAAGCAAGTCCGCATACGCAAAACGAAAATTCTGCTACCGCAACGTGAGACCAGAAAGGTACCTCAGCTAAGGAGTAGGGTAATCGCTCTATTCACTACGGTGAGAGTACTTGCGCTCGGTATTCTGCATTATTTTTCCATCTTTGTAACAAATGCCGATCAAATAAGGTCTTTTGTAACATTTTAAATTTGGTGTACATTTATGAGCTATTATACGTTTGTAGCGGACATCTGATTCTCTCAGTAAATGATCTGTTCTCTTCAGCATGACAGATACTGCACGGAGACAAACACACTCCTCAAATGGTAGGAGAGAGTTGCTGCGAACAGTGAGTGGATGTCATAGGGACGCACAACAATCAATACTTGAGGTATTGCTGATACAAAGCACATCACCTGGCCTCGGCCGGAGGGTTGAGCGTGGGAGGAGCACGTGACTGTCTCCATGGTTACGGCCGGCGTGGACAGCTATTGAGCGGGCGGCAGCTCCGGCGGGAAGAAATTCTGTTTTTCATGTAATATATAACTTAACGTTCACGAACTGCGCTGGCTTGCAACGTGGATGTCCTAGATTGGAGTTCCTACTTGAACATAAGTTTGTGTTTTAAAATTGACATTACTGAGTGAGTCCTTCAGACTGACACAAAGCATTCAGGAAATGATTGCAGATATATTTCAGTAACGAATATAAGACTATAAAAGTAAGTAATCAAGACTATAAGGTAGTGAATAAATTTATGATGAGTGTATCAAAAGATGTACTGTCCGCATGCCCAAATGGCAGAAAAGCGAAAACAAGATAAAAGTAATTTTAGAAGAGACTATGTGCACACAAGAAAGATAAGCCAAGGGCATCTGACTCGTTATTGTAATTTTCTGAACAGACAACATGCAGGTACATAATTAGTTGCTGGTGCTGAAATTTATATTTCAAAGTATGTCATTTTGGAAAAATTTCAGTTCACGGTGCGAAAACTTTCAGATTAAAATTATGTTCGCCTTATCATTTTCATTCGTAAGGTACGTGCTGCTCACCAGATAAACAGCCTGTGGAGTTTTGTTGACTCTTAGCAGCAACAGTAGTACAGTATAACGAAAAATAACGTTTTTCGTTGTAAATATAACACTCTTCTTCAAGAAATGCAAACAGGAAACGTTTCATACAATTAATTCTTGTTTTAAATTTAAAAAAAAAAATATTTCTGTCATCACTCTGTCCCTTAAGAAACGCAAACAGCAAACACTTCATGTAATGAATGTTCTCTATTAGAGCAAAAGAAATTGTTTGTTACTTATGGGACTCACTGCTGAATACAACGACAATGAGAACATTTTCATAAATTAAAAATCTCAGTTAGTGTTAAATACCGAATACAAGACACAATTATTGTTGTTCATAATCGTTTACATGCTGTTAGCTAAATTTATATTCCATGGCTGCGTCAAACATGGTGCGTTAACAACTTTCCTAGTTACTAATAGGTTCTCACTAAAAGAAAGACTGAGTTTAGGCTGCATAGCATGCAGATATTTATTCACATAATTGATTACAAATGATAAGGTGTAAGACGAACTTCGAAATAAACAAACAGGATGCAAGAAGAATAATTTCTAAATTCACAAACCCTGTAAGCTATCAGTTTGAAGATTCTTTTATAGAAGAAGCAGAGAACTTAGGGTCAAGCGTTACAATTGGCCTCGGAATAAGAGAGAAACATAAAAAAGACATTGTGACAAGGGTCAGTATGACGGAAGAATTCAACAGCCTATGAAATTTGAAAATTAAATAGACAGCACTTGAGCAGTACATCAAACAGAAGGAAGGGAAGTTGGAACCCACAATCTCTCTAAAATTACGTGTCAAATCAGTCTCGTTGACTTCTTCGTCAAAAGAGTGGTAAACTGATTCCATTTTGGTAAACGAATCAGAATGCTAGAAGAAGATACACGACTATTTCATAAAAATACCCATTGCTATTCGATATTGTCCCACAAAAGTGGAAGAAAGAATTATTCCCCTGTGCGTGCGTGTGTGTGTGTGGGGCGGGGGGGGGGGGCGGGGGGCGGGGGGGGGTGAGTGGGTGGGTGGGTGGGCTTGTGTGTGAGTGTTTTTGTGAGTGGGTGCGTGGGTGGGTGGGTGAGTGGGTGGTCGGGTGTGCGTGTGAAGAAGTGGGAGAGGGAAGGAGCACGGCGGTGGGGGAGTTGAAGCTGGGTGAGAGGCAGAAGGAGGGATCCAGAATCATGTTCAAAATTAAGTGTCCAATCAAAATGTCAAATGGATTTCTGTTGAAGACTATACAAGGGAGGAATAAGAGAATCGTGGATACTGCCTAAGGGATGAGCAGTGAAGTCGCTAGTACGGAAGTATTATTAGTGGACATTATGGGGTGTGTCCACCCTTCACCTTTGTCGTGAAATGACAGTTGTAAGCAGCGAGTTTCATTCAAACACACTCTTTAGTTACAAGTCACAGAACACTTATAACAAGAAGAGTTTACAGCAAGTCATGTCTGCAAAAGTGTGTATTGCAAATTAGAGATACAAATGTGTTGAACACCTCAGTTTCCAGCATCCTACCCACCCTTGTCATCCTCCAGGGTGGGATGACCAGCTGAACCGGACGTACTGTCTGCTGTCCTCTCCGCTTTTCACAGCTTTCTATTTTCCCTTTCCTCCAGAGCCTCGGGCGTCCGTCCTCTTGAATCAACGACAGATCACCCGGTCGGAAGGCAACAGATCTAGCAATGTGCCTCTAAATTCGTGGAATCTCCTAAGCTCCTGGTCCACCTTTGCCAGAAGTCGTCTGCCAGTTTTTGGCGTAGTTTACATCCTTTGGTCAGATTGTGGGTGACAGTGGGTTCTGGTCCAGTGGGCAGTTTTAACAAGCCATCACCAACCAGAAATTGTGCTGGCGTCAGAGGTTCTGTATCATCATCCAGAGAGATTGGCCTCGAGTTTACTGCGGCTTCAGTGATGGCCAGACTGTCACAGAGTTGTTCTGAAGTTAATGTTGATCGTCCCAACACCCTCTGTAAGCTTCGCCTGACGGCTCCCTTCGTGCTCTCCCACCATCTTTCCAACCAAGACGCTTGTGACACAATGAATTTCCGCGTGATCCCGTTCTTGGCGAAGAAGCGATGGGTCTCTCAGGCGGTCAGTGAGTTTCATAGTTCTTACAATTCTTTGTTGGTACAGTAAAAGGTCTTTTCGTTGTCGGTGTAGATTGTGTGAGGTAGTCGACGTCTACTAACAAATCTCTGTGAAACCATCAAATGTGTCTGTCGATGTTCATATTAGAGCAAAGTTCTAAAAGTATTGCACATGTTGCTGCGTTAGCGAAGAGAGTTGTACAGGCCGTTTCCATGGTCATGTATATCTTGATGTAGAGAGGCCCTGAAAAGTCTATGCCAGTGAAAGTAAAGAGATTAGATGGTCTCATTCGATCTGCACGTGGAGGTGCTTCAATTTTTTGTGCTCTTGGATCCTTCATGATCTTGCATGGCAAGCATATATACAGGACCCCTTTAATGGTTTGATGACCTTTAAATATCCTAAATTCTTTCCAAAGTTCGGATAACACTATTCTGACACCAAGATGATGAATATCAACGTGTTTGTCAACTGTGAGACGCCTCGTAAAGTGATGTAACTACTCTATAAGTATTGGATGTCGCTGTTCCCAGACGGATGAGTCCATCTTGAATGAATAGATGAAAGCGTCCAATTTTAGATTCTTGCTGGGTCGGTTCACCGTTCTGGAGTGCATAAAATTCCCTCGTGAAACATTAGCGTTAGACTGTTTTAATCCAGTAAGCGCTTGCACTTGTAAGATCGATTTTTGTGAACTCTTCAGAAAGTTTTTCTTTCCAACAAATGTTATGTGTGAAGCGTAGGATCCAACCCGCCGTACGATTTAATCTTCAGCAGGAACTGAATCAGGAAATGTCTATGATGCCAAGAGGTGTAGCAACGCCATCACAGGTTTTTTACATTCTTCCATTCTTGCGGTAGGTCATGACTCATGTTTGGAGTACCAGATGGCCAACTTCCTCCGTGCGTGTAAGCCATGGTCGTCCCTGCCACCAAACATATGCAGATTGGATCTGATTATCAATAAGGCCCAGTATTAGGTGATCCGCTGGGTTGTCACTTCCAGAACAATGTCTCCACTGACTAGGCGAAGTGGATTTATGAATATCTGTCACTCTGTTGCAGATGAAAGTCTTCCATCGATTCGCGTAACTGCGGATCCAGCCCAAGGTCACCGTGGCGCCCGTCCACAAAGTTGCCTGAGTAATGTCGTACCCTGCAGTTGTGCAGGAATAACTTAGCTCCCAAAAGTTCACCTAGAAGTTTCAGACGTGACAATATTATCCTTTTGACAGGTACAGGTCTGTTCTTGCTACAGTCTAAGTGAATCATTGTATTGTCGTGTACAACAATGTGGATGAACAGAGCTGCCCCATACCGTTGTCCCGGAGCTTCACAAAATACTTGAATTAGAACATCGTGATCTTTAGTAGTTAATATCCATTGCGGGATATGGAGAGATATAGAGGTACAGTGAACACCCAAGTATTCCATAGTGTTGCCAGATTGTAGGACAGCAATTCATTCCAATCAGTTCCCCTACACCAGGTTCCTTGGACTAATAATTTTGCCATGATTCACACTTGACAGAATAACCCTAGTCGTAAAAATTACCTGTAGTCTTAATAGTTTGCTTTTGGTGGTAGGTCTATCAGATAAATTTTCTGTGACGTCAACCGTGTTAATGTATAAACTGTCGATTGCTGTGTCCCAGTATACGCCTAAAACTTGAGTAGCTCCAATAATCTCTCGCCCTTCAGTTTTTCATACGTTCTGTAGCTAATTTGAAGTAGTGGCCCATAGCGCTAATACACTGAAGCGCCAAAGAAACTGGTATAGGCATGCATATTCAAATACAGACATATGTAAACAGGCAGAGTATGGAGCTGCGGGCGGCAACGCCTATATAAAACAACAAGTGTCTGGCGCAGTTGTTAGATCGGTTACTGCTGCTACATTGGCAGGTTATCAAGATTTAAGCGAGTCTGAACGTGGTGTTATAGTCGGCGCACGAGCGGTGGAACACAGCCTCTCCGGGGTAGCGATATGTACCGTGAATATCAGGAATCCGCTAAAACATCAAATCTGAGACATCGGTGCGGCCGGAAAAAGATCCTGCAAGAACTGGACCAACGACGACCGAAGAGAATCTTTCAGCGTGACAGAAGTACAACCCTTCCGCAAACTGTTGCAGATTTCAATGCTGGGCCATCAACAAGTATCAACGTGCGAACCATTCAACGAAACATCATCGATACGGGCTTTCGGAGCTGAAGGCCTACCCGTGTACCCTTGACGACTGCACGACATAAAGCTTTACGCCTCGCCGGCCGGTGTGGCCGTGCGGTTCTAGGCGCATTAGTCTGGAACCGCGTGACCGCTACGGTCGCAGGTTCGAATCCTGCCTCGGGCATGGGTGTGTGTGATGTCCTTAGGTTAGTTAGGTTTAAGTAGTTCTAAGTTCTAGGGGACTGATGACCTCAGATGTTAAGTCCCATAGTGCTCAGAGCCATTTGAACCATTTTTACGCCTCGCCTGGACCCGTCAACACTGACACTGGTCTGCTGATGACTGGGAACACATTGTCTGGTCGGACGAGTCTCGTTTCAAATTGTCGCTAGCGGATGGACGTGTACGGGTATGGAGACAATCTCATGAATCCATGGCCCTGCTTGTCGGCGTGGGATTGTTCAAGTTGGTGCAGGCTCTGTAATGGTGTGGGGCATGTGCAGTTGGGGTGGGACCTCTGATACGTCTAGATACTACTCTGAAAGATGACACGCAAGTAAGCATCCTGTCTCATCATCTGCATCCATTCATGTCCATTGTGCATTCCGACGGACTTGGGCAATTCCAGCAGGAAAATGCGACATCCCACAGGTCCAGAATTGCTACAGAGTGGCTCCAGGAACACTCTTCTGCGGTTAAACACTTCTGCTGGTCACCAAACTCCTCACACATGAACATTATTGAGCATATCTGGGATTCCTTGCAACGTGCTGTTCAGAAGAGATCTCCACTCCCACGTACTGTAATTGATTTACAGCCAGGCTTGCAGGATTCATGGTGTCAGTTTCCTCCAGCAGTACTTCAGACATTAGTCGAGTCCATGCCATGTCGTGTTGCGGCACTTCTGCGTGCTCGCGAGGCCCCTACACGATGTTAGGACGGTGTATCAATTTCTTTGGCTATTCAGTATAGAAAGTTCAATATTTTCATGAGAGCTGTTAGTTCATAATACATAGCAATAGATTCAGTGTCGTCATTAGCGCCAAATTCGAAGTCATCCATGAAAACACTGTTGACTACTATCCGCTCGGCGACAGGAAACGTGGTCTTATGTTTCGAAACATGTTGTGTCTTCGTTGCTCGAAAGCAAGAATGGATGGCATGTCACATGAAACGGAGGTCTAGTGAAGCGGTAAGTCATATGGTAAATCCTATGAATTCAGTTGACAATATAGCATAAACCACACCTAGTTTTCCAAATTATTTATTCTTCCACTTTCTTGACATACAGTGTCTGAAACAGTACCATATTGTGGTAAATTAGAATGTTAACTTCTGGGTGACCAAAGAATCAGTATAAATGTTGATATAATGTGGATATAGCATAGGATCAAAGAATGATGTATTGGAGTTTCAGTCAGTTAGTAGTGTAGTAACAGCACCTGCTAAAACTGGAAGTGAAGCAAGGAGAAGAAAGGCTGTGAGAGCAACTGATCACGCAAATAACTTTGTGTGAGCTAAGGTTATTCTTTCTGCTCGTATATTAATTGCTGCTGTAAAAATATTTACTGCTCCTAAATAGATGAAACACTTGCTAAGTGCAACAAGAAATTGACTAATCCTACTGAGGCTCCAGCATGAATAATAGCTCATGTTAGTGGGGGTAAACTGTTCATCCTGTACCAGCAACATTATCTACTATAGATTATGTAAGAAGAAGGATTAATAAGGAGGGTAACAATGAAAAACTTATGTTATTGATATGAGGGACTGCTGTATCTCGTGCTCCGATTATTAGTCGTACAAGTCAAAGACCAAATCCACCAATTACAATAGGCACTATACTTGAAAGAAAATCATTATGACTGCATGAACTGTAATGATAACATTATAGATTGATCATCTCAAATTAAGGATCCAAGCTGTCCTAATTCAGAACAAATAAGTTTTGTTATTGAAGTTCCTACTACTTTTTGTAAGTTATAGGTGGCAGACTGTAAATCTACTTATCACATTTTTTTCTCTTATCATAAATTTTGAGCCTGTGCAGTCCTAAAGCATCAACAGTACACTGACCATTGCAGTGTCAGAAAACAGCCTCAAGAAGGTACTGAGCCATGTGCCATTGGAAAGATCAGGCAGCGCCACACCTCCAGGAAGAAAGAGTTTAGCGTCCGCTGTCAATGCTGACGCAACCAGGCCACCATCGCTCATTTACCCCAGTTTGGTTGCAGACTTCGAGAGCATCAGTACTGAGTAATAGGAAGATGATACATAGCCTGCATTCTGGGATTGTCAATAGTGAACAGTACTTGCAAGTAGGAGGCACAGGAAGCAAGTTACGTTTCTTTCCTTCTTAGAAATAAAGAATTCTATTAATTTGAAAGTGTTATGTACAGATCATTTTAGATTCTTGCCACTGGCCATTGCAACTTCTCTCCTTCTTTGTTGGTGTCCATGCTGAGTCCGTCAGTAGCTGACACAATAAGTATTATACTCAATTATGATTCTAGACTTCAATTCTAGACATTTAAAAATTTACTAACGTCTACACGATTATTCTTTTAATTATAACTTTGATGGTTAGTTATTTATTTAACTTAAGTGTTTAGTGTAATGAAATTAAAACTGATGTGTAAATTATGACTGTTGTAGGAAGTATAAATCCTAATTTTAATTGATTATGGACTCTTATTATAAGTTGTAATAAGGGGTGAAAATCTGATTTGTATGTCATAATAAAGTGTGATAGTAGATAATAGTAGTATAATTGTTATGGCGTTGTTGTAATGTTTTCCATAACTGACTGTCTAACAATTCATTCTGGTAAAAAATCAGGGAAAAGTTGTAAGTCACCAGATAAGTGATAAAAATATTATAAATTGTAATTTCTGTTTCTATATCTCTTATGAATAGATCTGATTTAAGGAAAACAAAATTATTGCTTGAATGATAATACTAAAGTTAATCTTTGTAATGAATAGCTAATAAAAGTTCTTTGACATTTTATGGACAGTTAATGACCGAATTATTCATTCTAGAAGTCTGATTGGTGAGTATACTAGAAGTTGTAATGATGCTGATTTAAACCTCCTAATGCTTCAATAATAATTCTTAGGCCAAAAATAATTCAAATAAATGTTCTTAATTGGACACAATATGAAAGAACTATTAACCTAGCAGTTTTTTGTCATTTTATTAATGATAAACAATTATTTCAACCTGGTGTACCCATGACTTCCGAAAATCAAAAGTAGAATTGGGCAGCAATAACCTTTAATAATAATCTCGATCTGATTATAAGTGACTCTCCTTCTCATCTTATTAGATACTTTTTAAATGAATAATGTGGAAAATAATAAGAGAGTTGATGCTATCGCTTGAAAACTAAAATATTTAAATGATGATCATTTTATTATTATGTTTTTATTGCTTTTTAATAGGCTGATAAATGAAAGTAACTTTAAATGCAAACATTTTGGGTTAGGTTTTACCGTGACTGTTACTGACATTAAACAACAAGTTTACTATTACCAGTCACTTTTTATTTGTCCCCACAAAGCGTTTCAAAGACTTAAACCTCCATCATCAGGTGGATTTACATTTGTTAGTATGACATTTGTGTGTATATGTGTTATGTTACGACATTTTTGGAGGAACTCCACTAGACATGTCATTAACAAATGTAAATCCACCTGATGATGAAGGTTTAAACCTTTGAAACGCCTCGTGGAGATAAATAAACAGTGATTGGTAACAGTAAACTTGTTGTTTCATTTAATTAAAACGAGAGTAAGTTGCTCTACAATCCTTCATGACATGGACAAGATCCGTCCTATCATCTACGTTTGCAGGAAGAGTAGGTTTTTGGGGTTATTGGTGATTGAAAAAGGAGAAAACTGATACACTACATGATCAAAAGTATCCGGACACCTGGCTGAGAGTGACTTAAAAGTTCGTGGCGTCCTCCATCAGTATTGCTGGAATTAAATATGGTGTTGGCCCACCCTTAGCCTTGATGACAGCTTCCATTCTCGCAGACGTACGTTCAATCAGGTGCTGGAAGGTTTCTTGCGGAATGGCAGTACAAGATCTTGGGAGGAAACAAACACTATTCCAGCTGTCTACCTTTTCCTACGACAGAAAAAGTGAAAAAATATTATCTTTTTATTTGACTACCGGTATTAAAACCGTTGATGAACCCTTCCTTCTCTCATTATGGACATTCCATTATGGAGAGTCCAATCAGCTAGAAGTTTGTTTCCTCAAACAGAGATTATCAGTTACAATTTTCAATTTGATCATTATCTTTGGAGATAGGTTCAGTGTTGCGGTCGTTTTCTGCCTACAAGGAAAGTGAGGAAATACACTGTTACATAAGAAAGTGTTCAACTCTAGCACTCGCAGAACTTGCCCTGGAAATGTTGGCTGATGTTTGCTGTCTAGTTAGGAGAGCACATCTGAAAACCAGAAGCTTCAGGACTTACACGATTATTTCTGGACCAGTGGTTCGACAACAAGCATATACCAAGAAATACGTCTTACTGCAGTGGTACGCCTCATCGGACTAATAATGTCCCTGAAGAATGAAACCAAAGGACAAATACATTATTATGAGAAGTTCATCCAAATGTTTGCTCAATACTAAAACATCTTTGAGAAGACGCAGAGTACCACGCCCAACTGTTTAGCCGATTAATGTCAAATCTCGATGTGAAAAGAAAAAAGAAGTCAGCAATTAAGACTGACGAAACTACTTCAAATATTTTAAAAGGCTCTATATTGACGATAACCTAAAATCATTTCTGACTTGTGTGACTTATGCACATAAATTACAGTGAAGAAGAAAACGTCACAACCCTTGGAAATTATGTAAATACTGAAAGGTAGTTTAATGAACGTCATACTCTTTGGCTGTCTTGTAAATAAGTTTAATAAGGGGCAAAATGAGACTACCTACTTGTGTTTTTCCTTGGAAACGACAGAAATTCGACAAAATGTCTGCTGCAAGTTGTAAAGTATTCTCTAATGAAGCCCGAGAATAGTATCTCAAAGGCCATAGCTCTTGTAGGAAGTCATTTCGGTCTTCCCCTTGAGAGATTCTGTGAATAATATTCTGAATGAGTGGATACCGAACACAAAATCGTAGCAGCGGAAACACAGGGAAATGACAAGTAACAGCATGTATTCATTCTTCCTCCGTCTTATAATGTGTCGTGGCTACAGCACCTTTGCTGCACTGCTGTGTACAGGTGGGAAACCACTTATTCCAGCAAGAGCCCCAGGCTCCGTAGGACTGGTTTAGCGGGTGTCAAAATTATTGGCACCTGATCATTTGATGATCCTATGCTTCAACAACACATCGGCGGGTCCGGAATCCCTAGCAAAATTGAAGTTCTAGAAAAAATTTCCTTATCAAGTTTTCCAACTCATTTATTCTGCACGTTATCGATCGGTGATCGTAGTCAGTGGTTACATAATATTCCCTTCTGTACGAATCTTGATTGGATTTTCTGTCAGCTCAATAATTCGACACTCTTCCGTTGTAAGGGCTGGACGAAATGGTCGCTAAGGCTTCTCCATGAGTTTGTGAAACATTTAAGAAAAGTCTCAGATTCATGATTCTACTACTCTGTTCAAGAACTCTTTTGTGTATTTATTTATCTATTTATTTATATTTTATTTATTTAGCCTGACCAGATTAGGACCTTACGGCCTTCTCTTACATCTGACCAGGTACAACACTCACCAAAGATATTGAAAAAATCACAGTAATAATAATAATAATAATAATAATAATAATAATAATCACAGTAATTGACACTAACAATGGTAATAACTGATTCTGATAATGCTAATAATAATTGACACTAATAATAATAACGATAATAATAATAACTGACACTAATAATAATAACCATAGATATACTAAAGGTCATTAAAAATTATATAGGTTGTTTTAGCACATTTGAATCCATGTTTAGTATTATAGAAGCGGATGGGATGAAGAAAGAGGAGGAGATGGAAATGGCAGTGACAGTGGCTGTTAGGAAGAACAGAATTCAAATGGTTCAAATGGCTCTGAGCACTATGGGACTCAACTGCTGTGGTCATAAGTCCCCTAGAACTTAGAACTACTTAAACCTAACTAACCTAAGGACACCACACAACACCCAGCCATCACGAGGCAGAGAAAATCCCTGACCCCGCCGGGAATCGAACCCGGGAACCCGGGCGTGGGAAGCGAGAACGCTACCGCACGACCACGAGATGCGGGCAGAATTCAAATAAAGAACTCTGCTGACATCAGGGAGGGAAAAGGTATGACGAGAGTGAGCTGTAGGCTAGTATATGGAAGAGATGTCTATTGTAACAGAAGGAAGAAGTTTGGAAGAAATTTAATTTCTTGACATTTTGATGAAGATTTTCCGGAGAAAGCTTCTTAATACAAAAAATAATTTAGAGAACATGGGAGAGTTACATGATGGTACAGAGATTATTTTAGTTCGTTGAGAACGAATATCTATGCTGTGCATTTCAGTCAGCAGTTTAAGAGTTAGAGATAAATAAGAGGGAGTCCAGTGATTGAGAAGACGATATAGCAAACATACAGTATGATTGTGTCTCCACTTATCGGCACGCAGCCATGATAATTGTCCATAGACATGAGCGGGGTGGCAGAAATGGGGTACGTCACAAATGTATCTCACACAAGTATTTATCACCAGTTCTATCCTGCCTGAGGTTTCGTACGTTCTTGGAGAATAGGAACACCATAGTTAAGTATAGGTAGTATTAGTGACTAAGACCTTCTTTTTATGATTCTTGAGAATCTTTTCTCTTCTGCAATTCTGGAGAGAATAGTGCTGGTACCTACTAATATCATTCTGGTGAGAAATTCCATATGTCATTTACAGATTACTTACCACTATCACGGTCAAAATTTGATCAACTTAAATTGTATTGCTTGGTGCGGGTAGTTTACTCACGACACGATCAACACTAGAAGTGCTTGTTTCCATTGTGATAAAAGTAGTATTGTAGAGCTGGGTTACTACAAGTTCTAACTGCATGGTGTCAGTTTCGATATTGTGGGATCGGAATGTCACTCTTGTGGGTTAAGCGCTGTGTCACCTCTGTTGGTCTCTGGTGTCTGTTTATTTTAATATAAGGCAGGGGCACAATACTAGATTCTGGGCGACTCTCAGAGGATATGTCGAGTAATACAGGGATGGAAAGAAAGACACATATCAGGATGTTGCTTTTCATTAGAGTGATGCTACCAGCCACATTGTCACTGCTCAACAAAAATGACGACTCTGCTGTCTGGTTTTTCCATTCACCAAGGTGCCCGATTCACTCCGAGAGAGCGAGACAACCCCACCCGGCTGATGTAGGTCAGTGCACCCTCGGGAAATCGATTCTCACAGGGTTATCAATGACCCCACCCCCTCCATCTCTGACTAACCTGTTGCCTACAGCAACAGGTCTCAGACAACCAGTGCCGAGGACACCTTGCTGTGGCTAATGCTTCCTGCATTGCGTGACCCCGCAAATGCTGACATGAAACGGCTCCGTCTCCAGCACTGCTGTTTCAGAACTGAGCAGATCCTAGTTCGAACAATGTGCCTAGCAGAGAAGCATGTGCTGTCCTGGCCACACCATGCCTCATGTTTCATGTTGTTGTTGTTGTGGTCTTCAGTCCTGAGACTGGTTTGATGCAGCTCTCCATGCTACCCTATCCTGTGCAAGCTCCTTCATCTCCCAGTACCTACTGCAACCTACATCCTTCTGAATCTGCTTAGTGTATTCATCTCTTGGTCTCCCCCTACGATTTTTACCCTCCACGCTGCCCTCCAATACTAAATTGGTGATCCCTTGATGCCTCAGAACATGTCCTACCAACCGGTCCCTTCTTCTGGTCAAGTTGTGCCACAAACTCCTCTTCTCCCCAATCCTATTCAGTATCTCCTCATTAGTTATGTGATCTACCCATCTAATCTTCAGCATTCTTCTGTAGCACCACATTTCGAAAGCTTCTATTCTCTTCTTGTCCAAACTATTTACCGTCCATGTTTCACTTCCATACATGGCTACACTCCATAAAAATACTTTCAGAAACGACTTCCTGACACTTAAATCTCTACTCGATGTTAACAAATTTCTCTTCTTCAGAAACGCTTTCCTTGCCATTGCCAGTCTACATTTTATATCCTCTCTACTTCGACCATCATCAGTTATTTTGCTCCCCAAATAGCAAAACTCCTTTACTACTTTAAGTGTCTCATTTCCTAATCTAATACCCTCAACATCACCCGACTTAATTCGACTACATTCCATTATCCTCGTTTTGCTTTTGTTGATGTTCATCTTATATCCTCCCTTCAAGACACCATCCATTCCGTTCAACTGCTCTTGCAAGTCTTTTGCTGTCTCTGACAGAATTACAATATCATCGGCGAACCTCAAAGTTTTTACTTCTTCTCCATGAATTTTAATACCTACTCCGAATTTTTCTTTTGTTTCCTTTACTGCTTGCTCAATATACAGATTGAATAACATCGGGGATAGGCTACAACCCTGTCTTACTCCCTTTCCAACCACTGCTTCCCTTTCATGTCCCTCGACTCTTATAACTGCCATCTGGTTTCTGTATAAATTGTAAATAGCCTTTCGCTCCCTGTATTTTACCCCTGTCACCTTTAGAATTTGAAAGAGAGTATTCCAGTCAACATTGTCAAAAGCTTTCTCTAAGTCTACAAATGCTAGAAACGTAGGTTTGCCTTTCCTTAATCTTTCTTCTAAGATAAGTCGTAAGGTCAGTATTGCCTCACGTGTTCCAGTATTTCTACGGAATCCAAACTGATCTTCCCCGAGGTCGGCTTCTACTAGTTTTTCCATTCGTCTGTAAAGAATTCGTGTTAGTATTTTGCAGCTGTGGCTTGTTAAACTGATTGTTCGGTAATTCTCACATCTGTCAACACCTGCTTTCTTTGGGATTGGAATTATTATATTCTTCTTGAAGTCTGAGGGTATTTCGCCTGTTTCATACATCTTGCTCAATAGATGGTAGAGTTTTGTCAGGACTGGCTCTCCCAAGGCCGTCAGTAGTTCCAATGGAATATTGTCTACTCCGGGGGCCTTGTTTCGACTCAGGTCTTTCAGTGCTCTGTCAAACTCTTCACGCAGTATCGTATCTCCCATTTCATCTTCATTTACATCCTCTTCCATTTCCATAATATTGTCCTCAAGTACATCGCCCTTGTATAGACCCTCTATATATTCCTTCCACCTTTCTGCCTTCCCTTCTTTGCTTAGAACTGGGTTGCCATCTGAGCTCTTGATATTCATACAAGTGGTTCTCTTCTCTCCAAAGGTCTCTTTAATTTTCCTGTAGGCCGTATCTATCTTACCCCTAGTGAGACAAGCCTCTACATCCTTACATTTGTCCTCTAGCCATCCCTGCTTAGCCATTTTCCACTTCCTGTCGATCTCATTTTTGAGACGTTTGTATTCCTTTTTGCCTGCTTCATTTACTGCATTTTTATATTGTCTCCTTTCATCAATTAAATTCAGTATTTCTTATGTTACCCAAGGATTTCTACTAGCCCTCGTCTTTTTACCTACTTGATCCTCTGCTACCTTCACTACTTCATCCCTCAAAGCTACCCATTCTTCTTCTACTGTATTTCTTTCCCCCATTCCTGTCAATTGTTCCCTTATGCTCTCCCTGAAACTCTGTACAACCTTTGGTTCTTTCAGTTTATCCAGGTCCCATCTCCTTAAATTCCCACCTTTTTGCAGTTTCTTCAGTTTTAATCTACAGGTCATAACCAATAGATTGTGGTCAGTGTCCACATCTGCCCCTGGAAATGTCTTACAATTTAAAACCTGGTTCCTAAATCTCTGTCTTACCATTATATAATCTATCTGATACCTTTTAGTATCTCCAGGGTTCTTCCATGTATACAACCTTCTATCATGATTCTTAAACAAGTGTTAGCTATGATTAAGTTGTGCTCTGTGCAAAATTCTACCAGGCGGCTTCCTCTTTCATTTCTTAGCCCCAATCCATATTCACCTACTACGTTTCCTTCTCTCACTTTTCCTACACTCGAATTCCAGTCACCCATGACTATTAAATTTTCGTCTCCCTTCACTATGTGAATAATTTCTTTTATTTCATCATACATTTCTTCAATTTCTTCGTCATCTGCAGAGCTAGTTGGCATATAAACTTGTACTACTGTAGTAGGTGTGGGCTTCGTATCTATATTGGCCACAATAATGCGTTCACTGAGCTGTTTGTAGTAGCTTACCCGCGTTCCTATTTTCCTATTCATTATTAAACCTACTCCTGCATTACCCCTATTTGACTTTGAGTTTATAACCCTGTGGTCACCTGATCAGAAGTCTTGTTCCTCCTGCCACCGAACTTCACTAATTCCCACTATATCTAACTTTAACCTATCCATTTCCCTTTTCAAATTTTCTAACCTACCTGCCCGATTAAGGGATCTGACATTCCACGATCCGATCCGTAGAACGCCAGTTTTCTTTCTCCTGATAACGACATCCTCTTGAATAGTCCCCGCCCGGAGATCCGAATGGGGGACTATTTTACCTCCGGAATATTTTACCCAAGAGGACGCCATCATCATTTAATCATACAGTAAAGCTGCATGCCCTCGGGAAAAATTACGGCCGTAGTTTCCCCTTGCTTTCAGCCGTTCGCAGTACCAGCACAGCAAGGCCGTTTTGGTTATTGTTACAAGGCCAGATCAGTCAATCATCCAGACTGTTGCCCTTGCAACTACTGAAAAGGCTGCTGCCCCTTTTCAGGAACCACACGTTTGTCTGGCCTCTCAACAGATACCCCTCCGTTGTGGTTGTACCTACGGTACGGCTATCTGTATCGCTGAGGCACGCAAGTCTCCCCACCAACGGCAAGGTCCATGGTTCATGGGGGGAAGATGTTTCATGTAGAGAGCTATAAATATATCGTAATGGTCGCAGAGGAAGAGAACATGAAGCTTGGTCATGACTACCATTACTATAGACTAAGCATTAGAGGAAACATGCAGAGTAAAGTCGACTTTCGTCAACGTCCGATGTGGGGCGTATGATGTTCGCAGGATGTACCAGGAACCTGGACAACAGAGTTCGAGACGACTACTAGTGTTCATGGCTTGATGCGTTCCAGGACAAGAAGGGAAGATAGCATGTCAACAGGATCTGCGGAGCCAGACAGAGGAGACGATGACATTCACCTCTGATAGACGACAACCTGCGTGTTGTGATGAACTGCTGCGTCGTACAGAAAAATTAAGTTCAAAAATGGTTCAAATGGCTCTGAGCACTATGGGACTCAACTGCTGTGGTCATAAGTCCCCTAGAACTTAGAACTACTTAAACCTAACTAACCTAAGAACAGCACACAACACCCAGCCATCACGAGGCAGAGAAAATCCCTGACCCCGCCGGGAATCGAACCCGGGAACCCGGGCGTGGGAAGCGAGAACGCTACCGCACGACCACGAGATGCGGGCAGAAAGATTAAGTAACTAGACCTTTGACATTGACACACATAAGACAGGCTGTTGTTGTTGTTGTTTTGGTCTTCAGTCCAGAGACTGGTTTGATGCAGCTCTCCATGCTGCTCTGTCCTGTGCAAGATTCTTCACCTCCGAGTAACTATCGCACCCTACATCCTCCTGAATCTCTTACGTTTATTCATCTTTTGGTCTCCCTCTAAGATTTTTATCCTCCACGCTGCCCTCCAATACTAAATTGATGATCGCTTGATGCCTCAGAATATGTACTACCAACCGATCCCTTCTTCTGTTGAAGTTGTGCCACAAATTCCTCTTCTCCCCAATTCTATTCAGTTCCTCGTCATTAGTTACGTGATCTACCCATCTAATGTTCAGCATTCTTCTGTAGCACCATATTTCGAAAGCTTCTCTTCTTGTCTAGGCCGGTCGGAGTGGCCGAGCGGTTCTAGGCGCTACAGTCTGGAACCGCGCGACCGCTACGGTCGCAGGTTCGAATCCTGCCTCGGGCATGGATGTGTGTGATGTTATTAGGTTAGTTAGGTTTAAGTAATTCTACGTTCTCGGAGACTGATGACCTCAGAAGTTAAGTCCCATAGTGCTCACAAGGGAACGTCCCCATCGCACCCCCCTCAGATTTAGTTATAAGTTGGCACAGTGGATAGGCCTTGAAAAACTGAACACAGATCAATCGAGAAAACAGGAAGAATTTGTGTGGAACTATGAAAAAAATAATCAAAATATACAAACTGAGCAGTCGATGCTCAAGATAGGCAACATGAAGGTGAGTACCAGCCGGGAAGCTCCGTGGTCCTGTGGTTAGCGTGAGCAGCTGTGGAATCAGGGGTCCTTGGTTCAAGTCCTCCCTCGAGTGAAAAGTTTAATTTCTTTATTTTCGCAGTTATGATCTGTCCGGTCGTTCATTAACGTCTCTGTTCACTGTAATAAGTTTAGTGTCTGTATTTTGCGACCGCACCGCAAAACCGTGCGATTAGTAGACGAAAGGACGTGCCTCTCCAATGGGAACCGAAAACATTTGATCGCAAGGTCATAGGTCAACCGATTCCTCTACAGGAAAACACGTCTGATATATTCTATACGACACTGGTGACGGCATGTGCGTCACATGACAGGAATATGTTGTCGACCCACCTAACTTGTACACTTGGCGAATGGGTAAAAACATTCTTCTACCTTGCCCAATTTAGGTTTCCTTGTGGATGTGATAATCACTCCCAAAAAAGTGATGAAAACGTAAGACTTTGTCACATAAACTGCAACAAATGAATGCAACAGTTTCACAGTCGCACAGTTTTCCCTGTGCTCTGTCAAAACATACATTTTTAACGTTTTCAAATTTTTCCGTGTGTAGACCGTCAAATCCTGCAAATGTCCAAGCAAATCTGAACATGTCCTGGAATTTTGTAGAGCGAAGTTGATTGTATGTGTGTGCCTGAACTTTGATAATTGTCTGAAAATAAAAAATTAAAATGTTCACTCGAGGGAAGACTTGAACCAAAGACCTCTCGTTCCACCGCTGCTCACGCTAACCACAGGACCACGACAATTCTCGGCATGTACCCCCCTTAATATTACTTATCTTGAGCGTGGACTGCTCAGTTTGTATATTTTGCTTATTTTTTTCATAGTTCCACACAACATCTTCCTGTTTTCTCGATTGATATGTGTTCAGTTTTTCAAGGCCTATCCACTGTGCCAACTTATAACTAAATCTGAGGTGGGTGCGATGGGGAGGTTCCCTTGTCATAGCCATTTGAACCATTTTTCTTCTTGTCTAAATTATTTGTCGTCAATGTTTCACATCCATACATGGTTACACCTCATACAAATACTTTTAGAAATGACTTCCTGACACTTAAATCTATACTCGATGTTAACAAAATTCTCTTCCTCAGAAACGCTTTTCTTGTCATTGCCAGTCTACGTTTTAAATCCCTTCTACTTCTACCATGATCAGTTATTTTGCTCCTCAAATAGCAAAACTCATCTACTACTTTAAGTGTCTCATTTCCTAATCCAATTCCCTCAGCATCACCTGATTTAATTAGGCTACATTCCATTATCCTCGTTTTGCTTTTGTTGATGTTCATCTTGTATCATCCTTTCATGACACTGTCCATTCCTTTCAACTGCTCTTCCAGGTCCTTTGGTGTCTCTGACAGAATTACGATGTCATCGGCAAACCGCAAAGTTTTTATTTCTTCTCCGTGGATTTTAATTCCTAATCCTAATTTCTCTTTTGTTTCCTTTACTGCTTCCGCAATATACAGATTGAATAACATCAGAGATAGGTTACAGCCCTCTCTCACTCCCTTCCCACGTGATGACTGGGTGTTGTGTGATGTCCTTAGGTTAGTTAGGTTTAAGTAGTTCCACGTTCTAGGGGACTCATGACCATAGATGTTAAGTGCCATAGTGCTCAGAACCATTAGCACCACTCCCTTCCCAACCACTACTTCCCTTTCATGCCCCTCGACTCATATAACTGCCATCTGGTTTCTGTGCAAATTTTAAATAGCCTTTCCCTCCGTGTACGTGACCCCTGCCGCCTTCAGAAGTTGAAAGAGAGTATTCCAATCAACACTATCAAAAGCTTTCTCTAAGTCTACAAATGCTAGAAACGTAGGTTTACCTTCCTTAACCTATCTTCTAAGACAAATTGTAGGTCGGTATTGCCTCACGTGTTCCAACATTTCTTCGGAATTCGAAATGATCTTCCTCAAGGTCGGCTTCTACCAGTATTTCCTTTCGTCTGTGAAGAATTCGTGCCAGTATTTTACAGCCGTGACTTATTAACCTGATAGTTCGGTAATTTTCACGCCTGTGAACACGTGCTTTCTTTGGGATTGGAATTATTATATTCCTCTTGAAGTCTGGGGGTATTTCGCTTGTCTCATACATCATGCCCACCAGATGGTTGAGCTTTGTCAGGGCTGGCTCTCCCAAGCCCATCAGTAGTTCTAATGGAGTGTTTTCTACTCCCGGGGCCTTGTTTCGACTTAGGTCTTTCAGTGCTCTGTCGAATTCTTCACTCAGTATCGTATCTCACATTTCATCTTCACCTACGTCCTCTTCGATTTACATAATATTGCCCTCAAGTACAACGCCCATGTATAGACGCTCCACATACTCCTTCCACCTTTCTGCTTTCCATTCTTTGCTTAGTATTCGTTTTCCATCTGAGCTTTTGATATTCATACAAGTACTTCACTTTGCTCCGAAGGTCTCTTTAATTTTCCTGTAGGCAGTATCTGTCTTACCCCTAGTGAGATATGCCTCTACATCCTTACATTTGTCCTCTAGCCATCCCTGCTTAGCCATTTTGACTTCCTGTAGGTCTCATTTTTGAGATGTTTGTATTCCTTTTTGCCTGCTTCTTTTACTGCATTTTTATATTTTCTCCTTTCAATAATGAAATTCAGTATCTCTTCTGTTACCCAAGGATTTCTACTAGCCCTCGTCTTTTTACCTACTTGATCCTCTGCTGCCCTCACTATCTCATCTCTCAAAGCTACCCATTCTTCTTGTACTGTATTTCTTTCCCCTGTTCCTGTCAAGCGTTCCCTAATTCTCTCTATGAGACACTCTACAACCTCTGGTTCTATCCTTTTATCCAGGTCCCAACTCCTTAAATTCCTACCTTTCTGCTGTTTCTTCAGTTTTAATCTACAGTTCATAACCAATAGATTGCGGTCAGAGTCCACATCTGCATCTGGAAATGTCTTACAGTTTAAAACCTGGTTTCTAAATTTCGGTCTTACCATTATATAATCCATCTGAAACCTTTCAGTGTCTCCAGGCCCCTTCGACGTATACAACCTTCTTTCATGATTCTTAAACGAAGTGTTAGCTATGATTATGTTATGCTCTGTGCAAAATTCTACCAGGCAGCTTCCTCTTTCATTCCTTACCAAAAAAAATGGCTCTGAGCACTATGGGACTTAACATCTATGGTCATCAGTCCCCTAGAACTTACAACTACTTAAACCTAACTAACCTAAGGACAGGACACAACACCCAGTCATCACGAGGCAGAGAAAATCCCTGACCCCGCCGGAAATCGAACCCGGGAACCCGGGCGTGGGAAGCGAGAATGCTACCGCACGACCACGAGCTGCGGACCATTCGTTACCCCCATTCCATATTCACCTACTACTTTTCCTTCTCCTCTTTTTTCCTACTATCGAATTCCAGTTCCCCATGAGTATTAAATTTTCGTCTCCCTTCACTACCTGAATAATTTCTTTTATCTCATCATACTTTTCTTCAATATCTTCGTCATCTGCGGAGCTAGCCGGCATATGAACCTGTACTACTGTGATAGACGTGGGCTTCGTGTCTACCTTGGCTACAGTAATACGTTCATTATTCTCTTCGTAATAGCTGGTCCGTGCTCCTATTTTTTATTCATTATTAAACCTACTCCTGCATTATCTCTATTTGATTTTGTATATATAATCCTGTATTCACCTGACCAGAAATCTTGTTTCTCCTGCCACTGAACGTCACAAATGCTCACTAGATCAAACGTTAACCTGTCCATTTCCCTTTCTAAATTTTGTAACGTACCTGCCCGATTAAGGAATCTGACATTCCACCCTCTGATCCGAAGAACGTACTCTTTTGATTTTTTTTGCCTAGATGCATAGATTTTAAAATTTTGAACTGTCTAATATCAAAATCTGCGAAAAAAGTTGCATATAGATGAATATGTTTTCTTCGTGGCTGCTGCAAGGAGAGAATGTCTTGGGTACAGGATGAGTTGGCGGTTGGAAGTTTTCGTCACTCCGGTTCTCAGAGAACGCCGGGCGAAGTCGGAGAAAACTGCTACACCTAGCGATGAAAACTCTGTCTCTCGTGGCAGCTGAAATACTCACAGTCCGCATCTCGTGGTCGTGCGGTAGCGTTCTCGCTTCCCACGCCCGGGTTCCCGGGTTCGATTCCCGGCGGGGTCAGGGATTTTCTCTGCCTCGTGATGACTGGGTGTTGTGTGATGTCCTTAGGTTAGGTTTAAGTAGTTCTAAGTTCTAGGGGACTCATGACCATAGATGTTAAGTCCCATACTGCTCAGAGCCATTTGAACCAAATACTCACAGTCGCCGTAAGATTTTCTGGAAACACTTTCAGAATGAGAAGGTTGAACAAAAGTCGCAGTATAGTATCTTCTTACCAATAAACAGGTCGCTTAGGGAATGTCTTTAACACACAAGCTGACGGCGAAATATTACGCGTCGTTCGGACCGTGATAGTAGCTGATTCTCCGAGGATAGTTAATAGGCGAAGAAATCACTATGCGCTGGATTGCTAAACACACTAATCGTTTTATGAAGGTCCGTGGATCCAACATAGAATAGAAGTTCGTAGACAATATTTACTTTCCTTGTCACAAAATAAATTTTTTATTCTTCATAATTGCGATTACAAGTTGTATCTCCTCTGCACTTCAAATTACGTCTATATGCAAATTACGTATCTGACCCCTCCAAAAAAATGTCCAATAGGCATTCATCATGTCCAAAAATTGCGAAAGGCTTAGATGCTCTTTTCCACAGCAAAGAGCGTTGTCGTCCCAATTACGGCACCGCATCATCGCTGGTATTCGCAGCCGGAAAAGTACAATAATATTAGTTAACTCCTCCGCTGCGTTATTAAGATTGCTGTTCTTTTTCATTCAGAAAATATATGACTCTGTGTTGCATAGGCACATTCAATAAATAAAGCATCCTTTTCACTTCACTTATCCCAGATATGAGGTAAATAATATAAGCTCATTACTATACACCAGTGTCAAATACGACGATCAGTGTGGACATCTATAAAAAGCAAATAAAGCACGTTTTCCGATGTCAAGTGCAGAGAGGCTGCAAAATTACAGGTACGGAGTCTCGGATTTCGATTGGTCCATTGGCCTTCAACACGTGCAGATAAAACAATAGAATAATTTTAAGCATTTGCTACTTACTTCTAGCATTATCTTATCGATATCAGTACCTCCTGTTTATTGTTAGTGGTAGACGCTTTTCATTTTTTCTTTCATTACATAGCCCCTTGCTCTTCTCTCTATTCCATACTCCACCCTTATTCTTATTCTCTCCTCCCATTTCTCCTTCTCCCTTCGTTAGATTACATAATTTATTTTTTTAATAGTTAAATACCGTAATGTGGTGTTTGGTTTATAACAAATATGGCAACTGCGAAACACGACCACAGTAGCTTCTAGCGTGCAGATCATTCAGTGATCAGCTAAACATTATAATCACCTGCTAACTATTTGTTGATCCACCACTGGAACGCAGTACGGTAGTGAATCGGCGTGGCAAGATTTCGATAAGTTCTCTGCAGGTTTCCACAGACATGTGGCACCAGATGTTAACGTGCAGGTCGCGTGATTCTCGTAAATTATGACCGGTGGTTTGTAGGCGCGGAGCTGGAGTCCGACAGCGCCTCAAATGTGTTGCATCAGGTTCAGATCATGTCATGGCCATGAGATCAGGTGAGTTAATTACCAAGCTTCTCAAACCAGTGTAGCACGATTGTGGCCTTTCAGAACGGACCGATACCCTACTGGAACATGCCATTGCTGTGAAGGAAGGCATCAAGTATGAAGAGAAGTAGGTGGTCCACAATAATGGTCACGTATTCTACAGCTGTCATGGTGGCTTCGATTTCTACTGCACGTCCCATAGAATCCCAGGTGAATGTCCTTCATAGCACAATACTCGTTCGCATAGCCGGTAATGTCCTCAGCTTGCGTCATATTTCTGACGTGTTAAGGTCGGTTTGCTATTTCCTATCATCGATGTTTCTATGATGTTACATCAAGATAATGCAAGACCACATGCTACCCGTGCTGTTTTGACTTACCTCAGTACAGACGGTGATTGACTGGCAAAAGCGTTCTCCATATCTGTTACCAACTGGGTTGCTGAGAGATTCGTATGCCACCATTAGCCACCCACTAAGGATGATAAAATATGGTACAGAGTTGAATCAGTATGGAATGATATATTCTTCTCTGTATCCAATCTCAGTTTGACTCAATGCCCAGTCGGGGTAGGGACATTGTTACTGCCAGCGATAACAGCTACCTGTCTGTATGTATGTATGTACTGAACAGGGGACCTAGAAACGACAGAGAGGCTTCGTCCCCGTCGTAGCCCTCAGTGGTACACAACCCCACATCAGGTTACAGCAGTCCATTCATCCCAACGCCGCCCCACGCTGAACCCAGAGTTATTGTGCGGTTCGGGCCCCAGTGCCCCCCCTCCCCTCCCCACCCCTCCCCTACCCACCCCTCGCCTCCCCTCCCCCCTCCCCTCCCCTCCCCCCCTCCCCTCCCCCCCTCCCCCCCCACCCCCCCCAGAGAACGTCTCATTCCAGACTAGTGTAACCCAAATGTTTGCCTGGTAGAGTAATTATGGTGTACGCGTACTTGGAGACATAGTGTAACTGAGGTGGAATAAGGGGAACCAGCCAGCATTCGCCGAGGAAAATGGAAAATCGCCTTAAAAACCATTCACAGGCTTACCAGCACACCGGACCTCGATACTAACCCGCCGGGCGGATTCGTGCCGGGGACCGGCACGTCTTCCCGCTCGAGAAACACTGCGTTAGACTGCACGGCTACCCGGGCGGGCTGCAACTACGTGTACTAAATTTCACACCATGTGTATCACAACACCATCGCCGTATTCAATCATGTTTTCTTCCTACTATATTGCAAACATACAATAATTAAATTCTAGATTTTTGCTATCCTTTCTGGTGTTGTAGTTTTAAGTGCCAGCAGTGTATAAACACTTTACACTGATCATATAAGATGACAATATTAACACCGCACTGCTCAAACGCAAATTGATTCCTCATGGACGAAAGATTCGGCGGACTGGTAGAAAACTGGACCCTCGTTTGACAATGGAAGATTCGAATTACCGTCCAGTCGTGCACATCTAAGTTGCCAGTTGTTTCATTAAACCATGTGCGGCAAATGTCTCGACGGATCATTGAAAAGGAGAGGCTGATTTTCTTCCTCATCTTTGTCCCGTCCAATAAAGGTAATTTAGGGTTTTAGAGACGACATGCAAGCTAGTATTGGGGGTTGGGATGGAAAAAAGAAATCGCTCGAGTCTTTTTGAAAGGAACCAATCCGGCATTGCCTTATACGATGTGTGGAAAACATAGAAAATTAAAACCTGGATGGGTTTGAACCACCACCATACCGAAGGCGAGTCTAGTCGCCGTTGACGAGACCTTACTTCTTTCCTGTTACTGCATCTTGCCGCCCTGAATGTCCCAGATTCCTGCGATCATTCTGTTTACAAACAGACAGAATATTACCATTTAGTATCACATTTTATTACGGAAAGAAATGACTGCTCATCTCTGATAAGTAATTATGTGACACTCGAAGGTATGTATTACTCTTTCTAGTCATTCTAATTCCTATAGCTGCGCTTGTCGACGTGGAGTTGGAGAGACGCTGGGGAGATCATCGAATGAACCTACAAACCTGCAAACTGGCGGCTTCCAACGGACTGAAAAGCACGCAAAAAAAGATCTTACACAGCTCTTTACCAACACATTACCACACGGCAAAATGCACACACAAGGCGTGTTTAGTTTCAATGAACATTTCAATATACGCTTTGAAAATCAATAATAGATGCTAATCTTGTCTTTAAAACCGTAAAATACAATAAAAAAACAATACAGATACAGTCTGCACTTTACGTAAAAAAATATAGTCTGTATTACATCTTTTGTCATAGATAGTTTCACAGTCATTTATTATTCTTGTCATTACAATTGCTGTTCTGCAAACTGCAGAGAAGCGCTGTTTTGAGTGGCTAACAAAATGCACCATCTTTGGACACAACTGAGCTGAAGTAGAATGGATAAGAAAGATGCTGCTGAAAGGGAGAAAATGTATGTTAAGTGACTTAAGGAACACGTAGCTTGGAATCCTGAAGCATTCTGCGCTTATTAAATAGCAAGATGCAAATAAACGAAAATGGAACTTCTTTCACTGGTCAGGCAATTTGGTTTCTTCTCTTTCAAATTACGGTTGCTATAGATTTACGGTTCAGATAAAACAGAAGTAGTCTGTCTCCAAAACCAACTGCTCGTGTGAATTTTCGTATAAGAAGGAATACTAACTTCGAGTCTTTTAATGAAAACGCATATTCGTTGGACACAGTAATCAGTAATCAGTACACTTTATTTAAACAATCTCTCTTCCTTCAAATAATTTCTCCCCGGCAGGAATCAAATGGTTCAAATGGCTCTGAGCACAATGGGCCTTAACATCTGAGGTCATCAGTCCCCTAGAACTTAGAACTACTTAAACCTAACTAACCTAAGGACATCACAGACATCCATGCCCGAGGCAGGATTCGAACCTGCGACCGTAGCGGTCGCGCGGTTCCAGACTGAAGAGCCTAGAACCGCTCGGCCACTCCGGCCGGCCGGCAGGAATCCCGTGCCGCCGCATATAATCTTCATGATTTGTCCTCGATCGCTCAAAACAACATCGTTGCACTTAGTTTCTTTCAAAAGCTATTCATGCTACTGTTTCTCGTTTACATGGGGAATATTTGGCCTAGCTTCCGTATATTTTGTAAATGATGTTATAGTAAAACATTATGAGTCTCACTTTCCTACTTATTGTCATATGAATGCGAAGTTGAGGTCAGACTATAAACTCAACAGTCTGCATTCAAGGCACCCGTCATACCTATCGCCGCCGGCGAAATCTCCGAAGAACATTCGTATTTCGTTCGCTTCTTTCTGATGCGCCTCGACAAAGTTGTATAATGTGTTAACCTGTCTTCCGTTTTCTCTTTCCCTTGTATTACACCTGTGTTGTAGGAGAGCTTGCGAGATGGATTACATATGCTATTTGTCCAGGAAATTTTTGGAAGTGTGTGAGTCAGAATTCGAAATCAAAAATTGTGCATGCAAATCTTTTCTCTTGCACTAACTTTAAAAAAAATGCACGAAACCATGAAGCGTTAACTCAATAAACTTTTAGTGAAAAACTGTGTGTCTCTTCTATGACAAAACCCTTACTTTCTTCGCCGGACATCATCAGAGGGCACAGTTATTAAAGAAATCACCATTCACAGCTTCATTCAGAGCCGCACAGGAACTCTTGAAGTATTGACGAAATCCGCGAATACGGCTATCGGTTGGTCCATTTTCTGGATATACGCAACAACGTGTCATTTTGGCAGTTCTCGCGCTGGCACTAGCAGGAACGTCTATGACGCGGAACTATTTGGAGAACACAGTAGCAGCCGAGGACAATACTGATGCGGATCCTACAATCTTATTTGAATTAGTTGTATCTGACATTATGAAATCCAATGTTAAAATTAGAGTGTCTGCGAGACAAGCAGTCGCCACTGTGCTCCGTGGTAGAAAATCAGTTAAAGGCCTCTATCTCCTGCAAAAATAACATAAGAAATTAATATTTCACATAGAGTGAAGATTTATGTAGTTTCTCCCTGTGCCTGTCTTTCGACTCCCTTCGTCGCACATTGCAGGTCACGCAAAACTGAACGTTACACGAATCTCCTGCTGCAGTGGTTCATTGAGAACTCAAACGCTTTGCTCAACGGAAGTGGCAGCACAGTGGTAGGCGGCAGTGGCAGACTCCCATTCGTGAACTCGTGGTGGGAAGAGCCCTGCCCCATAGCCACCAAACGCCAACTACTTTAAATCGGACTATAGCGGCGGCCACCAGCAGCGTTTCACTCAGTAGGAGACCGTAGTGCCAGAGAGATATTGACAACAAGTCAATAGTCAGTGGTAAGGCGTTTATCCACTTGGAAGTAATTTCTGAAAGTATCTGCCGAGGTGTTTCCACTGGAGTCGCGACGTGAAATAGACTAGTAATACACTATATGATCAAAAGGATCCTGACACCACCAAAAACATACGTTTTTCATATTAGGTGCATTTTGATGCCACCTACTGGCAGTTACTCCACATCAGCGAGCTCAATAGTCACGTACAGCACACAAGCGTACAGGCCGACCTCGTCTGTTGACTGACAGAGACCGCCGACAATTGAAGAGGGTCGCAATGTGTAATAGGCAGATATCTATCCAGACCATCACACAGGAATTCCAAACTGCATCAGGATCCACTGCAAGTACATACTATGGCAGTTAGGCGGGAGGTGATAAAACTTGGATTTCATGGTCGAGCGGCCGCTCATACGCTACACATCAAGCCAAAAAATGCCAAAGGACGCCTCGCTTGGTGTAAGGAGTGTAAACCTTGGACGTTTGAACAGTGGAAAAACGTTCGAGCAGCTCCTCATTAACCAAATGTTGCTGTAGTTAGTGCTATGCTTACCTTGAGATAAAGTAAAGAGTTGCGATACTGGACAGTGGTTGACTGGAAGTGAGTAATTGGGAGTGCTGAATCACGCTATACCCTGTGACAATCCGATGGAAGAATTTGGGTTTCGCGAATGTCTGGAGAACTTCAGCTGCCAAGTCAGCCGTAGGCGCTATCGCGCTGCTTCCTGGGACCCTATTCTGTATCGTTCATACCGATCGGTGTAGTAGGTTTATCTCGGTAGTGACGTCATTTTCGGTTCTTTATCGAACTATCCTATTCAGTAAGCTTCTCAGGTCTGTTGCCGAACTGTCCTCCCACCGATTTTACGACAATTGTACCGAGAGGTTTTGGATTTCGGTGTGGCCTTGTCGATAGGTGAGCTGTGGTTTATGTACACCTATAATTTTTTATTTTAAACATATTTAGCGGCTTTGTCTTTGGATTTAGTGATTGTGTTACTAAAGAATCACCAGCGGACGCATCTGGTTGGAAAGTGAGTTCATAATAGACTATTTTCCTTTGTTAGAAATATGGTTAGGTTAGGTTGTTACTGTGAATGATTACATCAAAAAAAATTTTCGGTCAATATTCTCTCAAAATACATGTTATTTTTATGCAAATAAGAGTTTAAAGATCATTAAATATCACGACATCGGCTCTGCTTACGTATGTTACATGAATGTGAACTGACATTACTAGTGACTTTGTGTACTTTTTCTCACAAATGGTTTATTTAGTAATCATCGAAATGTGTTTACAACTTTCAAGTAACAATGGAAAGCAATTATGTGAAACCTGATATTGGAAATCTTCCAAAGTATCACGTATTTATGACTTACACAGCACCGCTTGGCAACTAAGTCAAAATATGGTTCAAATGGCTCTGAGCACTATGCGACTTAACTTCTGAGGTCATCAGTCTCCTAGAACTTAGAACTAATTAAACCTGACTAACCTAAGGACATCACACACATCCATGCCCGAGGCAGGATTCGAACCTGCGACCGTAGCGGTCGCTCGGCTCCAGACTGTAGCGCCTAGAACCGCACGGCCACTCCTGCCGGCCAACGAAGTCAACCTACGTTCCTCTCCACAATAAGATAGGAATTGAGCGCTGAGTTTATTTTATTTGGTGTGGCCAAGTGGCTAGCTTGTGGGAATGCGCTACGAAAGAAAATGGGACCGTGCACGGATGGTTGCTAAATTTTTTTTTCCTCTTCATATATGCAACACTTTCTGAGACATTGTTCTTCGTGTAAGTTAAGATTTTTCTGCAACATTTGTTATTACTTACATGTAAGAACGCACTGCCTCAGTAATGATTTCGTGATTTCTGTGTGTTTAACAAACGAAATATGAAATGGCTGGAGATGAAATTGCTCTGAGTGAAACAACCGACAGTGACCTTTATATTTTTTCTTGTCAGAAATTATTCATCATTTTTTCCAAATATTTAGCGATATCCGAGTATGCGGTTAGACAGGAATCTAAGAGCACAACTTAAATTACTGGTAATGTAACTAGCAGCAGTCATCTTCATAACCTCGCTTGTCACAAGTATTTATCTGCGATCGAATCCTCAACAACAGTAGACAGAGATTAAAGATCTCCGCCGTAATATTTTTAGACTGTAGCACCATATACGAAACATTTTCATTCATGAGATGCATGTTATAAACTGCAGGAGCTCTGAAAAATGCGTTTTTTCAATTTTGTTTTTAAGACCCGAATCGTTGACGTATCATATAGGGAAGCGGGCTACTTAATCATTTGGATCTCTAGGAGCGAGTTATAACAACACTCTGTTTATCTTTTTATTCTTTGAAACTCTCAGAATCAATTTCTCGAGTGTTTTTATAGATGTATTATTACAATGTGGCACTACACTCTTTTTCCGAAATGTAAAATCCAAAACACGATGTCTGTGTGAATGAGAATAAGTTGATATAATACGGCATTTACGACAATCTGCAGAATACAGTCTAATACGCTATCATTATTATGCATGCATGGAAACATGCGGTCAGGGAAAATGTAAAAATTTCTATGCATTTCAGTTGAGAAGCATGGAAATGGATATGCTGCGCCTGATACTGTTAAGTAGGAGGCAAGAGCGATGAAGGCGGGCACATCAGCTCGATGGAGTGCGGCGTCACACGATATGGCAACGTAAACGCAATTTTCGGTACTTCGAAGAATAGCGCGCCTGTGTCGTCTGCTAGCTGCTTTGTGTTCGTGGCGCTGTGTGCGCTGCAGTGCGCAGGTGCGGATCTGTGGCCGCTTGCTTTTGATTGGCTTGCGCGACGCGAACCGACAACAGTGCTTCGGTTCTCTAGACCCGAACGGTATCGCTAACGAAATGCATACTGAATAATGCAGGGGCACTAATTCGAGTACTAGACCGTTCGGCGCTCTTGAGTACCGAAACGATCGGCACAATGGCAGAAAAATACAGAATAGGCATCCTGGACTCGGGCAGGTGCGCCGGCCCCGGATCGAGTCCGCCCGGCGGATTAACGACGAAGGCTGGTGTGTCGGTCAGCCTAGATGTGGTTTTTAGGCGGTTTTCCACATCTCACAAGGTGAATACTGAGCTGGTTGCCATGCTCAGCCTCAGTTACACAACTCACAGACACTTGAAAACGTTCTCACTCTTTCACGGCTTCCACTAGATGCAGACAGTTGGGGTGCACTAAATCCATGCTTGGGGGGGGGGGGGGGACACCCTATATAGGTGTATGATTAGGATGAAATAACAGGGTGAACCAGTTTCTTTAAAGTTCAAGAATTTTATCGAAACACAGTTTAAATTATTGGTCCACGCTATACAAAAGTAAAATACAAAGAAAAAATCTTATCTGTTGGCTGTAGGCTTGGGTGTGGCGAACACTTATGACGGCTACACTGCCCACAGTACGGCCTGCAAGTATCTTGCTGTATGGGCTCAATTCCTCTTTTTGGCGTCCTTCAATTTTACATACAATAGCCCAACAACTCGCAGCCTTGCCTTAAGCCGTTTGCAGTCTTCATCCGAGGCATTTTTGTGCAAACTTGCAGGCAAAACTTCTCCTGCACCAAAAGGGTGTTGCCTCAGTCACTGCTGCCTACAGACTGTATGGCTGACTTTCCGCACTTGCTCTAGGTAGCGTGCCAATCCGCCCTTGCCACCTTTTCCAGTCCTCAGAGACACTTTCGTTTCAAACAAAAGCACACTGGCTTTTACATAATACCTATCTCTTAAATTGTCTTGAGCGTGACCATTTCTTACAGTTGTCAAATTTACATCAACATATTCATGTTCATACACACAAATCTTTTTAAATGCAAATTTTATCAGAAAATTATTTAAGGTGTGTATATATATATATATATATATATATATATATATATATATATATATATATATAAGGTGTGTATATATATATATATATATATATATATATATATATATATATATACATACAAGGTGAGTCACCTAACATTACCGCTGGATATATTTCGTAAACCACATCAAATACTGACGAACCGATTCCACAGACCGAACGTGAGGAGAGGGGCTAGTGTAACTGTTTAATACAAACCATACAAAAATGCACGGAAGTATGTTTTTTAACACAAACCTACGTTTTTTTTTTTAATGGAACCACGTTAGTTTTGTTAGTACATCTGAACATACAAACAAATACGTAATCAGTGCCGTTTGTTGCATTGTAAATTGTTAATTACATCCGGAGATATTGTAACCTAAAGTTGACGCTTGAGTACCACTCCTCCGCTGATCGATCGTTTGCATCGGAGAGCACCGAATTACGTAGGGATCCATAGGGAACGGTGATGGACCTTAGGTACAGAAGAGACTGGAACAGCACATTACGTCCACATGCTAACAGCTTTTTATTGGTCTTTTTCACTAACGCACATGTACATTACCATGAGGGGTGAAGTACACGTACAGACGTGGTTTCCGTTTCCAATTACGGAGTGGAATAGAGTCTGTCCCGACTTGTCAGGCCAATAGATGTTCAATGTGGTGGCAATCATTTGCTGCACACAATTGCAATCTCTGGCGTAATGAATGTCGTACACGCCGCAGTACATCTGGTGTAATGTCGCCACAGGCTGCCACAATACGTTGTTTCATATCCTCTGGGGTTGTAGGCACATCACGGTACACATTCTCCTTTAACGTACCCCGCAGAAAGAAGTCCAGAGGTGTAATATCAGGAGAACGGGCTAGCCAATTTATGCGTCCTCCACGTCCTATGAAACGCCCGTCGAACATCCTGTCAAGGGTCAGCCTAGTGTTAATTGCGGAATGTGCAGGTGCACCATCATGCTGATACCACATACGTCGTCGCGTTTCCGGTGGGACATTTTCGAGTAACGTTGGCAGATCATTCTGTAGAAACGCGATGTATGTTGCAGCTGTCTGGGCCCCTGCAATGACGTGAGGACCAATGAGGTGGTCGCCAATGATTCCGCACCATACATTTACAGTCCACGGTCGCTGTCGCTCTACCTGTCTGAGCCAGCGAGGATTGTCCACGGACCAGTAATGCATGTTCCGTAGATTCACTGCCCCGTGGTTTGTGAAACCCGCTTCATCGGTAAACAGGTAGAACTGCAACGCGTTCTCTGTTAATGCCCATTGACAGAATTGCACTCGATGATTAAAGTCATCACCATGTAATTGCTGATGTAGCGACACATGAAACGGGTGAAAGCGGTGACGATGCAGTATGCGCATGACACTACTTTGACTCAGTCCACCGGCTCTCGCAATGTCCCGTGTACTCATGTGTGGGTTCATGGCAACAGCAGCTAACACACCAACTGTACCCGCTTTTACTGTGACGGGCCTGTTACGGACCCGTTTGTGTGCTACGACCATACCTGTTGCATACAGTTGGCGGTAGATGTTTTGCAATGTGCGGCACGTTGGATGCTCTCTGTCCGGGTACCGGTCTGCATACACCCTGCAGGCTTCAGCTGCATTTCGTCGACACTCGCCATAGATGAGTATCATCTCCGCCTTTTCAGAGTTCGAATACACCATGGTCACAGTTCCTACAACACTACACTATCACAGACTTCTGGTAACACGGTGTACTACAGTTGGTCTGCGTGCGGAGACGAATGCAGAATAACAATAGCAGCAAGCGCTACATGCGGACACTGCGACAGCTAGACCAAACGACAACAGTGCACTACAGCCACACTCGTAAACACGGTTGTCATCGTAAACATGTCCCTGCAGATGCTGCTCGCCGACCGTGGCCCGTGTTTGTTACAACACGCAACTGAACGTCGGAGGTTTCAAGCGTCAACTTAAGGTTACAATATCTCGGGATGTAATTAACATTTTACAATGCAACAAACGGCACTGATTACGTATTTGTTTATATGTTCAGATGTGCTAACAAAACAAATACTGTTATAAGTCCCCAACGAAACTGCAGCTGTCAGCAACCAAGCTTCCCGCAACTCGTAAATGCGTGGCCAGTACGCTAATATTTTGTATTATATATTAAAGTCTCGCAATTTGTTATTCTGCCAATACCTGTCTGTTACATTCCAAACCATATACAAGCTTTTCTGCATACCTTGTCACTTCAGCACCCTGCCATAAAGCTCCATATCTGTAAACACTCTACTTTAAAATGAATCATTCATTTTAATAGGAATCTTCCCCACCACTGAGAATGGTGCTGGCAGTATTAGACCGTTCGGCAATAGGCGTGACTGTATTATATGACATGGAGATACACTATACTGCCCATTACTTCCTGTAACAACTGGAAATCGAAGAAAGCGTTTCCGTCTCATGGTGTCTGAAAATTTCTGTTTGTACAATGATTAATCAAGGTTAACCATGGGAATGTAGATGAACAGAAAAGGCCGACCATACTGTAGTCGTAACCCTGACAAGAGCTCACATTTCACACGATGACTGAAATACAGTGCGCGCCAGATTTACATATCATCAGGTTTCTCTGGATAAGAAATATATATTTTTTACATGCAAGCTTACAAGTTTATATCTTCTGATATTTTCAGTGGCACGAGAAACGCGAAGCGATAGTGGAACTTAGCTAGCCAATAGGTAGCAGTTGACTCCGAGATGCCGATTCATCTCCCGATTAAATCACGAAGTCGTTTCGTTCCATGATCAACATGAGATGCTCTTACTAATTCTCTGAGTGAATACGCTCTCACCACAAGACTTTGCCAACAAGGTTCATTGCGGTGGATACCTACTCCATGACCTGAACATTAAATGTCACCTGCTTTAAAAAGCCAATAAGAGCGTTCCTGACGGGTCCTGTTTAATAACTCGCTTCCAGAAATAAATGATACTGGTATTAATTCCATTTACAACCCTAACTGGACGTTACTACAACATATCGTTCACTTTTACAAGTGAGTTCTGATGGAACTCTGCAGATGTTAGAGTTCCATTATCTGGGTGGCCCTAATCGTCTACGTATCTTTACGTTCGTGGTTTTGTAATTCACAGAAAGGGCCTGATTAACGATTACCATATTCTTAGTGAAAATTAATAATTACGAATTAGAGGAATTACATGGTATTAAGATCACCCCAAAATACTTTCATGTGCAACGAATCATACAGGGTGGTTATAATTAAACTTAAACGTTCAAACCGCTGTACAAATAACACCACTGGACAGAATGACATCAAATTGCAACGCAATATTATCAGAGAAGGGAGAAAACGTATGGCAGAAGAAAAATAAATAGCTACAAAATGTAGCAATAGATGGCGTTGTAAGCATCATAATTTTATAGTGAACGACTACAAATGACAAATGAATCATACAACAATGCCTAAGGTGTACGTTTGTCGTTAAACAAACTGTACTACTCTCTATGCATTGGTGTACAGGTATCATACTGTTAGTTACGTAATCTCATCCATCACGGCAGGGTCATGTCACATTGGATGGGAAAAATCGGTTTTTAATTGTCCTGAAGCCAAAAACCGCATAAAAAGCATCAATAAAAATCAAATCTGATTATTAATTTCCGTGTGACTGGCACAAAACATGTTAAATATGCTGTCCACCGTTTTCTGCAACAAGTTTAAATCGAGAAACAGCATGTTCCACAAATGACCGAAGTGTTTCCACGGTCACGTTCAGAATGTGTTGCGCAATGCGTGTCTTCAATGCAGCTAATTTTGCAATCGTAACTCTGAACACAACATCTCTCAGACAGCCCCACAGACAGAAGTCACACGGATTAAGATCAGGTGATCGGGACGCCCAGGCTGTAGGTAAATGGAGGCTGACAACTCTTGCATCTGCGAAATGGCAGTTCAGCAGCTGCTTAACTGAATTTGCAATGTGCAGAGGTGCGCCATGTCGCACAAAAATTATCCCATCCACACATCCACGCTGTTGGGGAGCTGAATGTAGTGGTTGCGCAAAGACACTCATAGCCCTTACCAGTGACGGCACAGGTAACAGGACCGGAAGCACCTGTCTCTTCGAAAAAATGTGGCCCTATGATAAATGATGCAGTAAACCCCTCACCATACGGTGACCTTTTCGGGATGGAGTGATACTGGTTGATTTGCGTGTCGATTTTCTGTTGCCCATATTCGACAGTTCTGTGTATTGACGTATCTTGTCAGATGGAAGTGGGCTTCGTCTGTCACAAAATCTTCCATGGCCAATCATTGTCCACTTCCATGAGAGCAAGAAATTCTAAAGCAAAGGTCTCTCTAATTGGCAAGTCAACAGGAAGCGACTCCAGCACATGGGTAATTTTGAATGGATAGCAAAGAAGGATGTTTCGTAGCATTCTACGCACCGTGCTCTTGGGTATGCCCAATGTTCGGGCAATTCTCCGTGCACTACACGTTTGCACACCACCACTCGTCTCCTCCTGCATTGCTGTGGCCACTGCTTCCACTGACGTCTGATCAATTCTTTTCCTCCCTGTACCAGGCTGGACACCAAAAGAACCCGACTTTTCGAATTTCCGAATCGTTTTCTCCAGACCCATGACAGACATCGGGCCAACGCCTTTTTTCAAACTCTTCAGTGTCCGAAACTTCTGCAGAGCGACGTGTGCAAAGTCATCATTCTTGTAATACAGCCTTACAAGTAGAGCGATCCTGCATTGAGACTGTCATGGCGAACGTCGCAGAGGCGAAAGGAGGAAAAACCGTGTACCCGGCGTGTTTATACCAATGGGTCGTGCGCATGACAAATCTTTTCAATTACGTATTCTGACACGGGCAGCTCCATCTATTGATCAATTTTCACGCTATTTTCTTCTTCCGCCATACGTTTTCTCCTTGCAATTTGACGTCATTCAGACCAGAGGTGTTATTTCTATAGCGTTTTGAAATATTAACTTTAATTATAATCACCCTGTACACTCCAAGAGAAAAAAAATTTGGCACCTCGAAGGAATGACCCGAATGAGCCGGAAATCGCTAGATGTATTTTACATGTACACAAAAACAAATGATTACAGTTTCAGAAAAAAATGATGATTTATACATGAGAATGAGCTCCACAAATTGAGGAAGTCAGTAATGTGTTGGTCCAGCTCTGACCCTTATGCAATTAGTTATTCTGCTTGACACTGACTGATAAAATTGTTGGATTTCCTATTGAGGGATATCGAGCCAAATTCTATCCAATTGACGCGTTAGATCGCTAAAATTCCGAGCTGGTTGTAGGGCTCTAGGGGGGCTGCCTATAATGTTCCAAACTTTCTAAATTTGGGAGAGATCCAGCAAACTTGCTGGTGAAGATATGGTCTAGGAAACACGAAGACAAGCAGTAGAAACTCTCGCTGTATGCGGGCGGTCATTATGTACCTGAAATATAAGCCCAGGATAGTTCGCCATGAAGGGCAACAAAATCGAGCATAGAATATCGTCGACGTACCGCTATGCTGTGAGGATGCAGAGATAAAAACCAAAGGGGTCCTGCTGCGAAAAGAAATGGCACCCAGACCACCACTCCTTGTTATCGGGTCATGGGGCGGGCGGCAAACAGATTGGTTTCCCACCGCTGTCCAGGGCAGCTCCAGACACATATTCGGCCTGTAATCTCATCGACTGGAGTATAAATGTCTTCACTGTGAATCCCGCCTCGAACTGACAAGTGAAGACTTGTCTGCAGTCAGGAGTGATGGTCTGGGGTGTCATTTCTTTCCGTAGCAGGATCCTTTTGGTTGTCATCCGCGGCATCCTTACAGTACAGCGGTACGTCGACGACATTCTACGCCCCGTTTTGTTGCACTTCATGGCAAGTAATCCTTGGCTTACATTTCAGCAAGGTAACGTTCACCCGCACACGGCGAGAGTTTCTACCGCTTGTCTTCCTGCTTACCAAAGCCTATCCCGGCCATCAAAATCCAAGGACCGCTCCATAACACATAACGCTTGGAACATTATGGGCAGGGCCCTCCGTCCAGCTTGGGATTTTGACGATCTAACACGCCAGTTGGACGCAATCTGGAGCGATGTCCTGCAAGTCATCTAACAACTTGACCAATCAATGCCAAGCCGAATAACTGATTGCATAAGAGCCATAGGTAGACTAACGCGTTGCTGACTTGCTAAGTTTGTGAAGCTCTTTCTCCTCAATAAATCATCCATTTTTTATGAAGTGGTAATCGTTCGTTTGTCTGTACATGTGCATCACATCTGTCGATTTTCGTCTCATTCGGATAATTCTTTCGTGGCGCGTCGCATCTTTCTTTTTTTTTGTCTTATAGTGTATTACTTGATTTCTGTTTGTCTTTCGTCTCGGGAACATTTTGATACGGTTTATTAAAATTTTTGCACTAATTAATTAATAACTTCCTCTTTAAACAAAATATCAGACTTCCATTCAAATCCGTGTACCTGCACCTTGGCAGCGCAGTAGCATTAAAATACAGAGGACAGGTAAAATAATGTGAACACCTGTACTTACTTGGGAATGGTTTATTAATAAGGGGTTGGACCCCCATTTTCGTGTAACACAGCTGCGATTCTTCTTGCATTACTGGCATATAATGATTGTATAGTCTCCAGTGGAATGTTATGCCACTCTCCAATCAGAAACTCTTCTAACTCCTGTAGTGACAAGGGAGGCGGGAATCTGCTCCGGAGTCTGCGATCCGATATTGTCCACAATGGTTCGATGGTGTTCAAGTCTGGGAACTGTGCTGGTCAGAAAGACGCTGCAGTTCAGTTGCATGTACTTCATACCACGACTGTACTGTCTTGGCTGTTTGAATGGGTACGGCACAACATTTGAATCATGAGGTGCACCTGATCACCAAAGATGTTCACATAATCGTTGGCTATAACACGGCCTTTGAGAGTAATGATGGGACCAGCAGGATGCCATGATATGGCTGCCCACACCACCACACTTCCACCTCGATGCTTAACCGCCGGACTCATGCGATCACGGTCGTAGCGCTTCTTTTGGCGTTCTCCAGACGTAAACCCGGCCCGGTGTTGGACATAACGAAAACGTTGACTCGTCGGAGTATATGACGTGTTTCCATTGATCAGCCCTCCAGAATTTATGCTACTGACACCATGCTTTACGCTTTTTTGCGTTGGTTGTCGTCACTAATCTGTTAGATGTAGCAGCCCGTTCGTGAATATTCGCTTTACGGAGTTTTCGGTGGACAGTGTCGACAAATACGGGGTCTCGCACATGGCTATTGAGCTCTGAAGTCATTTTAGGCGCCGTAGTTTTGTGTTGTTTTGACACAATTCGTGTTAGCGTACGATAATCTGTATCATTTAGTTTTGGATTGCCCCCACTATTACGTTTACACGATTATGTCTCTTCGTATTTTGTGTAGACTGTCAAGACTGTTGAAACAGTTGCACTTAAAACATACAGTAAGTTGGCTGTCTTAGTTACTGACGGTTCAAATGGCTCTGAGCACTGTGGGACTTAACTTCTGAGGTCGTTAGTTCCATAGAACTTAGAACTACTTAAACCTAACTTACCTAAGGACATCACACACATCCATGCCCGAGGCAGGATTCGAACCTGCGACCGTAGCGGTCACGCGGTTCCAGACTGTAGCGCCTAGAACCGCACGGCCACCTCGGCCGGCGGTTACCGATGCTCCAACTAATCGCGCCCCCATAGCCTGCCCTCTTCGGAACTCTGTTAGGTCTTTCATTGCATGTCGACCTCGGCCTCTGAATGCAAATACGAAGTATGCAATATTCGTCAACAACCTGCACTGATTCCTAGTCCGTACTGAACACGCAAAGTCCGGTGCGACACGTGCCTTGCCTGCTTTGTTGACCGTCAAACGCAACTATCCCATTACTACCACTGTTCACATTAATTAGCTTATCCCCTGTACTCACGCCTTTTGGTGTCATACTGTTGTTGTTGTTGTGGTCTTTAGTCCTGAGACTGGTTTGATGCAGCTCTCCATGCTACCCTATCCTGTGCAAGCTTCTTCATCTCCCAGTACTTACTGCAACCAACATCCTTTTGAATCTGCTTAGTGTATTGATCTCTTGGTCTCCCTCTGCGATTTTTAACCTCCACGCTGCCCTCCAATGCTAAATTTGTGATCCCTTGATGCCTCAGAACATGTCCTCCTAACCGGTCCCTTCTTTTTGTCATGTTGTGCCACATACTCCTCTTCTCCCCAATTCTATTCAATACTTCATCATTAGTTATGTGATCTACCCATCTAATCTTCAGCATTCTCCTGTAGCACCGCATTTCGACAGCTTCTATTCTCTTCTTGTCCAAACTATTTATCGTCCATGTTTCACTTCCATACAAGGCTACACTCCATACAAATGCTTTCAGAAACGACTTCCTGACACTTAAATCTATACTCGATGTTAACAAATTTCTCTTCTTCAGAAACGCTTTCCTTGTCATTGCCAGTCTACATTTTATATCTTCTCTACTTCGACCATCATCAGTTATTTTGCTCCCCAAATAGCAAAACTCCTTTACTACTTTAAGTGCCTCATTTCCTAATCTAATTCCCTCAGTATCACCCGACTTAATTCGACTACATTCCATTATCCTCGTTTTGCTTTTGTTGATGTTCATCTTATATCCTCCTTTCAAGACACTGTCCATTCCGTTCAACTGCTCTTCCAAGTCCTTTGCTGTCTCTGACAGAATTACAATGTCATCGGCGAACCTCAAAGTTTTTATTTCTTCTCCATGGATTTTAATACCTACTCCAAATTTTCTTTTGTTTCCTTTACTGCTTGCTCAATATACAGAATGAATAACATCGGGGAGAGGCTACAACCCTGTCTCACTCCCTTCCCAACCACTGCTTCCCTTTCATACCCCTCGACTCTTATAACTGCCATCTGGTTTCTGTACAAATTGTAAATAGCCTTTCGCTCCCTGTATTTTACCCCTGCCATCTTTAGAATTTGAAAGAGCGTATTCCAGTCAACGTTGTCAAAAGCTCTCTGTAAGTCTACAAATGCTAGAAACGTAGGTTTGCCTTTCCTTAATCTTTCTTCTAAGATAAGTCGTAGGGTCAGTATTGCCTCACGTGTTCCAATATTTCTACGGAATCCAAACTGATCTTCCCCGAGGTCGGCTTCTACTAGTTTTTCCATTCGTCTGTAAACAATTCGCGTTAGTATTTTGCAGCTGTGACTTATTAAACTGATAGTTCGGTAATTTTCACATCTGTCAACACCTGCTTTCTTTGAGATTGGAATTATTATATTCTTCTTGAAGTCTGAGGGTATTTCACCTGTCTCATACATCTTGCTCACCAGATGGTAGAGTTTTGTCAGGACTGGCTGTCCCAAGGCTGTCAGTAGTTCTAATGGAATGTTGTCTACTCCCGGGGCCTTGTTTCGACTCAGGTCTTTCAGTGCTTGTGTCATACTACAGACTCCTTTATTAACAAACGGCAGCCGCATTTACGGTATGGAATAGCATATTGTTTCATTACGCTATTTTCCTCAGTATAATAAGTATACAGTATTTGTTCATTCGACTATAAGCAAACAATGTTTATGAGAGTGGTTGTTTGAGCTTTATGTTTCCTGTTATATGTATTTATTTAAGTATGGTGGACAGTGTGATGTAAATCAGGGTTGGCGTAAGATTGGGAAAAACTGAAAGTGCACATTATTGTGTCACGTTACGAGTCACACCGCCATACATACCGCGATTCATTTAACTTCTTTCAGCATGCAATTTCGCTTCTGGACATTGCAAATTCCAACACCATGAAGGCGGCACGCAGTGAACTTCAAACTGGTTTAGATTATGTGGGGTCCTGCCCACTCGTCTCTTATAGGGTGCCTAAAGGATGCTGCTTTCTCGGATAGCTATACAACAATTCAAGAAAATCAGATTAATAATTTTTATTGCCATAAAGTAGATTGACAATACTTAACTTTGATTTAAAACAACGCGTCGCAAACAAATGACGACCTGCAAACAATCAGTGTCCTTTACTACATGCAATGCCCACGCAAGTAATGGATATGGATCACAAGTAACATCTCTACTAGTGTCTGTCTGCTACTGTCCGGGTCGGTATAGATTAAAATTGGAAGAGCGCCTATAAGAGTACCTCGGGGAAAGCCAGATATCATTTCCATTATTCAGTTATTGAATACGGGATCTTTCTGGCGGAAATCACGAACCCACTCGCAAAACGGAGGCGATACTCCACATGCAAGTGGTTTGATTGAGGGATGGTGCCAAAAGTATTCTGGAAATCTAGTAATATGTAATCAATTATAGATCCACTGTCGATAGCCCTCACTCATTGCTTCGTGTGAATAAAGAGCCAGTTGTGATTCACAAGAACGGTATTTTCTGAATCCGTGCCATGTTTCGATAGTTTTCTTTGAGGTAATTCATAATGTTCGAACGCAATATACAGTGTAGTCCATCTGAAGTTTTGGAAGAGACTACCTCGAAAACTATACATCGGGTAAAAATAATGGGTAAGACAAGGTCGTAAGCTCAAAGGGGAACATCAAATGATACTATACGTGAATCCCAGCCCCCTCCCCCTTGAGTAGGGCGGGGGGCATTTTTTAATTCTTAAATGGAAACACCCATTTTTTATTGCAGATTCGGGTTCTCCATAAAAAAAGTAATCAAGTTTTGTCTGAAAAATTTTTAAACCATTGGCAGGTGGCGCTGAAAACGAGAAAAATTAAAATTGTGGAAGAACTCCGATTTATTTAGAATGATCCGAGAAGGACGCATCAAATCAATGCAACATGTGCACCAATTCTTTCGTTACGCCAAATTAAGTTATTTTTGTACAAAATGTACTGTATCCTACTTTTAACGTTACCCAAGAACAACGACATGGACATAGTAGAATGATGTTCCCATGGGGTGCTTCATTAGTGTGAGTCCCCTTGCCTCTCACAATTTGGGGTGCTTAATTAATGAAATCAGCCACGAAGAAATTGTTCAAAATTATCCCCATTTTCTTCAAGGCATAAAGTCAATCATCCGCGAAAGTTGTCCACAGTTTTGAGCATCACATCCCATGGTATGGCTGCACACGCTCTTCGAATGCGTTGCTCCATATCGTTCGGGTTGTGAGCTGTCTTTCATAAACAATATTTTTTAAATAACCCCATAAACTTGATAATGTGAATGAAAGGGTTTTTGCATGGCTGTGTTAGGATTAGCACGGGCTTGGCAGTGAACTCTTACTTCTCAGCTTCAGTATATACCGAAGGTTTGCCAGTATTTCCACCTTTCATTCAAAATTAAGATCTTTTCCCGATTTATAGAACAGTTACGTTGTAGGCAGCCTGGTGCGAGTTGCAGTTCGGTAGGTTTCCGCTCGGCTTTCCTACTGGCGATTTGCTGCAGCGTGTTCACAGTTAGGTGCAGGTAAATTGACGAAAGGAACCACCCATTGCACTACTTAGATATAGATGGTGTAAAACTGTTGGCCTGGCTAGAACGTTCTCCACTGTTGAGACCCACTGAAGGTATCTGGTCATGGGTTGCGCAAAGACTGGCACACTATCACTCACCAGCCACAACGATTGATGAACCATGGCACAGAGTTGAACTGACATGGAATGACGTACCTGTATCTGTCACCGAAGCTCATTTAGAGTTGGAGCCGTCGTTGCTTTGAGAGATGTCAGCTCTGAACTACATTTCGCAACTTGTGTGCCACCAAAACATCACCAATTTGAATCATTTATTCTTGCTACAGTACTGTACACGCAGAATGAATAACATTTCGTTATTTGGTATCAATTCTGGTATTGTGATGCTGATGGTCAGCAGTATACCATCACATTATAATCTAGTTGTATAACATCGAAACTTACACGCATTCCGAAATTTAAAAAAAAGCGAATTTAAAGAAAGAAAAAAGAGTTTATGAAAAGAACGTAACAGAGAACGAATGCATAGGACGGGGGGCAGCAGTGGCAGGAAAGCGAGAGGAAGGAGACAGTCGGAGATATACAGATGGTGGGCGGCTGCTGCGCAGTTTCTGGGTTTGTCGATAATCTGGGGCGTTCCATAGCAAGGGGAGGACGGCAGCCACAGGTGGCCAGCCTAGCTGGTGTAGGCGTGGCGTTAAGTCTGCAGCTTGCTATACTCTTCGCCAGACTGTCAGATTTCCGTCTTGTGCTGATCTTTAGAATTGCTGGTCCTCTCCTCTTCCTCGCAAACCACCTTTACAAAGCTTAATCAGAGATATACTTCCACCAGCACTCCTATAACTGCTATTTTTTTCTGTCTACTACTCTACTTGTAATTACATATTAATCAGCGCCCCCCTCTACGATATCATAAAAAAGGTGAGTCGCTCGACCTTCTACTGCAGGTTGTCCCCTTGTGGTATGAGATCACTTCTACTTATGAGCACTTATTGTATCTTGCGTTTTACGGTTAGTTAGTTACATGTTTTCATGGCACAAAAATGTAGATGGAATCGGGTTACAAGTTGCAAGAGCACTTACCTTTTATATGTGTGAGTAAATACTGATTTGTTACAGATTATCATGTAAATCTGTGAAAAATACGAGAGCGTGCTGAAAAATATATCACCGAATTTTATTATTCTGTTCTCAATATCGGTATATGTATTACATGTCATGCGTATTACTCCGTCGTCTTTTCCGCTCGTTGATGCAACTTGTAACCTGCCGCTAGACGACTCCGAATTCTGGCGTGTAACATGGCGGTGGTAACGTACCTATAGGTGACTAAAGTAATGGGATACTGATATGCAGATATACAGATGGCGGTAAAATCAAGCACCGGTACACAAGGTATAAAAGGGCAGTGCATTGGCAGAGCTGTCATTTGTACTCAGGTTATTGATGTGAAAAGGTTTGCGACGAACTTTTTTTTTTTGGACAGGGCGGCGAAATTTGGCGTTAATGGGATAACCGACACGAGTGCTTTTACTAACAGCACGACATCGGCTGCAGCGCCTCTCCTGGGCTCTTGACCATATGGGTTGGACGATAGACTGGAAAATAGTGGCCTAGTCAGATGAATCCCGATTTCAGTTGGTATGAGCTCATGATAGAGCCCAAGTGTGGCACAGACCCCAAAGCCATGAACCCAGTTTGTGAACAAGGCACTGTGCGAGCTGGCGGTAGTCCCATAATGGTGTGGGCTGTGTTTTTCTGGATGGACTAGGTCCTCTGGATGTTCGGCTACTTGGAGACAACTTACAGCCATTCACGGACGCCATACTCCCAAACAAAGATGGAATTTTTGTGGTTGACAATGCTCCATGTCACCGGGCCACAATTGTTCGCGATTGATTTGAGAACGTTCTTGACAATTCGAGCGAATGATTTGGCCTCCCTGATCACCCGACATGTATCCTATCTAACATTTATGGGACATAATTGAGAGATCAGTTGGTGCACATAATCCTGAACAAGCAACACTTTCGCAGTCATGGGCGGCTATAGAGGCAGCATGCCTCACTATTTCTGCAGGGGACTGCCAACATCTTCTTCAGTGCATGTCACGTCGATTTCTTTTACTCTATGCCGGCAATAAGGATGTCCGACACGATATTAGGAGGTACTCCATGACTTTTGTCAGCTCAGTGCATGTGGGTGCGTGAGAAACAGCGTGCTGTAATCGAAAGCACGAATTCGAAGAGTTCGTCCACCACGGAGCGCTCTCTCCCTCAAGGATGATAATACCAGACCATGCACGAGCGCTTCAACATCTGCTACACCGACGCTTTGGGTTCACTGTCACCGATCATCCACCATACAGTAACGATTTGGCCCCATCCGATTTTCATCTGTTTCCGAAACTTAAATAACACCTTCGAGGCCTTTACTTTGACAGTGATGAATCGGGCAAGCAGAAATGACGTTGTGGCCCTGTTAACAAAGTCACACCTTTTTTTAGTGACGGTATTAACAAACTGGTCTCTCGTTGGGAGAAATGTGTTCGTTGCAGAATGACTATGTTGAGAAATAAATATATAGACGTGAAGAATAAAGATGCAGAATGTTAATAACGTTTGCTTCATTTAAAAAGCATTAAGATTTTTCTCATGAAATATTCGTCTGCATTACATTTCAGCGCGCCGTCGTAATTAACGTTAGCAGCGCCATGTATATGCTCTGTATTTTACATTAAGTAATACCGCAGATATTTCTCATCAAAGGCACACGATCTGATAGTTTTGCCGCAACTTAATTCAGTCATATTTTAGTAAACGGTAACTTCAAAGGAAAGTCATGAAAGTAATTTTTTCCACTACCGTCGTCATTATGGTAAAGAGTACCTTAGCCAAACAGTCTTTCGAGTTCCACAGATAACAGCATTTTCTGCTCTAAATGGGAGGTACTTTTGTGGTATAGCATGCCTGGTGCAAGCCGAGATAACGATCTTATCACACTCAGTGTCATGTTCCACATCCGGTGTCAGATCACACACTTGGGCTCCTTGATGTCCTCACTCCTTCTCCCCTGGGGAACCACCGGGAAGTGATCAAGGCTGTTGTGCAACTTTATTCAAGGTCATGGCGTAATTACATAATAGTCACGTGTCATAAAAACGGCTGAACACCCTTTCCCTCCCCTCTCCACCCCTCTCCACCCCGCCCCTACCCTGCCCTGCACTTCCCTTCCCTTCCCTTCCCTTCCCCCTGGACTTGAGTGGGACGAGTTATCCTGTAGCTGGACAACATAGGAAGAGGATGTGTTTATTTGTTAATAACAATATTACGTGACACCGGCAGAGACCACATCCAGGCAGATATGTAGGTACTCTCGTAATGGCATATTTTAGCGCATTTTACACATTTTCGCCCCTTTTAGTATTTTGTCCAATTAGGTAAGATCCATCGTCTGTTCCTGACGTCATGATGCTCCCAGACAATCTCAACGTTGTAAGTGCCTGAATTAAATGTGGCCGGCCGGAGTGAACGTGCGGTTCTAGGCGCTACAGTCTGGAACCGCGAGACCGCTACGGTCGCAGGTTCGAATCCTGCCTCGGGCATGGATGTGTGTGATGTCCTTAGGTTAGTTAGGTTTAATTAGTTCTAAGTTCTAGGGGACTGATGACCTCAGAAGTTGAGTCCCATAGTGCTAAGAGCCATTTTGAATTAAATGTTAGTGATATTGAGACACACGTTCCCCACCTTAATCTTTTATAACTGGGACACCTGAGTGCGTACCACAGGTTGTAGGTTGTGTGTTTTGTTAATAACAAATTAGGTCACTAGAGGTCTATTTGTTAATAACAAATTAATATTTTGAGGCACCAGCAGACATCACACCCAGGCAGATATGTAGTTATTCTCATATTTCCACAATTTTACCATATTACCCGAGTTGTGTGTGTCAACATTGTGTCACGACGTCCCATCACCACGTAGCATCATGACGTCCATCGTGTCGCATATATATGATGATGCTCTCAGCATTGTTGACATTCATCTTCATTGTTAAGCGACCACTCCGTTACTAGTGTGTGACGTCATGGTGTTAGAAATGAACACATTGGCAGAAATAAATGTCATCTCGATGACGTCATAGAGAGTTCTATAAGCACTACCAATTTCTTACCAAAGATAGCCCACATCCGTTACACCAACATGGTAAAGGTCTTTAACTATCTATAAAATCTTGTAGTTTGTCGTAACACACCACGGCAATCCTAAACTTGTCACGTATGCGATAAATAACTATCGAACATGTTTGTATGACGTCATAGAAAAATTCTGACGTCACCAACCAAAGAAAGGCCTGCTGTATTTGTAGCACAGCGCTGCAAAATACATAACAATCCCAGCAAAAATCACGTCGTCTGCAGAGTAGCCCTCTCCTCAGAGTGCGACATGTGGCTGTGTGGTCGCGAACGCCAATGCTTATGGACACAGGGTCCAGCAATGGTCGATAAATTTGCGACATAATGCACCTGTCTGGTGCCTGATACTGCTGCTATATCAGTTCTGGATGATGGCTCTCCCGCCCTCGTTAATTACGGCAAACACATCTCAAGACGCCGGTGAGAACACCAAAGTCTGGTGCAATTACACACTGCTCTCCCTCCTGTATTCGCTAGATAATGCTAGTACGGTATGGAACTCATAGTACGCTTGTGATCACCAGATCAGCTACTAAGCGGATGAATTCTCCATAAAACCAGTAACGTAATGCTGGATTTGTTACTGATACAGTCAATCAACATGCTCGAAAACACAACTGAGAACCGACGTTCAGAATCAACGTAGGATAAAGAAAATAGAGCGATCCTCTCTCTAGCCCCGTTTCTTGTGAGAGCCGACTATACTGTGTATGTGAGTGACTGAGAGAGAGAGAGAGAGAGAGAGAGAGAGAGAGAGAGAGAGAGAGAGAGAGAGATTTTGTTCGGAATCATAAATATGTAAGCACGGGACAGCCAGTAAAATAGGCTTCTATGGAACTCGTCTTGCGGTACACATAGCCCACATCCGTTACACCAACATGGTAAAGGTCTTAAACTATCTATAAAATCTTGTAGTTTGTCGTAACACACCACGGTAATCCTAAACTTGTCACATATGCGATAAATAACTATCGAACTGAAGACTGATCGTAGGTAACACCATACTGACGTTAGCACTGTGTAGTGGGACCATGACAGCTGAAACGATGACGCTTCCGCCAGCTATAGCTGCGAGAGCATGTAAAGCTAGTTCGGAGTCTTGGTTCTAGAGGAGAAGACCGTGTCATGTGGAAATTCCACCACTCCAAATATAAATGTTTTGTGTCGACGATTTCCACGTTAGAACTACAGACATACGGCACATAGCTTTATGGACCATTATAGATTCCGATTGTCCGATTGTCTTTTTTTAAGTATAGTATCGAGATACGGTATTGGATCCTGCACTGGATTGCCCGTTCGCCCAACTTGAATCTCATCGAGGAAGTGTGGTATGTGTTGGGGAAGTGAACTCGCACTGCAGCACGTCCATATGTACCAACGAACATCCATCAGTTGTCGACAGCGCCGGTGGAGGAATGGAATCCTTTACCACAGAAATATCTCACCAAACTTATGGCGATTATGGGAACACGTTGCTCAGTATGCATTGCCCATGCAGTCTGCGTTAGTATCGTAAAAGTGGTACACAAACACTGAATTGCGTCATAGCATGACAATATGACCACCAAAAGCAAATGCTTTTTACTAACGATGATTATTCACTGTAGTAGCAAAAGACCATCGGATATAGGTCATGATGGCGAGACTTCCAGTCGCATGATCTTCTACATGTGATTGAATTCACGCTATATTGCGTGTGCTGTGACGTGGAGACCCAAGAGTCGTGGGATAGGGGCGTGGAGTCCAGCAATGACGAGGAACATGCGTGGTGCTCCTCTGCACACCAAAAATGGATACTTAGCAGTCTGTATTTATTAAAGTATCAGCCCAGATGTCTATACAAATGTGAGATACAGCTCCTAAGTCCGACAACCGTACAGAAGAACCTGATAACGCTGCCCTAGGATCATTGTAGTATATGGATGACTTTCATACAGTTTTAAATGGAACTAAGACGTGTATTTTGATGAAATGTTATGCATAATCTAGACTTAAACCTATCAATATGAAGATATTTTCATAACGTACATTATCAAGTGGGATGGGATGTAATTTATTCCCACCTGAAAACAATTAAAACAAAAACAAAATTCGTTAATCGTTGACTTGTATCAGTAACATGTAATTTAAAGAGTTACTGATCTAAAAGTAGGGTCCAGAACCTGAAAATACCTTTCACCACACTCTTAGCAATATCAGTCCACGTTCAACAATGAGCACTACCGACATCGTGACCACCACAAAAAGAATTAAGAAATGCAAATTTAGTTCATTGTTGTTAACTTATACCCTAAACATACTTTTTAAAGAGATGTTGATGTGCAAGTAAAGCCCTGAACCAGGAAATATTCAATACAATATTAGTTGGTGAAAGTGAGATCTGCTTTTGAGACTTAAATTTTTGTATTAACGTTAACAGAAAAATATAAAATTTATATGGAATACGGTAGCAGAACCCTTAATAATATTTTTTTTCAAAATTTAGGATGTAAAATGACTATATTACAATATCTTCAAGAGGTGAGCAAAAAGTCCCCGCCCCCCTTGGTATTGCGAGGGTTAACTCCATAGTTCAATATTTATGCAACAACTGTAGCTGTCTTCAACGGCAAGAAATACATTTTTATACGAGCTTGCACCACCAGCACGAGATTGCGTAATCGATTTCCAAATTAAAATTATAGACATATAGATAATATCTTGTACACGTCAAACCCAGTTAGTTGATTATCCATATTTATAACAGAAACATGTGAGTAGAGACTCCAGATGACAGTACTTTTACGAGAATATACCACGGCTAAGGGTAGGATGGATGCGAATTTATTTTGTGTGCATAGCGGCATACTAGAGGACGAAGTTCACTTTAGAGACACCTTACCCACTTTATAGCAAGAGAGTAATTGTTTATTTTGATTATAATTGCACATGACGGTAAAATGTGAGACAGAATGGACACGGGAGGTCACAAGCAGACAGATACAGCAATCGAGATGACCCGAACGATTAAATTCAGACTATCCAGCCACATAGCGCTGTAGCAATGAGATATGAAGTAGTATCGACGCCGACGGCGCCTTAAACTATCCTTCGCCGACACACTTGCGCTCTCCACCAAGACAATTCATTGTATATGTCTTGAAAGCAGTAAGTCTGACACAGCCGGAGAGAACACTGTATGAAAAGGTTAAATGTACCATAAATGGGTTTAAAAAATAGACCATCGCCGAGCAGTAATATTAGGAGCTAAGTTATGTATTACACAGGGTTGTCCATCTGAGGTTTCGGATGAGATTATCTCGAAAACGACACATCAGGTAAAAATGGTGGGTAAGAGAAGTTTGTAAGCTCAAAGGGGGACAACAAATGATACTACACGTGACCTCCAGACCCTGCCCCCTCCGGTGGGGCGGGGGGCAGCTTTTAAATCTTAAATGGAAACACCCATTTTTTACTGCAGATTCGGATTCTCCATAAAAAAGAAATCAAGTTTTGTCTGAAACATTTTTTAAACCATTGACAGATGATGTTGAAATCGATAAAAAAGTAGGAGAAGAATTCTGATTTATTTAGAATGATCCGAGAAATACGCATCAAAAAAAAAAAAAAAAATTGGTTCAAATGGCTCTAAGCACTATGGGACTTAACATCTGAGGTCATCAGTCCTCTGGACTTAGAACTAATTAAACCTAACTAACCTAAGGAAATCACTCACATCCATGCCCGAGGCAGGACTGAAGCGCCTAGAACCGCTTGGCCACAGCGGCCGGCAAGGACGCATCAAATCGATACAAAATGTGCACAGATGATGCTGTAATTTACCGTATTGTAAAGTTATCAGATGATCAAAACAAATTGCAAAATGATTTAGATACGATATCTGTATGGTGCAAAAAGTGGCAATTGACCCTGAATAAAGAAAAATGTGAAATTATTCACATGTGTACTAAAAGAAATCCGCTAAATTTCGATTACGCGATAAGTCACACAAATCTGACGGCTGTAAATTCAATTAAATACTTAGGGACTACAATTACAAATAACCTAAATTGCAATGATCACATAGCTAATGATGTAGGTAGAGCAAACCAAAGACTGCGATTCATTGGCAGAACACTTAGAAGGTGCAACAGGTCTACTAAAGAGACTGCTTACACCACGCTTGTCCGCCCTATTCTGGAGTACTGCTGTGCGGTGTTGGGTCCGCGTCAGGTGGGACTGACGGATGACATCGAAGAAGTTCTAAGAAGGGCAGCGCATTTTGTATTATCGCGAAATAGGGGAGATAGTGCCACAGACATGATACGTGAAATGGGACAATCATTAAAACAAAGGCGGTTTTCCGTTGCGACGGGATCTTCCCGTGAAATTTCAATCACCAGTTTTCTCCTCCAATTGTGAAAACATTCTGTGGGCACCCTCCTACATAGGGAGAAATTATCATCACCATAAAATAAGAGAAATAAGGTTTAGTACAGAAAAATTTCAGTTCTTGTTTTTCCCGCGCGCTGTTCGCGAATGGAAAGGTAGAGAGACAGCTTGAAGGTGGTTAATTGAACCCTCTGCCAGGCACTTTTTTGTGAATAGCAGAGTGATTACGTAGATATAGATGTAGATGTAGACGATACTGAGAGCATCATCACAGCTACGCGACACGATGGAGCTCATGATGCGACGTAGTGCCACGATGTTGACACACATAACTCAGGTAATAGGGTGAAATTGTGGAAAAATGAGAAAATTACGTATCTGTCTGGGTGTGCCGTCTGCTGATGCCTTGAAATATTAATTTGTTACTAACAAATAGACCTCGAGTGACGTGATTTGTTGTTAACAAATAGACGCAGCCTACAACCTGTGGTGCCCACCAAGCTGTCCCAGTTGTAAAAGAGGGAACTGGGAACAGGTTTCTGGGAGCATCATGACGTAGGAAACAGAGGGGTGCATCTTGTGTGATTGCAAAAAATACTAAAATGGGAAAAATGGGTAAACTATTTGAAAACAAAGAATTTCGAGAGTTCTTACATTCCTGCGTAGGTGCGGTCTCTGCTGGTGCTACGTACTACAAAATTGTTACTAACAGAAACGTTGTTGTTGTTGTGGTCTTCAGTCCTGAGACTGGTTTGATCCAGATCTCCATGCTACTCTATCCTGTGCAAGCTGCTTCATCTCCCAGTACGTACTGCAGCCTACATCCTTCTGAATCTGCTTAGTGTATTCATCTCTTGGTCTCCCTCTACGATTTTTACCCTCCACGTCTAACAACCCTACCACAACAATGGTCAAAATTTAATAATGATTGTGGTGTTGCTCACACTGCTAAATACTGCATTTTCGGGCAACAACAAAGTTATTATGTGGCAGGTGTCATTAGATCACAGTTAATAAAGTCATTTCATGTAATAATAAATAAACTAGGCACTCATCTTTTCGTGTTTCCCACGCTGGTCTCGTAAAATCATGGCTCAATGGTCGAAAATCTAGGTGGTGATGATTCCAAGCTCGGATGCAAAGAGGCCTAGGTTTTATTCTGCTATACTCAAAAGTTTTATAGATGTGTTACACAAACCATTCTTGAAGATTAAACCTTTGAAAGTTAGCACAATGGTGATGTAAAAAAGTAATCAGCACTCCGAATTCAAGTTACACTCATTTTTTATTGCTTTTGTTGCAATGGCACGTAACACACAAAACATACTTGAAAACATCTTCCTCGTTGTTAAAGTTCACATTTTATAAACTGTCTACAATATGCGTCTTTCCAACATGACGATCAAGACTTGACTTTCTCAAGGTCCGACTCTCTAACAACTAACTGCTTACGCGCCCAAAAATCAAGAGTTACAAGTACGTCAAAGATCATAGTGACAAAATAAAGAATACACATAAGAATAATATCATTGCAATATAAACATATCGATGTATCAAAGTACCTCTACATTAATGAAATCAAATCTGAATGTTGTCTCAGAAATATGTTAACTACTTTAAAGAAATACAGTAGAATATTGCTGGTATCGAGAGGTTAAGTTGAGGTGCCATAATGGTTACGTAATTCAAGTACCATTACACACGCTACCCTCCAATACTAAAACTGGTGATCCCTTGATGTCTCAGAACATGTCCTACCAACCGATCCCTTCATCTAGTCAAGTTGTGCCACAAACTCCTCTTCTCCCCAATTCTATTCAATAACCTCTCATTAGTTATGTGATCTACCCATCTAATCTTCAGCATTCTTCTGTAGCACCACATTTAGAAAGCTTCTGTTCTCTTCTTGTCCAGACTATTTATCGTCCATGTTTCACTTCCATACATGGCTGCACTCAATACTTCCTAACACTTAAATCTATACTCGATGTTAATAAATTTCTCTTCTTCAGAAACGCTTTCCTTGCCATTGCCCGTCTACATTTTATATCCTCTCTACTTCGACCATCATCAGTTATTTTGCTCCCCAAATAGCAAAACTACTTTACTACTTTAAGTGTCTCATTTCCTAATCTAATTCCCTCAGCATCACCTGATTTAATTAGTCTACATTCCATTATCCTCGTTTTGTTTTTCTTGATATTCATCTTATATCCTTCTTTCAAGACACAGTCCATTCCATTCAGCTGCTCTTCCAGATCCTTTGCTCTCTCGGACAGAATTACGATGTCATCGGCAAACCGCAAAGTTTTTATTTCGTCTCCGTGGATTTTAATTCCTACTCCAAATTTCTCTTTTGTTTCCTTTACTGCTTCCTCAATATACAGATTGAATAACATCAGGGATAGGTTGCAACCCTCTCTGACTCCCTTCCCAACCACTGCTTCCCTTTCATGCACCTCGACTCTTATAACTGCTATCTAGTTTCTGTGCAAATTGTAAATACTCGTAGTCTTTCGTTCCGTGTACTTGACCCCTGCCATCTTCAGAAGTTGAAAGAGAGTATTCCAATCAACATTGTCAAAAGCTTTCTCTAAGTCTACAAATGCTAGACACGTAGGTTCACCTTTCCTTAACCTATCTTCTAAGATAAGTTGTAGGGTCGGTATTGTCTCACATGTTCCAACATGTCTTCGGAATCCGACATGACCTTCCTCAAGGTCGGCTTCTACCAGTTTTTCCACTCGTCTGTAAAAAATTCGTGTCAGTATTTTACAGCCGTGACTTATTAAGCTGATAGTTCGGTAATTTTCACGTCTGTCAACACGTGCTTTCTTTGGGATTGGAATTACACTCCTGGAAATTGAAATAAGAACACCGTGAATTCATTGTCCCAGGAAGGGGAAACTTTATTGACACATTCCTGGGGTCAGATACATCACATGATCACACTGACAGAACCACAGGCACATGGACACAGGGAACAGAGCATGCACAATGTCGGCACTAGTACAGTGTATATCCACCTTTCGCAGCAATGCAGGCTGCTATTCTCCCATGGAGACGATCGTAGAGATGCTGGATGTAGTCCTGTGGAACGGCTTGCCATGCCATTTCCACCTGGCGCCTCAGTTGGACCAGCGTTCGTGCTGGACGTGCAGACCGCGTGAGACGACGCTTCATCCAGTCCCAAACATGCTCAATGGGGGACAGATCCGGAGATCTTGCTGGCCAGGGTAGTTGACTTACACCTTCTAGAGCACGTTGGGTGGCACGGGATACATGCGGACGTGCATTGTCCTGTTGGAACAGCACGTTCCCTTGCCGGTCTAGGAATGGTAGAACGATGGGTTCGATGACGGTTTGGATGTACCGTGCACTATTCAGTGTCCCCTCGACGATCACCAGTGGTGTACGGCCAGTGTAGGAGATCGCTCCCCACACCATGATGCCGGGTGTTGGTCCTGTGTGCCTCGGTCGTATGCAGTCCTGATTGTGGCGCTCACCTGCACGGCGCCAAACACGCATACGACCATCATTGGCACCAAGGCAGAAGCGACTCTCATCGCTGAAGACGACACGTCTCCATTCGTCCCTCCATTCACGCCTGTCGCGACACCACTGGAGGCGGGCTGCACGATGTTGGGGCGTGAGCGGAAGACGGCCTAACGGTGTGCGGGACCGTAGCCCAGCTTCATGGAGACGGTTGCGAATGGTCCTCGCCGATACCCCAGGAGCAACAGTGTCCCTAATTTGCTGGGAAGTGGCGGTGCGGTCCCCTACGGCACTGCGTAGGATCCTACGGTCTTGGCGTGCATCCGTGCGTCGCTGCGGTCCGGTCCCAGGTCGACGGGCACGTGCACCTTCCGCCGACCACTGGCGACAACATCGATGTACTGTGGAGACCTTACGCCCCACGTGTTGAGCAATTCGGCGGTACGTCCACCCGGCCTCCCGCATGCCCACTATACGCCCTCGCTCAAAGTCCGTCAGCTGCACATACGGTTCACGTCCACGCTGTCGCGGCATGCTACCAGTGTTAAAGACTGCGATGGAGCTCCGTATGCCACGGCAAACTGGCTGACATTGACGGCGGCGGTGCACAAATGCTGCGCAGCTAGCACCATTCGACGGCCAACACAGCGGTTCCTGGTGTGTCCGCTGTGCCGTGCGTGTGATCATTGCTTGTACAGCCCTCTCGCAGTGTCCGGAGCAAGTATGGTGGGTCTGACACACCGGTGTCAATGTGTTCTTTTTTCCATTTCCAGGAGTGTATTATATTATTCTTTAAGTATGAGGGTATTTCACCTTTCTCATACATCTTGCCCACCAGATGGTTGAGTTTTGTTATGGCTGGCTCTCCCAAGGCCATCAGTAGTTCTAATGGAATGTTTTCTACTCCCGGGGCCTTGTTTCGATTTAGGTCTTTCAGTGCTCTGTCGAATTCTTTACTCAGTATCGTGTCTCCCATTTCATCTTCACCTACGTCCTCTTAGATTTCCATAATATTGCCCTCAAGTACAACGCCCTTGTATAGACCCTCTACATACCCTTTCCACCTTTCTGCTTTCCATTCTTTGCTTACTATTCGTTTTCCCTCTGAGCGCTTGATATTCATACAAGTGGTTCACTTTTCTCCAAAGGTCTCTTTAATTTTCCTGTAGGCAGTATCTATCGTACCCCTAGTGATATATGTATCCTTACATTTGTCCTCTAGCCATCCCTGCTTAGCCAGTTTGCACTTCCTGCAAGTCTCATTTTTGAGACGTTTGTATTGCTTTTTGCCTGCTTCTTTTACTGCATTTTTATATTTTCTCCTTTCATCAATTAAATTCAGTATCACTTCTGTTACCGAAGGATTTCTCCTAGCCCTCGCCTTTTTATCTACTTGATCCTCTGCTGCCCTAACTATTTCATCTCTCAAAGCTACCCATTCTTCTTCTACTGTATTTCTTTCCCCTGTTCCTGTCAAACGTTCCCTAATGCTCTCTATGAAACACTCTACAATCTCTGGTTCTATCCTTTTATCCAGGTCCCAACCCCTTAAATTCCTACCTTTCTGCTGTTTCTTCAGTTTTAATCTACAGTTCATAACCAATAGATTGTGGTCAGAGTCCACATCTGCCCCTGGAAATGTAAAGTGACGTAATTTGTTGTTAATGTATGGGCTCAACTTTCCCTCTTTGCTACCCAGCTCCAGAAAGCTTTACTCAGTTTTAAAAAAAGGAAAACCCATTTAGAATACTAAAACCGAGGAAGACATTGAAAAATACGTAAAATTGAGTGTACTTACATATGGGCCTCGATGTGGTCTCTGCCGGTGTCATGTAATATTGTTATTAACAAACAGACACTTCGTCTCCCTATGCTGTCCAACTCCATAGTAACTCCTGCCACAAACGTGTACTAGTTATAAAAGATAAAGGTGTAGAGGGGTTGCATGATCCTCATTGGTCCAGATAGACTGTACGGGAGGGGAAGACGACAGGGAGTTGCCGCCACTTTTGTGGCCTTGAATATAAATACTGAAGTTGCCTGGGTGAGTCCCCTGTGTAACCGTGATCAGTTCCTGGTGATTTTCCTGGGGATATGGAGTAGGGGAAGCATGGAGACCAAGTGGATAACCTGACACCGGATGCGTAACATGACTCGGGATGTGATAATATCGTTATCTTGGCCTGAACGCTCACTGGTAGCCTACTTATGTTCTGCACGTTGCCTTTCTGTATACATCTAATATCTATATACAGAGTGTTGCACAACTCCTATTACAGACTTCTAGGTACTGTAGAGGGACTTAGTAGATAAAAATTTTACAATAAACCCGTATGAGTTTGACGATAGGATCACTTTCACGCTACGCACCCAGAGGAGGAGTGAGCTCGGATCTGTGTCCTCTACAGGAGTCCATGATATGGACAATTTTTCAAGCACCAGCCGTCGGGTTCTCTTCTACGTAACGAAGTACTTCCTCTTCAAAGTCAAGACTGCGACGCATCTGTGGAGCACCACGGTCAAACCTCCCAGCTGCAGACGTGCTAATTTCTCGCGGCCGTTTTTATAGACGGAGGAATACGTGTTGTCATAATTACGACAGAAACTGACGATGATTGGTTGATTTGGGGGAGGGGACCAAACAGAGAGATCGTCGGTCCCATCAGATTGGGCAAGGATGGGGGAGTAAGTCGGCCGTGCTCTGTCAAAGGAACCATCCCGCCATTTGCCTCAAGCGATTTAGGGAAATCACGGAAAACCTAAATCAGGATGGCCAGACGCGGTTTTGAACCGTCGTCCTCCGGTATGCGAGTCCACTGTGGTAACTACTGCGCCACCTCGCTCTGAGATTGGCGACGGCGCCCTTTTCTGAGTTTATGTGGTAATGCAAACCGGGAGATATGAAAGAGATCCGATCTTCAAAGTTATTTTACATTGCCTGACAAAAAATGTAAAGCACCCAGAAGGAGAGGAGGAAACGAAATCAAACTTCACTGACTCATAAAGTACGTGATGTTATTCCAGTGATTACGAACTCGTGACAAATTTAGAAAAAAACTCGTCAGGATGAGCCACCTATCAGTATGACCTTGCAGCCTACCCTGGCTAGGATGAATTCACTGATTCGTTTGGGAAGGTTGTCATAAAGCCTTCGTATCCTCCTTGAGGCAAACTGGCCCACAACTGTTGTAACTAGTCTTTGATATCCTCGATGCTGAAACTGGGACGAAATAGGCGCCTGAGCGGGTTTCACGCATGTTCTATCGGGGACAAATCTAGGGGTGTTGTTGTCCAGGGGAGTACCTCAACACGACTCAGGCAATTCATACAGACAAGAGATATATGTGGACGAGCATCGTCCAGTTTAAAAAGGTCATCACGATACTGACCCACGAGAGATAATAAATGAGGACGCAGGATATGTGGGATGTACCGTTGTGCCGCCATAGATCCCTCAATCACTACTGGCTAGTCGTACCTGATAAGTCCCAAAACCGTAACGCCATGAATAACTGCGCTGTTCCTCTCCACAGCATTGGACGAATGGAATCTCTCTCCAGGCCCGACTGTACTTGCCAATGCCGGTCGTCCAGTGTAGTGCAGAACCGCGATTCATGGCTGGACATAGTGCCATGACATTCATCCGTAATCCATGCTTCCTGGTCGCGGCACAACGGTACCACTGATGTGGTGTTCAAGGCAGCCTTCGCACGGGGCGGCAATTCTCTAGTCCAGCTGCCTCTGGTCTCCGGCCAGTGACACAGTACGACACGGAATGTTGCAGCGAATCTATTACTTGTTCTCGAATGGCAGGCGCAGATGTGACTGGGTTACTGTGTTCGTGGTGTAGAATACGGCAATGCTCCCTGGTAGTGGTCTGATTTCGTAGAGTTTTTCCCTGACGACGAGGATTTTTGCCCTCACATTCCCATGAAGTCACCAATCTGGTCACTCTCACATCGGAATGCCTCACAAATCAGAATATCGCAGGATTCGGCCAGACAGCCAAATCGATACCCGCAATGAGGCCACTTTCAATTTCCGACAGGTGCTAATAAGGCTGTCTTACACGAGTACGCGGCATTTCCATGCCGTCCACAGTAACCTTCAAAAATATTGCGCTTCTCAAGCCACGTGTATACGCTACCAAGCCTGTTAACAAAACTAAACACGAAGAACATTTATGCACACTTGAAGCAGTTCTATCTGTCACGGAAAAGTGCATACCTGTCGACTGTGTGTACGTTTACGTAGTTACAATGACTTCCGATAATGTCTCCTGGGTGGCTCACTTTGTTTGTCAACCAGTATTTACCTTAACGGTAAATTTTCAGATACGTGTTCCTCATCAAAATACTATCTACTGAATCACTTCTATAACCCCTGAAGCCGTATATAATGTTCTTGTATATTAGGATATTTCATGCCGTTTATGCGCGTCGGGAGAAGCGAGATCAAGATTCACATAAACTGCGGAAAGTAATGAGCAGACGATGTAGAACACAAGACGAACACACTTAAACTTGTAGTCGGATTCCACTACTTCTCAACTCATCTTTTGTCCACAACGAAAGCGATGTTGCACTACGCTGTCTGAGTAGGTACAAGATTTTGTTGATCGCAAAACATAGTATCTCGTAGTAAAACTCAGAAAAAGAAGAAGAAAACTAGAACATTACGGAAACAACTAAACCACAAACTAAACTCCGTGCGAACAAGCCTTGAAAGACCCTAACGGTACTGATCGACCGCCGTGTCATCCTAAGCCTATAGGCGTCACTCGATGGGGATATGGAGGGGCGTCTAGTTAGCAGTATTTGTAGAGTGCAGGTGAGCCTAAGGGATGTGTGGATGTGTATATCCGTAAGCGTGAAGCGCTGTAATAAATATGTGTGAAGATCGTGCGCGGAATCACGGTTTGGAGGGGGGGGGGGGGGAGGGGGTACGCCTTGTTGCTCGATTTCTGTCTGAGCTAGGATTGTGGGCGGCCATTTGTATAGTCAGTCTAACACCTGACTTACTTTAGCTATGTTACAGTATGTTAAGAAAAGTTTAGAACGACGAATCGGAGCTGGCGACCGGGAAATTGTGTGAATCGATGAATTTCTTTTGCAAAAGATTTTAATTTGGCTGAAATTAATTCTCATGTAATGGCACCATTTGTATGTGCACCGCTAGGATTATACGTGCGAAAACGGTCATCCTTAAATAATTCCAGACTGGAGCGAGACTGATGGTTGAGATGTGGCCCACAGATGTATCGGAGCTTGGTCTAAGTTACGTTTTAAACGTTTGAAAAAAAAATGCTTCGTTTGGATTTTACGGGCAGAAGATACGCTTTTATGGGAAGTTTAACAAGTGCGCCACTTCGATACTTCAAACTTCTACAATCATTTCAAACTTTGCACCAAGGTAGATAAATGGATTTAGTCAAAATGAATCTTTCATCCAATAATCTTTATGCGTTGTCGAGATATGAGGATTTAACGTTTTTCTAGGAGGTTTATGAAGCCGCTACTTGTATCTCTCAGACAAGTAGGGATCGGTTCAAACTTTGCACTAAGGTAGATATACGGGTAAAATGAAAACGATTTTTTTTGTTGCCCAGTAATCTTTATCCGTTGTCGAGATATGATGGTCTGAAGTCGAGCTGAAAGTAGCACGTAAAATTCGTTCCTACGTGAACTGAATGCGCGGAAACGGTTTAAGGTTAATCAAATTTTTAAATAATGCATTCTTATCATCAAACTGAAAACTCGTATTCAAAAATCCAGCTTCATTCGGATGTTACGTGTAGAAAAACACGTTTTGTGAGTTTTCTCCTATCTCAGCACAAAAAAGGCGGGTATGTCCAGGGCAGAGTTAGGGATGTGAAAGAAGGGAGCTAGCTTTACGACTTATCTGGCAGATTCAAAGACATTTAAATAAAAATATCTTGACTTATTTGCGCTTGTTTACGAGCTAACCCAACTTCCCCAGCGCAGAGAGCTCTCTTAGACCCACCCACTGTTATATCTATGGTGAAGGGTGTAAGGACAAATAGACAGAAATTTATATCTTTCTAGAGAGTGCGATGCGTCTACAATAAGAAGTATCCGAGATTGGGGGTGCTTGTATAAAAGGAAGTGTCTCAGAGTGGTGATACATGCATCCTAAACTTTAATGGTACGCTGTGTCATATTGCAGGACATGACTAATGACATATTGGATGACAGGAGGCATGTGTCACGTTATATGACATGACATCATGCATCATGTTACTTTGTCTGAAGTGATGCATTAAACTGCATGACACAGGTACTAGTACTAACAAGTAAAAATGTCAAGATTATTTGATTTAAATGTGTCTGAAGCTGCCAGATAAGTCGAGAAGCTGGTTCCCCTCTTTTAGATCCCTAACTCTGCCCGGGACAAATTTGCTTTGTTTTGTGCTACGATAGGAGCATTTTTCATTCTGGTATTGTAATGTTTGTGTTTTATGGTAGTAATGATGGTAGTGGTGGTGGTGGTGGAGGTGGTGGAGGTGGTGGTAATGAGGATGATGTGAGTAGAGGCTGAACCTCGTGTGCGAAAACAGTCTTTTACTCTCCAATAACAGCTAGGCGCCCACCGAGCTTTACGTCCCCATCCGACAGTCAGATCACCATTCACTGCGTCACACGCCCTTACTTCATGAGATGCTGCAGAGAGCTTTGGAGTTTAATCGAGGACTGGTTGTCAGGAATTTTACACCACTACCTCTCCTCCCCTTGCCTGTCAAATACTACAGCAAAAATTTCATCCGCCATCAGGATGCAAACCAGCTTACTTCCTGCGTTTTTTCCTCTCCTGAAAACACATTGGTCATCAAATAACATATTTTGTAACGCGTTAAATATCGTAAACATTTATGACCGATTTGTTTGTAGCAGACATTTGCCACTCTCAATAAATGCTCTGTTCTCTTCAGTATGAGCTACCTTAGCACGTCTCGAATCTGTACGGAACCAAACACGTGTTCACTTTGCCGTAGAGATTTACTGGGAACATTGAAAGCGATTTGTGGGGAGAACTGGAAGGGTTCGTCTTTCGGTAGGAAAAGTCGAGTAAAGCTGTCATTAGTTTTAGAGAAACCGACATGCCAGACCAACGTAGCTGTGTACGTTCGGAGAAAAAGGGGAGAGAGAGGGAGAGAGAGAGAGAGAGAGAGAGAGTGAGTGAGAGGGGGAGGGGGAGGGGGAGGGGGAGGAGAGCGTGGAGGGGCAAGTAAAGTCATAGTTTAAAGTCCTCCTCACCCTTTTTTTTCACACCTCATATGTTTTCATCTATTTTGCCAGCATCGAGACGTGAAGTTTCAATCCTAAGCATGTTACAGATTATGATGAAACTCTTTCACAAGACTTTTTAATTTGTACTATGCGTAATCATTGTGTCATTTGATTTCACCTGAGTATAATATGTATTCAGTATCGACACATTAAAAACTCATCGCCATGGCCAACGCATAACTTGAACCCAAGACCTTTGCCTCACAGCCAGCAATGCTGTTCTGAGCCACGGAGGCTGCCTGGATGCCAAATCTATATTACATACTTCCACTCTAAGTAGCCTCTTTCACCACTCAGAAAGAACTTTGTACAAATCGACTTCTATACACAAAATATCGTTTTCGGTGTTATTTCGGAAACGTATGACAGCAACGCAGTTAATTGGTGTCAACCCCCAGAAAAAAATATTTAGTAGTGATATTCCTTACCAAAACCTGATTATACAGATTAGTTACACTAAGAAAGTAAGGTTGCCAGCAGTTATGCTTGGGGAGCAACAGCTATCATGTGAACCGGCAGAAGTATCTAGAACTTGATCCTGTTCTATCACTGCTCTGCTCTAGGCTTGTTACAGCCTAATGGTGCTCCCGGTTTCCTACAATTTTTCACGGGGGCGGGAGGTGTCGGAGGGACGAACGAGAGCAATCAATACTTCTCTTATGGCTGGCACGAGGCGCAAGCGCCTGGCCTCGGCCGAAGGGGTAAGCGTGGGTGGAGCAGGTGGCTGCCTCCATGGTTACGGCCGGTGCGGAGGCTACTGAGGGCGCGGCAGCCTGCGAAGGGGTGGAGTCCGCAGCCAGCAGCAGCCGCGGCCAGACGCCTGTCTTGCTCCGCTCTTCAGGTAAGCCACACCCGCCGCCCAGAAGTCTGCTCGACAGAACGCACTTCTCCCATTCAATATTAATTTATCTTTGCGTCGCTTCAGATCGTTTCTTTCGCAGAAATGTAGATGCCAAAGGTCATAGGTAGACTTTCTATTTGGTGCGTCAAATCAGGCTGACTTCTAGGTTGCAGCAGCAACACCGTGATACGGTCTTCGCTTATCGTAGAAGCTAGAAGCAGATTTGACTAAAGTTGTAATACCTATAACTTGACAGGTACTTTAAATAGTTGACGATGTTTTGCAATAGCTTTAAATGCATAAGGAAATTGTCAGCAAGGAAATCATACTGAAGGGGTAATGACTTCACTTTTGTTACGCAAAAAGTATTTCAAAATAATTTTGTGTTTAGTTTTTCCTTCCTAAATCTTAATCCAAGTGTCAAGGAAAATTGACCTACTTGTTGATTTATTAAGATCACTAAAGAACTATTTGTCTACACAGCTCCTTGAGTTTTTGTAAATAACTCATGATTTGCTTGACTGATGGTTTCCTGCTTGAGTGAAATGCTGTCTTTCTTATAATAAATAACACATATTTACAAACTGTTGTGTTTTGTTACGTGGATGTTGTAGGTTGGAGTCACTGCTTGCTCTAAGTGCGAGCTTTCGTGAGTTTTAAAATTGTCACTACTGAGCGAATCCTTCAGACTGACAGAATGTAATCGCGGATATGATTTCAGGTACATTTAAATGATGAATATTAGATTATACAAGTAAATAATCGAGTTATGATGAGTGTATCAAAAGGTGCATCAAAATATATCATTTCAGAAAAATGTTTGAGTTCACGACGTGAAAACTTTCAGATTGGAATTATGTTGAATATATTCGACTTGTTTGTGCTGTGAAGTAATTCGTGCAAAATGAGCTGCAAATTTTCAAAATTAATAATTTTCATTCGTAAGGTAATGAGCTAGATATCAGATACACAGTGACAGGAGCTTTCTTGTGTCTTAGGAGAAAGACTAGCACGGTATAAAGAAAAATAAGGTCGCTGCGAGAGAATTTTTTCTTTCCTTGGAAACATAACTCTCTTACGGAAGGAATGCAAATATATTCATACAATAAATTCATATAATAAATCCTTGTTCAAATCAAAAAAGAAAAAAAATTATTTTTTCACTCAGGTTCTTAACACATGCAAACAGCTAACACTGCATGTATTAATTATTTCTTTGAGTAAAAAGCAGTGGTTTGTTACTTATGGGACTCACTGCTGAAGCCAACGATTATGAGAACGATTTCATAAATTAAAAGTCGTAATTTCTGTTAATACCAAGATAAGAAACAATTATTGTTGTTCGTTAGCTCAATTTATATTCCATGGCTGCGTAAAACATGACGTGATAAAATTTTCGTACTTACTATTAGATTCTCACTAGAAACAAAACCCGTTTTAGACTGAATAACGTACAGGTTACACTTGATAAGGTGTAAAATGAACTTCGAAATAAACAAAGATAGATCGGATGTGAAGGGGAATAATTTGTGATATCTCAGACGCTGTAAGCTATCATCTAGTCAACAGTTTGAAAATCCTTGTGTAGAATCAGCAGAGAACTTAGGTTTTTTTCAGTCTAATTTCAGGCATATAGAAGTTTTCAACTAAAGACTTGCAGATATTTGTTGTTGATAAACACTATCCGATCGAAAGTACACTACTGGCCATTAAAATTGCTACATCAAGAAGAAATGCAGATGATAAACGGGTATTCATTGGACAAATATATTATACTAGAACTGACATGTGATTACATTTTCACGCAATTTGGGTACATAGATCCTGAGAAATCAGTACCCAGAACAACCACCTCTGGCCGTAATAACGGCCTTCATACGCCTGGTCATTGAGTCAAACAGAGCTTGGATGGCGAGTACAGGTACAGCTGCCCATGTAGCTTCAACACGATACCACAGTTCATCAAGAGTAGTGACTGGCGTATTGTGACGAGCCTGTTGCTCGGCCACCATTGACCAGATCTTTTCAGTTGCTGAGAGATCTGGAGAATGTGCTGGCCGGGGCAGCAGTCGAACATTTTCTGTATCCCGAAAGGCCCGAACAGGACCTGCAACATGCGGTCGTGCATTATCCTGCTGAAATGTAGGGTTTCGCAGGGATCGAATGAAGGGTAGAGCCAGGGGTCGTAACACATCTGAAATGTAACGTCCACTGTTCAAAGTGCCGTCAATGCGAACAAGAGGTGACCGAGACGTGTAACCAATGGCAGCCCGTACCATCACGCCGGGTGATACGCCAGTATGGCGATGACGAATACACGCTTCCAATGTGCGTTCACTACGACGTCGCCAAACACGGATGAGACCATCATGATGCTGTAAACAGAACCTGGATTCATCCGAAAAAATGAACTACTTAAACCTAACTAACCTAATGACATCACACACATCCATGCCCGAGGCAGGATTCGAACCTGCGACCGTAGCGATCGCGCGGTTCCAGACTGTAGCCCATAGAACCGCTCGGCCACTCCGGCCGGCTGCCATCTAGTGCTCAGTCCCACATTACCTAGGTCTGTTAGGATACTTTCGGTCTAAAATGTGTAATATGGAGCTCCTCATGTTCAGCAATGCATCCATACCGGAAGTTAGAGGAATGTCGTTAGTAAAATTCATTGACGTAATTTTTTCTGTTCAGGACATAAGCCTTTTGAAAAAAATATAGTAAGACCTTTTTGTTTCTATTTTTTACAAGAGTTTTCTGCTTTGAGTTCGTGTCACTAGTGGCGATCTCTGTGGTGTTACCTACTTCCTACACAGCTAAGGATAAAAACGGATAAGAATCAACAGTGCACATGAACAGCAGCGACGCTACAGACTATATCGGCCGCGCGTGTTAGATTACGTCACTCCAGCATTTCCTGCCCCTTGGCAACTCAAGAAGCTAGTTCCAATAAATTACACGAAAACAGTTCTGAATCAACCTAACGGTTTTCATAGTTTGTGTATTTTTTTCACAGAGGAAAGTCTTTCTCAATGCTGTATTGACTCTAGGAAAGCACAATGTGCAACCACATGTGTCACTGAGGTAGAGGTAAGTCAGAAGTCAGCTTTCTCTGTAACTGGCAATGTGCCTCCACTCGTGAACGGAAGAATGGGGCTTGTGAACGCTGTTGGGTTTGTCAATGTGCTTCGAAGGATCACATCACGCTTAAGTTCATGCGCTCGTTGCCACTTCACGAAAGGCAGATAGTCAGCAAACTGGTGTACATCACAGCTACGTCATTCTATAGTTAAAACGCTCTCTTCAGACCCAAAATATTAAAATTCTGCGTATTGCTGATCACTGGCGACCACTGCGTACAAATTGCGACTCCACACAACCTGTTTTGCCCATAAACGTCTTTTACGAGGAATAGCACAAACACCCCAACACCGTGATACACAAATTAGTTGGGCAAGAGAACATCTCGAGTGAAAACTGGAATAGTGACGTCGAGTTCTCTTGACCGACGAGTACGGTATTTGTATGGCGCCGGATGATCGTCAGTGAAGACTGGAGGCGGACAGATATCAATGCCTGTCCCTCAGGTTCTGCATGAAGGTTGGTCAGTCGTGTTCTGAGCGGTAAGAAGTACGGTGTCGGAAGCCACTCATCGCTATTGAGGGTAATTTGAAGGATATGAAGTATTGGGGCAGAACCCTACCACCTCATGTCCAGCGTAACAGTCAACATTTTCGTGATGAATTCGTCTTTCAAAACGGCAATGCAAAAGCGTATAGCGCCCACCTTCCTCAAGGCGTCAGAAGGCAGTTGAATGGAATGGCCTGCAATTTCTGCAGTTCTTTTTTTTTTTTTTTTTTTTTGGGTCATCAGTCTACTGACTGGTTTGATGCGGCCCGCCACGAACTCCTTTCCTGTGCTAACCTCTTCATCTCAGAGTAGCACTTGCAACCTACGTCCTCAATTATTTGCTTGACGTATTCCAACCTCTGTCTTCCTCTACAGTGTTTGCCCTCTACAGCTCCCTCTAGTACCATGGAAGTCATTCCCTCATGTCTTACCAGATGTCCTATCATCCTGTCCCTTCTCCTTATCAGTGTTTTGCACATATCCCTTTCCTCTCCGATTCTGCGTAGAACCTCCTCATTCCTTACCTTATCAGTCCACCTAATTTTCAAGATTCGTATATAGCACCACATCTAAAATGCTTCGATTCTCTTCTGTTCCGGTTTTCCCACAGTCCATGTTCCACTACCATACAATGCTGTACTCCAGACGTACATTCTCAGAAATTTCTTCCTCAAATTAAGGCCGGTGTTTGATATTAGTAGACTTCTCTTGGCCAGAAATGCCTTTTTTACCATAGCGAGTATGCTTTTGATGTCCTCCTTGCTCCGTCCGTCATTGGTCATTTTACTGCCTAGGTAGCAGAATTCCTTAACTTCATTGACTTCGTGACCATCAATCCTGATGTTAAGTTTCTCGCTGTTCTCATTTCTACTACTTCTCATTACCTTCGTCTTTCTCCGATTTACTCTCAAACCATACTGTGTACTCATTAGACTGCTCATTCCGTTCAGCAGATCATTTAATTCTTCTTCACTTTCACTGAGGATAGCAATGTCATCAGCGAATCGTATCATTGATATTCTTTCACCTTGTATTTTAATTCCACGCCTGAACCTTTCTTTTATTTCCATCATTGCTTCCTCGATGTATAGATTGAAGAGTAGGGGCGAAAGGCTACAGCCTTCTCCTACACCCTTCTTAATACGAGCACTTCGTTCTTGATCGTCCACTCTTATTATTCCCTCTTGGTTGTTGTACATATCGTATATGACCCGTCTCTACCTATAGCTTACCCCTACTTTTTTCAGAATCTCGAACAGCTTGCACCATTTTATATTGTCGAACGCTTTTTCCAGGTCGACAAATCCTATGAAAGTGTCTTGATTTTTCTTTAGCCTTGCTTCCATTATTAGCCGTAACGTCAGAATTGCCTCTCTCGTCCCTTTACTTTTCCTAAAGCCAAACTGATCGTCACCTAGCGCATTCTCAATTTTCTTTTCCATTCTTCTGTATATTACTCTTGTAAGCAGCTTCGATGCATGAGCTGTTAAGCTGATTGTGCGATAATTCTCGCACTTGTCAGCTCTTGCCGTCTTCGAAATTGTGTGGATGATGCTTTTCCGAAAGTCAGATGGTATGTCGCCAGACTCAGATATTCTACACACCAACGTGAATAGTCGTTTTGTTGCCACTTCCCCCAATGATTTTAGAAATTCTGATGGAATGTTATCTATCCCTTCTGCCTTATTTGACCGTAAGTCCTCCAAAGCTCTTTTAAATTCCGATTCTAATACTGGATCCCCTATCTCTTCTAAATCGACTCCTGTTTCTTCTTCTATCACATCAGACAAATCTTCACCCTCATAGAGGCTTTCAATGTATTCTTTCCACCTATCAACTCTCTCCTCTGCATTTAACAGTGGAATTTCTGTTGCACTCTTAATGTTACCACCGTTGCTTTTAATGTCACCAAAGGTTGTTTTGACTTTCCTGTATGCTGAGTCTGTCCTTCCGACAATCATATCTTTTTCGATGTCTTCACATTTTTCCTGCAGCCATTTCGTCTTAGCTTCCCTGCACTTCCTATTTATTTCATTCCTCAGCGACTTGTATTTCTGTATTCCTGATTTTCCCGGAACATGTTTGTACTTCCCCCTTTCATCAATCAACTGAAGTATTTCTTCTGTTACGCATGGTTTCTTCGCAGCTACCTTCTTTATACCTATGTTTTCCTTCCCAACTTCTGTGATGGCCCTTTTTAGAGATGTCCATTCCTCTTCAACTGTACTGCCTACTGCGCTATTCCTTATTGCTGTATCTATAGCGTTAGAGAACTTCAAACGTATCTCGTCATTCCTTAGTACTTCCATATCCCACTTCTTTGCGTATTGATTCTTCCTGACTAATGTCTTGAACTTCAGCCTACTCTTCATCACTACTATATTGTTATCTGAGTCTATATCTGCTCCTGGGTACGCTTTACAATCCAGTATCTGATTTCGGAATCTCTGTCTGACCATGATGTAATCTAATTGAAATCTTCCCGTATCTCCCGGCCTTTTCCAAGTATACCTCCTCCTCTTGTGATTCTTGAACAGGGTGTTCGCTATTACTAGCTGAAACTTGTTACAGAACTCAATTAGTCTTTCTCCTCTTTCATTCCTTGTCCTAAGCCCATATTCTCCAGTAACCTTTTCTTCTACTCCTTCCCCTACAACTGCGTTCCAGCCGCCCATGACTATTAGATTTTCGTCCCCCTTTACATACTGCATTACCCTTTCAATATCCTCATACACTTTCTCTATCTGTTCATCTTCAGCTTGCGACGTCGGCATGTATACCTGAACTATCGTTGTCGGTGTTGGTCTGCTGTCGATTCTGATTAGAACAACCCGGTCACTGAACTGTTCACAGTAACACACCCTCTGCCCTACCTTCCTATTCACAACGAATCCTACACCTGTTATACCATTTTCTGCTGCTGTTGATATTACCCGATACTCATCTGACCAGAAATCCTTGTCTTCTTTCCACTTCACTTCACTGACCCCTACTATATCTAGATTGAGCCTTTGCATTTCCCTTTTCAGATTTTCTAGTTTCCCTGCCACGTTCAAGCTTCTGACATTCCACGCCCCGACTCGTAGAACGTTATCCTTTCGTTGATTATTCAACCTTTTTCTCATGGTAACCTCCCATTTGGCAGTCCCCTCCCGGAGATCCGAATGGGGGACTATTCCGGAATCTTTTGCCAATGGAGAGATCATCATGATACTTCTTCAATTACAGGCCACATGTCCTGTGGATACACGTTACGTGTCTTTAATGCAGTTGTTTCCATTGCCTTCTGCATCCTCATGTCGTTGATCATTGCTGATTCTTCCACCTTTAGGGGCAATTTCCCACCCCTAGGACAAGAGAGTGCCCAGAACCTCTATCCGCTCCTCCGCCCTCTTTGACAAGGCCGTTGGCAGAATGAGGCTAACTTCTTATGCCGGAAGTCTTCGGCCGCCAATGCTGATTATTTATCAAAATTTGGGCTGTGGCGGGGATCTAACCAGAGACCGGAGACGTTTTGATTATGAATCAAAGACGCTACCCCTAGACCACGGGTCTGCAGTTGTAAATACGATTGACCCTACTTGAGACCATTGAAACTCACAGCGCATCTCCGCAAGATCCCTCGACTCACACTGAATGCCGTCAGAAGAGCGTCGAAGAATGGGACATGGTTCAGCAGTAACATCTGTGTACATTGTAGACAGTATTTCAAGGAGGACACTCATGTTACAACGATAGTGGCGGAACAAAGCGATACTGAAGTTTCACCCAACAACAAATTTTGATTTCACAGAAATGCGTCCGCAGCTCGTGGTCGTGCGGTAGCGTTCTCGCTTCCCATGCCCGGGTTCCCACGTTTGATTCCCGGCGGGACCAGGGATTTTCTCTGCCTCGTGATGACTGGGTGTTGTGTGATGTCCTTAGGTTAGTTAGGTTTAAGTAGCTCTAAGTTCTAGGTGACTGATGACCATAGATGTTAAGTCCCATAGTGCTCAGAGCCATTTGAGCCATTTTGAACAGAAATGCGCTTTCGGGTGGACTACATTTATAGATACATATTTTGATTTATCAAAAAACTTAATTTCGTAGTTCCACAAGGCTTGTGTTTTCATTCCCCCATATACAAATAAAACAGCTACAGGTCGCACACAACCAGATTTTATGGCCGGTTTCACCCGTCAAACGCGAGCATCTGTGGGAAACGATTGTCTGATGATGCTCGAGTCTGGCAGCCGAAATCGGTTATAAAACCAAATTTTAGGTGGCTTGTTACTGTTTTATCTGTATATCATTTATAACGGCCGATGTGCCCCCGCCAGGCCATACCTGCATTTACTATATTTTGAATCTCTGTTTCACTAGAATCTAAACACACAAACGCTTTCAGATATGCAGGCAGTGCCCACCACCGTTGGAGCAGCTCATCTGTCAGCAGTAAACAGTTTCCAGATGAGCAGTACCAGCACTGATCAGTCATCCTCATGACTGTCGCTGATGGAAATGGAAACTGTTGTAGCATGAGGCATCAGTCCGATATTTCTCAGAGTATCACTTGCAACCTACGTCCTCAGTTATTTGCTTGATGTATTCCAATCTCTGCCTTCCTCTACAGTTCTCTCTAGTACCATGGAAATCATTCTCTGATGTCAACATTTGTCCTATCACCCTGTCCTTCATCCTTGTCATTGTTCTGCACACATTCCTTTCCTCTCCGATTCTGTGCAGAAACTCCTCATTCCTTACCTTATCAGTCCACCTAATTTTCAACATTCGTCTGTAGTACCACATCTCAAATGTTTCGATTCTCTTGTGTTCCGGTTTTCCTACAGCCCATGTGTCACTACCATACAACGCTGTACTCCAAACGTTCATTCTCAGAAATTCTTTCCTCAAATTAAGGCCTGTCTTTCATACTCGTAGACTTCTCTAGGCCAGGAGTGCCCTTTTTTCCAGTGCTAGTCTGCTTTTGATGTCCTTCTTGCTTCGTTCGTCATTGGCTATTTTGCTGCCTGGGGAGTAGAATTCCTTAAATTCATCTACCTCGTGACCATCAATCCTGATGTTAAGTTTCTCGCTGTTCTCATTTCTGCTGCTACTCATTACTTTCGTCTTCCTTCTATTTACTCTCAATCCATATTGTGTACTCATTAGACTGTTCATTCTTTCAGCAGATCATGTAATTCTTCTTCACTTTCATCCAGGATAGTAATGTCATCAGGGGATCGTATCACTGATATCCTTTCATTCTGAATTTCAATCCTTCTCCTGAATCTTTCATTTATTTCCATTATTGCTTCTTCGATGTAGAGACTTAGCAGTAGGGGCGAAAGATTTCAACCATTTCTTACACTCTTCTTGATCCGAGCACTTCGTTCTTGGTCGTCCACTCTTATTATTCCCTCTTGGCTCTTTATCTTTTACTTATTGTCTATTACTCGTCTCTGCCTATAGCTCTTACCCCTCAGAATTTCGAACATCTTGCACCATTTTCCAGGTCGACAAATCCTATAAGGGTTTCTTGATTTTTCTTTATTCTTGGTTCCATTATCACCCGCAACGTCAGAACTGCCTCTCTGGTGCTTTTACTTTTCCTAAAGCCAAACTGATCGTCATCTAACACATCTTGAATTTTCTTTTCCTTTACTTTTCCTCATTTAAGAGACTGTAATTTCATCAACATCAGTATGAGGTGTGACCTCCATGAGGACGATTACACTCTTGTATTCGTTGAAGCATGGAAGCAAACATCTTCCGATTGTCATCGTGAGCAATTTCTTGGCATGCCTGAAACACGTGCTGTGTCAGTTCCTGAAGGTTGCTGGCTGGAGGCTGCTATGAGAGTATATTTCTTTCCATTGCACCCCAGACACTCTGTAAGAATGACTAATCAGAAAACCACTCGGACCATTTGAGGATCCATATATTTTTCAAGACTTTTATAGAGAGAACTGCGATTCGGGGTCTTCCATTATCCTGCTGGAATATGCCGTTTTGTACCCTGGCCGTAAAGAGTATGCCAATGGTTATACATTCTTGCCACATACTGGCGAACATGTAACTTTCCTTCAGTTATTAAAAAATCAGTCCTATTGTCATTCAATAGACATCCACACCCTGATTTTAGAAGACGGTGGGGTATGGGTCTCAAGAATCGTCATTTCTTGTGATCTCTCACCAGATCGTCTACGGACATATTGGCGTCTTATTGACAGCCCAAAGAAAAGTGAGACGCATTGCTGAACACCACAGAATGTCCCTCTGTGTCCCATTTGACTCTCACTCTTGACAATATAAGTGTCGATTGTCTCTGATGTGGTGTCAAGGGTTAGAGATGCATAAGAACTAGACACGGCTCCTGATGGTCTTCTTCCTTTAATTAATGCTCCGATTTCAACTATTGTCATCCGTCTATTCGTCAGAGCCAGTAATACAATACTGCAATCTTCTCATGATGTAGTCCGAAAGTAAGCTGAGCGTGTCGTCCTCTATGCATGCTGTGTTGTGATCTCTACCGGAAACGTTTCAGTAATGTTAGACACACCAAATAGACTTCTTGTACTCACAACATTCTTTATCCATAAAAGAAGTTTTTTTTTTCTATACTGAAATTAACGAAATTTTGCTCCTATGAGGACGAAATTGTAATCAATATGTCCCATAGACATATAAATACTGGACGACCAGTATGGAAACGTTGGGTCAAAATGTTCATGGTGTAACACTTTCAATTTCCGTTTTCCTCAGTCGAAATATACAGAACTCTGAGCAAAAAATGCTTCAAATGGCTCTGAGCACTATGGGACTCAACATCTCAGGTCATAAGTCCCCTAGAACTTAGAACTACTTAAAGCTAACTAACCTAAGGACATCACACACACCCATGCCCGAGGCAGGATTCGAACCTGCGACCGTAGCAGTCCCGCGGTTCCGGACTGCAGCGCCAGAACCACTAGACCACCGCGGCCGGCTAACTCTGAGCAAAGAAAGTGGAACAAATCTCGGTATGGGGTATATTTAACAAAAAAATATATACATGAATTCACTTTTTTATCGGTTATTGTGAATAAACATGAACTGTCATCACTCCTTTATCTGTCGACTGACAGTTGGTGAAACAAAGGAGGACGGCTGCTGCTAGCTGTGTAAAGTGGGCGAAGAACGAAGTGGCCGAGTATCAACATTCAGTGTAGGTGTCAGGGACTGTGGTGTCACTGTAGGAATTGTGTGGCGACTGCCGGAAGTGCTCTCAGCGGTGCCGGTTTGAGTCCAGCGACGTGCGGGATGGTGTGGGTGGGCAGCGGACGACGGATGACGGCGTTATCAAAGAAACGGAGCGTGGTGTTAACGGTGATCTGCGGTATCTTTGGGATTTGTAGTGACGATGCCATAACTTGGATGTCCGATGAACTAGTCGACCACAAGAGCTGCAACGCCTGATATTCTCGCAACCTCGGTGGAGGGCGTTGGCCCTTCTAGTCCAATTGCCGTCGGCGGGTAAATCGTCAGCTGAAAGTCAGAGTATTTATAATTGTTTGGTGTAGTTGCACGTTTATGACGATGGGCAAGAAGGAAGTAGTTCACTTGCGCGAAATAAGAACGTTGGTCTTTGTGAGTATGAAGAAACTAATAGGGGAAGGGGCTCACTATCAAAGAGCATCGACTCATCTGGAATGCAACGTTAACCTCGCACCACAATGTCCACTAAACGGAATTTCTAAGGCTGAACTCAAACCAGTTCTCCATATTCTGTAGACAATACTTGACACACTGAGCTACCCACTCATTCGCTAGGAACTTAATATCAGCTTAAGCCTGGTGCGACGTCTCAGTTATAGTTTTTAACTCAACGTTTTCCGTGATGTTTTTGTTCTAGCGGCACTGAGAGGGGACATAACCAACGTCATCACCACCACCACCACCACCACCACCATCACCATCATCATTATCATCATCTTCTCCTTTTCCTTCGCCTTCTTCTTCGATCCTCTGCTGAGCGCTTCAAGACAGCTTATTGTCTGAAGTTAAGTCCATCACAGAATCTAGAAGATTCTTCCACGGCCATTCTCTTTCTTTCTTTCTTAAAATCTAACTTTTGGTCAAGAATTATTTTCTATGGTAGAGATCAATTCCCCCATACGGTTTTCTTCCCTGAGACCCACTAGCTCGATTTTTTTTTCTGTTAAGTTTATTTTCAGCATCTATTTGCACATCAATAATTCCATTCCCTCCAAGTGTTGTATATTATGAATTATTCGGACCCATTTTTCACAGCCATATAACAAAACACTCCTGACAAACATCTTGATGAATTCTTTCTTAATTTTAATACATGTGTGGCTGCTAGTCAGAAGTTGTTTTTTGTTACTGAAGGTCGTTTTAGCAGGGACAGTTCTCCTACTGATTTTTATGGTTCTCTTGAGGGACAACACATTCTATCATAACTGACTGCATTTTTGTATGGTTTCATAATCTATCTTGATGTTTGTTTGTTTCTTTATTGGATTTTTTAACTGCCATTGCTATGGCTTTACACGTGTTCATCTTTAGTTTGGTGCTTTTGGTGGTAATGAGAAACGTCGCAGCATTTTTCTTAGGCCCACAAGAAATGTGTTCACAGTTGCGAATATGGACTACCATCAGCTGTACAATGGAATGACGTCTATGAAAAATTGTGCCGGACCGGGGCTCGAAGCCGGAGTTCCCCCTTAAAACGAGCGGCCGCCTCACCATTTGACTATTCGAGCACGAATCCTGGCAGACCCAAACGTCCATATGAAGTCAACCATGTGTCTACAACCTGTACTGGTACGTCCATTATGTACACACATCAAAAAAAGTTTTGCATCACCTCGATTCCGAGAGTTCCAAAACCTGTACAGAAAATTGGAATTGAGGTCAACATAAACATCATTTCTACCATTTTTACTGCTTATGAAAACCACACATTGCATATTGTACCACCATACAGCGAGACCATCAGAGGTGGTGGTCCACATTGTTGTACAATACCCTGTGCCACGTCCTCTTGTATTGATGCATGCCTGTATTCGTCATGGCATACTATCCACAATTTCATCAAGGCACTGTTGGTCCAGATTGTCCCACTCCTCAACGACGAGTCGGCGTAGATCCCTCAGAGTGATTGGTGGGTCACGCCGTACAGCCCTTTTCAATCTATCCCAGGCATGTTCGATAGGGTTCATGTCTGGAGAAAATGCTGGCCACTCTAGTCGAGCGATGTCGTTATCCTGAAGGAAGTCATTCACATGATGTGCACGATGTAGGCGCGAATTGTCGTCCATGAAGACAAATGCCTCCCCAATATGCTGCCGATATGGTTGTACTATCAGTCGGAGGATAGCATTCACGTATTGTAAAGCCGTTACGGCGCTTTCCATGACCACCAGCGGCGTACGTCGGCCACAAATAATGCCACCCCAAAACAGCAGGGAACCTCCACCTTGCTGTACCCGCTGGACAGTGTGTCTAAGGTGCTCAGACTAACCAGGTTGCCTTCAAACACGTCGCCGACGATTGACTGCTTGAAGGCATATGCAACATCCATCGGTGAAGAGAATGTGATGCCAATCCTGAGTGGTCCATTCGGAATGTCGTTGGGGCCATCTGTACCGCGCTGCATGGTATCGTGGACGCAAAGGTGGACCTCGCAATGGATGTCAGGAGTGAAGTTGCGCATCATGCAACCTATTGCGCACAGTTTGAGTCATAACATGACGTCCTGTGGCTGCACGAAAAGCATTATTCAACATGGTGGCGTTGCCGTCAGTGTTCCTCTGAGCCATAATCCCTAGGTAGCGGTCATCCACTGCAATAGTAGCCCTTGGGCGGTCTAAGCGAGGCATATCATCGACAGTTCCTGTCTCTCTGTATCTCCTCCATGTCCGAACAACATCGCTTTGTTCACTCCCTGACGCATGGACACTTCCCTTATTGAGAGTTCTTCCTGGCACAAAATAACAATGCGGACGCGCTCGAACAGCGGTATTGATCGTCTACGCATAGTTGAACTACAGACAACACGAGCCGTGTACCTCCTTCCTGGTGGAATGACTGGAACTGATCGGCTGTCTGACCCCCTCCGTCTAATAGGCGCTGCTCATGCGTGGTTGCTTACATCTTTGGGCGGGTTTAGTGACATCTCTGAAGTCAAAGGGACTGTGTCTCTGATACAATATCCATAGTCAACGTCTGTCTTCAGGAGTTCTGGGAACCGAGGTGATGCAAAACTTTTTTTGATGTGTGTATGTTCCCATACAGGGGAGACAATTTATTTGAAAGTCGCTTGCCCGGTGACGGCAGATGAATACGATATTGCAGTGTCTGAATTGATTTGAATTACATTGGACATGCATGAATTGGACATGCATGAATGTATGAAGGAATAATACAGACACTACTGTATCATAAATATCGCATTACTTAGTTCCTTCTCCGAATCTTCAGTTAATGCAATGTCATCTGCAAATACTATAAAATGGATTTGCTGTCCACTGATTTTGCTGCCTTTCGTCTTTTGCTTGCATTTGATTATGGCCTCCGCAACGAACATGTTGAATGAGTCAGGGGATAGTGCGCAACCTAGTCTCATTCATCTTCTAATGGAAGCAGTTTTACATTTCCATTCACTTTTTTGGTCCTTGTACAGCAATAGAATGAGTCTTTTGTCCCTTCTGTATTTTTCATGGTCTTAAGTGGTTATATCCAATTCGTATTACCCAAGGTTTTCTCTATACTCACGTATATTATGTATGTCTGCCTGGTGATAGTCAGTCTTCTTCCGAGATTAGTTCTTACTGCTAGAAGAACTTGTTACTTCCGTTTCCATATGTGACATTGAACTGATCCTGAGATGTATTTTGTTCAATTTTCGTTTTGTAGAATTGCAGAGTCTCGCGGCGATAACATTGAATAAAACGTTCTCGGGTTTACAGCCGTGCCAAGTAATTAAAATCACACGAGCTTTTGGCCAAGCACTCCTTGGCCATGGTCAAATGGTATGACTACCAGTGGACTGCTGGTGTGCTCCTCATATACACTGGTACACTAGCTGCCTGCTGTGACGTCACTGATGCCCGCGGCATCGCCATATACGGGCAAATGTTGACACGGCTTTCGATATGCCCGCTTCAGCCGCGTGATGGCTGGATCGCACGCCGAGCTGAGCTGCAGGATTCCGTGTCTATTTAGGGTGTTATCGGTGATTTTTATTTCAATGGATACTTTAGTTACACAATCGCAGAAGCCGTTTGTGCGAGCCCCGACGGATGTTTTATCATATTTTATCCGGTGTCAGTTTTCTAAAGCACGCTCAGATAAAGTAGATTCCTAGGGGTTGCCTAGGCTATAAAACCTTTCATGCTCCTTCCTGCGTTGTTCCACAGTGCGCATTATTTTTCCAACGTAAGACTGGTCAAACTCGCAAGATATCTTGTAGACCCCCTGGTGTTCTGAGACCTGCCGAGTGCCGGCCGCGGTAGCCGAGCGGTTCTAGTCGCTTCAGTCCGGAGCCGCGCGACTGCTGCGGTCGCAGGTTCGAATCCTGCCTCGGGCATGGAAGTGTGTGATGTCCTTAGGTTAGTTAGGTTTAAGTAGTTCTAAGTTCTAGGGGACTGACGACCTCCGATGTTAAGTCCCATAGTGCTCAGAGCCATTTGAACCATTTTGAACCTGCAGAATCTTTAAGTGATCTCACTAATTGAGATTTTTGTCGGAGACCCGAAGATCGATTTGATCTTGTGTCGTTTCAGCAGGCGGCTTATCTTGCCCGCCACGGAATCACAGAACGGCAAGGAAACAACTTCCTTTTCCTGCTCGTCGCCGATGGTCTTGTTGTGACTCTTGCTTGAAATCGCTTCATTTATTTGATGGGCACATTTGTTCCTAAAGACTGCTGGCCCAGGTCATGGGGAAGGTTATCAGCGTCAGATATCATTCTTACACGAAGAACCAATGTATGTAAAACACTGCACTTCTGTGCCAGGTGATGATGGCTGATGACATGTGCGTCCATGGTGCCAAGTACAGATCGGTGTAGGTGGGGTTTCTATAGACGCTGTGGCCAAGGCATCCACTTCGTTTGCGGTCGAGGAAAGGCAAATCATCGTCCTTTTCTACCTCCATGTTTAACTGGGTATTACTGTTATTGCGGTCGAGGTGTTCCAAGAACTCGTCAAGTTTCTCACGTCCATGGGGCCAAACGTGTCGTCAACGTATCAAAAGAAACAACTAGGCTCTAATGGTGCCGTGTCTAAGGCAATGACCTCAAAATTCTCCATGAAGTGGTTCACAACAGCTGTATCTAACGGGCTATCCATTGCAACGCCGTCCGTCTGATTATAATACTGGACGTCGTACAGGAAATAAGAAGACGTAAGAGTGTGCCGGATCAGTGGATACAATTGGACGTCAATTTGTGGCAGCATTAATGGAGGAGGAAAAGACCTAGAGTTACTTCCAACAGGATGGAGCAAGTGCCCATATAGCCGACCGAATCTTGGAGCACATTTACGCGATCTGCACTCTTGACAGAGTTGTTAGCAGATGTCAGTCTGGTCTTGGACCTAGCTGCCCTCCCACGTCACCTGATCTATGTGTGCACGATTACTTTGTGTATCGCAACAACCCCCATAGCCTACAAGAACTGCAACAGAACATTTTGGACGAGATTGCCACAATTCCAGCTTAGATCTGCCCTCAGTAACTTTCTGACCATGGCTCAAAACTGCCAAAAGACGAATGATGGTCACTTTCAACGTCTTGATATAGTCAGGTTAGTACTGTCTTTCCTTTCCTCTCCCGTGTGTCATTGTGCCCAGCAACTCTGTTCGCCGGGCCTCTTTTACTTACCCCACCCTGTAGCTCGGCCACTTCACCTACAAAGGACTGGGATATTAGGTCCAAACAGTCTTTGACAGGTACATTCGTAAACAGCGACACCACATCATAACTGACCATAATGTCACCCTCATTAAGTCGATGACGGTTAATTCGTTTTCAAAAATCTTCTGACTCTGTAGTATGATGTTCACAGTGTCCCACATATGGAGCGAGGAAATTGGCCAAACATTTCGCTAGCTTGTATGTTATACATGAAATGTATTCGCAGGTGCGAATATGGATAACCATCAGCTGTATAATCGAATGACGACTATGAAAATCCGTACCGGAACGTGACTCGAACCCGTATTTCCCGCTTATGGCGAGCGGTCGCCTTACCATTAGGCTATACGAGCACGACTCACGGTCAGACTCAAATTTCCATATGTCATCAATCACATGTCTACATCCATTACTCGTTCATTCATTATGTGTATTCCCGTATAGGGACACAGTTCACTTGAAAGTCGCTTTCCCGACATCTGCGGACAAATACGATGTGGTATTTGCGAATTACGATGCAGTGTTCCTTCGGATGCCGAGTCAACATATGCCCGAATATGGCGCTGCCGCGGGCACCAGGGACGTCACAGCTGGTGTATATAAGGGGCGTACCAGGAATCCCACTGGCAGTCATACCACTTGACAATGTCCAAGAAGTGCTTGGCCGAAAGCTCGTGTGATTTTCGTTACTTGATGCGGCTGGAAAGCCGAGAAATTTTAATTCAGTTTTCATTTTAGTCCGGTTCTTAATTAAAATGAGCAATGTTTTTGATGCATGCGAAAACATCGTTAGTTTTCTATAGTCAGAACACTCATTGACGTATGGCATTGTTGGCCGGGAGGCCCCATGCGGCGGAGTTCGGCCGCCGTATTGCAAGCCTTTTCTTTTCTTTTTTTTTCGGATGTGACAAGACATATGTTCATGTTGATCGTTGATGCCTTTACTCAGTTTTTTTATTACAGAGAGCGAGCAGCTCTCTGACCGAACACGCTGAGCTACCGTGCCGGCTTTTTAGGTGACGCCACATCGGCGACTTGCGAGTCAATGATGATGAAGGACGCACAACACCCAGTCCCCTGCCGGGAATAGAACCCGGGCCTCCTGCATGGTAGGCGGTAACGCTACCGCAATGCTACGGAGGCGGACTGTCCATTGTAATAGCTTCTTACAATTTAACTTTTTGCTTAACTTTTTCTTTTATTCTCTTCAGAATTGCTGTTCGGATGTCGTCCGTTCCTGTCGCTTTCTTGTCCTTCAACTGCTGAACTGCTGGATCAAATTCTTCTCGTGTGATTATCGGTCTTTTATTCTCTTCTTCCGCCATATGTTCAGGTTAGAGATGGTTGTAATTTCCAACACTACCTCATAGTAGTACTAGTCTTAAAGATATACATTCCAGCTGTATGTCATATGTTCTCCATCAGTAATTAATTGTCCATTCGTATCTTTTATAGGAGTACTTCTTGTTTAATTATATACTGAAGTGGCTTTATTGCGCAATATGCTCTGTATGTCCTTCCTCCCAGTACATCATTCTCTGTTCTTCGCCTAACTTCCGTCATCCATTCTTCTTTGTCCCATTTATATTCTGTCACAACGACATTCAGTATTGTTATGTATTGCACTTCCCTTTCTTCTGTATTTATTTTCTTATAGTGGTTTCTGTTATATAATACACCTAGTATTTCTTCAGTTCGATTTTATTCTTGTTTCAAAATATTTCAATCCATCTCACTATAATTAGGTTCCATGAAGGTATTAGTATGCTCCTGCGCGTTCTCTTTATGTTTGTTCATTTAGCAATTTATTAAACTCTCACCTTATTTTGTTCTTACTTACCATCTTCTTTTAAATTTTGCTATACAAGTGTCTGATCAGTCTACTTCAGTGCCAGGATAGCTGTGGCTCAATTTATTCTGATTTCTTTGGCCAACATGATATAGTCAGTTTGGTATATTTGTGTGTCACCGGGAATTTTTTATGTATACCTTCCTCTCAAAGGCATTTCAAACATGGTGTCCGTTATTACCATATCTTACTGATCACAAAAATGTGGTTTCTCTTTCACCCTCCAGATTTCCTTATTTCTGTTTGTATAGTGCCAGAAGTGCTCTGCAGTCACCGGACAAATCATTGATTATAATCTTAGCTGTAGTGAAGAACGATGTCTATGGGAATCAAAAGTGTTAAATCCCCGAACTGAGGTTGCAAAATTTATTAGTAAAATTTGATAGCTTTTAACACAAATCTGTTTGCGTAGACACCATAAAAGAGGTTGCAGTTCATGGCAGCAAATGTACAGAATTTATAACCTGAACTCTGCTAGAATCAGAATTTGTGTTTTATGTTTTTAATGTAATTCTGTTTTGGCAGCTCCTTTGAGGAAAATCGGATATTTCTTAATTCAACTTACTAGTTACTATTATTACGAATAACCTGCACCTTAGAAGAGATTTCAGAACTTATTCCACAGTTAAAATTGCTACACCAAGAAGAAATGCAGATGATAAACGGGTATTCATTGGACAAATATATTGTACTAGAAATAACGTGATTACATTTTCACGCAATTTGGGTGCATAGTTCCTGAGAAATCAGTACCCAGAACAACCACCTCTGGCCGTAATAACGGCCTTGATACGCCTGGGAAGTGAGTCAAACGGAGCTTGAGCGGCGTGTACAGGTACAGCTGCCCATGCAGCTTCAACACGATACCAAAGTTCATCAAGAGTAGTGACTGGCGTATTGTGACGAGCAAGTTGCTCGGCCACCATTGACCAAACGTTTTCAATTGGCGAGAGCTCTGGAGAATGTGCTGGCCAGGGCAGCAGTCGAACATTTTCTGTATCCACATAAGCCCGTAGAGGACCTGCAACACGGGGTAGTGCATTATCCTGCTGAAATGTAGGGTTTCGCAGGGATCGAATGAAGGGTAGAGCCACAGGTCGTAACACATCTGAAATGTAACGTCCACTGTTCAAAGTGCCGTCAGTGCGAGCAAGAGATGGCCGAGACGTGTAACCAATGGCACCCCTACCATCACGCCGAGTGATATGCCAGTATGGCGATGACGAATACACGTTTCCAATGTGCGTTCACCTCGATGTCGCCAAACACGGATGCGACCATCATGATGCTGTACACAGAACCAGCATTCATCAGAAAAAAATCACGTTTTGCCATTCGTGCAGCCAGGTTCGTCGTTGGGTACACCATCGCAGGCGCTCCACTCTGTGATGCAGCGTCAAGGGTAACCGCAGCCATGGTCTCCGAGCTGATAGTCCATGCTGCTGCAAACTTCGTCGAACTGTTCGTGCAGATAGTTGTTGTCTTGCAAACGTCCCCATCTGTTGACTCAGGGATCGAGACGTGGCTGCACGATCCGTTACAGCCATGCGGATAAGATGCCGGTCATCTCGACTGCTAGTGATACGAGGCCGTTTGGATCCAGCACGGCGTTCCGTATTACCCTCCTGAACACACCGATTCCATATTCTGCTAACAATCATTGGATCTCGACTAACGCTAGCAGCAATGTCGCGATACGATAAACCGCAATCGCGATAGGCTACAATCCGACCTTTATCAAAGTCGGAAACGTGATGGTACGCATTTCTCCTCCTTACACGACGCATCACAACAACGTTTCACCAGGCAACGCCGGTCAACTGCTGTTTGTGTATGAGAAATCGGTTGGAAACTTTCCTCATGTCAGCACGTTGTAGGTGTCGCCACCGGCGCCAAACTAGTGTGAATGCTCTGAAAAGCTAATAATTTGCATATCACAGCATCTACATCCTGTCGGTTAAATTTCGCGTCTGTAGCCCGTCATCTTCGTGGTGTAGCAATTTTCATGGCCAGAAGTGCACTTTTGTAGCTCTCTACTGGAATGTATCTCTGATAGTCTGTTCATAGTTGCACGTGCTTCTCTATCACGTATAATATCAGACAAACTACGATCTCTTAGACAGCGGTCCGCAGCTCCTGGTCTCACGGTCGCGTTCTCGCTTTCTGAGCACAGGGTCCCGGGTTCGATTCCAGTTCCGTTTCAGCCGCGCACTCGCGAGTGGCCGCTGTTAACTGCCGTCCGTCCGTTAATCCCCGTGTTCGTTCCTGTTCCTTGTGATCTGATCGCTCTTTCTGGTCTTGCTGCTGCTACTTGGAATTTCGGTTCTTTAACCGAAATTGCTTCGCTGGATTAACCATGGCTACAAACCTCAGGAAGAATACTCTGGTATTTGCTTTTGACAAGGAATCCCGTCCTGTTCAGCCGACATCCCTGGAAATAAATGACTGGGTTCACAGGTAATTGGTCTAAATTCTGAAACCGTCCATACCTGGCAACTGGATCAGGAAAAATACTGTGTTTTTGTCATGTTAATCAGTGCTTCGACTGTTGATTAAGTGTTACGAAAGTGGGCTATGAAGTAGATTTTGTGCATAGAAATGGTTATAAAAGTAAGGTTTCCATCTATAGAGCGGACATTCATTACAAAACCGTTCGTGTCTTGAATCTTCCCATTCAAATTGAAAATGATAAGATTAAGGAAGCTCTTTCAAACTACGGAGACGTTAAATCAATTGCAAATGAAAGATGGTCGCCTCGCTTTAAACTGCAGTGTTTTAACGGGGTCCGCTGTGTAGAGATGGACGTTAAGACGAATATTCCGTCTCACATAACTGTTTGTGGGTATAAGGCACAAATTTTTTATACAGGTCAGGAAGCTACATGTCATATATGCAACAAAACTGGCCACTTCAGACAGGAATGTCCACGGCGAACTGTTGTTCTTAAAAGTAATTTGATACAGCTTCAGAAGCTTACCTTAAATGATCTGTTACCAAAGAATAGCCCGGAACAACTGGTTGAGGATGTTAACGCAGCGGGCCAAGCTGATGTCTCCCTTCACGATAACAGTCAATTTCCCCCGTTAACAACAAAAGGAAACCCTGTTGCCACTACTCGTGAAACTGAAATGCAACCGAAATAACGACCTCTGGAGATAACTGGTAGTTGTTCAGAGAACGAGCTGTCTTGTCCCACTCCCTCACTTCGCAAGCAAAAACAGTGCGATGAGAAGGCAGAGGAACCTGAAGGCAAAATGCGGATGGAAACTAATGAACAGAAAGATAATACACATACGGTACCAGAAAATGAAGGGGGTGTAAGCAGCATTAATTTGCAAGAAACAACAGGTGCAGTAGCCGATTGCAAAGATGAGAATCTGTCTGTTAATAAACAAATTCAGGGAGAGGTTGCAAAACTGCAGTCTCCATTTATTTCCTTCGATCAGGAAGTGAGTGAAATTACTAAAGAACGAGGAAGTGGTGGCCAAACTGAAATCACGGTCAACACACCTCAGGGCAGGCGCCGGCAACCGTTAATTGCGAAAGCGTCTGCTGCTGCTCCAGATAAGCCGCGAAGTAAAATACCGACGCAACCAAATGAGAATGTAGCTCGTAACCAAGGGAAGGGAAAATCCGGTAGGGGCGACCCTAGTCCAAAGAATATTCGGTCCGAAACGGTCGTACACGAATCACTGGAGGAAAAATCAGAAAGTATACCAGGAAATCAGTCTGCTTGCGGTACAAGAGAAAACATCAGAAGTAGAAAAAAAACGGGACAGGTACTAATAAACTGATTGAAGTGTTATTCCATGTTCAGCCTTCCGAGGAAACTGTTACAGCTTAACTGAACCCTGAACCAAAGGAATCTAAATTAGTTCATCAAACAACTACATAGTGACAGCACAATGACGCAATCTTATTCTGTCACCACTATAAACATAAATAAAATCACGACCGGTTTGAAATTATCGGCCCTTAAGAAATTTTTGTACGAATCCGCGACTGATATTGCCCTGTTACAAGAAGTACTAATTTCGGATTTGGTAATTCCCGGTTTTGTCAGTCACGTAAATGTGTCTCCCGAAACAAGTGTTGGAACAGCTATTTTGGTGAGGGAGGGGATTACAGTAAGCGAGGTGGAACGACTGGAATCCGGAAGGGGAATATCTATGATGTGACTATCATTAACTTGTACGCCCCTTCAGGAAGTTCTCATCGAGCTGACAGGGCACGTTTCTTCAAAGATGACCTAATATACTTGTTAAGGAAATCGCCAAGACAGTTATTACTTGGAGGTGATTTTAATTGTGTTTTAAATCGAAAAGATCAGTTACCTAATTTTAATTTCTCAAGTGAACTAAAACAATTAGTTACTGGTTTAGAATTAAAGGATATATGGGAAATCAAATACCCCTCCACTGTTGAGTTCACTTATGTCACGGCAACATCACGTAGCAGGATTGATAGACTATATATTTCTAAAATTCTTGAAACTTCCGTGACAAAAGTAGAAACCATTCCTACGTACTTTTCAGACCATTCAATTGTCTTAGCTTGCATAAATCTAACAAGACAGCCGGTTCGCCGATTCAAGAATCAGTGCAATTTGAACACTTCCTTGTTAGTAAATCATGATTTAGAAGATCTGATTAAAGAAACATGGGCAATATGCCTGTGAGCCCGTAGTAGATATGCCACTACTATTGACTGGTGGGTTAAAATGGCAAAGCCAAAGTTGAGGAAAGTTCTTATTCAATACAGTGCCCAGAGCGCAAGGGAAATGAAATGCACTATAGAGTACTACTATTCCGTTTTGAGAGATCTATATGATCAAGTCTCAGCAGGTTCTTCACTTCGGATAGCAGACATCAAAAAAGTCAAAGCCAAGTTACTTAATATCAAGAGAAGTCAAATGGAAGGTTTGAAAATAAAATCGAAGGCAAATTCGGTGTCAGATGATGAAACTACTTCCCTATATCATTTAGTGAAGCATACGAAAAACGGGAGAAGGACTTTTATTGATGAAATTCGAACAAAACACGATACGATTCTCAGAACCCAGCAGGATTTCATGGACGAGATTTATCGCTATTATTGCGAACTATATTCTGTCCATCAAAGTAGTGATGCTTCCTTGTAAGAATTCCTTGACATCCTAGCCCCACAGCTGACAGAAGATGACAACGAAAATTTTCTCGAGGTTGTCAGTGGAGAAGACGTGTATGAGACTCTGTGCGCCTCACCACCAAAAAAATCCCCAGGACCGGATGGTCTGCCAGCAGAGTTTTACATCCGTTACTGGCCAATAGTAGGTGCGAAAATCACGGACATTGTAAATGAGGTTATTCAGGGTAAAATGATTCCGGCTGAGTTTAAGGAGAGTAAAATTGTTCTGGTGCCAAAAAATAATGGAAACAAAGATTTAAATAATTTTCGTCCAATTTCACTGCTGAATTCTGATTATAAATTAATAGCTAGAATAATAAACAAGAGAATTTCATGCCTTACAGATAAAATTATTAGTCAACATCAGAACTGTGCGCAAGGTAGAACCATTTTTCAAAATCTAGCGGAATTCAGGGATATCATTGCAATAACTTCTGTAACAAACATAAAGTGTGCTTTATTGTTTTTAGATTTTTATAAAGCGTTCGATGTAGTATATCATGAATATCTTCTACAGACATTGAAGAAAATAGGTTTCAACGATAGGGTCATACAGTTGATTAAGAACATAGCAACTGGAATAAATGCTAAAATAGCGGTGAATGTCAACAATCCAGGCCGATGCAAATACAACGAGATGTTCCTCAAGGAAGCCCTCTGTCCATGCCGCTCTTTGCCATTTCGCTGGAACCTTTCCTCCGACATGTCCATGCTACATTAAAAGGCTTAACATTATCAGGAAATAAAACAGTTATAAGAGCCTATGCTGACGATATAGGGGTCATTATAAGGAATAATGACGAGGTAACCACGCTAGCAACAGTGATTGATTCGTACTCTAGAGCATCTGGAGCCAATGCAAACGAAAAAACAAGTAAGATGTTAAATCTCAGAGGTTTCGATAATATCAACGTCGAGTGGGCAAAACTAGTCCGACAACATAAAACACTTGGGATCACCCTGACAGCATGCCCTATGGTTCAAATGGTTCAAATGGCTCTGAGCACTATGGGACTCAACTGCTGTGGTCATAAGTCCCCTAGAACTTAGAACTACTTAAACCTAACTAACCTAAGGACAGCACACAACACCCAGCCATCACGAGGCAGAGAAAATCCCTGACCCCGCCGGGAATCGAACCCGGGAACCCGGGCGTGGGAAGCGAGAACGCTACCGCACGACCACGAGATGCGGGCATGCCCTATGAAAATGACGGCTTTAAATTGGAAAGTTGCAGCAGATAAAGTGCAAGGAGCCATTGTAGAGAATTTAACTCGATATATGAACCAAGTTCAAAGAACACAGTATATCAGCTCATGCATCCTTGCTAAGGCTTGTTATACTGCCCAGCTGTTTCCAATACCGAGAATGATAGCGAGGAGAATAATGTCCTAAATCACCAACTTTTTGTGGAGAGGTGAAGTGTTCAGAGTCACTGCTAAAGTAGCCTCTTTAGATCCTAAAAATGGTGGACTAGGATTAACTGATATAACGGATAAAGCCTCTGCTCTTTTTATCAAAAGGCAAGTTAATTTAATAAGAGACTCGCGAGAAAGCATAACCAGCCAACTTTTCGAGATCATTAAACCTCCAAGCCTGCTTCCCCCGATTGACGTGCAGAATATCAACAGCCGCTTACAGCATGTGAAGATTTTCTATGTTGAGTTTAGTTATGTCATTGTTGAACTCAGGCAGTCCCGACACTTAACATCTTGAGCCATAATGCGGGAACGAAAGAAAAGCGAAGGAAGGAACAAAATACAACGACAGTTTCCAAACATTGAGTAGACTGAGATTTGGAAAAACATTAGTTCTAATGTGCTAACGTCTAATATAAAAACGTCATGGTACAAGACAGTTAACAACATAGTTAGCACCAATGAAAGGCTGTACGCAATCGGACTCTGTGAAACAAATTTATGTCAACAATGCCATCTAGTTGACACAATAATTCTTAGATATACTTGCAGTGGTCACATGAATAGTTGGAAGTGGATCCGGGAGCAAATAGCTCTGATTACAAGATCATCCCCTGAGTATATATCGCTGTCATTGATACACAGGCCTGAAGCACGCTATTTCCCAGAAGCAAAAAATAACGCTGTGTACTGGTTGCTGGGAAATTTTGTTAACTACGTCCTTAACAAATTAGGATCCGATAGCATCATAGTGTTCAAGATACACATGCTGTGTGAGTTCTACAAAATTAGAGGTATTCGAATCACAAGAAAAAGTTCGGTCATATGTTAAAAATTGTATTTGAAAGAATGGGCATTGGTTAATATAAAAAAGAAGACTGTGTTGGCAGTGATGTATTGTAGTTACCTTAAGGATATTATTTAAGATTTACAGTATATTTATGATGTGTGCTTTTTCTACTTCAGAGAGTAGTTTTTGACATTTATAAGCTAATGTACAGAACTTACGTGACATTGAGATTGTGTGTCTAATAGTGTCAAAACACAAAACATTAAAGGTGCATTATTGGCTTATATTACACATTTGGAAATAGAAAGTTTTTATAGAAATGTCCTTATCGATTGGTTAAAACCGTAAGATTCTAGCTGATAAATGTAATATTCAATGGCTGGCACATTGCACTGTTCATTTTTGCACTGTGATGTGTAAGTCAGTTTCGCAGTGAAAGACTGGTTATATAGATCTGATCACATCAGATACTTAAGACTCAATTAATGTTCAGAAAGTGTAGTTGTAAGGGTAGTCAACTATGTTATACAGTATATTACCTTTCCGCCATTCTCAAGTATTTCAGAAATTGTCTAATATGATTATTAAATTGTTTATATTTAAAATTATCCCTCCAACTTGCTGATATCCATCATAAAGAACTAATTATGCTTCTGTAATTCAAAGTGCAGATTTTACTTCTTCAGGTTGAAGTTTGAATGTCTTTAAATTTTTTTTTCTTGATGTTTAACTTAATTCTTTCTGGTAATTTAGTCAGAAACAAAATCTTCTGTTGTCTTTCCTTAATGTCAGCGTAATTGAAATGATCAAACCGTTTTGTTTAAATAACTTCATGTATGTATAACTTAGTATGTATTTGGAATGTGTAACGTTGTTTTTTTAATAAATGTTTTCATAAAAAAAAATCCCGGCGGGGTCAGGGATTTTTTCACCTGCCTCGAGATGACTGGGTGTTTGTGTTGTCCTCATCATTTCATCATCATTCATTCAAGTGGCGATATTGGACTGAGCAATGGTTGGGAATTTGAACGGGCGCTGATGACCGCGCAGTTGAGTGCCCCACAGTCCAAACATCATCATCTTAGACAGCCTGTCTCTGCATCACCAGCGAGCATTTGACAGAGGTACTCTACCACTACGTGTTCTGGTGTTTCCGTTTCTCTATGAATGCAAGTGGCATTTGTTATTATATTGTATGTACAGAGATGACTGTGATACAATCTGTGTCCCGTCAGTATGTGGATCATTCCCTTCGAAAGAACCTGATGAGTCATTTTTACATGTTCCCTAACGTTTGGGAGAGAACCATGAGAACTATATCTGCTTCTTCCTGTATTGCCTGCGTCCTCATATTGGTTACTATTCATTAGTCAACCATCATTCTAGAAAATTTCTTATCAGATATTAGTTTATCAGCTGTATACCTATTTTTCCAGTATTGGGTTTTCTGAGAAAATACTCTTCAAACTTTCTTTTTATCTGCATGTATGTCGGGGAGAACTCTACATGGAAGGACCAATATGGAACTGATCCTGACTGAGTTTATGAGCTGGTTGAAAGCCAACAGCCTTGTACAGCGGCCATTCTGACCTGTTTCCCCCAAACCCATGTTGTTTCCCCAGAAACACACAAACATTTAAATTAAGAAAACACAGAGATAAAGAGATGAAGTGTTTTGGTTCAAATGGCTCTGAGCACTATGGGACTTAACATCTTATGTCATCAGTCCCTTAGAACTTAGAACTACTTAAACCTAACTAGCCCGAGTCAGGATTCGAACCTGCCACCTTAGCAGTCGCGCGGTTCCGGACTGAAGCGCATAGAGCCGCTCGGCCACCGCGGGCGGCTGACATATTATGCAGACAGTTGTATTACAGGACATCTCTCTCCACGTCCTCCTTTAATAACACTGACTTAGTAACGTCATCAAGTGGGCTACCCGTAGTACGTCCCCGCACACCACGTTAGTTAGAAAGTAAAGCCATCGTATCTTGTACCGAGCTAAACATATAGGTTAAACAGGAGCATAGAAAGCTCATATTTACTCTAAACGAATAATAATGGAAGTGTATTGATTAATCTAATTTATTTTATTATATATTTTCCATATGTTTATTTGTGTTAGTTATTTTGAAGTCAGAGAACCTTTAGACGAGGCTAAGTAATTAGGCATAAAATGATATGCATCAGAAGGCCGAGAACAGGACAATAAACATTTATTATACAGGGGGGGGGGGGAGAGGGAGCGGGGGGGCGGGACCATAAGTAGAAGTTTCACAAACAATCGCACATTCAGCCAGTATGCTGTCGATAACCTCATTAGGTAATATTTCATACCGATTTTGAGACTGTGAACAAAATAGCATTTGATACTTCGTCCACGTGTGGTGCGGTATGCAAGTTATGTAACCAGCTCATTATTTCTGCTACTACTCTAACACTCGACATAAAGATGTGCAATATCAGAAAAACTAAAATGAACACACATCGACGTCGGCGGCTGATATTCTTACCCGTGTTTTCATTTTTCACCTGCATTTCCATGATTGCATCGCATTTCAGATGTCTATGGTGTCTTAGTAGACCAGTCCTGGCACGAAACATGCGGCCACATTGGCTGAAGCGCCAAAGAAACTGGTGTAGGTATGAGTATTCAAATACAGCGATGTGTAAACAGGAAGAATACGGCGCTGTAGTCAGCAACACCTATATAAGACAGCAAGTGTCTCCCGCAGTTGTTAGGTCGGTTACCGCTGCTGCAATGGCAGGTTATCAAGATTTAAGTGGGTCTGAACGTGGTGTTATAGTCAGCGCACGAGCGATGAGACACAGAATCTCAGAGGTAGGGATGATGGCATTTTCCCATTCGACTATTTCACAAGTGTGCCGTGAAAATCACGAATCCGGCAAAACATCAAATCTCCGACATCACTGCGGTCGGAAAGAGATCCTGCAAGAACGGGATCAACGAGGACTGATGAGAATCGTTCAACGGTACAAAAACGCAACCCTTCCGAAAATTGCTGCAGATTTCAATGCTGGGCCATCAACAAGCGTCAACGAAATATCATCGATATGGGCTTTCGGAGCCGAAGGCCCACTCGTGTACCCTTCATCACTGCATGACACAAGGCTTTACGCCTCGCCTGGGCCCGTCAACACCGACATTGGACTGTTGATGACTGGAAAAATGTTGCCTAGTAGGAAGAATCTCGTCTAAAATTCTGTCGAGCAGATGAACGTGTACGGGTATGGAGAGAACCTCATGAATCCATGGGTCCTGCATGTCAGCAAAGGACTGTTCAAGCTGGTGGAGGCTCTGTGATGGTGTGGCGCGTGTGCAGTAGGAATGATATGAGACCCCTGATACGTCTAGATACGACTCTGACAAGTGACTCGTAGGTAAGCATCCTGTTTGATCACGTGCATCTATTCGTGTCCATTTTGCATTCCGACGGTCTTGGGCAATTCCAGCAGGACAATGCGACACCCCACACGTCCAGAATTGCTACAGGGGGGCTCCAGGAGCACTCTCCTGAGTTTAAACAAACTCGCGGGGACCGTACACGATATTAGGCAGTTGTACCAGTTTATTTGACTCTTCAGTGTATTTTGGAATACTTAAAAAGTGGAACTGAAGATGGTCTGTCTTTATTTACGAAAACTACATTTTCCAGAAAAATTAGTGCTACTTTAAGACAACAGGCCGTGTCCTGATATTGTAGATGGGTGACAACATCAATAATAAGATTCAGGAATTCAGGAAGTTTATTTCATTGTATTCCTTATTATTCCTGTTGATACCCTCGCGGTACATCAGCCACTTGTTCTCCTATCGTTGCCCTTAGTCGTGTGGTTCACTTTACTTTTCTTTCACGGTTTTAGTTATTAGTATGCTAAATGCTGTTCCTGCTGCCACAGTTAACCTAACTGACAAAATCTATTAAAAAATGAAAAAAAAAGCTTCGCGAAGGCGGAAAGTCGCTTGTGAGTCGTCTGAACTCTGTTGTGTGCTTTGCTGAATTTAACTGTTTGCTTAAAATGTTTTATAGGGCGAAAACCGAGAGACATTTCCCTGAACGATCTTCGTAAACTGCTAAAAAACAACATTGGCTCTTACGGGATCTCACGTTGCCCTTCTGAATTGTTATCTTCACTTTCCGTTTGGCTCCGGATGGACTTGTATTACACAAACAGAAGTGACTCCTAGTTTGCCCACCGCACCCAAAGGCTCATCCCTGCAGTGCCGAAGTCCCATAGTGCTCAGAGCCATTTGAACCTGCAGTGCCCCGTAATTGTCCCATTCGTTTCACAGACATGTCTCAGAGTTTTAGATCCTTTACTTCTGCCATATTTGCCGTAGTCGATCAGAATATCATACAGAATGGAACAGCAGGTGAAATGAATTAATCAGCGGTTATTCAGTCTGGTAGCTCTACGGAATCTAATCATCAACGAACGGCTCAGCTGGATGTGGCACACGTGAGAAAATTTGATTCTCTTATTCGCTGACTCGAAGACAATATCAGTGCTACATGGTGTTACAGGCTACAAATGGTGTTCATAAGAAATGCTACACATTTTTTTCTGAAAGCAGGTTCGTTTTATTCACGATTCCAGTATACCATATGATTCCTCACTTTTCTGGCTACAGAACCCCACTTCCAATACAATCTCCATCCAATGTGACGGCCTTATGCCGCCTTACTGAGAGGGCCTGTATGCCCGCGTGGTAACACTCCATTGATCGAAGCCGAAGCCAACGTCTTTCTGAATCAATAAACTCCCCATCATCCACGTATTGCTTTCCGCAGAGTACATCCTTAATTGGGCCAGACAGATGGAAGTCCGAGGCGGCGAGATCCGGTCTGTAGGGTGGATGAGGAAGGTTTTCAATCATGACAGATGACTAGCCCAACGACTCACCGTGCTTTTGTTCACTGCGAGCTCTCCGTAGACATTCTGCAAGTGACCACAAATATCTGCGATGCACTGGTTTTCCGCCAAAAGAAACTGAACGGCAGCTCTCTGCCTGGAACGCACCTCCGCTACAGATACCGTTTAGAATGCTACGTATAGCGCAGCCATGTATCGGAACTTTGTGAAACTATATGGGCTAAAGCGAGAATATTCCGCGATGTCCCACAGAAAATTCCGCATTCTTTCAACCTAAACTGGCTGAGAAAGAAAATTCCGTCAATGACGTTTTGAACACCCCTCGTATTAGCGTGATGGCTGTCGGGATGGCATTTGTCCGGTGTGTTGCTACCTTCCTTGGCCTCAACGTTAATATATTTACCTTCTTCGTTTCAATCACTGAACGGACACCAGAGATGAAACGTATAGCGTTTCAGAAATGAGACGAGAGACACGCAGGCGCAGTCTCGGCAGAAGGATTGCCTTTGTATTGATCGCCCGCGCGGCATGCCATGTGTATCGCGATTTCCGACTCGCACACCTGCCGCTTGGCACGGCACATACTTTATAAACTTATAAAATAGTTTTTACAACTTTAGTCACTTTTTACTAAAATCTCTTAACACAACACATTTCAGCAGCATGCTGCTATCGTCAGGTGCATTACAGTTACATATATATTGAACGGTATATTAGAATCTTTCCTCACCTGCTATGCTAAACTTAGATGCTTCATAATGTTGCTCTATTCGAAGGCTAATGTGCGCTATAAAGTATTTCTTGCGGACTAATTCGTAACACATTCTGCGGATTCAGAGAGGACGAGGGGTCAAAGGAAGGAATGCTGGTGTTTAGTGTCTCTTCGAAAGCAAGCAAGGTCATTACGGCAATTACATGTACTCAGTTAGAGAAGTATGTGGGAAGTAATTGCATTCAGTCCCACCAAAGTAAAGTCTTATGTTAACCACAGAAAATTAAAGCGCCAAGAAGGGGATGGAAGTGAATACAATTTCTACACAATTAGGGCACCTCGTTGTGTAACGCTTGGAAGTAGTTAGAGTTTCACGTCTCGTCCACACACACACACACACACACACACACACACACACACACAAATACATAAATACAAGTAAGCGTAGAAGAAAACGTAGCTCAGTCCACCAAGCGTTGGGAATGGAATCGGTCCTGGCTCTGTAAAACGTGGGATGGAATTTGCCATAAACGACTGAGGGAAAGTGCAAATCATAATGTCCGATACCCTTCCCTTCATCTACGTCTACATATCCACATATATACTCTGCTAGCCACTAAGCGGTGTGTGGCGGAGGGCACAATTCACGCCATAGTCATATTTCCCCCTCTGTGCTCCACTCGCGGATCGTGCGAGGGAAAAAGGACTGTCTGAACGCCTCAGTACCAGCTCTAATTTCCATTATCTTTGAATGGTGATCATTGCTCGATTTGAAAGTTGGTGGTAACAATATATGCTCTACATCCTCGGCGAAGATCTGATTTCAGAATTTAGTGAGCAGCCCCTTCCGTTTAGCGCGTCGCCTATCTGCAAGTGTGTCCCACTTAAATTTTCTATGAGATTTATAACAATCTCAAAATGGCTAAATGTACCAGCCACTGGCTGCTCTTCTTTCGACTTTCTCAATCTGTTGAATCAGACCCAACTGGTAAGGGTCCCATACAGACGAACAATACTCTAAGATTGGACGAACTAACGTATTGTAAGCAATTTCCTTTGTTGAAGGACTTCATCGCTTCAGGACTCTACCAATAAACCGCAGCCGGTCTGAGTAGCCGAGCGGTTCTAGGCGCTACAGCCGGAGCCGCGCGACCGCTACGGTCGCAGGTTCGAATCTTGCCTCGGGCATGGATGTGTGTGATGTCCTTAGGTTTAAGTAGTTCTAAGTTCTAGGAGACTGATGACCACAGCAGTTAAGTCCCATAGTGCTCAGAGCCATTTGAACCATTTTAGCCAATAAACCGCAATCTAGATTTAGTCTTCCTCGTTACTTGAGTAATCTGATCATTCCATTTGAGATCATTTCGAATAGTCACATCCAGATACTTGACTGATGTTACCGCTTCCAAAGGGTGAACATTTATTTTGTACTCGTACATTAATGGGGATTCTTGCCTTGTTATATGCAGTAGGTTACACTTACTAATATTGAGAGATGACTCCCAGTCTTTACACCACGCATTTATTTTCTGCAAATTCTCATTGATTTGTTTACAACTTTCGTGTGATACTACTTTCCTGTAGACTACAGCATCATCAGCAAACAATCTAATGCTGCTGTCAATACCATCAACCAGATCGTTTATGTAAATCGTAAAAAGGGACCTATTACGCTGCTCTGGGGCACACCTGAAGTTACGCTTGTTTCTGTTGAAGTCACCCCATTCAGGACGACATACTGCTCTCTGCCTGTTAGAAAACTTTCTTTCCAACCGCATATGTCATCGGATAGTCCTTAAGCGCGCACTTTTTGGAGCAAGCGACAGTGCGGAACTGAGTGGAACGCGTTTCGAAAGTCGAGAAATATGGCATCAACCTGGGAGCCGGTATCTAGAGCTTTTGTATATCATGCACAAAGAGGGCCAGCTCTGTCTCGCATGACCGCTGTTTCCTAAAACCGTGCTGGTTTCTGCAGATGCGCTTCTCAGAGTCTAGAAAGGTCGTTATGTTTGAACACAAAATATATTCCATGATTCTACAACAAATCGATGTCAGTGATATTGGCCGGTAATTATTTGCATCCGATTTTCTCCCCTTTTTATAGATTGCTGTGACCTGGGCATTCTTCCAGTCCCGTGGAACTTTCCGCTGTTCCAATGATCTCTGATAGATGATGGATAAGAATGGTGCTATTTTTGTAGCGTACTCAACATATAATCTTACGGGGATACCGTCTGGGCCAGATGCCTTCCTGGCATCTAAGGATCTTAACTGTTCTACAATCCCAGATACACTAAACACTATGCCAGCCATCCTTGCGTTTGTTCGATAGTTGAAAAGGGGAATGGTGCTGCAGTCCTCTACCGTAAACTAGTTTTTGAATGCTAGGTTTAGTATTTCGGCCTTCTTTTTATCATCATCCATTACATTACCTGTACTGTCAGCAAGAGAAGGTATTGCATTATTTGTAGCGTTCATAAATTTTACGTACGATCAAAATTTTTTGGGGTTATTTTTAGAATCTGCAGATAAAGTATTGTTTTCAAATTCGTTAAAAGTGTCTCTAATTGACCTTTTGACAGCTGCTTACATTTCACATAATTTCTTTTGTCAGCAGGGCAGTAACTACGTTTAAAACGACTGTGCAAAATTATCTGCTTTCTCAGCAACTTCCTAATATGTTTGTTGTACCAAGGTGGATCCTTTCCCTCCGCTATATTTTTGCTAGGCACATACTTCTCTAGCACGTGGTGGACAATACCTTTAAATTCCGACCAAAGATGCTCAATATCTTCAGAACAAGAGCCCAGTGTCGCTACAACAGCGAAAAACCCTCTGGTCAAGGGGTGTGTGAGAAAGCTTTTGCCTGTGGCACGCTTCTCAACTGTCGCTCAGTTTATGTAGCAGTCGCAGAGTGGCCAGTAAAGGCTGATCGCCTTATGCAGAGGCCCATTTTGTACACCTGTGGTGTACGGAACGAGGGCGACGGATTTTTTTGGACAACTGGCACACATCTCACACTTTACATATGACAGATCTGATAGTTGCCAAGACACCTCTCAGGTTCTCCGCTATCCACTATTGGCGTAATACATTTGTTGCCTGTGCCTCAGCACGTTGCAAGGGATCCCAGATATGCTCAATAATGCTCATGTCTGGGGAGTTTGGTGGCCAGCGGAAGTGTTCCTGGCACCACTCTGTAGCAGTTTAGGATGTGTAAGGTGTCGCACTGTCCTGCTGCAGTTGCCCAAGTTCGTCTGAATGCACAATGGAACAGAATCGATGCAGGTGATCAGACAGGGTGCTTACGTATGTGTCATCTGCCAGAGTCGCACCTAGACATATCAGGAGTCCCATATCACTCCAACTACACACGCCCCACACCACTACAGAGCCTCCACCAGCTTGAACAGTTTCCTGCTGACATGCAGGGTCCATGGATTCATGACGTCGTCGTCTCCACATCCGTACACGTCCATCCGCTTGATACAATTTGAAATGAGACTCGTCCAGGCAACATGTTTCCAGTCATCAACAGTCATCAAATAAAAACGGTTTTGTGCCTCCTTTGCTATCAAGAGTGAAACACAAATCGTAGACCGATTTTATGGGTAACCACTCAACAACATTAAAGCATTTTACATGGTCGAGAGTGCGGAGTGGAGCAGACGTTGTCGGTAAAAGGCGAGGCAATGCAGTGCTGCCGCCGTCACCCCCGTCCACCTTCTCCAGTTTGCCGATGACACTGTCTTCCTTGCCCTCGCCCCCACCCTGCAGCGTTCCCAACACCTTCTCCAATCCCATCTTGACCGGTTCACCGCTTAGTGCAACCAGTGGTTGCTCAAGGTCAATCCCTCGAAAACCCAGGCGATCATTGTAGGCAAAACCACCCCTTCCTTCCGCCTCCTTGATTTCTATCTCACCATCTATGGTCGTCCTATCGCCCTCACTCCCACCCTTAAGTACCTTGGCGTCACCCTCGACCGTCGCCTCTCCTGGACTCCCCATCTCCGGACAATCCAAGCCAAGGCCCACTCCCGACTCCGTCTCCTCAAGCTCCTTTCCGGCCGTACGTGGGGTCTGGAACCCTCCACCATCCTCCACACCTATAAATCCCTCATCCGCCCTATCCTTTGTTACGCCCATCCGGCCTGGATCTCCGCCCCCTCTACCTTTTATAAATCCCTCCAAATCCTTGAATGCCATGCTCTCCACCTCGCCTATCGCATCCGTCTCCCCTCCCCCATGCGGATCATGTATGATCTCATCCCCTTCCCCCACCTCCTTCTTTTCCTTGAAAGGATACGGATCCTGTACACCTCCCACAAACTCGATCCTCCTAATCCGCTTGTCTCACCCATCCTCTCCCACCCCCTCCCGCTGCCGCGCCTGTATTCCCACGTCCCACCCAGTCTCCATCTCTCCACCCTCCTTACACTCTCCCAAGGTGGCTTCCGCCAGCTCCCCCTCCATGATGATGTCCTCCTCCCCTCCATCTACCCCTCCTACCAACTTTGATCCTCCCTCCCTCTTCCTGTGTCTGTTCCTTTGGGCACCCTCCGTCCCTCCTCCCCTTCTCCCCACTCCTCCCCAGGGCCTCCCCCCCTGTCCCTATACTCCTCCTCCCATTTCCTCAGCCATTGGCATCTTTGTTCTCCCCTGTCCACCCTCTCCACCCCCCCTCACCCTTCTTCCCCTCTTGGCAGGTCCCCGGACTCGCACACGCTACGTGGACTTTCGCGCGCCAGAGATCATCGCCATCAGTGTCTCGTGTGTGTGACGTCGTTTTGTGTTTTTAGTGTCTGCCGTCACGCTTCTACGTTCACTTGTGCCGTCGGATTCATCAGTGTTATGTGCGCCGTGTCAACGTGTTTTCAGTGTCGTTATCGTCGAGTGTGAACGGCTCCGTGTTTTTTGTGTATCTGTGAACACTATTTTTTGCCTGTCACTATGTTCACTTCAATTCTCCATTATTGTACTGTTATTGTCAACACTATGGCTGAAGAGCGACGTAGCATGCCGCTGCCAGCCTACCTGATTGTTCAGGTGTTAAAATAACGATAAAGAAAAAAAAACTGCCTTAGTCACCTCCTGGTTGCTCCTCTCCTCTCCCATCCCCGCCCCCTGCCACGTCTTCACTGCTGTGTCCCCCCTACCCTCCATCTCTACACCCTTCATCTTCTTTCCCAAGGTGGCTTCCATCAACTCCCCCTCCCGGATGATGCCCTCTCTCCCTCCATTTATCCCTCCTATCAACTCTGATCCTCACTCCCCCTCCTTTCCTCTGTCCTCTTCCTGGGCTCCCTCTCCCCTGTTCCATCTTTCTTCCCCACCTCCCCTCTCTTTGCCCCCTTCTCTCCGCCAAGTCCTTTTACATTTCCCTCCTATGCCTCCTCTCATTCCCCCTCGTGTCTGCCCTTCTCCCCCTTTATTAGTCCTCTCCCTCTTTGGTTCCCTCCCCCCCCTTTTTTACGTTTTTTTCCTTCCTCCCTCCTTGTTCTTCCCCCTCCTCCAGGTCCCCCTCCCCCATCTGCCTTTGGCTCGGGAGTGTCATCTTTGTGCCGCCACTTTCGTGCAGTGTTCTACAGTGAGTGTTTTACAGTGAGTGTTCCATGTTGTGTTTTTTGGGAAGTGTTGCGAACGGCCATCATACTGTCGATGGATGTGCCTTTTATCTCTTGCGAACAGAAACCAGACTGTCGCCATGTTTTTTAAATTGTGTGTGTACTATGTTACTTGTCTGATTCCTGTGTCTTTTATTAACGTTGCCAACCCATTGTGCTTTCTGTTTTAACTTTCCGCATTTTTCCGCCATTTTTCACTTGATGTCACCGTTTTATCGCCTGTTTTTCTTGTTTCTTTTCTTCTTCCGTTCTTTAAAATAAAAGTCAGTAGGCTGTAGAGCAGCGTACTAAGCTGCTGCCAGCCCGCCCCCCTTCGGGGGGAATTGAAAATCAATAAAGGAAAAAAAAAGCCTGCCTTAGCAGTGTGTTCGTCGCACCTGAAGATGTCGGCCAGTTGCGTTGACGAAATATTGTAGAGTTTTCACTATGACATCCGACGTCTCGCCCGAGAACCTTATATACAACATGTCCGTCGGGAAAGCCTTAAGCAACACAGTTTAAAGAGGGTTGCAGATCTTTGGGTGTGTGAGCTAGAGAAACATTGTCGTCAGTGTAGCTGAGTTACCTGAGTGAGACTGTGAACCTTTCAGAGTGCAGTCTGGAATGAGTAAATAGCCCTCCGTCAAATATGTATTTAAGTTCCCCTCCTACTTTGTTTACAACTGACGTCTCGTAAAGCATATCTCAGACATATCATCATAAAAAGCTTGAATCATTTGAACAGAGTTGTCGGGACAGCCAAAGCGTTTTAATACCTTCCGCAAAGCTTCTCTGGGCCTTTTCTAGGTCATAGGACAGAGGTAGTAAAGGCTTATGTTGTGCCCTGCACTTCTCCTGCAGCTGCTGCGGACAGAAAATCTCATCTGTTGATCTTATGGAGGGACGAAATCCGTACTGAGATTGAGAAAGTACTGTATCGGAAAGTCTGGAGGCGATTCAATAAAATCCTAGCAAAAATTTTACCAGTCACGGAGAGCAAGGATATATCAGGGTTATTGCCACGTATGATTCGGTCGCCTTTTTTAAAGATAGTGACAATTGTGGAGTTTTTCATATCAACTGGTACCTTACGGGTTTCTCACATTGGAATCAACAGGGAGAAGAGACTGGTTTATAGAGGCATCCAGGGGGATGCTGTCAGGTCTTGGTGTCTTTCTCGGTTTCATACTATCTGGAGCCTTGTTGAATTCATGAATTGTCGGTGGGACTGCCATACAAGGTTGTGTTGGATGTTGTGGGACATGCTCGAGAAAGTCGGTAGCAGCAGTAGAACTACGATGCAAAAATGAGCTGAAATGTTCTTTCCAGCCGTTTAAGATGTCCTGTGACGGTCAGTGAGGATGGTCATGCTGTCGGCGGCTTTCAGAGTTCCTAATGAGGAACGAACAGGTCCATATATTTTTTTTCATTCCAGCATAAAACCTTGGCAAGTCCCTGGCATCTGACAGACTTTGAAGTTTCTGGGTTTTTTGTTGTCATCAGTTGTTCTTGATTGTTCTTATTTCACTTTGATATTTCTGCTTGAGCTCTTGGAAGTGTTGGAAATTTGGAAAAATTTTGTAACGTCTTATGGGGCCAAACTGCTGAGGCCATCGGTCCCTAAGCATACTCACTACTTAATCTAACTTAAACTAACTTACGCTTTGGATAACACACACACATCCATGACCGAGGGAAGACTCGAACCTCCGACGGGGGAGCCGCATGTACCGTGCAAGGCGGCTTAGACCCCGCGGCTCTTGGAAGTGTGTTTTCTTTTCCAGGGTGGATAGATTTTGAGCAAGACACAGGAATGCATCCCGCTCTTTTACTTATGAGGTCCTTAGTCACTTCATTGTTGTCACAAAACCAGTCATTTGTCTACTTTGCATCAAAACCAGTGACCTCTTCTGCAGTCTTCTTGACGGTGCTTGAAGCTCTCAGGGCTCAAAAAGTAGTACATTATTCAGCTACAAAAATCTTTCATCATTTGCCCAACAACATAAAGTGTCTGGCAGGTAGGAGATCGAGTTTTAAATCTAGCTTAAAATCATTTCTTTTCGACAACTCCTACTCCATGGACTAGTTTCTGTTTCAGAACTGATAAAAAAAAGCACTACTCATGTGTGTGTGTATATATATCTTGTAATCTGACTTCTTCGACATCATATCGATAAAATAATCGTAAAAATGATCTGAGGAACATGACATAACTAAACTAAAGTGGACCATTCCTGTTCAAAATCTGTTGTGTTAATTGGGGTATTGCAAAGTATTCCAAAAGTGTGTCTTGCGAGAGAGAGAGAGAGAACAGTTGGAGGACCTTGATATTGAATTTTCTCCTGGAAAGATTTGAGAAGTAGGTTCATCGATAACGATGGTCGAGTGTCCTCAGATGCCTAACAAGCAGTTTCAGATCGGTCCAGCAATCATCGATGTTTCGAGTTGTTTTTGTGATTAGGACGTCTTTCTTGTCAAGCTGGCGAGTGATGACATAGTCACTGATGCCAGTGTTTGGAGCGTGGATGCATCCATAGGTTGGTTGGTTGGTTGGTTGTTTGGGGGAAGAAACCAAACAGCGAGGTTATCGGTCTCATAGGGTTAGGGAAGGATGGGGAAGGAAGTCGGCCGTGCCCTTTCAAAGGAACCATCCCGGCATTTGCCTGGAGCGATTTAGGGAAATCACGGAAAACCTAAATCAGGATGGCCGGACGCGGGATTGAACCGTCGTCCTTCCGAATGCGAGTCCAGTGTGCTAACCACTGCGCCACCTCGCTCGGTTGGATGCATCCATAACGATTAGGTAAGCGGAAATACATGTTGGTGATACAAAGCTCATGCTTATCACAGAGACCTAGAAGTAGCAGCCCATTTATAGTGCAGTTTCCGACACTTTGATTACGCATGATGTTACCCCAAAAACGATTCTCTCTTCCCATTGAAGTCGATTGGTAAGGAGAGTTTATTTGAGGCTGATATTTTGACGAGAACATTGCTCGGTTGATGGTTGAACTGATTCTTTGTATGCTGCTCATTGCCTAAAGTGGGGATGGATGTAGGCAGAGACGAGGCTGAGAAAGCTATCACCAGAAACGGGAATTCGAAGAGTCACAATTCTTTCACTGACACAAATAGAGGTTAATCGACGTTGTTCCACTATTTTTGTTTTTACTGCAAATCCTACCCCACGGGTGCGTGGTTCTCATGCATCCTTTCCTTTCCAAAAGATGGCGTACCCTGAGCTAACTTTACTCGCGTGTTCTTCACCTGAGAGTCTGATTGCATTTGAGGTCACAACGTGTACATCTAATCTAGCTAGCTCGTGGTTGATGAGCGCTATTCTTCCTTCTGGTCAGTTACCATTTAAGTCCAGAAGAGTCCTGACGTTCCATGTTGCAACAGTCATAGTCATATTGTTCTATCTTGATTTTCGTCCACAATTTATGAGTGACCTTCTGGATGCAGATTCCCAGCTAGGTAAAAGTGCCGCTACCGATGGTTAGCCCACCTTTTCTAGTGCCTTCCCCATTCAGGGTGGGCAGCGGTTATCCTAAATAGGCCTGCCCATTCGCAGATGAATGACCAGATACCTGAGTAGTCACATGAGTTCTCCGGAAGGCGACCATCACACCCCTGCCGCTAGTGTGCAGATCTAGGTTAATAGCTTCTATCCTCAATCAAGCCTGCTACCACCGTCTTCATCCCATCGCCACTGGACTTTAAGAAAGATGGCAGGAGAAATTACCAAACGCGTGGCTTTGTTTAAGGTAGATCTCAACTTACAAGGAAGTAACCCACTCTCCATGATTCTGGAACAATTCATCAGGGCACAGAGATATGAGACACCAGAACTGCATAGAAGTGCCGCGAACTCAAGGACAGTAGAGCAGCGCCTTTACAGCCAGTTCGTGTGAGAAGTTCCTCTTCCATCCGCTTCGCCATTGGGTCCTAGGATGTTGAGGAAAAGGTCTATGGAAAGGGAAGCGGAAAGAGATGTGTCGTTGTGGGACACGCTTTGTCTGGTTCATCCGTTGAGACCTGTCAGGCTTGGGAGACCCTGCCAGTAGCTAAGCTACCGCCAGCATAGCCCTCAGTTTGTCATTAACACGCAAGCCTCTCTACCCGCAAGGACAGTGCTACAACAATGCGGTGTCCTTTGGAGAAGGAACGCGTATAGTATTGATGACAACTGAGCATCTTATTCCAAATAAAAGAGGTTCACCACTCACTTCGTTGCAGGTAGGCAATAAAGCGTAATTCATCAGCCATTTCCGGAGTGTCTTTTTTTATACCCACAATCAACAGAAAATATTTTCCGGTGAAGGAAGGTCGCTCTAATTCCAAATGGGGTAAAAACACTGCAGTATAAAAGTAAAAATCTTTTGCAAAAGGCGAGTGGTGAGTGGGAGTACGAAAAAAGCATGCAGCATGGCTGTTTGGTATGAAAACAGACGACCACATAATACTCTTCCAGTCTGCCTCCATGTATGTACCGAAATTGCTAAATGAAATGAAATATAAGAAAAGCGTTACAACTGGTATATGCATATGGAAGATCGTAGTTCTTTAACCGCAAAATTGTGACAGAAACTCTAGGGAACCATCAATGTATAAGAAAAGAACGTGAGATCATCTTCCAGTCCGCCTCCCTATGTATACCGAAATTGTTAACTGACGTGAAATATAAGAACAGAGTTACAACTGGCATATGCATATGGAAGATCGTAGTAATTTAACCACAAAATTGTGACAGAAACTCTAGGGAACCATCAATGTATGAGAAAGAGAACGTGAAAATATACTATAAATATCACTTGAGAAGAGCAGAATAGTTCGTTTACTACTAATATCGAATTTCCGTATTTCATTCATGTAAAAAGAAGTAGCATGTTGAGTAGGTTAAATGTCAGAATTTTACCACTTTATTATGCACCAACACGAAATATGGTATAATTTCCGACAGCGAATCCACATAACTTATTTTGGTAAGGTATTTAAGCCTATTTTAAAAGCTAAAATTAAATGGAAGAAGCTATATTTGAGACCAGGAGCAGTTCCGCACTGTCGCCTGATAAACAAAGTAAGGGCCTACGGAATATCAGACCAACTGTGTGGCTGGATTGAAGAGTTTTTAGCAAACAGAACACAGCATGTTGTTCTCAATGTCTACAGACGTTAAAGTAACCTCTGGCGTGCCACAGGGGAGTGTTATGGGACCACTGCTTTTCACAATATGTATAAATGACCTAGTAGATAGTGTCGGAAGCTCCATGCGGCTTTTCGCGGATGATGCTGTAGTATACAGAGAAGTTGCAGCATTAGAAAATTGTAGCGAAATGCAGGAAGATCTGCAGCGGATAGGCACTTGGTGCAGGGAGTGGCAACTGACCCTTAACATAGACAAATGTAACGTATTTCGAATACATAGAAAGAAGGATCCCTTATTGTATGATTATATGATAGCGGAACAAACACTGGTAGCAGTTACTTCTGTAAAATATCTGGGAGTATGCGTGCGGAACGATTTGAAGTGGAATGATCATATAAAATTATTTGTTGGTAAGGCGGGTACCAGGTTGAGATTCATTGGGAGAGTCCTTAGAAAATGTAGTCCATCAACAAAGGAGGTGGCTTACAAAAGACTCGTTCGACCTATACTTGAGTATTGCTCACCTGGTCTCGCGGTTCTAGGCGCGCAGTCCGGAACCGTGGGACTGCTACGGTCGCAGGTTCGAATCCTGCCTCGGGCATGGATGTGTGTGATGTCCTTAGGTTAGTTAGGTTTAAGTAGTTCTAAGTTCTAGGGGACTGATAACCACAGCAGTTGAGTCCCATAGTGCTCAGAGCCATTTGAACCATTTTATTGCTCACCAGTGTGGGATCCGTACCAGGTCGGGTTGACAGAGGAGATAGAGAAGATCCAAAGAAGAGCGGCGCGTTTCGTCATAGGGTTATTTGGTAAGCGTGATAGCGTTACGGAGATGTTTAGCAAACGCAAGTGGCAGACTCTGCAAGAGAGGCGCTCTGCATCGCGGTGTAGCTTCCTGTCCAGGTTTCGAGAGGGTGCGTTTCTGGGTGAGGTATCGAATATATTGCTTCCCTCTACTTATACCTACCGAGGAGATCACGAATGTAAAATTCGAGAGATTCGAGCGCGCACGGAGGCTTTCCGGCAGTCGTTCTTCCCGCGAACCATACGCGACTGGAACCGGAAATGGAGGTAAAGACAGTGGCACGTAAAGTGCCCTCCGCCACACACCGTTGGGTGGCTTGCGGAGTATAAATGTAGACGTAGATGTAGATTTGTAAAACAACAGCCTCGTATTTGCCGTAATGCAAGTTAGTCTATGGCAAAAATGACAGGATGTACACTAATGAGCCAAAACATTCTGACGACTGCCCACTGCAAGACTGAATGGCTCCTGCTGGCGCTGCGGGAACGTGACGAAGTAAGGAAAGAATGTGAGCGGAGGAGACGAATGGGCAGTCATTATAGCGACCGTACGGGCCACAAATGCGGAAATCCGCATATGTTCGAGTATAATGACTTTTCTGGAGACTTGAAATCTACTCTGTAGGAATCAGCATGGGTTTCGAAATAAAGCGATCGTGTGAAACCCAGCTCGCGCTATCCGTCCACAAGACTCAGAGGGCCATAGACACGGGTTCCCAGGTAGATGCCGTGTTTCTTGACTTCCGCAAGACTTTTGATACAGTTCCCCACAGTCGTTTAATGAACAAAGTGAGAGCATTGGAGCATCAGACCAATTGTATGATTGGATTGAAGAGTTCCTAGATAACAGAACTCAGCATGTCATTCTCAGTGGAGAGAAGTCTTCCGAAGTAAGAGTGATTTCAGGTGTGCCGCAGGGTAGTATCGCAGGACCGTTGCTATTCACAATATACATAAATGACCTTGTGGATAACATCGGAAGTTCACTGAGGATTTTAGCGAATGGTGCTGTAGTATATAGAGAGGTTGTAACAATGGAAAACTGTACTGAAATGAAGGAGGATCTGCAACGAATTGACGCATGATGCAGGGAATGGCAATTGAATCTCAATGTAGACAAGTGTAATGTGCTGCGAATACATAGAAAAAGCTCCTTTATCATTTAGCTACAATATAGCAGGTCAGCAACTTGAAGCAGTTAATTCCATAAATTATCTGGGAGAAGGCATTAGGAGTGATTTAAAATGGAATGATCATATAAAACTAATCGTCAGTAAAGCAGATGCCAGACTGGGATTCATTGGAAGAATCCTAGGGAAATGCAATCCGAAAACAAAGGAAGTTGGTTACAGTACACTTGTTCGCCCACTGATTGAATACTGCTCACCAGCGTGGGATCCGTACCAGATAGGGTTGATAGAAGAGATAGAGAAGATCCAGCGGAGAGCAGCGCGCTTCGTTACAGGATCATTTAGAAATCGCGAAAGCGTTACGGAGATGATAGATAAACTCTAGTGGAAGACTCTGCAAGTGAGACGCTCAGTAGCTCGGTACGGGCTTTTGTTGAAGTTTCGAGAACATACCTTCACCGAGGAGTCAAGCAGTATATTGCTCCCTCCTACGTGAATCTCGCGAAGAGACCATGAGGATAAAATCAGAGAGATTAGAGCACACACAGACGCATACCGACAATATTTCTTTCCACGAACAATACGAGACTGGAATAGAAGGGAGAAACGATAGAGGTACTCAAGGTACCCTCCGCCACACACCGTCAGTGGCTTGCGGAGTATGGATGTAGATCTAGATGTAGATGTAGAATCCACTGTTATAAGCGATTTTAACAAAGGACACATTGTTCTGGCGCTGCGGATGGAAACGAGAGTCTCTGAAAAAGCGATGCTGGTCGGCTGTTTGCGTGCTACCGTAGTGAGCGCCTTTGAAAAGTGATTGAAGGATGGTGGAACAGCGCGTAGGCCGTATGGTACTGGACGTCCACGTCTCATTACAAAACTTAGAGGTCGGAGGATCCCCCACTGTGTAATCCAGGATAGGCAGCGATCTGGGGCAGATGTGACGTCATAGTACAATGCTGGTTCAGGCACAAGTGTTTCGGAGCACACCGTTCAACTGCAAGTGTTGAACATGGAGCTCCACATCACACGAATCCTACGTGTTCCTGTGTTGAGCCAACGACATCGTCAGTTACGATTGCAGTGGGCACAGCATCACTCGATTTTCACCGTGGATCAACAGATATGTTTCGCTTGTCGAATGAATAGCATTTCTTGGTACACCGGGACGATGACTGAGTCCTTACACGCCGTCATCCAGGCGAATGGGTGCTAGAAACGTGCATTGCGCCACAGATGCAGGCCGGTGAGATCAGAATTTCGCTATGGGGTACATTGAGCTGGGATTCTATGAGACATATGGTAGTACTCGAAGATGCCATGACAGCAGTGAACTACGTGAACATTATTGCGGACCACCTGCATCGCTTCATTCTTGAAGTATCCCCCTACGCCGATGACATCTACCAGCAGGAAATTCTCCGTGACACAAGGCCTCAATCGTGCTGCAGTGGTTTGAGGAACATGATAGTCAACTCACATTGATGCCTTAGCAAGCAAATGCCCCCGATCTGTACCCACTGGAACACATATCGGGCGCCAGCTTCTAACATTCTGCGTGGTGTCTGTTGTTCTATGTCGTGTCTTCCTACCACTTTCGCGCAACGATGCTCTGAGCGTGTTTTTTTAGGGAATTGACTAGTTTGAACCTGGGACCTGTTGCTGGTAAGGAGACGCCAGACCACACATGTCATGTAGAGGTCAGAAGAGTTCAGTGAGACTAGCGATGATATAACCAAATACTTCATCTACATCTACAACTACATTTATACTCCGCAAGCCACCCAACGGTGTGTGGCGGAGGGCACTTTACGTGCCATTGTCATTACCTCCCTTTCCTGTTCCAGTCGCGTATGGTTCGCGGGAAGAACGACTGTCTGAAAGCCTCCGTGCGCGCTCTAATCTCTCTAATTTTACATTCCTGATCTCCTCGGGAGGTATAAGTAGGGGGAAGCAATATATTCGATACCTCATCCAGAAACGCACCCTCTCGAAACCTGGCGAGCAAGCTACACCGCGATGCAGAGCGCCTCTCTTGCAGAGTCTGCCACTTGAGTTTATTAAACATCTCCGTAACGCTATCACGGTTACCAAATAACCCTGTGACGAAACGCGCCGCTCTTCTTTGGATCTTCTCTATCTCCTCCGTCAACCCGATCTGTTATGGGTCCCAGACTGATGAGCAATACTCAAGTATAGGTCGAACGAGTCTTTTGTAAGCCACCTCCTTTGTTGATGGACTACATTTTCTAAGCACTCTCCCAATGAATCTCAACCTGGTACCCGCTTTACCAACAATTAATTTTATATGATCATTCCACTTCAAATCGTTCCGCATGCATACTCCCAGATATTTTACAGAAGTAACTGCTACCAGTGTTTGTTCCGCTATCATATAATCATACAATAACGGATCCTTCTTTCTGTGTATTCGCAATACATTACATTTGTCTATGTTAAGGGACAGTTGCCACTCCCTGCACCAAGTGCCTATCCGCTGCAGATCTTCCTGCATTTTGCTACAATTTTCTAATGCTGCAACTTCTCTGTATACTACAGCATCATCCGCGAAAAGCCGCATGGAGCTTCCGACACTATCTACTAGGTCATTTATATATATTGTGAAAAGCAATGGCCCCATAACACTCCCCTGTGGCACGCCAGAGGTTACTTTAACGTCTGTAGACGTCTCTCCATTGAGAACAACATGCTGTGTTCTGTTTGCTAAAAACTCTTCAATCCAGTCACACAGCTGGTCTGATATTCCGTAGGCTCTTACTTTGTTTATCAGGCGACAGTGCGGAACTGTATCGAACGCCTCCCGGAAGTCAAGAAAAACAGCATCTACCTGGGAGCCTGTATCTAATATTTTCTGGGTCTCATGAACAAATAAAGCGAGTTGGGTCTCACACGATCGCTGTTTCCGGAATCCATGTTGATTCCTACATAGTAGATTCTGGGTTTCCAAAAACGATATGATACTCGAGCAAAAAACATGTTCTAAAATTCTACAACAGATCGACGTCAGAGATATAGGTCTATAGTTTTGCGGATCTGCTCGACGACCCTTCTTGAAGACTGGGACTACCTGTGCTCTTTGCCAATCATTTGGAACCCTCCGTTCCTCTAGAGACTTGCGGTACACGGCTGTTAGAAGGGGGGCAAGTTCTTTAATGATTTCAGCGTCAGATCCACTGCACTCCCTGTAAAAGAATCTTAATACTAACTAAATTTAGTGGAAGGGGTTCAAGGCTTTCCTATTTTTAGTTAGCTGGTAAAATAACGTCGAAAAAACAGTTAAGTTTACCATTGGAAATTTTATTCTACTCACAATACATTGTTTAAAAATTGCACAATTGATAAAAGGAAATATTTTAATACAGGATGATAAAAACCAACTGCGTTCAACAAAAATGTGAACGAATATTCCCTGAGTGGGTTTCCAAGTTCTACAATGGATCGAAGGATGACCTATGCCATATCACATCTATAATCTAGGTTTAAATTAAGTTTCACAAAAGAGAAAACTATCAAAGTGGTCTACAGTGACGCTCAATTATCTTTAATTACTTATCTAATTTGTCGTAAATTACAGTGGCTGATGTGGGTTCTCAATAATTATATAACAGAAAAATCATCGCTTTTGAGATTTTAACTTACGTAGCGAATGTGAATACCATGAGCTTCAATTGACGATCGACACTAGTATTACGTAAAAAGGGGATGTAACAGAAGAGACTTCTGCAGTTCTGAGTGAAGCCTTATGCGCTCAAAAATGCGGCATCGCGTGCGTTCATTACCTTGTCGGTGTTCGTCAGGGGGCGGCGGACGGCACAGCTCCACACACCTCGCCGTCTCGGAAGCAACTCTCTCCTAACTTCTCCTTACTACAATTTATCAAAGTTGGTTTAAAAAAAAAACTATCTGGCTGTGTTTTCATCTGACCAATCAGGGTCTCAATGTTAACCTTAAGCTCCGCCTACAAAAATTCTGTCTATCCAATGAGAAATGTTATACTTTTCGTGGTGGGGCTATGTTTTTAACGTTTGCAACATAACAGAGACGCGAAAAAGTCTCACGCTAAAACTTGCGGCTGGTGTGGCCCTTTTAGTGTTATCGTAAGATCTATACTGTTCTTCTGGAGGGCTCTAGCTTTTAACATGGGCTGGGGGGTGGTCCTGGTGATTAGCTGGCAACTTGGGTGTCCGTCCCTTATCGTAGGGCCTTCTAGCTTAACACGGTTCTGCTCTAGGCTTCTGTTCTCGTTTCTCCCCTCGGAACTGCGTCTGTCTCACGGTGGGAAGGTATGACATGCATTTAGGCATTCTTGTGTTAGTCTGTGGTATTCCATTTGCTCACTCGTTACTCATATTACTTTGGTTAATTTAATGTCACGATTTATTTGGAGCTATGTGACATACTACTGGATTTGCTTATCATGTCAGGGTTTTCATGGAAGGTGTTGGATTTGCCTGACATCTTACATATCATCACCCTTCGAACTTAATTTTTGCACTGAAGTTAGGCAATGATTGAATCGTTGTCTAAGTCAGTCAAAAGTGATTCCTTTATCTAAATTTTGTTGCCTACTGTTCAGCCACGTTATTCTGGTTCTATGCTAGTTTGTATTACTAATTTATATTTTTATATTCTTCCACATTATTCTCAAAAATATGTTTATATTGACAAGAGAAGAATATTTTTATACTATTATTATTATTATTAATTTTTAATTATTTTCTTTCTTTATTTAAGTGTGAAGTTTGTTATCGAAAGTGAGGAGTCTTATACGTCGATTTTCTTAGAAATATTTTTTTTATAAATATAGTAATTAAGTAAAATCTATTCCTAACACATTTTCTAAATATCATGTACAAGTAAAATGTTTATGTTTCTAGACACTCATTTCAACATTGTTACACTAACAAATAAGAATTATTTCCAAGAATTGCTTTGACCAAGAAATATACATACACAAGTATTGAGATATTATCCTAACAAATGGTACAAATGTTAAAAAAAAGGGAAAACATCCAACAAGATAATTTTTTATTCTTTGTTTTTATAAGGAGAAAATAATTAAAATATAGTTATTCTTTAATTTTTATGAGGAGAAAATAAGTGGCATATAGTTTTAGTGTTTATTATGCCTTACTTTTGTTCTTTATATACTGTCCATTTCAGAACTAATGACTTATTTTTATCGATAGTCTATTTTTTACTTAAGTCCATAGTCAATGACTGTTATTTTGTAGTTTATTAGCTGTCTGGTGTGCTTAACTTATTTAGTTTTTCACACGTTTCTTTTTGCACAATTCCTACATCACATAATTTGATTTCACACATTCACACAATACTATGAACGTTTAAGCATGAGGTTGGCGAATGTTTTTGCACGAAGGTGATGGACTTGAGCGAGATGGATGTGGGCAAGTATTTGATGTACAGCTTCGTTCGTCGTTCCGCGGGAATTGAGAGGCCTGTGTGCAGACATCTGGTGCCCCATACATCTGGAAACATAGCAAGGACTTGCAGGATCCCTGACAAGCTTAATCGCTGCTGCGCTGTGTTTTGAAAGTGGATCAACGCGCTATTAAACAGCTGGTCATAATGTTTTGGTTAATCGGTGTAAATTCCAACTATTAAAGTACAACTCAGCCTAACAGCTCTGATCAACCAGTAAGGAGCATAAATGTATATCGAATAATTCCCAGAACTATCCCATTGCAATAAAAACCGAGCCATCGACTATTAGTAAAAAGAAGTAAGTTGACAAAGGCTTCTATTTAACAACAAAATTACCAGATCAATGCAATGTAACTGAATCGTACAGAATCCTGCAAAGATTCTCCATTTCATCATCTTTGATGATGCACAGGAATATCTGCCAGGATTACAATACAATTCCATCATTTCCTCTTGAGCGGGTCTCGTGCTTTCACACCCCAGATAGCTTTTAAATACACGACCTAAGGAAGATGGAAACCAGCTACAAGCCATTGAAGCATTAGTGGTTGTGAAAATGGAAGCCGCAGGCACCATCCACGGAGAATTAAACTAACGACTGCAAAATCAAATGTATAAAAGAATTTACTCACATAGACAGTGAAGAAGAACGTAACGTGAGCAATAGGTACTTCATATCTGACAGAGGCATAACTATAAAAAGTTACAGTGCTTGGGCGAAAGACGCGTATTTCGATAGGATCTATCGTGCGATCCAAAGAAACAAAGGACTGTTTCCATTCAACTGCCATATCTCTTTGGATTGTTTCATAGAATCCACATTCTTTGAAAGTAATTAATAAAAACAAATACATACTAACAAAAAAGTTCAAAAATGTTGATATTCGGCTTTATGATAAAAAAATATTTTAATGATGTTACAAAGATATATCTTTCAGCGAATTGGAATTGATATTACAGAGGGGACTAAAATCGGACGTGAACATGGGCAGTCGGACGAAACCAGACATTCAAAATGCTAAAATAATCAAAAGTGGCTCTGAGTGTTATGGGACTTCAAAAATGTTGATATTCGGCTTTATGGTAAAAAATATTTTAATGATGTTACAAATATATATCTTTCAGCGAATAGGAATTGATATTACAGAGGGGACTAAAATCGGACGTGAACATGGGCAGTCGGACGAAACCAGACATTCAAAATGCTAAAATAATCAGAAATGGCTCTGAGTATTATGGGCCTCAACTTCTGAGGTCATCAGTCCCCTAGAACTACTTAAACCTAACTAACCTAAGGACATCACACACATCCATGCCCGGGTCAGGATTCGAACCTGCGACCGTAGCGGTCGCGCGGGTCCACACTGAAGTGTCTAGAACCGCTCGGTCACACCGGCCGGCCTAAAATAGTCACTGATGTTATTGAATGATGGTACAACAGTGTCGAGTATGAAAAATAAATATTAAATGCTAATGAAATTCAGTACTAGATGGGAAGTCTGCAGCAAACCACGATAAAGAAAATTCGAGCATGAGGTAAATTGACAGGAAAAGTAAAAATGGTTGTATGACAGAGACAGAAAGTGTTAAGGCGTAAAGTCAAGCGCCGGCACACCAGTCGGGAACGTTAGAGCAGAGAGGGCTGTGAAGTAGACATCAGCCAACCCGAGCCCTCTCCAGGACGACAACCCGACAGCAGCGCCCTCGACACGAAGAGGACACGAAGCGCCACGCCTCCTGGCCGCGGCTCAGTTGAAGACTAGCAGTTCTACGACTTCCACAGCGGCATGAAGAATGGGCACTTGTATAGAACGACTTAGGAACTGTATTACTTCTCTTGTATTAAGAATTGTATATGCTGAAGGCATTTTTCTTGTTTGTCTGTCGTCCTTTGATCGCGGCACGTCTGTACCTCACAAAGTTAAATATTGTAATCATTTTCTTTTGTAATAAAATTTACTAACACGATTTGCTTGAATTGTTGTCAAGCGATCCGAGAAAGTAGTTTTCCTAGGCACCCCATATTTGACGAGTAGGAAAGACACAACAGAAAGAACAAAAAAGCAATACCAAGAACCGAGTTACGAAAAAATCTTAAGGGATATGAAAGAAAAATTCTTTCTTCGAAAGTAACGAATTTGAGAAATGAAGAGAAACTCAAAGAAAAGAGATATTTTTGGATGAATCTGTGACTCATTATATGAGGATAGCACAGAACAGGTCTTCCAGTTAAGTTAATTTACTGTCGTAGCACATACGAGGGTGAGTCAAATGAAAACCTTAAATATTTTTTTAAATATTATTTATTGTGCAGAAATGGTACAAAGCTGTATCACTTTTCAACATAATCTCCCCCACGCTCAATGCATTATTTTCTATTCTCAATGCATGTAAGTACCCGTTGTCGGGCGCCAGTCACAGTTCTATGACTAACTGTGACTGACGCCTGAACAACAGGGACTTACATGCATTGAGAATAGAAAATAGTGCATTGATAAAGGCAAGCTACTAACCGAAATCTGGATTTCTGTAATAAAATCTAAAAAAAAAGGACGACTGATTGCTGCACTCTATAATTTATATGTATTTAAAAAATCATCAAATATCCAACATCGCTGCGGCCGGAGAAAGATCCTGTAAGGAAGGGACCAACGACGACTGAAGAGAATCGTTTAGCATGACAGAAGTGCAACACTTAACGCAAATTGCTGCAGATTTGAATGCCGGGCCATCAACAAGTGTCAGCGTACGAACCATTCAACGAAGCATCATCGTTATGGCCTTTCGGATCCGAAGGCCCACTCGTGTACCCTTGATGACTCCACGACACAAAGCTTTACGCCTCCCCTGGGCCCGCCAACACCGACATTGAACTGTTGATGACCGGAAACACCCTGCGTGTCAACAGGGGACTGTTAAGGCTGGTGGAGGCTCTGTCACGGTGTGGGGCGTGTGCAGTTCGAGTAATATGGGACCCCTGATACGTCTAGATACGACTCTGACAGGTGACACGTACATAAGCATCCTGTCTGTTCGCCTGCATCCACTCATGTCCGCTGTGCAGTCCGACGGACTTGGGCAATTCCAACAGGACAATGCAACACCTCACACGTCCAGAATTGCTACTTCTATTCACCCTGAAATCGATCCAAAATATTGGGAAACAGTTTCCATTAATATCCACGTTTCACAGGCAAATCCATTTCTTGTTGCTATTCCTCGTTAAAGTTCCTACAACCTTCGCAAAACATCCGTGAATACTTTTTGGCAAAGTGCCTTACATATTTAAGAAATAAAGATTTCATCTATCTTCTCTATGTTGAGACCACAAATATCATCGCAGGGGGTCGTAGGCGGTCTCTGCCGTGACTTAGGTCTTCAGAAACAAGTACTACTGCCGAAGGTACATCGTAATGTCACAAAGAAAAGAGCTTTTTGCGAAGTTGCTTCATCTACTAGAGAGGAACAAAGTTCGAGATTTTTGCTGTGGTAGGTATACAATTTCTTTAGAAACAGTTGGTGAACTGTATCCCTCAACATAAGAAGAAAGCACTAGCGTCGACACGTGAAAGGTACCGTGTGCCACATTATCTGTAGTCTCATAACTTAGCGATAGTGCCTGAGGTGATGCCTGGATGTATATAACTCCGGACGCACTTATAAGCACCTGATGGATAAGCTGCGCACCACCAGACGCGGGACCAAACTTTACTGCTCTTCTTGTAGTCCTGCCCCCCCCCCCCCCCCCCCCCACTCCCACGGAACGGCGCATCGCTGGTAGAGTTCCTTCATGGACGGAGCCAGCGCACTTTGATCCAATTGCTGCACCCACCACGGTGGCCGGTGCCTGCCCCACTCCCTCATGCTACGAGTCAAACTAATGACCCAGTTTTTTTTTTTTCAGATCATATAGCGATCGGAAGTGCTCGGGACGTGGTTTCGTTGTAAAGTTGCTTGGCAATTGCACGTTTTTGATGGAGGGTCCAGGCGGATTGCAGCGACGGCACCAGAATCGAATTCGCACCTGTAAATTGCGTTATTCTGCCACTGACTCTTTGTTCACAGATTCATTGCCTGACCGGATGATGCAGCCTGCATCGCCTCTGGCTGCCTGGAGTCCTGTGTCGCCAGCACCTGGCTCTGAACCTATGGTCCTGGACCACATATCTCATCCGGAGCCTAGCGGACAGGAGACGTCCACAGATGTTGGTCCCCTCCACTCCACGACCGCCCAGGAGGCCGACGCACCAGTTCAAGAAGCCGTATCGGTTAGACCACCAGAAGACCTTCCACTTCCGCTGGATGCAGAGACGCACATTCCGTCTCGTTTCTTGGCTGGCGTTCCGAAAGGCGTCAAAGCGAATGCCGGGGCGTAGACAGGAGCTCGGCACCAGCCACAGCTTCGGCCCCTGCCTTCTCATCGCTTCCTGTATCCACGCCTCCCGTCCCGCAGTCGTTGCAGCTGTCGTCACTAGAGGACAATGGAGAGGGGGTTTGAGGGGAGGAGTGTAGTATCGCAGCTTATTGATACTGCCAGAGCTGGCGTCTCAATGAAAATTCCTTCAGGCACTGCGAGCGGCGCTTGACCAATGAAGAACATCCAGGCCACCGACTAATGAACACTACCAGGACGGTGTTATAAGCGTTGGCCACGTGGGCACTAGTCATCTAGTTCGAGATTAGTTCCGTGTTGCTAGATGGTGCCGAACATCAGACCGAGCTGTTGACAGCTAACTCTACGGGCAAATATTCATTGTACATAGACGCACGCATCATTTTGCTTCCCTTGGCATCTACTTTTTTATCGCTTTCTGGACATTTTTGCTTGCGCTTTTACCATTTGTGCTCTTCTATATATCTGCTTCAGACCCATGCATGCCATTTTCTCTCATTTTTCTTTTTTGCTGCCACATATTGATTTAGCTTTATCTATTTTTGCTTTGCCGTGGCTACTACATCGCCTCAAGCCTCAAGCTAGTTTGCTTCGCAGTTAGCGGCGCCACAATTGCAAGCGCCTTTGGCACCAAAGCTCGATCTAACACAGCTTCTTCCGTTATAGACGCTACAAATGACGCAACTTACTGAGATGATGAAGGGCTTCATTTAAATGCAGACGGCAGCCCTTAGGAATCATCATCTGACGCCACCAATTACGTCAGCGCCACAGCTTACGCAGTCGTCATTAGTGCTTCCGTTTCACCCATTTCAAGTGGACAAAGAAGAGTGGGTTGAGTAACTGACACAGTTTGAAGCTCATCATGCCAAGTACTGTTAAGTTAAACTTTTTTTTTTTTTCAACGGCCTGTGTGTCAGTTAAGAGGATGTGCTGCACCTTGTTCCCCCCTTCGCGGCCCGGATTAATCCACGCTTGGAATACGTACTATGAAGAGAAAGTCCTTTTGGCGGCTGCCAGGTTTAAATATTCCAGACTAAAGAAGCAGCCAGGACAGTGTGCGACAGACTTACTAGGAATCCTAAGATTAAATGAGACTGTGACAAGTATTATACTGACCTCATTATACCACAACCAATGGCATAACAGAATGTTTCGTAAGAACGACTGAAGAAAGACTGACTACTAAGCAAGTAGAAGAATGAAGGCACGAAGAAAAGAAGTAAATAAGAAGAACATGGAAAACACAGCACGAAGTAATTAAGCTTTCCCTCCGTTTAGCCTACAAATATCAAGAATACTTCCACATTAAGCCCGTTTAAGAATGCAACAGAAAGAGTTTTTTGCGTAAATTCCAAATCGGAATGCAAGAAAATTTTGATTCATCATAAAATGCTGGCTGGACTTGTTACCTGACCGGCAGATCCCCAGAGACAGTGACAGAAAGGACGGAACGTTTGCAAGAAATGCATGCTACGTTACAGTCTGTTGTGACTGGATCTGTGTGTGTCGGAAGTTCCAAGGGTTGTGTGTGGTAATCTCAGCTGATCTGTGTGTGTTGCAGAGCCCAAGAATTTTGTGTTAGTATCAGTCTAGTGATAATATATGAGGGTTGGAACTTAAATAGTGGCAACTATTTATTCACAACCGATACAAAAGAGTTACATGTTTGCACCTGTTACTGTCTTTCAGAGTAGTCACCAGTGTTGTGTAGAACTCGTTGCCAGCCATGCGGAAAGCGTAGTATACCGTTAGCACAGCCTGTTCTGTTGATGGTGCGAATGGAGCGGTCTACTGCCGGTCGAATCTCTGAACAGTTCTGAAGCGAATGCGACGAAGTGGTTACTTCATCTTCGGATTCAAATCAAAGTCACAAGGACTTAAGTCGGGGGAGTATTGTGGATGGTACAGTACTTCCCAGTCCCATCGACCAAACAAAGCAGCTTCAACTTGCGCTGTATACGCCCGCGCATTGTTGTGCAAAATGATGGGTGGCTTGCGCAGAAAATGTCGCCGCTTCTTGCGCATAGCTGGACGCAGGTGATGCTCCAAAAACGAACAGTAGTACTGTACATTGACGGTCTGCAGTGGAGGAACGTAATGCTTTAGAATAACACCATCACAGTCATACACGAGAATCACCATAACTTCAGACGGCTCCATTCTACATCTACATATACATCCATACTCCGCAAACGGTGTGTGGCGAAGGGTACTTTGAGTACCTCTATCGGTTCTCTCTTCTATTCCAGTCTCGTATTGTTCGTGGAAAGAAATATTGTCGGTATGCGTCTGCGTGTGCTCTAATCTCTCTGATTTTATCCTCATGGTCTCTTCGCGAGATATACGTAGGAGGGAGCAATATACTGCTTGACTCCTCGGTGAAGGTATGTTCTCGAAACTTCAACAAAAGCCCGTACTGATCTACTGAGCGTCTCTCCTGCAAAGTCTTCCACTGGAGTTTACCTATCATCTCTGTAACGCTTTCACGATTACTAAATGATCCTGTAGCGAAGCGCGCTGCTCTCCGTTGGATCTTCTCTATCTCTTTTATCGATCCTATCTGGTACGGATCCCACACAGCTGAGCAATATTCAATCAGTGGGCGAACAAGTGCACTGTAACCTACTTCCTTTGTTTTCGGATTGCATTTCCTTAGGATTCTTCCAATGAATCTCAGTGTGGCATCTGCTTTACCAACGATCAACTTTATATGATCATTCCATTTTAAATTATTCCAAATGCCTACTCCCAGATAATTTATGGAATTAACTGCTTCCAGTTGCTGACCTGCTATATTGTAGCTAAATGATAAAGGATCTTTCTTTCTGTGTATTTGCAGCACATTACACTTGTCTACATTGAGATTCAATTGCTATTCCCTGCATCATGTGTCAATTCGTTGCAGATCCTCCTGCATTTCAGTACAATTTTCCATTGTTACAACCTCTCGATATACTACAGCATCATCCGCAAAAAGCCTCAGTGAACTTCCGATGTTATCCACAAGGTCATTTATGTATATTGTGAATAGCGACGGTCCTACGACACATTCGCACCATCAACAGAACAGGCTCTGCTAACGGTATACTACGCCTTCCACATCGCTGGCAACGGGTTCTACACAACGCTGGTGACTACTTTGAAGGACAGTAACAGGTGCAAAGATATACCTCTTTTTTATCATTGGTGAATAAATAGTTGCCACTATTTAAGTCCCAAGACTCGTACATTTACTTTTCTTGAGTGAAATGCAATATTTTAAATACTTTTAAGAGCTTTAAAAAGAAATATTTATTCTTGGATAATCAGGAAGATTGATACAAAGGACAGCAGACGAATCGCTGTGGATCTGCAGCCCTGTAGTGTCCTAAATCCACGATGAAAAACTTTTTGGCTGTGCATTCATTGCATAAACTGGAAAATGAAAGAGGACCAGCTCCAACAAATTAAAGCGCTTGAAATTTGATAGAAGCCTACTTTCAAAAGAAAAAGCGGATAACTGACTTTACCTTTCAAGGAGAAGATCGTGCACCTGCCCTGCTTCTGTGCATCCACATCAGACGTACAGCATGGACAGTGCTGTAAGATGATATCGTCGGCTGCTGTAAGTACGAAATGGGTATCGAGTCTGCTGACCCTAGTACCACGATCGAAATGCAAGCAGCGAGCACGGCCGATCACACGCCCTCAAAGAGCGCTGTGGTGGCCCACACCGTCGAGACACCAGCAAGGAAGACAAAGCCGCTGCCAAATCAGCGTGAGAAGCCCACCAAGACTTCCCTGTTAAGGCGGAAGCTCACCCTCAGGGCCTGGACCCTAAGCCCCATTGCTTCAGGTGCCAGGGAGGGGACCTTGTGACAAAGACTGCCGCAATGCGCCGATGTGAGTCAGAAGCTCAGGCGAGCACACAGCCGCGCTTGCAGCCGACACACGTAAAACTCAACGACACGCAGACGCAGGAGAAAACGACGACGCCAGCCGGCAGCAAACCCCCCCCCCCCCATTTTCCCCTTCGCGGCCGGAAAGTCCCACCAATAGTGGGGAGGACCGGCCGCAAGTGGGAGGGCGGGTACATCAGCGCGGATCTGGGAAGACGCAGCAGTAACAGCAGAAGACCGTCCACATGCGTACCACAATGCGCATTGTCGTCTGAGAAACGACTACATCCCTCCAAACCGTCGTGGTGTAGAGAGAACTGCGTTCTTAGTCACACTGGCTGCACAGAAGGAAGACACCTTGCAGCGACTGCGTCCAGAGTTTCCTCGCGACCTCCGAGCAGGCAGAGTGGTACCTGCCCCCGCCACTGCCATAGCAGCGTCGTAGGAGAAGCTCGCCGACAAGCAGACAACCACTCCTCAGCCATGGGCGAAAGCCACTAGGACTGTCCCTGACGAAAAGCAGAGTATGAGATGGAGAAATAACTCGACGGTAAGTGTTTATCAGAACCGATGGTATCGTCAGGTGTGCCCAGGGAAGTGTGATAAGATTGCTGCTGTTCTCTATATACATAAATGATTTGGCGGACAGTGTGGGCAGCAATCTGCGGTTGTTTGCTTATGATGCTGTGATCTAAGGTAAGGTTCAAAAGTTGAGTGACTGTAGGAAGATACAAGACAACTTAGACAAAATTTCTAATTGGTGTGATGGATGGCAGCTAGCTCTAAATGTGGAAAAATGTAATTAAATGCGGATGAGTAGGAAGAACAAATCTGCAATGTTCGGATACAGTAGAGGTAGGGGTGTAAATGTGGAAACCCAGTTTGTTTTTGCTGTATAAAAGAAATGTTTACTTCTCTTTCAGCTTCAAAAATCAGCCGAAGCTAATTCATGATGTTTTAGCAATGAATGTAAAATTATGAAACACAAAAACTAAATTAAAAAAAATTAAAAACATTTTCTGCTTGCACAACAACTCACTAATTTTTCAAGGAGTGCGAAAATGTGGAAACGCCTTAAAATTGTGAGAAACTGACTACTTCAAACGAAAACTATTGAAAATATTAGAAACTATTTTATTTTATATTAAACTTAAATTATACAAAAATATTTTTAAACCCAGCTGTATTAGAAAAATGCTTCATAAGCGAAGTTCACTTGCAAAAATCGCATATGTAAATATCTCCTTCATTTCCGGCACACAAAGAGTGACACCACTCCTCACACACTACACACTTAATCCACAATTCTCCACGAATGTCTTTGGAAAATGCGCCTTCACAAAAAATACAAATTGCATCTTCTTCAGTAGGCTTTTCTTCCCCAACTGCGAGATCCAAATGTGACTCGCCTGAAGAGACAGTTGGTGCATTGGGCTCTTCATCTGAATCCTCACATAACTTAAGCCGTTTTTTGCACGGTTTTCTAGGAGGAGCTTCACGTTTTTTCTTGCTTTTGTCAGGTGCCTTAGGAAGCTTCTGTTTACCATTCAGTAAGGAGTCTTCAAGGCGTGTTTTATAAGGCGAAGATGTCAAAACAGCTGATGAACCCGGCTTACGACCTCTGTTGGAAACCGTCCTCTTTAGAGGAGGGACTGGCATGATATCTTGTGGAGACACACACGTTTTTGATGAGGTATTTGACAACGATATTGACCTTCTGTTTGATCCATTTCAATGAGATACTGTACCAACTGTTTCTCAATAGCATCAGGTAGTACAAGCTTACGTCCAAGTCTCAAAGGAACACATTCTTCAGGTGACATATCACTATGCACTAACCTTAGAAATGTCGTCTGAGGTACACTGAAAGCTTTTGCTGCTCTTTTTAACCCCACCTGCTTTCCCTTGAGGCTATTATAGCCTTAATCATGTTTCGAGCATCCCACTTCTTCACAATAGCTCTTGGTTTCCGATCAGTTAACTTTCGTGGTATCTAGGAACAGACGCAAAACGTATTAGAAGTAATGTATTTGATGTTGGAATTGTGGAAACGTTTCCACAATGCCATCGTATGTATGCTTCCACATTACCTATAGAATGGCCATTTTAAATTTCGGTAGATTACATTAAGCAACTATCCATCTAAGGTTGACAGAGGACTGCTAAAACCTTCTACGCACCTCCCTTTATAAGCTATCAGACGTAAAGAAAAATAACTACAAAGTATATAGATAAATATTATAGCACAACTTACCTCTAAAAAGGTTTAGAAAATGCGCGAACGTAAATTGCATCACTGTCACGGCGTCTGTTGCTCAACTGACTTCTAACCCTCTACCGTGACAATTTCCGGCTGCCCCACTACAGTGCAGCACTCTACAGGCCAGATACTAGACGTTTCCACATTACCCACACGCTTCCACATTTACACTCCTACCTCTATTACTAGTGTCCTGCTTGACACAGTCAAGTCGTTTAAATATCTGGGCGAACGTTGCAAAACGATATGACGTGAAACGTGCATGTGAAAACTTTGGTAGGGAAGGCGAATGGTCGAGTTCGATTTATTGGGAGAATTTTGGGAAAGTGTGGTTGACATATAAATGAGACCGCATATAGGACGCTGGTGCCATCTATTCTTGAGTACTGCTAGAATATTTGGGATCTGTACAAGGTCGGATTGAAGAAGATATGGAACCAATTCAGAGGCGGGCTGCTGGATTTGTTACCGGTGGGTTCGAACAGCACGTAAGTGTTACAGAGATGCTTCGGGAACTCAAATGGGAATCCCTTGAAAGATAGCGGCGTTCATTTCAAGAAACACTACTGAGAAAATTTAGAGAATCGACATTTGAAGCTGTCTGCCGAACGATTCTACTGCCGCCAAAATACATTGGGCGTAAGGACTACGAAGATAAGATACGAGAAATTAGGGCTCATACGGAGGCATAACAGACTGTCGTTTTTCGCTCACTCTCTTTGCGAGTGGAACAGGAAAGGAAGTAACTAGTAGTGGTACAGGGTACCATAGACGCCCCCACGATGGTCACTGTATAAGTGCTGTCCGATCTTCATCACCAGTTATCTGGGGGAAGGGGGTGACCGCTGCGAATACCGCAGCCGAGGAGAAGACGTCGGACGACGATTGGAGTTGCTGCTGCGCCCAGTACCGCTGACGCAGCGCAGTGGTAGGATCCCACAGCAGCGCACAGATTCGGACAGACCTCATTATGAAGAACAGATGGCTATGACTCGGTGTCGAGCTGCATGATACCCACTACTAACATAACCTACCCTTGCACGATACGTCGCAGATTGCAGGAAATCCGCTAGTGCTCTTACTAGCCATCCAGACTCTAGTGGAAATTTTTTCCTTTGGAACTTACCTTGTCAGTTTCTTCCATCTGCCCTTAAAACCACTCTTCTTTCAAACGAATTTCGATCACATTCTATCACCCGCTGGGCCTGTATTAATGGGTAATCTCACCTAGATGTACGGGCCTAATCACAGATCTGGCTCCTGTGAACTCCTCGATGTAATTACGAACAGAAGCAAAGGCGACGGTAGATCTTTTGAGATGTCAGCTAGTGCGGATGTGGAGGGTCTCCTCTCTCATGTTAAAAAAAAAAAAAAAAAAATTAACTTCCCTTCACTCTGTGCTTCCCAGTGTAATTATCCATTGGGCCAAGGATGACATTCGCCCCCTCCTCGTTTCGCACTAAAATCTACTTGTGTTTTCAAAATTATGTGAAGGGACATCAAAAAGTATGCTACACATTATTATGACAGACCGAGTAACTTTTAATGATGCTACGCTTCAAAGTGACCCAGAGAAGGCACTATCACTCAAAAGTCATCAAGTCTCTGTAAATAAAGGTCACGACGTTTTACCAGTCGTTCAATTCGTCGACGATAGAATTCCGCTCCTTAGTCACGAAGCCATTCGAGAACTGCTGTGTGAACGTTTTCATCGTTCGAAATCTTTTTCCCCTTGATGTTGTTCCTCGACACCTGGACATTGTCGTCTATGGTCGGTGTCAATGGCCTTTTTTGACGATCGGCATAACCCACGTCATTGAAACCTGGGGGAAATTGTTGTAACCATTTCATTATGTCTGGACGCGACACATACCGCCAGAATTTCACAGTGAATATGAGCAATTTACACACCTTCATTACAAGAATCTTACTATCCGCCGTACCCGTACTTCAACTTGGGAGTACGTTTCCATTGTATCCCCCCTTCCCCCCCCCCTCCCCCCCTCCCCCCTCACCCCCCCTCCCCACCGCCATCATCCGTTATGCAGTTGTTATCCGTATCGCAGTAGAACTCATCGCAAACTCCTTTGATTTGCTTCCTTAATGCCTCAACCAAGCGAGCCAATTGTTCTTCCAATCGTTCGACCTTACCTTGACCACGCTTTTTGCCCTTCTGTGCCGTACGTGAGGCAAACGCGGTGTACTGTTCATCCGCGCATAAGAGCATTCTTTGGGGACGAAATTTAAAATAAAAGTTTGGCATTAGACCAACCGAGAATTAATCCTTCCATAGCAATCCAGTCGTCTCCGAAGATACAACGGGCAACTAAATTTTCTGTCACGTTCGTATCCGCCCTCCAGTCAACTTTCCAACACTGATTTTCATCTTAACACAACCATTCACTCATAAATTTGTTTTATTTTCTGTTCAATATTCTCCGGGCTTTGGTCACAGGCTTCGCCATTTGCGTATATACTTATATTTCACAAAACAATCATAATTAACTACCTAAATGACACTGCCTAAGACTAACAACCGACACATAAGTTCCCCTATAAGGGCGGCCCTTAAAAACGGCGGAGGTTCGAGCCCTCTCTCAGGCATGGGGGTGTGTGTTTGTCCTTAGGAAAATTTAGGTTAAGTAGTGTGTAAGCTTAGGGACTGATGACCTTAGCAGTTAAGTCCCATAAGATTTCACACACATTTGAACATTTTTTAAAAAAACGGCAACCGCTGACCCGTCTTTTCGTGGATTGTTCTCATAGCCATTAATATATTGTCATAATGCTTGCTGCTCAACCTTTATATATCGCTGCTTACCGCAGCGCCAGCAGCCCACATTACGCACTCCTTAACACCATTCTTGCGAGTGTCGATTGTTCTGGTCAGATCTTCCATGCGCTACCATGGCGCTCCGTTTCACGTGGCTGTTCTGATTCACAATGGCTGTCCTGTGTGTAGCCTATGCCTCCATCAGAGTATCAAGAAATTCGATGGGCTATACCTGTCTTAACATTTCTTTTAATTGCGTCAAGCCTTTCGGAATTCCTTGCACGTTGCTTAGTTTCTGGGTTTAATCCCCTCAAATATGGGTTACCACCTGCTCCTTCGTATACTGTAGTACAATGGCTACCACACTCTTTCTAATCTGTTCCACATATTCTGCTAATCATTCATCAAGGCCTTGTTCACGTTCGCAACACTGGAAAATTAATTCTTGTAAGGCCGGAGGTGGAATTAGCCTAACAATATTCTCGCAAAGTTGTTCCCAAGTATTACTTTCTTTTATGGTGCGCATTACTTCGCCGCACAACCTATCTTACACCTTAACCGCCATAATTTTTAACGCGTCAACATCATCAATTTGACAAGTCTGCATCTTGTCCTGAGACTGAAACGTGAAATAACACAGATGGGCTATTGCTCGACTGACGTCAAATGACAATTTAGCACACTCCAGGACTATTTCCTGTAAAGTGCTAGGTAGTTTATCAAACAAGGTTTCAAGGACGTTTCGCGCCACTTCCTTCTCCCAGCTGCTCGGGCACTTGAATATTGCTATTACGTTAGAACTATTACTGAATCACATTACTGCAAGCTTGCAACTGCTGAGCCTGAGTCTTCTCTACTCCGACCAAATCACTCATTCTGTCTAACCAGTGACTGAAACGAGCCTCCAGTCTTCGCATTTAATTGGCAGTAATACCACCTTCACCTCGCAGACCTTCAATGTTTTTCTCAAATGCGTCAGAAATAGTGGCGGCAGCAAGACTTACCTCCTTGAGTTCCGAAATCGTAAATTTGGATGGCACATGGCTATTTTGACTTACTGCTTTCATCAGTTCCCGAACAGTACCTTCAGCTTGAAGATTCCTTCTTTGATACTTACCAGCTGTAAACAAGTCCCACCCCAGACATACTGAAATCACAACGACCGAACAGCTTTCAACAAACAACAATACTAAAAATAAATATATTTCCGTAACTGCAATAATTATACCTCAATCAATCAACCACACTCTGCTAATAAAGTGTTTTGGAAGCAGGGAGTTGTGGTCTCTCTTGGGGAAGACTGATTGAGTATACAAACAAGGTCAAATTCATTTATCAAATTACACAATAGTGAACTCAAGTATTAATAGCATACGAAGTAAAACGTAACGACTGCAGGTTAATATAAGAATGGCTAACAGCATAAAGCTACTAAAAACCGCTACAGCAAAATCTTATCAAAACTACCGTAATATAGTATCTGATAATCAAAGACAATAGGATGTTAAGACAAGAATCTTTAGAAACAACAAATACGAAACACAAAATTATTATTTTTATAAAACCATAGAACAATCATCTTGATTTGTCCCTGAACAAATCATAACCATAGAACACACTGGTCTTTCGATCCGGGTTGGAACGTCGTAGGTGAACACCATTTACAGAAACACAGAAATCTGTAATGAATGCAGAACGATGCTCCTCTTGTGTTGCAGCATGCCAATACCGCTGTCACTATCCTGTCCAGTAATTCAGTAGCACAGGACGTGTATATAGTGTGTTTTCCTTTTACAGAAGCAACCTCCTATGGAGTTCATCGGCACAGACCGTGCCCGCATATACGTAGTACTTGGACACTGGTTTCTTTAACCTTAATTCAAAAGTCTGTTTCGTACGTGCTTACGTCACCACAAAAGAAGCTGCCCCGTTTTCCGATCAAGCACTGATACTTCTTCAATAACACTATTTGAGCATGGCTCCAAGTACACCATTGTCCCCGGTCAGTTCCCCCGACGTACCAGCCACTGCTTCCGCCTTGCCCCACTCCAGTTGACAACCACCTCTCTCGTCGCCGACCATCATACCAGAGAGCCCCCCCAGAGCTTCCGAGATGAGCGATTGCCCCTTGATGCGACTGTCGATAAGTGCCAACATTGTACAACGAAGAGAGAATTTAAAATACGTGTGTTGTTGTTGTGGTCTTCAGTCCAGAGACTGGTCTGATGCAGCTCTCCATACTACTCTACCCTGTGCAAGCTCCTTCATCTCCCAGTACCTACTGCAACCTACATCCTTCTGAACGTGTAAGAGGTCATAAAAGTAAAAGACCAAATGCCTTGCTAATGACTTCGTCGTTTTAGATGTTGTCGTTCCATTTTGCATTTCACATCTCGATAGTGTCGCTTATCTGCGATTCATCGGCCTTAGAGAGAAATTCCGTCCTAGTGTGAATACTGTATTGCAGATATTTCCATGCTTCACAGTTCTTCTATTATTAGACTGGGAGGCACAGAAAGACACACACACCTCATCCCAAAGGTATTAAACACTTATCCTTCATCACGTTTCTGTTTGTAGATTCAGTCGTTTAACAGCCAGTAAATTTCTGTTGCCCTCAACACGTATCTGTACAATTTAGTTAGAGTTTGGCATTTGGTCGCCAGTAAACTGCAAACGGTCCAAAGAGCATACATCTCTACACATGCTTTGAGCATAAGGTAGGGATGTAGGCTCTTGGATTCTGGGTGGCTTACTGGTCCCCCCCTATGAACCCCAGACCTTGCCGAGGTGGGGGGGCTTAACTGTTCTGTCCTCAATAAACCTGACAGTCTCTTGAGGGCTGTACAGGCCTGGGGACGGACCAGGACCAACGAGGGGTTCACCAGAAAATCTGTATAGAGAAAGTGTGGCCGAATTTCCGACTGCCGCCATTTTGGGACCATCGTGCTGCTTGTCATAAATTGGCCACTGCAGTAAGTTAGCAGTTTCTACTGAAGGAGCACCACTAACGCACATTTTCCTAAGACAGGGCAACAGCTTCAAACCAAACGTTTTTAGTCTTCAGCAACAGAAATGTAAGTAAAATGTGTCTAAAAATATATTTTTTGATGAGGATGATCCCCAGTTTTCACGCTACTGACATTTGAAGAGTGGAAATGTATAACGTTCTAAGTGTCAAATCCTAAGCAAAAATTTGTGAATGTATCCTGAGACTAGTGAAGTTTATTGTGTAAGTAGGCTGTTTAGGTTTTTACGTATGTTGGTAACGCCACGTCGCGCTCTGTATGAAAATCACTGACTGTGCTGTGTGCAGTCTGTGGCTGGTTGGCATTGTTGGAATATCCACTATTGTAGTGTTTGGCAGTTGGATAGGAACAGCGCATAGCGTTGCGCAGCATTGGTGGATGTGGAGAGAGAAATGCCAGAGTTTTGAGAGGTCACTATAAGCGGACGATCTGGACGTGTGTCCACCAGAAAAAGGAAATTTGTAAAGATGGATGTCATATATATATATATATATATATATATATATATATATATATATATATATATATATATATATAACTTTTAAAGATTATTAAGGTAAATACATTGCTTATTCTCTATCAAAATCTGTCATTTGCTAACTATGCCTATCAGTAGTTAGTACCTTCAATAGTTAGAATCGTTTATTTAGGTGGCAGATTTCGAGTAACGAAGATTTTTGTGAGGTAAGTGATTCATGAAAGGTATAGGTTATTGTTAGTCGCAGCCATTCTTTTGTAGGGATTATTGAAAGTCAGATTGCGCTGCGCTAAAAATATTTTGTGTCAGTTTAGTGATGATCAGAATAAGTAAAGAGAAAACTGTTTGAGTACGTTGAGTTTTGCTCAGCTGTTTGAAAATCAAATAATGTAGAAGTTTACCAGCACAGTCATTCATAATTTTTCTAAGGGGACGTTTCAGCTGTTCGCCACATAGTCACAAAAAAGAGACACATTAGAAATAAATACTTCAGTAACAATTTTATAAATACCATACCAAGAAACTGATTGGTTGTAAGAGCCAACAAGTTGGTTCTTGAAACGAAGAAAACAGCAAGTAGTTTATTTACAGAAATGTCATTGTTACTGGTTTGGAACTGACAGGTTCATCTCCACGCGGCTGTTCATGTTTATATTACATACATTATTGTTTACAATAGTTGTTGGTTTTCTTTTCAACAACTACTGGAACATAAACGTGGGCAGCTGTCGGAGGATGAACCTCCGGCTCGAAAACGGTACCGCGCTATTTGTGTAAATAAACAGCATTATGAACAGTGGCTGGTTACTATTTTGTTTACTGCATGAATCAGCTTGTATTCTGTTCACTACAAGTCTCAAAAATGTCATTTTTCAACAAAATATCAGGAAGAAAGCATTTGTTCCAAGTGCAGTTAATACTGGGATATAAAGCATTAAGTGTTTAAATGGTAGATCTGTAGTCAATAAAAACCACTTCTCGTATCTATTACATTTTTAAACTCCGGAGGGAAGACCAGCTTGTCAGAAAGACGATGCGACATCTACTGACGCATACTTGAAAGGCTGTCCCCGTGGTTTGGCACCTGGGTCAAGTCTAGGCTCATGCAGAGCACCGCGAACACAGTAGCACTGAAAAAGCATTGTATGAAATAATGGCACGTAGAATGACTTACTGCCTGTTGGCTTCTGTCTCGGGTTCTTTTGCCGACGTTCGTCTGATGATTTTCCTGACATTATGGCAGCACGAGTGGCTGGCATTGTCGAAGTTTCACCCTCCCTTGATGGTGGTTGACAGGAGCCAAGCTCGCGGCCGCAGACTGTATGTACCTGACGCGCCAACGTCCAAGAACCTCCACGCGGTCATTTCCGGTGCGGTTCTATTGTTACCTGCGACGGTCGTTCGCTGCAGTATAGGAAGCCAGGATCCGTTTTTCTTGAGACTTTCTTCTTTCTTGTTGAAGCTGTTCTCGTGTTCTTGTATTTCTATATCTGGGGATGCTCACCATGCCTTGTCAATACATCTTGTCACTAATGTGCTTTGTGAACAAAAATCATGCAATTTACAAAATGAATAGTGCGCACCATGATCACAATACAAGAAGAAAACATGATCTTCACAAAGATTTAAAAAATCTCAGCATGGTACAGAAAGGAGTTCATTATTCAAGTATAAAAGTGTTCAATAAACTTCCTGTCCATATCAAATCACTAATTGGGAATCTTACTAAATTCAAAACAGAGCTAAAACTTTATCTTTTGGATAATTCTTTCTATTCTTTACAGGAATTCTTTAATAATGTGTAATACTTTCTGAATATGTGTTTAAATTCATGCATTTTCTAATAGAACTGATTATGTAGATTAGCATATCACTTGTTGGCAGAATATTTTTTAGATGAATTACTTTAAGTTTGTTTATGTAATCATCTATGTCATTACTGCTCTATTATTTATGTAATCATCTATGTCATTACTGTAATATTATCTGTGTTGTTATCTGAATTTTTGTGTGTAATTATTTGACATGTGGATGTCCTTTTTCATGTATCTGCTTATATATGTTAAATTGGTTGCCTCATGATCGTCTACATGTGGCTATTACTGTAATAACCTGACACGTTCTACATCATAACGATACATTCGCGTCAAGGATCCATGGAACTCGAAAATAAATAAATAAATAAAAATAAAATCTGAATAAGCGGGTGTGATAGTTCTTCCCTACAGCCAGAACTTCCGTGTCGGCAAATTTCTCTACGTGTGCGTTCTCATACAGCCCGTGCTCTGTCACAACCGATTTCTCCACCTGCCCCAACCTTCAATGTCGCTTATTTTCTGTGATCCTGAGTTGATCGATCGTCCAGTCTTTCCAACATAAACATTTCCACATGCGGAACACTTTCGTCAGACATAGACATGAACGTTTGTTATATTCATCTGTGTCTTTGTCTTCGTGATATATAATTATGTCCTATTTTTCCAAGCAACATACAGGAATGGTTAACGCTGGTCAAGGCCGCTCCCCAGTCGTCAGAAGCATCGATGTACAGTTTGGTCAGAAAGTCTGAAAAGCTTCTGAGGCTATTGCAGGATAGGTTGTGCTGACAAATAGCTGTTAAGAAAAAATTCTGTTTATTGCACCATTTGCGAGTTAATTAGCACTGAATTTAGCCAACCATGTGTAGCGCCCGCAAATTCAGGCGGCCCGCCAGATACGTTTACTTCGTATGGTTTCCTAAAACCGAACAGGAGAACGATACAAAAATTGGAAGTGCGACGGTAGTGAGGGTCTAATCAGAGCCAAAGGTTGAGCAATCTCGTGCGCTATCATCTACGCTAATATAACAACTGACACTAATTGTGTCTGCCAGACTCCTGCAATATACGCGCAAAGATGCCTGATTGGGTAACTTCTGTGCTAAATAACTCGGAAACGGCGCAAGTTATCGAATTTTTTTAATAATTACTGTACAATCTCCCCTGAAATACCTTCACAAGATTTTCAGAATGTTTTTGACCACTCTGTGTAGACTGCCGCATAACTGTGCGCAGGTGTACATGGATTTTGCGAAGAAAATAGTGAAAGCGAACAGAGGGGCACAAAAGCAGTTGTCAGTGAAACGAAATAGACACATTAGCTGTACTGGGACACGCTTTGCAACGAGAAAAAACAGAAGACTCTCTTTGATAAAACCTGCGTCGTCATAGCCACGAACAGATACTATCGTCGGCTGTACACAAAGGCGAGACAGCCAGTAGCTTTAACCATATAGAGGGAAGGTGCTGATACTTAGTTACGATGAAGAAGGGCATCAGTAACTAGTCTTAAAATGGTGTCTGGTATCGGTAGTGTTCACAATAACCAATAGTGACAAAATGACTCTCTAAATTAAAATCAAGTAACATAACGTCTCTGTGCCGAGATATGTGGCAAATACTATCGTCAGTCAGTACTGAGCCCCTCCTTCATATGCAAAAAAAAAAAATCCCAAATGTGGCATATTCATTTATAACAACAAAATGGTTCAAATGGCTCTGAGCACTATGGGACTTAACATCTGTGGTCATCAATCCCATAGAACTTAGAACGACTTAACTAACCTAAGGACATCACACACATCCATTCCCGAGGCTGGATTCGCACCTGCGACCGTAGCGGTCACGCGGTTCCAGACTGAAGCGCCTAGAACCACACGGCCACACCGGCCGGCTTAGAACAACAAAATATTTAAAAGCGTGCACTTCAGATATGACGCTGTGCAGACAACAAATTCAGGAAAAGGTCGGAACTCATGACACAGACACTGACAAATACAGCAAATTAGGCACTACCTATTAACATGCCACTCTCTTCAGTGTATTTATACAGGCCAGACATCCAGAAACTTCAAAACAAGGTATATTACTGTCTCAGAAAGAAGAAACAGCTCACATCCCACGTTTACTGTATGCGCAATGTAACTTGGCACTGTCTGTTGGGAGCGGTCGTAAGAGATTTTACCTATTACATCCCTTACATCATCACCAGAGTGAGGTGGGAAGTCACTTTGCGCGTATAATACTGACCACTTAATACTCACAATTATTACACAAAAAACCTAGATGTAGGCTTAACAATACTTCAAACCGTCTATAGTCTGTAGCAAAAACTAATCATTCGAGACGATTAACAGTTGAATATCGGACCAGCCGTACATATAACACAAACATGCACACGCTGTATTATTAAACTAGTGCCTGATGAATCAGAGTGCCGCTGATGAACGACATTTACCATGTTTTGTGACTATTCTCACACGAGAAACACGCTGATGAGAAAAGTAAGATAGAAAATACGGTATCTACGGAGAAAACAATCACACAGCACTTAGAGGTTGTCAGTTTCATACGTTTGACTCATCTTCCAGAACAATCACGTTGTTGCCGGTGACATGCTATCCAGCCAAAACGAATGAATGTGTTACAAATCGTAAGGTAAAGCTGTCATTTAACCGGAGGTTATATTCTGACAGTGTGCTGAGGCATATGATATTGTCTTGTCTGCAACTGGTGGATTTGAGGCTACGGAAACAGATGCATTCCTTCAGCTGATAAGACAGTGTGGCTCTTCCTGGCTTCTCATTGGCTGGGGGAAAATAAACAGAGGCTTGCGTTAAGCTGAAGAAACAAAAATTGTCAGGTCGGAATTGGCAAAGGAAGATAGTGGATGCGTCAGGAGCGGTCGCGCATCTGCGAACAAGGCAGAGAAATATTTACAATGTGGAACACTACTGTACAGTTCCTTTTGTGGACCTGTCAAATTCGTGTGCAGTAAGTGACCAGGGCATTGTGAATAGTTTCATTAATTATTCAGTCGAATTCAGTGTTAAATATCTTGGCATCATAAACGATTAGTTGAATCATTGTCAGCTGTGACGTAGTTTATTTATAACATTTAACTCTTGTTGGTATTATTAGTACTGTCACACGAAAAAACTACGTGTAACATTAAAGCGTACTGTCACACAGAGACAAATATAACACTGCCTATGTATAACCTTCTCTTTTAAACGTGGCCTCCTGTCGGTATAATCTGATCAGTAACTTCTCTGACAATCTCTATAAAAGTTATTCCAAAGTAGATTCTAAATCATAAATTTCCTAAGTTAACATTATCCCTTTTACAGGAATTTTAAAACTTTGTTTGACCATGTAGTGTATGTCTAATGGATACAAGTATTGGTCTATTATTTCAAATCCTGAAGAGATCGCAGTATAGAATAGTATTATAGGTAATAAGGGAGCAAACCCGAAACATTTTGGTTCCAGGCCTTTTATTTGGTCAAGACTATTTACTAACGGTCGCCAGCCTAATCGAGCACGAAGTTACCTTCTTTGGATTATTTTAAAGAGTAATTGTGATTTGCTATTTTGTATATATATTACTGTACTTTAGAAAGCAGAACAAGTTTCTCATGCATAGCTCAACAGTTAACTTTCATTCTTACTTTGACAGCTCCAGAGGAATTATAGTACAGCACCCAAATACATTAACACTTCCTCTATTCATTGTGTAGATAATATTATTCAAGTGAAGACAAAGCAATATCAGCCTTGAGGAGTCTCTGTAACTGAAACTTGATGAACCAGTTATCATTCTCAGTTAGTTAAGCAGAATTACTATGTTATGATACTAACTCAATATTAGCACACACTTTGAAATTATCATTCTTTCATTTATGGACCATCTCAACAATCAGCCAAAACATGGCCCTTAAACTCTACTTTGTCTGAGAACGTCAAAAACTTTCAACTCTTATGAAATGTTCACTAAGCACCATTCGAAAAATAAGACAAACGTAACTGATTAAGTTCTCTTTTGATTATAGCACTGAATTTGAGCAGTTTAATCTTTACACCACAGTATAGTCAGTGTAGTGTCTCTTACACTACCCCGTTTCAGTATACTGCTTTACTTTATATGAAAAGCATAGGAAACACTCAAAGTTATTTATCAAAATTGCAAGATCATTTGTTTAAAATAAATAATTTTCCATCCTGTTTTTATTTTCATGAAGCAGATTTTTTCTTTCATTTCATAAAGAATACGTGGACTTCAGCAAAATTGCTTCCAGAAGACTTTAAATTTAATTTTCCACAATCAACATTTACTGATTATATAAAAAACGCTTCCAAAATATTTTACTAGAATAAGTTTCCAAAATTATAGCTCTTTATAGTTTTAGGATTATCTTCACTCGGATCCTGTCTAAGTATATATCTTAGGAAAATGAATTTCTTTGAACGAGTGTATGGTAGTAACAAATTGTTATGTCTAAAAAGACATATAAAAATTTACTGCTTCAAGCTTTTATTAGAGTTCTAAATAAAGTTCTTAACCTTTTGCTGTAGGCGACGAGTATGTTTTTGGGCTTAATATATTCTTCTTTAGGCGTCGATTTATATATGGCATAGCCCAATTGTAAATGCCGTGCTACTATAAAACAGAAGTCTCCATCTGAGGCTACTTGGGCAATGATTGATGCATAACCCAGTCTCATGCTACGCCTAAAATGTTGATTCTGTCAGTGCTACCTACACGTCAACCCGCCTTTCCATGCCACTTGAGACTGGAACCACTACCTCTTTCACATTTCATTTATAAAACTCTAATATCCTCGGGATGAACCTGTTTTGAAATTGACAAAATTTCATTTAACACAAATTCCTTATTCAGAAATTAAGAAAATTAAAAAAAAAAGTTTTACAATAATCTTTCACAAATTCATCATATTACAATTTAGATATAAATGTGTACTATAGTAGTTTTATTTAAAGCTAACGAAATGGTTCACATGGCTTTGAGCACTATGGGACCTAACATCTAAGGTCATCAGTCCCCTAGAACGTAGAACTACTTAAACCTAACTAACCTAAGGATATCACACACATCCATGCCGGAGGCAGGATTCGAACCTGCGACCGTAAGTACCGCCTGGCCACAGCGGCCTGCCAAAAGCTAACAACTTTCACTGATAAGCTATAATACTTACGACAGATTACTATAAATTTTAAATAATTATTTTCATCATAAAGTTGCATACGCATCAGAGACAATTGTGGCACACGCTATTCGTAGCGATCAACGTGGCATCAAAGGTCAGTGACCTACTAACGGGCAGGCACAGACATCCTGCTGTAATACGGAATACTGCATGAAGATTCTATGTGAGTGCAAATAAGAACTCCTGCGAGATGTACCTGAATAGCACATCTCGCTCCAGTAGTAAAACCATCACAGCCACTCGTACTTTCACTTACTTGCAAGTAACACCATACGGGGTAACTGTTTGGAACTGTCACATGACTACCTTGACAATCTGTTTCATTCACAAGCAGTACTCCAACAGTCCCCTTTTCCCCATTTACAGCGTTGTTCTGCTACCCTTCATCAGGCATATTTGACTCCAAAATACTAACTCGCGAGCTTTTCGTAAAACGGTTAGTACGGTAGGCTTGGGATTCCAAGTGTGAAATTAATTGTTATCCATTTTTTATTTTTTTTCTCGGCATTCCTTATTTTTCCTTCCATTCATTTCCAGTCCACTTTTACAGTGAAACAATGGGCAAACTCTACGTGTAGAAGAACTGCATCACCTATAGCAGCTGACAGTTCACACACAACACAGAATGTCACGTGGACGAGAAACTTATAGAATGAATACGAATATAAACTACAGATATTCCAACAGATGGTTTGCACAATTTTTTGTACAAATGGTGAGGAACGAGTCAGTGTACACACTGTTTGTGAATGTGACTACTTGCTGACCGTTTACAGATTAGTAATCAGCAGAGTAGCATAAATATAAGAAAACTGAGCATATTACTCTTAAATACTGCTCATGTAACGAGTAATATGCTGAAATTCAGCTCTTTTTAAGCTACACTTGCTAATTAAACCAACTGCCAATTAGGAATAATTTTATTTTGGTTGTAGAATTTGCTTTGCTATTTGTCAGACTCACATGCCAGTGAGCGAGCAAATAACGATTTTTGTGACTCAGTATTAGGCTCCTTTATAAGACAGCGACAGCTGTAGTAATAACTGATCAAAGTCTTCTGTTCTTTTAGTGCTGAAGCACTGGACATCACTGTTCTTTTCAAGTTGTAAGGGACTCTTTAAGGCGAATTTACTTAGTGAATTTGCATTATATGAAGGAGAGTTTCAAATTCCTATCTTAGTTAGGAAGAGTCTACAAAACTGTTGTTAGTGAACATATGTCTTGCTATTTTTTTATTTATTCCGTAGGACCAAATTGAGGAGCAAATCTCCAAGGTCATGGAACGTGTCAGTACATGAAATTATAACACAAAAGTAATAGCAGATAAACATAAATGTTCATGAACCCGAAAAAAGTAAGTGCATAAGTTTAAGTAAACGCAATCAACAATACAATAACAATCAGCTTAATTTTTCAAGGAACTCCTCGACAGAATAGAAGGCGTGACCCATGAGGAAACTCTTCAGTTTCGATTTGAAAGCGCGTGGATTGCTGCTAAGATTTTTGAATTCGAGTGGTAGCTTATTGAAAATGGATGCAACAGTATACTACACACCTTTTTTGCACAAGAGTTATGGAAGTCCGATCCAAATGGAGGTTTGATTTCTGCCGAGTATTAACCGAGTGAAAGTTTCTTATTCTTGGGAATAAGCTAATATTGTTAACAAGAAATGACAGTAAGGAATATAAATATTGAGAGGCCAATGTCAAAATACCCAGAGTCGTGAAGAGTGGTCGACAAAAGGTTCGTGAACTTACACCACTTACTGCCCGAACCGCCCGTCTCTGAGCCAAAAATTTCCTTTTAGGGTGGGAAGAGTTATCCCAAAATATAATACCACACGACATAAGCGAATGAAAATAAGCAAAGTAGACTAATTTTCGTGTCGAAAGGTCACACACATCTGATACCATTCGAATAGTAAAAATGGCAGTATTAAGTCTTCGAACAAGATCCTGAAGGTGGGCTTTCCACGACAGCTTAGTATCTATCTGAACACCCAGAAATTTGAACTGTTCAGTTTCACTAATCATATGCCCGTTCTGCGAAATTAAAACGTCAGGTTTTGTTGAATTGTTTGTAAAAACTGAGTCTCACTGTAATTTAGCGTTAGTTTATTTTCTACAACCCATGAACTCAGGTCATGTACTGCACTATTTGGAACCGAGCCAATGTTGCACACAACGTCCTTTACTACCAAGCTAGTGTCATCAGGAAACAGAAATATTTTAGTTACCTGTAATACTGGAGGGCATATCATGTATATAAATAAGGAACAGGAGTGGCCCCAACACTGATCCCTGGGGCACCCCCCACTTGACAGTACCCAAATCAGACCCCAAATCACAGTGGTTATCGGCATTGTGAATAATGACCTTTTGCTGCCTGTTGCTAAAGTAAGAGGTGAACCAATCGTGAGCTACTCCCCGTATTCCTTAATGGTCCAACTTCTAGAGCAATATTTTGTGATCAGCATAATCAAATACCTTAGTTAAATAAAAAAAATATGCCAAGAGTTCGAAACCTTTTGTTTACGACCATCCAGTAGCTCACAGAGAAAAGAGAATATAGCATTTTCAGTTGATAAATGACTTCTAAAGCCGAACTGCACATTTGATAGCAAATCGTGTGATATAAAATGATCAATTATCCTTACATACACAGCCTTTTCAATAACTTTTATCAACACTGATGGCATAGAAATAGGTCAAAAATTATCTGCATTATCACTTTCTCCCTTTTTATAAAGCGGTTTTGCCACTGAGTACTTTAATCGTTCAGGAAACTGACCATTCCTAAAGGAAACATTACAAATATGGCTAAATACAGGGCTAATGTGTGCAGCACAGTACTTTAATATTCTTCTAGACACTCCATCATAACCATGAGAGGCCATAGTCTTCAGTTATTTAATTATTGACTCAATCTCCCTCTTGTCTGTATCACAGAGGAGTATTTCAGACATCAATTTCGGAAATGCATTTGCCAAGAAAGTTATGTGATTTCCTGTAGAAACTAAATTTTTATTTAATTCGCCAGCAATGCTCAGAAAATGATTCCTACGTACGGTACATATATCTGATTTATCAGTAACAGAAATATTTCTACTTCGAACTGACAACACAATACCTTTCTCAAATGATAAGCTACCACAGGAAATTATTTTACTCGCCTCGGGACATTAGGAATATGCGTTATAAACGACCTCTGCTCCGACCGGCTCCTGTGCTAAACGGGCAGTGAGCTCTAGGATAATGTCTGCTGCTACCTGACGGGTCAGCCACGTGTCACTCGCGCCCACGCGCCGAGGCGCAGCAGGGAGGGGACTGAGTCGGCAGCGCCACACGTGGCGGCTCAAGGCCAGCTCGTACCCCTCGCCGCAGTCCCTCTATCGGAAAATCAGAGGTTCACTCGTGACAGCATTGATGACCCACGAGTGAAGTGTAATTCCCACAGGGAACAAGGTCAATATTGGCCATTAAAATTGCTACACCAAGAAGGAATGCAGATGATAAAAGGTATTCATTGGACAAGCATATTATACTAGAACTGACATGTGATTACATTTTCACGCAATTTGGTTGCATAGATCCCGAGAAATCAGTACCCAGAACAACCACCTCTGGCCGTAATAACGGCCTTGATACGCCTGGGCATTGAGTCAAACAGAGCTTGGATGGCGTGTACAGCTACAGCTGCCCATGCAGCTTCAACACGATACCACAGTTCATCAAGAGTAGTGACTGACGTATTGTGACGAGCCAGTTCCTCGGCCACCATTGACCGGACGTTTTCAATTGGTGAGAGATCTGGAGAATGTGCTGGCCAGGGTAGCAGTCGAACATTTTCTGTATCCACATAGGCCCGTACAGGACCTGCGTCATGCGATCGTGCGTTATCCTGCTGAAATGTAGGGTTTCGCAGGGATCGAATGAAGGGTAGAGCCACAGGCCGTAACACATCTGAAATGTAACGTCCACTGTTCAAAGTGCCGTCAGTGCGAGCAAGAGGTTGTAAGTAGGCTGTTTATGTTTTCTTATTGGCAACGTTATGTAGCGCTCTGTATGAAAATCACTGGCTGTGCTGTGTGCAGTCTGTGGCTAGTTTCCATTGTTGTCTGCCATTGTAGTGTTGGGCAGCGGCAGCTGGATGTGAACAGCGCATAGCGTTGCGCAGTTGGAGGTGAGCCGCCAGCAGTGGTGGATGTGGGGAGAGAAATGGCGGAGTTTTGATATTTGTAAGAATGGATGTTATGAACTCCTATATATAATATGACTTTTGATGACTATTAAGGTAAATACATTGTTTGTTCTCTATCAAAATCTTTCATTTGCTAACTATGCCCATCAGTAGTTAGTGCCTTCCGTAGTTTGAATCTTTTATTTAGCTGGCAGTAGTGGCGCTCACTGTATTGCAGTAGTTCGAGTAACGAAGATTTTTGTGAGGTAAGTGATTTGTGAAAGGTATAGGGTTAACGTTATAGTCAGGGCCATTCTTTTGTAGGGATTTTTGAAAGTCAGATTGCATTGCGCTAAAAATATTGTGTCAGTTTAAGCACAGTCATGTATAATTGTTCAAAGGGGACGTTTCATATGTCGACCCTTAGCCGAGGATACCTCACTGGAATCTTCTTATTTTTTCTTGTAGTTTGTGTAATTAGTGTAGCTATTGTTTATTGCTAGCGCGTAATTATAGAGAGAATTTCCTTTCTAGTTGCAGTCTTTCATTGTTGTACAGTAAAACAGGTGTGGCACGCATGTAGATTTGCACCAAGTATTTCGCAGCTGCAATTAACTAGATATTATTTTCAGTACTATGTTAATGTGTTCTCTTATTTTTGCCCTTCAAATTGTGCTTTTCTGTGTTGTCGTGTGAAATATTGTAACAATAATGGCGTGTGAAAAACGTAATACTAGGCTCCAAAGTAAACTGAGAAATGACAGTGAAGACGAAAGCAGTGTGTTAGCGCCACCATGTAATGAATTAACTAGTATTCAAAGTAGTAATTTGGTAACTGTGCATAGGGAAATGGAGCGGGCGTCAAATAATGGTGTAGACAGTGAAACAGGTAGTGAATGGGGAAGCATTATCGATCGATCGGTCGGCAACAGCTCGCCTCAGGAATCGGGAATGACAGAACACAATATTGCAAATACTGTAGACTCAGGTTTTGGGTTCTCACTGTTTTCTCAAATGAGTCAAGAGACATTTTCCGCTTGTCAAAATGTGAATGTTGCCGGTGCAAATTCACTGCCGAAAAGCACCGAGGAACATGTTTCAGACACCAGTGAATTGTTATTACGATTAATGCAACAAATGGGACAAAAGCTTCAAAAGTTAGACACAATGGAACAACACCAGAGACAAACACAGCAACAGTTAGACACAATGGAACAAAATCTTCAAAAGTTAGACACAATGGAACAACACCAGAGACAAACACAGCAACAGTTAGACACAATGGAACAACACCAGAGACAAACACAGCAACAGTTAGACGCAATGGAACAAAATCTTCAAAAGTTAGACACCACGCTTGAACAAACACGTGAAGATTTAACTACTGAGTTACATAACATTGAATCGAAATGTCAAAAAGTCTGTAATGACGTAAAAACACAAATTTGTGAGCATTTTCAACCTATTTTTTCGCGGCATGAAAATGCATTACAGAATCACGAAGCAGCCATAAAAGAACTGCAAACTATTGTTCATGAAAATCATGAGACCTTGCAAGCTAAAATTGACTCAGTTACGTCTACCGATTTGGTTGCGCAACTTGCAAAAACTCAGGAAAACTTAAAGGACACAGTAGATACTCTGAAAATTGGTTCAGAAATACACATGGAGGAAATTAGTTCATTATCAGAGAAAGTAGTTGAACTTTCGGATCAGCTAAATAATTTATCTACGAAGGTAGATGATAATCTGAATGATACAAAACCGGTAGTCTTTAATGACACAGAAGAGTGCGAACAAATTAGAAAATTCAAACAAAATCAAAATCAAATCAATACACAGTACAAAAGAGAAATCCGGGAAGTACAAGATCAGCTGACACAGGTAATACAAGAATTACGTATTTTAGAGGACACTCGCGCCCCAATACGGGAAGAGGGACATAGAAATACGGAACAGCCACAAAATAATAACACAGGGCATTTCGGAAGTTATGAAAGAAATTGGCAATGTGCACCGAATTTTGAGATTGAATCGCCGACACGACGTAACAATGACCGACATGCGACTCGCCGACATGATGATTTTGACTATGAGCTGTTCATTACTACACGTAAATTCAAAATGTTTAAGAATTCTGGCAACGACATTCATCCACAAGCGTGGCTCCATCAATTCTCTCATTGTTTTCCTCCCAACTGGTCATTAGAGCACAGATTAGAATTTATGTGTGGCTACTTAGAGAATGAACCAGCTGTAAGAATGCGGTCGGTCATTCACGATTGCCACAGTGAAGGAGAGTTTTACCATGCCTTCCTCTCAGCATATTGGTTTCAAGCCACACAAGACCGAGTAAAACATGGCATCATAATGATGAAACTTTTCGAACAATCTGAATTTTCCAGTCTTATGAAGTATTTTGAAGACATGTTGCATAAGAATCAGTATCTTTCAAACCCATACAGCCCCTCAGAACTCATCCGCATTTGCTTAATCAAATTGCCTGAACATTTACGACATATTATTTTGGCAGGACGTTGCAAAGACGACATTGAAGCTTTTCAGGGACTCTTACAAGAATTAGAAATTGACACTGACAATCGCGGAACGCGGAAACAGGAACACAACAATTACAGGTCACATCTGTTGCAATTCCACAATGAAAGAAATAATAACTGGACGCGACAAGGCTATTCTCACAACACAAATCGTGACCAAAACAGACACCACCCGTATGACAACTGTTGGCAGAGTAGTAATAATTACAGGGAAAGATCACCTCTCCGCGGTAATGACTATCACAGAGACAATCAGAGAAACAGACAATATAGGAACCAAAATAAATATTATCAGGGGAGACAGAATAACTTTAGACGCAACGGTCCAGCGCGCAGTTACGATTCAGGGAGAAATTCTCCACCACGTGACCGACAAGAAAGAAACTATGGAATCTACCGACATGACGACACACGATATGATCGTAACGACAGACCTGAATTGCATCAGAACTGGCGGGATTCAAACAGAGCAGGGTCCTCTCGACAAGGTGAATTTGTAGAAGTTAGGTCTCCAAATCCCAATAACGACGCGCGCCAACAAAGAGACAATAGACAATGACTCATACCGCTGGCAGCCACAAAACGTACGTATGAAACTGACGATGCAGCTGCCGTAGCTAGTAATTACGTAAAAATGGAAGACATTAGGGACATCTTACTCCAGGAACACGACATAAAACATAACAACATTGCATATACTGTGATTCACATTACAGTAAATGACGTAAAATTTACTGCAGTACTTGACTCTGGCAGTCCCATTTCAGTAATTAGTGAAACAGCCTTTAGCAAATGCAACAAATCGAACGATTGCCCCACACTTCCGTTACGTAAGATTAAATTACAAGGCGCAATCGTTGGAAAAAGTGTAGCTGTACGACAACAAACCAACTTAGAATTCTTTAGTCAAAGCCGCAGCTTCTCTATGAACTTTCTTATTGTTCCATTATTGTCGAGGGAAATTATACTGGGAGTAGACTTTTTGAATGAATACAAAGCAATCTTAAACTTTCACGATGCTGAAATAAGTTTAGAGAAAGAAGGTAAGTCAATAGCTTTGAAATTTGAAGATTGGCTCTCAAACCATGACGAAGAAATTAATCGGCTTTACCTCCTGTTAGACAACAGTTCGGAATTTTCGACGGAACTTGACACTAACAATCACTCTGCAAGTACTGACAGGGGTGATATCGACGGCGCATTTGATACTAATGAGTTAATTCAGAATAAAATTCAAACAATTGAGAATTGTAATGACAATGATAGGCAAGACCTTTTTTAGATTTTACAAGCACATTCCACAGTTTTTACTCACAAAACAGGAACAATCAAGGGATTTCAATACCAATTTCGTGTTCGTGAGCATACTAAATTTTGTGTTAGACCATACGTAATTCCGGCGCATTATAGGGACCGTGTTAGAACAGAAGTACAATCTATGCTTGACGAGGGCATTATTGAGCCTGCAGTAAGCTCATACAACAATCCATTACATGTTGTTGAGAAGAAAAATGGATCGATCAGGCTTGTCTTAATTTCGAGACAAATCAATACTATCATCATTCCTGAAACAGACAGGCCGCAAACGTTGGAAGAACTTCTTCAAAATTTTAATGGTGTAAAAGTGTTGTCTTCCATTGATCTCAGATCCAGCTTTTATCAGATCGAACTTCATCCAGAATGTAGAAAATACACAGCTTTCCTTTGTTTCAGCGTTTGTTATCAGTTTCGGAAACTTCCTTTTGGTTTGAACATTTCTTCGGCAGCATTTATTCGCGGGCTAAATTCCATATTACCTGAGTTCTTAAAACTTCACATCACCTTATATGTGGACGATATTCTGATAGCAGAAGCCTCATGGGAACAACATAATAGCATCCTCAACAGTTTGTTACGTATTTTTGCAGAATCTGGAATTACAGTTAACTAGGAAAAGTCTGAATTCGGTAGGTCAAAGGTGAGGTTTTTGGGAGATATTATTTCTTCTGAAGGCATTCAGCCGGATCCTGAAAAGTTAGAAGCAATCAGAGCCAATCCTAGTTCCATCCACAAAAAAACAAGTCCGCAGTTTTCTAGGTCTCGTAAATTTTTACCGTCGTTTTCTGAATATGCAAATTCTTGTTACACCAAAACTTTGTTCTCTCACTGGAAAAAATACTATTTGGAACTGGGACGAACAAGCACAGTTGGAATTCAATTCTTTGAAAGAATCGCCACTTAACGCGCCAATACTAGCTCATCCAGATCTGTCACAAGATTTCTGCCTTAGCACGGATTCTTCTAAAGTCGGTCTTGGTGCCCATTTATTTCAAGAAACCACAGAAAATGACACTACTGTTCAGAAAACCATTGCTTTTGCTAGCCAAGTGCTAACAAAATCTGAAAAAAATTATTCCGTTACTGAATTAGAAGCTTTAGCTATCGTTTGGGCATTTAACAAATTCCGTTTCTTTCTTTCTGGTAAGCACGTAAAAGTATACAGTGATCATCGTGCATTAAAATTTCTTATGTCTTCAAAATTACATCATGACAGGTTAAAACGTTGGGCATTGTTTCTGCAAGAATTCCACTTCACAATAGTCTACATTCCCGGCAAGGAGAACATTGTTGCGGACGCACTGTCACGCGCACCGGCTGGGCTTGAGAAAAGTAACACAGAAGGCAACCTCGAGAAAAATTTCAGTATTCTTTACATTCAGAAAGTCGCCTTTGAAAACTTAATCACTACATCTTTAAAGGACATTGTTCATGAACAAGATAAAGATCCGATTTGGAAAGACATCAAAAGTAAATGGCATGAAAAGACACACACACAGATTCGGCGTTATTATCTGGTGAGAAACAACATACTGTTCAAACGCTGCACTGTTGATGACAAGCTATGGGTTCTTTGCATTCCAGATGATTTTGTTAATAAGCTCATTTCGTACATTCATTTCAGCTACGCACATTTTGGTCCACGAAAATGTTATCATATTCTTCGGACGACTTGTTATTTTAACAATATGGAAAAGAGAATTCGAAGAGTCTTGTCTATTTGTAAACTTTGTCAAAAGGCGAAACCATCTACTGTCTCACATCGTGCTCCGTTGTTTCCTATTATTCCTTCTAAATTAAAAGAATTTGCTGCTGTTGACCTCTTGGGACCGCTTCTCAGAACATCTAATGGATTTTCATACGTTCTAGTCGCTGTTGAACTTACTTCAAAATTTGTTTCTTTCACTCCGTTACGTAAAGCCACTGGACGGTCTGTATCCAACGCCTTTGTTAAAAATTTCTTACGTGAAGTTGGACACGTTAGTAAAGTCATTTCAGATAACGGACCGCAATTCAGATCTGCTGTTTGGTCACGCATGCTTCGGAATCATAAAATCAAACCTGTTTTTATTTCATTGTGCTCACCACATTGTAAACCCTCCGAACGGATTATGAAAGAAATCAATAAGCTTTGCAGACTTTATTGTCACAGAAAGCATCAGCATTGGGACAGATATTTACACTTATTTCAAAACGTGCTGAATGAAATGCCTCATGACTCCACTGCTTTACCACCTACTCTTGTACTGAAGAATGAAGAACCACCGAACAGAATCAGAGAGCTTCTACCTTTCCCGAATACACGTAAACTTCGACACAAAGACATAATTGACTTGGCTCTTAAAAATATAAAATCTGCAGCAGACAAAAGGAGTAAACTACACGGTAAAGCAAATGCAAAGAAATTATATATTGGTCAGAAAGTTCTCATTAAAGCTCATTCATTGTCACATAAGAAGAAACACTTGAGTCACAAATTCTTTCTAGTTTACAATGGACCTTACAGAATCCGACGTATACCACATGATAATTGCGTTGAAGTTGAAACTCTGCGTACTAGGAAGAGTAAAGGTTTACACCACATTTCACATATAAAACCGTTTATTGAAAGATAATCTGCTTTTTAACTTTGTCTTTGCCATAAAACTCTTCACATTTATAGTATGCATTGTCAGAGTTAGAAACTGTTACCATGCAACAATGTTTGACGTTAAATATCCAATCATGAACCAAGAGAACTTGTCTAAACAGAGATTACGAATGCATTGTTATAGTGAACAGACGTCACAGTGTCATTGTATGTGTACATTCTTGCGTGTTATTTGCACGATTACGTAACGACTATAAGGCTTACGTACTTAGAACATTTACCAGTACTGCTAATGAGGTTTTAATGCAACATTTTGGTTTACTTGAAAATACATTCTGGATTTACTTTCTGTGAGATACCAGATGACACAGTGGTTAGTTTATGTGACAGGTACACGATTTTATCACGACGCTACTAATGAGTGACAATATACAATGTTGCTTTTGCAGTGTTTCTGCTTGATTTCTGCACAGTTTTTCTGTATTATTCTGGAAAGTAAAACATTTTTTAGTAGTAACTTTTGTGGTATAGCTACAATGAGACAGCCTTTTTCGTAGCACAACAATACGTTACATTATAGTGCTTTCTTGATCACGGTAAGGTACGTAATAACTACGGTATCCATACGCAAAGCATTTCACTTTCGTTAATGATGAGGTAAGTATATTGACTTCAGCAGAACTTTGCTTACAGAGGACGATAACTACGACACTTCCACAGAATTATCTTACAGCAAGACGCACATTTAGCGCTACAGGAGACGCATTTGAGAGATTAATTTTGTACTTAAGCCATTTATTTTTCAAGATTTTTGAATTACAAAGAAAGTTTTCCATGATACATTTCATTCCATTGCTGTAATCTGTAACACCTGAGGGTATAATTACATTAATCCTCAGGGGCGTACACGCTTACTTTGTGTACCATGTGTTTGGCAAGCACAAGGAGCCCTAGCTAATATGGTATTTGCTTATACAGCTTTACACATCGGTACCATAGTTCTCTAACACACAAATTACACAGCTATCTGATCATTTAACTGAGAGACAAACATTTTTTTTACTACATCAGTGGCAGATGTTTACGTAATTACACGGTTGGATAACTTCACACTTATGAAATTGTATTCTGTCTGTACTTTGTGAAATGTTCTTATTTTTTCGGAACCATTGTGATACTATGAGAGCTTTGAATGATGTATTTGGTATGGGATCATGATTTTAAAGTACGTTTGAGGCAGATGACACTTTTGACATGAGCAGAGAATTTTTTTTAGGTTTTGAAATTATTGGAGGAAGCTACGACGATTTTGAGGGTTGACTGAGGTGTTATGATGTTATTATTACGATGACTATGTGTATTATGCTGTTGCGGTATGTTTATGATCAATATGCTGATGCTATATGAGGAATTTGATTATGCTATATATTTATTATGACGAAATATTGAAGTGTCGACGAATATGTATATGTGTAATAAGGTAAGGAATAATGAGTAGTGGTTAAGGACTCTGGTTTGTGAAAAAGGTTGTTGGAAACCAAGAATCGTACTGTAAGAGTTATGAAATGTATGTAAATACGTGAATGTATTACAATGCCGACGAAAATTTTTTGGACACTGTTATATTCATAGGATTTTCTTTCTACACATTTGCAACGCAAATTCTCGACCTGTGAAATTTTTTATGTGAGACTGTCACTGTTGTGCAAACTGGTGTCGTAAATATTTCGGTAAGAAAGTTAAGTGACCTTCACGTAATGCGTCGTGGGCACCCAGATGGGCGACAGTCGCCTGGAAAGAAGTCATTAGTGAGTGCCTTTCAGAGGTACAGGTGGAAAAAAAAGGGAGGCCATTAACCTCGCTATTGACATTCCTTTGTAGAAAGCATCGCAAATACGACACGCTCAAACTTGAAAACATATGATTATACTGAGGAGCCCTTAATTTATATTTCCTAAAATGCCTAATGAAATGATGAGAAACATTTCATGGCTATTGTCTTGCGAATTGAGAGAAATGCCATATGGCTTGCTTTATGTATTTATTTACTCAATTTGTATAATATCTAGTTTCTAGCTGCATTGCAGCATTGGTTAAAATAAAATTTTATAGATGTACTAATATAAATATTTAATGCCTACAGATCCAGTAAAAAATAACTTTATGGTGGATGTACTTAAAAAAACGAAGGAGCACAAAAAAGACATTTCCCTTCATAGGAATTGCATACAGAATTTTCTTTTCAAGTACTTGGTAATTTCTTTTGTAGAATAAATTGTGATGCATCACTCTAGTATTAAGATGTGACACAGGTATTAGACATGGCCATCTTTACTGTAATATTTTTTCTGCTTGAGCTTTTTCATGATTAGATATAAGTTATAGCATTTACTGCTGCTGTTTGCCAGGCATAGTGCTACTAAATTTCACTTTGTATTACTCTGTTAAGCCAGTTTTACTACGGATTTATTTTTCTTGTTTGCTGCGCATTGCTTTATATTGGTTGTAATATTGCAATTGCTTTGCTAATTTCTATAATGCTGCTTGCTTCGCAAATCTGCATTTTTTTCATTGCTGTTTGCGTTAATTGTTTTGTGCTGCTGCATTGCCTCGTCCCTTAGTTTAGCATCTGAGCTCAGTAGATTTAAGTTAGCTTAAGAGGGGGTAGACTATATAAGAAACTGACTATGGACAATAGGGAAAAAATGCATTGAGAAGTTATATGAAAAAGATTTGGGCCAAAATGAGTATTGTACACTGAGATATAATTATTTTGAAAGACATATGAATACAATACAGAAAGCATGTATAGATAGGACTTTTTGGGAATAATGACGAATGAAGGGAGATCTCCGAGAAGTAAAGAAAGTTTTGTTTGCTAAATACTGCAGTAAAAGAAACCCTGTCCTTTCCTTGTGTTATCCCGCTATGTGTTTGTGTTCCCTTGTGTATTTGTGTTTTTCCTGTCTTTATGTGTTTAGCTAATAAGATTTATGTTGTAGAATTTTTCAAATACTATGTTATTTTCTTCATAAAGGTGTTTAGACATTATTTATTCAGTTTTGTTTTAATGCTCATGTGTGAAGTTGATGTTTCGAAAGTTATTCTGATCTTTTATGTATGTACTCATATTCCTGTAACACTGACGTATATGTTATTTCGATTCTTTTGTAAAGCCTGTACTACAAATGTTATCTGTATTGTTATGTTCTTTAATGATGTATTTTGTACCTTTGTAATTGTATTCTTATGTTATAAAATTGTAATTGACACCAGGTCATCAAATTAAGTAACTTGTAAATTCCATTTCACTGCACACGTTTCTGTTGGTCATAGTATATGGACAATATGGGAGAAGTAGGGACTGTTAGTGTTTACACGTGTGTTAATAATTCAGCAAGGGACTGGATAACAGCATTGCTGGTTCTAAGGACAATTCCAAAAACTTTGTGAGTGCACAAGTGGTGGTTATGGACTTGCTATATTGTCCGCAAGACTCTTCGATGGTGATTGTGCACCTGCACAGTCGCAGCAGATGGCTGCTGGCCATCTCTACAAGGACTACAGTGGGTCTACACCTTTGCTGACTCACCAATACCATTATTTCTACAAGGACTGCAGTGGGTCTGCACCTCTGGTGGCCCACCAATAACATAATCTCTAACAGGACTACAGTGGGTCTGCTCTGTGATGACCTACCTACCAATATTCTTCAAAACGTCGAATGACACTGCTGTGGGTTTGACCTGTTGTAGCCCATTACCTGTCTGCATGTTGAGAGTCAGCACTGTCTTTCCGTTGGAAGGACAACACTACTTCTTCAAGACTGTATGGAAATTCACTACTTCCGTGTGCATTTTCTTTTACTGCTCAGACTTTGAGAAAAACACTGCAATTTTACTGTGATGAATGATCAGGACTGTCTTTATGGACTGTGAGAAAATTTTAGCTTTTGACCAACATTGTATCAATAAGTGTGTGCATTTGATATCATTGTTATTGTAATTATGAAAATTTTTTCAAATCCTTATTGGCCACTGCCCAAAACAATTTGTAAAATTTTTTGTGGGGAGCATGGGGGCTATGTAAGTAGGCTGTTTATGTTTTCTTATTGGCAACGTTACGTAGCGCTCTGTATGAAAATCACTGGCTGTGCTGTGTGCAGTCTGTGGCTAGTTTCCATTGTTGTCTGCCATTGTAGTGTTGGGCAGCGGCAGCTGGATGTGAACAGCGCGTAGCGTTGCGCAGTTGGAGGTGAGCCGCCAGCAGTGGTGGATGTAGGGAGAGAAATGGCGGAGTTTTGATATTTGTAAGAATGGATGTTATGAACTCCTATATATATTATGACTTTTGATGACTATTAAGGTAAATACATTGTTTGTTCTCTATCAAAATCTTTCATTTGCTAACTATGCCTATCAGTAGTTAGTGCCTTCCGTAGTTTGAATCTCTTATTTAGCTGGCAGTAGTGGCGCTCGATGTATTGCAGTAGTTCGAGTAACGAAGATTTTTGTGAGGTAAGTGATTTGTGAAAGGTATAGGTTAATGTTATAGTCAGGGCCATTCTTTTGTAGGGATTTTTGAAATTCAGATTACATTGCGCTAAAAATATTGTGTCAGTTTAAGCACAGTCATGTATAATTGTTCAAAGGGGACGTTTCAAGGTGACCGAGACGTGTAACCAATGGCACACCATACCATCACGCCGGGTGATACGCCAGTATGGCGATGACGAATACACGCTTCCAATGTGCGTTCACCACGATGTCGCCAAACACGGATGCGACCATCATGATGCTGTAAACAGAACCTGGATTCATCCGAAAAACTGACGTTTTGCCATTCGTGCACCCAGGTTCGTCGTTGAGTACACCATCGCAGGCGCTCCTGTCTGTGATGCAGCGTCAAGGGTAACCGCAGTCACGGTCTCCGAGCTGATAGTCCATGCTGCTGCAAACGTCGTCGAATTGTTCGTGCAGATGGTTGTTGTCTTGCAAACGTCCCCATCTGTTGAATCAGGGATCGAGACGTGGCTGCACGATCCGTTACAGCCATGCGGATAAGATGCCTGTCATCTCGACTGCTAGTGATACGAGGCCGTTGGGATCCAGCACGGCGTTCCGTATTACCCTCCTGAATCCACCGATTCAGTATTCTGGTAGCAGTCATTGGATCTCGACCAACGCGATCAGCAATGTCGCGATACGATAAACCGCAATTGCGATAGGCTACAATCCGACCTTTATCAAAGTCGGAAACGTGATGGTACGCATTTCTCCTCCTTTCACGAGGCATCACAACAACGTTTCACCAGGCAACGCCGGTCAACTGCGGTTTGTGTATGAGAAATCGGTTGGAAACTTTCCTCATATCAGCACGTTGTAAGTGTCGCCACCGGCTGCGACCTTGTGTGAATGCTCTGAGAAGCTAATCATTTGTATATCACAGCATCTTCTTCCTGTCGGTTAAATTTCGCGTCTGTAGAACGTGATCTTCGTGGTGTAGCAATTTTAATGGCCAGTAGAGTAAATTACTAGAGTTGACTAGAGTTGCAATTTTCTGTGACAGGTAGAAGAGCCGCCGCAGCGCATTAGTGTTTTTTGCGTTTAATGTTGTTGCCACGCCTGGTAGTATATACAGTATAAGGGGCATGGACAGAGTCAGACGTTCAAAAAATGGTTCAAATGGCTCTGAGCACTATGGGACTTAACATCGGAGGTCATCAGTCCCCTAGAACTTAGAACTACTTAAACCTAACTAACCTAAGAACATCACACACATCCATGCCCGAGGCAGGATTCGAACCTGCGACCGTAGCGGTCGCGCGGCTCCAGACTGAAGCGCCTAAAACCGCTCGGCCACTCCGACCAGCGAGTCAGACTTTGAGTAAGATACGACATACTCGTGTGAGAAAGCGTAATCAGCACCTGACAGTTTGAAGGGGGTCTCAGTGTGGGCCTTCATTTGACCGGCTAGTCGAATTGTGCACTAGCCATATCTGCGGGGCATACGGATGAAACAGTGGCCTGATGTTGGACTCCAAGAAAACGTGAAGGCAGGGCCAGTTATCGTGAAGGTTCCGACAGACCGTTTCTGACCATCAAAAGGGAGGATCGCCATATTGTGTACCAAGAACATTATAACCCTGTCACATCTTGTCGTGACATCTGAGAACAAGTAAGGTACTCCCTGAAACAGTATGCCGTACTGCATCACTAGTCGGAGTACGATGGACTTACACTCTCAGATGCTAACTGCTGTTAACACCAGGACGCAGGTTGCTGCGTTTGGAATGGTGCCCTGACCGGGAACCTTAGATTGCTTATGAATGGCACCGCATTGTGTTCAGCCGTCAATCGTAGTTCCACACTAACCCGGATGACTATCATCGACGGGTCTGGTGGCGACCGGGGCAGCATGTTGGGAAATAGTTGTGGGCAAAATTTTCCGCCACTATTAAAATAAATTCTTTAATGAAGTCGTCCTCGGAACATGGTTTCTAAACAACAGTTATCTTACGAAAAATTTTATAGCTAATTATCACTGCAGAGTCTCTTTTTGTAATATTAGGAGCGTACAAAAAGCTGTACATCTTTCATCAAAAAGCATCAGTTCTGAAAGCTCACCAAACTAAGTCGCCATTGTTGCAAAAGCGAAAAATGGATTTATTTCATTCTATTGCGTTATCAGAATGACCTATTTTTAACTTACGTGGTAATTTTCTTCATTCAATAGGCATGACGGTGTTGACGACCGTAGCGGATTCCCACTACTCTTAGCGGAGTTTTTTGACCTTTACAGTGTAGCGGCGAAATACAAAACTCGATAAAAATGCAGCTTAATATATATCTTGCTTTGGCTGAATGCAAACCCTCCCAAACCTCCATCCGAAAGCACAAAACAATATTTAATTCACTGTTACGTTATTGGAAAAACTATAGTAATTTTCAAAATGACGACACCGAAATGACTTGTAAATAGGATGAGCTTTTATAGTTCGTAATTTTTCTGTGTTGGGGTGAGTATAGTGTAATGTTGATGCATTAATTTGTTCTGAAAGCGGTGCTGATATTCAAAACAATAAAAGCGGGTTAAAAGCTGTGAGCTATCTGGGGAAGTTAACCTTGAATTACTGAGCAACTGTTTCACCAGGTATCCAGTCTAGCTTACCAAATTCCCAACCAGACTAACATTAATTATAATCTTTTAATCGTCATACGACAACCGGTGATATATATATATATATATATATATATATATATATATATATATATATATATATATATATATATATATATATATATAAGAGAATTTACATTAAAAGAAATAAATCAGTTTATATTTGGAAATTTATTTTAACATTGATCATTGAAATTTCAGCATATTAAACTTGATTCATAACTAAACTGGTGTCTTATTTAGGATTGTGAAAATGTGAGTTTGTAACCTTACGGAACACATCAAATATGGAGCCAAGATTGGGAGACTGCATACAACACTGCATTCATAAAATAACACACGAAGAATGTTGAAACATATGCAAGAGGAAATTAACCACAACCAACCGATTCAATTTTCACCCAAAGAAGTTACGTTCGTAGTGCAATCCTGTTCGTCATGAAATTACCACACACTGGTACACTAAATTCACACTAACTCTCTGTGAAATCTTCCCGAAAAGAATAGCTGAGGGCTACTTTGATGATTACACTACATGCTTCACGTGGTCAACTTGGTTTACACAAAGAGTGTAACTCCACAATCATTTTGATAATTAAAATAAATTACATCGAAGCACAAATTACAAAAGAAAAACCTCGAACTGGCTACTATTGTCTTACTATTAACCTGATGGGTCAAACAATTGTATAAGCACGTGGTACTGGTCTCACAAAGTGTACCCCACGTGGGTTGAACATAAAGAAAAGTTGCTGTATTGAAAAATATTGTCAAGACGAGACGTTATAATCTCATGCACATTCGGATTTAAGACTGATGATCTTAGTTAGAGTTACGGATCATCCACATGTGGTTCCACTTTACTCACAAAGTAGTGACAAAGCAACTACTGGAAGATATTCTGAACTTCACACTCGAATTACACTGTGTTGCCATTTAAGATAACATTAGATATTTTAGATCTCAACCTGAAATAAAGGTGATTAAATTTTCAGTTAGGCTGAACTTAAGAAATCCATTGTCCTACGGACTTAGCAGAGACGCCCTTTGCCAGAGATCTTAGCACTTCAGACGCTCGCCGCGGACAGGCTGACCTGGGCCCCTACCGAGGGTGCTTAACAGATACAAACGGAAGTGACCAGAGAGGCAGCTTCCTATACCAACACGACAAGGGACGGACAGGACCACACTAAGAATAGAAACCTCTCTGCTTTTAGAAAGCGTAGCTACCTGTTCCGACGTTGGTCCTACTGTTCTCTAGCAGACAGGCTTGTCTGCTACCATCAAGCATGCAACTAGAAATACATTTGCTCATTCATCCTCTCACACAGAAGGGAAGGGGGATGACAGTACCTTATCATATACAGTATATAAAAGAAAGGGGATGTAGGTTCTGTATGAGACTGTGTGACATGAATTACATATAAACTGTGTTTTAAAGTGTAGTAGTGTGACAGATCGTTCTTGTTTATGTGTAAAAGTAGCACGTTTCACTGCTCAGTCTCCTCCCAGATAGTCAGAAACACCACAATAAATTTAGAAGTGGAATGTATGCCGTAAATGACAACAGTTTTAAAAAATTAACATGAAAGGAATCCAACAGAGACCTTTCAATAGAATAACGAAGATAGCATGTTGGGGATCTGTAGTACTTGTATCTAGTTTGGGTACGCACCACATTGCACGCATTTCCATCGAATGCTCAAAACACGGTCCTGTTGCAGTAACTCAGCTCGATCTGTTTCTACACGGGTTGCAGAAGGTGTTGAATATGTCTTTCTCCGACTTAAATTGGAACTAGCACTTGTGGAAAGTTGTAGAAATGGGTGCGACTGGAGGATGTGTAAAGTGTGATTAAAAGGAGGTTGTAATTTTATTGTAGCAGGCAGATTAGAGGAAGGTGACTCGTTTAGAGACATAAGAGAGCGTGAAATATGATTTACTTGTGGGTGTGAGCCTATGCAAGTACGTGTTTGAATGGATGTAATTTCTAATATACAGCGTAAGGCTAGAGATGTGAGAAGTTGGTGTATATTTTTATTCTTAGTACCTCAATCAGCACAACATCTACTACTACTGTCTGACATCGCCTATAACTCAGCAGATATATCGCGGAATGTCTGATATGGTCCCGAGACAGAATGCATTGCAAAAACTAATGAATTATGCAGTTGCGTGCGGTGTGATGGTGTCGCAAATAGCGCTTGCGTACGACGTTTCTTAGTCGAATGACTTTCAAAGTTCATTGAATTTATCACCAGGTTGCATCGTTGGCTCTTATTACACACATTTCTACGATCACCGTCACGGTATTTGTCCGGAAGAACACCACCTCATTCACAGGTAATGTCGTTCCTCGATTTGTAAAGCGGTTCTAGGTTTTAACATGGATCCTTGGGTGTACCTGTAGAACGACGAGCGCTTGTGAGAGTAACAAGCAGTAGTTGTTGGGATCGGGATTTTTTCTTTAACATGTGCTCGATTACGTCTATGACACAGTGGTATGAATCGCAGGAAGAACATAAGACATGCACACCCATCGTTGCTTTTTGGTCAGTATTTTTTGGTGTCGTATGCATCCAGTTATTGAGGAGGTAATATTATACTTGGTATTAGTGCTAGGTGTGTGATACGTTCGCATTTGAGCATCAGGTTTATAAAGTATATCTGTTTGTGTAAAGGAAATGCCTGTGTGCTGTAGTAGGGAGGGTATGGATTTGACTTGGAGTACTGTGATAGCGAAGGGAATAGTATGTCTAGTAGTAAGGAAAGTATAGGTATATCCAGAGCGACAGCGTTCAACAGAGTGTATTTCCAATATTTCGCTCATTGCCGAATACCTTTCAATTGAGACCGCGATCGTAAGATTTAATTGTAAGTATAATGATAGGAGATATATGTGACGGCTTTTCTAGAATGTGTTCATGTATGCAGAGTCTGTGACGATATTGATTTGCGTTCCCATGTCAATGGTAGCAGTCTTCCGAATGCAGAGGCCTGTTGAAGTGTAGGAATGTATCATAGTTAACTTTACCATCTTCTAGACGACCACATGGCGAACTAATATTTAGTGTGCGCTGGGCAGCTTTGGTGATCAGGTGTAAGTTTGAGAAGGTGGTGCGTTTGCGGTGGAGCGTTATTCCCTCCTATGTAAATTGTTCGGTCGACTGCTTCTGTACATTTGGTGCCTTTATTTAGTTTAGGGAATATCGATTGTGGTGTGTTGGACACACGTTTGCCTGTTGTCTAGACGTGGGACAGACTGTAGTTGGTTTGTAAACAATATTGATCATCTGGAATCTGTTACATCGCCGACTTCGGTATTCGAGAGTGCAAATATAAGTTTACTGTATTTGTTTCTAGTTAGTCAATGGTTTAGAGCATGCTGCACCTCGCTAAAGTTTGGTGTTTGTGGAGAAATAATTTACAGTCTTGGAATACTCTCTTTCAAATTCTGAAGGTGGCAGGGGTAAAATACAGGGAGCGAAAGGTTATTTACAATTTGTACAGAAATCAGATGGCAGTTATAAGAGTCGAGGGGCATGAAAGGGAAGCAGTGGTTGGGAAAGGAGTGAGACGGGGTTGTAGCCTCTCCCCGATGTTATTCAATCTGTATATTGAGCAAGCAGTAAAGGAAACAAAAGAAAAATTCGGAGTAGGTATTAAAATTCATGGAGAAGAAGTAAAAACTTTGAGGTTCGCCGATGACATTGTAATTCTGTCAGAGACAGCAAAGGACTTGGAAGAGCTGTTGAACGGAATGGACAGTGTCTTGAAAGGGGGATATAAGATGAACATCAACAAAAGCAAAATGAGGATAATGGAAAGTAGTCAAATTAAATCGGGTGATGCTGAGGGAATTAGATTAGGAAATGAGACACTTAAAGTAGTAAAGGAGTTTTGCTATTTAGGGAGTAAAATAACTGATGATGGTCGAAGTAGAGAGGATATAAAATGTAGACTGGCAATGACAAGGAAATCGTTTCTAAAGAAGAGAAATTTGTTAACATCGAGTATAGATTTAAATTTCAGGAAGTCGTTTCTGAAAGTATTTGTATGGAGTGTAGCCACGTATGGAAGTGAAACATGGACGATAACTAGTTTGGACAAGAAGAGAATAGAAGCTGTCGAAATGTGGTGCTACAGAAGAATGCTGAAGATAAGGTGGGTAGATCACGTTACTAATAAGGAGGTATTGAATAGGATTGGGGAGAAGAGAAGTTTGTGGCACAACTTGACTAGAAGAAGGGATCGGTTCGTAGGGCATGTTTTGAGGCATCAAGGAATCACAAATTTAGCATTGGAGGGCAGCGTGGAGGGTAAAAATCGTAGAGGGAGACCAAGAGATGAATACACTAAGCAGATTCAGAAGGATGTAGGTTGCAGTAAGTAATGGGAGATGAAGAAGCTTGCACAGGATAGAGTAGCATGGAGAGCTGCATCAAACCAGTCTCAGGACTGAAGACCACAACAACAACAATCTAGTGCATTATGACGTGCTAGCGATCGGGAGGCTACTGCTGTGTGCATGATATAGAGAAGTACGGCGAAAATTGTATAATATTATGGCGAAAATATGGTTGTTCGTTTCATCGAGGAATATGGAGATGTCTGTAGAAATACGAGCAGGAACGCGGAAACAGTAACGCGTTTGTGCCGGGGTGAAACGAACCTGTCATTGCACATCAGTTCTTAGAGAGTGACTTCGGTTCGCTGATGTAAAGGGGATGATTTGGTATGGTGGGGGGATATGTATTGCATGTTTACTAGATCGAGACGGTACTCGGTGATATATTCCCTGGTTGGAGATCGGTTTGACGCTCCTATATTCTTGCAAGTAACGTATGTATTTGATGACCTGTAGACAATTTGTGATGTTTAGTTTCGGTGTGAAATGGTGATCAGTGTAAAATAGTGTATTACCACTGAGTGTAGCGTATAGATTGAGGGAACTGTCGTTGCAATTTAGCAACGCTCGATTGATTGTGGTGGGATACAGGAGCAGTGACAACATTTGCGTATGTTGAGAGCAGGAAGGCTATCATGTTATGTTCGGTAGAAAGACTGGATTCGGCGATATTTTGGTAAACAGGTTCTGTTAGGGCAGGAATTTTGGCGCATACAAGCTGAGACAGCAAGAAAGCGAGCGTTAACTATTCCTGAGGCACTATAAAATTACGGAGAGCAGGACTTGGCTGATATTTTTTTTTTTTTTCACAGAGCCATGTGACATAAGAATAACATTGAGAATGTTGCAGATGGCGATGTGTCAGTCAAGCTGGGGCGGGTACGTGCGGTTGCATGTGTGTGTCAACACACTCTGCGAATTTCTGCCTTCGATGGTAAAGACAAGTGGCGGCTGGAGATGCCTCGAATATGAGACTGGCGTGAACGTGCTTTGGAATGCTATGACAGTATAATGGTGACTGTATAGAGGCATGCAACTTTCACTGGTGTTCGACGACGCCGGCTCGGGGACTGTGACGAAGTGCGCGGGACCCCAACTGCAGACTGATGACCATAGCTGTTAAGTCCCGTAGTGCTCAGAGCCATTTGAACCATTTGAACCCGAACTGCAGCTGCCTCACTTTCCGTGTGTTGTGGCGTGCAGCCCTAAATGGAGGTCTGTGAGTGTTTCGACAGCTGACGTCAGCGTCGACCGTACGTGCGATCGCGTCATCATCGATGTCTAGCAGATAGGAATTTCTCAGGTGTTACGTATGAATGAGGGTGCCGCCACCTCATGCATGTGGAAGCCGAGCATGCGCTGTGCGCGGTTTAACATATGACTGATTCATCACTTATCGCTACCTCCTGTGTACTCTACTGGACAGGGGGTGGTGAACTGTGCTTGCGCCCGTTGATTGCATTATTTTGCTAGCGGCTCTTTAGGCCCTGCTATGCGCTATTTGGACAGTTTACGAGTACTGAGCGTGTCTACACATCAGTGTGAAGAATCATTTAGTAGTAGTTTGCTATTGTGTACTGAAATTAATAGTTGGTTCCGTGTCTGTGCGCTGTGCAACATGGCCTCAGGCACATCAGGGTAGATCTTTTCTATCAGTGTGATACATATACTCTATTGTTAAATAAGTTGTTTGAAAATAAATAGAGTGCACTCCATCCTTACTCTCCCCAGCAGCCCAGGGCAGGCTGAGTTGTTTTCCCACCATTTTCCCTCACCACCTTGGTTTACATCACGAAAAGGACGACAGAGTCCTCTGCTGGTGGTACTGAGTATCAGACCTCGTGGAGAACACACGGTTTGCCGCCATCATCGATAACTAACTGTACTTGCGTCATCAGCTGGTGTCACAGAGGCGTCCTCTGGCACCGACGAAAAAGACAGTTGGGGTCTGGAGCTCGTGGTGAACCCACTAGGTGGCGCCATCTTAGATCACGGTACTTCTGTCATCACTTGACGGCACTACGGCGTCCTCTAGTGGCATGGATATGAACTAAGTCAGTTGGGCTATGGACTCAGTGGCGAATACACTTAGTGGTGGTGCTGCCTGCAATTCTTTAAATATAACCTGGTGTATGATTTCGACAGTTGACGATTAGCAAGCAGAGTCTCTTAGATGGATTATTATTTTGAAATTTTACGAGTTCTTTGGCTACCTGGACGTAAATGCTTTGCCTTATTTACTTGTGGTTCGCATGTCTGCAGGTTGTGCAATGTGTTATTTTTGATGGTTTACAATTAGCAAGCGTGTGTGTAGAGCGTTATACAGGGTGTTACAAAAAGGTACGGCTAAACTTTCAGGAAACATTCCTCACACACAAATAAAGAAAATATGTTATGTGGACATGTGTCCGGAAACGCTTAATTTCCATATTAGAGCTCATTTTAGTTTCGTCAGTATGTACTGTACTTCCTCGATTCACCACCAGTTGGCCCAATTGAAGGAAGGTAATGTTGACTTCGGTGCTTGTGTTGACATGCGACTCATTGCTCTACAGTTCTAGCATCAGGCACATCAGTACATAGCATCGACAGGTTAGTGTTCATCACGAACGTGGTTTTGCAGTCAATGCAACGTTTACAAATGCGGAGTTGGCAGATGCCCATTTGATGTGCCGGCCGGAGTGGCCGTGCGGTTCTAGGCGCTACAGTCTGGAACCGAGCGACCGCTACAGTCGCAGGTTCGAATCCTGCCTTGGGCATGGATGTGTGTGATGTCCTTAGGTTAGTTAGGTTTAATTAGTTCTAAGTTCTAAGCGACTGATGACCTCAGAAGTTAAGTCGCATAGTGCTCAGATCCATTTGAACCCATTTGATGTATGGATTAGCACGGGGCAATAGCTGTGGCGCGGTACGTTTGTATCGAGACCGCTACGGTCGCAGGTTCGAATCCTGCCTTGGGCATGGATGTGTGTGATGTCCTTAGGTTAGTTAGGTTTAATTAGTTCTAAGTTCTAGGCGACTGATGACCTCAGAAGTTAAGTCGCATAGTGCTCAGATCCATTTGAACCCATTTGATGTATGGATTAGCACGGGGCAATAGCCGTGGCGCGGTACGTTTGTATCGAGACAGATTTCGAGAACGAAGGTGTCCCGACAGGAAGACGTTCGAAGCAATTGATCGGCGTCTTAGGGGGCACGGAACATTCCAGCCTATGACTCGCGACTGGGGAAGACCTAGAACGACGAGGACACCTGCAATGGACGAGGCAATTCTTCGTGCAGTTGACGATAACCCTAATGTAAGCGTCAGAGAAGTTGCTGCTGTACAACGTAACGTTGACCACGTCACTGTATGGAGAGTGCTACGGGAGAACCAGTTGTTTCCGTACCATGTACAGCGTGTGCAGGCACTATCAGCAGCTGATTGGCCTCCACGGGTACACTTCTGCGAATGGTTCATCCAACAATGTGTCAATCCTCATTTCAGTGCAAATGTTCTCTTTACGAATGAGGCTTCATTCCAACGTGATCAAATTGTAAATTTTCACAATCAACATTTGTGGGCTGACGAGAATCCGCACGCAATTGTGCAATCACGTCATCAACACAGATTTTCTGTGAACGTTTGGGCAGGCATTGTTGGTGATGTCGTGATTGGGCCCCATGTTCTTCCACCTACGCTCAATGGAGCTCGTTATCATGATTTCATACGGGATACTCTATCTGTGCTGCTAGAACATGTGCCTTTACAAGTACGACACAACATGTGGTTCATGCACGATGGAGCTCCTGCACATTTCAGTCGTACGCTTCTTAACAACAGATTCGGTGACCGATGGATTGGTAGAGGCGGACCAATTCCATGGCCTCCACGCTCTCCTGACCTCAACCCTCTTGACTTTCATTTATGGGGGCATTTGAAAGCTCTTGTCTACGCAACCTCGGTACCAAATGTAGAGACTCTTCGTGCTCGTATTGTGGACGGCTGTGATACAATACGCCATTCTCGAGGGCTGCATCAGCGCATCAGGGATTCTATGCGACGGAGGGTGGATGCATGTATCCTCGCTAACGGAGGAAATTTTGAACATTTCCTGTAACAAAGTGTTTGAAGTCACGCTGGTACGTTCTGTTGCTGTGTGTTTCCATTCCATGATTAATGTGATTTGAAGAGAAGTAATAAAATGAGCTCTAACATGGAAAGTAAGCGTTTCCGGACACATGTCCACGTAACATATTTTCTTTCTTTGTGTGTGAGGAATGTTTCCTGAAAGTTTGGCCGTACCTTTTTGTAACACCCTGTAGATGAGTTACGTAGCAGTAGTTTGCTAGTCTGTATGATGTGGGGCATGTCTGAGCGCGTTTTCCGTGATACATATACTCCATCTCTAAATTAATTGCTCCCAAATAAATAAAGTACATTCCTTCCCCTCTCCATCAGCCTAGTGGAGGCTGAGTCCTTTTACCAGCAACCCGTACGAACAGGTTGCGCTCTGGAGGCTTAGGTTAGTAGTGGTGAGCTTCGTTTGCAACAATTTTCATACGTTGGTGGCGAAAGCGCAAGTGACGTTTCTTTATTGCCAGAATTCAAACTTGGCGGCGGTTCCTAGGAAGAGGTGGCGGTCTGGACCTTGAAAAGTAGTTGAAACTGGGTAGTTGAAAGTGTAGTGAACACCTTTTCGTACATATATGAAGTCAAATCACGTGGCCAATAGGAGTGCAGCATTCTAGGGCGCGCCCCTATTAGGAAAATGTGAAACTTGTCAGTTGTTCATTGAATATAGAAGTGGTACATTAAAACTGAAAACGAATTAAGTACTTGGGTAATTCATACGTTACATGCGGGATGTGAGTGTTAGAATATTTACGAAAGACTATTTCCAGAGCGTGTATGGAGGGAGCGCTCGGCCGCTCGCGGGTCTGTGACGTCAGGAGATGACTGAGGATCGTCGGCTTTCGCTCTCGCGCCGCGTCACGATGGTGTCCTCTGATGGCACGGATATGAACAAAGCCAGTTGCAGTCCAGACTCGGTGGCGAACACATCTGCTTGAAACTGGTTGAATAATAAAGACAAGTCCCTTTTTATCGCCATTATCGTACTGGAATTTGAACTTCCCGCCATTTTCTGGGGGGAGGAGGAGGGTTATGTTATTGGAGGTAGGCCGTATCTTCCCGCCAAAATCCACCATCTTGGATAACGTCACGGTGGCGCTCTCTGGTGGCGACAATATGAACTTATTCAGTTGGAGTCCAGACCCAGTGACGAACACACATGCTTACAACTGGTTAAATAATAAAGACAAGTCCATTTTTCCCGCCATTTTCCTAGGTGTGACGCATTATCATGTTGGAATTTGAAATTCGCGCCATTTTTCTGGGCGATAGGGGGGGGGTCCTGGAACTTTCCCACCAAAATTCAAACTTCGGCGCCAAAATCCGCCACCTTGAATGACGTCATCGCCGCCATCTTGGATAACGATACTTTGGAATAGAATCGGTATTGTTCCAATACCAACCTTTTGCACATAATCTATCTTTAAAGCAGTCAACTTTTCCCTCAGAATTCTGCTTCACACCATAGACCCACTTACATCCAACTGCGTTGCGGTTGTGTGGTAACGGTACTAGATCCCATGGTTTGTCCTTCAAGAATATCAATTCCTCTTCCATTGCTTGTTTCCACATTGATGACTCTTCTGATGCCATTGCTTCTTCAAAAGTTTGAGGTTCAAAGATAATGGCAGAACAAGCTATATCTTGGTCCCGAAAACGAGCGGGTGCATCCCCTTCAGATTCCTCTCGAAAATATTTTTGATTTTCTTTCGTTTGTTCACCAGTATCATCATCTTCAGATCCCTCTTGAACGTCTTCTGCAGCACGGTCTCCCAGCTAAAATTCAGTATATCTTTGTTCTATGTTTAAGCTATGGGTTTGTTCTTCACCAAAAAAGACATTGCAGGAGATTGTAATTTTCTTTGACTAAGGATTGTAGAGACGATAATTGATACTATACCCATCATAGCCAACCATGATCAATTTCTTTGATTTACTATCCCACTTTGATCTAAATTTATCAGGAATGCGTACGTATTCTGCTGATCCAAACTTCCTCATGTGTCCTAAAGAAGGAGGTTTTCCAAACCATTTTTCATATGCCGTAACATTGTCGTTTGCTTTACATGTTCGGCGATTTAAGATATATGCAACACAATTTACTGCCTCTGCCCACAATTTGTGAGTCAAGTCAGTACTTAATAACATAATGCGTGCACACTCAGCAATGGGCTTGTATTCTGGTTCAATTTGGCCATTCTGCTGTGGTGTATATGGACTTATTTTCTCATGTGTTTTACCATTTTGCTTGAAATAATCTTCAAATTGCTTATTTATGAATTCGGTTTCATTGTCACTTCTCAGAACTTAGATCTTGTTTACAGTTTGTCTTTCAATCAGTCTCTGAAATTCCAAAAACACAGGGAAAGTATCACGCTTACTCTTAAGAAAATACACAATCTGTATGAAGTGGAATTATTCTTGAAAACTATGTACAGATGGGCACTTCCAAGAGACGATTTACTCATCCATCCACTCACAAGCACGTGAATAAATTCGCCAGGAACTTTCGGTCTTGATTCCAAATTTGAATTCAAAGATTTTCTTTTCATCTTGCCATACTGACACGGTTCACAATGAAGATTTTCAACTTTCTTCACGTTGAAACCAGCTATTAAGTTCAGATCAGCCATATTCTTGAGATCACTGAAATGAATGTGCCCAGGTCTCTCATGCACGATCATGGTGGAATTCAGAGAAGCAGAATTCGCCTGTAGAACATCTGGACATTTAAACAACATTTGAAAATACTGATTGTCCATTTTAATTCCTTCTGCCATTAGAGCTGATCTGCGAAATTCCATTCTCTTGCCGTCAAAAATCATTCCTCTTTTTGTGACCGCTCCCACTGAAAATAAATTCTCTTTAACTGAGGAATATATAATGTGTTTTCCAAAGTGTGGCGTTACCATTTGCCCTCAACTAATGACAATACTTCAATTGATCCAATGCCTTCTGCTTTGACGATCGAATTGGTTCCAATTTGGACAAATGAGTCATCCAACTGAATTGGCTTAAATGTGATGTATGTGTGATGTCATATGTTTTGACGCAGCACTGTCAGCTAACCAAATGTTTTCGCAGCCTGGAGCAAAAACATATGCATGTTCTGCACTCAAATCTTTGTGCTCAGACGTATCGTATTCGTATTAAGTTTTGCTAAAAGTTTCCTGCACTCTGATTTAATGTAATTACTTTTGTTTTCAGATATGTAAGTCAGAGGAAGAGCAAAGGAATGCTACAGTGGCTGACAGAAGACTGGATTCATCAGTGGCAAAGCAGTATTTCAGAGTCGCGCAAAATGCACAAGCATTGTTAAGAATGCACTCTCAGCAAATATTAGGGACGATTTAAGTAACGGTCTAAGAAACAACGCATTTACCATCCTTGTAGATGAGAGTTTAGATATCAGGAATATAAGGTTAGTGAGAATCTTAGTGAGATATGTAGACAATTCTGAAGTCAAAACAACTTTTTGATGTAATTCCCATAGGTGGAGACGAAAGTCTGTGCAACCTTTTCAAAAACTATCTAGAGAGGTTCAAGTTATCTGTTGATGATGTTGTTGGGTTTTGTGCTGATAATGCCCACGTTATGTTAGGTAAGAATCAAGATGCGAAGACTTCGAGATAACTGTCAACGGTTGTTTTTGCCACTCAGTTAATTTGGTTGCCATAACTGTTTCAGAAGAAATCATAGTTATGTCGAATATTTACAGCTTTTTTCTCGCTTCCAAAGCGCCAGAATATATTAGAAGATCTTCCGAAGTGCATGCGTTCTCCTCAATCAAAAATTTGAGTTCCAAGGTGTTTAGCACTTTCGAACTGTGTTAATCATGTAGGGCAACACTGGAACGTTCTTGTTAAGCTATTTAGGGTACCGGAATTCGGGGATAAGAATGTTGTAAGGAAAATTATATTTTCTAAACTTCAAAATCCCTACAGAAAGGCTTATTTTCATTTTTTTTAACCACGTACTGCACTAATTAATCACTTCAATGCGACGCTTCAGTCAGGAAGTTTCTGTGCAAGAAAATCATAATTATTGCGGTCAATTTTATCAAACGTTGGTTTCTAAGAAAGAACGAGAAGTTACAGAATTTAAATCTATATGACCCTAAAGTATGGCTCGGTACTGAAGAAGTTAACGCACTGAAAGATTCTACTGGGAGGGACAAAATAACTTTTGGGCTAAATTGTGGAAATTTTAGAAGAAGTATGTGAGTGATGCCTACAGGAGATTTATAGTAAACATCAGTTTGTATAAGAACATGACATTTGTGAATCCAAAAATTTCCCTTACTCCCGATTCAAAGAAATTATGTAATATAGGGGAAAACGGGGCTGAATAGGATACTTAACGTATAACAATTTTTGAATTGTAAAGGAACCTTTCGTAGAGGTATAAAAATAACGTTGTAGTGTACCCTAACATTCCCTGCTTGAAAATCACTCAAACTGTATGTTATGTACTTTGTCACATTTTTCAAATAAATGCTTGCGTGTTTCCCATTCTGCCCCTCCCATGGGTCAGAATGGGACAAGGCAGTTTTGTTTTGAAATTATTGCATGAATGTTGAATACTTAGGAATATCACCTTAAAACTGAGACATTAAGTTTTTTAATGAACAACTTATTCTTAGGAAAATGGAATCTTTAATAAATCGTTAACAGTAAGAAAATACTGTAATGCCATTTTAAAAAATGTCCAGTTATTTTAATGGTTAATGCCAGGTTACTATTACTTTTCCTGTTACTTTATTGAATCCCACCGCTCACGCACCAGGTGTACTTTCTATCTTGCAGATACACAATATAAGCACCCTCCTACTAACTCATACATCCCAATCCTTCCCAGCTATACAAGTTTCTTTTTCCAATCTGTGTGGTAAGTGAATTCTATCTGCTAGTCGTTCGGTTAATGATGTCAGTATTATATGTTTCACAGTTGGACACAGGAGTGTGCTCTCTATTGACTACAGTTGTGCTATCAGATTGTATACGTGTTATGCTGTGAACACATTTTTAAATTTTCCACCTGATTTGTCAACTCTCTAGTTGATATTGTTCTTAGGTTTACGAAAGTATCTCTCGAAAGTTAATTTGGGTATGTTAAACCCCTTGATGCTTCTAAAACTCCAATTTCAGAAGATAAACCGAACGGAATTGCCATTTCCACTGATTTAATATTAGTCTTTCCAATTTAAGTTCACACTATCTGGAAAAGCGAAGAGGAAAACAGAAAGAAATAATTTGAAATCTACTAACATCAAAAAATAACAGCAGAACGGGAAATTACCCCAGTCTGACCCGTTCCGTTGCGTCCCAAAAGCGCTTTTCAGGTTAGAAGCTGTTATGGAGCATATAACTCACTAACTGAAACATTATACAACTAACATACAGTGAATGGCATGCACTTTAAGGTTACATTTCATTTAGGACCTTACAATTAATATTTAATAGCGTATCTTGCGTTAAAATTCAGCAAAAGTTATAAAAACGTAATTGAAATCGTGAAGGACAACCGTTCGCTTACAAATAGCTTTCCAGATCAAGTCTAAATGGCACTAGCACCTTTCCTTCCATTCAGCGACATAACTACAGGTCCCTATAATAGGTCACAGCAGTCTCAAATTTAGAAAACAAAACAATCCCGCTTTTGCCCACTATTCCATTCTGCTCCGAGTTCTCCTAACAGTAGGGGAACATGTGGCGGTGCGAAACAAATAATATATATTTAGTTGTAAATACACTTTTATTTATTACAACAACATTGTAATATGTAGTATAAACAAATACCTGTTAGCACATTGTAGAACCCAACTTTCAAAACAGGCTCGAATCCTGCCTCGGGCATGGATGTGTGTGATGTCCTTAGGTTACTTAGGTTTAAGTAGTTCTAAGTTCTAGGGGACTGATGACCTCAGAAGTTAAGTTCCATAGTGCTCAGAGCCATTTGAACCATTTGAACCACTGCGGCTACGCCGTTGGCACCTTTGTACCTAGTGGAATAAAATTAGGTTCACATTGTCAGTGGCAAAGAAAAGACTAGTTTACAACTTAATTACTACTAGTTTTCTTCCGTCACTGGTGGAAGTAATGTAATCTCAAGGGAAAGCACGGCTATGCATGTAACTCTTTCCATTCTGTAAACGCTCCCCCTGGGTCTCTCAGTATTAGTCCCCAGATGGTGTGCTGCAGTTTTGGGGACTTTTCTTGCCGTGACACCATCCCGGCATACACCACGACAACTGTGCAGCGCGGCTACGCCCTGCGGCCATACGCAGAGGCCTACCTGGCCTACCTCGCGGCTATGCCAACTGCAGCTGTGCGGCATCGTCCCTACACGCAATGCCCCACCCGCTGCCACTAGCACTAGCTGGCCGTCGACCAGATCAACTATCTGAGCGTTTAAGGTAAGACGTGGCAAGGCCAAAGTATTGAGATCCAAAGAAAAGACAAGACAAGGAGACTCAAAAGATGCAACAAAAATAAACCGATTGTAACCATTACTGACGACTTTTCTCAAAACATTGTGTCAAATGTATTAAGCTATAAAATACGCCCGCTATTTATTTTTAATGAGATAATAATAATGATACCCCCATCCCGTTAGTTCACAATCCCCTGTTGCCACACTTTCTGTCCAAGGAAGCCATAATATTTAGTCATTAAACTTTGTCATACATTGATATTCGGGGAAAGAGTGTGCAGGGGCCACCCGCTCGGCGAGGGTAGAGACAGTATTTTTTTTTAACTCGCTTAATTTGTTCATGAGACCCAGAAAATATTAGATACAGGCTCCCAGGTAGATGCTATTTTCCTTGACTACCGGAAGGTGTTCGATACAGTTCCGCACTGTCGTATGATAAACAAAGTAAGTGCCTACGGAATATCAGATCAGCTGTGTGGCTGGTTGAAGAGTTTTTAGCAAACAGAACACAGCATATTGTTCTCAATGCAGAGACGTCTACAGACGTTAAAGTAACCTCTGGCGTGCCAGAGGGTAGGGTTATGGGACCATTGCTTTTCACAATATATGTAAATGACCTAGTAGATAGTGTCGGAAGTTCCATGCGGCTTTTCGCGGATGATGCTGTAGTATACATAGAAGTTGCAGCATTAGAAAATTGCAGCGAAATGCAGGAAGATCTGCAGCGGATAGGCACTTGCTGCAGGGAGTGGCAACTGACCCTTAACATAGACAAATGTAATGTATTGCGAATACATAGAAAGAAGGATTCTTTATTGTATGATTATATGATAGCGGAACAAACACTGGTAGCAGTTACTTCTGTAAAATATCTGGGAGTATGCGTACGGAACGATTTTAAGTGGAATTATCATATAAAATTAATTGTTGGTAAGGCGGGTGCCAGGTTGAGATTCATTGGGAGATACCTTAGAAAGTGTAGTCCATCAACAAAGGAGATGGCTTACAAAACACTCGTTCGACCCATACTTGAGTATTGTTCATCAGTGTGGGATCCGTACCAGGTCGGCTTGACAGAGGAGGTAGAGAAGATCCAAAGAAGAGCGGCGCGTTTCGTCACAGGGTTATTTGGTAAGCATGATAGCGTTTCGGAAATGTTTAGCAAACTCAAGTGGCAGACTCTGCAAGAGAGGCGCTCTGCATCGCGGTGTAGCTTGCTGTCCAGGTTTCGAGAGGGTGCGTTTCTGGATGATTGCTTCCCCCTACTTGTACCTCCCGAGGTGATCACGTATGTAAAATTAGAGAGATCGACCCGCACGGAGGCTCTCCAGCAGTCGTTCTTCCCGCGAACCATTCGCGAGTGGAACAGGAAAGGGAGGTAATGACAGTGGCACGTAAAGTGCCCTCCGCCACACACCGTTGGGTGGCTTGCGGAGTATAAATGTAGATGTAGATGTAGATATTGAGATTTCGTAATTCTTTGCTACAAGCTTGAATGCTGGGCAGACCACCCACAGTCTCCCATGGCTTCAGAGCATGGTGCCGACCTGTTAAGGTTCTCATAGTGAGGATCACTGAAAAAGGGACGCTTTAAGTGGACTCTGGTCACCCTCCACAGTCAACGGAGTCGTGTGGTGTCTGCATGGGATGGAGTGAAGACGCTACGCTCTCTTGTTCGCCGGCGCTTGACCAGCGAACATGTTGCTCTGCCATTCTCCCAAGCCATCCCAGCATTTTGCTCTCAGTGGCCACCTCTCGAGGCAGTGGTTGCTTCCGTAAGTGCTTCTAATGTATACCCTTCGGAGTGTTTTTTATTTATTTTTTTTAAATCGCTCCAGGAAAACGCCGGGATGGTTGCCTTGAAAGGGCACGACCGATTTCCTTCCCCCATCCTTGGCACCATTCGATCTGGCGCTCAACTCTAATGACCTCGATGTCGACGGGACGTTAAACTCAGCCTCCCTTCCTTCCTTTCTTCTTTATGCTTATGAAGCTATTGAAATACAACTTCAAAGTGCCAAAATTTCCTTAACCAAGCCTTTAAAGGTCTTAACGATTTTGTCAAGTGATGTGACAAGTGTTCGTCTGGGCACCCCTGGGAACATAGCTTAATGCTGCTTTAATTCATATCAGCTGTCCACTGAATAATTCAGGCGAATGAATCCATAGAAAACATTTAGGTCAACCTCTTTTACGATTGTACAAGGACTTATCTCACAAATATTAAAACAAAGACTTTTGAATTCTGAATTAGGATGATGTGGGCCGTTATGCTGCAGCTTAGATGACTTGCGGCCCTGCTTTTATATGTGAGCATATATAGGTAACCATAGATTTTTACAATGGAACAATGTAACCTTTTAAAAAACCTAATCGATAGCTGGTGAAGTTAGAATTCGTATGGGTCTGTTTCAACGTAAGTGAAAAAAATGACAGGTTTATTTTTTAATGAAAATGGGCTTTCTCTTACGTTACCGACCTATCTTGTCCTTAGTTGCTCTTTTAATAGTGCTCTGTTTCGTGGTGCCTCAGCAAAAGCAACTGCATTAGCGTGTTATTGTCGGGCTGTTTTGTAATCTCCTCTGTGTTTTGGTAAAAGAAATAAAATTTTACACGAAGCCACGATTTCAAACATCGTCACTTATTCTGCTTCTCTGAAAGAAAAATAGGTTAACAAGTCAAGTGAAATTACTGTAAATCTGCCCATAGATTGTAATTCCGGTGTAATACTGTAACTCAGTGTGTTTTTAACAATGAACGGCAGGAATTCAAACGCTCCCAAAGATTTTCTTTCTACACCTCAGTGATTCAAGAAAAATGATAAAATTCACACCAAGTATTGTACCTTCTTTCTGTTCCTTCTTTTTACAGAGTAAGGGTCCGAACGTACTCACTTCAAACTTCTTTCAGTTCCCCAAAGATACTGATAATCTTTTTACCTGAATAGGTAGTCACCAGTGTTCTGCAAGTCATCAAAGTCACCACAGTTACAGAACTACGTTTCTGGGACTAAAAAGCAGCATAGTTCTATTCGAAAAAACATGACTGATTCGTTCCATGAGCCACTTGCAACTACTATCCTAGAGGGAAATTGATTATAAATTTTACCATTGTAGGGTCGGGACGTAATCCTTACGGGGACTAGCGAAATGGCTGATAGCAACCCAGGGTGGAGAGCCGTCTTCCCACATGCACATGGGCTGTGACAGTTGCGGTGACTGCACTCATACAACCAACCGTCAACGTAGCATCCGTGGTTGTAATAACATTTTATTCATGAAAGTTACAAGGATAAAGTAGTCAGTCACATACACTGTGTGATGAAAAGTATCCGGTCACCTGACGGAAAATGACTTACAAGTTCGTAGCGCCCTCCATCTGTAATGCTGGAATTCAATATGGTGTTGGCCCACCCTTCGCCTTGATGATAGCTTCCACTCTCGCAGGCATACGTTCAATCCAGTGCTGGAAGGTTTCTTGGGGAATGGCAGCCCATTATTCACGAAGTGCTGCACTAAGGAGATGTATCGATGTCGTTCGGTAACACCTGGCACGAAGTCGGCGTTCCAAAACATCCCAATGGCGTTCTACAGGATTCAGGTCAGAACTCTGTGCAGGCCAGTCCATTACAGCGATGTTATTGCCGTGTAACCACTCCACCACAGGCCGTGCATTAAGAGCAGGTGCTCGATCGTGTTGAAACATGCAATCGCCATCCCCGAATTGCTCTTCAACAGTGGGAAGCAAGAAGGTGCTTAAAACATCAATGTAGGCCTGTACTGTGATAATACCACGTAGAAAAACAAGGGGTGCAAGCCTCCTCCATGAAAAACACGACCACACCATAACACCACCGCCTCCGAATTTTACTGTTGGCACTACACACACTGGCAGATGACGTTCACCAGGCATTCGCCATACCCACACCCTGCCATCGGATCGCCACATTGTGTACCGTGATTCGTCACTCCACACAACGTTTTTACACTGTTAAATCGTCCAATGTTTACGCTCCTTACACCAAGCGAGGCGTCGTTTGGCATTTACCGGCGTGATGTGTGGCTTATAAGCAGCCGCTCGACCATGGTATTCAAGTTTTCTCACCTCCCGCCTAACTGTCATAGTACTTGCAGTGGATCCTGATGCAGTTTGGAATTCCTGTGTGATAGTTGGATAGATGTCTGCCTATTACACATTACGACCTTCTTCAACTGCCATCGGATGGCCACATTGTGTACCGTGATTCGTCACTCCACACAACTTTTTTACACTGTTAAATCGTCCAATGTTTACGCTCCTTACACCAAGCGAGGCGTCGTTTGGCATTTACCGGCGTGATGTGTGGCTTATAAGCAGCCGCTCGACCATGGTATCCAAGTTTTCTCACCTCCCGCCTAACTGTCATAGTACTTGCAGTGGATCCTGATGCAGTTTGGAATTCCTGTGTGATAGTTGGATAGATGTCTGCCTATTACACATTACGACCTTCTTCAACTGCCGACGGTCTGTGTCAGTCAACAGGCCTGTTGGCCTTTGTTCTGTAGGTGTCCCTTCACGTTTCCACTTCATTACCACATCGGAAATAGTGGATCTAGGAGTGTTTAGTAGTGTGGAAATCTCACGTACAGACGTATGACACAAGTGCCACCCAGTCAACTGACCACGTTCGAAGTCCGTGAGTTACGCGGAGCGTCCCATTTTGCTCTCTCACGACGCCTAAAGACTACTGAGGTCGCTGATGTGAAGTACTTAGCAGTAGGTGGCAGCACAATGCACTTAATATGAAAAACGTATGTTTTTGGGGGTGTCCGGATACTTCTGATCACATAGTGTAGGATGCCGTAAGCGCATGGCGAGTTGGCGTCAGCGTTTCGCCTGCTGGCAGGCAAACTGCAGGACAAACAGCTGCTGCTGATGTCCGCGCTGCAGTGCAGCCTTAACGCCAAGTGCCTTCCCACTGGTGCGGCAAGGTTATGATGGCTCCGTGGCCCCAGCGACTATACATTGGAACAGAAAGTGTTTATCCGTAGTATCCAGCATGTCCGATGTCGGAGGTCCGATGTCTACAGTGGTCGGCAATCAGTAACAACGATGGCCCAGAAGGAGAAATGAACAGCAGCAGTGTAGGTCGGAAGCTCCTAGTCCAGGCTCGAGCCCATGAGCCGCCAGCGACATGATCACCAGAAGATGAAAGTCACACAGCAGGTAACTCGATGATGCGAAGACGCTAAGGTGTCTGCACACAAGCTCCAGCTCAGGCGGACATCTGCAGCTATTCAGATCGAAGTCAATAGAATTTGTCTGTTTGCTTCATTTGGTCTTCGTGTCGAAGTTTACGGCTGGCGTAGGCTGTGATGTTCTGCATCACAGATACCCCTGGATACCGCCTGGAAGCATTCGACAGGGGAATGGTCTAATCCGACATGCCGAAACCGACCCTAAAATTTTTCATGCAGGTGGAATACAGCTAAGGAAATGCAATGCCAAAATTTTAGCTGCTAAGGCGCACTGAAAGTACTTTTAAAAATATTAAAGTTTCTCATTTTGTCATACGAAAAAGAGCTTCCAACAGCGATTTCTACAGCCATTCCTGCACAGTGCACGAACCGGCGAATAAGCAGAAGCAGCCAAGACAACAGGACGCACTGTGAAGCACAAAGGGCACGCACGTTAACTTAAGCGCTCAAACAATACCAAAAATGTCTCAGATCATTAGTTCTTTTAATAACTTGAAGTTTATATCGATAGTCGAACTGTTGCAGAGGTGTGATTGTAATACAATTGACAGTCTGAATATTAATTTGTTGATATCAAACATTTTATAACGGTTTCTGTAGCAGTGTGAATATTCTGTATTTTGCTAGCAGTGAAACAGTTTGTTGTTCATTCCCTGTAGTCGTCACAAAAACGCGAAGTGTCTATTGATGACAAAAACAAATATTTTTCGTACTCTAGGCACACCTGATAAAAGAAAAATCAATGCATTTCAGCACTTCGCAGTAATTACTGGTGTTTATTTAGATAGAACGGGAATGTAGTAAGAAATGGTTGTGGCCGTTGTTCTGCATATTGTGCAGCGTACCAGGCAGACGTGATCAAATTCACGAAGTGTGACGATGCAAATTGACAATGCAGAGGTGACTGAAGTTTAACAATAGTGTTCCGCTGATAAATCTGAAATGACGAATATCTGTCTGAAGTTATATTGTCCGTCAATTATCTGAAAATTGCTTTACACTGTTGAAATTTTTTTATTTATTGAGAGGCTGAATCACACTATTAGCTCGGCCGAATTATATTTCGCCGTCATCCTAAACACCGAGGTGTCCTTTTGTCCAGGACAAGAGTCCATCAAAAGCAATGAATTATTTTGTGGAAACGGTAAGAAGACGCTTCGGATGTAACATTGAAAATTATTCTTTCCAATTTTTCCAGATTTTGCAACGTCGATTTCGATACGTTTGCTAGTAGATAGTCCTTTGTCTTACTTTTTTGTCCTAATTCGCCTTGATGTTCCTGAAGACGGTAATGAAGCTTCGGAAACAGTAACTCAGTGATACTTATCACTGACATTGTTGTATACAAATGTGTCATAGCATTCATTGACTGCAAAGTGATACTGTCTTTTTTCGCTTAAAATGATAAGGTGCAGTTTGCATTCACTTCTTGAGCGAAATCTGAATTATTCGCTTCATACGCATCAGTTTAGAGGCTAACAGGAAGATTCCTCTTCACACCAGCCACGAATTTTTCTATAGTATTACCAATTCACGACATCTTCTCTAGATGTTTAAGTAAACTCGTAATTTTGTGACTTATTTTCCGTATAATTTCCTGAATCTGTTTAACTAGGATAAAGAAACCTGAAAATCAGTAACGTTCATCTCATTTTCAATTCAGAGAGCCCAGTCTCATAGATCTCCTTCAATAACATTGCGTTGACTCTCAGAAGAATGTCTAAATATTTAGAATAGTTATCCTTTCACATTTTTGTGAGTTTCATTTTGGTGCACATTTCATAGTTCATGTAAACCTTTCTTCCATTTATAAAATTCAAGTCCAGATTTTACGAAACGAAACCGGCTTTGTGTACTGCTTAAGTGTAAGCGCCTTCTCCCTCCTTTGTTTAAACAAAAAATTTACTGTCTTCTTTTGTCACTCAGAGCTATTACTCTAACGTTTCATCTGGTCTAGGAAGGTACTGTATTTTGGTTCTGGACTTAAATTAACACAACAGTTGTAAGTAGGCTGTTTAGGTTTTTATGTTGGTAACACCACGTAGCGCTCTGAATGAAAATCACTGACTGTACTGTGTGCAGTCTGTGGCTGGTTGGCTTTGTTGGAATATTCGCTAGTGTAGTGTTGGACAGTTGTATGTGAACAGGGCGTAGCGTCGCGCAGTTGGAGGTGAGCCGCCAGCAGTGGTGGATGTTGGTACAGAGATGCGGACGATATGGACGTGTATCCGTCAGAAAGAGGAAATTTGTAAGACTGGATATCATCAACTGATATATATATATATATATATATATATATATATATATATATATATATATATGATGACTTTTGAACATCATTAAGGTGAATACATTGTTTGTTCTCTATCAAAATCTTTCATTTGCTAACTATGCCTATCAGTAGTTAGTGCCTTAAGTAGTTAGAATCGTTTATTTAGATGGCAGTATTGGCACTCGCTGTATTGCAGATTTCGAGTAACGAAGAATTTTGTGAGGTAAGTGATTCATGAAAGGTATAGGTTGTTGTTAGTCACAGCCATTCTTTTGTAGGGATTATTGAAAGTCAGATTGCGCTGCGCTAAAAACATTGTGTGTCAGTTTAGTGATGATCAGAATAAGTAAAGAGAAAACTGTTTGAGTACGTTGAGTTTTGCTCAGCTGTTTGAAAATCAAATAATGTAGAAGTTTACCAGCGCAGTCATTCATAATTTTTCTAAAGGGGTGTTTCACAGTCACTGTTCTAACCACAGTCCAGGAAATCTTCCGACTTATTTACTGTTTCCACAGTTCCTAGCGAAACGTCGACATCATTGGAATAAATGTTCAGTTCACTCATATTGGTCTTCAGGAGAAGAAGGTGGTTTCGATTGCATACTACATTCTTCATATTTCATCTTTGCAAGGTTGAAAACATTAACTGGAGTCCACATTATTGTGAACCTCTTGTAGCTACGCAAAGACAGGTGCTCTTAGCAAGCATACGTCAAGAAATAACAAAGAAAATTAATTCAGTTTTATCTCTGTTGTTAACATATAGTGATACCGCGAAGGCAACTGCTAATTATAACGAATATTAAATGAGGTGGAAATTCGAGAGAATAGTAACTGTGAATAAATTTGTCAGAGAAACTGTCAACGGAAACTGAAATTCGCTATGCAGATTACGATCATGTTGTGCTGTGTTAGCTGTTCACCGATGTGCACCGGCCGCGGTGGTCTACCGGTTCTAGGCGCTCAGTCCGGAACCGCGCGACTGCTACGGTCGCAGGTTCGAATCCTGCCTTGGGCATGGATGTGTGTGATGTCCATAGGTAAGTTAGGTTTAAGTAGTTCTAAGTTCTAGGGGACTGATGACCACAGATGTTAAGTCCCATACTGCTCAGAGCCATTTGAACCATTTGAACCGATGTGCCGTCAACCAAGTACATGTACCCACGGTTTTCACATGCTGCATGTGCTGCAGCTACGCCAGGGTTGTAGATGTCTCCAGCCGCCTGCGAATTTGACAAGTTTCAATATTCTTAATAAAAAAATACTTGCAGTGTGCCTTAGCAGCTAAAATTTTGACACTGGGTTTCTTTCGGTGTATTCTTCCCGTATAAAAAATTTCAGGACAGGTTTCATCAAGTCGGATTGGTCGGTTCGATTGTGAGAGCATCTGAGACTGAGGTGGTATAGACACTGATGAGCCAAGACATTACGGCCGCCTATCTAATAGCCGGTATGTCAACCTTTGGCACGGATAACAGTGGAAACGCGTCGTGGCATGGAAGCACTGAGGCCTTGGTAGGTCGCTGGAGGGAGTTGGCACCACATCTGCACACACAAGTCGCCTGATTCCCGTAGATTCCATGGAGGGGAGGGCTGAGATCTGATGCCATGTTCAGTCACATCCCAGATGTATTCGATCGGTTTCAAATCTTGCGAATTGAGAGGCCAGCACGTCAACTGTAACTCGCTATTGTGTTGCTCGAACCACTCTATCACATTCCTGACCTCGTGACATGGCGCAGTATCTTGCTGAAAAATGCTACTACCGTCGGGAAACATGATCGTCATGAAGAGCTGTACGTGGCCTGCAACTAGTGTACGATACTCCTTGGCTGTCATGGTGCCTTGTACGAGTTCAACTGCATCCTTGCATGCCCTCGTGCCGGCCGCGGTGGCCGAGCGGCTCTAGGCGCTTCAGTCCGGAACCGCGCGACTGCTACGGTCGCAGGGTCCAATCCTGCCTCGGGTATGGATGTGTGTGATGTTAGGTTTGAGTTAGGTGTAAGCAGTTCTAAGTTCTAGGGGACTGAGGACCTCAGATGTTAAGTCCCATAGTGCTCAGAGCCATTTAAACCATGCCCTCGTGAATGTTCCCCAGAGCATAATGGAGCCGCCATCAGCTTTTCTCTGTCCCGCAGTACAGGTGCAAGGAGCTGTTCCCCTGGAAGACGACGGATTCGTGCCTTCCCATCGGCATGATGAAGAAGGAACCGGGATTCATCAGACCATCCAACGCTCTGCCACTGCGCCGTCGTGTAGTGCCGATGGTCAAGTGTCCATTTCATTCGTAGTTGCCGATGTCGTGGTATTGGTACATGCATGGGTCGTCGGCTGCGGAGGCCCATTGTTACACACACTTGTACTCTGCTCAGCATTAAAGTCTGATCTTAGCTCAGCCACAGTTCGCCACATGTCCTGTTTTACCAGTCTGCGCAAACTACGACGTCCGACATCTGTAACATGGGTGACCGCCAACCCCAGGACGTCTGCACGTGGTCTCACCTTGGTTTCGCCACATGTTGATGACACTCACCACAGCACTCCTCGAACACCCGAAAAGTCGTGTAGTTTCCAGAATGCTCTGCCCTCGGTCAGAGTCAATTGCATCGCACGTCTTCCCCATTCTACATACGGACAGCACTCGCACTGATACCACATGAGACTTGTGTGCGTGCCTGACTAAGAGTCATTCTTCTCCAGGTGACGCTGCTGTCGCTTGGACGGGTTTATATCGATAATAGGCTGATTATCTGAGCCAGTTACTGAGTATTTCTCCAATGTTTGCACTTCCATCCAGAATCTCGTATCGGACTGAAGTGGCAAGGCGGCGACACTGGACGGTGATGACTTCATTTGCTCTAGTTTTCTTGTTTGGCCAGATCCTCCAGAATCCTGTAAGATATCCCAACATCGCTTTTCAGAGGTACTGATCGGCGCCTTCCGCGTTGTCAACGTCCTGAATGAGTGCTCTCGCGCTCTGAATACACCGTCATGTGAAACAGGATCTGGACATCGCGCTGACAACTGCTCCTTCCTCTATGACGTCGTTCTACTGAGCGCTGAAGGAACAGTACATCGCCGCTGTCGAAGTCATGGTGCAACAACATATCAAAAGATTTTTGAGGTCAGTTTTATAATTCGCACTAAACAGGAATGTTATTTTTATATTATGCGTTATGTGCTGCGAATGGTTGTCATATTTTTGAGATTATTAAAGAATAGAAATAATATTCGTTGATAGATTTCAATCGGAGACGTTCAGTATTAAAATATACTTCGTTACAGGATCCGACAAAATTGCAACAAAAAAATCGATTTGTTTCCGCAGACTTCGTACCTATTTCTTCTTCAGAAAAGTGTCATCAGTGGTGACTATTAAGTGACGCCTACACTTATCTTATTTTCATGTTAAAATTTGCTTATTTTCCCAAAACACAGCAGAATTTCCCCGAAGTAACGTGTTAATGCTGTTGTAACCGCGGTACAATTCAGAAGAAGTGTGTATTATTTCTTCTGTCCTATTCAGTATAAATAGAACACAGTATATGATTATTCGCACTGAGTGTGATGCAGAAGCCGAGGAATACACATTCGATTCCTGCGGTCAAAGTTGACAGAGTTTACAAAGGGAATGGTTCCTCACAGGTGAGGTGCACCCATGTAAAATTTCAGCCTTACTACGTCCATTTACAGGCGTGGACCGGTAAGTTGCGAGTGAGCTTGTAAGTGCTTCCCTAGAGTCTGCTGTCGTCATTATCTCGCGCGTCTGCGATCTGAAGATTCTGACCGTAAACTTGACTTGAAATTGACGCTGGATGGAAAGGGACGGTAGTCAAGTTATCAGTGCCGTTGCGTTTATAAAACCACTCAGACGCAGATACCGTTCAATGAGAGCTGTTGCCGGAAATCAGGGTGCAAAGCGCCCCTTCTGTTGTAAATATGATGGAGAAGGGACGGATGGTAATTGATGTGATGGTGGTAATTATGCGTGTCTTATATGGAAAGTAAAGAAGAGGTCAGCTACTAGCAACCACATTGATCCACAGGATGGTTCGACGAAACGAGTATGTACTCTTTTCCAGGGATGGTCAGGGCATGGCGATGAGTTCAAACATCGCGCCGGGGCTGACATACTGTGAATACAGGCCTGGTAGTTCCAGTTCGTTTGTTACGTTACCCATCACGAAAGTAAGGGAACAGAACAGTGGAATTTTCTAAGTTTGAACAGAACGGTATTGATCAAGCAAACGGAAGTACCAAAACGAGGCTGCTGCTAGGTACAAACAGTTCGACACAGTCGGTCACTGGAGCGAGGCATCGACAATTCTGTGTATGAGTGCGAGCGAGCTGAGTGGGACATTGTTAGACGATTGCATACCAACCTCTCGTGGCAAATTGTTGGGCGACTACAGACGAACCTACCTCCGTTACTCTCGTAGTTGTATGTAAGAAACGCTAAGGACGCAACAACACATATCAGCGGTTGCAGTTAAAACACTAAAACAAATTGGTTAAGCAAATGTAACATAACGGGAGACCGCTGACAACTGTTAAAGAGTAGAACCGATTCGGTCACGATGAATGACATCAAGAAGCACACCCTCTCCTTGATGTCATAAATACTCAACCTCATTAGGCTACAGTCAGTCGATCAGTAGGATCGATGGCTTTTGGTTGTTCGCACTCGATTCTCTGATTATTGTCCTGTGACATCTTGTGTATGAGGTTGTTCCAGTACTGGTCATACTCCTGCCGTCTTACGAGATGACCACTGATCCGTAGCCACGGATGATAGAAGACAGCTTCCAGTACCAGCAGGCACTAATTGGTAGTCCAGTGGCATACCGACACCGTGCCAGCTTGGGGCACAAACTTCTCTAATCCCCAGCGTCGCTTGAGACAGACGGCCTACCGAACTGGGGGCTAGGATCAGCATTCAACATGACCCCATGTCATCCGATATCGTAGTCCATCTGATGGGACAACACGGGCAGTGACCTGGGAGGGTCAGCGGATGGCAACCCGCTTACTAGAAGTCACCGGTCTATGCACAAGTCCGATGCAGCGAACTACAGCAGCCTGAGTTAGCCGCTGGATTCTTTAGATTCTTTGCTGGCTTGCAAAGCCACCAGCCACCGCCGAAGATACAGCAGAGCTGTATACGGAGAAATAAATGTAGTAATATTTAATTCTCTTTTATTGCGTCTATCGACGCCACATAGGTTCTTCGACCTTCATCCTGGGAAAGTAGTACGGGTTTCCATCCAGGGAGTGGGCGGCCCCTGTAGCTATGTGGTGACATCAACACTGACCCAGTATACATGATACCACATTATAGCCCTCATTCTGTACTCTCCCCAGTGTGCAGTGTGGAGGAACTTGAGCATGTGGCAGCGAAGTGTGGGATGAATTACCACCTTAAATTGACATTCGTCCGTGAGTAAAATAAGATATCATCAGTTGCGTTAGCTGGTGTCGTAACGAAGAAAGTGTGCAACGTGCCAGGTCTGTGACCTTAGGCAAGTGCTCAGGCCAAGCCCGCTGTACTGCGGGCGACACTCTGTGTAGTAACGGACCATGGCCTATGTGTGTTGCTACTTTTCACGCCGGAATTGAAAATTCGTCGATGGAGTGTCACTGTCTGGCGTCTGAGGCAAAAGCACCTTACTATACGCCTTTTTTCTGAAATTGATTAAGTGGACCGTGTTGGGAATAAATATCACATAATAATTAACTTTGTCCAGGAACGACTATAGTTCATTAACATTTTAGAAGCTGGTCAGTTACTGATTGCGTCCACAAGGTCCTACATGGGAGTGGCCCCATCTTTACTTAATATATGTCCTAGGAATTTTACACTTGACTCAAAGATACTCCATTTTTCAGTGTAACAACGCTGATCGTCGGCTTGAAATCGTTCACACGACTACTGCATATGTTGCAGGTGCTGCTCCGACGTGGTCCCAGTAATTATCAAGTCACCGAAATAATTAAATAACTAATACAACTGGCGATACCTTGCAAGAGTTGATCAGGTACCTCTGAAATATTGCGCGAGCACTTGTGACCACAAATGGCATTTAATTATAATGATACATGGTGAATGACTGTTCTGTCTAATCATCTAGAATTAAGTGAAACCAGACATCAGCGAGATGTATTTTAGAAAAATAATGGCCTCCAGGAAATCTTGCCAACAGTTCCTCTGGCTTGGAAATTGGATACAGATCTATATTAGCCAGAGCATTAATGTTAGGCTTGTTAACTACTACCAAGGGGATTGCTCACTGGCTAGATGATACTGTGGATATTATTCCCACATTTTGTAATCTGCGTAGTTCTGCTTTAACTTGATCACACATGGCGTGCTATACAAAACTTAGGCACTGCTGATTGCTTGAAGGCATTGTAGCCTTGGAACGGTAATGTATGTTGCTTATATTGCAAACATGACGTGTCTAGTTCCTAGAATGGGAATACGACTGAAACTAGATTAAGTCTGTCTTTAATTTGAAAACAAAAAAAAATTGCAAAAATATCTAAGCCAAAAATGTTAATTGACATCCAAAAGTTCACTACCAGCAGGGTTATTTGCTGCATGTTGCCCACGCTTTCCTGACCTATTTACACTACTGGCCATTAAAATTGCTACACCACGAATATGACGTGCTACAGACTCGAAATTTAACCGACAGGAATAAGATGCTGTAATATGCAAATGATTAGCTTTTTAGAGCATTCACACAAGGTTGGCGCCGGTGGTGACACCTACAACGTGCTGAAATGAGAAAAGTTTCCAACCGATTTCTCATACACAAACAGCAGTTGACCGACGTTGCGTGGTGAAACGTTGTTGTGATGCCTCGTGTAAGGAGGAGAAATGCGTTTCCGACTTTGATAAAGGTCGGATTGTAGCCTATCGCGATTGCGGTTTATCGTATAGCGACATTGGTCGGGATCCAATGAGTGTTAGCAAAATTATGGAATCGGTGGGTTCAGGATGGTAATACGGAACGCCGTGCTGGATCCCAATGGCCTCGTATCACTAGCAGTCGAGATGACAGGCATCTTATCCGCATGGCCGTAACGGATCGTGCAGCCACGTCTCGATCCCTGAGTCAACAGATGGGGACGTTTGCAAGACAACAACCATCTGCACGAACAGTTCGACGACGTTTGCAGCAGCATGGACTATCAGCTCGGAGACCATGGCTGCGGTTACCCTCGACGCTGCATCACAGACAGGAGCGCCTGCGATGGTGTACTCAGCGACGAACCTGGGTGCACGAATGACAAAACTTCATTTTTTCGGACGAATCCAGGTTCTGTTTACAGCATCATGATGGTCGCATTCGTGTTTGGCGACATCGTGGTGAACGCAAGTTGGAAGCGTGTATTCGTCATCGCCATACTGGCGTATCACCCAGCGTGATTGTATGGGATGTCATTGGTTACACGTCTTGGTCACCTCTTGTTCACTTTGACGGCACTTTGAACAGTGGACGTTATATTTCAGATGTGTTACGACCCGTGGCTCCACCCTTCATTCGATCCCTGCGAAACCCTATACTTCTTCAGGGTAATGTACGACCGCATGTTACAGGCCCTGTACGGGCCTTTCTGGATACAGAAAATGTTCGACTGCTGCCCTGGCCAGCATATTCTCCAGATCTCTCACCAATTGAAAACGTCTGGTCAATGGTGGCCGAGCAACTGGCTCGTCACAATACGTCAGTCGCTACTCTTGATGAACTTTGGTGTCGTGTTGATGCTGCATGGGCAGCTGTACCTGCACACGCCATCCAAGCTCTGTTTGACTCAATGCCCAGGCGTATCAAGGCCGTAATTACGGCCAGAGGTGGTTGTTCTGGGTACTGATTTCTCAGGATCTATGCACCCAAATTGCGTGAAACCATGTCAGTTCTAGTATAATATATTTGACCAATGAATACCCGTTTATCATCTGCATTTCTTCTATGTGTAGCAATTTTAATTGCCAGTAGTGTAGATACAGAGGGGGCTCATCTGTTGCCCTGGCTAGAACGTTGTCCACGTCTGTCACACACTCAAGACGTCTAGTCGTGGGTTGCCAGAAGACTGGCATACCATCACTTCCCAACCACTACGATTGACGAATTCTGGCGTAGACCTGAACCAGAATGGAATGATGTACCGGTATCTGTCGTCCAAGCTCAGTTCGAGTTAGAGTCATTGTTGCCGTGGGAGGTGTCAGCTCTGTACTGCATGTCGTACCGAGTATGCCATTAAATCGTCGGCAATTTGAATCGTATATTCTTTCTACTGTACTGTAAATGTAGAGTGAATAACATTTCGTTACTTGCTGTCTTCTTGGTGTTGCGATTTTCATGGTCAGTAGTGTATTATCACATTATAATTTAGCTAGATAACGAGAAAATTTACGTGCATTCCGTTTTTTTAAACAGAGGATATTTTTTTAAAGAGTATATGGAAAGAATCTAACAGAGAATGAATGCATTGGTTGACAGCGGCTGAGGCAGGAAAGTAACGGGGAGGAGCAAGTGGAGGTGCACAGACGATCGGCAGCTGCTGCGCGGTTTCTGGGTTTGTCGATAATCTGGGACGTTCCATGGCAGGGGGAGGCTGGCAGCCACAGGTGGCCAGACCAGCTGCAGCAGGGCCGTTCCGACGTACCGAGGACTTGGAGAATCTGGCACTCGGCAAGGAGACAGGCACAGAGAGGGCGCAAAAACTGACGGTGGAAAAACAAAATTAAGAATTAACACAGAGAGCTACGTGACTTATCTTACCCTCGTGTTCCTATCTCCTGCTTACGAAGAGAGGGCTTTTTCACTCACCCGCGATCTTAAAAGCGCTCTGTTGTCACAGTCTCATTTCGTCCAGGTAGAATCATAAGGAAACGACTACTACCGAATAGATTTCTACCGCTAACACGATTTCCGTGGCAACGGTCAGCTCGGTTGATAGCTGCCACCCGCATATCTCGCTCATTCTCAACAGCGGAGTTCTTGCTGCTTGTTGCAGGTTTCTCGGACATATTCTCAGTTCGAATATAATGAATTTCCTTGAGACAGAGAAGTTGCTGTCCATGCATCAGCACGGCTTTAGAAAGCATCGCTCCCGCGAAACGCAACTCGCCCTTTTTTCGCATGAAATCTTGCGAACCATGGATGAAGGGTATTAGACGGATGCCATATTCCTTGACTTCCGGAAAGCGTTTGACTCGGTGCCCCACTGCAGACTCCTAACTAAGGTACGAGCATATGGGTTGGTTCCCAAGTATATGAGTGGCTCTAAGACTTCGTAAGTAATAGAACCCAGTACGTTGTCTTCGATGGTGAGTGTTCATCAGAGGTGAGGGTATCATCTGGAATGCCCCAGGGAAGTGTGGTAGGTTCGCTGTTGTTTTATATCTACATAAATGATCTTTTGGATAGGGTGGATGGCAATGTGCGGCTGTTTGCTGATGATGCTGTGGTGTACGGGAAGGTGTCGTCGTTGAGTGACTGTAGGAGGATACAAGATGACTTGGACAGGATTTGTGATTTGTGTATAGAATGGCAGCTAACTCTAAGTATAGATAAATGTAAATTAGTGCAGATGAATAGGAAAAAGAATCCTGTGATGTCTGAATACTCCATTGGTAGTGTAGCGCATGACACAGTCATGTCGATTAAATATTTGGGCATAACATTGCAGAGCGATATGAAGTGGGACAAGCATGTAATGGCAGTTGTGGGGAAGGCGGATAGTCGTCTTCGGTTCATTGGTAGAATTTTGGGAATACGTGGTTCATCTGTAAAGGAGACCGCTTATAAAACACTAATACGACCTATTCTTGAGTACTGCTCGAGCGTTTGGGATCCCTATCAGCATGGATTGAGGGAGGCCATAGAAGAAATTCAGAGGTGCGCTGCTAGATTTGTTACTGGTAGGTTTGATCATCATGCGAGTATTACGGGAATGCTTCAGGAACTCGGGTGGGAGTCTCTAGAGGAAAGGCGGCGTTCTTTTCGCGAATCGCTACTGAGGAAATTTTGAGAACCAGCATTTGAGGCTGACTGCAGTACAATTTTAATGCTGCCAACTTACATTCTCGGAAAGACCACAAAGATAAAATAAGAGTGATTAGGGCTCGTACAGAGGCATATAGGCAGTCATTTTTCCCTCGTTCTGTTTGGGAGTGGAACAGGGAGAGAAGATGCTAGTTGTGGTACGAGGTACCCTCCGCCACGCACCGTATGGTGGATTGCGGAGTATGTATGTAGATGTAGATGTAGAAAGGCGCCCGGCCCTGCTCTGCTTCTGTTTGATGGTCATGCCTCTCATATGAATTGTGTCACCCTTTTGGATATAGCTGTTGAAAATAAAGTGTCGATAATTTGTTTGCCTAGCCACACAACACACTTTTTATAGCCACTAGACCGATCATTTTTCAAGCCACTGAAACCCTACTTTAAAGAGAATTGTCATTCATGGATTGCAGGTAATTCAAGTAAAGGCAGAAGTATTACAAGGCAGGAATTTTGAGAGTTGCTTTTCAATACACTAACTCGTGCTGCCACTGTCCAGATTGGTGTATCCGGATTTAGAGCTACTCGAATTATCCTGCTTGACAGAGCAGCAATTCCAAACCATGCCTTTGTTCCAGACATTTATAATACTGAACTCCCAATTATTGCAGATGTCTCTAATGGTCTGACTCCAGGTGAGCCATCAACATCAAGATCTGAAATAAATGTGTTAAGAGAACACCCTCCGACCTGCAATCCTTGCACTAATTTGGCTACTCATCGACCAACTGATCAAGGCAGCTGCTGTGTAAATGACAACTCAGTGACACCTCATGGAGAGACTCCATCAAAATTGCTGGAAAATATTTCACCTGTTCCTATACTGCCTAAGAGAAATCAATCAAAAATAAAACAATCAGCATCAAATATAATGTACGGCGATTTTATAGCAACGAAAAAAAAAGAAAATCGCCGAAAGAAGCAAGAAAGGAAAAGCTCTTGCCCACAATAATTCAGCAGCTAAAAGAAATCAAATCCCCAAAACCAGAGGGAAAAAACCGCCAAAGGGGCGTCTGTTTGAAGACTCAGTTTCAGAAGAAGATGATATTTCCTCACACGGTAGTTCCTCCGATGAATTAAATTTCGACGAAAACGAATGTGTAGAGTGCCTTGAAATTTTTCGAGAAACAACATTTACCAGTAGATACATTTTGCCGGTTTTAATGCACTAACGCAATTTTTTAAAAAAATTTGAATTTTATAAGTAAAACAACAGATTTTTTAAAAATTCAGTATGTTTAATTAACTAAAGCAATTTTCATAATGTTAACGAAATACGTATTTTTTACAATAATATAACTAATTATAATAACCAACTGATTTCTAACTTCATTTATTTCATTTACAACATGATTTTAACACAATAACATAAGTTACTTAAAAAAATTAAGATATTTTTAAAAATTTTAAACTGTGAATGCAAATAATTAATAAAAATATTAGTTAACAAAAGTACATTATTTTAAAAATCGCATTGTGAATTACATAAATTAATTAAATATGTATTAGTTAAAAAAAGACATTATTTTAAAAATTGTATTGTGAACGTAAGTAAATAACTAAACTGTAATAGTAAACAAAAGTAAATTATTTTAAAAAATCACATTGTGAAGATAAGTAAATAAATAAAATGTATTAGTTAACAAAAGTACATTATTTTAAAAATTTTTGATTGTGAACATAAGTAAATAATTAAAAATATATTAGTTAACAAAAGTAAATTATAAGAAACTTAAAATATGATTGTAAAATAATAAAATGTATTAGTTAAAACAAAATTACATTATTTTTAAAATTTTACACTGTGAAATCTATATCATGAAATTCATTATTTCGATTTTTAAGTTTCATCATTCCTCTATATTTCAATTTCATTTCTCCTTTTCTAATTATTTCAAAAACAAAATGATCAATTACTTTAGAAAAACTATTTTGTAAAATAACTTTAGAATCATTATTGAGTTCTACTCAAAGTTGTTCTCCATATATAGTATTTAAATACTCCCAGTTCATAATATTTCATGAATCCTTTATCTCTAGCTCAGTTACTTTTTTAATTTCTTTAGAAATGCTTACATTGTTGAGCTCCTTGATTAAACTAGTTTCCATTTATACAGAAAAAAAATTCCATTAGTTTTACAAAAATAAAGTTGTAGTTAGTGTTCAACATAATTTTTAAAAATTGATATTTTGAACTTATAGCTAAATGATTAATTGAAAATTATCCTTTTTTATTTTTTATAAATCTAATAAAAATTATTTGTTATAAAAGGAAAACCTAAACGAAGTGCAAACTAAACTAAAAGAAACTTATGAACTAATTGAGCAATCTGAAAAAGATAATGAATGTCCTATTTGTTTATGTAATGAAAAGAACACTTAATTTGTTAAGAAAAATTGCAATTAAATTTTTCATAAAAAATGCAATGTAGAATGTTTTAAGGGAAAAGAAAATTTTCTACTTTGTAGAATTGTTATTAAAAATAAATAACCAGAGACAGTTATAATAATTAATATTTTTGATTTGTTCGATGCTCAAGATGAAGCAGCCTATTATGGTGATTATTTATGTATTTAAATTGTAAAAATTATAAAATTTATAACAATATACTTTTTCACAAATCTAATATATTTTTATATATATAATTGAAGGGAGTTCAAAAGATTGTTCTGTGAAATATAAATTTAGGAAATATTGTAACACAGAGAAATCAATTGATGATTTTACTTTACAGAAATATAGAAAATATGGTTATAGAACTATATGTAGACCATGTATAAAAAAAATCATGTAAAACATTACAATAAAAATCGATTTCCTTTTGTATGTGTAAAGAGAGTTACTAAATATTATTTTAAGGAGCATTTACAACAAAATCCAAGTGAAGAACATTAAAGAATATTATCTACAGTGAATAATGAAGAAAAATCTACATCTACAATGAATAATGAAGAATTTGTACTCAAGAATCGTCTTCATCTACAACGAAATGTAAAATATATCATGAGATTAAAGATTAAAATTGTTTTTACATAAATCCTTCAGATAAAGATAAACATAATAATAAATGCACAAAGTGTACTTTAGAATATATAAAGAATAAGAAAGCTTTAACTTTACGATTTATTATTTATTAAAGAATAATACTTTATGATTAATTAAATAAATTATTAAAACTAATTTATTGTTCAACTAAATAATAAACTAATCCTCATAGCAAATGGATTATTTAATAATGAAATATTAAACAAATTCTTTTAAAAACTAAATGTTTAGAAGACTAATTGTTTGAAAACTAATTGATTGTTAAATAAAATAATAAACAAATTCTCTTTCTGATTGATTAGCTATTAAATTATAATCCTTATCCATTATTAAATAATTATCAGTTTGTTAAAAAATATTTTTACATACATAATGAATTTTTTTGTAATAAATAAAAAAACAAAATCGAAACATACATTGCTACTGAACTATGACAATGTAAACTTGCAACTCTTCATGAATTTTGTAAAATAAATCATTTATGAAGGATATTCAAATTTATGTAAAGCTAATTTTATTCGATTTATTATTAGAAATCGTCCAATTATTATTAGAAATCATCCAATTATATTTAGAAATTATACCCCTGAAGTAAGTGAAAATAATAATTATTTTGTCAATAGTTAAACACCTGAAATAAGTGAAAATAATATATATATTTTTTAAAATTATACATCTAACATAAGTGATTATTCTTGGAAACAGTTAGCAAATATTTTTAGAAATTAAACACCTGAGGTTACCATATTATAGTATTGATCATGTTTTTCTAACTAAAGAAGATAAACCATTAAAAGGGATTTACATTTTCTTCAAATATATGTGTAAAACTGAAATCAAGTCATAGAAACAAAATTAAAGATTACTTAGTTGAAAAACAATTTGAAAACAGATTACAAACTATTAATTTTGAAAATATTATCGATATATTTAATCCTAATTATTTCTTAACTGCAGTAAAAACAAATATTTTTAAGACTGTTAAAACTCTTTGAAAGTAAATCATGGCTTAAAGATAAATTTATATTGTGCATGTAAACTACAAACAAATGAAATAAATTAAAAGTTCTAGAATTTGAACAACAAACACGAAGATATATTATGAAAGAAAAAAATTACTAAAAAATTTAACAAAGTGAAAGAGATATTTTAGAAAAAAATATCTAATTTTCCAGCACAAGGATCAGGATGGGCATTAGATGGAATTATTGGTTTGCAACTAGCAATTAATAAATATATTCCACCAAAAGTATCATCTTACATCGATTTACCTAAGGTAATAAAAAAACTTGTATTAATGTAAAAAATAATGATGAAAATCTCTTTTATGGTCCATAAAAGCATCTTCGTTTCCTATATATAAAAATGCTGAATGGATAACAAAATTTAAAAATGTTGTTTTTAATCTATATATAACAATTTGAAAATATTGAATTTCCTGTATTAGTTGATCATATTCCAAAAATATAAAATATAATTAATTTTTCTATTAATGTTTATTCATTTGATGATGAAAAAGCGTATCCATTAAAAATTACAATACCTAAAAGGAAAAACATGTAAATCTACTTTATTTCAAGAAAGATAATATTTCACACTATTGTTATATAAAAAAATTATTTAGACTTGTATCAAGTCAAATCAATATACATGAAAAAGTAAAATGTATTTGTCATTTATGATAACTAAATTTCAAAACTAAAGAAAAATTATATAATCATTAAACAAATTGTTTAACAAAAACCAGTTAAAGTTGAAATGCCAAATAAAGGAAAATGACTATATTTTAAAAATTATCATAGACACAAGAATTTTCATTTGTTATTCATGCAGATTTTGAAAGTTAATTTTAAATATGGATAGTTGTGAACCAAATCCAGAAAAACCATATACAGTGAAATATCAAAAACATGAACCAAGTGGATGATGTTACTACATAATATATATATTAGGAAATTATAAAGATCATGATATTTATAGAGGACCAAATAGTCGTATAAAATATTTTAATCTTAAAGAAAAGAAGTTCAAGAAATCGGAACATTTTTTTAAGAAATTAAAGAAATGAAACCACTTACATTTGAAGAAAACAGTATACATAATAATTCTAATTTTTGGACATGGGGAAAATATCATTATATAAAAGCTAATAAAAAGTTCATCATCATGATCATCTAAATGGAAAATATATTGCAATAATTGTAACTTAAAACTAAAACAACCTGATTTTCTACCTATTTATTTACATAATTTGTCTCATTATGATTTACATCGTTTTGTAAAAGAACTTGGTTATGATAATAAAGAAATAGATGTAATAGAAAACAATGAAAGTAAATACATTAGTTTTAGTAATTGTACAAAGAATTAAAAATGACGTTCCTTGATACGTTTAGAATTATGGCTTTTTCAGTTGATAAACGTTCAACCTATTTAAAGAAAAATCAATTAAAAATATTAAAAAGTATTTTTCTGGAGGACTCTTTAATTTAGTAGTTACAAAAGATGTGAATCCATATGATTATATGATTCCTTGAAAAAAATTTGAATAAACACAATTACCAACAAAAAAAATTTGACAATAAGTTAAATGATTCTAACATAACTGCTGAAGATTACAAACATGCAAGATTAGTTCGGGAAAACTTCAATATAAAAAATCTTGGTGAATGTAATGATTTGTATCTTAAAACTGATGAACCCTTGTTAAGTGATGTTTTTGAAAATTTTAGAAAAACATGTATGAAAACAAATAATCTAGATCCTTCTTGGTATTTTACAGTACCAGGTTTATCTTGGGATGCGATGTTAAATATTACCGAGCAAAAAATTGAATTATTATATGATTATGATATGCCTCTAATGATTCAAAAAGGAATAAGAGGAGGCATTTAACAATGTTGTAACAGATCTTTAAAAACAAATCATAAATATCTAAAAGATTTTAGTACTAAAGAAATATTAAATTATATAACATGTTTAGATGCAAATAACTTCTATGGTTACGCTATGAACCAATATTTACCATATGGTGGGTTTCTTTGGGGTGAACCAAAACTTTTAACTGTAAAAAATAATTGGAATTTCTAACAACTGTGAAAATGTTTGTATATTTGAAATAGATTTAGATATCTAAAAAATTACATGTTTTACATAACGATTAGCTCTTGAATGAAAACATGTTCCAAGTGAAATGAAAGTAAATTAATAACTACTTTAGATAAAGCAAACAATTATGTAGTACATTACAGAAATCTTAAACAATATTTATCTCTAGGAATACAACTTACAAAAATAAATAACGTTACAAAATTAAAAAACCAATTGGTCAAAGAAGTATAACGATATAAACAAACAGGTAAGAACTGAAATTACTAATGATTTTGAAAAAGATATCTATAATTAATGAATAATTCTGCATTTGGAATAACAATGGAGAATATAAGAAACAGACAAGATATAAAATAAGTTTCAAACAGTAAAGTATCTGATAAAAAAGTAGCTAAACCAAATGATAAATGTAGAACTATATTTAATGAAAATCTTGGTGCTATTAATATGTATAAATATAATATTATATATGATAAACCTATTTATGTTGAACTAAGAATGCTTGATATATCTAAACAATTAATGTTTGATTTTTACTGTAGTGTTATAAAACCTTAATGTGGAGAAAATATTGAATTATGTTATCAAGATAAAGATAGTTATATTTACAACATTCAAACTGATGATTTCTATGAAAATATAAAATCAATAATTGATACAAGTGTTATCAAACAAATAATGTATATAGTATTCCCCAAGTAAACAAAAAAGGTGTTAGTAAAATGAATGATGAATGTGGTAGAAAAGTAAGCGAAGAAATTTTTGGTTTAAGGGCAAAAATGTATCCTTAAAAAATAGGTGACAATGTAGAAAAAAAAGAGGGTTTAAGAAAAGTGTTGTTAATATCAAAATAAGTTTGGAAGATTACAAAGATTGTTAGTTTAAAAATATATAAACAAAACAGAAAAATTAATTTAATTGAAGGAAAAAACATGAAATATATACAATGGAAGTGCATAAAAAAGCTCTAAGTCCTCATGATAATAAAAGATATTTATTGTAAATAAATTAGATACATTACCATATGGTTATTATAAGATTTCAAAAATGTAATAAAATGTTATATATATAAACTTTATCAAATTAGTTGTACAAAAGATTTTAAAAAAATTGTATATAACATTATTAATTATAAATGGATACTTTTTTTGAAGATCAAATAAAACAAACAATTTTGTAACAAAAACTATAAACATTGCATAAAATAAACAATGAAATAATTAAAATAAAAGTTGATAGAATTAAAATAATAGAGGAAAGGTGAAAGTAAAAGATGAAAGAAGTGCATAAAAGATTAATTAATTAAAACAAAAGATGATCAAATACAAAATTTTTGAAAATAGTTCATACTTCTTTAAAAACTAATTGATTACTAAACAAAATAGTAGACTAATTTGTTTAAGAAACTAATTGTTTAAAAACTAATTGATTGTTAAACTAAACAGTAAACTAATTATTTTAAAACTAATTGCTTAAAAATTAATTGATAGCTAAACTAAATAGTTAACTAATTCTTTTAAAAATACAAATTGTTTTGATTATTAAATTAAATAGTAAACTAAGTCGTTTAAAAACTAATTGTTTAAAAACTAATTGATTCGAAGACAAATATTAAACATATTTTTTGAAAACTAATTGTTTAGAAACTAATTGATTGTTAAACTAAATAGAAAATTAATCCCTTTAAAAAATAATTGTTTAAAAAACTAATTGATTAAAAACTAATTGTTTGAGAAACTAAATAGTAAAGTAGTTCCTTATGGAATTACTTTATCTTTATTCATCCAACTGTTGTGTGAATTATCAAAACTGAAACATTTAACAAAAACTTTATTACCTTTCTTTCTTTAAACTTTTTCAGCTAAGTATACATCTGGATGTTTTATTTTCTGTAGTTTTTCTTCATGAAAATTTTCTTTTATATATTTTAATTTATATGTAATTGGAATAGAATGAATAACATTTTCAATTTCAAATATATCTGTCGATCAATTAGCTGTATACCATTTTTTAAAAATACCTTAAGTTTAGTAATTCTAACGTTATCACCTTATTTAGAATTAACATTTGAATTAAATACAGTGGTACTGACTTTTAAATTTTTATTCTGTAACTACTATTTGTTTAATTTTTATTGTACAATTTTATGAGTTAATTATTTATCAATTCGATTTTTAACTAAATTTATCTATTCACAATTTTTTGTAATGCAAATAGCTTCCACATTTTTTCTTTAAGTATTCTGTTAAATCGTTCAACATCAGATGCTCTTAATTCTGTCAAAGTTGAATAATGATTAATGATATATATTTTCATTAATCCTTTACCATTATCTGTTTGTAAATTTGTTGGATTATTAACTATTAAAATTTTTTGATACACATCAACTATAATTTTAGCTTCTTTGTCCTTAAAATTAACAGCAAATGCATATTTTAAAAAAAACATCAGTTATTGTTAATCTGTATTTATAACCTTTATTTACTATCGAAATTCCTTTTAAATCACATGAATCGATTTCAACTAGATCAGCTTGCCATAAATCACCTTTACCAAAAGAAACAACATTTCTTCTTTTAAAATTGTTTCTAATTGGTTTATGTAATTTAGTGGTAACTTTTCCACGGATATTATTTAAACCTTAACCATTTACAAATTTTTTTAACAAATTTGCTCTTATCAGATTGACAAATTGTACAAATACATTCAATTCTTTGTCTTACATTTTTTGTTGTTACTGTATGTGGATTACGTGTTTCAGTAAACGTTTTACACTTTAAATATGATCATCGAGAAGAGCTAAATGTGAACTATGATTCTGGTTTTCCATTTATATAGATAAAAATGTATATAGTTTAAGAAATTTTTATAGATAAAAAATTTATATGGATTAAAAAATTTTTATAGAGTAAAAAATTTCATAAAGTTAAAATTAATCTTATTTCTTCTATATCTTCTATATCTTCAGTTTCTTTCTTACTTAACCCTTTATTACTTTGTGATTTAATGTTTTAAATTTACTTTCTAGTGAAGTAATTATAGGTAATGTATTAAGGATATTTCTTTGAATTTCGATTATTTTATTAATTTCTTCTTCCAAGATACTATTAATAATACTATTTCTTTGCTTTAAATCTGAAAGAATGTTATGATAATCTTCTTTTTAACATAGTTATTAAATTCTGTAAAATGCTTATGTATTCCGGTTTTCTAAACTATTTAATAGTTCATTATCAAAATAATGTATGTTAACTAAATATTTTGCATCAATTCGACCATTTACATTAACAAGTCCTCTATTTTTAAAACATATATAACGTTTACTACTTTAAAAATAGAAATAAAATCTTTTGAAAATAATTAATTGCGTTAGTTATCTTTGGATCTATTTTTTTCAATTTTTTCTAAATTGAATGTAGTTGTATTAAATACTTGTTAAGTATGTTAAGTTAGATGTATCATATTTCCAAAAATGTCCATTTATTAAGTACAAAATATCACTAAAATTATAAAGCTCACATAGTTATGTAAAAACCAAATAAACATAAATGACCAAATATTACTTAATCAAAATTTTGGTTTATTTCTGTATTGTAATAGAGTTCATTTTTTCTTAAAAAGTTATTTAACTGTTTAGGTATATTACCACCAAATGAATCAAAAACAACTCTTTCATAATGAATTCTATAGTAACCAATCCAATGAGTACCAGGATTATCATATGTATTTAAATTAACTATACCACATTCAATTTTTAATGATTTCTTTATTATTTCATGAATCATGTATACGCCACGAAACTGTTTAGTTTTTAATTGTTTAGTTAGCTTTTGCATGTCAAAATTACTTAATGAATTAGGATATTTATCAATATCCATTTTCCATTTTTAAGTTATGTCTTTTTTGTTATTCTAATGCTTTCTAATTTTTCTTTTTGATTAATACTGTATTTCTAATTGCTGCAGATCCTCCAGATAATGAATAAATTCTTGCTAAATACGGTAATACTGCTAATAATAATGGAAGAAATCCACCTTCATGTTGAGTTAATCCTTTATCAATTTTCTTTTTTGTTAAATTTTCAATAATTTTTGTACAACAGTTATAGCTAATTTAACAAGTAAATTTCCAACAACTTCCTTTTCTTTTTTGAATATCTATTAAAATGGTTCAGTTGCATTTAATTGTTGATTATTTAACTTTAATTTAAATGAGTCTGGTTTAGTTTTACCACTAGGTAGCAAAGTATAATCAATTGTAAAGTTATTCATTTCTTGTTGATGTTGTGGTCTTCAGGCCTGAGACTGGTTTGATGCAGCTCTCCATGCTACTCTATCCTGTGCAAGCTTCTTCATCTCCCAGTACCTACTGCAACCAACATCCTTCTGAATCTGTTTAGTGTATTTGTCTCTTGGTCTCCCTCTACGATTTTTACCCTCCACGCTGCCCTCCAATACTAAATTGGTGATCCGTTGATAACTCAGAACATGTCCTACCAACCGATCCTTTCTTCTAGTCAAGTTGTGCCACAAACTTATCTTCTCCCCAATCCTATTCAATACCTCCTCATTAGTTATGTGATCTACCAATCTAATCTTCAGCATTCTTCTGTAGCACCACATTTCGAAAGCTTCTATTCTCTTCTTGTCCAAACTAGTTATCGTCCATGTTTCACTTCCATACATGGCTACACTCCATACAAATACTTTCAGAAACGACTTCCTGACATTTAAATCTATACTCGATGTTAACAAATTTCTCTTCTTCAGAAACGATTTCCTTGCCATTGCCAGTCTACATTTTATATCCTCTCTACTTCGACCATCATCAGTTATTTTGCTCCCCAAATAGCAAAACTCTTTTACTACTTTAAGTGACTCATTTCCTAATCTAATTCCCTCAGCATCAACTGACTTATTTCGACTACATTCCGTTATCCTCATTTTGCTTTTGTTGATGTTCATCTTATATCCAACTTTCATCACACTGTCCATTCTGTTCAACTGCTCTTCCATGTCCTTTGCTGTCGCTTACAGAATTACAATGTCATCGGCGACCCTCAAAGTTTTTATTTCTTCTCCATGGATTTTAATACCTACTCCGAACTTTTCTTTTGTTTCCTTTATTTCTTGCTCAATATACAGATTGAATAACATCGGGGATAGGCTACAAAAGTGTCTCACTCCCTTCCCAACCGCTGCTTCCCATTCATAACCCTCGACTCTAATAACCACCATCTGCTTTCTGTACAAATTGTTAATAGCCTTTCGCTCCCTGTATTTTACCCATGCCACCTTCAGAATTTGAAAGAGAGTATTCCGATCAACGTTGTCAAAAGCTTTCTCAAAGTCTACAAATGCTAGAAACGTAGGTTTGCCTTTCCTTAATCTTTCTTCTAAGATAAGACGTAGGGTCAGTATTGCCTCATGCGTTCCAATATTTCTATGGAATCCAAACTGATCTTCCCCGAAGTTGGCTTCTACCAGTTTTTCCATTTGTCTGTAAAGAATTCGCGTTAGTATTTTGCATCCATGACTTATTAAACTGATTGTTCGGTAATTTTCGCTTCTGTCAACACCTGCTTTCTTTGGGATTGGAATTATTATATTCTTCTTGAAGTCTGAGGGTATTTCGCCTGTCTCATACATCTTGCTCTCCGGATGGTAGAGTTTTGTTAGGACTGGCTCCCCAAGGCCACCAGCAGTTCTAATGGAATGTTATCTACTCCCGGGGCCTTGTTTCGACTCAGGTCTTTCATTGCTCAGTCAAACTCTTCACGCGGTATCGTATCTCCCATTTCATCTTCATCTACATCCTCTTCCAAGTCTGTAATATTCTCCTCAAGTACACTGCCCTTGCATAGACCCCCTATATACTCCTTCCAACTTTCTGCTTTCCCTTCTTTGCTTAGAACTGGGTTTACATCTGAGCTCTTGATATTCATACAAGTGGTTCTCTTTTCTCCAAAGCTCTCTTTAATTATCCTGTAGGCAGTATCTATCTTACCACTAGTGAGATAAACCTCTACATCCTTACATTTGTCCTCTACCCATCCGTGCTTAGCCATTTTGCACTTCCTGTCGTTCTCATTTTTGAGACGTTTGTAATCCTTTTTGCCTGCTTCATCTATTGCATTTTTATATTTTCTCCTTTCATCAATTAAATTCAATATTTCTTCTGTTACCCAAGGATTTCTACTATCCCTAGTCTTTTTACCTACTAGATCCTCTGCTGTCTTCACTACTTCATCCCTCAGAGCTACCCATTCTTCTTCTACTGTATTTCTTTCCCCCATTCCTGTCAGTTGTTTCCTTATGCTCACCCTGAAAATCTGTACAACCTCTGCTTTAGTCAATTTATCCAGGTCCTATCTCCTTAAATTACCACGTTTTTGGAGTTTCTTCAGTTTTAATCTACAGTTCATAACCAATAGATTGTGGACAGAGTCCACATCTGCACCTTGGAAATGTCTTACAATTTAAGACCTGGTTCCTAAATCTCTGTCTTACCATTATATAATCTCTCTGAAACCTGTCAGTATCTCCAGGCTTCTTCCATGTATACAACATTCTTTTATGATTCTTGAACCAAGTGTTAGCTATGACTAAGTTGTGCACTGTGCAAAATTCTATCAGGCGGCTTCCTCTTCCATTTCTTAGCCCCAATCCATATTCACCTACACAGTTTCCTTCTCTCCCTTTTCCTACTACCGAATTCCAGTCACCCATGAGTATTAAATTTTCGTCTCCCTTCACTATCTGAACAATTTCTTTTATCTTATCATACATTTCTTCAATTTCTTCATCATCTGCAGAGCTAGTTGGCATATAAACTTGTACTACTGTAGTAGGCGTGGGCTTCGTGTCTATCTTGGCCACAATAATGCGTTCACTATGCTGTTTGTAGTAGCTTACCCGCACTCCTATTTTCCTACTCATTATTAAAGCTACTCCTGCATTACCCCTATTTGATTTTGTATTTATAACCCTGTATTCGCCTGACCAAAAGTCTTGTTCCTCCTGCCAGCGAACTTCACTAATTCTTACTTGATCAAACTTTAACCTATCCATTTCCCTTTTTAAATTTTCTAACCTACCTGCTCAATTAAAGGATCTGACATTCCACGCTCTGATCCATAGAACGCCAGTTTTCTTTCTCCTCATAACGACGTTCTTCTGAGTAGTCCCCGCCCGGAGACCCAAATGGGGGACTATTTTACCTCCGGAATATTTTACCCAAGAGGACGCCATTATCGTTTAACTATACAGTAAAGCTGCATGCGCTCAGGAAAAATTATGGCTATAGTTTCCCCTTGCTTTCTGCCATTCGCAGTACCAGCACAGCAAGGCCGTTTTGGTTAGTGTTACAAGGCCATATCAGTCATCATCCAGACTGTTGCCCCTGCAACTACTGAAAAGGCTGCTGCCCCTCTACATCTACATCTACATTTATACTCCGCAAGCCACCCAACTGTCATTACCTCCCTTTCCTGTTCCAGTCGCGTATGGTTCGCGGGAAGAACGACTGTCTGAAAGCCTCCGTGAGCGCTCTAATCTCTCTAATTTTACATTCGTGATCTCCACGGGAGGTATAAGTAGGGGGAAGCAATATATTCGATACCTCATCCAGAAACACACCCTCTCGAAACCTGGCAAGCAAGCTACACCGCGATGCAGAGCGCCTCTCTTGCAGAGTCTGCCACTTGAGTTTATTAAACATCTCTGTAACGCTATCACGGTTACCAAATAACCCTGTGACGAAACGCGCCGCTCTTCTTTGGATCTTCTCTATCTCCTCCGTCTACCCGATCTGGTACGGATCCCACACTGAAGAGCAATACTCAGGTATAGGTCGAACGAGTCTTTTGTAAGCCAGCTCCTTTGTTGATGGACTACATTTTCTAAGCACTCTCCCAATGAATCTTAACCTGGTACCCGCCTTACCAACAATTAATTTTATATGATCATTCCACTTCAAATCGTTCCACACGCATACTCCCAGATATTTTACAGAAGTAACTGCTACCAGTGTTTGTTCCGCTATCATATAATCATACAATAAAGAATACTTCTTTCTATGTATTCGCAATACATTACATTTGTCTATGTTAAGGGACAGTTGCCACTCCCTGCACCAAGTGCCTATCCGCTGCAGATCTTCCTGCATTTCGCTACAATTTTCCAATGCTGCAACTTCTCTGTATACTCTAGCATCATCCGCGAAAAGCCGCATGGAACTTCCGACACTATCTACTAAGTCATTTATATATATTGTGAAAAGCAATGGTCCCATAACACTCCCCTGTGGCACGCCAGAGGTTACTTTAACTTCTGTAGACGTCTCTCCATTGAGAACAACATGCTGTGTTCTGTTTGCTAAAACCTCTTCAATCCAGCCACACAGCTGGTCTGATATTCCATATGCTCTTACTTTGTTTATCAGGCGACAGTGCGGAACTGTATCGAACGCCTTCCGGAAGTCAAGAAAAATAGCATCTACCTGGGAGCCTGTATCTAATATTTTCTGGGTCTCATGAACAAATAAAGCGAGTTGGGTCTCACACGATCGCTGTTTCCGGAATCCATGTTGATTCCTACATGGTAGATTCTGGGTTTCCAAAAACGACATGATACTCGAGCAAAAAACGTGTTCTAAAATTCTACAACAGATCGACGTCAGAGATATAGGTCTATACTTTTGCGCATCTGCTCGACGACCCATCTTGAAGACTGGGACTACCTGTGCTCTTTTCCAATCATTTGGAACCCTCCGTTCCTCTAGAGACTTGCGGTACACGGCTGTTAGAAGGGGGGCAAGTTCTTTCGCATACTCTGTGTAGAATCGAATTGGTATCCCGTCAGGTCCAGTGGACTTTCCTCTGTTGAGTGATTCCAGTTGCTTTTCTATTCCTTGGACACTTATTTCGATGTCAGCCATTTTTTCGTTTGTGCGAGGATTTAGAGAAGGAACTGCAGTGCGGTCTTCCTCTGTGAAACAGCTTTGGAAAAAGGTGTTTGGTATTTCAGCTTTATGCGTGTCATACTCTGTTTCAATGCCATCATCATCCCGGAATGTCTGGATATGCTGTTTCGAGCCACTTACTGATCCAACGTAAGACCAGAACTTCCTAGGATTTTCTGTCAAGTCGGTACATAGAATTTTACTTTCGAATTCACTGAACGCTTCATGCATAGCGCTCCTTACGCTAACTTTGACATCGTTTAGCTTCTATTTGTCTGAGAGGTTTTGGCTGCGTTTAAACTTGGAGTGAAGCTCTCTTTGCTTTCGCAGTAGGTTCCTAACTTTGTTGTTGTACCACAGTGGGTTTTTCCCGTCCCTCACAGTTTTACTCAGCACGTACCTGTCTAAAACGCATTTTACAATTGCCTTGAACTTTTTCCATAAACACTCAACATTGTCAGTGCCAGAACAGAAATTTTCGTTTTGATCTGTTAGGTAGTCTGAAATCTGCCTTCTATTACTCTTGCTAAACAAATAAACCTTCCTCCCTTTTTTATATTCCTATTAACTTCCATATTCAGGGATGCTGCAACGGCCTTATCATCACTGATTCCCTGTTCTGCACATACAGAGTCGAAAAGTTCGGGTCTGTTTGTTATCAGTAGGTCCAAGATGTTATCTCCACGAGTTGGTTCTCTGTTTAATTGCTCGAGGTAATTTTCGGATAGTGCACTCAGTATAATTTCACTCGATGCTATGACCCTACCACCCGTCCTAAACATCTGAGTGTCCCAGTCTATATCTGGTAAATTGAAATCTCCATTTAAGATGTTCTGCCACTAATGCCGCTGAGTCGGGAGGTCGATAAAAGGAGCCAATTATTAACCTAGCTCGGTTGTTGAGTGTAACCTCCACCCATAATAATTCACAGGAACTATCCACTTCTACTTCACTACAGGTTAAACTACTACTAACAGCGACGAACACTCCACCACCAGTTGCATGCAATCTATCCTTTCTAAACACCGTCTGTACCTTTGTAAAAATTTCGGCAGAATTTATCTCTGGCTTCAGCCAGCTTTCTGTACCTTTAACTATTTCAGCTTCGGTGCTTTCTATCAGCGCTTGAAGTTCCAGTACTTTACCAATTCAGCTTCGACAGTTTACAATTACAATACCGATTGCTGCTTGCCCCGCACCCGTTGAGGCTGTTGCCCTTTCTGTACTTGCCCAAGGCCATCTAACCTAAAAAACCGCCCAGCCCACGCCACACAACCCCTGCTACCCGTGTAGACGCTTGTTGCGTGTAGTGGTCTCCTGACCTATTCAGCAGAACCCGAAACCCCACCACCCTGTGGCGCAAGTCGAGGAATCTGCAGCCCACATGGTCGCAGAACCGTCTCAGCCTCTGATTCAGACCCTCCACTCGGCTCTGTACCAAAGGTCTGCAGTCAGTCCTGTCGACGATGCTGCAGATGGTGAGCTCTGCTTTCATCCCGCTAGCGAGACTGGCAGTCTTCACCAAATCAGATAGCCACCGGAAGCCAGAGAGGATTTCCTCCGATCCATAGCGACACACATCATTGGTGCCGACATGAGCGACCACCTGCAGATGGGTGCACCCTGTACCCTTCATGGCATCCGGAAGGACCCTTTCCACATCTGGAATGACTCCCCCCAGTATGCACACGGAGTGCACATTGGTTTTCTTCCCCTCTCTTGCTGCCATTTCCCTAAGGGGCCCCATTATGCGTCTGACGTTGGAGCTCCCAACTACCAGTAAGCCCACCCTCTGCGACCGCCCGCATCTTGCAAACTGAGGGTCAACCTCTGGAACAGGACAAGCAGCCATGTCAGGCCGAAGATCAGTATCAGCCTGAGACAGAGCCTGAAACCGGTTTGTCAGACAAACTGGAGAGGCCTTCCGTTCAGCCCTCTGGAATGTCTTTCGCCCCCTGCCACACCATGAGACGACCTCCCACTCTACCACAGGTGAGGGATCAGCCTCAATGCGGGCAGTATCCCGGGCAACCACAGTCGTAGTCCGATTGGGGGATGCGTGGGACGAGCTGGCCGTCCCCAACAAACCCCCATCTGGACCCCCACAGTGATGCTTATTGGCAACAGCCTCAAGCTGTGTGACCGAAGCCAACACTGCCCGAAGCTGGGAGCGAAGGGATGCCAACTCAGCCTGCATCCGAACACAGCAGTTGCACTCCCTATCCATGCTAAAAACTGTTGTGCAAAGAACGTCTGAACTAATCTACAGAGAGCTCAAACAAACCGACAAAATTTGAACGGTTATTAAAATATAACATTGCCTAGTAAATGCAGTAATGCTGCTACTTGCGCACTGCTGACACACTGCTCGGCGGCGGATTTTTACACTATTGAGGTAATAAAACGCGATGCTACAACTCTCAAATACTATAATACGCCCGAAATTTATGAATTAAACAATGCAAGTACCAAAAACACGCAAAGAAATTAAGAATTAAACTATGTAACAAATGAGTGAGCTAGGAGTATACGAGTTGCTGCTGCAGCTGCTTATCCAACGGTGGCAGGGAGCACACTGACTGTGGCCAACCGACACTGGCCGTTCAAAACAAAAACAGAAGACAAACGACTACGCGAATGTACACTACTCAGGTACTAAAACGCGATGCTACAACTCTCAAATACTATAATAAGCCCGAAATATATGAATTAAACAATGCAAGTACCAAAAACACGCAAAGAATTTAAGAATTAAACTATGTAACAAATGAGTGAGCTAGGAGTATACGACTTGGTGCTGCAGCTGCTTATCCAACGGCGGCAGGAACCACACGTTTGTCTGGCCTCTCAACAGATACCCCTCCATTGTGGTTGCACCTATGGTAGGGCTATCTATATCGCTGAGGCACGCAAGCCTCTCCACCAATGGCAAGGTCCATGGTTCTTGTGGGAGTTATTCATTTATACAGTAAAAAATGTATAAAAAGAAATTTATGTAGTTAAAAATTTAATAAAAAATTTTTATGTAGTTACAAATTTATAAAGATTTTTTAGATGGACTAAAATTTATAAAGATTTTTGCTATAGTTTAAAAATGTATAAAGATTTTTATGTACTTTTAAATATTTTTAAAGATTTTTATATAGATAAAAGTTTACAAAAAAATTTAAATAGGATCAAAATTTTTTATGATTTTTTATATAGTTAAAAATTTATGAAGATAGTTGCTATAGTTGAAAAAGTATAAAGATTTTTTATACAGTTAAAAATTTAAATAGTTAAAAGTTTTATTAAGATTTTTATGTACTTAAAAATGTATAAATATTTTTATATAGTTTAAAAATTTATAAAGTTCTTTATAATCCCCAACCATATTCAACAACATTAATTCTCATACCTAATTTTCTTTTTCCATACGTTATTCCTCTAACAGCTGTTGCTGCAACTTTTTCACCAAATAACCATATCATTTCCATACCTTCTTTCTTTTGCAGCTAACTGAAGTTATTTATCAGCTATATGTCTTTTTTCTAAGTCTTTATTATCTCTGTAAGCAATATCACGTTTATTATAAGTTTCATCTAATGTTTTTATACCTTTTTCACCTTTAGCTAATCTTTCTTCTAATTTTGTACCTGGACCACAAAATCTATAATCTGGAAGATGCATTTCAAGTGGCAGTTTGTTAATTAAAGTATTAACGTATCCTTTTTCGTATTATTAATTTTCCAAAATGTATATGGAAGATAATTTAAAAATCTAATTAAATATGGAATTCCTTTTGGATTATCAGTCATAAAATCACTAAATTTCTTTGTTAACATTTGTGCAAAACTAACTTCTTCATTATGATAATTATTAATTCAAGCTAGTCCTTCACCATGAATTTCTGCTGATCTACAATTAATTGTCTAACATCAATCAACCAAATATATTTAATTGCTTTATCTGCATATTTTTAACTAAACCTTCACTTATTTTTTTGTGTTTTAGGAGAACTAATTTCTGAATCATCTACAGTTGTTATTCTTAAGTTCGGAAAATAATCATCAACAATTGATTTTATTACATATTTAAGTGTAGTACCGTTACTTGATCTTATTTTATTTGGATTATTATCAGAATATAATGGTCCTGAATTTAATGATACATCTGCATAATTTGAAAAATATTCACCATTAAACTTTTCATTCAAATCTTCCATAGTAATTTGTTTTTCAGTGAAAATCTCATTAATCCATCTGTACCTTCATATGTTTTTTTACAAGTTGTTAATTTATAACCATTGAATTCTACAGGTAAATTACCAACATATTTAAACATACCAACAGGTTTCAAACCAAATACTTTTTCTTCACTATGATTAATGTAACATTTATCAATTTAGTTTCATTTATCTTTTTACTCTCATTTTTTTTACTTTAATTTCCTTCTTCATATTTATTCAGTACATTTTGAATTTCTCTTTCACTTATTGTATAATCATATTTTCCAGGAATATCATCAGAACAATCTGTGAATTTTTTAAATGGTGATAAACCTCCAAAATCTTCTATATTATTACTATATGGAATTATTTGTGTTTCAACTTCCCTATTTTATTCAGTTGCTTTTAAACCATTAACACCTAATTCTTCAATACCTTGTTTCCTTTTTCAATAACATCTCTAACAGGTTGACTTCATTTTCATATTTCTCATATTCTGTTCTTTGTTGCTTTTTGCAGAGCTTAAATTGTTCTTTTAGTTCTTCAAATTTCTTTCTATTTTGTTTAGCTTTGTTTGACAACTTTTTCATCATACTTTGCAAACATAATTATTAATGAAGGAAAAAAATTAATTATGTTTATGTTTATCTTTATATTTATTTTCAATGTTAGTGTTTATGTTTAGGTATAATGTTTATGATTAGTGTTTATGTTTAATGTCTAATGTTTATGTTTATGTTAGAGTTTAATGTTTTTGTTTAAAATTAATGTTAATGTTTTTGTTTAATGTTTATGTTGTTAAGGAATGTTGTATTTTATTTCTAAACATACCTTCATTTGGTTTTCTAAAAATATCTATCGTTGAAAAACAAAATTCATCATTCCAACAGATCTTTAAAACTATGAAACTTTAAATCTCCACCAACAAACGCATGGTGAATATGATTTAAATTTGTATTATCTCGTCTAAAAATATTTAAAAGATTTAAAATATCTCTAACAGTTTTAGTATTTATGAATAAGTTTGAACGAAATAAAAGAAATCTATATCTTTATTTCTACCTCTAGTAACCATATCTTGATTTTCTAGATTAAAGTCAACAAATACAACAACTGAATTGTCTTTACATTTATCTAATGGACTAATTTATTCATTATTAACAATAAAACTAACAATTTGTTTAAAATTTTACCTTCAATTTTTTTACATTGCTCTAGAAAATCTTGATATTTTGGTTGTTCTAAACTTTTTGAATAAACAAAAAATGATTAATTCTATTCCAAATCAACTATCCTGTACCTATAATATAATTATCATTCATTAACGTTATTTTACCACAACCCCTTGTTCCAATTACTGCACATGTTATAGAATTTGGTAGAAGTTTACCATATTTGTTTTTTAACTTATTTTCTGGAATTCTTACTTTAAGTTCCCAATCTGTTTTGTTCATTTATTAATAATTTTTTCATTCATTAATAATTTTTATCATTAATATTTTTTTATTTATTAGTAATTTTTTCATTTACTAATATTTTATCACTTATTAATAACTTTTTCATTTCTTAATTCTTTTTAATTTATTAATAATTTTTCACTTAATAATTTTTCACTTATTAATATTTTTTCATTTATTAATAATTTTTCATTTATTATAATTTTTTCAGTAGTTAATGAGACACCAACTTAGCGATAAATCATCCGTACTTAGAAAATGATTAACTGTTCCAATATGTGATATTTATACTGGTGTTTCATTAAGTTGGTTTTTATTCAACATTTTTAACACCAAATATTAGAACAAAAAATAATAAACTTGATTGTGATGGAGAAAAATTGAAATTACTGTAGGTCAATAGAGTTTTAAAAATTTTAAAAAATTTATACGTTTGAAAAAAAACATATACACATTAAAGCAGATGAAATTTTAAACAGAATATCTATTGAAAGTGATGTAAAATTGTATATGGATATAGCAGCTAGTATTGGACGTTTACTTGGTTTTAATAATCAAGTTGTTCAAGCTAATGAAAAAGCTGTAGATAAGGATGTTCCTCAAATAATTCCTTTTGAATTAAATGATATAAATTTAATCTTGCTGATGGAAAGTATGTAAAACATAATGCACAATTTGGTTGACCAATAACTTATGAACCAAAGTATCCTGTAAACGTCCCTATTTTTTATACAATTCAACATTTAGAAGATACTATAACTGATAAAATGATAATTTAATTGGCTTTAATTGTGTTACTGTAAAAGTTACTTTGGAAATATCTTAATAAATTTTTCCTTAATAAATTGATAATTGCTAAAACAACATGAATAAAATTGAAAGTTATCAGTTTTGTTCATTTCCTGTTAATGAAAAAACTAAAAAGAATTTAAATGTTCCTAACAAAGATACAGAAATTTAAAATAAATATTGGTGATGGTTGGCTTCATCCAAATCATGCACAATTGTAAATGAATTGTAGTTTTATTGGAAATGATGGTACAGATTATCCAACTTATGAAGGAAAAAAAATTAATTGATAATTATGTAACTAAATTGTTTGCCTTTATAAAAATAAAAAAGGAAATAATACATTATCTAGAACTGACCATCCTTTTATTTCACCAACAGTTTTACTGCACTTGACTTCATCTGTTACTGGCAAAATAAGTTTAGGACATATTCTTTATACAGGAAAAATAAATATTAAAGAAATGAAGTACTTTATCCATTGTCAATGCTTGATTTTTTTTAATATTATAAAGAAATAATGTTTGAATGAAACTTAACTGTAGTTTTTACACATAGTTCATTTTCTGGAGATGCAATTCTATGTTGGTTTGATAAAAATGATGCTGGTGTTGAAATAAAAGATACACTTCCTAAAGAAGGTAAAATAGTTATACAATCTATCGAAATACATGTACCAGTTGTTAAATAAGAACCAAATTACAAACTTGAACAAGGGGAAATATTTTAAAAACCCCTAAATTCCTCTTTCGTTTTATGAACTTCAAACAGAAGAAGTTACCAGATTATTTGGTAAAAACAATCATGAACATGATATAACAAATTACTATAACTCTAAATAATTTGATATGCCTTATTTTGTTTTTGTTCCATTTCAGAGAATTTGTAAAAATAATCAATAGACTGATTCATCATTATTTGATCATGTTAAACTACAGAATATATATTTCAAAAATAGTAAAAATGAAGTTTTTCCTCAAGAAATGTGAAATATTAATCCACCAAATAATTTTAAAAGCATATGATGCATTTCTTGATTTTAAAAGAATTACTTTACTAAAATGAGATATTGATATTAACCGATTTACTTTTATAAATAATTATCAAATTTATGTAATCAATATGACACGTAGAAAGAATGTTATAACCACACAAAAAACAAATATGAAACTCTGTGCAACTTTTAATGATAAAATTCCGAATGACACACTTGCTTATGTAATTATGTATGGTACGAAGAATCTTACTTACTGAAAAATTTTAATTATTAATTATTAATTTGTTTCTATATAAATGAATGAAAAACTTAAAAAGAATTACAAAAGTGTTATCTTCATACTTATATACATTTTGGAAACATTTTAAGAAAGATAGAGAAAATAAAAACTAAAAATTTTAATATTATATAATTTTAATCAACTAATTCCTTTTATTTATTTACTTACGTTCAAAATGCAAAATTTTTAAAATAATGTACTTTTGTTGACTAATTCATTTTAATTATTTACTTATGTTCACAACCTAATTTTTTTAAATAATGTACTTTTGTTTTAACTAATACATTTTAATTAATTTTTGAATTATTTGTAACGTTCAAAGATTTTTACCTATGACCAAAATTTTTTGGGATTATTTTTAGAATTTTCAGATAAGATATTGCTTTCAAATTTGTTAAAAGAAACTCTCATTGACCTTTTGAAAGCTGCTTTCATTGCACATAATTTATGTTTGTCAGTGAGGCAGTGCCTACGTTTAAAACGACTGTGCAAAATTCTGTGCTTTCTCAGCAACTTCCTGATATGTTTTTTGTTGTACCAAGGTGGATCCATTCCCTCTCCTGTTTTTGTTAGGCACATACTTCTCTAGCCCGTGGTCGAGAAAACCTTTAAGTTCCAACCAAAGACGCTCAATATCTTTGTGCTTGGAGCTGACTACGAAGATATTCATTAATGACACTTTTATTTGCTTTCCCAAATAAGAAAATTCTACATTCACGAGAATACTGTTCTTTTAAACAACCCTTTGTAGTTTCCCTTTTAACTTTTGAAATAACTTATTCCATAAAACTTTAAGTTTTCGCTTTTTTCAACTGTATCCTCATAACTGTTTTATTTTACCTTAGGCAAGATTAGATTAAGATATTAGTAGGAAAAATTCATAGTATTTATTTTTATGACTTTTTTAAAATATTGAAAATAGTCTGAAAATACGTCTAAAAACGTTATATTAAATCGTGCAAAATTTCAGCACAATTAATTTAATTGTTTTGGCGCAGAAAGTTCGTATGCATGCCAAGATATTAGATGGAGAAGGAAAAAGAACAATTAAATTACTTTTTGAGTAGTTGTCTGCATATTTCTATATACAAGTATGTTCCTATATCTTCTTACCTACAGCATTTTGTGCATCCAGCGATAACGAGTATAATCTTGCGGTTTTATGTTGTAGAGTCAGGGAAATTTTTCACCTCAATTATTATTAGTTCACTGTTCAAATGATCCTTTGGAACGACATTCATGAAGTTTATGGACATTGCCACACACAGATGAAACAGAACTGGGTTCAGTGTCCTTGTGGCCGCTGCGCGACTGGCGATAATAACAGTCTAGTGTGGCAGGGTTGCTGACGATTATGGCCGCGCATAAAACATGTCAGGGACCATTCGACAGCGACAGTCACGCACGACAGTTACAGCCCAGTGTAGCACCTTCCATTTGGAACATGGAGATCCATTTCTGGCGCGACAAAAATCGTTGACCTTCAGTGGAAAAAATCGCCTAGTGTGGCATTAGCCTAAGGCTACAGCGAACCTAACATATAGTCATTCCTCTGAAAGCTCCACATGGTTTGTCCTTTCCCCTGCGCTACGTAATAATGTCTGACCGCCCAATTTTACAGCGTACGCTCATTTTTCCGGCTGTGCTACATAGACAGGCCTGCAGTTTGGTTGTCATTCGTCTGCTTTATTTATTAGAGGTCAGATATGTTTTGAGAACGGGAATGTCGCTTTCTGTGTTCGGATGGAAAGTTAGCTGTTAATTGTTCACAGTTCTGATAACTTGTTTTAATTCTGTAGAGAACAGAACTCTTCCTTTCATCTTTTTAGTATTACTGGTAAGGTTTCCAGGTCTAAGTATTGAAGTAACTGTCTTCGTTTTCAGGTTTTATAATCGAATCATATCTAATGCATTGATATCATCGTTGACCCAGAATTACATAATCTGATGGCTGGTTTTGCAGTACGCTGTTCGGTAATGATTGACACGTTTACAAAAGATTTAAATCTCGTACATGTCGACCAAGCGAGTCCTGGAGTCCTGGAGTGTCAATGGCGTATTTTCAATATAGAGTCAGTTGCGTGGCCTGCACGAGTACATCATAGACGGCAGTTGAAGCAGTCGGTGGAAGAAAGTGCTAACCCACTACAACTTAATCTGAGATGTTCCATGTTAAGTATTTGGTTAAATTCAGAAACAATCTTTCTAGCAGCACATGTGGAAAAACTTGTTACTAGCATGAGATCCATTGGAAAATACAACATAATACACTGAAGCGCAAAAGAAACTAGCATAGGCATATGTAGTCATATACAGAGATATGTAAACAGCCAGAATAGGACACTGCAGTTGGCAACACCTCTGTAAGACAGCAAGTGTCTGGTGCAGTTGTTAGATCGGTCACTGCTGCTACAATGGCAAATTACACAGGCCAACGATGGAACAACTTTTTTGCTGAAAATACCTTATTCTTACGTTTTTTAGGGAGGGAAATCCACATATGATACATAGGAACTGTATCACCCACCATTTCGTCACATTTTACAGTTAAATTTATTAAATTAAGCGATTTTTAAAGAATTTTTAAAGTCATAATTCGAGAAACAAGAATTCTAACCTTCTGTCCACCATCTGACCAGTAGGGCATGGTGTAGATCTGCCGGTTCCTCAACCACCAGATGATTTAAATTCTATTCCAACAAAAGTATTTTCTGATGTACAATCTGATTTGGGTGAACCAGATGATGATGAATTCCATTGTAATACAGAAAGTCTAGAGCCCAAATTGTTTACTCAGACCAAACTTAACGATTTGGTTAGGGTCTGGGCTTAACGAAAGAAAAAGCTGAATTGCTTGACTCTAGATTAAAAGAAAAAAAACTTATTGGCAGTTGCAACCAGCATATACATGTATAGAAAGAGAGAGCAGCAATTTTCCAAGTTTTTTCAACAAGAAGGTGATTTAGTGTACTGCTCAGACATTCCCAGTCTGGTGAATGAGTTTGGTATTGATTACAGAAACGAAGAGCGGTGGCTGTTTATTGATTCATCCAAAACTAGTTTAAAGGCTGTTTTATTACACAATGGAAACATGTATGCATCTATACCTGTTGGACATTCTGCACATATGAAAGAAAGCTTTGAAAACCTAGAAATAGTGCTAAACAAAATAGGCTATTCTGCTCATGGTTGGATGATATGTGGCGATCTAAAGGTAACATGCATGCTCCTTGGTCAGCAAGGTGGTTTTACCAAGTTTCCATGTTTCTTGTGTGAATGGAACAGTAGTGCTAGGGATCAACACTGGTGCAGAAAGAACTGGCCTGTGAGAAAGTCTTTAAAACCTAATGAGAAGAACATTCTTTGCAAAAACCTTGTAGATTCCAGAAACGTACTTCTACCACCTCTACATATGAAGTTAGGCCTAATGAAACAGATTGTAAAGGTTTTGCCTAAAGATGGACCACGTTTTAAGTATCTCTGCAAAAGTTCCACACTTTTCAGAAGCTAAACTAAGAGAAGGCGTCTTTGTCGAACCTGACATTAGAAAATTGATATTTGATGTTAACTTTGAATCCACAATGACCTTAAATGAGAAATAAGCATGGGTATCATTCAGGCAAGTCGTTACAAAGTTCTCAGGACATGAAAAAAACCAGAATATTGTTCTATTATAGCAACAGTGTTAAAGAAGTTTAAAACTTCAGGATGTTTAATGAGGCTGAAAGTTCACTTTTGAACAGTCATCTTCATTACTCCCCAGACGATATGGGAGATGTTAGTGAGGAGCAAGGAGAGTGTTATCACCAGGACATTTAAGTGATGGAAACACTCTACCAAGGCCGCTTGGAACACCAACATGATGGGGGACTACTATTGGTCACTTCACCGAGAAGTTCAGCAAGCAACTTATCATAGAAAAAGCAACATAAGAAGCTTCAAAGAAAAAACAGAAAGAAAATGCAAACCAATTCCAGCTGACAAGTGAAACCTCTATTAACACATACCATTGTTTTATGTAGCTCACTGTAAATAGAAACCATGCATATACTGTAACAAAGCGTTTCATTAATTTCCTCCTTTACTGTATAGCTAGGATTTTTATACTCTATAGTGAAAAACATATTACTAGAAAACTTTAGGTGCTACAAAAAGCTAACCCTAGATTTGGATTCAGCTCATAAAAATCTATAAAGATCAGCTACCAAAGTAAAATAAGTTTTTCAAAAAATGGTTCAAATAGCTCTGAGCACTATGGGACTTAACTGCTGTGGTCATCAGTCCCCTAGAACTTAGAACTACTTAAACCTAACTAACCTAAGGACATCACAAACGTCCATGCCCGAGGCAGGATTCGAACCTGCGACAGTAGCGGTCGCGCGGTTCCAGACTGTAGCGCGTAGAACCGCTCGGCCACTCTGGCCGGCAAAAAGCTTTTCAAAAAATATATATATATTTCGTTTGTGTGTGTTATCAAGATTTAAGTGAGTTCGAATGTGGTGTTATAGTCAGCGTACGAGCGATGGGACACAATATCTCCGAGGTAGCGATTTAGTGGGGATTTTCCCGTACGACCATTTCACGACTGTACCGTGAATATCAGGAATCAGGTAAAACATCTGATCTCCGACATCGCTGCGGTCGGAAAAAGATCCTACAAGAATGGGACCAAGGACGACTGAAGAAAATTCTTCAGAGTGACAGAAGTGCAACCCTTCCGCAGACTGCTGCAGATTTCAATGCTGGGCCATCAACAAGTGTCAGCGTGCGAACCATTCCACGAAACAGCATCGATATGGGCTTTCGGAGCCAAAGGCCTACTCTTGCACCCTTGATGATTGCATGACACAACGCTTTACGCCTCGCCTGGGTCTGTCAACACCGACATTGGACTGTTCATGACTGGAAACATGTTGCCTGGTCAGACGAGTCTTGTTTTAAATCATATCGGGTGGATGGATGTGTACGCGTATGGAGACAACCTCACGAATCCATGGACCCTGTATGTCAGCAGGGGACTGTTCATACTCGTGGAGGCTCTGGAATAGTGTGGGGCGTGTGCAGTTGGAGTGATATGGGACCTCTGATAAGTCTACATAAAACTTTGACAGGAGACACGTACGTAAGCATCCTGTCTGATCACCTGCATCCATCCACGTCCATTGTGCATCTCGACGGACTTGGGCAATTGCAATGCGATATCCCACACGTGCAGAATTGCTACAGAGTGGCTCCAGGAACACTCTTCTGTGTTTAAACACTTCCACTGGCCACCAAACTCCCCAGACATGAGCATTATTGAGAATATCTGGGATGCCTTGCAATGTGCTGTTCAGAATATATCTTCACTCCTCGTACTCTTACGGATTTATGGACAGCCCTGCAAGATTCATGGTGTCATTTCCTTCCAGAACTATTTCAGACATTAGTCGAGTCCATACCACGTCGTGTTGCGGCACTTCTGCGTGCTCGCGGGGGTCCTACACGATATTGGGCAGATGTATCAGTTTCGTTGCCTCTTCAGTGTAGTATGGTGACACAAATCCTTACTACATTGATGGTTAGCACTTTCTTCAGCCGATCCCTTCAATTATGAACTCTCTGCGCGTGGGGGAACAGACATGAAGCATCAGCGTAATCATTCTCAATTTGTTCTGCCCTCAAAAGTATTTGTCTATCCGTCACTTCTTTCGTTCAACGTTGCTCCTTACATGTTTCGACTTGACTATTGAGAAATATCTTTAATATTCTGATCCTATCCGTTCTTGGCACATGTTCCTTCCATTTTCTTCGGTATTTTATTATTTTTTCATCGAGGTTAAACGCCTTCGGTTGTCTTCCAAGGTCCCCCAGTAAGGTACAACCCATCACACTTCTGAGGTGGCTATTTCTTAGTGTGCGACCAGAATGCACTTCCACAAAGTAGTAATGGCACTGCCGTTACTTTCTGAAATTTTAGGACAGTCTCTTGTCTGCCATTCCGAAAGTTTCACTTGACTGTGCCACACAGATCTGAAACAAAAGTTTTGGAGTGATTTCACGATATTATGAATAGGTAACGCTGTAACTCATTGTTGCATGTAAGAACTTGCTGAACTGCTATACTGTTTTATTGTTTTTAACTATACTGGTCCAGATTGGCTCACTTCCTCTGAATGCCATCACTTTGGTCTTTGTTGCTAAAATGTTAAAATTATATTCCCTCCTACCTTCATATGTATCTGCAGCCTTCGCTGGAAATAGTCTTCTGACTCCACTAAAATCGCTTAACCAACTGTAGAAAGCGTTGTGGTTCAAAGTGATGTCGTTAATTTTAAAATATGTAGTAATTTTCTTCTGCTAGTCATTAATGTCATCATTAAAAAATGAAATAGCGTGGATAACGGAGGTCACTTGTCTAAGGCCATTGGTTGTCTCAGCTTGGGGGTGTCATCTAGAATTATGACATTCGTTTTCTTGTACATGCTTTCTGTTTCTTTTACTAAATGTTGTGAGAGACTTGTTCACTAAGACGTTACTCTTTTTATTCTCACGAATGCTTGTTCATGATCAGTTTATTGATGTACATTGTGCATTGCGATGTACATTTGCAAATTGTATTCTCCATGTTTTTTGTTAACTGTGCCAAAGTGAATAAACAGACTGCGCACAATCTCCCTTTGCGGAAGCCATTCTGAGTATCATTTTTGAGTGCTTTGAATTACCTTACAGTGAATCACCAAAAATTAAACATTTACCTTTAGTATTACTGTATACATATATTATTTCCTCTTCAATAAATCGTTTTCAGTAATACCAAGACTCTTGTGTTACACATATGTGTTCCTTCCTCGCAATGGAGAATAAAACGAACTGTTCTATTCCTTGTTTTCACAGAGTTCTCGGCTAGCTCTTTCTCTACCTCGCTGCCTCACAACATGGCACAGTGCTGCCTCCAGGTACACATTACATTTGGACAAGTTGTATTCGTATTTCCACTTACATACTTCTTCAAACATCGCCTGTGAGTATTTTGTCTTCATCAGAAGATCCAAAGAGAGTAGCCCCGTAACGTCGGTCAAAGTGCGATCTTATGCGGCAAGATTTTATTAAGGTTAGTACTACTCAACCAAGCAATCTGTGGATGCGGCCACAGTGGGATCTGACCATGTCGCTCTGCTTGGTGCAGCCACTTCCTGTTGGAAGCATAGCGCGTTGTCACATCGCTTTAAAAATAGGAAAGTCTTTGGTGTCAGGCGTCGAAATTTGCTGTCCATGCTGTTACATTTATAAAAACGAAGGAAGATTAAGATTTAACCTCTTGTCAACAACAAGGTCACTAGAAGCGGAGCAGAAGCTCGGATTAAGGAAGGATGGTTCAAAGGAACCATCCCAGAATTTGCCTTAAGCGATTGGCAGAAATCACTTGGAACATAAATCTGAATTGCCGTAAGGTGTTCTGAACTGCAGTCCTCCCGAATACGAGTCCAGTGTCTGGCCACCGCACGATATTGCTTGGTTTTAAATTTGTAGATGATGAGCAGAAGACGAAAGTGCCGACAGAAAACGTAACGGAAAGCCAAGGAAAAGTTTCAATCAAATAAGTCGATGTACTTCTCTCCGTTTCGGAAGCAAGTAGCAGAGACGGGTGTATGTTTTGTGGCACAGGCATAATCGTCGTTGGAAGCATGTAAAGTCTTCGAAATTTAGAGCGAAGAAATTTCTTATAGAAATCTAAGTGTGTTATTTTATTGTAGAAATGTTATAGCATAAAGAGAAAAAATACTTACTGTCATCACAGTGCGGTGAGTGGTATCGATTGCGGTTGATGCTGAAACGAATTTATCAGACGGACGTTTCTCAGCAGACAACACACACCTTCACCAACACTTGCTCGTTTGCACCGAAATCCGATTGGCAGCTAACCGCCTGATCCGTGTCACCATAGAGAGCGTCCATGCTCAAGGTGGCGACGTAACAGTGCGTCTCCTGCCATGAGGGCCTTTGCGACAGCACTCGTCAATTACATAAATTCACCAGTCGTATTAAATGCTGTCATTACTCCGTTTCTCTCTTTCTCAGCTGCTAATACGACTTTCCTGTCAACCTGGTCAGATCTAAAGTTTGCTTAGCCGGGTAATATTCATTACTATGCACGCTGTTATTACCCAAACTTAGTAATTTCCCGTGCTGGCGTTGTGTTTCGGTCTTGGTTTGCCCACCCATCTGTCACCACCTGGGTTGAAAGGGTACAGTACCGCCAGACATTGAAAATAGGTACAACATTCTTCGTTATTCTTGTCAGAACAACATATTTTTTGTAATAATAACTCAATTTCACTTAATACAGCGATGCCAGATACCAGTGTAGGAAAGAATGACAATTTATTTATTTAATTGATCACATGTGCACTCCCACAAAATAAATCCCTACACCCAATTTGGTGAGATCTGTGAAATGAATGAATGTATGGTCGTCTGCTAACCGCAGATAGTGAAGGTGCAATATATGATCATCTTTGAGACGGTCCTTTGGTCACCTTTGGTGGAACCAAAGAGATGAAATTTACCTGAGCTTTGAGCGCCTGAAATGTGGCTGACCGGTAGCAATGTGCTCCCCCACTTCGACAGAGGTGCGAGATGACCTGAAGAACGGCCATGTTTCAGCACTCTGGTGGTGGATCTTGTGTTGGTAAGACCTGTCTTAGGTGTGCTCCGTAAAGACAAAAGAGTGGAGAGAATGGTATGCATGTGGAATACTGAAGAGTAGTTTGGAATAATAATTTCTCTATTTCAGGAACTTTTGTGGGGAGAATTAAATGTCAGGCAGGTAATATTAAGGGGATCGTAGTAATCTTCGGAAGTGACCAATGGTCACAATGAAACCACGTGTAGCAATAAGTTCAAATACTTCCGAGTGCTTAAGTTAAGCTGAATTACTGGCGTGTGTACTATGAGTTGGAAATATTTAAGAAATGGCGTGTGCAGGACTTGAAATTAGAGGCGAGTACTTCCACGTGGTGAGTACTATGTGAGTCTCAATCTGTGTATGAGACAAAGGATAAAGAGAAGTACTCGCCCATGGTATCAGTTGAGGACTCGCGTGTGTGACGAATATGTTCTTAATATTACTTTGCGTGTTATGTTTCCGTGTGACGCTTGATTCAAACAATAATACTCTGAGAGTGAAGCAAGGTGAGTCAGCCGTCTATCCAGCAGCGCCACTTGGCTTGCATTGCACAGGAAGACGTGCACATATCCTCCAGAGTTCATAGTAGGAAAGAAAATTTACGAAGTGGGGCAGTGTCGTGTGAAACTGGGATGAATACTAATTGAAGTGGTAAAGCTGAAAGTGATGTGATTTAACGTTGTGACTATTCCTTGTGTTGTATTCCATGTTGCCAGTGTGGTGTATTTCATGTAATTTATGTATGTGTGGTTTGCATGGGGGAGTAGCAAGATAGGTTCAGGGGCACTGGGTTATGCATGTTCGTTTTTGTACCGCTCAGTCTGGAGGAAATTTTCGTGATGATGGGTGTGAGAGTCGAAGTGTGAGATATAGCAGAAGATCCACCATCCTATCCAGAAAGTGCACTGTAGTGTTAGATAATTACGAGCCCATAAGATAGAGAATCACCAATGTAAAGCCATGCCCACTGGGCGGAGTTTGTCATGTGTAATTGTTGTAGAAAATGTAATGGTGTGTTTAGGTTATAGAATTTATGGGAATAAAAAAGATAGTGAAAAGAAAAAGATTGGTGGCCTTTTCCTTCGAATAGTATGTTGTCATGACATCCTGAATTTATAACGTGTGCGCCATTCATATTCAGTGCGATGGCCACATGTTGATCAAAGCTGTTGGGTAAGAAAGAAAATGTGGTATTGCCAGTGCGTAGTGAACAGTCAGAGTTGTGTAAATTACTAATAGTCAGATGTGCGTTATCCGTTGCGTAATATTCAAACGGGAGAATAATTTGTAACCTAATTGTGAGTACTAGAGCTCATGTTACTTGATAAATAAGAATGAATCCACTTGCTTGGCAGACCACTCATCTTGCAGGCCTCACTGCTTGATGCCACAGTATGAGCACGGCATGCTCTCAGGGTGTAGCGCAGTTTACTTACAAGATACAAATTTAGTGTATTCCAAATGTGCCGGTCTGGGTGGCCGAGCGGTTCTAGGCGCTACAGTCTGGAACCGTGCGACCGCTACGGTAGCAGGTTCGAATCCTGCCTCGGGCATGGATGTGTGTGATGTCCTTAGGTTAGTTAGGTTTAAGTAGTTCTAAGATCTAGGGGACTGATGACCTCAGAAGTTAAGTCCCATAGTGCTCAGAGCCATTTTATTCAAAATGTATTGAACATTGTCATTTCAACTGGGCATAAATTTTTCGTTGACGCTTAAAGCAAGTTCCTTGCGTGCTAATTCTCTATTCAATTGAAAATTGATAATGGTATAAAATGTTCTAGTTTGCATTAACCATAATCTTGACTCTGAACATTTCAAAATAAAGTGAACTGTATTGGAAATAGAAAAACAAAAACGTTAAACTCCCTTCTTAGCCCCCCCCCCTCAGATATGAGTATCAAACTATCGAGTAGCACAGTTTTTAAATTCTGGAACTTGCAAACAAAACAAAATTTCGTAACCCTATGTTGGCTGCGTGGATATGCAGATGGTTATTTTGCCGTTCTATTACAAATTGGTTGCTTTTCAGGAACGGGCCCAAAAAGACCTTCTACAAGTCAATTTAGTAACACCAAAGGAAGAACATAGCAAAAAACTATAATCATCGCTTGAAAACTGCCTGCTGAGTGAACAAAAGAAGAAACAGATCTGTTAGAAGTAAATCGAAATAATAGTACTGTTTTACAAGAACAAAATCATAAGACTGTATCGGAAGGAACAAGCACAGACAGATTGTTCCAACTGAGGGGTCACCAACTATGAAGAAGGAAGTGAATCTGAGCTAAGACGTGTTACAATGGCTGCACACATTGGAAAAGTTTCCACATCTAAAGTAAATTATAGATAACAAAAACTGGCTGGCAAATTTTCGACCCGACACAGTAAGTTGTGAACTAGGCGAATGAGGCCCACAAACGATTGACGTATATAATTACACATTTCCCTACACATCTAAGGAAGGCACTTCCCCCGAAACGGTTTCCTAAATTCTACCAAACGGTGAAAGGTAAAGATAGGTAATCAGTGGCGTGCGGCGAGTCTAAGGACACATTATTTTGTTTCCTTTGGCTGCTTTTATTCAGTAGACGACATATCCTCATTTTCTGATTTGGGGAAAGGAGTCAATGATTGGAAACATTTGAACCCCTTCGTTCATGCTCACGGAACATTGTCATCTTAGCGAAACTCGCACGCCAAGTCAAATTAATTAGGAAATGGAATGGAAACGGGTCCTTCTGTTCACACTGACTTCCACAAGTGCATACTAGTTAAACGAGAAAAATGACATTGTGTTCTCAAATGTGCTGAGGATTCAAATCTTTATTGTTCCAGGAACAACCCACCTTTAAGAGGAGGTTCAGATTCCATCAGTGACAGCAAAAAAATGGTTCAAATGGCTCTGAGCACTATGGGACTTAACTTCTGAGGTCATCAATGCCCTAGAACTTAGAACTACTTAAACCTAACTAACCTAAGGACATCACACAAATCCATGACCGAGGCAGGATTCGAACCTGCGACTGTAGCGCCTAGAACCGCTCGGTCACTCCGGCCAGCTCAGTGACAACAGATCTGGTGTATTTTTTGGTACTTTGGAGCTTATTAGTCATTACATTCCTCAACTGTCTGAACACAAAAAAAAAGTTAGAAGAGAAAAATATGTTCCAAGCTAATTTTTTCCTAAGATTCAGGATGAAGCTATACAGATTTTGAAAAAAATAGGATCGATATTAAATAATGAGCAAGGTAAAAAAATTCTAAGTACTTCTCTGTTATTTCTGATTGTACTGCAGAAACGGCGAACTTAGGACAGAGGAGTCAAATCATTACGTATGTCTACATTAAGGATGGGAAATGTTCACTAGAAGAAAAGTTTGTTAATTTAATCAAAGACCATCAAAACACTGGAAGAGGAAAATTGGGAGAAATAGTGTTGAAACCGAGCAGTGACGGCTTGCACATTCAAAACCGTTTTGGCCAAGGCTTCGATAACGATTCGAACTTGATAGGAAAATATGAAGGCGTTCAAGCACATATATGCCAAATAAACGACCTTGCTAAATTTATGCCTTTTGCAGCGCACAGTCTGAATCTTGTTGGTGTGCACGCCGCAGAAGCGTCTCTCCTCATGATAATTTTCTTGGAAGAATTCTGCAACTATTCAACTATTTCTGGAACCCAACTTTGAGGGAGAAGGCTTTACCCGATTGTCTTAAAACGACTCTCATGAGACACTGCGATACAAGATGGTCCTCTAGGCGTCAGGCTGTGACATCTCTTCAGAAATATTTAATGCCTGTACACAAGGATATGACCAACAGAGACAAACGGATCTCTGAAACAACTACATGTGCTACGATCCTTTTTAGAGAACTTAATTATGAATTTATGTGTCTTTGAGAGGTGTCGTCTGATGTATTAATAAAACTGAACTGTTCTAACAAATCGCTGCAAGAAAAGAATGCTACCTTTGGTGCAGCATCGAGTTTTTTATTTGATTTGGTGAAAAATATTAAACATCTGCGGGGAAAACACAGACACCAAAAAAAGTTTTGCATCACCCCGGTTCCCAGAATTCCTGAAGATAATCGTTGACAGTGGATATTGTATTACAGACACAGTCCCTTTCACTGTTCAGACATGTCACTAAATCCGTCCAAAGATGTCAATAACCATGTATGACCAGCGCCTATTAGACGGAGGCGGTCCGACAGCCGATTAGTTCAAGTCAGTCCACTAGGAAGGAGGTACACGGCTCGCGTTGTCTGTAGTTCAACCATGCCTACACGATCAGTACCGCGGTTCGATCGCGTCCGCATTGTTACTTTGTGCCAGAAAGGGCTCTAAAGAAGAGAAATGTCCAGGCGTCTCGGAGTGAACCAAAGCGATGTTGTCCGGACATGGAGGTCATACAGAGAGACAGGAACTGTCGACGACACTCCTCGCTCAGGACGCCCAAGGGCTACTACTGCAGTGGAGGAGCGCTACCTACGGATTATGGCTCGGAGGAACCCTGACAGCAACGCCACCATGTTGAATAATGCTTTTCGTGCAGCCACAGGACGTCGTGTTACGAATCAAACTGTGTGCAATAGGCTGCATGATGCGCAACTTCACTCCTGACGTCTATGGCGAGGTCCATCTTTGCAACCATGACACCATGCAGCGTGGTACAGATGGGCCCAACAACATGCCGAATGGACAGCTCAGGATTGGCATCACGTTCTCTTCACCGATAGGTGTCGCATATGCCTTCAACCAGACAATCGACGGAGACGTGTTTGGAGGCTTCCCGGTCAGACTGAACCCCTTAGACTCACTGTGTAGCGAGTGCAGCAAGGTGGAGGTTCAAATGGTTGAAATGGCTCTGGGCACTATGGGACTCAACTGCTGCGGTCATCAGTCCCCTAGAACTTAGAACTACTTATACCCAACTAACCTAAGGACATCACACACATCCATGCCCGAGGCAGGATTCGAACCTGCGACCGTAGCAGTCAAACGGTTCCGGACTGTGCGCCTAGAACCGCGAGACCACCGCGGCCGGCAAGGTGGAGGTTCCCTGCTGTTTTGAGGTGGCATTATGTGGGGCCGAAGTACGCCGCTGGTGGTCATGGAAGGCGCCGTAACCGCTGTAACATACGTGAATGTAATCCTGAGTAGGATAGTGCAACCATATTGGCAGTATATTGACGAGGCATTCGTCTTCAGATGCTGACATCGCTCCACTAGAGTTGCCACGATGTTGTCCACACATGAACCCCATCGAACTAGCCTGGGATAGATTGGAAAGGGCTCTTTATGGACGACGTGACCCACCAACCACTCTGAGGAATTTACGCCGAACTGCCGTTGAGAAGTGGTACAATGTGGACCAACAGTGCCTTGATGAACTTGTAGATAGTATGCCACGACGAATACAGGCATGCATCAATGCAAGAGGACGTGCTACTGGGTATTAGAGGTATCGGTGTGTACAGAAATCTTTACCACCACCTCTGAAGGTCTCACTGTATGCTGGTACAACATGCAATGTGTGATTTTCATGAGCAATAAAAAGGGCGGAAATGATGTTTATGTTGATCTCTATTCCAGTTTTCTGTACAGGTTCCCGAACTCTCGGAACCGAGGTGATGCAAAACTTTTTGATGTGTGTATGTGCAGAAATACATAGCCAAAGTCAAAGACGTTTGCAATTTTATATCCAACAAATGCAGTTTTGCTGCTAAGAGATACAGAAAGACGAAAAGGATGATCCGAAGATGCTGAATGGGAGGCACACTTGACCTGTCCTGCGAAAGTGTTTGAGGTAAAATGTTTCAATGTGTATGATGGATTGATAAGTGAAATTGAAATCAGATCTCTCATATATTGCACCATTTTTCAGATTTTAATTTCCCGGCAGAAAACGCATTAAGTGAAAACTCTATATCGTGTCCAGAAAAATGTGCAGCCTTCAACTTCCAGCTCAAAGGGCTGATTAAGGACATTGACAGGGCTTCCCGTTTATATATCTTGTACGTTTTTCCAAAATATATCTGCCGAAATGCTTATCCAAACACTGAAATTATTTTAAGGATATTTTTGACAATAGCTGCAGATCTTGGCTACAGTAAGATAGTAAATCAATTTGTTTCGCTCAAGGCAAGGAAATGCAGAATACAGTTGTAATAAGAACACAGATCCTGAAAGAAATGTTTTATGAACTCTTAATTATATCTCCTTTTATTCGTGATTGATAATTTATCGACTATCAATAATTTATGAGGAGCAAATCAAACATTTTCGGTATTATAAATGATAATAAAATCCAATGTGATACAATGATACATGTAGTTTGTTGTGTCCAACATTTCTCGTCAATACATTTCATTTAATTAATATTCTTCAATAATGCTTCATTATTGTAAAGGTAATTATAAAATTATAAAATTTGCTAAACCCGTATAGAAAAAACTGCAGAGGAAAAAACTGGACAAAGGTAATTTTATAGGTGGGCTTTGAGGGGGAGCAGGGCAGGGTGGTGCAGCTTTGACAGTTCCGCCAGGGGTGCAGAACCACCTGGGTACAGTTCTCAGCTTGGCTGGCGCAGGCACTGTACATACTCTGCATCTTGCAATACACATCGTCAAACCATCTGAGTTCCATCTTGTGCTCACCTTTAGGACTGTTCGTACCGTCCTTTCCCTCATCTTCCTCTACAGGCCAATGGCGTACCACATTTACAGAGCTTACAAGGAGAGAACGCCTACTCGTTATCGCCGAATTCGTACAAATTCATGTACATGTAGGGTGTGATGAGACATGAAAGTGCCCCAAGTGGGAACTTCAGCCGGCCGCTGTGGTTGAGCGGTTCTAGGCCCTTCAGTCTGGAACCGCGCGACCGCTACGGTCGCAGGTTCGAATCATGCCTCGGACATGGATGTATGTGATGTCCTTTGGTTAGTTAGGTTTAAGTAGTTCTAAGTTCTGGGGGACTGATGACCTCAGATGTTAAGTCCCATAGAGCTCAGAGCCATTTAGGAACTTCAGATGGCCAATACGAGGAATTATGATACGGTTCTATCACCACGTGCACCGGTGTTTGGCTCAGCGGTAAGGGAACGGTTTCATATTGAAAGAGTCGCAGGTTCGACTGCACCCAGCGGCAAATGTTTTTATGCTCCTTGGAAAATATACGACGAACTGTTCCAATATAAATTAATAAAATAACCTATACGATGTTGCGGTTAATTGTGATGTCAAAAGTGTACGGATTGCCAAGGAGCAAAAAAATATTTGCTACTCGGCGGAGTCGAACATGCGAGACTTTCAATGCGAATGCTAACTCTTACCGCTTCTTCTTTTTATTTTGTTTGTTATTTTTCGTTCTGTTTGTTCGGGGCGGACGTCCCATGACGCTTGTTCTACTTCATAATTGATCCAGTACCTCTTTTATTTTATTATTTCAGATAGCAGCTAACCCCTGACAGAACACGCTGAGCTACCGTGCCGGCACTGCGCCAAACACCGCTTCCTAAACACACTGTCACAGGGACAACTGATAAGGTGCACATTGTGATAGATCCGTATCAAAATTCCATTTATTTCCTAAACGCTTGTCCATCTGGGGCACTTTCTTGTCTTACGTGTGTGTGAAATCTTATGAGACTTCACTGCTAAGGTCATCAGTCCCTAAGCTTACACACTACTTAACCTAAACTATCCGAAGGACAAACACACACACCGATGCCCGAGGGAGGACTCGAACCTTCGCCGGGACCAACCGTTCTTGTCTTACCACGCCCCACATGTACCATAAATTTGGATGAATTCGGCGATGACGAGTAGGCGTCCTCTCCTTGTTAGTCAGAGAGACAGTTTCACCAACGCTCTTTCAGCTGTTAATTTTTTTCCGTTTACTACTCTGCCTCTAATTACATATTCAACAACGCCCCTTTTTACGATGTCATAAAAGTGGTGCGTCGTTCGAAGTTCTCCCACTATAAGTCGTCCCCTTGTGGTATGAGATCACTTCTGCTGATGAGCACTTTCCTTAACTTGGGTTTGACGGTCGGTTAGTCACACGTTTCACGGATCGTTTGCGCGATACAAAAATGTGGAAGCAATCAGGTTACAAACTACTGCAGCAATTCGTTTTTTAAGTGTGAGAAAATGCTGCTTAGTTACAGACTGGTAAAGAGAAGCCACTTGCATCAAAAATGGTTCAAATGGTTCTGAGCGCTATGGGACTTAACATCTGAGGTCATCAGTCCCCTAGAACTTAGAACTACTTAAACCTAACTAACCTAAGGATGTCACACACATCCATTCACGAGGCAGAATTCGAACCTGCGACCGTAGCGGTAGCGTGGTTCCAGACTGAAGCGCCTAGAACCGCTCGGCCACTCCGGCCGGCGCAAGTTGCATCCCTCTGCCGCTAGAAGGCTCCGAAGTGTAGCATGTAACATGGCGGTATGTAACGTAACAATGTCGGTGTGTGAGAAATAGCGTGCTGTAATCGAGAGCATGAATTCGACGAGTTCGTCAAAACACGGAGCAACCCCTCCTTCAGCGTGATAATGCCACACCGCACTCGAGCGCTGCGACATGTGCAACAATCCGACGCCTGAGGTTCCCTGTCACCGATAATCCTCCATACAGCCCCAAATTGGCCCCATCAGATTTTCATCTATTTCCGAAACTTAAAGAACACGTTCAAGGACTTCACCTCGACAGTGATGAAACGGTGCAAGCATGGGAGGTCGAGACTCTTTGAACAAAGTCAGTTATTCCACAGTGACGGTATCAACATACTGATCCCTTGTTGGGAGAAATGAATTCGTCGCCAAGGTGACTATGTTGAGAAATAAATATATAGACATGAATAACAAAGATTTAGACTGTAAATAGAGTTTGTTTTATTTAAAAACTTTAAGAGGTTTAACATGAAATATTAGTGGGGATCACTTTTCGACTTTCAGCACGCCCTTGTCATTAAGGTTAGCAACGCTAAGTAAACACTCCATACTTTTACATTAAGTAACAGCACAGGTAGGTCATTTCAAAGGCAAACCACCTAATGTTTTTGCTGTGACATCATTAAGTCGTTTTTAGTTAATGGTAACTTCAGAGAAGAGTAATGAAAGTAATTTTTTCAATTACCGTCGTCATTATGGTCAAGAGTACCTTAGCCAAACAGTCTCGCGAATCCCGCAGATAACAGCACTTTGTGCTCTAAATGAGAGGTACAGTAGTGAGATAGCAGGACCGGTGCAAGCAGAGATAACGATCTAATCACATCCAGTGTCATATCCGGTGTCAGGGCACACACTTGGGCTCCTTGATGCCTACACTCCTTCTCCCCTGGGGAACCACTGGGAATGCAGCAAGGTCCCATAAGGGAATCACCCAGGCCGTTGTGCTACTTAATTCAAGGTCACGGCGTAATTCTATAATACTCACGACTCATAAAAATGTCGGGAACCACCTTTGCCTTACCCTCCCCTCCCCTCCCCCCCCTCCCCATCCCTTTCTCTGGACCAATGACAACTGGTACACTTGAGTGGAGGGGTTATTCTGGAGCTGGACAGGATAGGGAGAGGATGTGGTTGGTAACAATATTACGTGTCTTTGGCAGAGACAACGCCGCTCGGAGTAGCCGATCGACCTGGGGCATCTTGACATGGTCCGCGCGGCTTCCCTCGTGGGAGGTTCGAATCCTCCCTCGGGCATGGGTGTGTGTGTGTCGTCCTTAGCGTAATTTAGTTTAAGTTCGATTAAGTAGTGTGTAAGCTTAAGGACCGATGACCTCAGCATCTACATCTACATCTACATGATTACTCTTCAATTCACATTTAAGTGCTTGCCAAAGGGTTCATCGAACCACAATCATACTATCTCTCCACCATTCCATTCCCGAACAGTGCGCGGGAAAAACGAACACCTAAACCTTTCTGTTCGAGCTCTGATTTCTCTTATTTTATTTTGATGAGCATTCCTACCTATGTAGGTTTTGCAGAGACCACATTCAGGCAGATATGTAAGTAAACTCATTTTCACGTAATTTTCACTATTTTCCTCAAGTTTAGTGTATTTACCGGTTTTTCCTATTTTATAACTGGGGAGGGAACTCTGAAGCTGAGATACATGAGGAGAAGTAGACTCTATATGTTAACAACAAATTACGTCACTCTATGTGACTCTATGCACCAGCAGAGACCACACCAAGGCAGATATGTAAGTACTCTCGTAATTCCATATTTTCAAATAGTTTACGCATTTTTCCCATTTTAGAATTTTGTCCAGTCATGCAATATCTGCCCCTCTGTTCCCGTCGTTAAGATGCTCCCAGACAATTTCAGCACTGTAAGTGTCTCAATCAGATATCACTGACACTGAGAACCACCGTGAAAGTAATTCTTTCGACTAGTGTCATCATTATAGTCATAAGTACCTTTGCCAAGCAGTCTTTCAGATTCCACAGTATGTTTCTGTATACATCTAAACTGTACATACAGTGTTGTACATCTCCTCTTACAAGCTGCTAGGTACTGTAGAGGGGACTTGTAGATAAACCTTTGACAAGGAACCCGTGTTCGGAACCAACCGTTTGCATCTAAAACCAGCTTGAAGATCGTATCACTTCCACTATACCCACACAAAGGAGACAGTAAGCTGTGACTCTATAGGAGTCCATGGTACGGGCATTGTTTCGAATACTCGTCGTTGGGATTTCTCCTACGAAACAGAGTACGTTCTCTAGGGTGCGGCGCGTCTATGGAGTACCACAGTCAACCCTGCTAGCTCTAAACACGCTAATTTCTCGCGGCCGTTATTCAAAAATGGTTCAAATGGCTCTGAGCACTATGCGACTTAACTTCTGAGGTCATCAGTCGCCTAGAACTTAGAACTAATTAAACCTAACTAACCTAAGGACATCACACACATCCATGTCCGAGGCAGGATTCGAACCTGCGACCGGAGCGGTCGCTCGGCTCCAGACTGTAGCGCCTAGAACCGCACGGCCACTCCGGCCGGCGCGGCCGTTATTACTGACGGACGAACATGGTATGTGTTGTCATAATTACAACAGAGACTGACGACGGCGCCGTCTTCTCAGTTCGTGTGCGTAACACGAAGCGGGAGTTTTGAAAGCGATACGATCTTCAAAGTTATTTTACATTGCCTGACAGAAAGAAGTGATGCACCCAGAAATCGAGAAGAAAACGAAATGAAATTTCACGTCCTGAGAAAGTATGTTATTTTGTTTCAGTGATTGCAAATTCGCGTCATATTTTGAAATAACTCGGAAGGTTGAGCCAACGTATCAGTATGACGTGGCTCCCCTCTCTGACTGCGACGCTTTCAGTGATTCGTTTGGGAAGGGTATCATTTATTTATATCCTCCTTGAGGCAAGCTCGTCCACAACTGTTGCAACTTGTCCTTGATATTCTCAATACTTGTACGTGGATGAAGTTGACGCCCGAGCTGGTACCACATATGTTCCACTGGGGACAAATCTGGGATCTCGTTGTCCACGGAAGTACTCAGCATAACACAGGCAGTTCATATAGACACGTGCCATGTATGTACGTACATTATTCTGTTTAAAAATGGCAGCAAGATACTGTCGAATGAGAGGTAATGCATGAGGACGCAGGGTGTGTGGGACGTACCGTTGTACCGCCAGATCTCCTCAGTTACTGCAGGTATGACCTGAAGCCATACCAGAAGGGTCCCTATACAGTGGCGCCAGGCGTAACATTGCTGTGCCTCTCTAAACATGGTAGTTCGCCGACTAGAACCTTAACGTCGAGGATACTTGCCTTCGCGTTCGCATGCAGTCCAACATTGGGCCACTGTCGCATCTAAATGCCCCACAAATCCGGATATTACACGATTCGAGCAGCCAGCCAAATCAGTACCCACAATGAGACCACTTACAAATACCGACAGCTATTACACGAATACGTGGCATCTCCACGTCCTTCACAGTAATCTCTCAAAATTTGACGCTGTTCACACCCTTATATATCCTACCAAGCCTGGTGGCAAGACATTAAACATGAAAGCCACTAATGCGTACTGGTGGCCGCTCTACTTGTCACAGAAAACTGCACTTCTTATCACTTACATACCCGCCGAAGATGTGTACGTTAACCTACGTACAATGGCATCTGACCATATCTTCGGCGTGGTTCACTTTTTTTGTCAGCAGTGTGTATTCTAACGGTACAATTCCGGATATGGGGTCCTTATCAAAATTTTAGCTGCTAAGTCTGTAAAACACCTAGAATACCTCCTAGAACCGCATTTAATGTTTTCGCATCTTAGGATGATTCATACTGTTTATGTGAGTCGGGAGAAAGAATTGAGATCATTATCCACCAGAAAATAATGAGCAGACAATGTGGAGCACAAGACACACTCAATTAAATTGGGAATCGGAATCCATCACTTGTCAACTCATCTTTGTTTCCAAGAGAGCGTTGCTTCACTACACTATCTGAGTAGGTACAAGCATGTTGACCGCAAAACATAGTACCTCGCAGTAAAACTCAGAAACAGGGAAGGAAAACTAGAATAATCTGAAAACAACATGTTATTGTTACCAGTAGATAGTGTATAGTTATTCGATTGGGTAGTTTGTAGCACAATAATTTTTCTTATATTATGTAAGATATCTGCAATGATTTTAGTGTCGTATGATTATCGCCACCGTATCGAACTACTACCATTCGAAACTACATTCATAAAGACTAAGAGTGATTAATATCTTTCCCTTCTGTTAATATTTAGCCATTTAAACCCCCCAGAAGCTGCACCGAGGCTTAACTTACATTCACTCATTTTTTCTGATACGTTTTGTGACCTTAGCTTTGTCTTATATCTTTTTTCCAAGATTAGGCAGGAGGAAAGTGAATCTTGTTCCCTAATTCCTTTCAGATTTGTGCTGTATTTTCCATGGTTCTAGGGTTTTGTCAGCTACAGAATCTAATCAATTAACATGTTCCATTAGGAAACAGGGCTGATGCACTCACATTTAATATTTCCGTAGTTATCAACCGTCAAGTCAAGGGTGGCACTACTCAATAGTTAGTGATTACACTGGCCAACAGAAAAACTATTTTGAATGTTTCCTGCACTGCATGAGTAAATTCTTACTAATTTTGAGTCGAGAAAAACGAATATGACAATTAAAAATTTTCCTTAGCTCTAGTTTCTGTGATACACACTAGGTGGAAGTATTTCATATTAACGGATTAAGAGAAAAAGATACATTTTTGTTACATGTGCTAACAACATTGAAAGTGTATTTGAATTTTATTAAATGGTAGTTACATTTCAATTACTGGAAGAATATCTCGCAGATAGTCGGGTCTGAAGAGAATCACGTGGTGGCTGCATGAGATCGTCTTTTAGCCCGCTCTTTGTAACGGAGCTCCGGAGCATCCAAAGTCCAATAGTAATCCGCAGGCATTGCTTCATTCCAATGGCCCTGATATCTTTGTCCCATAACAGAAATGTCCTGATGGAGTCTTTCTCCATGTTCATTACTGACAGCTCCACAACTACGAGGGAAAAAATCTAGGTGGGAGTGGAGAAAATGGATTTTAAGGGACATGTTGCATCCAAGGTTACGGTATCTTTGCAGAAGCACTGTCAACTTTGTGTAGTTATAACCCCTCTTTTTTTTTTTTTTTTGCTTAAAAATCCACGAAGAACTCCATTGAAGGATTCCCAAGCTTCCTTTTCTTTACCCTCCAAAGCTTGGTCAAACGCCGTATCCTTTAGAAGTTCTCGGATTTGTGAACCGATAAAAATACCTTCCTTAACTTTTGCATCACTTAATTTCGGAAACTTCTCTTTTATGTACTTAAAGTCACGTCCTTCTTGTTTCATACCTTTGACAGAACCTTTTAACCTAACCCAGCTTGATATGCAGGGGTGGAAGAAATACATCTTTTGGGTCCACGAGAAGCTCGGCAACTAGATTCTTCTCGCTAAGATTAAGATTTATTGCAGGCTAGTTTGCTTTAATATAATGCGATTTCCTATCCATACGGCCCCACATAAATAAGAAGCAGCAAGTTTTGTGTACCGTTGCATCCCTAAGAGTATGACAATGACTTTTGGATCATCGCAGACTTTCCATTTGTGTTTATGATATTTGATTGAGTCCAAGAGGGCTGTCATATTTGCATATGTCTCCTTCATGCGAACTGCATGACCTACGGGAGTAGTAGGAAGATGGCTACCATTATGAAGCAACACATCTTTCAGACTAAGCGTAGAGGACTCTATGAATAGCCTCCTTTCAGTAGGATTATCGTTAAAATTCACAGATTTAATCAAGTCATTAATGTTGCAGCAAACAACAAGATTGGTTCTCTTCTCCAAAAATGAAAGCAGTTCCAGGTGACGTTTTCTGTACTGTGATACTGTGACATCACTTTAGTGAAGAGTCCATTGTTGTAGTCGAGACCCAAGAGCCGCGCGGGATTAGCCGAGCAGTCTATAGCGCTGCAGCCATGGACTGTGCGGCTGGTCCCGGCGGAGGTTCGAGTCCTCCCTCGGGCACGGGTGTGTGTGTTTGTCCTTAGGATAATTTAGGTTAAGTAGTGTGTAAGCTTAGGGACTGATGACCTTAGCAGTTAAAGTCCCATAAGATTTCACAGACATTTTTGAGACCCAAGGATATCTGCCTTTTCCTTTGACAGGTCAAGGTCTCTAATGAGATCACTCAATTCCACTTGGGTCAGTCTGTATGGATTATCATCTTTCTCTCAAAATCAGGGTCACGGGATGTGGAAGGCTTGTTTAGTTCTTCTTTTTCCACACTACCGTCGGTTTCTACTTCAAATATGCAATTTTCGGGTGGAGTAGGAACTAGTAAACTATCTGAACACGGAATGGGTCGATTAGCAGATCGAAGATTCGGGTACTGAACTGTTCTTTTCTTCATAGACAAACCTGCCTTTATGAGCAGAGTCAAGCACAAATAGCAGTCATCTGTATGGTTTGTAGGCTCCCGACAAACAATTGGCACAGCAAGAGCCATAGCAAGTTTCTTATTTTCGAGCCATTCTCGCAGTGTAACTGAACATGCGTTGCAACATATATATGGAGCCAAGATTTATCCTGGCCCCCTACTTTGACACCGAAATAATGCTGATAGGCACTCTTCACAAGAGGCATCAGATTACGTTTCTGTGAAGAAAATTTTATCTCACCACAAATATAACAAAAATTATTCATATTATTTACACATTTTCGTGGCATTTTTACAAATTTTACACTACAAACGCACTCTCAAACCAGAAATTCTGCTTTAACTACAACAGAAACTATACGAAACTCACAGCCACAGCAACAGTATCTATGTTTATGTTTTACAAACAGCTTAAAAACATTTGTGTTTTGTTATTGGATAGGTGTGCCCACTCAGAAAACAAAATTTCGTCCAAACTGAAAATGTTGGCTATAAGAATGAAATGTCACTTTATCTCCAAAGCAAGAGCTAATCTGTCATTTTTATGGTTATTTTTTTAATTCAACAGATAGAAATACATAAGAATTAACTATTTTTGGGCCCGAAACATTGTCATTGTTGGCCAGTGTTATACGAAAGCTCTTTTTGGTCTGGAGGAGTTTTATTCACTGAATTTCCGAATGTGAAAATTTAATGTTCTACGACATTGTTGACTGAGATATCTCACGACATTGGGGCCTTTCCATGTGTATACGTGAGAGTTGTGTCGTATGTGTCATTGTAGAGTACAGATTCATGAAGGGATGGGTATATAGTGTAATCTTCATGTTTTATGATGAAAACGATGGTTATGATAATTATGAGAGAAGCATAGGCTGAAACCCGTGCCAGCACATAGACTTTTACTTTCGTATAACACCAAGGCGGCCACCGAGCTTTATGTCCCCATCCCATGGACAGCTCACCATCAGGAGTGTCACAAGCTCTCACTTCATGTGATACTGCAAAGAACTTTCGTCTTTAACAGAGCACTTGTGGTCAGAAATTTTACACCGCCACCTCTCCTCCCCTTGCCTGTCAAATACTGCAGCGAGAATTTGATCCACCACTAGGATTCGAAGCGGCCTACCCGCGAGTAGAGCGCCCCAGCAGAGGATTACGCTAGCGACCTTGGCTAAGGAGATGAATAATCGATCCATCCAACGCCAAGAGTGTACTTGCACTCTATATTCTACGATATTTTCCCATCCTGACAATGTATGTGTGATCAAATAAGGTTCTTTGTAACAAACTATATGTCGTTAATATTAATGACCGATTATACTTTTGCAGCAGACGTTTTCCTCTCTCGGTAAATGCTCTGTGCTTTTCAGCATGAGCCATAAACACACGCATCGAATCTGCACGGAACCAGATACGCCTTCAGTTGGCCGGGGAGAGTAGCTGGGACCTGTGCGGGGGTGTCGGCGGGACGCATAGCAACAATCAATACTTCAAATAGGGCTGGCCCGTTGCACGTCACCTGGCCACGGCTGGAGGGGTGAGCGTGGGTGGGGCAGGTGGCTGTCTCCATGGTTACGGCCGATGCAGATAGCTATTGAGCGCGCATCAGCGCCTGCGGACGGAAATCTTGTCTTCCTTACAATAAATAATGTAATATACACAAAGTACGCTGCCTTGTAACGACTGACGTAGGTTTGAGTCCCTCCTTGATCACAAGTGTGAGTTTTAGAATTGCTACTACCGAGTAAATCCCTCAAACTGGCAAAAAGTAATCACGGAAATGATCTGCAAATGTATTTAAGGAACGAATATAAGACTATACAAGTAAATAATCAAGACTATAACGTAGTGACTACAATTTATCATGTGTGTATGAAAAGGTGTGTTGTCTGCATGACCAAGTAGCAAAAAGTCTATTTTAGATAAAGATAATTTTAGAAGCTACTGTGTGCACATGAAAGAGAGAAGCCGAGGGCATTTGAATCACTATTCAGATTAGAATTATGTTGAAGTTCTTGTTTGATCTGTGAAATAATTCATGCAAAATGAGCAGGAAGTTTTCAAAGTTAAACTTGTAAGGTAATGTGCTACACACCAGATATACAGCGTCAGGAACTTTGTTGATTCTTAGGAGCAAGACTATCACGGTAAAAAGAAAAAAAAAACAACGTCGCAGTGAGAGACTTTTCTTTTCTTGCAGAACATCACTCCATTTATGAAGTAATGCAAACAGAAAACACTACATACGAGGGTTGGAACTTTAATAGTGGCAACTATTTATTTACAGCTCGTAAAAAATAGATACGTGTTTCAAAGTTTTACTGACCTTCAAAGTAGTCACCAGCGTTGTGTATAACCCGTTGCCAGCGATGTGGAAGTGGTAGGCTACTCTTAGCAGTTTAGCAGTGCAAGTTGTGTTGAAAGTTCAAGTGGCGCGGTCTATTGCCCGACGAATTTGAAGCAGTTCTGAAGCGAATGCCGTGAAGTGTTACCTTCCATTTAGAAATCGAGTTGAACTTACGAGGGCTTACGTCCGGGGAGTGTGGTAGGTTGTGATCCAAAAATGAACAGCATAGAGACAGAAGTGATGACACTTTCTGCAGGACCTGACCATCATTTTGCAGGACAATACTCAAGAACGTGCAGTGCAAGCTGTTACTGATTTGTTTGACTGATGCGGCTGCTAAGTGCTATGCCACCTACAGCACGCCGTTGACTTAAGCCCTATTGAGTTCAACTCGATTTGTAAACTGAAGGAAACAGTTCATGGCATTCGCTTCAGAACTGCTACAAATTCGTCGGGCAATAGATCGTGCCGCTCGAACTGTCAACATAACTGGCACTGCTAAGAGTATCCTACGACTTTCACATAGCTGGCAACGGGTTATACACAATGCTGATGACTAGTTTGAAGGTCAGTAAAACTTTGAAAGACGTATCTATTTAGTACGAGCTGTAAACAAATAGTTGCCACTATTAAAGTTCCAACCCTCATATAATAAATTCTTGTTTTAAGTGAAATAACATTTTTGTCATCACTTTGTTCCTTAAGAAACGCAAACAGTAAACATTTCATATATTGAATTCTTGATTTAAATAAAAAAATTATATGCTACATATGGGGATCATGGTTGAAGAAAACGAAAATGAGGAAAATTTCATAAATTAAAAATAGTAATTAGTGTTAATATTGAATATAAGACACAATTATTGTTGTTTGCATGCAGTTAGCTCAGTTTATACTCCATGGCTGTGCAAATATGATGTGTTAACAATTTTCCTAGCTTCAAGATACTTATGTAGGAGCTGTAAAGAACTTAGCTCCACGCGTTATAACTGACCTTGAAATAAGAGAGAAACCTGAAAAAGACATTTTGACAACACTCAAGATGACGGAAGAATCCAACAGCCTACGCTATTTGAAAATTAAACTGATAGTACTTGAACAGACCATCAAACTGGACTGCCAAAGGAAGGGAGGCTACAATACAAAATCTCGTTAAAAACTGAGTGTCGAATAAGTCTTGCCGACTTTTTCATCGAAAGATACCGAGTGGTAAACTGATTCCATTTTGTTAAACCGATCAGCAGACTAGAAGAAGATAGATAACTCTCCCATCTAAATTGAAGTGGTAGGAGCGGGAGGAGAGTGGTAAGGTGCCAAGCCTCTTTACAAATATAACTTAAAGATGCACACATTAAAAAAAGTTTTGCATCACCCCTATTCCCAGAACTCCTGAAGATAGACATTGACAGTGGCTATTGTATCACACACACTATTCCTTTGACTGTTCAGAGATGTCACTAAACCCGCCCAAAGATGTAAACAACCATGCATGAGGAGCGCCTATTAGACGGAGGGGGTCCGACAGCCGATCAGCTCCAGTCATTCCACCAGGAAGAAGGTACACGGCTCGTGTTGTCTGTAGTTTAACCATGCCTAGACGGTTAATACCGCTCTTCGATCGCGTCCGCATTTGTACCTTGTGCCAGGAAGGGTTCTCAACAAGGGAAATGTCCAGGCGTCTCCGAGTGAACCAAAGCGATGTTGTTCGGATGGAGGAGATACAGAGAGACAGGAATTGTCGATGACATGCCTCGCTCATGTCGCCCAAGGGCTGCTACTGCAGTGAATGACCACTACCTACGGATTATGGCTCGGAGGAAACCTGGCAGCAACGTAATGTTTTTCGTGCAGCCGCAGTCGTGTTACGACTCAAACTGTGAGCAATAGGCTGCATGATGCGCAGCTTCACTCTCGACGTCCATGGCGAGGTCCATCTTTGCAACTACTACACCATGCAGCGCGGTACAGATGGGCCCAACGACATGCCGAATGGACCGCTCGGGATTGGCATCACGTTCTCTTCACTGATGAGTGTCGCATATGCCTTCAACCAGACAATCGTCGGAGACGTCTTTGGAGGCAATCAGGTCAGGCTGAACGCCTTAGAATCACTGTCCAACGATTGCAGCAAGGTGGAGGTTCCCTGCTGTTTTGGGGTGGCATTATGTGGGGCCAACGTACGCCACTGGTGGTCATGGAAGGAGCCGTAACGGCTGTACGATACGTGAATGTCATCCTCCGACCGATAGTGCAACCATATCGGCAGTATATTGGCGAGGCATTCGTCTTCATGGAGGACAATTCGCGCCCCCGTCGTGCACATATTGTGAATGACTACCTTCAGGATAACGACATTGTTCGGATAGAGTGGCCAGCATGTTCTCCAGACATGAACTCTATGCTCTACACCGAGTCGCTGTTGAGGAGTGGGTCAATCTGGACCAACAGTGCCTTGATGAACGTGTGGATAGTATGCCACGACGACTGCAGGGCACGCATCAATGCAAGAGGACGTGCTACTGGGTATTAGAGGTACCAGTGTCTACAGGAATCTGGACCACTACCTCTGAAGGTCTCGCTATATGGTGGTACAACATGCAATGTGTGGTTTTCATTAGCAATGAAAAGGGCGGAAATGATGTTTATGTTCATCTCTATACTAACTCCAAGTTCTGAAACTCTCGGAACCGAGGTGATGCAAAACTTTTTTTGATGTGTGTGTGGATTTATTATTAGCCTCTTCAATAATTTAAACACTTGAAAACAGATAGAATCCAGGAAACATTAAACAAACTTTGATAACCAGCATTAAAGGACATTATTAACTTTACAACTCTGGTTGGGGACAGTAAAATAACTTTGACAGTAAAGAATATGTACTAAGAGTTCCAAGAAAATTACACCTCGTAATTTCACAAATGGCTGACTCGAGAAATCGCTCAAGACAATCAATTAAACAACAGATATAATCCTTGCGATTCCATTCACAACCAGGGGATAAACAGCAGTACTTATTTTTGGGGGGGGGGGGGGCGGGGAAGGGCTTATGCGCCACGATATTGGTTTTAGTCTTACAAATGGTAGGTCCTGCAGCGCACTTGCTGGCGCTTCTCTTTAGAATAGTCCACGTCTTGGCCTTTCTGGTTAGAATAATTATGATACCTCTAACACAAACGTGTTAGTACCAGGCATAGAAAAGAAGTCGATTAATTAAGGTGTTTAATAACGGCAACCAACTTACGTAAACCCACGCGCGCACACACACACACACACACACACACACACACACACACACACACACACACACACACACACACAATTAGCAATGAAAAGCAATTACAAGTATTAGAATTATCTCTTGGCATTAAACACCCCAAACCCACTTAATTTAATCTTTTAATTCAGCTGTCTGTGAAAGAAGCAAATAGATGATTGCTGTATCTGATACCAAGTTACGAACCCAACAATCCGAACGTCTTCCAGACAGTCAAGTAAAAAGTAACTACTTGACCATTGCGGACAAGAGCACTCGACTTTATAAACAATTACGGGTCAACAGCAGGGCAAACAGTTTAAGCCATTACTCCTATTCCACACACACTTATTTAGTCAACAGCTATTTCATAAATACCTCCTCGGTTTACGAGAAGCAACATGGTTAGTTCACTTAGTCGTACTAGAATTATATACAATCCAGTGATCATCCACCCAGCTAATCTATACGTAATGGTTGAGTAAAAGGAACTCTTTAAAGGAACACAGTATCTAATGTACAGTAAAACAACAGCAGCACGTGATAATACTTTAAATATGCACATCGTACTAAACTACAGCCAACTGAAGTTAAGCCACTTCTTAACGAGCAAGAGAAACTTGAACAGTACAACATGGGCAAATTACCAATATTAAATCACTTAGACCAACCAGCTGTTTCATAACATACACGCTCAGTAGAGCAATCAGGTCACAGAAGAGTACACATATACACTACTGGCCATTAAAATTGCTACACCACGAAGATGACGTGCTACAGACGCGAAATTTAACCGACAGGAAGAAGATGCTGTGATATGCAAATGATTAGCTTTTCAGAGCATTCACACAAGGTTGGCGCCGGTGGCGACACCTACAACGTGCTGACATGAGGAAAGTTTCCAACCGATTTCTCATACACAAACAGCAGTTGGCCGGCATTGCCTGGTGAAACGTTGTTTTGATGACTCGCGTAAGGAGGAGAAGTTTCCGACTTTGATAAATGTCGGATTGTAGCCTACTGCGATTGCGGTTTATCGTATCGCGACATTGCTGCTCGCGTTGGTCGACATCCAATGACTGTTAGCAGAATATGGAATCGATGGGTTCAGGAGGGTAATACGGAACGTCGTGCTGGATCCCAACGGCCTCGTATCACTAGCAGTCGAGGTGACAGGCATCTTATCCGCATTGCAGTAACGGATCGTGCAACCACGTCTCGATCCGTGAGTCAACAGATGGGGACGTTTGCAAGACAACAACCATCTGCACGAACAGTTCGACGACGTTTGCAGCAGCATGGACTATCAGCTCGGAGACCATGGCTGCGGTTACCCTTGACGCTGCATCACAGACAGGAGCGCCTGCGATGGTGTACTCAACGACGAACCTGGGTGCACGAATGGCAAAACTTCCTTTTTTGGGACGAATCCAGGTTCTGTTTACAGCATCATGATGGTCGCATCCGTGTTTGGCGACATCGCGGTGAACGCACATTGAAAGCGTGTATTCGTCATCGCCATACTGGCACATGGCGTGATGGTATGGGGTGCCATTGGTTACACGTCTCCGTCACCTCTTGTTCGCATTAACGGCACTTTGAACAGTGGACGTTACATTTCAGATGTGTTACGACCCGTGGCTCTACCCTTCATTCGATCCCTTCGAAACCCTACATTTCAGCAGGATAATGCACGACCGCATGTTGCAGGTCCTGTACGGGCCTTTCTGGATACAGAAAATGTTCGACTGCTGCCCTGGCCAGCACATTCTCCAGATCTCTCGCCAATTGAAAACGGCTGGTCAATGGTGGCCGAGTAACTGGCTCGTCACAATACGCCAGTCACTACTCTTGATGAACTGTCGTATCGTGTTGAAGCTGCATGGGCAGCTGTACCTGTACACGCCATCCAAGCTCTGTTCGACTCAATGCCCAGGCGTATCGAGGCCGTTATTACGGCCAGAGGCGGTTGTTCTGGGTACTGATTTCTCAGGATCTATGCACCCAAATTGCGTGAAAATGTAATCACATGTCAGTTCTAGTATAATATATTTGTCCAGTGAGTACCCGTTTATCATATGCATTTCTTCTAGGTGTAGCAATTTTAATGGCCAGTAGTGTATCCATTACCATACATTATTGTCCCACTAAAGTCAAATAAAGAATTATTTATATGTTTGTGTGGGCATGTGTGTGTGTGTGGGGGGGGGGGGGGAGGTTGGGGAGGGAAGGAGGATGGTCGTGAGGAAGGCGAAGAGGGTTGGCAGGCGGGAGGGATCAAGAATCATGTTAAATTAAGAGTCCAATCAAAATGTCAAATGGATCCTGTTTGAGAATATGCGGGAATAGTATAATCGCGGATAATGCCTAAAGGTCGGGCAGTGAGGGTGCTAGTAGTGACTATAGCGCCACAAGGGTTGTCTGCATACCAGTTCTTGTTGGGTACAGCACCTAGGCTTAAATTCGGCTGAATCGGGTCAAAATTTGTTAAAATGTAAATAAAAGACACATTTTCATATGATAAAATTTTGGAAAATTGTGGTAAGTTCCTTCGGGACCAAACTACTGAGGTCATCGGTCCCTAGGCTTACACACTACTTGATCTAACTTAAACTAACTTACGCTAAGGACAACACACACACACCCATGCCCGAGGGAGGGCTCGAACCTACGACGGGGGGAGCCGCGCGAAACGTGACAAGACGCCCTTAGACCGCGCGGCTACCCTGCGCGGCTTCGTATGATCAAATTTTAATTGTAAATACTTAAGAACTATGTCCTTTTGTCTACAAATTCATATTAACACTACGTGAATGTTGTTCATAGTTTCACAAAATTAATCTGAAAAAAGAATTGCATGACCCTATTCGCATTCTTCAAGTAAGGCGAATCGGGTTATAAATCCGGCGAATAGGGTCTGTATAAAAATGTATGCGTCACATTAAAATGGCAACACATTTTCCACAAATAAACCTCTTCTCCCCAACCGAACCAACACAGTTCTCATGGTACCATTCCCTGCCATTGCCTTGACACTGAATCCAGTCACCAAGTTTCACCGATATTGGATCGCTGTATTAATCTTGCAGAGTTCACAAGACGTGTCATTACCGTCATCTGTTTCTTTGGAGGATTCTGATGAACCTGACCTTGATGATTCGTGGTGTAGGTGTTCTCTATTTTAACCTGGTGTTTCCTCAAACTGTTGGGCTGGGATGGCATTTTTATTTTCTTCTCCATTTTTTTTTTTGTATTTCCTGGGGTTGTAAAAGGCAAAAGGCAGCACTTTCTGTTTCCTGACAGAAGAGTTTGCTGTAGTCTTCTTTGGAGCGGGCAACAAGTCTTGGGATGAAACAGAAGACTGGCGTGTCATTGTTTGGCCTGTCATGAACTGGGCTAGTGGAAGGAGACACAGACTGAAGTTCAGTTTCCTATGGTGTGTTTTCTTGGGCTCGACAATGTACTAGCCGACAAGAACTCATGTTCAGCCACCGCGTTTTCATCTAACAGAAAAACGCCAGTTGAACGAAATCCATTTTCTGCAGTCGTTGGTGTTCTTGCTCTCATCCATGCAACCTTGAAAATGTATCCAAATGTGACCTCGTTGGTATTCATTGTCCCTCTTGTGTTACGAATGAAGTTCATACACTCACTGTCATAATATGACTTTAGTGGCTTAAAAAATGACCTGTCTAGTGGCTGTAGGCGGTGAGTTGCGTTGCTTGGTAGTCATATCGTATATGTTATTTTCTTCGCAAAATTAGAGGGCTTCTAAAGTTTTATGAGACGCATGACCACCCACAAGTTAAATGCAGTGCCCAGGAACCCAGTGTGATCAGGGGCGCCGACTTATAAATATTACTGGGGGGGGGGGGGGGGGAGGGGGGCGGGCATACTGGGGGTCTTTCTAAATTTTAGACAAAAAATAGTGAGTTTTAAAGTTTTTTAAGCCTTTTAGAGTCATATGATCAACATTAGATACCCGAAAACTGGACTCTCGATAACTCGACACTCCGGAAAACTTGAGAAGCCTGACTTTTTTGGCTTTTCAAAAAGAAACAAAACATAAACGCACATGGTAGTTTCGTAAAAAAGTAATTTAATTTACAGTAATAATCATGCTTATAGACCACTACAGGGCAGTGAATACATAGCTCTGAAAAGACTGACATTATATTTAAATAAATCCTATACTATCATTAAAATATAAAACATAAAATATTGCTGTCGCACAGTAATAGCACTTCGATTAATAAGTGAAATAGCTAATTTAACGTTACTTTGAATAAGGCTCAGGGTCAATTAAATAAAAACAATATCTCAAAGTTAATGCTGTAATACAGTTAATAAAGTAAATACAGTATGCCTAATACTTTCAGTCAAAAAGTACGTAAATAGCGGGTTTTAATTGGATATTACACCCTAAAAATATTTAAGTATTTGAAAATAATTGTAGTAATATAGTAATACGGTACTAAAGTTGTACTAATATTCGAAACTGAAAATGTAACATTATGTATGTATTTAATTCTCTATTTTATAAAGATTTTTAATATTGCTCTAAATGCCATTTTAAGGCTAGAATGTCTTTAGAAAGGTGCAAATGTCGACCGTCTGACTGGATTACTGAATATGAAGTCCTTGATGACTGGTCGGATATTAAAATCATCCAAAACATCTCACTGGGCATGAAGAACAGCCAAGTTATTCAATCGCTTCTGTCCCATTGTTGATCGCGGATATGACTTCTGACGTCTAAGGGCGCTAAATGACCGTTCTGCTGTTGCTATCGTCATTGGAACTACCTGGAGATGCTAAATGCAATTCACTACTTCACACAACATTTCTCAAACTGCAGGCTCTTGTGTAATGTACTTCCTTACATCACCCATGTTTTTTAAGACCAGTTGTTTTTTATTAGCGATATCGGCTAACATAATATGAATATTGTGCAAGTGTAAGCGCTATATCTCAATGTCTAGGTCATTTTTGAAGAACTCAATTGATTTTTCAAATTTGTTTCACCTCTGTTTACTAATAGCAAGCACTCTTGTTCAAATGCAATGACCTGTGTTTCAAAAACTTCAATGTAAATAGCTTTGCAGTATTCCTTTGGGGTTTTGAAAGTATGCGGTGAGTTAGCTTCGTTGTTTTCATACTTCTTTGGTATACTTCAGTTCCGAGGAAGCGAAGGATCATCAACTTGTGAAGCTTTTTCTTTTAAACACAATTCCCAAAAGTGTTCAAAACTATCATGACTTCCATTCAACATACAAATGAAGCCCTCATTTTTTTTCCAGATCAGCAACACTTAGATGAGGGCATTGAATTTTTTCATTGACATCCTCTACTGAGTTCATTTCATGGCAATAAAGACGTAAAAAGAAATAAGTCTTGAATTGTAACATTGACTCAAGGTAGCCTACATATTTGTAACCTGCTTCTGTTTTGACCTCTGCAGAAAATGTTTCAAAAAACTCTAGAAAGTCTTCAAAGTTTTTCAATATTCTCAAGATACTACAAGCTCGAATAGTCCATCGAGTCGGGCAAAGGGGCTGTAGACCAGCTTTGTCGTTGGCGCTCTCACAGCGTATGCTTCTGAAAAGTCCCATCCTTTTGTTGGATTCCCTTATGGTGTTTGTTAAGTCCTTGGCTAAAGCCATAATATCACTCAAAGACGTAAGATGGCGGAGACTGTCTACAACTGCCAAGTCTAAACTGGGAGCAGTGCAGTGCACATAACGTGCTTTTGGTTGTATATCCAAAACTAACATTTTTATTCCTTTGAACTTACTTCTCATATTCGAGGCACCATCATAGCATTGTACTCTTAAGTTATCCATTGACAAATCAAGACAAGCAAAAACGTCGTTTAAAATAATAAACAGTGTTTGTGATTCAGTGTTGGGGGTCTCGTATAAGCCAATAAAGTCTTTGTTGTGATTAAGAAATCATTTACAGTACGAACACAAAATGACACTTGTTCGTGAATTGAAGAATCACTTGTTTCGTCAACCATAATAGAAAAATGTTCAGTCTTTTTGACTGAAGCCAATACCTTTCTCAACACAGACTTTCCTAGTACATCAATGTTATCGTTTTGAATATCGTGGGACGTCCACTTATACCCCGAACGCCCGAACCAATCTTTAAACTCAGGTATGTCATTCTTTCGGAGTTCCAACAAATGAAAAAAAATTGAGTTTACATCTTCGTGCCTTCTAATTGCTGTCCTTGTCGGCATATAAATTGCACGGTAGTAAAAATCGTCTCAAGAGCTAACCAGCCTTTCTTCATATCACTATGTAACTGTTCACTCAGTTGGGAGGCCACACTTTGGTTAGTGATAGAATTTAGTTTCAGAACACCTTCTTCATGCATAAACGTATTTTCATGAAGACGGAATTTTTCCAAAGCCTTTTTCCAGTTAGAAAACCCTACGGGAGTAAATGCAACTTCTTTTTTTGAAGAAAATTGTAATAGATTTTGAGCATCTGCCTCTTTGAGGGTTTCACAAAACTTTTTCGGTAGATGCTTCATATTCTAGTCATGTATATGAAATGATCTTCCTTTACCGAATTGTCCAGGTTTCGGCCGTGAAAGGTTCTCACCTAAAGACGACGAAGCAATTGGCGACACAGTAATTGTTGGAGGTTGACTTGCAGTATCATCAACTTTCAAGCTCGCCTTTTTGGTAACAAATTTATCCATTAGAAAACTTAATTCACAATACACTAAGAGACTAAAGTAAACGAATAAAATATAGTCATATAAAATAGTCCAGTAGACAATAATGTCGGAACACTAAACACGTATGCAGGATGCACTGAACGGAACTATACATGCTGAATGACTGCGACAGCCGGGTGGGCTTTATATAGCCGCGGCGTCGTAATGTCTCGAAGCGTCAAGGCGACGCGAGGCAGAGCGTTCCAGGCACTTCTGCTCCAGTACTTTCGATGTCGCCGCGCACCAGCACAAATTCTAAGTGTGCCCACAGCACCGTGACACTATCATGATTCACACCACTCATTTTCAGTTAACCTGCTTACTACCGTAATAATTATTTGTTTTAACTCATTACTGAATGAACTTTAAAAGATAACTATCGTCAAACAAGGAAAATAAAAATTCCAACATAATTTTGTGATTTTACAAAACATTATATAACTAATAATTTTCCTAAATTGTTGGAGGGGGGGGGGCTCCACCCCTCCAAACAAATTTTTGAGAGGGCTAGGGGTCCCCTCAGGCCCCATGGAGTCGACACCTGTGAGTGTGATTGAAAATGTTTCAGCCATTTGAGGAAAGCTTCTTCATTAATCCGTCCGGAATCTGTCGTTGTTTCAGTGACCCATTTGGAAAGCCGTCATGACATTCAGGTAAAAATCTTTTACCTTTAAGTATGTCCATAGTAGGGATAAAGTTTCCTGCGGCAGTAGCACAAGCTAAAATGCTGGCAAGCTCTCCTCTTTCTACAGACAACTGTACATTAACAGCTTTGCTCCCTTTTTAAGCAAAACCTTTTCTTGTGGACTTGTTGTTCATTTGGCAACAAGATCTATTTGTAGAATCTTTTCCATTTTGCAGTTGTCTTTGTAGACAGGAAATTTTTTTATTTGGAAATTTGTGGTAAGTTCCTATGGGACCAAACTGCTGAGGTCATGGGTCCCTAGGCTTACACGCTACTTAATCTAACTTAAACTAACTTATGTTTAGGACAACACACACATCCATGACCGGAGGAGGACTCGAACCTCCGACGAGGGGAGCCGAAGGCGCCTCAAATCGCACGGCTGCAGACAGGAATGTGACACCCCCAAACAATTCCGCTGCATAGCGCTGACTCCTACCCTCCCGGTGAACTTTAATCGCATTTTGCAGGTGATCCTCGGTCCACAAAGTAACAGAGTTTCCTTTATATTATCCCATCTACAGTAAAAAGACAGCAAAATAATAAAAGACAAAAATAATTGCAATGAATCGAAGTAAAAGTTTGACCCTTTTCACCCAGACTGTATTAACGCGATTCGACGAAAGCGCAGATTATCTTTCCCCATATTGGTAGTTTTGCAGAAGCTTATTTACGCGCCGGTAACACCATAATCTCCTCTCTAGTGTATAAACTTATTGTGTAACGAATACTTAACAAATTACTAAACGAATTGCCGCGCGGGATTTGCCGAGCAGTCTTAGGCGCTGCAGTCATGGACTGTGCGGCTTATCCCGGCGGAGGTTCGAGTCCTCCCTCGGGCATGGGTGTGTGTGTTTGTCCTTAGGATAATTTAGGTTATGCAGTGTGTAAGCTTAGGGACTGATGACCTTAGCAGTTAAGTCCCATAAGATTTCACACACATTTTTGAACTAAACGAATTATCAGAGATATATTAATCTGAATCCGAAGCTATTTTACAACGCAGAATATTTTCAGAAAACTTAAATCACATTTTGCAGGTGATCCACGGTCCACAAAATAACAGAGTTTCTTTTATATTATCCCATCTACAATAAAAAGACAAGAAAAAATACTAGACGTAAAAAGTATAATAATTGCAATGAATCGATGTAAAAGTATTGATCCTTTTTACCCAGACTGTATTGACCCGATTCGACGAAAGCGCAGATTATCTTTTCCTACATTGTTAGTGTTACCGAAGCTTATTTACGCGCCGGTAACACCATAACCTCCTCTCTAGTATATAAACTTATTGTGTAACGGATGCTTAACAAATTACTAAACGAATTATCAGGGATATATTAATCTGAATCCGAAGCTATTGCCGGCCAGTGTGGCCGAGCGGTTCTAGGCGCTTCAGTCTGGAACCGCTCGACCGCTAGGGTCGCAGGTTGGAATCCTCCCTCGGGCATGGATGTGTGTGATGTCCTTAGGTAAGTTAGGTTTAAGTAGTTCTAAGTTCTAGGGGACTGATGACCTCAGATGTTAAGTCTCATAGTGCTCACAGTCAAAGAAAAACAAGCAAAAACAAGAGCCGAAGCTATTTTACAAAGTAGAATATTTTCAGAACTTGACACAAACAGCACAAATTTCTACACTCCTGGAAACTGAAATAAGAACACCGTGAATTCATTGTCCCAGGAAGGGAAAACTTTATTGACACATTCCTGGGGTCAGATACATCACATGATCACACTGACAGAACCACAGGCACATAGACACAGGCAACAGAGCATACACAATGTCGGCACTAGTACAGTGTATATCCACCTTTCGCAGCAATGCAGGCTGCTATTCTCCCATGGAGACGATCGTAGAGATGCTGGATGTAGTCCTGTGGAACGGCTTGCCATGCCATTTCCACCTGGCGCCTCAGTTGGACCAGCGTTCGTGCTGGACGTGCAGACCGTGTGAGACGACGCTTCATCCGGTCCCAAACATGCTCAATGGGGGACAGATCCGGAGATCTTGCTGGCCAGGGTAGTTGACTTACACCTTCTAGAGCACGTTGGGTGGCACGGGATACATGCGGACGTGCATTGTCCTGTCGGAACAGCAAGTTCCCTTGCCGGTCTAGGAATGGTAGAACGATGGGTTCGATGACGGTTTGGATGTACCGTGCACTATTCAGTGTCCCCTCGACGATCACCAGTGGTGTGCGACCAGTGTAGGAGATCGCTCCCCACACCATGATGCCGGGTGTTAGCCCTGTGTGCCTCGGTCGTATGCAGTCCTGATTGTGGCGGTCACCTGCACGGCGCCAAACACGCATACGACCATCATTGGCACCAAGGCAGAAGCGACTCTCATCGCTGAAGACGACACGTCTCCATTCGTCCCTCCATTCACGCCTGTCGCGACACCACTGGAGGCGGGCTGCACGATGTTGGGGCGTGAGCGGAAGACGGCCTAACGGTGTGCGGGACCGTAGCCCAGCTTCCTGGAGACGGTTGCGAATGGTCCTCGCCGATACCCCAGGAGCAACAGTGTCCCTAATTTGCTGGGAAGTGGCGGTGCGGTCCCCTACGGCACTGCGTAGGATCCTACGGTCTTGGCGTGCATCCGTGCGTCGCTGCGGTCCGGTCCCAGGTCGACGGGCACGTGCACCTTCCGCCGACCACTGGCGACAACATCGATGTACTGTGGAGACCTCACGCCCCACGTGTTGAGCAATTCGGCGGTACGTCCACCCGGCCTCCCGCATGCCCACTATACGCCCTCGCTCAAAGTCCGTCAACTGCACATACGGTTCACGTCCACGCTGTCGCGGCATGCTACCAGTGTTAAAGACTGCGATGGAGCTCCGTATGCCACGGCAAACTGGCTGACACTGACGGCGGCGGTGCACAAATGCTGCGCAGCTAGCGCCATTCGACGGCCAACACCGCGGTTCCTGGTGTGTCCGCTGTGCCGTGCGTGTGATCATTGCTTGTACAGCCCTCTCGCAGTGTCCGGAGCAAGTATGGTGGGTCTGACACACCGGTGTCAATGTGTTCTTTTTTCCATTTCCAGGAGTGTATATAACAGTGAACACACCTGACAATGTTTTCCACTTTGTAACTCATACACCGAGTTCGAACAGTCAACACCATGTGGCAGCACTTCCTATACCACTTCGTATGTGACGATTACGTCGGAATTTGTAAAATTTACCCGATTCCTCTCCCGACTCGATTCGGCCGACCTTACAATTTCAATACGTTGTAGTTTCATCGGCTGTATTAGTACATTCTATTGTGAAATCTCCATGCTGAGCAACAGTATGAGACAACGTCGGTATGTTGGTTACTTTCTTCCCCCATACTTTCAAGACCAATCTGTATTACAGATTTTTAAACTTCCTAATGTACACTGAATAGCCAAAGAATCTAGTATAGGCATGCGTATTTATATACAGAGATATGTAAAGGGGCAGAATACGGATCTGCGATCGGCAACGCCTATATAAGACAACAAGTGTCTGGCGCAGTTACTAGATCTGTTACTGCTGCTACAGTGGCAGGTTATCACCATTGAAGTGAGTTTGAACGTGGTGTTATAGTCGGCGCTCGGGCGATAGGACACAGGATCTCCGAGGAAGCGATGAAGTGGGCATTTTCCCGTACAACCATTTCACGAGTGTACCGCGAATATCAGGAATCGGGTAAAACATCAAATCTCCGACATCGCTGCGGCCGGAAAAAGACCCTTCAAGAACGGAACCAACGACAACTGAAGAGAATCGTTCAATGTGACAGAAGTGCAACCATTCCACAAGTTGCTGCAGATTTCAGCGCTGGGCCATCAACAAACATCAGCGTGCAAACCATTCAACGGAACATCATCGATAGGGATTTCGTAGCCGAAGGCCCACTCGTGTACCCTTGACTACACGACATAAAGCTTTACGCCTCTCCTGGGTCCGTCAACACCGACATTGGACGGTTGATGACTGGAAACATGTTGCCTGGTCGGACGAGTCTCGTTTCAAATTGTATCTAGCGGATGGACATGTACGGGTAGGGAGATAACCTCATGAATTCATGGACCTTGCATGTCAGTAGGGGACTGTTCAAACTGGTGTAGGCTCTGTAATGGTGTGGGGCGTGTGCAGCTGGAGTGACATGGGACCTGATACGTCTAAATACGACTGTGACCGGTGAGACCTACTTAAGCATCTTTTCTGATCATCTGTATCCATTCATGTCCATTGTGCATTCCGACGGATTTGTGCCATTCCAACAGGACAATGCGACACCCCACACGTCCAGAAGTGCTACAGAGTGGCTCTAGGAACACTACTGGGTGGCTGGCCACCAAACTCCCCAGACATGAACATTATTGAGCATATCTGGGATGCCTTGCAACGTGCTGTTCAGAAGCACTACTTTAGATATTATTCGAGTCAATACCACGTCATGTTGCGGCACTTCTGCGTGCTCGTGGGACCCTACACGATATTAGGCAGGTGTTCAGTTTCTTTCGCTCTTCAGTGTATTAAGATATCGCAGTCTCTAAGCTACATTTGAATAACTTAAGGATGTGCACTTACTTTCGCCCAGTCTTCTACAGCAACGTCTTGTATTCGATCTAATTTCAGGCGTATCAGAGTTCTCGGCTAAGGACTGGCCGATATTTGTTGTTGGTATACACTATATGATAGAATGTTTTGTTAGTGGATATTATGGAGTGTGTGCACCCTTCTCCTTTATGACGGCTTGAACTCTGCTAGGGGCTCTTTCAATGAAGCGTGACAATGGCTTCGAAGGAATGGCAGCCCTTTCTTTTTCAAGATTAAAAACCAGAGAAGTTGGTGATGTTGGACGCGGGGGCATGAAGCAAAGCCAACGTCTTAACTCATTCCCGCGGGGAAACTGCCTGGCAGATTAAAACTGTGTGCCGGACCGAGACTCGATCTCGGGACCTTTGCCTTTAGCGGGCAAGTGCTCTACCATCGTCCTCACAGCTTTACTTCTGCCAGTACCTCGTCTCCTACCTTCCAAACTTTACAGAAGCTCTCCTGCGAACCTTGCAGAACTAGCACCCCTGAATGAAAGGATATTGCGGAGACATGGCTTAACCACAGCCTGCGGGATGTTTCCAGAATGAGATTTTCACTCTGCAGCGGAGTGTGCGCTGATATGAAACTTCGTGGCGGATTAAAACTCATTCTGGAATCATTGCAGTGGTGTTACATTCGGTTCAAATGGGGACTCTGGACAGACTAGTCCATTTCAGGAATGTTATCGTCCATTAAAAAATGGTTCAAATGGCTCTGACTCAACTGCTGAGGTCATCAGTCCCCTAGAACTTAGAACTACTTAAACCTAACTAACCTAAGGACATCAAACACATCCATGCCCGAGACAGGATTCGAACCTGCGACCGTAGCGGTCTCGTGGCTCCAGACTGTAGCGCCTAGAACCGCACGGCCACTCCGGCCGGCTATCGTCCACAAATCATAGCCTTATAGACTTTGGGTTATGATGCTGTGCATTGTCTTGCTGATGCAAACCATCAACGCCTCTAAACTGTGCTTCTACAGTATACAGAACACACTGCTGTCAAATGTGTTCCTATCTTTCCGCATTTGCCGTTTTCCTAAGCACAATAAGGAGACCAAAACGTAACCACGAAAAACTACCTCACAAAGAAAGACCGCCTTCTCCATAAGTCCCTGATCGCACTACAAATGAGGGAAGGAACGTTCTCAAAGCATTCGTACAATTCAAACCCTTCCATCGGATTTCTTCATATAACGTGATTCATCACTCCAGATCACTGCTTTCCAGTCACCCATTGTCAAGTGACGACGTCTTTACGCCACCTCAAATGTGGCTTGGAACTGATTACAGGAATGAATGGCTTATGAGAAACTACCCGACCATGGTACCTCAATTCTTTTTAGCTCCCTACACCCAGTCATTGCGCTAGTGGGCTTGATGGTAGCACTTGAGAGCGCACGAGTTGTTCCTCCCACTGATTTTTTACAACCACATTCCACAATGCTTGACGGTCCCTTTCCGTCAGTGCATGAGGTCTGCCTGGTCTAGTTTTAGCTGTGGTTGTTCCTTCGACAATCACATCTACTTGGACAGCCTTAGAAGAGTTGAAATGTCCCTAATGGATTTATTCCTCAGGAGACATTCAGTGACTAGTCCACGATCGACGTCATTGAGCTCTCCAGACCGACCCATTCTTCTGTTAACACTTCTCTACTGACAACACAGCCTCCTTCTGCGTTGCTGGATCCGCCTCTCGTGACATTAGTAGAAAAAATTGGAAATTTGTGCTAAGAACTATGGGACCAAACAGCTGAGGTCATCGGTTCAAAAATGGTTCAAATGGCTTTGAGCACTATGAGACTTAACTTCTGAGGTCATCAGTCCCCTAGAATTTAGAACTACTTAAACCTAACTAACCTAAGGACATCACACACATCCATTCCCTAGGCAGGATTCGAACCTGTGACCGTAGCGGTCGCGCGGTTCCAGACTGTAGCGCCTAGAACCGCACGGCCACTCCGGCCGGCAAGTCATCGGTCCCTAGACTTATGCACTACTTAATCTAACTTAAACTAACTTATGCTGAGGACAACACACACAACAGTGCCAGAGGGACGACTCGAACCTCCGACGGTGGGAGTCGCGCGAACCGTGACAAGACGCCCTAGACCAAACGGCTTCCCCGCGCGGCTGACATTTAGTGGTCAATTCCACATTACGTAGGGGTGTCCAGATACTTTTGATCAGATAGTGTACTATAGTAATTTCTGTCAGTTCTCGACTGCTCGTGCCATCTGTCACTCAGATACTGTTTTTCTCAATCACGACAACGTATTTAATTTTTGGGAAGTGACGATGGGAGTGTCATTTTCGTGAAATGTTTAATATGGAGCATTGTTATGTTTAGCAATGCACCCATACAGGAAGTGTCAGGTACGTATTTGATACAATTATATGACGTAATTCGTGCTGTTCTCTCAAACGCCCGTTAAAACGAAGTAGTGAGGCATTTCGATTTCTATTATGTACGAGGGCGGTTCAGAAAGTAAGTTCCGATCGGTTGCGAAATGGAAACCACTGTGAAAATCCGATGACGTTTTACACAGATGTGTTTGGTAATGTCTCTAGTATGCCCGTCGATCGCAGCACGTCGCTCTTTTCAATTCTGAGAGCATAATGAGCACGAAAAACTGCCTAGAAAATAATGTCCCCCGCCAAGTATGAAGAGCTGGTGTGAGATTTCGCCTGATGTCCTGCAGCCCACATTACATAACCGTCATACATTTCGTTCTTCATGACAATTCTTGGCCGCACTCTGGAGGGGCAACATAGATCCTCCTGAAGCGTTTTCGATGGGAAGTGTTTGATCAACCACAATACAGTCCGTAATTTGGTCTTCCTGAGCTTCAGCTCTGCTGAAATGAACCGCTAGCTATGAGGATCACATTTTGGCACAGACAACGAGCGTAGAGGATTGGCGGAAAGCACAGGCGGCTGCCTTCTATGACGAGGGTATTGAAAACTTGGTACAACGCTACGACATTGCCTAAGTCGGAGCGGCGGCTACGTAGAAAAGCAGCTGTAAGGTGTAACTAATTATTGCAAATAAAACATTTTTGATTTTCGCAGTGGTTTACATTTCGCGAACGATCGGAACTTACTTTCTGAATAGCCCCCGTACACGAGTTTTCTGCTTTGAGATTGTATTACTAGTGGCGATTTCTGTGATGGTGTCTACTTCCTGCATATCTAAGGAGAAATACAGACGAGAATCAGCAGTACACATGAACAAGAGCTGCGCTACAGACTATATCGGCCACGCGTGGGTTGGTACGTCACTCTCCCATTTCCTGGCCTTTGTCAGATAGTTCCAATAGACTACAAAACGCAGTTCTGAATCATCTTAACGGTTTGCATAGTACGTGTCTTTTTCATAGTGGGAAACTCTTTCTCAATGCTTTATTCACTCCAGGAAATCACTATGTACCACCTGCGTCACTGAGGTAAAGTTATGTCATCGTTCTCAGCAGTGGGAGTTGTGTCTCCAGTCGTGAGCGGACAATGCGTCTTATGAACATTGTTCAGTTTGCCAACAAGCCTCGATGGATCATTTCATGCTTAATTCATGCGCACGTTGCCACTTCACGGAAGGCGGATGGCCAGCAAAGTGGCGTACATCACAGCTACAGGCAAACCGTTATCGTGAGACACAAAACGTTAAAATTCTGTCTCTTAGTGAACGCTGATGACCACTATCAACAAATTACTCCTCGTAGATACCCCGAGGAGAAGGCAACATAAATGTCCCCTGCCATTTTGAACGCAACTAAGGTGGCAGTATCGACTCAAGCAGCATGCAACCATCTCAATAGGACAAGCTTTGCCTTTAAAGGTCTTTACGAACCATACTGTAAGCATTCTTACAATGAATGCATGAAAGAGGTAGGCAAGAGAACATCTCAAATGAAAACTGCAATAATGGCATCTTCACCGACGAGTATAGGATTGGTCTGACACCTAATGATCGACTTTGGAGTCTGGTCGGCATCAATGAACGTCTTACAGTTTCAGCATTGAGTTGGATCAGTCGTGTTTTGGGCGATAACATGTACGGATAGCTGAATCCACTCATCGCTATCGAGGGTAAATTGAGTGACTTGCAGTATTGGGACTGGATCCAAACACCTCATGTCCAGCACTACAGTCAACATTTCGGTGATGGACTCGCCTTACAAAACAATGCAAAATCATACAGCGGCCATCTTCCTCCAGGAGTCGGGAGGCTGCCGAATGGAGTGGTCTGCGGTATCTGCAGACATAAATACGATTGACCATACTTGGGAGCCGTTGAAACTAGTAGCGCGTCATCGCAGAAACCCTCCTCTCACACCGAATGCCGCCAGAAGAGCCGTCGAAGAATGGGAGAGGCTTGAGCACCAATATCTCGACCACATTGTGGACAGCATTCGAAGGTGTGTCTAGGTATGTTTAAACGCACAGGATGGAGTAAAATGGTACTGAAGTGTCACCCAGCAACAGGTTATGATTTCACAGAAGTGCGCTTTCGAAAAGACTAAATTTATATCTTTCTTCAGTTTCACAAAATAATTATTTTCCTGGTTTCACAAGGCTTGTGTTTTCATTCCCTACCATACAGATAAAACAGCTACAGGCTGCAAACAATAATGCAATTTTATCCGTCGAACACGAGCATCATCAGACTATCTTCGCTCGGACGGCAACTCGTTTGGGTGTTAAAATTAGCCGGCCGAAGTGGCCGTGCGGTTAAAGGCGCTGCAGTCTGGAACCGCAAGACCGCTACGGTTGCAGGTTCGAATCCTGCCTCGGGCATGGATGTTTATGATGTCCTTAGGTTAGTTAGGTTTAAGTAGTTCTAAGTTCTAGGGGACTAATGACCTCAGCAGTTGAGTCCCATAGTGCTCAGAGCCATTTTGTTAAAATTACGCTTCAGTAAAACAGTCAAACTGTTTATCTTTACTACCGAGGGATACTTTTAACTCCCCTAACGGGCCACCTGGGCGCGGATTGTCGAATGATGTTCGCGTATGGAGAGGGAAACCGGTTATAAAATTAAGTTGTGGATGGCTTCTAGTTGATTTATCTGCGTGTTATTTATAACGGTCGATGGGTCCACGGTACACCATGGCTGCATTTACTAAATTTTCAATCCCTGTTCCCTTCAGATCTAAGCACAGAGACGCTCTCAGGTATGTGCTGGTGCACACCGATCCTGGAGAAATCATTTGCAGCCAGTAAAGATATATAAGATCAACAGTTCAAGCACTCATCAGTCATCCTCAAGACATACAATGGTAGAAATGAAAGCTGATACAGATGCTCATCACATAACGGTCTTTAAGTGATTGAACATTCATCAACATCAGTATGAGGTGCGACCCTCACCTGCACAAATAAACTCTTGTATTCCGAATGTCATGTTGAGGAATTTCGTGCCATGCCTTGACACATTCTGTCTCAATTCTTGAAGACTGCTGACTGGAAGTGGCTAAAAAAGTATACATCTTCCCATTGCATCCCAGACGCTCTTTAAGAATGAAAAATCACTACCCAGACATACAAATGGATGGGTTTATCGAGTGAACCAAGTATTTCATTTGGTACCCTGGTCATGAAAGGTATGACAACAGGGTATACCATTCTTGCCACCTCTTGGCGAGCAAATAGACTCCTTTCAATAATTCCTAAATCAACCGTCTTATCATAGCCAAGAGCTCCCCACATGATTGTTTCAGGAGATTGCGATTTGTGGATCTCGAGAATCGCCACTTCCTATGACCTCTCAGCAGCTCGTCTACTGACACATCGGCGTCTGACAGCCACAAACAGAAGTGAGACTCATTGCTGAACACCACAGAATGTCACTCAATATCCCATTTGAATCTCGCTGTTGACGATGATACGGCTTCTCTGTGTCCATCTCGTGATCCCTCCTTCTGCAGCCATTGCATTGTCTGTGCTACCTGTCGGTATAATATTCCCTTGTCTACATTTCACTTTTCCCGAAGTCTGAAAGATATCAGTAAGCTAAGCGTGCCTTCATCAGCGCATGTTGTGTCGCGACCTCCACCTGGGAAGTTTCAGTAACGTTTGACACATCAAATAGCATTCTTGTACTTACATCATTCTTCATCTGCAGAAAATATTTTTCTCTATACTGAAAATAAAGAAAATATGCTCTCATAAAGATGAACGGGAGCCCGCCTGGTTGGCCGTGCGGTCTAACGCACGGCTTTTCGGGCGGGAAGGAGCGTCTGGTCCGGTGAACCGGCCAGTCTGTGGATGGTTTTTAGGTGGTTTTCCACCTGCCTCGGCGAATGCGGGCTGGTTCCCCTTATTCCACCTCAGTTACACTATGTCGGTGATTTCTGCGCAAACAAGTTCTCCACGTACGCGTACACCACCATTACTCTACCACGCAAACATAGGGGTTACACTCGTCTAGTGTGAGACGTTCCCTGGGGGGTCCACCGGGGGCCGAACTGCACAATAACCCTGGGTTCGGTGTGGGGCGGCGGAGGGGCGAAGTGGACTGCGGTAGTCGTCGTGAGGTTGTGGATCACTGCGGCTGTGGCGGGGACGGAGCTTCTCCGACGTTTCTAGGTCCCCGGTTAACATAGAATACAATACAATATAATACAAGATTATACGGCAAGTCTCGCTTTTTATCGATTACGGTGAATAAACAATAAACTGACTTCACTTCTTTATTTGTCGACGGGCCATACAACTGGTGAAACTAAGGAGGACGCCTGCTGCTAGCGGTGTAGAGTGGGACGTCTAAGAACCCAGAGGCCGAGCGTCAACACTCAGTGACGGATGTCTGGGACTGTCACGCCACAGTGTGTGGCTACAGCCGGTAGTGCACCGTCTGACCACCCAGCGGTCCCGATTGGAGTTCGGCGGCGTGCAAAGAATAGAGGAACAAGGATCATCTAAACTCTAGTTTTTAACTCAAGAACATTTTCTGTGTTTTTTCTAGTCTATAGGCAATGAGAGGAGACGGGACCTTTTTTTTATTTTCAATCTTGAATAATACCATGATACTTCGTAATCACGGGACAAATCACTGATCATAATCTTAGTTGTGCCGAAGAACGATGAACATCAGAAAAATCTATTTTCAGTCAAAACGGTTGCTGATTCGAACTGATGTTGAGAATCTCATAAGCAAAATCTGATAGCTTGTTTACCATTTATAAGTAGTTATCTGTACAGCCAAAGTCCAACATTCTATCACACATCTGAACTATTTAAAGAGAAGGAAAGTAGTTGATGAAAATAAATTGAACCAGAGATGGGGGAAGGATAGAGGTGAAAGAGCGAATAAGGTTGGGAAGGGCAAAGTACTATCCAACTATAAACTAATGTCAAAAATAATGAAAAGAGGTTACTAGTATTGGCAAAAAAGCTTAAAGTGATTAGTTAGATACTGATAGGCATAGAAATTGTGCCTGATGCAGTTATTGTTGAAGCTGCGCATTGTGAAAAGCAATCCACTAATCGCAGTCCATGGTTCCGTACCCATAGCGCTGCAGCACCTTCGGCACTCGTTTTAGGACTCTGCAAAAGTGGCCTCCTTCGTTCTGGCAGTGTTCTCGCTGGTCTTCATGCTTTGGAACGTTGAGTGTCATCCACCGGGTGAGACTGTTGTTCTCTGCTTTGTACGCTCTACGGAGCTATTGACGTGTGGCGCTGTCTTCCCTTTCTCTGACGAAGTGCGCACCAAGCCAGGACTGGTACTCAGAAAAAACTCAGGAGTCGCGATCTTGGTATGCCTGGGAACGTCATGCTTTCCATACCTAGTACTGATGTCAGTCATAAATTACTTGTTTCCTCTGATGCTGGGTGGACAGTGATGGAGTGCTGTTACTCATTACGAAAGTTCATGGTCTCTTCTTCTCTAAAGCTTAAGTAACACTATCCAGGAAAATATGTCTGATAGTCTGTTCAGAACAGCACATGCTTCTGTATAACGTAAAATATCATACCAACTACGACCTATAAAAGGCCTGTCTCGGCATTACCTGTGAACATTTGATCGAGGCACTCACTAACTGAGGTGGGACAAGGGCGGAATCAGTGTAATTTGTTAGTGCAGGTTGCCTACATCAGAGGCAAGTATACATTTAGGGGCAAACCTGCTGTTCTCCTTTGACTGACAGGTCCTTAACACGTTCTCTGCCACTGTAATTGGCCCTGAGTAGCCAAATAACCAATTTTTTAATGGAATCTCAAACTGTATTGCTAAAAGGAATATAAAATGTATTTATTTTATAAGTAAAAGATGAAATTTACTCTTGTGACTCAATTTTTTTTTTGAGGTGCACTAAGGCATCAGCGGCATATCAGGCCACATTCTGTAGCGGGTGGCCATGGACGTGCTAGTGCGTCTCGTTCATTTTTGTTGAAAATTGTGACAGTTTAGAGCATGATATTTTTATTTTATATGCAAAAATGAAATGAAACATCCTACTGACAAACGACGTATTTATTGAACAAAAAATATAATAGAAACAAAATTCAAAAACAAACATAAGATCTTGAAGAAACGTCTGAAATACAATGTATGTCACTTCTCAGAAAAGATACAATCAAGAACTTTACCGATTACACTCAAACAAATAAAATAAATACAAAGTTCAAGAATAGTACCTACACATAACTGTCGAAAAATGAAAGAACAACGAAAGTCCTATCTGCCTTTAGAGGTGGTGAATAACACAACAATTCAAACAATACCCTACCTTATTTGGGCAATCTGGGCACTCGTAAATCGTGTCTGTTCGTTGTCCCCGGCTGGAGCATAATTTGCACTCTTTTCCCAGTGTTTTTGATTTTCCAGTTGATTCTCGTTTTACCACAACTTGTTGGGGATTTCTGACTGGCCGTTCTACCTGCTGTTGTGGCAATAGTGCTCCTATAATTCTGAGTCTGAATTCTTGGAGGGGCATTTTCGTGCCAGAATATTTATTGTGTAGGGTATGTGCGTTTGTCAGCATCATTTCCATAATGTGGATAAAAAGTTTCTTGTACCAGCGTGTGGTTTTTCGTTCCGATAGGTAATATGATAACATCTGATCGTGCCGATCAACTCCCGACATAAATTTATTGTAGTTTACAATGGCCATGGGCTTAGATTTCTTCTCCTTTCTTTCGCTTTCAACCTCAATCATTTCATTTGTAAATGCATTAGAAATGTACCAAACCTCCCTCTTATCACGCCACTTACCTATCATAACTCCTTCCGCTAATCTGGCAACGCTTCACCTTTTCGTAATTTTGCCTTCTGTATTTCTTTGATGTATCCTTCCTATTCGCCCTCAGAATTCCTGTGCAGTGAGCCTTCTTATCCAGGAGCAACTTAGCCAATGTGAAGATATTATAGTAATTGTCCATGTACGAGTGGTGATCAACATTCAACTTTTCATCCAGTAAATGATGAACAATTTTTTGTGCATGGCCTCTTGCTCCTAAATCGTCCAGCATGGCAGTGTATACAGCGAATTTTAGGACCGTTCCAGTGGGAGTTGTCAAAATATATAGCTTTACGCCATATTTGTGCTATTTATTTTTGATGTATTGGCGGAAAAGTAATCGTCCACGCCAAAGGATCATTGATTCGTCGAGTGACAGTTCCCGTCCACGGTAGTACACTTGGCACATCCTTTCATTGAAAATATTGATAACTGGACGTATTTTATACAACCTGTCGGATGGTTTTGGTTCGCCCTGTTTTGGATTTTTAGAAAAATGTAATGAACGTAGTTTTAGAAGAATACGATTTCTTGAAATACCATCGGCAATTCCTTTCACGTGAAATAAGGGTCATTTTTCCAATAGTCCTGCAACGTCCTCATCTTTACATTTCCCATGTGCAAGAAAACTCCCAAGAACACTAACAATTCGCCAACCGTCACATTTTTCCAACAATTTATTCGTGATTGTTCTTTGGTTCCCACAGAAATGAATAATTCAATTGCGTTTCGATTTGTTCCTTCTACAACTTTCAATAGAAACTCGTCCGTCAGCAAAAGACGAAAATAATCTAAGGGAGTGTTTCCCGTCGGTTAAATTAGCAGTCCCTCATTTCTTATAAACGGGCAATTTACCATTCTAACTGGCTCGCTTTCCCATGTAACACTTGTATCAGCTACGTTACCACTTGTTACCACTTCTTCTGCCCTTTCCCTGTCGCTTGGATACATAGCCATTTCTACAGTCTCATCTAAAGCAAACTCGGCTCCGTCAGACTCTTCACTGGATTCCCAACCGTCCTCCCCACTGGCCAATTCCGTTTCCGAATCGCTTTCTTCCAATATTCGTAATAATTCGGCATCCGTTAGTTTTTGTACGTTTATTGTGTCCCGTATTTTACGTTTCAGAGGTTTTTAACCGCACCCGTAAAAATTGAAAACAATACGTTCTTAGAGTGCCTCCGCAAAAACCACACAATGGTGCCTCGCAACATCTGATTCTCTCGCCGCGCAGGCGCGTCCACGGCATGTGCACCAGTATCGACCGGGCGCGCTGGTGCGCCGATGGCAGCGAACGTGTTAACCTATTGTTCTGCTAAGAGGATAACAACCCCAGGGGGTAATCCATCCTCTTGATTGACAGGTTATGATCCCCTGCGGATAATCCTTCCTTTTGATTGAGAGGTCCTCAAACTATTGTCCTCTCATCCCTCCCTGTCCTCCACCATCCCCTCCACCTCCTCCGCCATCCCTCAGGGAACTACCCTCGTCGATACAAGCACACTTTTGACATAAGTTTGATTTATTAATTCATTAAATTGATCAATTAATTAAATCCACCACTTGAGAAACCCACCAGCACCCCCCTCCCGGAAATTGATGGGAAAAAAACTCAGTTGATCGGTCATTTAGTGGGAAATCGATTAAAGTGTACGGAATATTGTTTAAACAATTTAGAAAATGTGTGGAATATTGTTTATTTAAACAATTTACGTGATACCAGACGAAGTTGGGAAAATAGTTCATTTATTTAGTTAAAGAATTGGTCAGGAAATTGACTGAAGTATATGGAATACTGTTTATTTAAACAATTTACAGAATACAAGATGGTGTATGGAATATAGTTTATTTAAAGATTTTGTCAGGAAACCGGTCACAGTATGAAATATTTAAACAACTGCGGCCCTTTTTTATTCTGAGCCCGCTTGGAAACGCTGCGTAGGCTTAGTTTATATTTGCTGCCAGAGTCAGGGATGTTAAGGCTCTTATTATTTATTTTCCTCAGCTTTCAAAGCACAATGGCGTCCAAGCACAGACGGGAAAGTCAGAACTATTACACTTCTGAAAGTTCATGATGTGGTGTCACCGCCAGACACCACACTTGCTAGGTGGTAGCTTAAATCGGCCGCGGTCCATTAGTACATGTCGGACCCGCGTGTCGCCACTGGCAGTGATCGCAGACCGAGCGCCACCACACGGCAGGTCTCGAGAGACGGACTAGCACTCGCCCCAGTTGTACGACGACTTTGCTAGCGACTACACTGACGAAGCCTTTCTCTCATTTGCCGAGAGACAGTTAGAATAGCCTTCAGCTAAGTACATGTCTACGACCTAGCAAGGCGCCATTAGCCTTAGATAGCTTGTATCTAAAGACTCTCACTTGTATCGCCACAATCTCCAACTGTCTCATCAAGAACGATGTATACAAAGGATGGATTAAAGTTAATTATTCAAGAAGCTACGTACTTTTCTTTATAACATTCATTACGTATCCTGTTTCAGACCTCACTCCATCCTTCGTGAGTTAGCGCGTGCATCTTGGCCGCCTCTTTCAATTAGTGTGCGTAGTGTTGGCAAGTCTGCCGACACTACACATGACATGTTTCGAAACCCACTGTCACTTTCAGCACATGGACAAATTACTAGAATTTCAGCAGCAAACAACTTCTTTTTTTTTTTTTTTTTTTTTTTGTACCATCGAGAAACATATAGCAGTTATGTTGCAGTGACAGTTACACCTTGCAAAAGTGGTCTACAGATCATGAAAGGAATTAAGTGCAGTATAGCAGCGACTGTTTGGGGTCTCCTCAGCATGTCCTATCGTCAGGGCACTGCAACGAAGGCCAAAACCGCCCAGTGTCCTAATTACAGATCACGATAGTAAACACCACCGAGCAAGGACCACATATTGGCATCCTTTGATCTCGAGGCCTCCAAACAAAGCATCAGGTGGCGGTATACTGTTGATCGTGAAATACCAGACTCGCTTCCTGTTTCTGTCTTTCTCAAGAAGCCACTCCCTGACTGTCTGTGTGACCCAACGTTTCGAAACATTTAGATGGACGTTTGCATCTCTCCTCAGAATACAGTGTTTCTATTGGCTGATGCTGGAGACAAAGGGAGAGCTGATGCAATTCCGATATCAAAAATAGATTGAAATTAGCCATTTGCATTACCCTTTCAAATTAAATGCTTAACAATTTACAGGAGTCAAATAGCTTGCTTGAAACACTCACCTCCACCTTACAATGATCCTTCTTCGTAATAAAACATATTTCCAAAATTTGAGTATCACACACAAACATTATGCAAACCAAGTAATAACATTTCCACGACAATTATGTGTGAAATCTTATGGGACTTAACTGCTAAGGTCATCAGTCCCTAAGCTTACACACTACTTAACCTAAATTATCCTAAGGACAAACACACACACCCATGCCCATATTAGTTGTAGTGGCTAGATGTCGGAGATAGCTGAAAACACTCGCACACTCTGTGTGCTCCTGTCCCGAGGTCCACACACAGCGCGCCCGCCCCCATGTACACCGCCAGCGATAAGGAAGTCGGTGAAAATTACCGCTACACCCGCTGACGCAACCGTGGAGGCACATGTACGCCAGAGTGCTTCAGCCCCAGCTATGGAGACCATCCGGGGATGGTTGGAGTGGAAGGAATTCGAATGTTATCAATACCTCCAGCAGAAACATCCATCATTTGGAATCTTCTCATACGTAACATACACACGTCCGCTTCTGTCGCGCTCACCCAGCACACAGGACTCTTCGCCAGCCCTCGCTACCACGGGTAAGATCAGACTGGCAGGCGCACTATTTGTATATGTCAAAGGCTGAGCTAATCCCAGGTTAGCCGAGAGCGCTAATGCGCTGCTTCCTGGATTTGGGTAGGCGCGCCGGCCCCAGCCTGGATGTGGTTTTTCGGCTGTTTTCCACATCCTACTAGGTGAATACCGGGCTGGCCCCACGTCCCGCCTCAGTTACACGGCTCGCAGACATCTGAACACATTTGCACTGTTCCATGGATTACACTCGACACAGACACTTGGGGCCGGCCGCTGGTGGCCGAGCGGTTCTGGCGCTACAGTCTGGAACCGCGCGACCGCTACGGTCGCAGGTTCGAATCCTGCCTCGGGCATGGAAGTGTGTGTTGTCCTTAGGTTAGTTAGGTTTAAGTAGTTCTAAGTTCTAGGGGACTTATGACCTCAGCAGTTGAGTCCCATAGTGCTCAGAGCCATTTGAACCATTTTTAGACACTTGGGTACACTAATTCCATCCCAGCAGGTACGGGGTGGTGGCAGGAAGGACATCCGGCCACCCGTTAAAATAAATTTTCCAAATCCGATTAACCATGCCGACCCTGCGTCATTGCGAGAAAAACGGCACAAGCAAAAGAAAGAAAGAAAAGAAAGGCTGAGCTAATCCGTTACTTCCGGTGGCCGACCTCTTGTGACCGCCCTTGAAGGCAGCCGCGGTGCAGTGCGAAACGCAGCTGTAGCTTGGATGTACCCAGTAGTTCTAAACAATTCTACCCCAACATAGACCCACCAGTTTGAGAAATCTACTTTACCCAATCCGAGGAAACGATGTCGTTGACGATACACCTCGAATTTCTCATGCGAAATATAGTTTCCTCTCCTTTATACGAGTTATTTTCGAAGATAGAAATAATCGGGCAATACACGCGTTTACACGTCGATAATGTATCGTTACTTGTTCTGAAAATCCTGTGCAGGACTTGGCATAGGCTATATTCCCTCTAAGTATTCTTTCATCGGGTAGAAAAATATCTTTTCTTATCTGTCACGTCATGCACCACAGGACTAGAATAGTAAACTCATTTTTGGCTCATGACGGAGTGCTAAGATAGACCACTGTCACAGGACACCTCCTCACTTGCAAAATCTCAATTAAGGCAACCAAATGTCGCGTCCCATATGAAGTCTCTTAAGGTAACACTACAAGGAAGTTGTAAATATAAGTTTTATGCTATGTATTACTTTATAAATTCGGTAACACACCTCATTTTATTGCTATGGTTGTGTCTCCCTGTTGGAGGTGACTGGTTGCATTCGAATACTGTGCTATACTATGCATCCTAACCAGAAAAATAGTGCATTTGCGCTAAGTGTTGGCAACTGTATTACATTTACAAGCAATTTCATAATATGGAACGAAAAGTGATGTCGTGATGGCATGTGTAAAAGTCACATAAAATCGATAAAATTACAACAAATGACGGAAAATATGTATAAAGTGAGGGAAAATACGCCAAAATGCGGGTAAATTGAGGGAGGACCTGCATGTCTTCTGGTTGGTGCCGAACAGTTCTTTTACATGGGGACGAGTATGCGTCAGCAAGAGGAATACGAGGAAACGTTGACATGGAGGCACCGGGAACCAGGGAAACAGTTATTTTTTTCGTCAGGACAACGTTCAACTGTATGACTATTGAGGCAATAGTGATACATGTGAGCTGACTGCTGTGTTCGATGCTTCCTGGGAATTCTCTGCCTCTAACCTTACTTGCGCCTGCGTGCAAGGATGACGGAGAGTGATCGGTTGAGATGGAGTTATAACGAGGTATGATGTAGTGGTAGACTGACGATGCATTCTAGGGGGAGAGGGAGATGTTGCTGCAGATCGTTTGACCATTTTTCTCGGTTGTTCTGTCGGGATGCATCAGTTGTGTGACATAACCTGCGTTCGACTCGTACACAACTCCGTGTTCTGTGTGTGACTTAGAGCACTGTCTACAGCAAACCTCTCAGTCATCAGAGGACTTCCATCTCATGTGTGATGAAACATGACCATCCTATTTCGACATATTCCTCTACGTGAACGAAGATTTATGCGACGTACTCCATCCCCCGCCTCATCTTAGGCATAAAATCGAGTTTTCAGTTTCACAAGTACGGTTATTTTAAGTTAACGACAGATGATTGTGAGATACTGCAATCTCTGTGTATACATCTGCTTGACAGAAGTCCCGTTTACGGAGCTAGTGGCGGCATGACGTGTAATTTTGTGAGAAATGTGTTAGAACTCTCCATTACATTGAGAACAATATCCAACTTAACGCTATTCTTTGCATTGGGTAAGCACTCAGATATCGATAGTAACAATAAGCTTTAGCAGCTGTTGCTGCTTGTACCTCAGAATGACGTACGGAACCTGAATTTACAGTCTCTGAAAAGATTTGTAGTGATGTGTCACTGTGCTGTAATACTTCTCTATTTATTAACTCGGCAGTGCTTTCTGCATTGACGCTGGGGTCATCCGTTACACTGTTTGACCCTTGTAGTGAGGCAGTAGAAACTTGTGTCACATTATGTGTGTGAACACTTTCTGCTTCAGTCTCTGAAGGGTGTGAATGTTCTGGAGAGATAATCTCATCGTTATTGGTGTTTGCATTTGGAAGTTCCCATTGGTCCCTAATGTGACTAGCGGATCTCGTGTTGTAAACCATCGTTAGTAATAATCAGGAAAGTATGACAGAAAATAATTTCTCACCAACGAATCTATCTCGTTACAAAATCACTTACGAAACAGAGCTAATGATTTCTGCTGACGCAAGATAAATTATCTGCCACTTAGCATCAGTCATGTCACCAGGAAAAAAAATTATGTTCGTAACTCTTAGTCCTTGATAATGAGTCGTGAAATATGTCACAAGCAGTGCTTATAATTAACATAGGCAGACAATAATACACAATTATTACTGAAAAGTAAAGTACATATATAATTAGTAACAAGGCAGCGCAACCGTAACCACTGTATGTTGATCTGACTGCGTTTTTTATGGTTTCCAATAGTGCCGTCTAGCAACAGAGTTTGCCATATGTAACGTATATGCAACAAATTCGCAGCAGCGTGCAGCAACGGCAGATAAATCTTATTGTTATTATCGATATCTGAGTGCTTACAAAATGCGAAGAATAGCATTAAGTTGGATATTGCTCTCAATGTAATGAAGAATTCTGACACACTCCTTACAATTTCACATGTCAAACACCACTGCTATGCATTTGTTTCTTCCTTTGTAAGAGGCTTGCTCCATTACTAACGATGATTTTATATAGGACTGATGCGGGCATAGTATAATTTCTGAACCGTGGTTGGATGTCAACAGCCGGCGCTATATACCTCTGGAAAGCTATATTATGCATTGTAATTGCCAACATTTCCGGTTTTTGGAATAGTGTGTATAAAGAGGCGATTGAAATTAAGTTGGCTGATAATTTAATCAACAGGGACAATGGGTTTCCTCTTAGCAAAACGTGGAATCCTGTATTATCTCGCATCAAAACTGAACGTTCTTCGGTGCGGCCTTGATTGCGGTATATCGTTGCCAGCAGTGTTTCACTAAGGGCGGCGCCACCTCCCTGTTTTGGAAGCCAGATACCGTGATGGGCGGCGCATGCGCCGTGTACTGAACGGTGGCCTATATAGGACGTCGAATTGCAATCTTGCGTCAGTTCTTAGCGGGACTCATCAGCAGAAGCAGCATTTCCTGAAGATGGCGAACAGTTGGATCGCCGAAATATCGAGTCAAGTTGATTTTAGGATCCGGCAGCAAACCCGAAGAGACTTTCATTACGCCGGGAAAGCCTACGTAGTCATATATTATGCATTCATCACAAAGAATCGATGTTTGGCCGGCCGAAGTGGCCGTGCGGTTAAAGGGGCTGCAGTCTGGAACCGCAAGACCGCTACGGTCGCAGGTTCGAATCCTGCCTCGGGCATGGATGTTTGTGATGTCCTTAGGTTGGTTAGGTTTAACTAGTTCTAAGTTCTAGGGGACTAATGACCTCAGCAGTTGAGTCCCATAGTGCTCAGAGCCATTTGAACCATTTGAGCCAATCGATGTTTCAAGGAATTAATTTTTTCATCTTACAGTTTGTCACCATAGTTTATTGTAGAAAAACCTGCAAGGTGAATTTATGTCATGCACTGTAAATATATTTCTTACATTGCGATAGGAACAGCGTTGCATTCAACTCGACTAATACGTCGGAAACCGCATCGATCTAACATTGTAAAAAATGGTTCAAATGGCTCTGAGCACTATGGGACTCAACTGCTGTGGTCGTAAGTCCCCTAGAACTTAGAACTACTTAAACCTAACTAACCTAAGGACAGCACACAACACCCAGCCATCACGAGGCAGAGAAAATCCCTGACCCCGCCGGGAATCGAACCCGGGAACCCGGGCGTGGGAAGCGAGAACGCTACCGCACGACCACGAGATGCGGGCTCTAACATTGTAGCGTGTTTTAAGTGTAGAACCGTATAGTCTTAGGAGTGCATGTGTGTATGTTCTCTCTTACCAATACCTTATTGATACTGACCTCTGAAACTAGGTGAATACTTTAGAATTGATAGCGAAGTTGATTTACGTAAGACACATCAAACACCATCCGTCTGGAGCTCCATTACGCATAAAAACACCCGTTTCTTGTCTGGACCATCTATAATAATCATCACAGCACTTTCATATCTGCTATACACCGTTAAGAGGTGCTAACCTCCTCGACATTCGCGCACCAGGAGAAATCTAGTGCTCTTGCATGGGTGTGGGACAGGAGTTATGGACTCGGTTCGCTCTGTTCCTACATGAAACGTGGAATTTAGTGGTCTACTTCTGGTCAGCTGCAGATTAAATCGATGCCAGTGTTGCAGGGAGCGTTGGTCAAAGACAATGTGACGAGATCTTTCGGTCTCTAACTTTATCCTAAGGATGCAAGAATACTCTGTGACTCGCATCTGCATAGGGAAAGATGGACAATCGTAATCGTAAATTATGCCCTATGATCGAAATGCTAGAAATATGTGAATTGGTATAGGACATTGTCTGATATACTTTGGTGAATAAGTTCGAGAATGAACAATGAATGAAATACTGCACAGTCATGTATCTACATTCGCTGTGGTACTTGCTTAGTAGCGTAGAGGCGATTTAGCGATGATACACAAGTTGGGATGCATGCTTCCGTGTCACTGGTCGGCGTTCTAAAAAACTGGTAAAATTACTAAAATTCGTAGCACTATCTGCTGTGACGCTTATTACAATATATTGGTGGGGTCTTTTCCATCCAATCCGTTCACTGGTACACTCTTGATTTCCATATAATGATGGGCTGACACCGCTTGTTTGAGATGGAGAAAGAGTCTTGATGGAGGGGATGGCTAGCCCTGAACCAGTGATCGCAGACATGTCTGCAATATGAGGAATAAGTCAAAATATAACAACGAATCAGTTATCTCATCACTGTGGTGATGAGTTTAAATGTAGAGGTCGTCAATCACCTTCGGACAGTAATTTAAAAACGCTCAACAATGCCACAAAACTCTTATAGTTTCCCTAAGTTGTGGCTGTCTTTTATCTCAATCACACAGTGTGTGTGTTGTAGGAGCAGTAGCAATGGTGTCCAGTTTCCTGTGAGAGCCAATGGATCGAAACGTTGTTAATGTCAGTTTAGAACCTGATATAGACCTCGAAGTCATGGTGAAAAAACAAAATAAATGGCAGTGTACAAAGCGTGTTACAGCAGAAGAAAACGATGTATCAAGCAACAAAACAGGTACCTTCCCCTGCGACTGATAGTCTGTGGGATATTGTCATCTTATAGTACAAGTGATGATACTTTACACTGGACTGTGCAAGGAATTTTGAACTCTGGCCACCTGCTTCAAGGGATCAATACCCGTATATTTAATAGGATCACCACATATGATCGATGCCGGTACGCAGACTGTATTTGTATTCAACATGTTGGAAGAGTTTAACGTGGTAAAAATCTTATTGTGTTCTTTGTCGGATAAAGTTGGCGGAGCCTTTATAGTTCGTAGTTTTTCTCGGTTGGATGGTACAACATAATGATGATAGAACGTTTGAGTGACAGTTGTGAATGCACCCTGTGGGACACAGATCTCCTTTGGACTGTAGTACTTGTATGTGTTTTGGAAACCAGTTGCAAAATCCTTGTCTTGTTCCAGTTCCTGTATGATGTGGAGTCTTCCTAATTTTCATTATAAGAAACACCATCGTAATTGTTCGCTTTGTCCACCATTGGGGATGCTACGACAACATGTTCCCATTTCCATCGAGTGGACAAAACATGATCCTGTTGCATTAACGCAGTTACACAGGTTGCATAAAGTGGTAGATATAGCGGTCTCCGACTTCTGCTCAGTTCCGACTTAAATTGGGACGATCACATGCTCATAGCTGCAGGGGTGGCGGGGAAACACTGAGGAGCAGTTAAAAGATGCATAGGCACTATTTAAAACCGCGCCGGAGTTTTACTGTAGCAGGTATGTTCGAAAAAGGTGGCTCGTTTCGAGATACGAGATTGCACGAAAATGATCCACAGTGGCTGTAATCATTAAAAGACATCTCCACAGGATCCAACACAGATATGTGGTTGAATGGAAAGACTTAATTCCAAAGAATTTTTAACATGTTGCAGCCCTTTCAGCCACTGTGATAAATTATTATGTCAAAAACGATGCCCTAAGCTCTACACACGCAGTCAATCGTAAATGCGTAGCAATGTAGTGCCATAACATAACAACGTTAGTCAAATTTCGCGTTAACAAATTGACATATTACTCCATGTATAATAGAAATTATTTTATCTCCACCTTCTCCTAACCCTGAGAAGTTCTCGTGTTACTGACATATAACCTTGTTCATCGCCTCACGAGGTCGTGCGGAACCATACAACATAGCGGTGATCATATGTGGTTTTTCAATCCAACAAGTTGAACTTAACGTCTAAGTAAACTTCTTATCAGTTAATAAGGTCTCGGTTTACAGTTAACGCTCATCGGGATTCTATCTACTTAGTGCCTTGTTCTCTCACAAATGGTTCAAATGGCTCTGAGCACTATGGGACTCAACTGCTGAGGTCATTAGTCCCCTAGAACTTAGAACTAGTTAAACCTAACTAACCTAAGGACATCACAAACATCCATGCCCGAGGCAGGATTCGAACCTGCGACCGTAGCGGTCTTGCGGTTCCAGACTGCAGCGCCTTTAACCGCACGGCCACTTCGGCCGGCTGTTCTCTCACAAATTTACGGTTTAACATTGTAGGTAATTTCCCAGTACATAACATAGAGACAGCCAATGGCAGGCACCTTTGACTTTCATGCGCGCATGCGCGTGATCCGCCGTCTTGGTCGGTACTTATCCGCGTGCCACAATCAGTTCGAACGTAGCGTCCGCGGCTAAACCACCGCTTTTCCTCAGCTAAGTAACGTAGCTTGACATTGTACCACGGTACTTTGGCTTTTTATGTTTGGCCGTGCCTTATTCGGCCATGTATTAGTTTATTTTATGCTTCTGAAGAAGGCTAGATTACTCTAGCTGAAACCTGGGTAAAGACCAGTAACATTTCGCAACTGACGCGGACTTGATTCCAAATCGCAAATAGCATTTCTACCAGAAAGTGTAACACTGTCAGTGACTCTTGTGTATACCTGTAGAACCACGGCCGCTTTGTATGCAGGGTGACAGTAACATAGTTATTGTGATCGTAGTTTTAATAGTGCAGTCGTTAGACGTAATGTATGTTGCCGGCGGCACAATCCTTCTATAGTCAGCTTCGTTGGGGGAGCTTCCCATGTCCACCGAGTTTGTCAAATGATGGTACTCTTGCATTAACTCAGCTCGGTCTGCATCTACACGGGTTGCAGAAGGTGGTGGATATAGCGCTTCCCGACTTGTGTTCAGTTCCGACTTAAGGGGATACGGAATCACCTATCCCCGCAATGTTAATATATGCCTACTATAGGGAACATTTTCTCACAAACTACTGGAGACAGAGAGGTAAAAATTTTACTGTATGTGCATTCATATGTTACAACAATACTGAAACAACAGTTTATTGTCAAAGTATTTTCTTACAGAGATATTGTACATTTATTTTTAAGTAAATTTTTTCCATCGCTTTTTACTAGACTATCACCCCTAAGTCTTTTGTAAATCAAGTAATTAAAAAATCGTTGTTTCAGTATGTAATAGGGACCTATGTCACTACGTCATAAAAATTTCAGACTTCTAGGTTGACCAGTACCTGAGATAATGTTCCTAGATGAAGTAAAAAGTAAACTTACGGGAAACGGAGAAAGAAGATTAAAACATTCCTGATCCGTAGCTAATACCCCCTTCACAGTCTTCATAATCATCTTCAAGTCTTCTTTTGGCACCCCTCTGCACCTGTCTTGCTTTTTTCACTAATGTCTTGATTATATTATCAGCATGCCTTAGTCTGTGCTGATCTAAAAAGAACATAGCACGTACCGTACGGGAACCAACACACATACCCATTTTTTGAAGGACCTGGCATTTAGTTATATTTCCAAGATTGAAGGTTGCCACAGCATCATACACACCAAAATGTAGTGTATTAATTCCGACAAACACTGTTTTTGGGAGACGATGCCATATCACACTATTCAAGCACTCGTTGGGGTTCTGCGTTTTTCCGTGAAGACATTTCATCAGAAGACTTCTGTCAGCCAGATCTCTGAAAATGGGCTTTATTTCTGCCATGATGGCTGATGGTAGACTGTGGTGGTGAATGTATTTCTCTCCTGTTGTTAGTCCCCTATTGTATTTACACCAGCTGTTTTCACCTTTGGGGCACAAACCATGTTGTGGATGCTCATCCGTGGATGCGGTGTAGAAATATAAAGCCCATATAGCTCTCCTCATTTCTTCAAGATTGCCTGTATTTTGCCTGATTGCAAGGCCATAGCAGTTCTGAATGTGGTCTATTATGGAATCAGTCAATCTTCCTCTGCCATCCAAGGTTTTCCCATCATCTAGTTTTTTCCCTTTCATAACTGATTTTAACCTTCTCAGCCTGGCACCCATTCTCTTCTGCACATGTCCTATACATTCAAGTTTGCTTATATTTACACTGTTCCCATATGGTTTGCTTTCCAAAACTTCTTTGAATGCTTTAGAGTCACCATCTCCCAGATATTTGACATAGCGAACATTATACCACTGTGAAGAGCGCAATACCCGATCTCACAAATATATAAAAATAAAATAGTTATAATTGTAGTAGAGCTATGTATGATACGTCATTTTAAAGAGGAAACATGGCAGAATATAATACGCCAATAAAAAAAAATTCGATTTTTTAACCCAAAATCCGATTCCGTATCCCCTTAAAGTGGACGAAGTTGCTAGGAGGCTGAGACTGAAACTGAGGAACAGTTACAAGATGCAAAGGAGTTGTATAAAACCACGTTGGAGTTTTACTGTAGCAGAGAGGTTCGAAAAAGCTGACTCATTCGAGATATGAGAGTGGCACGAATACTATTCACCAGTGACTGTAATCTTTAAAAGACGCCTCCATAGGATCCAACGCAAGTACGTGGTTGAATGGAGAGACTTAATTTCAAATCGCTGAGAGCATTTTTTTAACCAGAAAGCGTTATACTATCAGCGACTCATGTGCATGCCTGTAGAACCAAGACCGCTCTTTATGCATGGTGACGGTAACATAGACATTGCGATCGTGCTTTTAACAGCGCGGTCCTTACGCGTAATGTATGTTACCGACGGTAGAATCCTTCTGTGGTCAGCTTCAAATATCGGTTCTCAAAAGTGTTCCTCGAAAAGAACATTGTCTTCCCTCCAAGAATCCCCATTTGAGCTACCTAGTGAGTCAAAATCCGACTACAGAAAAAGAAAAATTACTCGTCATGCAAAGTGACTCACATGCTGAATTTAATTAATTTGCCTATCAAATTTGATATCAGTGATATACCTCCTGGCGGGTGTAGGCATTGGCTAGGGCATCACGGATATGGTTCTTCACTTGGTGATTTTTTCGTAGCGGTGATATATTTTATTGATATTTCAGTCGTCCATCTACACAGGGAGAGACAGCCATCGTAATAAAATCAGATGTGTTACCGAATTTATAAAGTAATACACAGTATAAAACTATTATTTACAACGTCTCTGTGCTGTTACCTCAACAGACTTCGTATGTGACGCGACATTTGGTTACCGTAAGAGAGATTTTGCGAGTGAGGAGGCGTCCTGTGTCAGTGGTCGATCTTAGTACTCTGTCATGAGGCAAAAATGAGTTTACTATTCTAGTCCTGTGATGCATGACGTGACAGATAAGAAAAGATATTTCTATATCTGATGAAAGAATACTTAGAGGGAATATAACCTACTCCCAGTCCTGCACAGGATTTTCACAAGTAACAATTCTTTAGCGACGTGAGCAGTCATGGACTGTGCGGCTGGTCCTGGCGGAGGTTCGAGTCCTCCATCGGGCAATGGTGTGTGTGTTTGTCCTTAGGATAATTTAGGTTAAGTAGTGTGTAAGCTTAAGGACTAATGACCTTAGCAGTTAAGTCCCATAAGATTTCACACACATTTGAACATTTAGCGACGTGAAAACGCGTGTATTGTCAGATTTCTTCTATCTTCAAAAATATCTTTTATACACGGGAGGAACCTACATTTCGCATGAAAAAGCGGAGGTGTATGATCAGCAACATCGTAGTCTGGGATTGGGTAAAGTAGATTTCTCAAACTGGTGGGTGTATGTCGGGGTGGAATTGTTTAGAACTACTGGGAAGTCCAAGCTGCAGCTGCTTGTTTCGCAGTGAACCGCGGCTACCTGCAAGGATGATCACGAGGAGTCGGTACCGGAAGTAACGGATTAGCTCAGCCTTTGAAATATACAAAGAATGCGCCTACCTGTCTCCTCTTACCCGTGGCAGCGAGGGCTGGCAAAGTGACCAGTGTGCTGGGTGAGCACGACAGAAGCGGACATGTGTGTGTTACAAGAGAGAAGATTCGAGATGATGGATGTTTGCGCTGGAGGTATTGATAACATTCGAATTCCTACCACTCCAATCATCCCCGGTTGCTCTCCATAGCCATTGGTGGTGCAATCTGGAGTACATGTGCGCTGTAGTTGCGGAGGTAATTTTCACCGACTTCTTTATCGTTGGCGGTGTACATGGGGGCGGGAGCGCTGTGTGTGGACCTCGGGAAAGGAACACGCGGGATGTGGGAGTGCTTTCAGCTATCTCCGACATCTAGCCATGACAACTAATACTACTACAAACTTGATCGTGGTTTAAATGTGTCGTGTTTAGTGCCTCTCAATACATCGCAGTGCACTCTGACTTGCAGTGATATTTGCTGTTGCCTCTATCCTATCGCGCACTAGAACCTTCATGATCCTCCTTCTTTCGGATGTATCGGAGAGAATCAATTTAAAAATTCTATTGTGCTCGAAAAACCCAATCGTGGCATCAGATTCTCAATCGATGGCTATCTCTGCTGACTATAGTGGTTGAAAAACCCAGTCGCGACGTCAAATTCCCGATTGATCAATTTATTGTTTCTAATAGTTGTATTGCGTGCACACATTCGTTCGGGTGTGGGTCTCTCTCCCAGGCAGTGCGAATGGGGGCTACACTGTAGTGTATGATCGGTAGGATATTTTTTTCATCAGATATGTTTAGAGGAACTTTGTGGTGGAGGAGGGTGGCAAGACTGGCAGTCCTTAAAATTTCCGCTAGCCGCCCTAAAACAAAGAGAATATCCTCTGATTCAAAGTAACACATACTGTGTGCAAGATTTCGGATATAGTTAGCGCTACGATCTATTTGTAGTGGAAACGTCATTACTTGGTTTGCATCATACTTGTGTATGATACTCAAACGCTGAAAATATATTTTGTTACGAAGCACTTCGGGTTCCTGCTGCTAATAAGGCGAGCACGCCATTCGTTTGTTATATATTTTTTCGAGCTTCCAACAGGAGCGACTTTTTTACAGATACTTTTGCAGTTACTAGTTTATTTTTGTAATTTCTTGCGTGTTTAAGTGCTTACTAGGCACAAGCTTTTAATTTAATAACAGTGTACCATACAGTAACACTGTTGTTATTAACCCTCATATCGTATAGGATTTTGTTTGTTTTACTTACTGTAGCTCAGTGTTGGTTACACCGTCAGAGAGAGAGCACTTCAAATTCCTGCTGCTAATAAGGAGAGTCCCCATTCTTTTGCTACATATTTTTACGAGCTTCAAACAGGAGCCACTACAGTGATGGATAGGAACTGTGATTGCTGTGTACAGATACGAGCTGAGTTGGCGACCCTTCACTCACAGCTCCAGGCTGCAATGGCTTCTGTCACACAGCTTGAGGCTGTTGCCAAGGAGCAACACTGTGGGGGGACAGATGCGGGCATGCGAGGGATGTTGAGCACATCCCACATATTCTCCGATCGGTCAACTGCTGTTGTCGAGCCGAGTACTGCCTGCACTTGAGGTTGACCCCTCACCCACGGTCGAGTGCAAGATCATTCCAAAGTCTGGCAGGTAGTGAAATACTTTCCGAGGGGCCGATCTTTGGGCCTCCCTTGTTCGTTTGACGAACAGGTTTCGGGCATTAACTGTGGTTGACGAAGGTCTGGGCATTCACAGAGGGTGGGTTTGCTGGTAGTTGGGAGCTCCAACGCTAGGCACATAATAGGGCCCCTTAGGAACAGGGCTACCAAGGAGGGGAAGGAATCCAGTATGCACTCCGTGTGTATACAAGGGGGAGTCATTCCGGATGTGGAAAGGGTGCTTCTGGATGCCATGAAGAGTACAAGGTGCAGCCAGCTGCAGGTGGTGGCTCATGTCACTTTGAATTGGAGGAGATGCTCTATGGTTTAGGGTGGCTAGCGGAAATGGTAAGGACTGTCAGTCTAGCTTGTGAGATTAAGGCGGAGCTCACCATCTGCAGTATCGTCGATAGGACCGACTGTGGTCCTTTGGTGCAGAGTCGAGTTGAGGGTCTGAATCAGAGGCTCAGGTGCTTCTGTGATGGCATAGGCTACAGATTCCTTGACTTGCCCCATCGAGTGGTGTGTTTCCGGGTTCCGCTTCATAGGTCAGGAGTCCACTACACACAGGAAGCGACTACACGGGGAGCGGGAGCAGTGTGGAAGGGACTGGGCGGTTTTTTGGGTTAGAGGGTATCAGGAAACGACAGAAAGGGCATCCGTCTAAAAGGAGCAGGTAAAACGCAGCAAAGTAGTTGTAGAAACGATCGGTATTATAGTTGCAAATTGTCGTAGCTGTGTTGGGAAAGAACCAGAGCTCCAAGCCCTAATAGAAAACACGGAAGCTCAAATAGTTGTAGGTACAGAAAGCTGGCTGAAGCTGGAGATAAGTTCGGCCAAAATTTTTTCAAAAGATGTAACAGTGTTCAGAAAGGATAGATTAAATACAGTTGGTGGTGCAGTATTTATTGCTGGCAGAAGTAGGTTGAATTGTAGTGAAATTGAAGTAGATAGTTCCTGCGAAATAGTATGGGTGGAGGTCATACTTGACAATCGTTTTACCGCCCACCCCCCCCTCTCAGAAGATATAGTTGCTGAAAAGTTCAAAGAAAACTTAAGTCTCATTTCAAATAGGTACCCCACTCATACAATTATAGTCGGTGGTGACTTCAATCTACCCTCGATATGCTGGAAAAATTATACATTTAAAGCCGACGGCAGGCATAAAACGTCATTCGAAATTGTATTGAATGCTTTCTCAGGAAATTATTTTGAACAATTAGTTCACTACCTCACTCGAAGCGTAAATGGTTGCGAAAGCATACTTGACCTCTTAGCAACAAATAATCCTGGACAAATAGTGAGTATCGTGACGAATACAGGGATTAGCGACCACAAGGCAGCTGCTGCTATACCGTAACACCTACAACCATCAAAAAGAAACGCAAAGTATATCTATTTAAAAAAGCTGATAAAAATGCTCTTAACGCCATTTTAAGAGACAGCCTTCACACCTTCCGATCTCATCATGTAAGCGTAGAAAAGCTGTGGAATGATTTCAAAGAGATAGGATGGACGGCAATTATGAGATATATACCACATAAATTAATAAGTGATGGTAATGATCTCCTTTGGTACACAGAACGTGTCAGATCGCTGTTGCAGAAGCAACGAAAAAAGTATGCCAACAATGACAGTGACAGTGCCACTAAAGCAGAGTTATTAAACACGGTTTTCCGAAACTCCTTCACCAAAGAAGACGAAGTAAATAATTCTGAATTCCAGTCAAGAACAACTGCCAAGATGAGAAACATAGAATTAAATATTCTCTGTGTAGCAAAGCATCTTACACTTAACAAAGGCAAGGCCTCCCGTCATATTGTATACCAGTCAGGTTCCTTTCAGAGTATGCTGATACAATAGCTCCATTGTATACAACCACTCTCTCACAGTAAGATCTGTACCTAAAGACTGGAAAATTCCTCAAGTCACACCAATACCCAAAAAAAGAAGTAGGCGTAATCCGCTGAATTACAGGCCCATATCACTAACGTCGATTTGCAGTAAGGTTTTGGAACATACACTGTATTCGAACATTATGAAGTACCTCAAGGAAAACGATTTATTGACACATAGTCAACACGGATTCAGAAAATATCGTTCTTGTGAACACAACTAGCTCTTTATACTCATGAAGTAATGAATGTCATCGACTGGGGATATCAAATTGATTTCATGGTTTTAGAGATCCGGAAGGCTTTCGACATCGTTCCTCACAAGCGTCTTCTGACCATACTGCGTGCCTATGGAATATCGCCTCGGTTGTGAGAGTGGATTCAAGATTTCCTGTCAGAAAGGTTACAGTTCGTAGTAATCGACGGAAAATCATCGAGTAAAACAGAAGTAATATCCGACGTTCCCCAACGAAGCGTTATAGGCCGTCTATTGTTCCTAGTCTATGTTAACGACATAGGAGACAATCTGAGTAGCCGTCTTAGATTGTTTGCACGTAATGCTGTCATTTACCGTTTTGTAAAGTCATCAGATGACGAAAACGAATTGCAAAATGATTTAGATAAGATATGTGTATGGTGCGAAAAGTGGCAATTGACCGTGAATAAGGAAAACTGTGAAGTTAGTCACATGAGTACTAAAAGAAATCCGCTAAATTGCGATTACGCGTTAAGTCACACAAATCTGAAGCCTGTAAATTCAACTAAATACTTAGGGATTACAATTACAAATATCCTAAACTGGAACGATCACATAGATAATGTTGTGGGTAGAGCAAACCAAATACTGCGATTCATTGGCAGAGCACAAAAGGTGCAACAGGTCTGCTAAAGACACTGCTTACACCACGCTTGTCCGACCTATTCTAGAGTACTGCTGTGCGCTGTGGGATCCTCATCAGGTGGGACTGACGGGTGACATCGAAAAAGTATAAAGAAGGGCAGCTCGTTTTCAAAAACATTTTATTGTCACCCACCAAAGTAGGGATAAATGATCATCACGATAAAATAAGAGAAATCGGGGCTAGCACAGAAAAATTTAAGTGCTCGTTTCTCCCGCGCGCCGTTCGACAGTGGAACGGTAGAGAGACAGCTGAAGGTGGTTCATTGAACCCTCTGCCAGGCACTTTATTGTGAATAGCAGAGTAATCACGTAGATGACCATTGTAAGGTGGAGGAGAGTGTTTCAAGCGAGCTGTTTGACTCCTGTAAATTGTTAAACAGTTAATTTGAGGCCACGCGGGATTAGCCGAACGGTCTCAGGCGCTGCAGTCATGGACTGTGCGGCTGGTCCCGGCGGAGGTTCGAGTCCCCCCTCGGCCATGAGAGTGTGTGTTTGTCCTTAGGATAATTTAGGTTAAGTAGTGTGTAAGCTTAGGGACTGATGACCTTACCAGTTAAGTCCCATAAGATTTCACACATTTTTGAGTTAATTTGAAAAGGTAGTGCAAATGGCTTATATCACTCTATTTTTGATACCGAAATTGCATCAGCTCTCCCTTTGTGTCTCCAGCATCAGCCAATAGGAACTCTGTATTCTGAGGAGAGATGCAAACGTCCATCTGTATGTTTCGAAACGTTGGGTCACACAGACAATCAGGGAGTGGCCTCTTGAGACAGACAGAGACAGGAAGCGAGTCTGGAATTTCCTGATCAAGAGAATGCCGCCGCTTGATGCTTTGTTTGGGGGCTGCGAGGTCAGAAAATGCCGATAAGTGGTTTTTGGCCGGTGGTATTTAGTAACATGATCTGTAATTAGGAGCGGTTCTAGGCGCTTCAGCCCGGAACCACGTGGCTGCTACGGTCGCAGGTTCGAATAATGCTTCAGGCATGGATGTGTCTGATGACCTTAGGTTAGTTAGGTTTAAGTAGTTCTAAGTCTAGGGGACTGATGACCTCAGATGTTAAGTCCCATAGTGCTTAGAACCATTTGAACCATTTCTTTGTAATTAGGACAATGGGCGGTTTTGGCCTTCGTTGCAGTGCCCTGACGATAGGGATACGCACAGGAGACCCCAAACAGTCGCTGCTATACTGCACTTCATTCTATTCACGATCTGTTGACCAATTTTCTAAGGTTCAACTGTTAGTGCAACATGAGTGCTATATGTTTCTCAATGTATACAAAAAAAATAGTTTGCCGCTAGAATTCTAGTAATTTGTCTATATGCAGAACGTGACAGTGAGTTTCGAAATATGTCATGAACTGTCAGATATTTAATTGTTCTGATTTTCCCGTCTGTGCTTAGACACCAGTGTACTTTGAAAGCTGAGGAAAATAAATGATAGGAGCCTTAACATCCCTGACTCTGGCAGCAAATATAAACTAAGCCCACTCAGCGTTTCCAAGCGGACTCAGAATAAAAAAGGGCCGCAGTTGTTTAAATATTTCATACTGTGACCGATTGCCTGAAAAAATCTTTAAATAAACTATATTCCATACACCATCTTGTATTCTGTAAATTGTTTAAATAAACAGTATTCCATATACTGTAGTCAATTTTCTGACAAATTCTTTAACTAAATAAATGAACTATATCCCCAACACCGCCTTGTCTCATGTAAATTCTTTAAATAAACAATATTCCACACATTATCTAAATTGTTTAAGCAATACTCTGTACACTGCAATCGATTTCCTAACAAATTTCTTATCCAAATAAATAAACTATATTCCATACACCTCCTTGAATGCTACAGATTGTTTAAATAAATTATATTCCACACTTTGTCTAAATTGTTTAAACAATATTCCGTACACTGTAGTCGATTTCCCTCCAAATGACCAATCAAGTGAGTGTTTTTCCCACCAATTTCTGAGAGGGGAAAGGGAAAGATGGAGGGTTTCTGAGAGGGGGGGATTTAATTAATTTACCGATTTAATTAATTAAACAATCAAATTCATATCAAAAGTGTGCTTATATCAGTGAGGGGAGTTCCCTGAAGGCTGGAGGAGGAGGAGATGGAGGGGGTGGAGGAGGATGGGGAGGGATGGGGGAACAGTAGGTTAAGGATCTGTCAATCATAAAGAAGGATTACCCCCAGGAGATATAACCTGTCAATCAAAAGGATGGATTATCCCCATGAGGTCTTAATCCTCTTAGCTAAACTACAGATTAAGAACCTTTCAATCAAAGGAGAACAATAGGTTTGGCCCTGAATGTATGTTTGCCCTGATGTATACAACCTGCACCAACAAACTGCACCTATGCCGCCCTTGCCCCACTATTTATCATTACATGTTCAAATGTCCCCATTTCTCCATAAATCCAAGTGTCATGGATTATGTGACTGAATCCATAGAGATATCTAGGATCATGTCCGTGTCCTGGCAGCATATGGATCACCCTTTCGAATGAATTAGATGAATCATTTATGATAGTTACCTAACATGTGGCAGAGTACCATATACACTTCCTCCTGTACTGGCAGTGTCCACATATTCACTACCATTCATTAGTCTTTCTGGTTTTTAGCTTTCTTGTCAATGATTAATTCACCAATTATCACCCTTATTTTTTCAATATTACCTTTGCAGAACCAATATTCTACATGGCTTTTCTGATCTGTAGGTCTGTTGGACAGAGCTTTACCGTGTTGAACGAAGGTGGAACTGATCAAGTTTATTTATTTGGATAAGAAATTTGTTAGGAAATCGATTTCAGTGTATGGAGTATTGCTTAAACAATTTAGATAATGTGTGGAATATTGTTTATTTAAAGAATTTACATGAGACAAGGCGGTGTTGGGGATATAGTTCATTTATTTAGTTAAAGAATTTGTCAGAAAATTGACTGCAGTATATGGAATACTGTTTATTTAAACAATTTACAGAATACAAGATGGTTTATGGAATATAGTTTATTTATAGATTTTTTCAGGCAATCGGTCACAGTATGAAATATTTAAACAACTATGGACCTTTTTTATTCTGAGTGCGCTTGGAAACGCTTAGTGGGCTTAGTTTATATTTGCTGCCAGAGTCAGGGATGTTAAGAAGATTGGGTGTGCACTGGCGGACAGCATTGTACATGGGCCAGCCTCGCCGGTTTCTTGAGACTGTTTCCCTGAGTGCCATGCTGTTTCCCTGTTTTCACACTAGAAAAACAATTCACGTACATTTGAAGCACGAAAATGCAGAGAAGAATAGCTGGCATGCTTTGAAGATAGTTGTTGTACAGAACATCTCTCCCACTTACATAAGGCAGATGTTGAAACATCATTGTGTGGGATAGCAGTCACAGAAAAAACGGGATACATGCATGCAGGCCAGAGGCTCGTAAGATGTGGATTTTGGGAAGCAGAAAATAAAGTCATCACATCTTCTTCCGAGACAAACAAGTAAATTAAAGAGGAGTATTTAGGTAAGATTATGTCTACACTAAATAAATGAGTAGCGAAGTATGTTGGTATAAGTAGCGAAGTATGTTAGTTAATCTCATTTATTTTATCACATATTTTCCATATGTTTATTTAAGCTAACTCTGTTGAAGTCACAGGAGCTTCAAACGAGGTCGACCAACAACAGAAAAGAAAAAAAAAATGTGCATCAGAAGAGAGCGAACAGCATCATAAACGTATGTAACAGATATTTAGCTGGCCGAGGACAAGAGGTAAAAGATACCCAAATATCGCACTATGAGCCAGTATGCTACCGATAATTCCATTAGTTAACATTTCACGCTGATTCCAAGAGCATTACTCATGCGCTACTTCTAACCTGTTTTATTAACAACGAAGGATTTGATTACGCGTTCTATTATGGTACTGTACATACAACGTTATGTACGAGGATTTCTCAGCCGAAAACAATGCTACGAACGTGAAACGTTATGTATGTATTATTTGAAGTCTCCTGAGTGAGTGCGCCAAGTTTCCGTGACTGCCGACTAATAGCGTAGCTGCAGGACAGTTTCAAAATGGCGTCCTTAGATATTGTACGTTACAAGCAACATGCGTCCATTAAGATTTTCACTGCGTAGAAAGAAACTGTGGAGAATACTCAAAAAGTCTATGGAGCATCTACTGTCGACAGAAGTACTGTTAGTCGCTGGGCACGGAGGGTGAGGCCATCAGAAGGCGGTTCGGCAGAGCTCCACGTCTTTAGATATTGTACGTTACAAGCAACATGCGGTCATTAAGTTTTTCACTGCGTAGAAAGAAACTGTGGGGAATACTCACAAAGTCTATGAAGCATCTGCTGTCGACAGAAGTACAGTTAGTCGCTGGGCATGGAGGGTGAGGTCATCAGAAGGCGGTTCGGCAGAGCTCCACGTCTTTAGATATTGTACGTTACACGCAACATGCGTCCATTAAGTTTTTCACTGCGTAGAAAGAAACTGTGGGGAATACTCAAAAAGTCTATTGAGCATCCACTGTCGACAGAAGTACTGTTAGTCGCTGGGCACGGAGGTTGAGGTCATCAGAAGGCGGTTCGGCAGAGCTCCACGTCTTTAGATATTGTACGTTACAAGCAACATGCGTCCCTTAAGTTTTTCACTGCGTAGAAAGAAACTGTGGGGAATACTCAAAAAGTCTATGCAGCATCTGATGTGGACAGAAGTACAGTTAGTCGTTGGGCACGGAGGGTGAGGTCATCAGAAGGCGGTTCGGCAGAGTTCCACGTCTTTAGATATTGTACATTACAAGCAACATGCGGTCATTAAGTTTTTCACTGCACAGAAAGAAACTGTGGAGAATACTCAAAGAGTCTATGGAGCATCTACAGTCGACAGAAGTACTGTTAGTCGCTGGGCACGGAGGTTGAGGTCATCAGAAGGCGGTTCGGCAGAGCTCCACGTCTTTAGATATTGTACGTTACAAGCAACATGCGTCCATTAAGTTTTCCACTGCGTAGAAAGAAACTGTGGGGAATACTCAAAAAGTCTATTGAGCATCCACTGTCGACAGAAGTACTGTTAGTCGCTGGGCACGGAGGGTGAGGTCATCAGAAGGCGGTTCGGCGGAGCTCCACGTCTTTAGATATTGTACGTTACAAGCAACATGCGTCCATTAAGTTTTCCACTGCGTAGAAAGAAACTGTGGGGAATACTCAAAAAGTCTATTGAGCATCCACTGTCGACAGAAGTACTGTTAGTCGCTGGGCACGGAGGGTGAGGTCATCAGAAGGCGGTTCGGCGGAGCTCCACGTCTTTAGATATTGTACGTTACAAGCAACATGCGGTCATTAAGTTTTTCACTGCGTAGAAAGAAACTGTGGAGAATACTCAAAAAGTCTATGGAGCATCTACTGTGGACAGAAGTACAGTTAGTCGCTGGGCACGGAGGGTGAGGTCATCAGAAGGCGGTTCGGCGGAGCTCCACTATTTGCAGCGCCCGGGAAGACCATCCATGGCTGTCACACCTGATACACCCGACCTAGCCACCTCGGACTTCCACTTCTTTGGACCATTAAAGGATGCCATTCATGGTAGACATTTTGAGGACGATCAGGAGGTGATTTACACACAGAAGCGCTGGCTCCGCCATAAAAACAAGGATTGCTACCGACAGGGCATACACGCCTTTGTTTTGTATTGGAGGAAGCCATAGAATGGGATGGAAAATATATGGAAAAATAGGGTGTGTAGATAATGCACTTGTCTTCCCTGTGTGATTCTAGTTATGTTCAATAAAGAATTGTTGATGAAAAAAATGCAATGCATTACTTTCTGGGCAACCTCGTATCTAACTCAGTATCTCTACTATCACATGTTACAGACTACCCAGCGTAGCTATAAAATCCAACATATGCACAGAAACAGAGAATGTAAAATGAAGCCATATAGTATTGGTGATAACGGTGCATCTTACCCAAAATAGAAGAACTTCAACTCTCATTTCATTGCAGATACGCAATAAAGCGTAATTCTTCAGCTGTTTTGTAGTGCCATTTTTTTGGATACTCACATTTTAGTAGTGAGTATTAACCATTTATAACTATTACCCATTTATAACTATTAACCATTTATAATGGTGTAGTTCCAAATCGACTAACGACACTCCGATATCAAGGTAAAAATTAATATTTAAATACTGCTGGACATAATGAGTGTTGAGTGGGAGAACCAAGCAGCATGCAGCATGACTGTAATCGATATTAAAACAGGCGGCCACGTAATAATCTTCCAGACTGACTCTATATGTTTCCATATTGAAGTGTTGAAGATAGCAGTCCAAGAATAATGTTGCAACTGACTTATAAAAGATGGTAAAACGTTAACAGCAAAAGTATCGCACAAACCGTAAATTAGATTATTAAAGAATCTACCAAAAGGAACGGGTCACCATATTATAAATATCACTTAAGAAGAGAAGATCAATTCATTTACTGTTTATCTCTTGTTTCTGTATTTCATCCGCGAAAACAAAAGTAATATGTTTGGCAGGTTCAGTGTTAGAATCTTAATGCTTTATTCTACTGGAGCACTGAGAGAGAAGTCTTCCGAAGTAAGAGTCATTTCAGGTGTGCCGCAGGGGAGTGTCGTAGGACCGTTGCTATTCACAATATACATAAATGACCTTGTGGATGGCATCGGAAGTTCACTGAGGCTTTGTGCGGATGATGGTTGGTATATCGAGAGAATGTAACAATGGAAAATTGTACTGAAATGCAGGAGGACCTGCAGCGAATTGACGCATGGTGCAGGGAATGGCAATTGAATCTCAATATAGACAAGTGTAATGTGCTGCGAATACATAGAAGGAAAGATCCCTTATCATTTAGCTACAATATAGCAGGTCAGCAACTGGAAGCAGTTAATTCCATAAATTATCTGGGAGTACGCATTAGGAGTGATTTAAAATGGAATGATCATATAAAGTTGATCGTCGGTAAAGCAGATGCCAGACTGAGATTCATTGGAAGAATCATAAGGAAATGCAATCCGAAAACAAAGGAAGTAGGTTACAGTACGCTTATTCGCCCGCTGCTTGAATACTGCTCAGCAGTGTGGGGTCCGTACCAGATAGGGTTGATAGAAGACATAGAGAAGATCCAACGGAGAGCAGCGTGCTTCGTTACAGGATCATTTAGTAATCGCGAAAGCGTTACGGAGATGATAGATAAACTCCAATGGAAGACTCTGCAGGAGAGACACTCAGTAGCTCGGTACGGGCTTTGGTTGAAGTTTCGAGTACATACCTTCACCGAGGAGTCGAGCAGTATATTACTCCCTCCTACGTATATCTCGCGAAGAGATCATGAGGATAAAATCAGAGAGATTAGAGCCCACACAGAGGCATACCGACAATCCTTCTTTCCACGAACAATACGAGACTGGAATAGAAGGGAGAACTGATAGAGGTACTCAAGGTACCTTCCGCCACACACTGTCAGGTGGCTTGCGGGGTATGGATGTAGATGTAGGTGAACGATATGATTTCTGCCATAAAATATGTTGTGTCCTCACCAGTGGACACAGCCGGAGCTGGCACGCTGAGACAGTTTCTGACTAGCGACAAGGGCGGCGCTTTGAAGTTCGCCACCAACCACAAGCGTGACACAAACAGCAATCTCTACGCCCCCACCAACGAGATGGACTTCCACGTCCTGGTAAGCGGCGGCCACAGGCAGTAACATTGACACGCGACAGTTCTAGTACCCTGGCACGGTAGCTCAGCTCGTTGGGTCAGAGTGCTGTCTGTTCTCTGTAATAAAAAAAACTTAGTGAAGGGATCAATGATGCACTTCAGTGGGTATCATTTGACGTCCGCCACGACCAAATCCCACGAACAGTAACTAATAAAATTGAAAAAAGTACAGAGTTCCAGGACTGCAATTCGTAGCTACAGTTCGTGGTGGAAATCAGCCTGCGAGACTTACAAGGGAACCTCCCCATCGCACCCCCTTCAGATTTAGTTATAAGTTGGCACAGTGGATAGGCCTTGAACAACTGAACACAGATCAATTGAGAAAACAGGAAAAAGTTGTGTGGGACTGTGAAAAAATAAGCAAAATATACAAACTGAGTAGTTCATGGGAAGATAGGCAACGTCAAGGACACTGGGAACGCAGGAGCACCGTGGTGTCGTGGTAACGTGAGCAGCTGCGGAACGAAAGGTCCTTGGTTCAAATCTTCCATCGAGTGAAAAGTTTAATTTTTTATTTTCAGTTTATGTGACAAACGCTTATTTTTTCATCACTTTTTGGGAGTAATTATCACATCCACAAGAAAACCTAAATCGGGCAACGTAGAAGAATATTTTTATCCATTCGCCAAGTGTACAAGTTAGGTGGGTCGACAACATATTCCTGTTACGTAACGCACATGCCGTCACCAGTGTCGTATAGAATATATCAGACGTGTTTTCCTGTGGAGGAATCGGTTGACCTATGACCTTGCGATCAAATGTTTTCGGTTCCCATTGGAGAGACACGTCCTTTCGTCTAGTAATCGCACGGTTTTGCGGTGCGGTCGCAAAACACAGACACTAAACTTATTACGGTGAACAGAGACGTCAATGAACGAACGGACAGATAATAACTATGCAAAAATAAAGAAAGTAAAATTTTCACTCGAGGGAAGACTTGAAGCAAGGACCTCTCATTCTGCAGCTGCTCACGCTACCACGGGACTACGACGCTCCTGAGCTCATATTGTCCATGATGTTGCCTATGTGTCCCATGGACTAGTCAGTTTGTATATTTTGCTTATTTTTTCACAGTTCCACACAACTTCTTCCTGTTTTCTCAATTGATCTGTGTTCAGTTTATCAAGGCCTATCCATTGTGCCAACTTATAACTAAATCTGAGGAGGGTGCGATGGGGAGGTTCCCTTGTTAGTCTACAAGTGGAGTCGCCTATAGCCTTCGTATAGGGACAAGTGTTTACTACAGCGATTGACAGTATGGCGATAGGATGGTCATAGTCTTATTGGCATTGTATTCAGTAATGCGCGCCTTCTTTGACAGGCCACTGCTTAGTTGTACCTACCCGCAAGTAGATCGAACGAGTTTCTGTACAACTCTAGTTAAGTATTGTAGGGAAATAAAGTGTATACTTTTTTGTCATGTCACAGTTCCTCTGTCCACTTAAACCTGATATGACGCATGCAAGCCATTCTATCCAGACGATCCGTACACAACATCTGGCAACGAGAATTCCGAACTTACTGCACTGCATCATTTCATGTGTCATTTTGCTATTCCTTGCTTGCTTGTTCGTTAACTTTTCATGCTTTGGAAAATTTCTGTTACAGATTGGTGCTCTTCGTTTTTGCTATTTAATTACTGTACTGCCGTAGTTCATAAGTTAGCTTTAGGATTTCCTGTGTCTTTGTATTAGCATTTGTTTATCATGTCAAACCCACCATTACAAACCCCTTAGTTGCCTCCCTCACAATTAGCGGCGCCACAAACACCAACACCTGCGGCACCACTGCTCGATCTAAGTCAGTTTCTTCAGTTACAGATACAGTCAATGAACCAGCTTTTGGAACTAATGAAGAGGTTCATCCAATTGCAGATAGCAGCAACTAAGGTATGGAATCACACTCCATCACCCACCGCACATGTACGAAACAAAATCTTCATTGCTGCCTCCAATTTGGGGCAGTGGCCTTGCCGCAGTGGATACACCGGTTCCCGTCAGATCACCGAAGATAAGCGCTGTCGGGCGTGGCCGGCACTTGGATGGGTGACCATCCGGGCCGCCATGTGCTGTTGCCGTTTTTCGGGGTGCACTCAGCCTCGTGATGCCAATTGAGGAGCTACTCTACCGAATAGTAGCGGCTCCGGTCAAAGAAAACCATCATTACGACTGGGAGAGCGGTGTGCTGACCACACGCCCCTCCTATCCGCATCCTCCATGAGGATGACACGGCGGTCGGATGGCCCCAATGGGCCTGTTGTATCCTGAACACGGAGTGCTTTTTCTTTGCCTCCAATTCGACAGTTTGAAGACGCAAAGGAAGACTGGTCGGAATATTTGCCACAATTTGAAGTGAACCTGGCCACTCACCCAGGCAGTCATTCTTTTCTGTCCACCTTTTGTATTGCCATTTACCGCATTTTTGCGAAGTTATTTCCTATTACGAGGCCAGAACTATTTAACTATGAGAAGCTTATTCAAGCACTGAACAAATATTACAACGGTAAAATCAATGTGGCGGCTGCCAGATTTAAATACCTTAGGCTCAAGAAATAACCATGTCAAACGTACAGGTGACAGATTTGCAGGGAGCCACAAGACAGTGCAAATTTAAGTGTGAATGTGGAAAATGCTATAGTGACTTGATTATTCATGACTCTATTACTCGAAACGTGAACAAGTCTTAAAATACCCTCACCACACGTTGCAACAGGTTTTGTAGACTATTGACTTTCAAGCTTCGTGTGACAGTGCAGTTGATAGTTTTCGAGCAGGAAACATTTGTGCCATAGCCCCGAGAGCTAACATCGCAATGCAACGCAAGCAGCCCACTTCGAAGGCAAACACGCCACCGTCCAGTCGGGTATAGCTCATGCAGGATATGGTGGCCGATGCGCAGTGACCAGTTTTCGCCCAACGCGCTGGGCGAGTTCATTCGTTTGTTCGGAAGGGGAGGCCGATAAGTATTTTCCGCCTTTCGGCCAGTCAGCGGTGACAGAAACAAGACGTGGACCCTGCAATCCCTCTCAAACGATTGTACAGGAACTATTCGGTAAAAAATTTCATTTTTGCTTTACTTATAGCCGTATACGTCAGGTTCATGGCAATATGCCCATCATTTAGTTAATGGTCGTAGTGACTGTGATATTTACGCGAAAGTAAGGCTGCACGAAATTCGGAAAAGTGTGCAATGAAAAACATAGGTCGCTATGATTTTTCGTTTGGTGCATAGTACATAATATGTTGTTGCATATGAAATTTACCTAACATATTGAATTTTTCTTTATACTTGGATAGAGGTATCTATCTGTCACCAATCTCGAGAAAATTGATCTGATATAGCACACTCATTTGCGATCGCGTCACGCCAGCGATAAAGCCAGAGTGAAATATCCACAACGTTCCTCATATTTCATAAATGGTTTCAGATACTGAAATGAAATTTTGGCAAATGATAGCATCCAAAGAGGAGAATATTTCATCATATCATTATTATGTACAACTTTAGTATCTACCGTGATATTCCAATAAATACAGACTTTTTTGGGGTATCAATGTAATTTTTAAGAGTCATCAGTAGCTGGTGAAATGAAAAATGCTATGGATTTTGGAACAACATATGTGAAGACATTCCACGTTTATTTTGTACCGAAGATGTGCTTTTTCGTAAGCCACTGCCTTTACTTATCCTCAGTTCCTCACTTAATAAGATTAATAAACCACTGCTGGACTGATGGCCTTTGTAGTCTGGTCCCTTCAACCTCCACAAACCAACCAACCAAACCACTGTCTCAGAATTCTCTTGCAATTGTGTCTGCACAACATATTAGTGAGTTGAGACAGTGTGAACTCCGCTGGGTTTTGGGGAAAAAAATGAAATTTTGACATGACAATCTGATAAATATTTAGTTTTTATTGAAAATTCGCCACTCTACATCTACATCTACATCTACATCTACATGATTACTCTGCAATTCACATTTAAGTGCTTGGAAGAGGGTTCATCGAACCACAATCGCCGGCCGAAGTGGCCGTGCGGTTAAAGGCGCTGCAGTCTGGAACCGCAAGACCGCTACGGTCGCAGGTTCGAATCCTGCCTCGGGCATGGATGTTTGTGATGTCCTTAGGTTAGTTAGGTTTAACTAGTTCTAAGTTATAGGGGACTAATGACCTCAGCAGTTGAGTCCCATAGTGCTCAGAGCCATTTTTTGAACCACAATCATACTATCTCTCTACCATTCCACTCCCGAACAGCGCGCGGGAAAAACGAACACCTAAACCTTTCTGTTCGAGCTCTGATTTCTCTTATTTTATTTTGATGATCATTCCTTCCTATGTAGGTTGGGCTCAACAAAATATTTTCGCATTCGGTAGAGAACGTTGGTGACTGAAATTTCGTAAATAGATCTCGCCGCGACGAAAAACGTCTTTGCTTTAATGACTTCCATCCCAACTCGCGTATCATATCTGCCACACTCTCTCCCCTATTACGTAATATTACAAAACGAGCTGCCCTTTTTTGCACCCTTTCGATGTCCTCCGTCAATCCCACCTGGTAAGGATCCCACACCGCGCAGCAATATTCTAACAGAGGACGAACGAGTGTAGTGTAAGCTGTCTCTTTAGTGGACTTGTTGCATCTTCTAAGTGTCCTGCCAGTGAAACGCAACCTTTGGCTCGCCTTCCCCACAATATTATCTATGTGATCTTTCCAACTGAAGTTGTTCGTAATTTTAACACCCAGGTACTTAGTTGAATTGACAGCCTTGAGAATTGCACTATTTATCGAGTAATCGAATTCCAACGGATTTCTTTTGGAACTTATGTGGATCACCTCACACTTTTCGTTATTTAGCGTCAACTGCCACCTGCCACACCATACAGCAATCTTTTCTAAATCGCTTTGCAACTGACGACACTTCTCTGAAAGTTACAAATGATTAACAAGAGAGGCGATAATAAATCGCTACATTTTCGGCAGAATTCCTTCTACATACCAACGAAGCAGAGGTGACAGTAGAACTTTTTGAATGGTCATATGCAAGTGTGGGCGTGAAGGGGTCCCACTTAATATTTACAAAAAAAGTGAATGTAGGCTTCATTTCAGAACGACACTTCCCCTCTAACGATCCGCATTTCCTCTACAGCGCTCTGAGCCCCCCTTCTGTCGCTCTCCCCACGCTTCCGCAGCTGACTGCGCTTCTGGCGGCCACGGAATTTTGCGCTCACTATACGTCACAGCTCACCAAGTAAAAAACCTGGCATCAAATCTACTGGCGTGAAATCTTGCCCGCGCTGTTTCAAATCTCACGAACATGACCAGTGTCCTTCACGTTACGTGACATGTTTTGCAAGAGGTAAGAACGGACACATTCAAGCTGTTTGTCTGCATGTGACAAAGACTTCCCCTCAGAACAAACGCCTGTCATCACTCAAACTTTCAAGTGCATGTTGTTCATTCTGAGCCGAGCTCTGATGATAGTGTAGAACATAACAGTGAAACTGTGCCATACAAAGAATCGGTAGTTTCTACAGAGCAACGCCACTCCAACAAACTTTTTGTGGAACATGTTATTGCTGGGCAAAGAATTCAGTTTCAGTTAAACAATGGTGCTTCAGGGTCATTGCTAAATCGGAATACTTATGAGCTGCTTGGCAAGTCCAAGTTACAGAGGTCAACAACTACTCTGACAGCATACAATGGGCAGGATATTCCAGTATTAGGATCTTTTCTGCCGTCTATAAAAAGAAGACTATCATTCCAGGTTTTGCATTCACAGGACAGTGCTAACATTTTCAGCCTTGTTTTGTTTTACTTATATGGATTGCGTTTTGTAGACACTATGCTAGCAGCTACTTTGTTGGCTCTAGAGACAGTGTTGCTCAGTTGTGTGACGAATTTAAAGATTTCTTTCCTGAAGGTTTAGGTAAAGCTACCAGTTTTGTTGTTCAGATGAAACACAATGCACAGACCCGCTTTTGCAGAGCTCGCGCAGTACCATACGCTCTCCGTGACTGTGTTGCAAAGGAACTTGCACAATGACAGGAAAAAAGCGTCATGGTACCAATCACAGTCAGTTTGTGGTCGTAAAGATTAGTTTCCGTGAATAACCGTCAGGGAAATTGAGAATCTGCTCAGACTTTAAGGCGACAGTGAATCCTCAGACAATAGTTGATTCATTACCACTGCCGTGGCGTGATGAGCTTACGGACCGCTTTGGAGCGGGTCGCTACTTCTCCAAGACTGATTTGCGCGATGCCTACCTACAGATTCCGTTAGATGAACAATCACAGGAAGTGGGACTCTACAAATTTCTTCGCTCGCCTTTCAGAAGCACATCAGCACGAGCGATTTTTCAACGCTATCTGCAACAATTAACTGCATCTGTGCCTTCATGTAAAAATTACTGGGATGACATTGTGGTATTGGGCCGTACAGCAGAAGAGCACCTCAGTAATTTGCGTATTCTGTTCAAAGTGCTGTCAGAGCCAGCAGGCCTCAAATGTAACAGGGACAAGTGTGTGTTCTTCGAGACTGACATTGAGGACTTACGTCATGAGATCAGTTCCCAAAGCAAAGTGTTCATCCGATGCAGTCGCAATTGCATGCTATTCATGACCTCAAACCTTCAAGAAATCTGAGTTCCAGTCAGTGCTAGGGAAGCTAACCTACTACATCCGCTTCATTCTTCATGCAGCTCAAATTGCGTCTCCGAAGCAAGAATGTACGTTTCGTGTGGTTTCGTGAATGTGAGACTGCATTTTAGAAATTTAAAGACGCTTTGCTCAGCGATCGATTGTTGTCTGGCGCATTTCGATCCTGGCAAACCAGATGTCTTGGCCACGGACGCATCCTAGCCGCACTTTAGCAAAAAATCGGTTGTGCAGGCAGACCAATAGCTGTCGCCTCAAAATTTCTCAACAAGGCTCAGACCAATTATTCACATATAGAGAAGGAGGCTCTTGCAATCATTTACGGAGTGACTAAATTTCACCAGCACCTGTACGGAAGTTAATTCTATTTAGTCTCTGACTACAAACCGCTGCAGTCACTTTTCGGCCTGGCCAAGCCTATTCCAAACCGCACTGCACTAAAATTGCAACTATGGGCTCGTATTCTCTCGCATTATCAACAGGAAATAATTTAAAGACCCATATCCAAGCATACCAATGCACACATGCTCTCACGTCTTTCCAAGGGACTGGATGCACACTTTGAAACATCGGAAGCATCATGTTTTCACATCGATGCACAATAGTTAGATGCTCTTGGCCAGTTCCCCTTAGATCACCGGTAGGTCGCCCAGGCAAAGGCAGCAGACTTGCAGATTTTGTTGTACTACATCCGCAAGGGTTGTCCTCGCTCAGAGAAACAAATCATTAGCTTGGTGATCAACCGATACTTCACGCATTGGCATGACTTGTCACTGTTTCAGCGAGATATTTTGCTACGCACTGAATCAGAACAGTCACATATAACTATCCCAAAGGCACTCCAGAGACATGAACTCAGCTTGCTCCATCAGGGTCACTGGGCCGTGGTCCGGACGAAACAGTTAGCTCGCATACACTTCACTTGGTTCGGCGCGGACTCTCAAATGGAACAGATGACGGCACAGTGCCAGTCTTGTGCAGAACACCAGACAGTCTCCCCTCAATGTTACTTCGACTCGCCAAAACCAAAAGCGCCTTGGCAGCGTTTTCATTTGGACTTTGCTGGACCTTACTGGAACAGTCATTGGCTGATTGCCATCGACGCATACAGTAAGTTTTCTTTTGTTGTGCCCAGCAATTCAACATGGACACATTGCACACTCGAGTCTTTGCAATCCATATTTTGCATTGCAGGTCTTCCAGAGTTGCTAGTGACTGACAACGGACCTCAGTTTGTGTCGGCAGAATTTGAGGACTTTGTGCAATCAACGGCCTTGGTCACATCACTAGTGCGCCTTTTCACCCTCAATCCATTGGAGAAGTGGAGCGCTTCGTGCGCACTTTCAAACAGAATACTGACAAGATACGCACCCACCACATGCAACAAGAAGCTTTGCTGCTCTTCCTCTCCCCTTGCCTCTCCCAGCCCCGCAATGGCCCTTCCCCAGTGGAGATGGTCCACGTACGGAAACACCACTCTCTGCTTCAGCTGCTACACCCAACAACGGCGGCTGGCCTTATACTCTGCCCATTCAGGCAATGTATAAAGCTAATCAATAAATTTTTCACATTGTACGGCAGACGGAAGAATTGGGCGTGCGGCAGTATTGAAAAGTTACTAGGTAGATCCATGTTTCTCATACTGGGACCAGGAGATTTGCACTAGCTGCACTGGAACCAATTTTACCTTGTAATTTGTGTGGTCCTGCTGCTGAGTCTTTGTTTACAGATTCGTTGCTGCCTGGATGATCCATCCTGCACTCCATCCAGCGAACTGGAGTCCTGCGTCGCAACTACCGGACCAAAAAACAATGGAATTGGGCACTCACCTCATCCAGCGCCAAGGGGACAATAGACACCTTCCGGGGATCATCCAATCCACGCTGTGGCCTACGACGGGAGCAACTTCACAGATCATGAGGCGCTTGTCGCTCAACACCATGAAGACTGCACTCTCTTGTCGGATGCTGGAGTGAGCCCTCCATATCGTTCTTTGGCTGGCAGTTTGATGCAGTCACAAGGCGAATGCCAGGACGTGAACAGGAACCTCGGCAACAGACACAGACTCGGCTCCCATTGCTTGCTGCATCCACAATCCACACCTGCTGCCACCCCCACCCCTCGTCATAGCAGCAAGCGACATTACACGACAGTGAGGAGGTCTGGGGGAGGAGTGTTGTGTCCTCGCCAATGGACGCAACCAGAGATGGACGGCTGAGACAGTTTCCGACTGGCGCCACGAAATCTGCTTTTGAAGTTCACCACCAACCACGAGTGCGGCCCAATCAACAACCTCCGTGTTGTCGCCAATGAGACAGACTTCCATGTCGTGTCAAGCGGCGGAAACAGGTGGCAAGGGTGTTCATGTTCGTCGTCGACATACGACAGTTCTAGTACAGAGCCACAGGGTTGCAGTTTAAAGCTACAGTTCGTAGTGGAGGTCAGCCTGCGAGACCTTGTCTACAAGTGGGGTCACCTATGGTCTTCGCATAGCTACAAGTGTTTACAGCAGTGGCTGACGAAGTGGCGGCCTGGATGTTCATAGTCTTGTTGACATTGTATCCAGTAATGCATGCGTTCTTGACAGGCCACTGCTTAGTTGTATCTATCCGCAAGTAGACCCATTGAGTTGCTGTACAACTTTAGTTAAGTATTGTAGCGCAATAAAATCTACATTTGTGTGTCAGTAATTTGTTTACTCTGTCACAGTTCCTCTGTCCACCTCACAGCACCTGAACCTAAGATGACGTGTGAAAGCTGTTGTACCCAGACGACTCATACACTTCAAAATGTTCTTTATATAAGTCTGAAATTTTAGGACTTAAGTAAAATGCTAAGAGTAAATGGAAGAAGCTAAATCTAGACTAGGACGATAGTTTTAAAACAGCCTCACAACAACTAATATCATCCATTTTATTCGTTGTAATGGAAGTTAGTTTGTGAAAAAAAAGTACAAGATCGAAATGCAGGCATAAGAGCATAATCCGTCCTAACAGCTCAAATTAGCCATTAAAGAGCAGACATTTACAACCAATAATTCTCAAAATTTTCCTGTTGGCTTACAGACTGAACCATTGACTTCCAGGGGAAAAGAGGTGCATCGAATAAGAGCTTCCGTTTAATAAGTAAACTGCGATATGACTATGATGTAACTGAATTCTGTACTGAATCTTGTAACGACTCTCCATTTCAATGTATTTGAGAAAGCACAGGAATACTTACCAGATACATGTTACTGCATTTCGCTTTGTGCGTGATTCATACTTGCAGAAAGCAGGTATCTAAATAAATGAGCTAAAGAAGATGAAACCCGGTGTAAGACATTAAAACATCAGTAGCTTTGAGAATGGTAGACACAAACACTCATCCACGGAGAAACAAATTACTTGAAGACTGAAAAGTCATATATCAAAATAATTTACTAGAAAACACAGTTATGGAGAGGATAAAATGAGAACTACAGCGATAGAAACTTCATATTTGATAGAAGCACAACTATAAATTATTAAGGTGATGAACTTAAATACACATATTTTGAAAGAAACATTACGATGCAAAGGAACAATGTACTCTCTCCATTCAACTGCCACGTTTCTTAGGACTGAAAACACAGCATAGAAACCACATTGTATGAAAATAGTTAATCAAACGACCTACATACTAACAGAAAAAAGTTTCAGAATATTAATGTTCTGATTCAGGATTAAGAATGTTTTCATGATGTTTAAAATTTAATGGAAATTGATATCACAGAGATGATTGAAATCAGGCATCAACATAGGACTTCAGACAAAACAAGACTTTCAAAATGCTCACATAGTGCAGAATAACACTCATTTTCTTGAATAATTGTGCAGTGGTTTTTGTCCATAATAAATAAATAATAAATTCAAGGGAAATTTAGTTCTGGATAGAAAGTCTGCAGTAAAACATGATTAATGAAATGGGAGTGTGGAGTAAATTGAAAGTAAAAGTAAGAACACGGTACGAGAGGAATCAACTCATTCAGTTGGTGGTATGACAAGGACAGAAGTTAAAAAGAAAAGCAATAACAAGAACTGAGTTACTGAAAACCGTAAAGGATATGAAGGAAGCATTATTTCTTCAAAACACTACTGGCGTGCCTCATAAAGTAACGAAGTAAAAAAATTAAATGGAACTTAAAGAAACGAAATATTTTTCGATGAGTCAATTGACTCACAATGTGAGGATAGTACAGAACAGGTGTTACATTCAAGGTAATTTCCTGTTGTAGCAAATATCCCAGTAAATGGTGATAAACAGTACGTGTAGACAATATGAAGCATCTTTTTTCATTAAATGCAACGAAAAACGATACATAAAATAATATGAATGGTAAGAGTATAGCATAGTTGTTACCTCGTATTAATTTCAAGCAGGTTAAGTTGAATTTATACATCCTGTATGATTCTTTTGAAAAGTTGAAACAGAAATAGTATTTTCAATTAACAGTTATGTAATTTTGTCATAAAAATCTCAAATGACTGTTTTAATAAATCTGAAATATCAGTGAAGCAGTTGCGGTGAAGAGAGAAACTTCAAGCTAAAGGATTACAAGGCGTATAGCTTCAACTAGAGAAGGCATAAAAGATAGGAAGATGAAGACGTATGTTTGTTCCATAAACTTTTCACGTGACTGACGATGCAAAACTTTTATCGTCAAAGTTTGTTCAATGTAAAAAAGTATGATTTCTTTAACGAAAAAAAGTAATTCACCACAAAACACAGAAACGTTCAAGAAAAGAATCGCAATACTTATTTGTCAACCTTAGACATATAATATAAATTACATATGTTGTACCAATGCAAGGCAAAACAACCTTGGATCCTAATGTCACCGACTTCAGTCATCATTTTAAACCACTAGGAAATGTTAATATACCTGTAAGGTGTCAGGCAAATCCAACACCTTCCATGAAAACCCTGACATGATAGCAAATCCGGCAGTATGTCACATAGCTCCAAATAAATCCTGACATTAAATTAACCAAAGTAATACGATCAACGAGTGAGCAAATGGAATAGCACAGACTAACACAAGAACGTCTAAATGCATGTCATACCTTCCCACCGTGAAACAGACGCAGTTCCGAGGGGAGAAACGAGAACAGAAGCCGAGAGCAGAACCGTGTTATGCTAGAAGGCCCTACGATAAGGGACGGACACCCACATCGCCAGCCCATGTTAAAAGATAGAGCCCTCCAGAAGAACAGTATAGATCTTACGATAACACTAAAAGGGCCACACCAGCTGCAAGTTTTAGTGTGAGACTTTTTCGCGTCTCTGTTACGTTGCAAACGTTAAAAACATTGCCCCACCACGAAAAGTATAACGTTTCTCATTGGATAGACAGAATTTTTGTAGGCGGAGCTTAAGGTTAACATTGAGACCCTGATTGGTCAGTTGAAAACACAGCCAGATAGCTTTTTTTAAACCAACTTCGGTAAATTGTAGTAAGGAGAAGTTAGGAGAGAGTTGCTTCCGAGAAGGCGAGGTGCGTGGAGCTGTGGCGCCCGCCGCCCGCTGACGCTGCCTAAACACCGACAGGCCGGCCGGAGTGGCCGTGCGGTTCTGGGCGCTACAGTCTGGTTCGAATCCTGCCTCGGGCATGGATGTGTGTGATGTCCTTAGGTTAGTTAGGTTTAATTAGTTCTAAGTTCTAGGCGACTGATGACCTCAGAAGTTAAGTCGCATAGTGCTCAGAGCCATTTGAACCATTTGAAACACCGACAAGGTAATGAACGCGCGCGATGCCGCATTGTTGAGCGCATAAGGCTTCACTCAGAACTGCAGAAGTCTCATCTGTTACATCCCTTTTTTACGTAATACTAGTGTCGATCGTCAATTAAATCTCATGGTGTTCACATTTGCTACTTGAAGTAAAAATGTGAAACGCGATGATCTTTCTGCAATATAATTATTGAGAAGCCACATCAGCCACTGTAATTTACGACAAGTTAGATAAGTAATTAAAGATAATTGAGGATCACTGTAGACCATTTTGATAGTTTTCTCTTTTGCGAAATTTAATTTAAACCTAGATTATAGATGTGATATGGCATATGTCATCCTTCGATCCATTGTAGAACTTGGAAACCCATTCAGGGAATATTCGTTCACATTTTTGTTGAACGCATTTGTTTTTTATCATCCTGCATTAAAATATTTCCTTTTATCAATAGTGCAATTTATAAACAATTTTTTGTGAGTAGAATAAAATTTCCAATGGTAAACTTAATTGCTTTTTCGACGTTATTTTACCAGCTAACTAAAAATAGGAAAGCCTTGAACCCCTTCCACTAAATTTAGTTAGTATTAAGATTCTTTTACAGGGAGTGCAGTGGAGCTGACGCTGAAATCATTAATTATTTGATTATATCATCGCTAGTCTCACTGAACCCTTCTGAACTCTACATGTCATGTGTGGTCTGGCGTCTCCTTACCAGCAACAGGTCCCAGGTTCAAACTAGTCAATTCCCTAAAAAATACGCTCAGAGCGTCGTTGCGCGAAAGTGGTAGGGAGACACGGCTTAGAACAAACAGAAACCACGCAGAATGTTAGATAGCCTCGCAAAATTTTAGAGGAATTGCAGAACAATCGAAAACACGTAAGATGGACAACTGAGAAGACAGGAAACGTTTTTGCTGCTTATGAGTTGTATTCATCACGAAAATGATACAAAACTGTAGGAAGCTGAATTTTTGGATGACCTCCTCGTTTCATAGGCTCTGTTCTGGAAAATTTATTTCTTATCATTATTTTTATAATTTACAAATTTTCATCACAAGAAATTAAAGTGGTTTATCAAAAATTTATCTCAAGTGCAAAATTATTTCTCAATCTAAACGTTCGCCTTGCTTCATGCTATCGTGTGTAACATATTGACGTGAAAGTCCGTATATCTTTCTCAATACAGATTTCTACTTGATAGTACTTTTTCCAGACTTTCTTCTGTATATAAGAAATTAGGATTCATATATCTTGTGTACGTTGAGGCCATGAAACTCACTGTAAAGGCTTATAGCAGGCAACTACGGCGGCTGAGGTTGTCAGAAACAAGAACTAGTACTGAAGGTACATTTTGGTGCCATAAAGTGAACGAGCGCCATGCGATGCTGCTTCAACTTGTAGAATAATTTTAAAAAATCGTTATTCTTGCTGTTTTAGGAGTTCTGTTTCTTCAGAAACTGACAAATGCTTTAAAACAGGTACCGATCCCCTTCAGGCAGGATAAGAAACAAGCGTGAGCGTCAACACTTGAAGCATTGTGGTACGTAACTGGAGATAAACAATATTTTCTGAATCAATAGGTCCGTGATAAGTGTTGAATTTAGTCACTAATATGGCATATACGCCTGCGTATTTCAGTTCATCACCTTAATATTTTATAGTTGTGCTTCTATTAAATATGAAGTTTCTACCGCTGTAGTTCTCATTTTACCCTCTCCATAACTGTGTTATATGACTTTTCAGTCTTCAAGTAATTTGTTTCTCCATGGATGAGTGTTTGCATCTACCATTCTCAAAGATACTGATGTCTTGATGTCTTAGACCAGGTTTCATCTTCATTAGCTCATTTATTTAGGCTTTATCTGCTTTATGAAAGTATGAATCACGCACAAAGGGACATGCAGTAACATGTATCTGGTAAATATTCCTGTGCTTTCTCAAATACGGTGAAATGGAGAGTCGTTACAAGATTCAGTAAGGAATTCAGTTACATCATAGTTGTTCTTTTGGGGGAGGAGACCAGACAGCGAAGTTATCGGTCTCATGGGATTACGGAAGGATGGAGAAGGAAGTCGGCCGTGCCCTTTCAAGGGAACCGTCTCGGCATTTGCCTGGAGGGATTTAGGGAAATCACGGAAAACCTAAATCAGGATGGCCAGACGCGGGATTGAACCGTCGTCCTCCCGAATGTGAGTCCACTGTGCTATTCACTGCACCAACTCGCTCGGTTACAGCATAGCCATGGCTCAGTTTAGTTATTAAACGATAGGCTTTATTCGATGCACCTCTTTTCCCCTGGAAGTCAATGGTTCAGTCTGCAAGCCAACAGGAAAATTTTGAGAATTATTGGTTGTAAATGTCTGCTCTTTAATTGTTAATTTGGGATGTTAGGACGCACTATGCTCTTATGCCTGCATTTCGATCTTGCACATTTTTTTCACAAACTAACTTCCATTACAGCGAATATGATGGATGATCATAGCTCTTGTGACGCTGTTTTCTAACAATCCTCCTAGTCTCATATTTAGCTTCTTCCATTTACTCTTAGCGTTTTACGTAAGTCCTAAAATTTCAGAATTCTATAAAGAACATTTTGAAGTGTGTGAGTCGTCTGGGTAGAACAGCTTTCACACGTCATTTTAGGTTTAGGTGCTCTGGGGTAGACTAGGGAACTGTGACAGTGCAAACAAATTCATCATTTCATCATCATTGACTCGCAAGTCGCCGAAGTGGCGTCAACTAAAAAGGACTTGCAATACGGCGGCCGAACTTCCCCACATGGGGCCTCCCGGCCAACAATGCCATACGATCATCATCACTGACACACAAATGTAGATTTTATTGCGCTACAATACTTAACTAAAGTTGTACAGCAACTCAATGGGTCTACTTGCGGATAGATACAACTAAGCAGTGGCCTGTCAAGAACGCATGCATTACTGGATACAATGTCAACAAGACTATGAACATCCAGGCCGCCACTTCGTCAGCCACTGCTGTAAACACTTGTAGCTATGCGAAGACCATAGGTGACCCCACTTGTAGACAAGGTCTCGCAGGCTGACCTCCACTACGAACTGTAGCTTTAAACTGCAACCCTGTGGCTCTGTACTAGAACTGTCGTATGTCGACGACGAACATGAACACCCTTGCCACCTGTTTCCGCCGCTTGACACGACATGGAAGTCTGTCTCATTGGCGACAACACGGAGGTTGTTGATTGGGCCGCACTCGTGGTTGGTGGTGAACTTCAAAAGCAGATTTCGTGGCGCCAGTCGGAAACTGTCTCAGCCGTCCATCTCTGGTTGCGTCCATTGGCGAGGACACAACACTCCTCCCCCAGACCTCCTCACTGTCGTTTAATGTCGCTTGCTGCTATGACGAGGGATGGGGGTGGCAGCAGGTGTGGATTGTGGATGCAGCAAGCAATGAGGGAATGGGAGCCGAGTCCTTATCTGTTGCCTAACCCCTGTTTGTGCCCCAGCATTCACCTTGTGACTGCCCCGCAGTTTCATCCAAGAAATGATGATGATTATTAGAAGTACTGTGAGAAATATAATGAAGTTGGTAGTGGGGGTTAATTTCTGTGAAATGCAGGGGAGTGTATTCATTAAGTCATATGAATTGTATTTATGGAGAAGTGTTATTAATTTGTGAGATTAATTAAAGGTATGATTAGTGAAATGGTGGAGTTTAATGTAATATCTGTGGATGTGTTGATTTTGGTGATATTGAGTAGTTACAGCGCTTAAACTGTTAACTTAATAATGATTGCAAAAATGTGGGATAATGACTAATGGTGATTAACTGGAGTTATTAATAATTACTCTATAATTATTAATGATGTCACTATATATGATAGAGTACCATATTAAAGTAAGGTAGAAACCAGTTCTGACAGACAAAAAGTTAACTGCAGTTAAGATAGTGACTGGTGGGTCAGTGTAGTGTTATGAAAAAGAAATCCGTTATTGTCATGGATTCATTTAGATGACCTTATTATACAATTTTGCTACGCTAAAACCTTTTATGGCATTTATTGAGGTCATTGTTGCTGATTTGGGTACAACTTGCTATCATATTTAGTGTATATTTGCAGTTAATTTGCATTTGTGGGATTAATCTTGCTTAAGGCTTCTTCAATTAGTGGCCATACCAGTAAACCCCCCAATTCTTTAAAGAATCGTATTCCCATGTATGAAACAGCTTCAAACATCTGATTAGTTTACAAATGTGTTAATAAGTTAAATCATGAAGTTAAGGAAAGTTTTGAAATTATGTGTAATCCTTATTGGAAGTCCTCAAATGCTCTCATTTCAAAATACTGTATGAAGAAAACCTGGGTATTAGCGCACCATCAGTTACATAACCTCAAGACGAAAATAGTTACCAATTGTAATACTTGTCTTACCATGTTAAATTTTAATGCAAGATTATATCTCTTAAAGAGTAGATTATGACAGCATTTTAAATCCTGTCAGTGATTACCTGAAATACTAAAGATCACATTTTTGTTGTCCCTGGAAGCTGCAGGATAATGGTAACTGGTATAGTGACTGGGTTAGTCGTCTAGTAATACAGATGTACATACGAAGCACGTAGGACTTCTATAGCTCTCTCAGTAAGTCAATGAAACAGCTATTGTTCATTAATATTGTGAAGAACTGCCTTTTCTATGAAATGATTGATGAGGGAGTAATTCTGAGAATATATGTATACACTAAGAAGTAATATCAACCAATTTAATGCCTAATGCTGATGATTTTTTAATTCCTTTGTTACTAATGAACATACTAATCAGTTATTTTAATTTAGTAGGATAATCTGTGTATGTCCTGACCTGTAATCCTGGTAGTAACTATGATTCTATTCCAACACTCTAATGACAATACCTAAGTGTTGCAGAGATGCTGTTGTTTGCTCACATCCTGAAACACATGCCACCCACAATTGGCATAACCTGTCAGTCCAAAAAGTTTCAAGACTGGATTAACAATAAGTAGGGAAAAGTTAAGATGATTGTTTTAATGCTTCAGGTGTTCTAGTAAAGAACTTAGAACTTTCATACAACCATGTGAAACTGCCAGAAAAGTCTTTCTTTCGGATGCTGCTCAATTCAAGCATCACAGAAGCAACTTCTTTGATCTTAGCAAACCATAAGAGAGCCATCCTGCACATTGTTGTTTGTGGTAGGTTTGTATTGATAACAAGTCTCAACATCTGTGATGATTTCTTTCCAGAAAAGAATTGTCCACAACTTTCATTTGTATACTGCTGCTGCAAGTGTCTGAATATTGTTTTTGTTCAGGAATCAAGGTGTGCATGACAAACTTATGCATTCTTGTCTCTTCTTAAAAACAATGATAGACATCAAAATGATAGTATGCTGTCAGAAAAGGAGGAAACGAAAGAAGGAGGAACCTTAATGTATTTCACGAAAAATAAAAATGTACAAGTAACTATAGAGTGATGTGATTTTGCTTGTTCGTCAAACCTTTATCCAAGTAATTTCACACTTTTCTCTCATATATATGATTCTGGCTTTTCCCTATTATTCTTCTGATTTAGAAAATGTGGTATTGTGTTAAGAAAAGTGTGAAGTTTATACTAATGTCAAACCACACTTTGTAAAATTTTTCTACTACAAAACTTTCAAGGCAGTTACTGAAAGGTACGTAATGTTCACAAGGCACCTTTCCTCTCCATTACTAATTTTTGAGACTTTGTTTTGAGTAATTGCAAATGGATTTACAGACACCAGGGAATCTATTAAAATAGCTTACCGAAAGTATGTCGATATTTCTTCTTCTTCTTCTTAAAAGTAGACATGTTACTGCCTTTTAAGTACACATTGAGATAACTTCCAGTGAAATTATTTTTAATTAAATGACTACAAAACAACAATCCAAACCACTTTTTACATGTTACAATTATGGATTTATTCATGGTGGTAAGTACATAGAACAATACATTTGTACTGATTCCGTGAACTACAGCCATTTTATTTACATAAATAATTGAAGCATGTGGCAACATTGTAAGTCCACAGCACATCACCAAAAACAAAAGAGGAGACATAGACATTACAGATGTATTGTGTTTGTGGTATTTCATTTAACTTGTTATATCAATTTCGGCTGTAAATGTTGCCACAGAGGGCGAACCCACCCCCCTCCCTTGCCTTCAGTGTGGAACACAGGAGAAATGACAGGTGGAGGAATCACTAATCCTGACAATCAAGGTGTGTGGACCAATTTTGCACACGCTTTTCTCTTCCTCCACACATTCTTGAGAATATCTTGAACACCCAATCTTGAGATGTTCAGTTTGTTGCTTCATTGTGATTTTCATCATTTTCTAAAAATGTTTAGAATACGCTGCAGGGTTGCCAGTCATCTATGTAGTAATGGGGTACTTATCAAATCATTGTTTGGATTTCAGAAGGGCTAGTCAGCTATTTATACTCTCATTGAACACTTAATAAAATCTTTAAGTGATAAGGTATCATCAACTGGCATCTTCTGTGACTTATTAAAGGGATTCTATTGTGTCAGCCATAATATTCTATCAGAGAAGTTCAGTATTTATGTAATAAATAGTTTAGCAAATGCCTGGTTTAGAACTTTTCTAAGAAACAAAATGCAAAAAGTTGTCCTAGGCTATGCGAATAACAAAACATTGTCATCGAGAGGAGAAATTACAATGGGATTCCCACAGGGTTCGATCATTGGTCCACTACTGTTCTTGCTTTACGTTAATGATCTGCCATTTTACATGAATCAGAAAGCAGAATTAATCCTATTTGTGGAAAAGACACGAATTTTTGTGCAGCTGAGCAAAGACATATCAACAGAGGAAACACTAAATCATGTTTTCGTGAAATTTACTCAACACTTCTGCACAAAAGGGATGGCACTGAACTTTGAAAAATCCAGTACTTCCAGAGTCAGTTTTGTACTGTCAAAAAATCTTATCTTCTATTAACCTGGTATATCAGCAAGTTACAAACAGAGTAGAAAAGTGTAGGTTCATAGGTGTGCATTTGATGAAAACTTAAACTGAAAAAAACTACATAGCAGACATGCTAAAATGTTTAGGTTTGGTGACATTTGCCATAAGATTAACTGCCAACTTTGGGGATACAGGAGGCAGTAAATTAATCTATTTTTCATCTTTTCATTCATTTACGTCTTATGGGATACTATTCTGGGGTAATTCCTCACTTAGGCAAAACATGTTCACCCCAAAAAAGAAAGTAATTAGAATTATGTATAGAGTTTGTTGTGGTTGGCAGGAGAGCCAACACCGTGTTACTAGAAGAGGCCGAAATGTACGCGTTTTAGCTCACGCAGGCTGGCGTGAGGTCTGGAAGAGGACAAGGAAATTAGAATTTAGAAAAACGGACGTAGCTGGTGGAATACTTAACTTTAATCCATTAATGATGAACGTCGGTCTTGACGGTACATGATTCACAATATCAATAGTAACTGATAATGGCGCCTTGCTAGGTCGTAGCAAATGACGTAGCTGAAGGCTATGCTAAACTATCGTCTCGGCAAATGAGAACGTAGTCAGTGAACCATCGCTAGAAAAGTCGGCTGTACAACTGGGGCGAGTGCTAGGAAGTCTCTCTAGACCTGCCGTGTGGCGGCGCTCGGTCTGCAATCACTGATAGTGGCGACACGCGGGGCCGACGTATACTACCGGACCGCGGCCGATTTAAAGGCTACCACCTAGCAAGTGTGGTGTCTGGCGGTGTAACCACAGAGTTCACCACATACATTTTGCAGGTACCACTAAGCAGCTACAGAGTAAATTTCTTTACTTGAAAACATTGAATTTAAGTCTGAGAGTAATAGAGATAGTCACAGCTACATCTACAGCGACATTTACACGATTACTCTGCACTTCACAATAAGTGCCTGGTAGAGGCTTTACTAAAGCACCTTCAAGCTATTTTCGTACTGTTCACTCTCGAACAGCGCATGGGAAAAATGAACACTTAAATCTTTCTGTGCAAGCTCTGATTACTCTTATTTTCATTATGATGATCATTTCTCCCTATGCAGGTGGGTGCCAACAAAGTACTTTCACTCTCTGAAGAGAAAGTTGGTGATTGAAATTTCAGGAGAAGATCCAGCCACATTGAAGAACACCACTTTGCATCACTTACTACCAACTGTGACCTTTCTGAGAGGAAATCACGAATCTAGTCACACAACTAAGACGATAGTCCATAGGCACATATCATGGCGCTCTTTCCCCTATTTCACGATAGTACAAAACGAGCTGCTCTTCTTTGAACTTTTTTTATGTTCTAAATCAGTCCTTTCTGATGATGATCCCTTACCACACTGTAATACTCCAGAAGATGATGCACTAGTGTAGAGTATTTATTTATTTATTTATTTAACCTGATCAGATTAGGGCCATCAGGCCCTCTCTTACATCGGACCAGTGTTCCACACATGCAGTATTTCACACATCAGAGTTACCTCATGACAATAGTTTAAATGAGAAAATTAGATTACTCTAGTGACAATATGAATAAAGAGTAGTGACTAAGACCTAATAAAGTAAATGCGGCAGTATTTTTACAACAGGTGCTATACATACAGATTATGATAAAAGCAATAATAATAACAGTAAAAAAGTCAAATAATAATGATAAACATGACTAAGACCTAATAAAATAAATGCTGGCAGTATTTTACAACAGGTGCTATACATACAGATTATGATAAAAGCAATAATAATAACAGTAAAAAAAAGTCAAATAACGATGATAAACATGACTAAGACCTAATAAAATAAATGCTGGCAGTATTTTACAACAGGTGCTATACATACAGATTATGATAAAAGCAATACTAATAACAGTAAACAAAAGGTCAAATAATAATGATAAACATGACTAAGACCTAATAAAGTAAATGCTGGCAGTATTTTACAACAGATCATTATAAAAGCAATAATAATCACAGTAAGAAATCAAATAATAATGATAAACATGAGAAAAATTGGCAATAGTAATGAAGATTTGTGCAGATGTACATTAATATCTTGGTGTGTAAAGTAGATGTTTACTAGTGTAGCGAGTTTTGGGGAAGGGAGATTTAAGGAGGGGGAAAGAGGGAAGTAATGAGGTGAAGTGCATTCATGTACAGAGGAAGGCATTACTGTTGCTTAAGTAGATACGTCTTTAACTGTTTTTTGAAGCCGGACATGTTTTTAAGTTCTCTAACATAACGAGGGAGGTTATTCCATAATCTGGTTCCTGCTACTGTAAAGTAGGCAATCCTTTTAGGAGACCTGTTGCATTTTCTGCCAATAAATCGTACTTTTTAGTTTGTAGTACCCACAACATTATCTTTGTCACCACTCCAACTCAGGTTATTCATAATTGTAATCCCTAAGTATTTAGTTGAACTTACAGCCTTCAGATTTGATTGATTTATCATGTAAACGAAATTTAGCGGACTCCTTTTGGTACTCTTATGGATGACTTCACACTTTTCATTACTTACAATTAACTGCCACTTTTTGTGCCATACACATATCTTGTCAAAATCATTTTCCAATTGTATTTGATCATCTGATGACTTTATAAGATGGTAAATAACAGCATCATCTGCAACCAGTCAAAGAGCAGATGGCCTATAAAACTTCCTCAGGGAACACCAGATATTAGTTCTGTTTTACTTGATAACATTGCATCAGTTACTACCAACTGTGACTTTTCTGACAGGAAATCGCAAATCCGGTCACACAACCTAGACGACATTCCATAGGCATTCAATTTGATTAGCAGTTACTTCTTAGGTATGGTGTTAAAAGCCTTCTGGAAATATAGAAATATGGAATCAGTTTGATATCCCCTGTCAGTAGCACTCATTACTTTGTGAGAATAGATAGGTAGTTGTGTTTCACAAGAATGATATTTTCTGAATCTGTGTTGGTTGTTTGTCAATAAATCATTTTCTTCACGATAACTCACAATGTTTGAACACAGTATATGTTCCAAAATCCTACTTCAAACTGACGTTAGCGGTATGGGTCTGTAAGTTAGTGGGTTACTCACCTTCCTTTCTTGGGTATTGATGTGACTTGTGCAATTTTCCAGTCATCTTTGAACGAGCGATCGGTTGTATGTGACTGCAAAGTATCAAGCTATTTTATCAGCATACTCTGCGAGGAACCTGACTGGTATACAATCAAGAGCAGAGACCGTGCCTTTATTAAGTGATTTAAGTTGATTTGCTACACTGAAAATATCCACTTCTAAGTTACTCATGTTGCCAGTTGCGCTTGGTTCGAATTCTGGAACATTTACTTCATCTTCTTTGGTGAAGGAATTTCAGAAAATCGTGTTTAGTAACTGTTTTAGTGGCACTGTTATTGCTAACATCACCATTGTTATCATACAGTGAAGATACTGACTGTGTCTTACAGCTGGTATGCTTTACATATGACCAGAATGTCTTTGGATTTTCTGCCAGATTTTGAGACAAGAGTTTCCTTGTGGAAAGTATTAAAGGCATCTGGCAGTGACAACATTAGGAGGAAAAATGATTCACAACACTCTTTAATAAATTTAACTTTGGCCCAGAACTGAATGAAACATGTAGCTATAGAACTGTACGCGCCTCTGGTTCCCAAGTACATTTGTTGATGATATATAGATCTGAGAGAATATGATCTCCCTATCGTTTCCACCACCGCACAAATAAGTAGACTGAACAAGGTTGGATATTAAAAACACTTTATTGCGTCTCAGTATACGGGAAAATATCTCGCCAACTGCGATTGCTATGCTAAACAATCATCAATGAGGTGCCTACCAGCGGTAGCCCTCTGAGACGTCTGACATGATACCTACGGCAGCGGTGGAGTCTCGAACCAGTCTGAATATCTCCCAGCACTGCAGCTGGGGCAGCAGTGGGACAAAAAAGTGTTTACCTGCCGGCGGAAACTCGGCCCGCACTTTATAAGCTACCCTTACAGTTCCAACATTTTACACATGGAGGCAGACCAGACTTGACAGCATCACTGTCCAGCTTGAAGCTGCCGCCAGAGGGCCATTGAGAGTCCAAACATCCTCCCACTCAAAATGAGGATACTCATTTTCCAAATCACAAACATTGAAATACAAAATTCAAGCAAAGCATACAAGAAATGGCACATGATCAACCAATGAATGAAACAGCTATAGACATGCCTGAACCAAGTTCAATCAGGACAACCAAAGATTAAATCTATACATAATGACAAACATAGGCATACACAAATTGACACGATGAAGAAATCACTGTTTGGGGAGGGGACACAACTTGGCTATGGGCCTTTTAAACTGCCTATTCTCCGCCTTCACTAACACCTCATGCACACGCTTGTCAGGACCAGGAAATAGCTCAATGGTGTCACCCATCTTCCACATCAGGGGTGGCAAGCTGTCTTCCTTGATTAGCACATGATTGCCGATCTGTGGTTGCCAGGCTGCCTATGAAGTACATTTGGTGCACTGTTGCAGGTTGTGTATGTATTCCATTGACCACCTCCTCCGGAATGATTGGTACAATTGCTGTGTGAGTTGCCACCTGAGCAGCCGGTTGGCAGGTATTTTCAGGACGGAAGGTTCATGGCAAATGCAAAGAGGTTGACCAATTGGGGAGTGAAAAGGAGTGAGTGCAGCAGGAGAATCAGGATCGTCAGAGAGCGAGAGCAAAATGCCCATGAGTTCAAGCATGCTTCTGTCTGACTCAGTACGGTGGTTAGTTCTTCAAATGTTAAGGATGTTTTGCCAGTGAAATGTTTCAAGTGCGACTTCATTGATTTGACTTCTGCCTCCTACAGTCCACCAAAGTGAGGGGCGTGAGGTGGAATGAACTCCCAACTAATCCCTTCTAATGTCGAGAAATTCACCACACCCTCAATAGTGCTGTTATTGGAGAAAAACCGTTTGAGCTCATTGTGCACTCCCACAACTGTAGTGGGCTTGCCTCGCCTGGCAATGAATCTTCTCAAAGCCGCTAAGAACGAGTTGGTTTCCAAATCACTTACTACTTTTAAATGGATGGCTGTGGTTGCCATACGGACAAATAACACAATACAAACCTTGGTGGTGAAATTACTTCGTCAGCCACCATGCTGCACAGTTATGGGACCTGCATAATCCAATCCACAATGTTGGATGGTCTGCTGTCTTGGCCTTGAAACTAAAACACCTTAGGTATTTCTGATGATTCCGTTGACAACGTTTCATCCACTTGGGATCCAAAATGTCTGACGTAACATAGACAATACGAGTTGTGATCCAGTATGTGACAGATGCTCATGCTAGTAGTTTATGCGAAGCCTAGCCAGGTGATGCTTAGGCGGTACAGTGATTGGGTGGCGCTTATCATAAGGTATGTCGTCATTCATCAGTCTCCCTCCCACTCACACTATGCCGTCGGCACCAATGATAGGATGTAGGTTCTTCAGCTTAGTGTTGTGTGGCAGAGGTGAGCTGGCCTTCAACAGAGACATTTCGTTACCATAGGCACCGAGTTGCGCAACGTCAAAGGCCTTATTAATAGCCCTTTGGCATTCTTGAGGGGTTCTGTTAACTTGCAAACGCCTAGCATTACTGGAAAATCTCAGAACATAAGCTAATACCTTAAATGTCCTTCTGAATGAGGAATACCTACAAAGAAGTTCATCATCAAGTGCAATCACTGACGCCAAGGCTACTTGCGTACGCCTCCTGTCTGGCACTTCTTCTGATTTCCGGGGCATGAAGGCTGTGTAGTCAAGGTCAAGACTAGGAAGCCATGACGGACCAGACCACCATTGGGCAAGGAAGCTTAATCACTTTGATCTATGCCACGTGACAAGTGGTCACCAGTGTTGTCCTCAGACCTTATGTGTCTCCAGTTAGAAACTGAAGTCAGTTCTAGTATCTCGGCAACTCTGTTGTCCACAAAGGTTTTCCAGTGACCAGGATCACGCTGCAACCAACAGAGGACAGTCGGCGAGTCTGTCACAAGCATCGATGATACCCAACGCACTGGCAACCCTCTGAATGAGTCATGCTAGAAGTTGACCTCCACATAATTCCAAACGTGGATATCTGCTGTTTTATGGGAGCAGTCCTGGATTCTGCTGTGACCAATGAGACTGACACATCTTCGTTTGTGAAGACACACCTTGTGTATATATATGCACCATATGCCAACTGCGAGGCATAACAGAATTCATGAATTTCAAATTTAACATAATGTGCACTAGGAATACTCTTACAGCTAACTACAACGTCATTTAGAGAGGGCAACTGCTCAGCAACATCATTCCATTCCTCAATCAAACTGGATGGAAGAGTTTCATCCCAGTGAAGGTTTGATTGCCACAAACGCTACATATACAATTTACATTTCACTACTGCTGGGCCTGGCAGTCCCAGTGGGTCGCAGATTGTTGCTATTACAGACAAGACATTACGCTTTGTAATGTTAGTCAGCTGACGACTCTTCAGTTGCACCTCACACTGGAAGGATCAGAATCAGGAAGCCAGTATACACATACGGTTTCTTTGTTTGTTCCCCAGTAAAGTGGCAGGGCAAGGACGTTTCTCTGTCCTGCACTAGAACGGTTTCCATAACCCGCTGACTGTTCGAACACCACTTTCTCAGTGGAAATCCTCACGACACGAGTAACTCTGTTAACTGAGTTTGCAGTAGATGAGCTTCAGCTTTCGTATCAGACCCCCCTAAGAAGTCGCCTACGTAGAAACTGGGCATCAATGCTCGCGCTGCTATTGGAAACCTGTCCTGGTTTTCCAGAGCTAACTGCTGAAGACACCTTGCAGACAGGAAGGTAGCAGGAGCGGTTCCATACGTGACTGTGCACAGTATGTATTCCTGCATCAAATCCGACAGAGATTCACGCCACAAAGTTCTTTAGAAATCTCTATCCTCAGGATGTAGAGACACTTGCATGTACATTTTGGCTATGTCAGCTAACAAGGCCACATTGAAGAGCGAAAGCTTAAAACAACGGAAAGTAAGTCCGGCCGGACGGTGGGACCAACATGTTGTTGAGAGAAACTCCCGTGGAAGTGGCCGCAGATCCATTAAACACTACTTTCAACCTTGTAGTAGAGCTGCATTCTTTGAAAACAGTGTGATGTGGGAGGTAGAACATTGGACCAACCACATCTGGAGAGTTACAAATCTCTGTATGCCCTAGTTCAGCATATTCACGCATAAACACAGAATATTCCCCTTTCAAATTCGGCTGCCGCCCATATCGCCTCCCTAGATGCTGTAACCTACCAGAGGCCTGCTGTCGTGATTCACCCATAGTTTTGCAGTCAGATTTCACTGGCAATCGAACTACAAATCTCCCTTCTACATTATGTGTTGTGTGGCGCTGAAAGTGAGCCTCACACAATTTGTCCTGTTTGCTCAATGCCTTCTAATTCCCAAAACCTTTGCAATTTGGTATCTAGATCATCACCTCTGACAAAACAAGATGTCACAGTGGAAGAAGGCATGTTGCGTGGAGTAGCCGGTATTCTTCCAGACAAAATCTAACCAAACTTTGTCTCAGCCAGTGGTGGATGATTCGGCTGCACAAACCTTTCATTACATAACACGTCAAAGAAGACTTCTGCTCCAAGCATTAAGTCTGTGGGGTCAAGTCTGTTGAATTCTGGATCAGCAAGTGGAAGCTGACACTGAATATTCCAGGAACCTTTGTTTATATAGCTCGCTGGTAGGTTGTTAGTAACATTATCTACAATGGCACAATTAGTTTTAACATGAAAATCACTTAACCTAGATGACAACTCAACATTACAAGTATGTGACACTGAAGCTGCAAAGGCATTGTTTATGCCATTTACGGGAAATGACTGTTTGTTATGCTTCAGTTTTAATTTATCTGCCAAGCGCTTAATATGAATGATAGCTGACTTGCACTGTCGAACAAAACCCTGCAAGAGTGCTGTTTGCCTCGGCTGTCCTTGATGATGACGACAGCTGTTGCCAACAATGCATTCAGTGGGTGTTTCTGTTTGATGGCCTACATACTGAGTTGTAGCTTCACCGCTTTCACCATGTTTAGGATCAGCGGCTTTGTGGAGCAGGACTTTGTGCCTTCCCTTGCTGAACTTGCAAACGGGAAGCTTTCAATTGCACGCATAATGACCACTACGGCAGCACAAGAAACAAAGCTTAATCAGAGTTACATGATCGCGCTTCTCACTGACTGTTAATTCAATAAATCGTTGCAGTCAGTGAGTGCGTGATGCTTATTACAATAATTAGAAGTCACTTCAGTATCAGCATTGGCTAGATGAGCTCTCCTTACATGATTCACTTGATTAGCGCTGCTCAGGTCACTCCTCGATTCCTTAGGCGTAGTGTCCCTAAATTTGATCAATTCTAAGGCTTGACATTTTGTCTCTAAGAAATCTACGAGCTGCTTCAATGTGGTGAACTTCCACCCAGACATTTTTACCTCCCACTCCTGACGATCTGTGGGACGCATACCAGTCAAGATTTGTTCCGAAAGGATAACCTCATGAAGTGGCACATCGGGTCTGAGAGCTTCTAAAGCTTTCAAATGGCTACATACAAAGTTCATCAACTGTCGATAATCGGTTGGCGCACAGTGGCGGATGGTAGGTAAGTTTGACAAAGCCTTAGCATGTTTGGCTGCGACTATCTTAGGATTATTGTACCTTTGTGTGATAAGTCCCCAAGCTATTGACGAATTTTCTGACATTATTAGTATATGTTTTAAAAGGTCCTTGCTTCACCTCGCAAAGTCGAATTTAATTAATGAAATTTCTGAACATTGTCAAGCGAGTCATTATTCATTATTAGACTTGAGAGCGTATATCTCTAGGGGAAGACATTGGAGGTAATCCCTTTCAAAGATTGGCAAACTGATGGAGGCTAATTTCAGATTGCTAACGCTGCCTGACGGATTCGAGTGAACAGGCTCAGACTCCTGAGCGTGCCTCTTCATTAAACGCCTTATAGTACATTCAATGATTTCACATGACTTCTCAAAATCCGCCCTGTCAACACTGTGATCAGTTAAATCATCCTCAATTTCGAGTTGGCACTACGGCGATTCAAAATCCGCTTGGATTTGGCCCAATTTGTTTAACCTATACTCTAAGGTTTCAATGGTAAGAGTCTGCATCTTTCATTGAATTATTTAAGTATGAAAGAGCGGCCTTTGAAAGCCCTTCTGCTTGACTAATCTAGACCTTACTGCTTGTTCTATGGTAGGGAAGAGCAGGTTAGAAACAGGATGCCAAACGGTAAAACTCATCAAGGCTGTGGCGGCGCTGAGGCAGCGTAGAGTTGGCGGCTACAGGGTCTCGTGGAGCAATCGGCAGACATGATGAGTGGCACAGCTTCCGTTGGCGCCAAAACTGCAGCGTGGCCAGGGATGATGTCACGACTGTTGCTGGTGCGGACGCGTTCTCGCGTTCGATGCGATCGCGTGCGATCAATAGCCGGTCACCAGTTCTACACTCACACTGTAGCCAGGGCTGTTATTTGCGTAGTCCCGTACAGACCTTGGAGCACACAAAAGCGGTTGCTCACAAGCCGCGAACACGCGGTACAGTGTGGTTATCAAGTTCAGTTCCGGAAAGTAAATCCTCATGAACGCACTTCCGCACGATCACCATACGCTACGGTCCATCTTCGCGTGGTCACTGAATCCGGCCCGGAGGACCCAAATGTACCCACCTCTGGTTCCCCCGTACATTTTTTGATGATGTATAGATCCGAGAGACTATGATCTCCCCATCGTTTCCACCATCGCACAAATAAATAGACGTAAGAAGGCTGGATATTAAAAACTCTTTATTGCGTCTCAGTACACTGCACAATATCTCGCTAACTGCGAGTACTATGCTAAACAATCATCAATGAGGTGTCTACGAGCAGCCTTTGAACTGCTTCGATGTCTTCTTTCCGTATGACCTGGTATGGATCCCAATGCTTTGCAACATTATATCGTTATACTTACACAACTTGACTGTGTCAAGCAGGACAGTAGTAATACTGTATCAGAATATTACAGGTTTGATCTTCCTACTCATCTTCATTAACTTGCGTTTTTCCACTAGCTGTCATTCATCATACCAACTGGAAGCTTTGTCTAAATCGTGTTGTATCTTCCTACAGTCAATCAACTTCGACACTTACGGTACACCAAGGCATCATCAGCAAACTACCGTAGATTGCTGCCCACACTGTCCGCCAAATCATTTATGTACGAGGGCTATCCACAAAGTATATTACGTTTTGGAATTAAAAATAAATAAAGTATCGCAAATTTTTTTATTATATACAGATGAAAGCCACACTTAAATACTACTTTTCTACATAGTTGCCATTTAAATTAAGGCACTTATCGTAGCGATGGACGAGCTTGGAAATTCCTTCGTCGTAAAATTCGGCCACCTGCGCCTTCAACTACGTGGTTACCTCTTCTTGAATCTGTGCGTCGTCATCAAAACGCTGGATAGCCAACCACTTCTTCATTGCTGGGAATAAGTGGAAGTCGCTCGGTGCCAGGTCGGGACTGTACGGCGAATGAGGAAACAACTCCCACTTAAAAATGGCTCTGAGCACTATGGGACTTAACAGCTGTGGTCATCAGTCCCCCAGAACGTAGAACTACTTAAACCTAACTAACCTAAGGACATCACACACATCCATGCCCGAGGCAGGATTCGAACCTGCGACCGTAGCAGTCGCGCGGACTGAGCGCCTAGATCCCACTTAAAAGATTCGAGAACTTCACGAGTGGCATTTGCCGTGTGGGCCCGGGCGTTGTCGTGAGTCAGCAAGATTTTTGAGCCCAACTTTCCCCTGCGCTTGTTTTGTATTGCTCTTCTGAGGTTGTGCAGAGTTTGGCAATACCTTTGAGAGTTTATTGTAGTGTCTCTTTCCAGGAAATCCACAAAAATCACACCTTTTCTGTCCCAAAAGACAGTCGCCATCACCTTCCTTGCCGACATTGTCTGCATGCATTTCTTGGGTTTTTGGGGGGAATTTGTGTACCCCCACTGCATTGACTGCAATTTTGTCTCGCAGTTCACATGCTTAACCCATGTTTCGTCACCAGTAACGATGAGATCGAGTAATGAGTCACCATTTTTCTCGTAAGCGTCCAAAAACGTTAACGCTGCAGCCATTCGCTGATTTTTGTGAATCTCTGTCAAGATTTCTGGTATCCATCTTGCACAAAACTTGTGGTAACCAAGCTTTTCGGTAATGATTTCGTGCAACAAACTTCGTGAAATTTGTGGAAAACTCATAGAGAGTTTCGTTATTGCTAAATTACGGTTTTCACGGACCGCGGCATCGACTTTTTCGACAAGTTCGCCAGTCACTATGCTGGGTCTTCCACTTCGCTCTTCGTCGTGAACGTTAGTTCGGCCATTTTTAAATTTTATGACCCACTGACGCACTCCACCTTCAGTGATTATGTTGTCCCCATACACTTCACAAAGCTGCCGATAGATTTCTATCGGTGTACAGCTTTTTGCAGTCAGAAACCTTATTACAGCACGCACTTCACACTTCGCGGCATTTTCAATTAACGCTGACATTTCAAACTGTCACAGTAACTGAACGGAGTACAGCACGAACCTCTCACTAGCACGGCAGGATGCCAACTGAGCGGCGGAATGCCATGACACCGGAACCGCGGGACTGCTACGGTCGCAGGTTCGAATCCTGCCTCGGGCATGGGTGTGTGTGATGTCCTTAGGTTAGTTAGGTTTAAGTAGTTCTAAGTTCTAGGGGACGTATGACCTAAGATGTTGAGTCCCATAGTGCTCAGAGCCATTTGAGCCATGACACCAAGATGGCCGCGTTAGCCCCGCCCCTAACGGACACAAACGGAAACGTAATCTACTTTGTGGATAGCCCTCGTATATAGAGAACAACAGCGGTCCTACAAGACTTCCCTGGGGCATTCCCTCGTCACTAATGAACAGTTGCTGTCGAGGACAACATAATGCGTTCTATTATTCACGAAGCCATTCACATATCTGTGAACTTATTCCATACGCTCGTACCTTCGTTAACAGCCTGCAATGGGGCACCGTGTCGAATGCTTTCCGGAATCTAGAAATATGGAATCTGCCTGTTGTTCTTCATACATAGTTCACAGTACATCATGTGAGAAAAGAGCAAGCTGAGTTTTGCTTTCTAAAACCATGCTGATTCGTGGAAATAAGCTTCTCAGTCTCAAGAAAATGGTTCAAATGGCTCTGAGCACTATGGGACTAAACATCTGTGGTCATCAGTCCCCTAGAACTTAGAACTACTTAAACCTAACTAACCTAAGGACATCACACACATCCACGCCCCAGGCAGGATTCGAACCTGCGACCGTAGCAGTCGCGCGGTTCCGGACTGAGCGCCTAGAACCACTAGACCACCGCGGCCGGCTCTCAGTCTCAAGAAAATTTATTATATTCTAACTGAGAATACGTACAAGGATTCTGTAGCAAACAGAAATTAGGGATATTGGTCTGCAATTCTGCGGGTCCGTTCTTTTACCATTCTTATATACTGGAATCATCCGCGCCTTTTTCCAGTCGCTTGGGACTATGTGCTTGGCACGACATTCACGATAAATGCAAGCTAGGTAACGGGCCAATGTTGTAGAGTACTCTTTTTAAAATCAAACTGGGATTCCATACGGACCTGGTGATTAACTTACTTTCAAGTCTTTCAGTTGTTTCTCTAAGCCAGGGATGCTTATTACCATGTCGTCCACATCGGAGTCTGTCCTATAGTCAAATGACGGTATCTTCGCACCATTCTCCAGTATGAACGATTTCTTGGACGTGAAATTTAAAACTACAGCTTTCGTTTTGCTATCTTCAGCTAGCACACTAGACTGGCTAGCAAGGGACTGAATGGACGCCTTAGACCCACTTAACAATTTTACATAAGACCGGAATTTCCATGTCTTTTGCTAAGGTGTGACGGTGGTATCTGTTGTATGTTTTGCGCACAGATCTTTTCACTGACGCCTGAATCTCTACTAACTTTAGTTTGTCGTAATTTGTGCGTTTCCTTTTGAACCGAAGTGCAACATTTTCCGAATTTCGTTATTAAACGATGATGGGTCTTTTCCATCTTTTATCCGCTTACATTTTGCTTAAACTTTGCCCATAATTTGTCTACATCCATCTTACTAGAACTACGTGATGCCAGTTCACTGTCTAAGTGAGGTGCTAACAACTGCTTATCTGCTCTATCTAGCAGAAACACTTCTAACGTTCTTGACTGATTTATTAAACTTCGTAATTATAGTTGCTATATGACACCATGATTGATAATCCCCGTTTCTACATTGACGTTGTCGATAAGGTCCGGACTAATTGTAGCTACAAGGTCTAAGACATTTCTATTGTGTGCGGGCTGCCGAGCCAACTGCTCAAGACAGTTCTCATAAAATGCGTTCGAAAGTATTTCACATGACTGTCTGTAGCCCCCACAATGAATCCATAGACATCCCAGTCTATACTCGATAGGCTAAAGTCGTCTCCAACTAGGATTGCATGATCTGGGTATTTACGCGTTATTGACCCTAGAGTTTCTTTGAATGACCCTAGAACTGCCACAACAGAATCAGGTGGCTGGTAAAAACATCCAACAGTTAACTTGGTTCCACCTACAACTGATATACGCAACCAGATAATTTCAATGTCACATTCAACTTTGTCGGCCGGTGTGGCCGAGCGCTTCTAGGCGCTTCAGTCTGGAACCGCGCTACCGCTACGGTCGCAGGTTCGAATCCTGCCTCGGGCATGGATTTGTGTGATGTCCTTAGTTTAGTTAGGTTTAACTTGTTCCAAATTCTAGGGGACTGATGACCTCAGATGTTGAGTCCCATAGTGTTCAGAGCCATTTGAACATTCAACTTTGACCTCATTAGATACAATGTTTTTGTCAAATTCAGTCTTGTACACACCAGATCCCTAGCAGGCAAGATTAAGCCCATATTATCTATGACTGAAAATGCCACGTTTTTATTGTATGTTTTTTAAAACTGGAACAATTCTACCACTACTTTTTCCATAACAGGATAGATAGATTTATTGACAGTACTATCATCAGCCCTAGAAACACTAAACTTTACTTTTCTTAACTGTGTTATAGTAGATGTTACTGATGTAATTGTGTAGGTAATTTTTGACTTTCTCAATATATTTTATTATGTTCAACTCGGATTTGTATTCCGTATTAGAAAGTGGGGCTCTAATTAACAACTTAAATGCAGAATGGAAAAATACCTACTTATGTTGGCTCAGATGGTTTGAGGTGTGGTTGACAATTTTGTCAGTACATCTGTTTTTTTAATATAGCTAGCAAAGGTATGGTTATCATGGTTACCACCACAAATACTGATGGTGAAGTATAGAAAATTATGGATCTGTTTGAATTCATTTCACAAGTAAACCCAATTTTCATATGTAAGTTATAAACCTGTTGGCAATCATTTTGATGTCATTGTCATCACTTTTTACAAGGAGCAGTGTATCATTTTCATACATAAGGTAAAATATAAGTCTTTTTTCCACTTCTGGACTATCTTGAAACAATTTGTTTTCCAATGAATTGATAAAAATACCTTATAGGAAATCTGATAATGGGCTACCTATGCTTAAACCATCTTCTTGTAAGAATATTTCTCCTTTGAATTTAAAGTAATTGTGATCTAAAATAGCGCAAGCACCTCAAGGAATTCTCTTACTTCATCATTAGATTGTATATTTTGCATTAGAAAGTGTTATTTAATTATCTCTGTAGTTTCATTTATTGAAATATTAGTGTATAAATTGGTAACGTCTAACGAGATCAATTTCATGTCGTTAGGCACTGTCACATCTTATTTTTTTATGTCAACTCTGAGCCCTTTTACACGGAATATTGTTGGCGAAATAAAAAGTGCTTTTTATAAAAATCAGAGCATTTACTTGATACCTTATGAAAGGGTCCACCTCTACTCTTCACTATTGGGCAAACTGCATATGTTCCTGATAGACCTTTGCCTGGGCTGTAAGTATGTGAGTGCATGCCTTTATTGCCTGTAGGTGATAAGTTCCGTTTGGCGAGAAAATTTTGTTGATTTTTTTCAGTTTTTCATTAATTTTTTTGTGTTTCTACAATTACATCTTTATTTATGTCAGTAATGTTATTCCCATCGAACGGCTTTTTTAATTTATATATTCAGTTTCATCTATTACGGGTCCTTTGGTTTGGAGCCTAGTGGATGGTCTCAACCAAAGGCTTCGTCGACTCTATGACCGTCTTGGCTGCAGATTTCTAGACCTGCGTTATCATGCGGCTATGTGTAGGACACCTCTTGATAGGCCAGTTGTGCGCTACACAAAGGAAGCAGGTACACGGGTAGCAGAGTACTTGTGGAGTGCACATGAGGGGCTTTTAGGCTAGGCAGTAGTTTGAGGTGCTCTGATGAACACTCGCCAATCGATATGCAATAAGGGAAGCGTTCAGAATAAAAACACTTCGACTGACATAATTTTATCAGTATACTGTCGAAGTATTCGTAACACAGTTGCCGAATTTACTGTCCTCCGGGAAAATTCTCCCCCTCAAGTTATTCTTGGGACCGAGAGCTAGCTGAAAATTGAAGTGGAAAGCTCTGAGATATTTAGCGAGTCTTGGAATGTGTATCGGAAAGACGTTTTGCTGAAACTTACTGAATAGTTTTGCACAAATGGGTTAGCATTGAGCTTTAAAAAATGCTGTACGTCCAGAGCCAGTTTTGTACTGTCAAAAATATCCCACCTCCTATTAACCTAGTATACCAAGAAGTAATAAAAAGGGTAGAAAATTGTAAGTTCTTAGGTGTCCATGTAGATTAAACTTAAATTGAAAAAAAAAAAAACATGTACTACATCTGCTAAAATATTTAGGTTTTGTGACAGTTGCCATAAGATTAATTGCCAACTTTGGGGATACAGGGGTCAGTACATTAACGTATTTTAGATCTTTTCACTCATTTATGTTTCATGTAATATTATTCTGTGGTAGGCGAAACTAATAATATTGTTGCTGTCTCATATAGGTTTATTGCAAATTAATCCATAATACATTTAACTCTCACTGCATATCAACATGAAAGTATTAATAACTCCACAAATGATCATTCTGAAAATAATAATAGTAATAAAATAATAACAAAAACAATAAAATATTTACAGAAAGTTAAAGCATACAGTTTCTGGGATCCCAGTAATATTTTCAGAAACATATAATGAGCCAAAACCCTGCTATATTCAAAGACTTTTCATTACAATGTCATTTTTTCATGCTACAAACTTATTTCGGTTCCATGCCCATTATCAGGCTATTTTCAAAGCACATTGTTAATGCAGTCACTGTCTAATACCTTTGTAACGTTCCCCTATTTTTGGATACGAGAGCATTTTATTTTATTTCCAGTTTTGCTATTTCACATATGTGAAGTAAATGTATTAGCGCTGCAGTATGTATAGAGTAAGGAGTGAGGGGTAGGTTCCCATGCTGGCTAGCAGAAGTGGTTGGCCATCTGGCACTTTCAGAGCCAATGGGATGAGACGCCAATGTTAAAATTTATCATAGTGTGAAAAATTTAGAAACTAAAAAATTTAGTGTGGAGCAACATATAGAAGAATGTGTGTGTGATCTTAAACTAAATAATGGTACCTATATAATTGTAGCTGTGTATAGTTCCTCATTGGGAAATATTCAGTTATTTTTTAAAAACTTGGATGTTTTTGTTGTGCTATCTGTCAGAGAGAGAGAAGCAAATTATAGTTTTTGATGATATCAATGCAGATTTACTGATAAAGTCCAGCAGAAAGCTTCACCTTGAAATATTACTTGGTTCTTTCACTTTGACATCAGTAATTTATTTTCCTACTTAGGTAGTACAGGAAAGCAGCATGCTGATAGATAATGTTTTTAAGACCAAGATAAATTTTCTGTTAAGAATGGTCTGTCTGATCGTGATGCACAGTTAGTTACAGTATATGACATAACTTAAAGAGTAATTCAATACAGTCCTCCAAAATAGTGTGTTCTATTAATGATTTAAGAATTGCAGATTTCAGGGAAATCTTCCAATAGTTGGATTGGGATGAGGTGTACAGGGAACCTGAGGATACTTTAAAATTTAACCTATTTCATGATACTTTTGTGAATATATCTGAAAATAGTAGCCCTAAGAAAACAGTGAAATATAATTGTAAGAAACAGTCAAAAAATTCATAGCTTACTAAAGGGATAAAAATTCTAGTAAACAGAAAAGAAAAGTGTATCTTACAGCTAGAAGGAGTAATAATCCAGAAACAGTGAAACATTATAAAAACTACTGAACTGTATTAAGAAAAGTTAATAAAAAGTTCAGAAGTGTGTACATTACATTTGAGATAAGCACCTCTGACAATAAAATTAAAACAATTTGGAATATTGTTAAAAGGGAACCAGGGCAACCGAGTGGGGCAGTGCATAAATGTTTTAATTCATATCTAAGTGGAAAAATGCAGAAGGTTGAAATTAACAGTACAGATAGTCTGCAAAAATCAGCAGAGACCTCTAACTGGGGAGGCGTCAAGAATGTTGTTGCACAGGGTTCAGTCTTGGGTTCCTTTTGTTCTTAATATATACTAATGGTTTGCCACTCTATATTCATGAATATGCAAACCTAGTTATTTTTGCTGATGATACGAATATAGTAATCATACCCAACAAACAAGAATCAGCTGAGGAAATTGTAAATAATGTCTTTCAGAAAATGGTTAAGTGGTTCTCTGCAAATGGGCTCTCATGAAATCTTGAGAAAACACAGTACATACAATTTTGTACAGTAAATGGCATAACACCATAGATATACATAGACTTTGAACAGAAGTATTTTGCTAAGGAAGAATATTAAAAATTACTGGGTATGTGCACTAATAAGAAGTTTAATTGGAAGAAACACACTGATAATCTGCTGATGTGGATAGGATAATAAAGCACCTTTGTATATAGCAGTGTTTAGGCTAACTAAACATGTAAAAATTGTAAAATTTGCATTTGAGACAGAGCTTGTGGCTGTTGCCAGCAGAAAGGTGTTATGGATAGGGTTATAATTTTTAAGCAAATGTGTGTTGTTACACTCATTTTTTATGAAGGCAGGAATTAATTGAAATATTTTTAACAAGAAACACCTGGTAAGATTTATGATGTCTTTCACTTCCAAAAGAAAGTACCTGATAAATTCAGTTTCACTAGTGAATTATAAAAAGCATTTAAGTTATTGACGCATTAAGTATGACTGCAGTTTAAAGGTAGCTGATGAATCTGACATCTGACATCTGGCATTCTGTTATTCCAGAACTAATATTTTTATAAAGCATTAAAACATCAATAGCTTATGAATATTAATAGTAGATAACACAAACTTTTTACATCTGTGAAACACTTCAGATAGCTGAGATTTTTTGATCTGTGATGACAGTGGAATTTAGACTTATGTCAGTAAACCCATACTTTTGCCAAAGGGGATGAAGCTGACTACGTGACACTACATGTATCCTGTAAGAGAAAACGAAATAATAATTTGGTACCAGTTCTTACACACAAAAAATGCAATGTAAGAAAATAATATTGTCACTGTAACTGTCAATGACTTTTGTTGTATACTTACTATGAGGGCTCTCTTAAATTATAACAAGTTGTGTATTTCATTTCAAATGCTCCTCCTCTTAATTTATTTTCTGTTGACCTCCAGAAAACCTGTAACAAAAATATGCATTTAAAATCAAGATACTGACTTTATATAGAAAACTTGTAGTCACTAAATGTCATGTTTACTTCCAGAAATGGTTCCTATGAAAAAGGAACACGTAACTACCATGGGTTAGTGGTCGTCGAGGCGCAAGTTGTGCTTGTGGCAATGTGCATGTGTTTTCTAAATCTGAAGAAGGTCTTTTGGTCAAAATCTAAGATGCACAGCAGTCTTTCCATTGTGCCTATATACGACTCAGTATCTTCTATATACGGTGCATAGCAATTTATCCTTTCAAAGTATTGTTACTCTAAGGTACTCGTATTCAGTGTTGAGTATAATATAAAATTGAAATCTGAAATGTGTAGTGTTTGAGAAAAGGACAACATTTGAAAGCTGAGAAATTCGGGGGAGTTAGAACATTAAAGAAATTCTACATTTTTGGATTTTATAAATTTATATTTTATTATAAAATTTGCAATTTTCCGAATAAAATGATATATATATATATATATATATATATATCACTTATAAACTCACATGGGAAATATTTTATTTTATATTTTAAATATAATGTACACAACTTGAAAATGATAAAATTTTTACGTGCATTACTTCAAGATCTAATAAAATCGGTTTTTTTTTTTTTAAGGCTGTGGATTACTGTGTTATTAAGTTTAAAATACGTGTTTGTATTGGTGTTGTTGTTGTGGTCTTCAGTCCTGAGACTGGTTTGATGCAGCTCTCCATGCTAATCTATCCTGTGCAAGCTCCTTCATCTCCCAGTACCTACTGCAACCTACATCCTTCTGAATCTGCGTAGTGTATTCATCTCTTTGTCTCACTCTACGATTTTTACCCTCCACGCTGCCCTCCAATGCTAAATTTGTGATCCCTTGATGCCTCAGGACATGTCCGATCCCCTCTTCTAGTCAAGTTGTGAAACAAATTTCTCTTCTCCCCAATCCTATTCAATACCTCCTCATTAGTTACGTGATCTAACCACCTAATCTTCAACAGTCTTCTGTAGCACCACATTTCGAAAGTTTTTATTCTCTTCTTGTCCAAACTATTTATTGTCCATTTTTCACTTCCATACATGGCTACACTCCATACAAATACTTTCAGAAACGACTTCCTGACACTTAAATCTCTACTCGATGTTAACAAATTTCTCTTCTTCAGAAACGCTTTCCTTGCCATTGCCAGTCTACATTTTATATCCTCTCTACTTCGACCATCATCAGTTACTTTGCTCCCCAAATAGCAAAACTCCTTTACTACTTTAAGTGTCTCATTTCCTAATCTAACTCCCTCAGCATCACCTGACTTAATTCGACTACAGTCCATTATCCTCGTTTTACTTTTGTTGATGTTCATCTTATATCCTCCTTTCAAGACACTGTCCACTCCGTTCAACTGCTCTTCCAAGTCCTTTGCTGTCTCTGACAGAATTAGAATGTCATCGGCGAACCTCAAAGTTTTTACTTCTTCTCCCTGGATTTTAATACATACTCCAAATGTTTCTTTTGTTTCCTTTACTGCTTGCTCAATATACAGATTGAATAACATCGGGGAGAAGCTACAACCCTGTCTTACTCCCTTCCCAACCACTGCTTCCCTTTCATGCCCCTCGACTCTTATAACTGCCATCTGGTTGCTGTACAAATCGTAAATAGCCTTTCGCTCCCTGTATTTTACCCCTGCCACCTTTAGAATTTGAAAGAGAGTATTCCAATCAACATTGTCAAAAGCTTTCTCTAAGTCTACAAATGCTAGAAACGTAGGTTTGCCTTTCCTTAAACTTTCTTCTAAGATAAGTTGTAGGGTCGGTATTGTCTCACATGTTCCAACATGTCTTCGGAATCCGACATGACCTTCCTCAAGGTCGGCTTCTACCAGGTTTTCCATTCGTCTGTAAAAAATTCGCGTTAGTATTTTGCAGCTGTGGCTTATTAAACTGATAGTTCGGTAATTTTCACATCTGACAACACCTGCTTTCTTTGGGATTGGAATTATTATATTCTTCTTGAAGTCTGAGGGTATTTCGCCTGTCTCGTACATCTTGCTCACCAGATGTTAGAGTTTTGTCAGGACTGGCTCTCCCAAGGCCGTCAGTAGTTCTAATGGAATGTTGTCTACTCCCGGGGCCTTGTTTCGACTCAGGTCTTTCAGTGCTGTGTCAAACTCTTCACGCAGTATCGTATCTCCCATTTCATCTTCATCTACATCCTCTTCCATTTCCATAATATTATCCTCAAGTACATCGCCCTTGTATAGCCCCTCTATATACTCGTTCCACCTTTCTGATGTCCGCCCCCGGTAGCTGAGTGGTCAGCGCGACAGACTGTCAATCCAAAGGGCCCGGGTTCGATTCCCAGCTGAGTCGGAGATTTTCTCCACTTAGGGACTGGGTGTTGTGTTGCACTAATCATCATCATTTCATCCCCATCGACGCCCAACTCACCGAAGCGGCGTCAAATCGAAAGACTTGCACCAGGCGAACGGTCTACCCGACGGGAGGCCCTCGTCACACGACATTTCATTTCACCTTTCTGATTTCCCCTCTTTGCTTAGAACTGGGTTTCCATCTGACCTCTTGATATTCATACAAGTGGCTCTCTTTTCTCCAAAGGTCTCTTTAATTTTCCTGTAGGCTGTATCTATCTTACCTCTAGTGAGATAAGCCTCTACATCCTTACATTTGTCCTCTAGCCATGCCTGCTTAGCCATTTTGCACTTCCTGTCGATCTCATTTTTGAGACGTCTGTATTCCTTTTTGCCTGCTTCATACAAGTGGCTCTCTTTTTCTCCAAAGGTCTCTTTAATTTTCCTGTAGGCTGTATCTATCTTACCCCTAGTGAGATAAGCCTCTACATCCTTACATTTGTCCTCTAGCCTTCCCTGCTTAGCCATTTTGCACTTCCTGTCGATCTCATTTTTGAGACGTGTGTATTCCTTTTTGCCTGCTTCATTTACTGCATTTTTATATTTCCTCCTTTCATCAATTAAATTCAATATTTATTCTGTTACCCAAGGATTTCTATTAGCCCTCGTCTTTTTACCTACTTGATCGTCTGCTGCCTTCACTACTTCATCCCTCAGAGCTACCCATTCTTCTTCTACTGTATTTCTTTCCCCCATTCCAGTCAATTGTTCCCTTATGCTCTCCCTGAAACTCTCTACAACCTCTGGTTCTTTCAGTTTATCCAGGTCCCATCTCCTTAAATTCCCACCTTTTTGCAGTTTCTTCAGTTTCAATCTACAGTTCATAACCAATAGATTGTGGTCAGAGTCCACATCTGCCCCTGGAAATGTTCTACAATTTAAAAACCTGGTTCCTACATCTCTGTCTTACCATTATATAATCTATCTGATACCTTTTAGTGTCTCCAGGATTCTTCCATGTATACAACCTTCTTTTATGATTCTCGAACCAAGTGTTAGCTATGATTAAGATACGCTCTGTGCAAAATTCTACCAGACGGCTTCCTCTTTCATTTCTTAGCCCCAATCCATATTCACCTACTATGTTTCCTTCTCTCCCTTTTCCTACTGTCGAATTCCAGTCACCCATGACTATTAAATTTTCGTCTCCCTTCACTACCTGAATAATTTCTTTTATTTCATCATACATTTCTTCTATTTCTTCATCTGCAGAGCTAGTTGGCATATAAACTTGTACTACTGTAGTAGGCATGGGCTTCGTGTCTATCTTGGCCACTATAATACGTTCACTATGCTGTTTGTAGTAGCTTACCCGCACTCCTATTTTTTTATTCATTATTAAACCTACTCCTGCATTACCCCTATTTGATTTTGTATTTATAACCCTGTATTCACCTGACCAGAAGTCTTATTCCTCCTGCCACCGAACTTCACTAATTCCCACTACATCTAACTTTAACCTAACCATTTCCCTTTTTAAATTTTCTAATCTACCTGCTCGATTAAGGGATCTGACATTCCACGCTCCGATCCGTAGAATGCCAGTTTTCTTTCTCCTGATAACGACGTCCTCCTTAGTAGTCCCCGCCCGGAGATCGGAATGGGGATCTATTTTACCTCCGGAATAATTTACCCAAGAGGACGCCATCATCATTTAACCATACAATAAAGCTGCATGCCCTCGGTAAAAATTACGGCTGTAGTTTCCCCTTGCTTTCAGCCGTTCGCAGTACCACAACAGCAAGGCCATTTTGGTTAATGTTACAAAGCCAGATCAGTCAATCATCCAGACTGTTGCCCCTGCAACTACTGAAAAGGCTGCTGCCCCTCTTCAGGAACCACACGTTTGTCTGGGCTCCCAACAGATACTCCTCCATTGTGGTTGCACCTACGGTACGGCTATCTGTATCGTTGAGGCACGTATTGGTAGTACTGTCAAAAACAGTATCGCATCGTATCATAGTATAAACACGCGTTGTATGTCGAAGTGCTAACGTTTTTCTGAGGAAAAGTGACGAATAGATTGATAAATCTCTCAAAAAGTAAAGTATGACACCAAAACGATGTGTTTTTAAGAAACTTGGATTTACTGGTAATAAATTTTCGAATAAAGGGTAACACTGTGTTTAACATGTGGCATGTTAAGTTACAGACAATGAAATACAGGAAAACTCATCAGTATTAGTTCTTTGAAGGTTAAGATAAAACGTTGTGATACACAGTTTTCTCAAAACGAAAGTGATGTAAATGGTAGGTTACGTTATATTCTGATAGGTTTACACAGCCTAACGAGGGTGTTAGGTGAATGTGTGTGTTGTAAAATATGTGGAGGGCCAGTGACTTTACATGACGACAGTGAGGTATCAAATGGACTACCTAGGAAACTTATCATGAATTGTTCCAGTTGTAAATATACGCATTCATTTTGGAATTCTGATAAGTGTAAGATAATAATTTTGAAGCAAATGTTAGGTGGTTTTACGGATTGCGAGCTATTGCCATGAAGAATATGCCACGCCCACCTTGTCAAATCGACAAGTATGCAGGATTTATTTGAGCTGCTATGGAATCTGTTGCATGACAGTCAATGAAGGGTGCTGCAAACGAAGCTGTTGAAAAAAATGATGGTATGACTGACATACCAGTAGCTTTTGATGTCATTTGGCTGACGTGCGGCTACAGTTCTGAGAATTCTGTTGCTACAATGACCGCGTGGATACTGGAAAGGTAAGAGATTTCCAGATTTTAACCAAACACTGTTATAAGTGTAAATCAGGGAATGAAGAAGGGCATATCTGTGACAGAAATTTTGAAGGAACAAGTGGTGGTACGGAGGCCTCTGCAGCTATTGAAATTTTTAGTCGATCTGTGAACGAAAGGGGAGTGTGTTACACTAAGTTCTTAGGTGAGACTCAAAAGCATATAACAGTGTAGTTGCCGCTCAGCCTTATGTTGAAAAGATTATCACAAAACTGGAATGTGTTGGTGATGTCCAGAAACGGATGGGCAACATGTTGGGGAAGTTGAAACCAAGTTTGATATACAGGAAACTTTCTGATGCTAAAACCATAAGAGGCAGGCTAACAGACAAAAAGATTGATGAACTACAGCAGTTTTATGGGATGGCCATTAGAAATAATACTGAGGATTTGTTAAATATGAAGCAGGCATTATTGGCTACCTTGTTCCACAAACTGACAACTGATGAAAAACCAATACACCACCTTTACCCGCCTGGACCTGATTCATGGTGCAATTACCGCAATGCCCAGTACTCAAATAGTTCATACAGCCATAAACATTCCGTCCCAGCAGCAGTCATGGATATCATAATACCTTTTTACAGAGACCTGGCAAATCCTGAATTACTGAAGAAGTATCTGCATGGTCAGACTTAAAACCAAATGAGTCGTTCATTAATCTTATATGGACTCGTTTACAAAAAATGTTTTTGTTGGAATGAAGACACTAAGCTGGGGGTCAGTGAAGCTGTTATTGCTTTTGATGATGGCAGCATAGGTAGGGTGAAAGTGCTACAGCGTATGGGAATTAATCCTGGAGCAAACTGCATCAGAAAACTTGAATCGATGGACAAGGTTCGCATTGATAAAGCAGAATGTGCAGCACAGTTGGCCACTAAGGAGGCCAAAAAGAAGAAAAAACTTGCAAAAAGATCAAGAGGATGATATACAGTATGGTTCAGGGTGCTTCTGAGAGACTATAAATAAAAAATTAAGCATATATTAAGTGAGTTACAGTATTTTGAAACTTTAGAAGCTGTTCCTAAAAATTTACATTTTCTGTTGCATTTTTCCCTAAATCTCAGAAACCACTTCGAGTAGAGTATTCAAATTTTCATGGAGTAATAACATACATATTCTGAGTCTACTGAACTAAAAGAAGAACATAGTGTTATGTATAATTAAAATTATTTATGATAACGTACAAAAAAGCACCCAAAATTTTAACTGTGTAATTAAAAAATTGTATTTGCAAAATCAGTGGCTGAAATGCAATTATTGTAGTTCAGTAGACTCAGAACATACAGTTTAATGTCCAGTAAAAGTTTCATGTCAATGGCTATAGTGGTTCCTAAAGACAACAAGACACAAAATTTAACTCTGTCGGGATAGGGCGTTCCAACTCGCCTTAAAGTGAATAATTTGCAGGGAGGTGAAACATAAGTAAAACAGTATGACTATCTGCCAAGGCCACTGATTAAGAGGACAGTAGAACAGAAAAAAGTGTGTGAGGACAGCAGAAAAGGGAAGAGTAAAGGCGAATAAAAAGGGAAGAGATCTGGAAGATGGCATTCTACAATGGGGTTGCACATTACCTAATGGGCAGTGAAACACATAGAAGTCAGTGAGCAATAAACGAACTGTTAGACTTCTCTGTCACAAGTTTGTAATAATATCTGCTATTTTTCGTATTGACCTCTTTGACCTAGCCTTTTCCTTGGCAGCTAAATGTCAATATTTTACAAATGACTTGAAGTCTTTCGTTAAAGAAAATCATCTACGTTTTCCTTGCAGAACTCTTTTTCTTAGCCTGTATAAAACTAAAAAAACGTGTTAAATACCACCAAGAAGAATGCACTGCCACTGACTGATCTCAAAATTAGCTACAATGGATAACTGACAGACGGTGAATTTGTTGCTGAAGTTACATATGGTTCACATGTACTGGGAGATAACGCAAATGTGTGACTTTTAAAAAAAGGAGTTACTGGCAAAGAAAATGGAAAGCACAGCAACCTATCACAAAACCTGTCATTTGATTACAGCAGATCTAGATTTCAACTATAGCAGTGTCATATTCAGTATTAAAAATTGCATTGCAAAACAGGATAATAAGGAACAAATATAAGATAGTTGACAATGTATCATAAAAGCAAACATCAGCACTACACAGTTACACACACACACACACACACACACACACACACACACACACACACACACACTCCAGAAACACTGCTGGCCATCCAAAGTGCAACAACAAGAAGGGCTGGAGGTATCACAGGCAAACTGGTTTGGGAGATAACACATTGTACAAAGATCACATGACTGAAAATACAGCCCAATGTGAAGTGATAAAGATGATGAAATCAGCACTGTGTGTTACCACCATTTCTGTTTATAACTGCCGCTACATGCCTTGGCATTGAATCAAACAGGCTCTGAATGTGTTGGGGTACAGCAGTCCATGCTGCTTCCACATATTTCCAAAGCTGATCTAGTGTAGCAGTGGATGATGTATCCCAGGCCAGTCGCTCCAAATCACCGAAAAAACGTTTTCGATGGGCTAGAGATCAGGAGAACAGGGAGGCTGAGGTAGCAGTGCAATCCAGTGGGCAATGAAGAAGTCCCGAACATTGCATGTCACATGTGGTGACCCATTATCCTGTTGCAATGTAGCCGTCAGCAAGCTCTGAAGGTATCAGAGGACAACAGGCTTCCACATTTCAGAGCTGTAACGCTGGCTGGTTAGTGTAGTGGCAATGCATACTAGGGCGTGGTGGGAGTGGAATTCAGTACTACCCCAAACCTTAATATCGGGCACAGGACTAGTATGGCAATGCAGAAGGCAACAGTTCGACAATGTCTCACAGTGTCTCCAGACTCTAATTCGGAGAGAATTGGGATTTGCCAAAAATACTAAGTTATTCCATTCACCTGTCCATGTCTGTCGTTCATCACATCATTGCACGCACAATTACCTGTGGCGTTGACTCAGTGGTAAATGCAGCAGTGGATGTCTTGTGGACAGCCTCCTCTGCTGCAAACAACATTTAATGGTACACGTGGACACTGTTTGTTGTGCAACAGACTGAATTTTTTGTGATACGATTATGATGTGGCAGAGTGATACATCAATGTCTTGCGGACAATATGCCTATCAACAAGTCTAGGGGTGCAATGAGGTGGGTGCAATCAGCCCCATCAGTTTGTGATTCCTCCTGTATCCAGCAATAACAGATCTGCATCACAGTTGCTTGGTTCCGACCGACACGATCACTGACTTCTCTGAACTATTCTTCATTGGAAGAACTCCAAAATATGCTCGAAAGACACTTGCCGTCTTCTGCAAGGTATACTGAAGCTGCTTACGCAAAAAAACAACACGAAAGAACAATTCCAGCATGTCCACACAGTTGTCTGTTCCTCCTTTGTATACCGCCTGAAGGTGGTACTTCTAGCAGCCATAATGCGTGCCTGCACTGAAATTCTAATCCTGTGCATCCCTCACTACCACAAATGCATGCTGCAAATTTCAGCTGATTTGGATGCTTCCGTCTGTGTGTTGCATTTTGGGTGGCCAGCAGTGTGTTTGGTGTGTATGTTTATATAAAAAAGAGAAATATTGCTAACATATATCTAAAAGAGTTTTCACCAGTTTACTTCAGATTTCTAATAAATGTTCGGACAGAAATTGGCTACATATATTTAGGGGTAAACGTTGCTAGCAAAGATCTTGAAACGTTCTATGGATATAGGCCACATGGGAGTATGTTGTTAGCAAATATCTTGAGAAGTTCATGACCAATTTACTTCATATTTTTAAATGATAAAATATATGTAGAATCTATAAAGGCAAATTTTGTTAGATAAACACTCAAAAAGTTCGTGACTTATGTACTTCAAATAGTTACAAAATACGCTAATAACTGCAGGGACAGGTGCGCTGTGTGTGTGTGTGTGTGTGTGTGTGTGTGAGAGAGAGAGAGAGAGAGAGAGAGAGAGAGAGAGAGAGAGAGAGAGTGTTCTTGATTCGTATTTTTACTTGAACACCAGTAAAAAATTTGGACAGACACTGGCTAAATGTTTTTTAATACTCATGGTATCCAAAAAAGAACAGCAGCAAACTTTATGAACAGGTCCCTTACACAAAAATATGTAAAAATAATCTAGCAAGAATGGGTTTAAAAATACATATCTTAAGAGCTATGACCACTTGTTAACCTTTGTTAGTGTGAAACACATCTACTGAACAAGTGCTCATAGCTCTTAAGGTATACATTTTAGACCCAACAATTACTGGACTTTTTCATTGTTTTGGTCCATACGATCTCTCCCCAAAATATGAAAATTAAAGAGTTTGCAATAGTAGAGCTGTGTTTCATATTACCCAGATGAAAAAGTTTCTAATATCTCTTAAGATATTGGAGGGCAGCGTGGAGGGTAAAAATCGTAGAGGGATACCAAGAGATGAATACACTAAGCAGATTCAGAAGGATGTAGGTTGCAGTAGGTACTGGGAGATGAAGAAGCTTGCACAGGATAGAGTAGCATGGAGAGCTGCATCAAACCAGTCTCAGGACTGAAGACCACAACAACAACAACATGTGTTTAGAGCCCTTATTTACGTTAGAGCCCTTATTTACGACTTTTTTTTCTTTTTTGGGTGTAAGGAACCTGCCCCTAAGCTTTGTCACTGTTTTTTTGGGGCTTCCCATTATAAACATCTAGGGCTCAGAGAGGGGAGTGAGTAAATAATATTTTGAACAGGAACCCATGTCCGGAAATTTATTATTTCCTTGCTAAGCTGTTTGGAAACATGTCTGCTAGGAAGGTTTGCAACAGGGTAGTCATGGTGGGAGGTGATTACATCAGATAGGTTGATGTCATTTGACGACCATTCTACCTCTCTCACCTGGTTCGAACCTCATTCATATGTCTCCATGTGTTCGAGTAACATGCATTTTATGGATGCCTTAGTTTACGCCCAGAGAAGACACACCATGTTTTATTGTACTATTGTCATTGCTTTAAATTGTATATATTTTGCTACATTAATTTAACATTGCACTTTTCGTGTTACATGGAACTGTAAATGGATCTTCTTCCATTGGTCTGAAATGCAAAAACATATGACAGACTGTCCTGTACATACTGTCATTGAATGAGATATACTTATGGTCATGGACATATATAAGGTAGGAGGGGTTCAGGTGGTCTGGACACCCTCTCCAGCCACCCCCTTATCTTGCTCAGAAAACATGAATGTTACCCGAATATCTATTTTGTGAAACCCCATGTCCGAATTTAGTAGTCATGCACCGCAGTTGGTGGAAATAGCAACAAACCATGGAGTTGTGACGCAACAAACGATAGCTGTGCTCTGAATTGGGGTTTCCCTTCCCCCCCCCCTACCCCCACCCCTCCCGCACCCCCTCCCACCCCATCGCTACGCACGCCATTGACTGAAGGCAGTCGGATGTGTAGCTTCCTTTGGGCAATCAACAATTAACGGCGAAAGTTTCGGGCGTCGTGAATCACCCGAACTTAATCTTCGCGTGCGTGTGTTTGACTATTCAAGTTTGAAAAAACTGTGAAATGGACAAATCAGAAATCGCTCTTGGTCTTTCATCCTAGAAAGAGAGACCGAATTCTCATGAACTTGTTTCAAAAAAAATTGGCGTGCTTCCACGTGATGCGGAACCCCAACATGAAGAATTAGTGGCAGCGGGCCCATCCAGAAAACCTGACAGTGAAGCAAACAAAAGTGAGTCTCTTATTTACCACTGAAGGTTTATTTGATTTTGAACCGTAATTCTGTAAGAAAAAAGCTTATTTCTCCATTACCATTTTCATCTGATCTGTTGTTTATAGGTATTTCAAGTTGTAATGATTAGTTTTTCGAGTATTGTGCAGAGTAGTTTGTTTTGTGATTGTAATTTGGTTGTGGTAAGAAGATGGATTGTTATATTATGGACGTGGACATTGGAGTTTAGTCTTCAATTACAAGCGAATGAGTTAGAGAAATATTTTTCTTATTTATTTCTGCGTTTGGCTACATGAGACAATTTGGTTTTTATGTTTAATAGCTATTTTTATGTATGATTGTAGCAAGAGCAGTGTGGGTTTTGGTGTCTATGAATGTGGCTGCTCACTTCGAAATTCCTGATACCTTAGACTGGTGTTAATGAAATTTTAATAGTTTATAGGCACATGTATTGCTAGAATAAATCTCAGCTTACAGAATTTTTCAATCATCAGAAAAAGGTTTTATAATTTTTCTAAAGTAACCTTTTCTCAGCTCAATACAAACGTATAACAGAAAGTATGGGTTTGCTTTGAAGCACTTTTTAGTGGTAATCTTGAAACTACAACCAATGAGACTGTACAGTGTGATACGGATTTTATAAAGAGTAATATTGAAGAGTCGTCGTGTGAACACTGGACCGTGCTGAAGCAGCTCCATGCTTTCTGCGTCAGGGGCTGTGCATAAGAATGCTGAGTGTCTGGTGTCTGAAAACTATCAGTGAAAAAGTTACAGGCAAGTTAGACGATAATCAGTCCAACTTTTCTTGAGAGATGACACTTGAGCTGTTCGTTATGCAGAGATGGAAGGGGTAATAACCTTTAGAGTTGTGAATGTTGTGTGGGTGGGGGAAGATATTCCTCACTCCTGAAGCTGGTGATATGTTCTGACACCTGCTATGATTGGAATGATGAGCAGAAACAACAATGTTTCTTGACAGTGCATTGCAACGATATTCACTGTAAGATGTTAGGATGACTGGTCAGCATGGGAGGCCAGAACGGCTGGCCAAGTTGGTGGGGAAAGCCAGAGCAGGGACAACAGCCAACCCAGCTTCAGAGGGTGGAGACAGCCAGAACAGGCACAGCAGTCAGTCCCGCTTCAGCGGCAAACATCCAGTCCTTCCAAGAAAGAGGAATCTCGTGATGGCTGACTACCGCAGCCACAGCGTTGATTTGCATAGCTCAAAAATTATGCAGTTGTGTACAAAGAAGAAGTATTATAACTGAAGCCAATACCCGCACAGAATCATTCATGACACGTAAGAAGCTCTGTATCTTGAATTCACGCGTTCATTATAGCATTGCACAGCTGTATGAATTCTAGTTCATGAGTAACACAGCTTTTTATAACTGCCACTTGACAAACATATTAAGCTAAACTATTGATAAATGAATACAGCTACACCCTTCCCTGATGAGCCAAATTCTAGCACTTAGATACTGTGAATGCATAGTAACTTGGTTTACATGAAACTCAAATGATATAGGAGTAAAGATGATGTTAATTAATACGATTAAAATGAATCAGGGCTCAAAATAATTCACAGAAACTCGTAGCATGACATCAGCTTGTGTTCTATCCCAAGGAAACAAATAGAAATGAGCGTTTGGCGTCATTGGCCGGGAGGCCCCTTGCAGGGCAGGTCCGGCAGCCTTGGTCCATTCCAAGAGCTGCGAGCGCAGCTGAGTCTGCTAAGCACCCCTGGCTCCCACCACTCTGATATTCCGACCAGGTGCGTGACTCAGACGCCCATAAGCTCAAGGCTGCACACACGGGAATCATTGGAAGATGTGTTTGCAACACTACTTCTAAGAGGTGAATATTGCGCCATACTTTTATAAGCAGGATTTGATCATGGGTATTTATTTTCATCTTTTTATTTTTCTACGAAAGCAATATCTTTTGTTACAAGATTAAATATTAGCCAATATGGTAAGCAAAACCACAAAAAAATTTACATACAGGTATTTAACATCACTTTGTGATGTTTATTAATTTATACATTTTGTATTTTAGAATATGTAATACATCATCGGCATGACAAAAAGTCAAACGCATGGAGTTACACAGATTAAAATCTGTTAAACCTAAGAATCTCAAATGTTGGCAGAACTATCACAGTTTCATAACAGAAAAAAAAACACGTCTTGAAGGAAACACTGAATAAACATTAGCGGATCGTCTGTGCAGTCTAGGACATTGCTCCTGGTGTAACATTTTATAAAAGAATGATTAAACTCCTGGATTGAACAAACTGGTCGCTGAGTGGGGTGTTACACTGTACATCTATCAACTCAAGCTGGAAGTAATGAGGTACATTAGCAACCGGACACGAGAGCAGGCTGACAAATAAATCGAAAACTGTGTTCAGTCGTGTATTTTTCTACAAGTTCTTTGAGAATGGTTGGGTGACCGTTGCTCTAGTACGTTGTCCTAAAGTAGAAAAGTGCCAGGACTCGAATTATGTAACAGTCGTGACGTCATCGCATATCGCACATTTCAGATTTGTTGCGTCTACAACAGAGACATGGGAAAATCGTATTACATGTCTATCCCACAACTGATTGCCATAAGTTAAGGGAAATGTTCCACGTCATGAATGTAAAGCTGCTTTTTCCATAGGACTCCTTTTGTTTGATAGCATCAATCTGGTCTGCCATATCTGTTACCGGATGATTATGCTCTTGCATAGAGATTTTTATCGACTTCAAATAATTGGTGATGTTGACAACAAAAGATTTTGTTACATTCTGCTAACAGATACCTGAGATTTTTCTCTAATGTCTTCTATGTCTTCAGTTCAGCCATCATTCATTGTCGTTCATCAGAAAACAAGAGCATCTTACCATATTTGTCGACAAGTGCGTACACGCAATAGTATTCCTAATGGAAAACGTAAATCTTGTTTAACGAGAGTAGTATTGTCAGCAAATTGCTTCGCGTGTGAAAAAGCGACTGTTTCTCTCTGGTGGCGTCCAACTGCAACCTTTATTTTCATCTTTCTCCTCTCCCGTCAGCCCTACTCGCTACTGCGCTCGGAGCGCTGGGCAGCATGGCCAGAGCACTCTAGGCGGTGGATCGTTGTTTGGCCGGACCTGTAGTACAACCTTTAACCATTTTCTAAATACAATTAATATTAATTTTAAATGACAATTATGTGTCAAATTATGTATGATGATGGTGGAATGAAACAGTGCTTTATGTAAATCGGCTATAATCCAAATATGATGTATGTTACCTATGAACTATGTGTGTCACAATATCGAATAGCAGAGTGTCTTCCTTTTTGATGTGGCACGGTCATTTATATGCATATATTTCTTCATTGCTATTCATTCTAGACTAGTGTATGACGGCACCACTCAAATGGCTATTGCCACATGCAATCATCATCAACGATGTTTTTATTGATAACTTTTATGATATTCATGTTAGATTGATTTGCAAGGTGACAGTAATCAGTGTAAGAAGACGCTCATGGTGATATGCTTTACGGGAAATGAAATCCACGTAATTGTTGATGATGATAATTTTAACAGTTCAAAAACAAGTCGTGAAAATGAGAGATGTGGTCTGGATTCCGAGCTTTCAAATAGGTAGCCCCGGAGCGCCTATGGGTCTTTTGGTTTGGCAGCATACACTGGAGACGGACAATGCTGACTCGAAGTTTTCATAACGTTTTGACGCGATTAGGATTTGGTTTTACTGAGCAGTTCAGCCGCGCTCTTCCAACGTTGGATGGTGTCGTTATCACACTGCTTTCATATGTTGGGTTGTATATCGAAATGAGCGTTTAAGAATAGTAATGCAAATAACTGAGGGAAGTTCCTCGTCCCATTTCGCTGGAATTTGGACTTTGAGATTACAACTGGGTTAGTGGAACTGGAATGTATGGGAGACTCTGCCACATAGTTCGCTACCTTACGCGACTTCACAGCAGCCACTGCAGTTTCGAACATTCAGCTTGAGGCGGAACAAACATGCTTCTAATAATCTCACGTTAAGGCCATTATCATATATGAGTTAGTTTCTTTTTTGGCAATACAGTATCTCAGTTTTAATCAATTTCTATACTGTACCAGAGTACGTTATTCAGTCATCTGTCCATCTATTTTTTTCAAATTTGTTACAAGCGTTTTATCGATTATTTATTTTTATTTGCAGTATTGCCTGACTTTATTTATGTGTGATTGGTGCTTGCCTGTAAAACCTTTCGAGTAAACAGTGGATGCTGTGATTAGGGTATAAAGCAGTGTCGCGCTCATCTTACCCTTCAGCTACAGGAGTAAGTAAAAATGGATCACACAATATGTCGGCAATATTGCTTGTAGAGAGTACCACTGTATTCAACTCAGTTTAATCTGAAGCAACATACAAAGAAATCTTATCGATTTCGTGTTAGTTCTCCAAGTACGTTCTCCCTAAAATGCCTGTTTTGAGGTCTATGAATTTACAGCATTAGTAGGATGAAGTTGCAAAAATTCTGATATCTTCTATGTAAAATTTGATTTTGATTAATTCACACTGCGCAAGACGAATTACAAAATGTGTTAAGACCAATGTTACCAAAATTTTAACATTGCCCTTTCACATAATCGTGTTGGAATCCTTGTACATAAAAAAGAAAGCAGACTTTCTCTGTGTTGAACAGGGAATTATGAACAATTCATATGAAAATGAATACAAATTATATAAAGATATCATGAAACATATTTTATTGTAGTACAACCGTCGTCATTTCTTTGAGAGAGTTATACAGCTATTTCTATTGCCAATTTTGTGGCGCTTAATCTAGGTGATCTCGCCAATAAAACTCAAAAGCACATTAATGCTGGATGTTAATAGAGGGCCTGTAGGACTGTCACATTTACAATCAGTTACAGTTCAGTCATAGGCATTATTTTTGACACAGGCCGCCCGGAACAGGTATGCTCTACCCTGTGAGAGAGTCACATGTATTTAGTGTAAGTGTGTCAGAGACATATTCGTAAGACAAAAATATCCACGATGAAGTAGCACACTGTGGTTTATCGACCATTGCTCTAACTAGCTGTGCACAAACAAAAATGGATGCATGTTATTCTAGTGTTTAATATTAATTCTTATCTTTCTTTTACTGCCAGGGTGGATTTATCTGTGTCTGGGTCCATTATTTATGATACTGGGAGGTATGTTGGTCATCCACCAATCAATGATGAGGAAAACAGGACATCTGTCAAGTTGATGTTTACATAGGGATTGCAGTACCTCACAAACACCTGCCACTAACTTAGACTCATCATAGTTCATGAAAATGAAGTCTCGATTTTATGACCCGAGATGCGGCAGGGGAATGGGGTATGTCACATAAATTTTTGTTCGTCCAGAGGAGGGCGCAGAAACAGGACAGACGTGTTTCATCATCATCACACATGAGCTGGAAGTCCTCTGGTGACTGAGAGGTTTACTGTTAACGATCGCACGTAGATAACGCTCTAAGTCGCCCACACACAGAACACACAGCTGTATTTGAGTTCAACGCAGGTAATGCCACACCATCGATACACCCAGACAGAACAACGTCAAAAATGGTTAAATGACCTGCAGCAACATCTCCCTCTTTCTAGAATGCATCAGTCTACGATTCAATCATACCTCATTACAAGCCCATCTCAACAGACCATTCCATCAACTTTCTGTCACCCTTTAACGCAGATACAAATCAATTTACAGGCAGATGGTTCTCTTCTTTCTAGGGAAGCATCAAAGACAGCAGTCAACTCGCAAGTATCACTATTACCTCAATAGAAATACTGTAGAATGTTTTCAAACAGCGACTATTTGTTAGCTGACACTGCAGGTTTGTGATTGGCGGAAAGTACAGAGAAGCATATTGTAAATACTGTTTGTTATGGTTTAAAACACCTCATCAGTCCTGCACAGGGTCAAAGATGTAATTCATTCTGTAGTTGTATGTTGCTATCCACAGCAGGTAATACAACACTCTTTAGCTAAGGACACATAGCATCCAGCCTTTCGCCGGCTGGTAACATGCAATGGCTGCCACGTAACACAACACCGGCAGAGCCTGAGAAGTAGTGGCGGGCTTGGGCATGCATTAATCCTAGGCACACTTCTTGTTGTGCAAGAAATACCTCAGCCATTCTCTCTGTGGCACACCAACCACGCCACGTGAAGTCGACAGCAGACCTGAAGCCACACTGCCTTCTTCCTCGGGCCAACCATGACAAATGCACAGATACACGGAAAGGAGAGCAAACGCACTGCATCTGTAGAACATATGATTGGATGCATTTGAGTATAGTGCTATACTATACTGTCCACCAGAAAAAATAGTGCATTTTCGATAGGTGTTGACTGCTGTACTACCTACACTTACAAGCAGTTTTAGAATATGTGGCGATAAGTGATGTCATAATCGCATGGCCACATGTGACAAAAAATTACAAAAATGTTGACGGAAAAATGCGTATAAATTGCGGGCAAATACGCCGAAATGCGGGAGTACTTGCATGTCTTTTGCTTGGTCCAGGACAGTTCTTGTATGTGAAAGTAAGAAGAAGAATACGAGAAAAAGTTGACATGGAAGCACCAGGAATCAGGGAAACAGTCTTTTTTTTTTCTTCGGCAGTGATACAATGGGTGGAATAGAATGTTTAACGTGCTTCACCATCAAATGTGGAGTAATATGCCGGATCACAAGCCCAAATTTGACCCCAAAGTTATTGGCAACCACGTTACAGATTTTTATAAAGTGTCCTTAGATAAAGAGCGTTGCATTACCAGCTGTGGGACTGCAGTGTACAACTACAGAATGAATAGCATGTCTGATCCTGTGCAGGATTGATTAAATGTTTTAAACCCTAACAAACAGTATTTACAATGAGCTTCTCTGTACTCTCCGCCAATCACAACCTTGCAAAAAAATGGTTCAAATGGCTCTGAGCACTATGGGACTCAACATCTTAGGTCATAAGTCCCCTAGAACTTAGAACTACATAATCCTAACTAACCTAAGGACATCACACACACCCATGCCCGAGGCAGGATTCGAACCTGCGACCGTAGCAGTCCCGCGGTTCCGGACTGCAGCGCCAGAACCGCTAGACCACCGTGGCCGGCATAACCTTGCAGTGTCAGCTAACAAACAGTTATTGTATGGCAACATTCTACTGTATGTCTATTAAGGTAACAGTGACACATGCGAGTTGACTGCTATCTTTGATGTATTTCTGGAAGAAAGAGAGCCTTCTGCCTCTAAACTGAGTTGCATCTACCTTAAAGGATGATAGATAGTGATGGAGTGATCGGTTGAGATGTGCTTGTAACAAGGCAGACCGATGAAGTATTCTAGAGAGAGAGGGAGATGTTGAAGCAGGTCATTTAACCATTTTTTCCGTTGTTCTATCGGGGCGTATCAGTTTTGTGGCATAACATGCATTCAACTCCTATACAATTGCGCGCTCTGTGTGCGGGTTTCTTAGAACACTATCTACCTGTGTTCCTTAACAGCAAACCTCTCAGTCATCAGAGGACTTCAAACTCATGTGGGATTATGATAAAATATGTCCACTTTGATTTGGCACCCTCCTCTACATACCCGGAGATCTATGTGATGTAATCCATTCCCCTGCCACATCTTGGGTCATAAAATCAACGCTTCAGTTTCATAACTACGGTGATTGTAAGTTAGTGGCAGGTGTTTTGGAGGTACTGCAATCCTTGTGTATACATCTGCCTGACAGATGTCCTGTTTATGGAGTTGGTGGTAGCATGGTATGCAATTGCACATGTCAACGCTGCTGCTATGCATCTGTCTGTTTCCTTGTAAGAGGCACTCTCCATCAATGACGATCATTTCATACAGAACTGATGCAAGCATAGTGTAATTTCTCAACTGTGATCGAATGTAAACAGTGAACGCTATGCACCTCTGGAAAGTTATATTATGCTTGTATGACAAAGACTGTACATGTTTTTTCTTTAGTGTAGATGGAGGTGGTTTTATCTTCTTACAGTTGGTCACATTTGTGAGTGAGATAGAAGACTTGCGGGGTGAATGTATGTCAGATGCTGGACATTTATTAAAGTGCATGTGTTTATGTTCTTCGATCATTTCTGTCTCTTACCAGTAACGTCTTAGTACTGAACCTACACACTACAACAATACTTTAGAATTGAAAGCACAGTTGATATACGTAAGATGCTTCAAACTCCATCTGTCTGAAGCTTCATCATGCATAAAACCACACGTTTTCTTCTTCTTAACCGTCTGTTATATCATCACAATGCTTTCATATCTAGTACATGCTGATAAGGGGTGCTAAATTCTTTAACATCCACGCATCTGGAGAGATTTTGTGCACTTGGATGGGGGCAGAACAGTCTTCGCTGAACAGCAGTTAAAGACTCGGCTCACTCTGTTCCTTCACAAGACGTGGAATGTAGCAGTCTACTTCTGGTCAGCTGCAAATTAAATCGTCGGCAGTGCTGTAATGAGGGTTGGTCAAAGACAATGTTAGGTGATCTTTTAATCTGTAACTTTATTCTAAGGATGCGAGAATGCTCTGTAACAGCCATCCATATAGGGAAAGACGGATAATCGTAATCATAAATTCTGCTTTGTGATCAAAGTGCTACAAATACAGTATGTAGATCGGTATAGGACACTGTCCGGTATACTCTGGTGTATATCTTCGAGAGTTAACAATGCAGGACATACTGCACAGTCATCTATCTACATTCGCAATCTAGTATATGGCACTCACAAGGTAACGGAGGGGTAGTTTAGCGATGATATAGAAATTGGGAAGCATGCAGATGTGTCACTGGTTGGGTTGAAATGGCAGAAAAACTGGTAAAAATGCTAAAATTGATCTCATTATCAAGTGTAACGCATATTACAGTACATCGATGGTGTCTTTTCCATCCCATCCGTCCCCTGGTATGCTGTTGATTACCACATAATGATTGACTGACATCCCTTGTTTGAGACAGAGAAAGAGTCTTGGTGGATGACTAGCACTGAAACAGTGTCTGCAATATGAGGAATCAATCGAGACAGAACACCGAGATATCAGATATCCAATCAATGTGAAAGATGAGTTTAAATGTAGAGATCGTCAGCCATCTTTGGACAGCTGTTTGGAAATGCTTCAAAATGTCGCAAAACTCTTCCAGCTTCCATATGTTTTCACTGTCTTTTATTTTTACCATCCTGCGTGTGTGATGTAGGAGCAGCAGCATAATTTGCACCATGCGGTATCCAGCTATCAGCCAGAGCGAGTGAATGAAAACGTGTTAATTTCAGTTTAGAACCTGACACAGGCCTCAAAATCATGGTGGAAAAAACAAAATGCGTGGTGGTGTGCAAAGCTTTAGTCATACACTGCTTGGATGTGTTACAGCAGCAGAAAAAAACAACGTATCAAACAACAAAAAAGGAACCTCTCTTGCAGCTGATAGTCTGTGGGGTATGGTTCTCATACAGGGGATGAATACCTGTGTATTTAATAGGATCGCCACATATGCTCAATGTCAGCACACCGATGGTATTTGTTTTCGATACACAAAACAACGACGATAGAGACAATGTTTGGGTGACAGACATGACTGCACTGTGAGAGACGCAGATCTCCTTTGGAATGCAGTAGCTCTGTGTAGCTTGGACACACATTGCAATGCGGTAGCAAAATCCTCGTCCTTCTCCCAGTTCCTATAACTGCTTGTACTGTCTTTTTCTACTGCTACCTCGTGTTGCAGGAGAAAGCTTTGTTGGCAATGGCCTTACACATCGTAAACACTTAGCAGAGCTATGTCAATATGTTTCCATTTCCACCGAGTGGTCAAAACATGGTCCTGTCGCATTAACTCAGCTCACCCTGTTTTTATATGGGTTGCAGAAGATGGTGGATATAGTGCTCACCGACTTCTGCTCAGTTCCAACTTAAATTGGTACGATCACATGGAAAAAGCTGCAAGGAGGGGGGGGGGGGGGGGGGGACAAGGGACTGAGGAACAGTTACAAGACGCAGAGGGACTGTCTAAAAAATTATGTTAGAGTTTTACTGTAACAGTTTCAAAAAAAGGTAACCCGTTTCGAGATATGATCGTGCCACCAATATGATTCACTAGTGACTGTAATCATTAACAGATATCTCCATATGGACCAATTCAGGTATGTCAATGAATGGAAATACTTGATTCCAAATCGCAGACAGCATTTCTACCAGAAAGCGTAACATTATAGGTCTGAAAAACCAGTGTACTGGTCATAGGATTTTGGACATTTCTTATGACCTCAATCTAGCGTTACATTTTTTGAAGTGATAGCACACCATCTACTGTATGTGATCATTCTCAATCAACCATCATCTTCCCTCGCCTATAACGCAGTGGGTATATTGCAGACCCTCTGATAAGGCATGGGGATAAAATGTGTTACAAATACTGTCTGTCAGCGTGAGAAATATCTAACGGCGGCATGAGGGAGTTGCAAATACCTGCTTTATACAACATTCCTTAGCCGAATTACTTTCTGAATTCGGTGATTTTATTACAAGCCTACACCGCCGGCGACATGCTCCCACACTTTTGGTCTGTTAATAAACACCCCAGCAAACACTGTCTGTATTCAATGTCACGGTATTTGTGTGGAAAACCACTTCATTCATAGGTACTGCTGTATCTCGATTTATAAAGCTTGTATAGTTTTTAACATGGATATCGTTAGTGATACTTGTATATACTGGTAGAACCAAGACCACTTTTTATGCAGGGTGGCAGAAACATAACCAATGCAATTGTGATTTTAACAGCTGGTCGCTTATACTACGGTTACATCTCTCTTCCTAAGACACAGACGTACCACTCACAAGAAAAACAAATCGGGCATGTCCATTCATCGCGGATTTTCGCTCAGTATTGTTTGGTGTCACCAGCATCCAGTTACTTAGTAGGGTGTGTGTGACAGATTCACTATAATCAGCAGGCCTATAAAGTATGTGGTCTGTGATCAGTGTTCTGATATGTGCAAAGATATTGACTGTCTTAAGGAAGGTATGGATTTGATATGAAAAACAGTGATTTCAACACATCGATAGCTGTAAAGGGATGAAATATTCTTGTACGCTGAAAATTATGTCCAGTCATAGGAAAAATATGGATATTTGTATTTCCACAGCCACTGTCGTCATGAAGCAGTATTTCCGATACTTCGCTTATTGTAGAATGTCTTCAGATTGAGGCTGCAGTCGTTAATATTTAATTGTAAGTACAGTGATTAATATGTGGCTGGTTTCCTAGGACGATTCTGACTGGGTGCTGGGGGCCTGTGGCCAAGTTAGCCTGTGGCCAGATTTATTGACATTTTTGGCTTACAGTGGGAGCTGCCCAGACTGGAGAGGTTAGAGTACAAGAATGCACCCGACCTGTGTCGCACTCTAAGCAGGTGAATAGTAAACCAATACTCAGTATGTGTTGGGCAGCCCTCATGATCACGTATGTTCTCCGTGGAAATTTGAGAAGATTCAATATGGACATGTGCTTGCTCTGGGCAATTATTCCTTCCCGTGTAGACTGAATGGTTGACTGCTTCTACACATTTCCCGTCTTTATTTGGTTGAGGGAATATCAGTTGTGGTGCATGCTGTGTGCATCTAGAGGGTGAAAAACAGGTGGAAGAAACATTTTCAGGTTCTCCAGACATGAGAAGCGCCTTAGTTGATTTTGTAAAGTACAAGGATGATTTGAAATCTGTTATATCATTGACATAGGTATTTGTTAAAAAATACAAGTGGAACTAACAGTCTCCCCTATTTTTTTAGAGTTTCCACTTAAGGATCTTCACAGATGAGCTACGTTTCTAGTTACTTAGTAGTTTGCAGCATGTCCCACCTCGCTAAAATTGTGAGTTTCTAGAGATATAATTTCCACTCTTTATCTTCGCAAATATACTGTGCAAGCGATCGGTAGCATACTGCTATGCGGCTAATATCGAGAACTATGGCGTAAATGGTATGATATCTGGTAAACCATGGGAAACTACATATGTTCTCGTAATCCCATAGTCTGTAGATGGCTGTAGAAAGAATGGCAGCAAGAAAGGAAGCAAGTCAGGGCTGGAAACAATAATGCCTTTGTGCCAGAGGAGCTAGCCCATTACCAGTTCAGAAAGTGACCACTATGCGTGGAGGGTGCTCTGCTTGTGCATGAGGCCAACGTGTGCAGCAGGCAGTTATCTTGTGACCGTTGACCGCGGTGGATGGCCGACCGACCTTGTGGGAAATATCTAGATCTGCAACTACGAGGCCTGTTCAGAAAGTAAGCTCCGATTGATTGCCAAATTGAAACCACAGTGAACATCAGAAATGTTTTACTTGTAACAATTAGCTACACCTTTCAGCTACTTCTCTACGTAGTCGCCGTTCTGACTTAGACTTTTGTCATAGCGTTGTACCAACTTTTCAATAGCCTCATCATAGAAGGCAGCCGCCAGTGCTTTCCGCCAATTCTCCACGCTGGCCTACACCTCGTTGTCTGTGTCAAAATGTTGTCTTCAAAGACAGCGGTTCATGTGACCAGAGATGAAACTCAGGGGGAGACAATTGCGGACTGTATTGTGGGTAATCTCACATTTCCATTTGAAAACGATGCAGGAGCATCTTCATTGCCCCTGCGGAATGCGGCTGAGAATTGTCTTGAAGAAGAAACAGCACGACAGTTATGTAATGTTAGCTGCATAGCTTCAGGCGAAATTTCTCACCAGGCCCTCGTACTTGGCGGCAGACACTATTTTCTAGACATCTTTACGCACTCACTGCGAGCTCAGAAATGAGAAGAGCGACGTGATGCTAACTGGGGTTATACTAGAGACACTACCCAACACATCTGTGCAAAGCTTTATCGGATTTTCATAGTCGTTTCCATTTCGCGACCGATCGGAGCTTACTTTCTGAACGCCCCTCGTATATATATGGTGAATATGCTTACGTTTTTGGGATCTGTCTGTATTCGCGGTATATGTACGAGTGTTTGGTGGTCGATAGCTGCATACAGGATGCAGAAGTGACAATTTCGTATGGTGAAGGTTACGAATTGTGTTTACTAGATTGGTACTGTTTGATGATAGAATCGTTTGTGGTGATATAGCTCGGTTGGAGAGCGGTTTCACACCAAAGAATTCAAGCTTTCCTCAACAGTGCAGAGCAGTGTAATTGAGGAAGTGTTTTTGGCGATAGTTTCCGTATTTCAAGATCTTAAGACCACTTTTTTAGGGTTTAACTATCAGTGCAATATGATTGCTGTATGTTTTTTCGATCTGTACAAAATAGTTTTGCCGCTGAAAGTCTCTTAATTTGTCCGTCTACAGAAAATGGCAGACAGTGCTACCACAACAGCAGCAGCGGTAGCACTTTGGCTGGTGAGTCCAGTAGGAACCAATCAGAATGCTGCATTCACAGGAAGTCTCACGATGTAAGAATCAGATGACATCCTTTGTGCAGAGCATAGGAGCCTCTGCAGATTGGTTTGAACAAGAGAGGGGCAAGGTATCTATGGAAAGTTCCATGATCTCTGAGAGTCATGCAATGTCTTCTTTGTTTGTTTGTTTGAGTGTTCAGAGATAAGTCCAAGCAGATCATCCTCCTTCGGTTTGGACAGGCGGGATGCCGTCCCTCCTCCCACTGTCGTGGCTTTAGATCATCTCTAGGCCAGAACTGTAGGACATTGAAAATTCACCGAAAACACCAACCATTTTTCTCGTCTGTAGGACACTGTTTCGAATTCTGATTGAGTTGTTTTCATGATCTGTTGTGGGATTCGAAATATGTCATGAACTGGTAACTGTTCTGGTTTCCCATCTGTACTTAAACACCAGCGTGTGCTTCGAGAAGTGAGGAAAAAGTAAAATAACATCCCTGACTCCAGCAGCAAACATAAACTAAGCCCACTCAGCATTTCAGAAAAGTCACGAACACCACAGCAGCTGTAGGACTCAGAAATTTCTCTCTCTCCCTGGCAGTGCATTCAAACAAGCAGCGAAAACTCAAAAAGTGCTGAGCGTCCAGTTTTTAGAGTCACAGAGGGATATTTATTTCGACTTCCAAATATCGTCGTTTTAATGTGTAAAATAGTATATTGCAGCTGATATCTGTTTTGGGACCTATTTCCTGCAAAAGCAGGTGAAGTGTCACAGGCAGGTTTCACAAGTGTGCACCTATCTTTTTAGAGTCTGTGTTCAAGTGTGGCGGTATACTGTGGCATTTCCCACAAAAGGGCGCAAAGTGTCTCAGGGATGGCTTCACAAGTGCGCTGCGATATCTTTTTGTAGAGTCCATGTTCAAGTGTGGTGATGGTGGTATTCCTCGGAATAAAACGTGTAATTACATCTCAAATTGTTTAAATATTCTTGCGTCATCTGCAAAGCTCTCTCTCTTTGTGCAGTGGTACATTTAGTTCCTTTGGCATCTTCAAGTTATGTACAGTATGTGAGAATATTCTCTGCACATTGCGTAAACACCAGATGTTCTAATTCCTGAAACAGTTTGTGTTCAATGACAAGAGGTATCCGTGCACCAGGGGTGAGAAGAGGAAGGCTGTGGGTATTTCCAGTCGAACAGGGAGCACTTAGTGCAGCCGCCCTGCAGCTACCACGTTCCAGCACGTGGTCTCTACCAGCAGATATGGAGACTCCAGGGTGAATGTCTTGCGTCTTGCACTTCGGAAGACTGACCGGATTTTTATCGAATGATCTTCAGTTACAGAACACGCATTTATCAACATGAGTTATGAAGTGTAACTTAGGTCTATCCTGCTACATCTTCATTATTCGATGAAGCGTATTCATCTCCTTCATACATTCATCAAATATAATTCCTTTCCAAACATTATGTAACTGGCTACAGACACACTCCTCAGCTGCATGATTACAGTTAACATACCCATCGAACTCATCCTTCTCCCGCACTGGCATCTCATCCATTGAACACATAGTACACACAGTAAACAATTATATGTGTCCTCCCAGTCCAGCAGCTAGACACATGGATTATGTTACAGGAAGGGAAGGGAGGGGAGGGAGGGAGGAAGGGCCAACAGTGCCCTCTGGTGATGGTGTTGTGAACTAAGTCAGTTGGACTCCAGACCTCAAGGTGCACACATTGGAGGAGCTACTGTCAATGACAAATCAAATCGTTTAAATAAACAATGCATAAAAAATACTTATGTCCACCGTATCCGGCAGCCCAGCACAGACTCAGTCCTTTTCCCACCAATTTCCTGATGGAGAATGGAGAGGAGGGGAGGAGGCAGGAGGGGGGTGTTGAGTTAGGTTAGTGGTGGTAGCCCAATTGACTTATTTTCCCGCCAAAATTTCAAATTCGCGTCATGACATCACTGCGACGTTGCCTCATCTATATCTGTCATCTTGGATCCACCATCTTGAATAAATCTAGCAACAAGCAGAGTGGGGTGACACACAGGTTATCACACTACTCAGTATACCTCTTCAGGAATTCAAAATGATATTATTGAACTTTGTGGTAATGCCAGTCAATTACAAGTCTTTAAAACGGTCATAGAAGCAGGTTTTTTTACTGTACTGGCTGATGAAACAGGAGACATAGCAGGATGAGAGGAACTAGTGTTGTGTTTATGATACGTACATTCCTCATCTGGAAAATCGATCACCAGGGAGGATTTTCTTGAATTTATTTACATAGAAGACGTTTCTGCTCAAGCACTAGCAACAACGATTATAACGCACCTCATATCTTATAACTTGCATATGAAGAGATTTACTGGGCAAGGCTTTGATAGCGCTGCAGTGATGAGCAGCTTGTTATGTAGTGTGAGATCAATACTTGCAGAGTGATACCAAAAAGCGCAATTCATACACTGTGTGGTGCAGGCTCTTAATTTAGTTCTAGCGCATTCATGTGAGATATGTATGAAACGGAACTGATCGGAACTATAAAAATTGCAGTAAACTTTTTTCAACAATCTTCACTTGGAGACAAAATTTTGAAGAAAGTTACAGAACAAATTAACTCTTTTCGAATCGTTTTTTATCCTTTTATTGAACATGTGATTACAGAACTCAATTCTCGTTTTAAACCACATGAAGAAACGATGGAAGGGATTCACATGCTTCTCCCTGAGAAAACTAGTAATGACTCCAGGACAAAAGAAATTCTTAAAAAGATAGCACTAATATTTCTGGGTGAAAATGCAAGCACAGTATTTCTGAGTGAGTGTCAGATATGCCACAATCACCGGAAAACTTAAGACCAAAAACCTGCCACTGCAATAGAAACTATTGATCAGTGCAATGAACATTTTCTCTTTGATAAAAAGGGTTCTCATCATTTTACCCACATTCCAGTGTCTACTGCGACCTCAGAAACATGTTTCTCCACTCTAAACAGGCTAAAAACTTCCATCATAAAGAAAATGACAGATGACAGCCTTACTGGTCTAGCTCTAATGAGTGTTCATTTCGATCTGGCAGTACAACTACATTCCGAACAAATTATAAATATGTTGGCAATACGATGTAAAAGGTTAAATACTTTAAAGTAAAACCTTTTTTGTTATTTATTAAATTACACTAACTTATGACCTACAATTATACCCAAACGACAAAGTGTCACAAACTTAAATATAAACGAACCATACCATAACAATATTGTAACATTTTGTTACATAATACAATTAATTATATAATTTAATAATATATAAATACTTACAATTTTAGATTTGTTTCTTTTGTCATCCATAAGTACCTTATTACATACATTACACGTTTTTATCTGAATGTGCCTACATTAATTAGTGATATTTAGTGGTAGTTAGTCTATATAGGTCGCCAGATGGTGATGTAAATTTGTTTATTGAAAAATGTGAATTAATACTTGAAAATATATTGAAAAGTAAGACAAGAATTGCTATCAGTGGTGATTTCAACATAGAAATGGCAAACACACAGAGGCCAGTTACTCGGACATTTTTGAATATGCTAAGATCATTAGACATCTATTGTGCAAAAACCATGCCACATGTAAGAATGCCTGCATAGACAATATGTTTGTTCTTGTGGTCTTCAGTCCTGAGACTGGTTTGATGCAGCTCTCCATGCTACTCTACCCTGTGCAAGCTTCTTCATCTCCCAGTACCTACTGCAACCTACATCCTTCTGAATCTGCTTAGTGTATTGATCTCTTGGTCTCCCTCTACGATTTTTACCCTCCACGCTGCCCTCCAATGCTAAATTTGTGATCCCTTGATGCCTCAAAACATGTCCTACCAACCGATCCCTTCTTCTAGTCAAGTTGTGCCACAAACTTCTCTTCTCCCCAATCCTATTCAATACCTCCTCATTAGTTACGTGATCTACAATATAGACAATATAGTTGTGAATTTCCAGAGGGAAGATTTTACAGTCAGCTTGCAGGAAGAGGACTTGCAGATCATGAGCCACTACTCCTTACACTCTGTAAGGGGCAGCCAGTTAAAATTGAAGAACCTAATGTAGCAATGGTACGAGGACAAAAGGAAAAGTTCATTGTTTGTTGATAGGTTAGGAAGTGCAGATTGGGACTTTATATATAACTGTCAATCTTTAAAAAGGGAAGCTGAAATTACCTTTGATAACTTCTTTAAAAAGTCCACAGATTTATGGTAATCTTCTTCACCAGTAAAAACAATTAGATATCCATATGAAATCAAAAAGAAAAGTCTGAACTGGTTTACAGAAGAGCTAGCAGAAATTAGAGGAAACATGAATACGCTGTACCAGATGCATACGCAAGCCACTAACGATGGAGCAGAACAGAGTGTGAACATTCATAGGTCATATCTGAAATGCAAAAAATTCTACAAAGCGAAATTTCTTCTGGCGAAATAGCAAGCAGTGGAAAACTACATAGAAAGGGCTCCCAATAAATGCAAGGCAGCATGGCAAATAATAAAACAAGAGAATACACCAAAATGCAAAGAAACAACTCTGCTTGAACCTGAGGAATTAAATCAGTACTTTTAAAACACAGATAAAGAAATACGTAACAGTATTAAAGCAACAAATTCATCTGCAATGGACCTTGTTGGAACACCACTGCCTGTTAACCTGGTATTTCAATGGAGGGCTGTCACACCTGCTGATGTTATAAAAGCTGTATCCAAATTTTCTGATTCTAAGAGTATGTACTGTTATTGGTTACCAAATAACATAATTAAAAGACAATACACTCTATCTCCAAACCTTTGGAGTTTTTTCCGATGCATTTAAGGTAACAAAAGTTGTCCCAGTTTTTAAAAAAGGAGGACAAACATCTTCCCCAAAGCTACAGACCAGTCTCCATTGTTCCAATATTCTCAAGGATATTTCAGGCACTGATACACACACAAATAAGCAGCTTCTTTGAAAAACACAATATCCTGTGTAACAATCAGTTTGTTTTTCGCAAGGAGAAAAACACAAAACACAACTGGGGCGATCTTGGAAACCATTGACCAAACCTTAACAGCTTTTGAAAACAATAATACGGTATCACGGGTATTATGTGCCCTAAGTAAAGCTTTCGATTACATTCCTGTTGATATACTACTGCGGAAACTAGAATTTTATGGGGTGAGAGGGAGCACTTTAGCTGTGATAAATTCTTATTTAAGTAACCGAAAAGAATTAGTTTCAGCGAGAAATGTAAATTCTTCCGTAACGGAAATCAACATAGGTGTACCACAAGGGTCTACCCTTGTGCCCCCACTTCTGCATTGTAGCTATTAATTAATTACCTTAAAACATACCCCACCCTGTCGTGTGTTATACTGACGATACAACACTACTTACCCTACATCAGAACATTTCAGAACTGAATAGCCTAACAAAAGAAACATTTGTTAAGGCCCTGGACTGATTTGCAGCCAATAAGCTCCTGTGCAATCCTGATGAAACCCAACAACTTTTGATGGGAATATCAAATGAAGTAGGCAATAAGTCGGTAAAACTCTTAGGTACTCACATTGACTCAAAACTCTATTGGGAGGAACATGTCAATCACATATGTGACAAAATATCTTGGGTGGCATACCTCATCTTGAAACTAAGCGAGGTAGTCAGCTTGGCGTACCTTAGGGTGCCATACTTTGGACTAATTTCATATTGTCTGATTATATGGGGACACTCCCCTCACATCAAGAACATCTTGAAATTACAAAAAAAAAGTATTACGCATAATATGTAAAAGAGATTATAGGGAGCACTGTCATCCTCTTTTTTCCAGACTCAGAATACTCACAATTATAAATTTATACATATATGTGTCTGTACTCTATATTAAAAATAATATTTCAGAATTTATTGCCAGAGGGGAAATACATGGACACAACACCAGGGCTGAAGGTAATTTAGACATACCGTGCCACAGATTAGCAAGAACAGGAAATTCCCACAAAGTAAACCCGCTCAAACTGTTCAATAAACTGCCAATTCATGTTCAGTCTACAGATATAATTTCTTTTAAAGTTAAGTGGTACAGCTGTCTGTCAGATCATCCATTCTATGACATTGAAGAATTCTTTGAGATGCCTGAGGTCGATATTAGCATCTAAAAGTTGTTTGTAGTTAAACATATTATTGTGTGCTGTGGTTAATCGTGTGTAATTACATAGTGTACACAATAAACAATACAATACTATATTATATTAGATTACAGTATAGCTTACTGCATTAACTTTTGGAAGCTATCCTGGTATAATTTGGTACACTGCCATTACTCTATAATGTACTGACAGTAGTCTATCTCATTATTCTGTATGTACTAGTACATCCTGTATGACGAAGCCAATATCATTGTAAAATGATCTATGGTGAACAAAATTCTTGATTCTTAACTGCACCTTTACTTGCATGTTATGTGGATTGTGATGTGCTTACGGGACTTTTTAATTTCTAGTTGACTGATTTTATTGGGGGTAGACAACAGCATCTTTTTACAGTGTGAACGAAGTTATGGGCAAAATATACTTCAGCTTCCTAAAGTGCAGTGATGGACACCCCCCCCCCCCCTATCGAAACCTACAGGTACATCACTGCTTATGGCTCTACGCATGTGATTAGTTTTCCATGGTTTAATCATTGCCCATGGTTTTATTGTTCAGCACATTTCAATTTTTTTAAGAAAATTATGTTGCTTTACTATTATTTAACCATTCACTGGCACCTTGATAGAAGGCATGACACTGATCTGACATCACATTTTCTCTCTGATCAACCATGTAAGCGATGGCTTCAGTTCATGTTAGATTCCTGTATGCTCTACACCAGGAGTGGCCAACTTGTTTACAGCCATGATCTGCTGTTTACTGAAGAAACCCAGTTCGATCTACCACTCACATATTTCTTGAAATTTTAAACGAAACAGTTCAGTTCAGTATATAGTTATGTAGTATTTTTTATTTTATTAGGAGAGAAAACATAAAACTGAAAACTATTCTTACTAACTGCTTGTTCATAGTAATGTGAGCAATGTGTCTGAGCATCTTCCGCTAGATTATCAAATAATGTTTGTAGCTGGATATTGTCAACCTTAAATAATCCAATGTATGAGCATCTGTGAAGTGATAACAGTGATTACTTTTTGTTTGTTTTGCATACGAAAGTGCTGATTCACGTATATATGTTGAACCAAAACAGGAATATCAGTTGTTCAATACATTTCTTCAAATGTGGATATTCCTCATTGGAAACCAATGTCCAGAAATCTAGACCAAAGGACGGCCTTGTTTTTAGAAATATATCACAGTACAGAGTAATAATTTCCTTTGCAGTATCATGGGGTCAATTTGAAAGATAACTGCAAAATTTTTTCCAATTTTATAGATGTCACTATGATAAATGGACTTATTAAACGGATAACTGATGAATTCCATTAACTTCTAAATTTTTTTATTCAATTCACTGAAGCGAATTTCGAAGTCTGATACCATTGCCTTAATTTCTGCCATGTACTTGTTAGGAATGAAACGGTGGTAGGATGTTTTTCCATATGATCCTTGACGTTTACAAGTTGTTGAAAGTTTATCTTTCTCGATGGCAACTATCATAGGCACTGTTTGACTTTGGAACGCCACAATAGAACTCAACATTTCTGCTACCGTTTTATTCTTGCCTTGTGATTCCAGATTTATTGTGCTCAGTTTTCTGGTAAAACCTGATGAAAATGCTAAATCACAGCAGTCTAAATCTCACAGTTGCTGATAATAATCACTCCTCTCTTCACGAAATTTTATTATTTTGTCCAATAGATCTCGAAATCTTTGCAAAAACTTGTTTTGACTCAACCACCTCATGTCAGTGTGCAATGCCAAATCTGGTTCCTTCATATCTAATTACTGCTTAACGAGCCGCCTTAGGAGAGATTTTCCTTTTATGGAATTTACAATCTTGAAACAAATATCCATTACATGTTTTGTATCTGGTATCTTATTAGCCTGTACTTGTTGATGAGTTATGCAGTTGCAGATAATGAAGTCTGAAAAGTTTTCCTCTTTGTGAGAAAGAGCAATAAAACCATAATGAATATCTGTCATTGTAGGAGTTTGTACAAAGGTAGCTTATCTTGCTAATATATGCTTTGAATTCTGTGAATATATCAAGACCACGAGTTTTCCCGTTTAAGGAAACCATTTTTAGCAGTTCTTGTTTCATTGACAAGTCTTCAAGGACCATCCGATTAAGTATAAGTAATGGTGCGGTAGCAGTGGTATCTGTTGATTCGTCAAGTTGTAGCGAAAAAGCAATGCAGTGGGCGATATGTCGTTGTTCATTTATGAATTCATTCATCGTTTCGATATGGCGCATCACAGTATTTCAAGACAGATGTAAACCATGAACAGTTTTTTTTAATTTCATGTTTATTTTTGAAATTAACGAACAGCGAAATTGACACTTCTTCAAAAAATCTTCTTGATGTATTCTCCATCAGAAAAAGGTTTGCACTTCAGTGAAATTTTGTAACTGGCTTGGAAAGAAGCTTCAGTTAAAGACTTACTTTGCTCAATATACCAAAAAACATGTTTTCTTCGACTGATATTGACGATTTCAATGCTTTCAGTTTACTCTTCCTTATTTTGATCTTAGGTGAAGAGTCTGTCTGATCATCATCATCATTTGCTTGGGCCTTTGTCCCACTTCAAAGTGGGTGGGCCCTGTTACTATGGACTTGGCAATGTTAGTGTCAGAGGGTGGCCAGATGCCCTTCCTGACGCCACCCCGTAACCCCCCGCCCCCCCCCCTCCCCAATTACGGAAGTTGTGTTTTCCAGCTGTCGGCATCTACTGTAAGCCATGAAATAGTGTGAACATTTTCAAATGTTTGCTAGGCATGTAACTGAGGCAGGACATGGAGACCAGTCCAGTATTCACCTAGCTGGATGTGGAAAACCGCCTAAAAACCACATCCAGCCTGGCCGGCACACAGGTCCTTGTTGTCAATCTAACCAGGGAAGGCGCATCTACCCAAGTCCAGTAAGCAGTGCATTAGCCGTCTCAGCTAACCTGGCAGGTGTGAAGTTTCTGTCTGATATTTACTAAGAATTGTGTCCAAATGTTGCTCTAAATTTCCTTTTTTTAGTATGGTCACGGATGTATTGCATATTAAGCAGCAACAGTCTTCTTTCAGCACACTAAAGAAATAACCCAGTTCCCATCCTTGATGAGAGCGATAAGTTTTTGATTTCTTTGGAGCACATTTTTCGTGGATCTACAGAGATAAAATGTCAGTAAGATAATATGTATAATAATAAAAGTAAAGATATACTACCACTAAATGTGCTTTAAATTTATTTTAGTAACGATGGCAAAAACTTAGCGAGTGAGAATTATTTCTAAGTTTTTATTTCTTTGCACTTTTGGTCAACTGGGACGATTTTGAACACAGGGGGGATTTCGGACAGTATGGTTTATCTTCTCTCTCCCACTGCATAGCACCTAACTGTCGCTGTCACATCTGCGCGCTGCTTATTTTAAGCACGAGACTGTATTTACCGCGTTCCGTGAACTGTATGTTGGCTTGACTGTTAACCTACTAATTATCTGACGAGAAGTCTGACTGTTGAAAGTTCACACAGTATAATGAAATGGAAACTATCTATTGTTGCGGCCGGTGAAAAAGTATTGTAGCTGGAGTTGCCAACTGAATCGGTAGCCTAGGGTACAGTGACAATTGCTGTAGAAGTTTGTCAAGATTTTCGTGTAAAGTTATAAAATAACAGAGGTTTCTACAAATTGTGTGCTGTGCAGCAGTTGATGATGACATTGTGCAGTATGTTCTATCTCCTTTTTACACGTAACTATTATCATTAGGTATATAAAACTTACTTTTTTTTGCCTACCCACGGTCGACTGGACTAACAGCCGCGATCGATTGGTCAGTTGCAATCGAGCAGTTGACTACCTCTGGTCTACATCAACCAATATTGATTATGCTCTTCACGGGTATGCTGCCGGATATGATCGTCTTCAGTACACGATATTTCGGCGATCAATCTGGCCGCCATCTTCGGTGCGATAGTTGAGACACAGTCACGCCGGAACTGAATGAACATTTGAAACAGCGGCTCCTTTATACCCCAGGTCCAGGTCATTGCGCCTGCGCTTGACGCGGAAGAGCTGCCCCTTGCGAAACGAAGAACTTCACCGCTGCTGGCGGTAGAAACTGGCGGAAGTGATAAATCGCAAATTAAAATGTAGCTGGTCGAAAACCAGACCGCTGTTGTTTTATCACATAAAACAGGGTTCCACATCTTGCTTAAAGGAAAACCTCTGTCTCTATTAATAATGTATTCGGATAATCGTACTTCGATGGATTCCTTGAGTACACAATCCCAGTAACGAGAAGCCGGAGCAACAATTTGCGTCTCTTTAAACGACAAATGTGTAGAACATCAGCGTCACATACATTTGCTCCAGCCCGAAAAATCTGCTGTCACCGAACATTGTCTCAACGAAGGGCATAACATGTCGTCGCCTTTTCTGATGTTCATTCAGTTCCGGCGTGATTGTGCCTCAGCGAACGCTCTTGAAGATGGCGCCCAGATGGATCGCCGAAATATCGTGTACTGAAGACGATCATATCCGGCAGCATACCCGTGAAGAGCGTAATCATATAAGACGCCAGGAAAATCTACGGGATCACACCAACCAATATTGTTTACTACATGACACTTTGGACTAATGTCACCTGTTGTTATATGATAGGTAACTGTGTCGTCAACTAGCTTATATTTGTTATTGATTCTCCAGTTTTGTAGTTTTCGACACGGATGATGACTATGTAACAGTTGAAATCTAGATCTGCTGCAATAAAGAAACGGATTTCGTGATCAGTAGCTGTTCTTTTCTGCACTGTCTATATTTGGCTATCGCTGCATACAATGGGATCATATGATTCCAATCTGATTAAGTTACTGATAATTTAAAAATGGGAAAAAATACAGTAATACTTTCTCAGGATTATGGGATAGGCACACCAACAGTGAGATACTTAAAGACAACTAAGTAAAAGCTCTTAAATTTTGTAACCGAAGCTGACAGCAAAGCTGGACTGTCTAAGCTTAACTGTCTGAAACTTACACAGAACTTGGTGTAACCCTGCAATTGTGCTTCCAGAAGAAGAGAGCAGGAAGAGTTTCCATAGCAGATACGATGGGGATAGATAAAGCAAGAGGGTTTCATAAAACAATGAATAATGACAAGAAATTTCATGTGTCGTCAGGATGGTTGACTATTCAAACATCCCAAGTATTGTTACCGCCGACAAAGCCACAGCTGAAGATTTTTGTGATAAATTCACCAGTTAAATTGAGCGGAACAACTTCCTCTGAGAGCAGATTTCCAATGCTAATAAAACTGATATGGGAGGAAATGCCCACACAAACGTTTGCCTCTCTGACTGAAGAGCCTGCTACTGGACATAAAGCTAGTAAAGAAAGCCTAACTACATTTTTCTGCGCTAACTGAACAGATGATCACAAACTGAAATTACTCAGTATTGGAAAATCAAAAAGACCACATGCCCCAAAGGAATAACAAACTTATATCTTTATTACCATGAGAGCCTGCAGAAATTTTCACAAGAAGGCCAAATTTTAAAATTTACACCCCTGAAGTAACTGTTTCAGTTGGTCTGAAACTGTGTCGCCCTCGCGGATTAAATCTGAGAAGTACATAAAACATATTGCATCTCAAATGATTGATAGTTATCTCCTTGGTACATCGTGCTGGGAACCTTCACGCCATGGTGCTAGACTAGTCCCTTTCCGCAGGTCAGTAAGCGTTGTGTGACAGAGAAAATACTGAGGACACTATCTCAACACTGTTCCGTAAAGATTGACTGCAGAGAGCGCTGAAACTGCCATCGCACCAAGCAACTGGTAAAATTTCCCACAGACAACGTGACGACCAACAAAGCCCAAAACAAGATGTAACTGCTAAATTTACTATACGAGATCTGTTCAAAAAATTCCAGAACATTCGTAATTTCACGCCAATGGTGTGTTGGAGCGAAATACAGTTGGCATCCCTCCACACGCCTGTGTTTAATGTGTAACTGCCGGAAGTTTCATTGTTGTATGCCTTTTAGTTATTGTTCAGTGTTGTACTGAGTACAACGTTGTGTCGCACAGTTTGCGAATTTCGAGATGGCAGAGTTAGAGGAGCAACGCGTTTGCATTAAATTTTGGGTGAAACTCAAGAAAACCTTTACTGAGACACACCAAATGATGCAGGAAGCGTACGGTGATGAGTGCTTAAGCCGTACTCGGTGTTACGAATGGTTCACACGGTTAAAAAATGGCCGGACGGAGGTTAAAGATGTTCCTCGTTCGTAACGCCCTTCGACGTCTACCGACGACGCTCATGTCAGGAAATTCAACGAAACTGGGCGTGCCAATCGACGACTGACTGTCCGAGAGATTACAAAAGAATGTAACATTTCAGTTGGATTATGTCATGAAATCCTGACACGGCATCTTGGAAAGCATCGCCGCCAAGTTCATCCCAAAGCTCACAAGTCAAGACCAGAAAGACCTTCGCCAGGCAATCCGTGAAGAGCTTTCGGATCTCGCAAATAAGAACGAGATGATCCTTAAGAGAATCATATCGGGTGGTGAGACGTGGGTCTACAGTTATGATGTTCAGACCAAAGTTCAGTCTTCAAAATGGGTCGGGAAAAGTTCTCCAAGACCCAAAAAAAAAGCTTGTCTGGTCAGGTCAAATGTTAAAGCAATGCTGATAGTTTTGAGTTTGAAGAATTAGTTCATCATGAATTCGTTCCACAGGATCAAACTATTAATAGATGGTACTATTGGGACTTGTTGCGACGCCTGCGAAAAAATATGAGAAGGAAACGGCCTGACATGAGGCGAGACAATTCATGGCTCTTGCATCACGATAAC